>NC_067245.2:186924930-188304930 GCF_019359855.2 Lolium perenne
CGAGCGGTGATCGATATTCTTGAACACCTCTGTCTTCTCGGGGACTTCAAGGCACTTCCGGAGTAGCGAGATGTGAAACACATTGTGCACCGCCGACATTTCCTCCGGTAGTTCAAGTTGATATGAAACTTCTCCTCGGCGACTCAGGACTTTGAAAGGTCCGACATATCTGGGGGCGAGCTTTCCCTTCAGCTGGAATCTCTGCATTCCTTTGAGGGGTGACACTTTGAGATAGACAAAGTCTCCAATCTCGAAGGTCATCTCTCGACGTCGCTTGTCGGCGTAGCTCTTCTGTCTTGACTGAGCGGTCTTGAGGTACTCGCGGATCTTGTGCACCTTCTCTTCAGCTTCTCGGAGGACATCTGGTCCAAAGACTTGGCTCTCTCCGACTTCTGACCAGTTCAGGGGGGTACGGCACTTCCTTCCGTACAGGGCTTCAAAGGGGGCCATTTGCAAACTGGCTTGGTAGCTATTGTTGTACGAGAATTCTGCGTAAGGTAGGCAGTCTTCCCACTTGGATCCATATTCTAGGACGCAAGCTCTCAACATGTCTTCCAGTATCTGGTTGACTCTCTCTGTCTGTCCGTCAGTCTGAGGGTGATAGGCCGTGCTGAAATTTAGGTGAGTGCCCAGTTCTTCATGCACTTTCTGCCAGAACCTTGAGGTGAACTGTGATCCTCTATCTGACACTATTGATTTGGGGGTTCCGTGCAGAGCGACTATTCTGGAGATGTAAAGTTCAGCTAGCTTTGGGCCTTGATAGGTGGTTTTGACGGCGATGAAATGGGCGACTTTGGTCAATCTATCGACCACGACCCATATTGAATCATTGCCTTTGCTGGATTTGGGCAGTCCGGTGATGAAGTCCATTCCTACGGAGTCCCATTTCCATTCCGGAATCTGGAGGGGTTGTAACAGTCCGGCGGGTCGTTGATGTTCTGCCTTGACTCTCTGACAGATGTCACACTTAGCGATATAGCTACCGATCTCTCTCTTCATTCCGTGCCACCAAAATTGTTCTTTTAGGTCTTGGTACATCTTGGTACCTCCGGGGTGGATTGAGTAAAGGGTGTCATGGGCTTCTTGCAGGATGACTTGTTTCAAGTCAGAATCCGATGGTACGCAGAGACGTTCCTTGTACCAAAGCACTCCGGCTTCGTCTACGGTGAATCCGGGGGCTTTTCCTGCGGCTATCTGTTCCTTTATTCCGTCAAAGCTAGCGTTGTCCTTCTGGGCTTCCTTGATCTGACCAACCAAGGTGGGTTGTAGTTCTATGCTGGCTAGGAATCCCTCACTAACAAGTTCCAGTCTGAACTGTTCAAACTCTTGATGCAAGCTGGGCTGTTCGGTCACGAGCATGGAGTTCAACTGGCACGGCAGTCGACTCAAAGCATCCGCTACCACATTGGCCTTGCCGGGGTGGTAGTGAATCTCCATGTCGTAATCCTTGATCAGTTCGATCCATCGGTGTTGTCTCATGTTTAGCTCTTTCTGGGTGAATATGTATTTGAGGCTTTTGTGGTTGGAGTAGATCTCGCATCGATTACCCATGAGGTAATGACGCCAAACTTTCAAGGCTAAGACCACGGCTGCAAGCTCGAGGTCATGGGTTGGGTAGTTCTGTTCATGTTGCTTGAGTTGTCTTGAAAGGTAGGATACAACCTTGCCTTCTTGCATAAGCACGCATCCAAGTCCAGTCTTGGAGGCGTCGCAATATACGTCAAAGGGTTTTGCGATATCTGGCATGATCAGTATTGGGGCTGTTGTCAGTCTACTCTTGAGCTGTTGAAAGCTCTCTTCGCATTTGTCGGTCCACTCAAACTTTCTGTCCTTTTTCAGCAGTTGGGTCATTGGTCGAGCGATGCTCGAAAAGCCTTCTACAAATCTGCGGTAATATCCGGCTAATCCAAGAAAAGCGCGGACCTCGGTTTGAGTGGTTGGGGCTTGCCATTCCATAACGGTTTTAATCTTGGCGGGATCTACGGCAATTCCTCCTGCGGACAAGATGTGCCCCAGGAATCCAACTTCCTTTAGCCAAAACTCACATTTGCTGAACTTGGCATATAGTTGGTGGTGTCTAAGGGTTTCTAGGACCATCTCCAAGTGTTGCTCATGTTCCTCTTCGGACTTGGAGTAGACAAGAATGTCGTCGATGAACACAACGACAAATTTGTCCAGAAATTCCATGAAGATCTTATTCATGAGGTTCATGAAGTAAGCGGGGGCATTGGTTAATCCAAACGACATGACATTGTACTCGTACAACCCATATCTAGTGGTAAAGGCAGTCTTGGGAATATCGGTGGCTCGAATCTTCAACTGATGATAACCAGTTCTAAGATCTATCTTGGAGAAAACTTTGGCTCCGGTCAACTGGTCAAACAGGTCTTCTATCTTTGGTAGAGGGTATTTGTTTTTGATGGTGACGTCGTTAAGCTTACGGTAGTCCGTACATAAACGATTGGCACCATCCTTCTTGTCCACAAATAAAACTGGTGATCTCCAGGGGGATGCACTCGGGCTAATCAAACCTTTGGCTAGCATATCATCAATCTGCTTCTTCAGCTCCACTAGCTCTGCTGGGTTCATACTATAGGCTCTCTGGGCGATAGGTCCAGTTCTAGGGATTAGCTCGATGATGAACTCGATATCCCTATCCGGGGGCATACCGGGTAGATCATCCGGAAACACATCAGGGTAGCGACAAACGACCCTGATTTGATCCAGAGTTAGCTTTGCTACACTTGAGTTGCAGGTCAATTTTCTGGGTAGTTTTTCAGAGACATGCTCAACTACGATACCGGTGCTGCTAGTCATGGTTATGGCTTTCTTGGCACAGTCTATCAATCCATTGTGTTTGGACATCCAGTCCATTCCTAGGACAACTTCCAACCCTTTAGTTCCCAGTATGATTAGATTTGCAAAGAAATCTACATCATGGATTTTGATTGGCACATTTTTGCAAAATTTTCTAGCTTTGGTGGTTGATCCGGGGATTTGAACTATCATGACATGCTTCAAACTGAGGGGTTGAATTTTACTGGTTGATGCAAAGTCTTCAGTGACAAAGGAATGAGATGCTCCGGAATCAAACAACACTCTGGCAGGGATGTGGTTGACAGAAAACATACCCAGTACAACATCGGGTGCTTCCTGGGCTTCTTCGGCGCTCATGTGGTAGAGGCGGCCGTTGCGGTTGTTGGGGTTGTTGGGGGAGAACTTCTTGCCGGTGGAGACACGGCGTTGCTGCTGAGCAGGTGCAGCGGTGTTGCCGGCGAGCTTGGCCAGACGCTTGGGACACTCGTTGGAGTAGTGCCCCACTACACCACACTCATAACAAGTGATAGTGGCCTTGTCTGGCTTGTTCGCAATGGGAACGGCATTGCTTCCAGTCCTGGGGGCGGTGTTGGTGTGGTTGTTGTTAGGGGCTCGGGGTGGAGCGCGGTTGTAGTTGTGATTGTTGTTGTTGTTGTTGTGGTAGCCTCCCGGCTTGGAGTTTCCTCCACTCCGGTTCTGATAACCGGGGCGAGAGTTCTGCATCGGTGGCTTGTTGTTTCTCGGAGTGAAACCTCCGCTTGAGCTAGGGCGAAACTTTTGGGGGTGGCTTGATCCACTCTGATTTGCCATGCGGCGCTTGCGGTTCTCATTGGCTTGGTGTAACTTGCCCTCCATCTGGATGGCGGAGTCAACAAGGGCTTCGAGGTCGGCGAAGGGGATGTTGACGAGGATAGTCTGCATCTCATCATGCAGTCCGTTCAGGAATCTCTCCTTCCTCTTCTCAACGGTGTCGGTCTCATCAGGGGCATACCTTGACAAGGTGAGAAACTTGTCGCGGTATTCAACCACCATCATGCGACCCTGTTTTAGTTCACGGAATTCATCCCTCATCTTCTTGATAAGACCCGGGGGTACATGGTACTTGCTGAACTTCAGTTTGAAATCCTCCCAAGTCATGAATTGACCTCCATTCATGGCACGGGTGCTTGTCCACCAAGCGCGGGCTGGTCCAGCGAGATAGTGAGTGGCGAACAAGACTTTCTCGTTGGCCTCCACTCCGGCTACCTCCAGATTGTTCTCCATAGTCTGGAGCCAATCGTCGGCGTCGAGGGGCTCCTCGGTCTTGCTAAACACAGGAGGGTTGGTGTTTTGGAAGTTCTTGAGCTTGGATCTGGGGTGGTCATGATTTCCATGGCCTTGGTTAGCGATGTTCTGCAAGGCGATGAGGTTGGCTTGACGTTCAGCTCTTTCGGTTTCCCGGTCAGCAAGCAAGGTTTGCAACAGTTGCAGCATCGCGTCGTTGGTGCGATTTGGAGGGGCCATCTGAATATATAGAAGATTATGAGCTAAGGGGGAACATTCTATGGTTCATTTTGGTTAAGTTTGAAAACAATTTGAAAACTTGTAATCTTTTCATGACAAACATAACATTCATTCATTCATGCAACACATAGTACAAACTACACACATACTCCAATGGTTTTAAGAACCATTCTCGAGCTACGTTACAAGGGACGGGATACAACTCACACCTACTATAAGTGAAACTAGTGCATCTACTCCTCACCATCATCCACATCGATAGGGATGATTCCATCCTCTCCGGCCTCCAGAAACTCGTAGTCCTCCTCCTCGGTGTTCTCATCCTCCTCAAAGTCGTCGTCGTCAGTCAGGAAGGCGCCTCCTCCCTGAATGTCTTCACCTTCTTCCTCCATCTCATTCAGCTGAGCTTCCTGGGCCTGAACAGTGGCCTCAAGTGACGCGATCCGGGCGCGAAGGCGACGAATCGTAGCGTCCTTCTTGGCACGCTGCTGGCGAAGGCTCCTGCGATCGTTGTTGAGGAGCTTGATCGCCTCACCCTGCTCGGTGATGTGAGCATGGGTCTGGTTCGCGTAAGCGCGAGAGGCGTCGAGGTCCCTCTGAGTCTGGTAGAGCATGAAGTCCAAGTGATCCACATGGTGCCTCAACTGGGGGTGCAGGGGCACATCCATGGGTCTTCCCTCAGAGTTACACCTTGCGAGATGCGCAAAACGTTCCTCCCGAAGTGCTTCCACATTCTGTCCGCACAGGCGAGCAAGTGCTTCCTGAAGAGCACGTGCAAGCCCGTCGAGCCAGTTGCTTTCCCTGAAAGAGAAAAGGATCCTCTCAGAGGTGGGAGGCTCCAGCTTGCCCCTCAAGTCAGCGGTGATAATCCACTGCAGTTCCCCTCCCGGCTGGTCGTCCACCTGAATCCCGTGAAACTCGGGGTGTGGGCGGCCAAGGTGATCTGACAGGGAGTCGAGGTCATGCTCGAAGATCAAATGTCCACCATTTCCAAGCTGGTAGAACTTGGTGTTGATGGATTCATTCGGCTCCATCTGAAAGTGAAAAAGATGAGTAAGTTAGAGATTGAACAAGTGTGGCAAACCTTTAAGTAGATTTAAATAAGGAGGGACATGAGTCACCCAGTTTTGAAAAAGTCTCAAAGACAAGAGGGTAAGTAATTTTTCACAAATATTCTCTTCATTTTGATTTCAAAGTTAAGTTTTCTTTCGAACGTCCATTCTAACTAGGGTCTTCTAAGGTCAAACAATGGCTCTGATACCAACTTGTCAACACCCGGATTTTTAAGTCCAGATGCCTATTATGTCATACATCGCAATCCCAGGAATATTGTTGTTGCGAGGCATAATAGTTAAGTATCATAGTCATCATTCATTACAAACCATAAGGTCTTACATTTGGAATCACATCATCCATATTACACGAATAGTTGATCTAATGATCAACGAACAAACACAAGTTCATAGCGGAAGCGTAAGATACAAGGACTCTCTAGTCCACAGGCCAACGCTTGACGTCAGAAGACTCCTAGTTGTCGTAGGCGTCCTGCTGGTCTTCACCTTGATAGTTCTGCTCGTCTTCATACTCTGGCCATTTGAATAGCCAGGGACAAAGCCGTGAGTACGTTGAGTACTCGCAAACTAATACTATTGTAAGTGCTATTCAGTTCTAGTAGTGGTACTAAGCTCTAGTTTGATTTGCATAAAGCTAGTTTTATTTCATAAGCAGTTTAGTAAAAGACTCAACTTTGCTAACTAACTCCAGTGGGAACATTAGTGTCATTCCCACCCTTCAAGTGGTGGTTTCAATTCAATTCACCACAAGTCACTTCACCATCACCCTTTTCAACATCATTTTCAAAGATATGACATTGGAAACTGTATGGCCTTTCCAACCGTCCGTAACCATGGACGCGGCTATTCGAATAGGTTTACACTCTGCAGAGGTTGCACACTTGTGCCACAACATTTGATTACATCCGTCGGGAATAATCCCGAATCATCGTAACTCAGTACGCGGATCATCAACCTTAACCTTTCACTTATATATCCTAGTATAGGCACCTCTCCCCATGAGCTTGGCCTCCCAGTGAAGACAAACCGTCAGCCTGGGAACTGCACAGGGCTTGGCCGTACAATTCACCTCAATTCACATCATTTCTCAACAACGGAGGCAGCCTTGGCATAACCCCTATGATGCTTGTTCAGAGGGAACCCATACTAAGACACACAAACTTCCAGCTAAGCCCTACCCATAATCAGGTATTGTGGGGGTACTTGTAAATTGGAAAGGTATCGCATCCAAACCAATATCAGTTTTAATCAAAAATCACCATCTTCTCTTGGTCATATCACCTTTCAAAAATCATTCAAAAACCACTTCACTTCACCAAGTTCCCATCTAGAGTAGTCAATTTTTATTTGTTAGCAATAGCACTAATCATGAGGGGTGCTAACTTAGCATTGCTTGTTCTAGCTCTAAGCTTGTGCTTATATGCTACTCTAGACCAAGTGAAACATAAATCAAAAAGGTACTTTGACAATAAAGCATTAAAACTTGTATAATAAAAATTGGGATAGGTCCACTAAGCATAAGGTAAAAAGGGGTGATGCATTGCTCTTGAGAGCTTTGCACTTAGCAAGTATGTTAGCTTGCCTTGGTGGTGGTATTGATCAAATTGATCTTCTTCTCCTTGGGAGTAAGCCTCCTCCTCCTCTTGATACTCTTCCGTACTAGCGTCTAAAATACGAATATGAAGTACAATCACCACACAAGCTTAATTACTAGACTAATGCACAACCCATAGGTCACACAATCTAGACTAACATCACAACATGCTTATTACATAAGTTGGCTTTGGTGTATTCTCCAGAAAAGTGATTTCTTCTCATTGAATCTTGTTAAGATTTAATTTCCTCAAATAACATTATATGACCTAGGTTGACCAAGGTCAACCTCTTCATAAGTATTACTTGGGAAAATAATTTAAATGAGGTGGATCACCTCATACTATTTAAATAACACTACATTTGATTTAAATCTCAAGTAATTCATATAAGAGAGTTTGAAACCAGGGGTCCAAGCATCCCATGAACTCATGTGAGACAAATTTAAATGAAGTGTAAAACTCCACAATATTTACTTTAATAGTTTTGGACAATATCAACTAGTTAAACTAGTCAAATGATCCTTTAATTAAACTAGGGCATGATCATACAAAATGACCACACCATTTTATTTTATAAACAATTAGTGTAAGTCAAAAGTGAGCTATTGGAGTTGGAAATAACTTAATATCTAATTTGGTTGATTTTTAAGAATTATTTGAATAGGGAAAAGTCCCTGTTTTGTTCTTTTTATCACATTTATTCTATAACAGATCTAGAGTTGGGGCCAGTGTAGTTTTGTAGACAATTTGACAAGGTTTCCAAATATATAAAATTTGTCAAATTTGGTTTGGTAGATTTTCCCCTATTTAATTTTGAAAACAGCATCTGAGAATAATAACCAAAAATCTAAAATTCAAAATTCAAACGCTGGGCTTCGGCGGGAACTGCTAACGGGCTAACTAGCAGAGGAAGGAAATGGGCCGGCCCAGTACTGCGTCTGGCGCAGTGGGCCGCCTGACAGTGCGGGGACCACCTGTCAGCGTGTTTTAAAACACCGAACCGGTACGAGGAAAGGGAGCCGTCGGATTAGATGCAGATCGGACGCACGACGTGCGTCGTCGTCTCCGACGAGAAGCGAGGCTACTGGCGGCGAGGGCAGGGGGTCGACGGCTCACCGGCGGCACGGCGAGGGTCGGCGAAGCGCGGCGAAGACGTTGGCGAGGTAGAGGAAGCAGCCTGAAGCAGTCCCGTCTCCAGGGGTGGCCTCCTTCACCGGCGGGCTCCGTGTACTGGCGGCGGCGATGAGGTAGCGATTGGGGCGGCGGAGTGGCTAATCCATTGAACGGAGAGGTCGAGGAGGGGTGGTGTGAGGTGGAGAAGCGAATGGTGCGTCCAATTTGAGCAGAGGGGCGCCCCTTTTATAGCAGCGCGAGGTGGCCGTGGCGCATGGATGATCTCATCCTCGCCGACGGTGCTACAGCGACGGTGATGGGCTGGCGATGACGCACGCGGGTTGGCGACACACTGCTGATGACACAGGGCTTGACAGTGTTGAAAAAGATGCAGAGAGGAGGACGAGCGCGTGACGGGAGCGGCAGTACCCGCGGCGGACGTCGCCGAGATGGGCGTCGGCTACGGCGTTCCCGCGGGCCAATGGCCATGTCTGGGCGGCGCAGGGTGACGTTGCGGAGCTGGTGGCGCAGGGTACACGGACTGGGGTCAACGGAGTGAGTGGCGCGACGACGTGGCCGGGCGGGTTCTGGAGCGTGTCTGTGCACGCTCTGTCGTGCACGGGCATGTCTGGGCGTGTCTGTACGCGCCTGGTCTGGTGCCTGTGGTGCACGAATTGAGTGAGGGTCGTGTTGAGCAGGCTCAGGGGAGTGTGTAGCACAATGTTGACACGGTGGTGCACGGTGGAGATGGCCAGAGAGCAAGTGGGCATGATCATGCCATGCCATGCCACGGCATGGTGTGTTCTTGTCCAAATGGTGATGCAAACTTGTACCACTTCTTGTCTGGTGTGCTTGGCAGGCTAGAGGGAGGTCAAGGGAGTACATTTGATGAGCTAAGCATGAAGGTTTAGGCTATGGACTGCTGGATAAAACAATATGTTGGTTTGGCAGATTGGTGCTCACCAAGTGTTTGATGAAATGGCCGCAAGAAAAATATTTTCAAATTTTGAATTGAATTTTGGTGGAGTGTAATCATATATTATTTGCAGTAGATTGGTGGTGGTGGTGGTCAAAATGGAGTTGGAATGCAAAAATCCAAAATGCATATGATCTAACATATGCAACAATGTCTCCACTTTGCTAGCTTGCCAAATGAAATTGAGAAAGAATTTGGGGTGGTGGTCTTGAGCAAAGTTATTCTCCTTGATATTGTCTTGGAGGAGGTGTAAAGTTTGGGCAAAGTCTAGAAGAGAAATCTCCAAATAACAGGGCTCAAAGTAGGTACCAGATTAAAAATGTCACATGTGACCATATTGTATGTAACTTGGAAATTGAATTTGATTTTGGTTTGATTTGAGTTTCTCCACTTCCAAAAGTGTTTAAAAGTGTTTAGTAACCATTCACAACCAATGGTGCAAGCCAAAGTGGTCTAGGTTAAGTATTTGCAAAAATGGCATAAGCCATATGTGTGTGTGAGGATGAAATTTTATCTTTTCTTTTCTTATTTCCTTTCTCTTGCATTTGGGTGATCTAAAGATCAAGGTTAGGGTTTAGTTATGAATGTAAACACATAAGCACATAACATGGTCAATTGCACACTCAAGTAAACAAGCAAGTGATCTATATGCATAGCACTATATGATGAGAAAAAGTTTTTGTTGGTTCTAAATTTTGGTATTTGGGAATCTCTCTCTCTGTCTCTTTATTGAAAATTTGGGATGTTACACGCAACACCAGGGATTCTGGCGCCAACGTGGAACCTGCACAACACAATCAAAGTACTTTGCCCCAACGTAACAGTGAGGTTGTCAATCTCACCGGCTTGCTGTAAACAAAGGATTAGATGTATAGTGTGGATGATGATGATTGTTTGCGAAGAACAGTAAGAACAATTGCAGTAGATTGTATTTCAGATGTAAAGAATAGGACCGGGGTCCACAGTTCACTAGTGGTGTCTCTCCCATAAGATAAACAGATGTTGGGTGAACAAATTACAGTTGGGCAATTGACAAATAAAGAAGGCATAACAATGCACATACATATATCATGATGAGTACTATGAGATTTAATCAGGGCATTACGACAAAGTACATAGACCGCTATCCAGCATGCATCTATGCCTAAAAAGTCCACTTTCAGGTTATCATCCGAACCCCTTCCGGTATTAAGTTGCAAACAACAGACAATTGCATTAAGTATGGTGCGTAATGTAATCAACACAAATATCCTTAGACAAAGCATCGATGTTTTATCCCTAGTAGCAACAGCACATCCACAACCTTAGAACTTTCTGTCACTGTCCCAGATTTAATGGAGGCATGAACCCACTATCGAGCATAAATACTCCCTCTTGGAGTCACAAGTATCAACTTGGCCAGAGCCTCTACTAGCAACGGAGAGCATGCAAGAACATAAATAACATATATGATAGATTGATAATCAACTTGACATAGTATTCAATATTCATCGGATCCCAACAAACACAACATGTAGCATTACAAATAGATGATCTTGATCATGATAGGCAGCTCACAAGATCTAACATGATAGCACAATGAGGAGAAGACAACCATCTAGCTACTGCTATGGACCCATAGTCCAGGGGTGGACTACTCACACATCGATCCGGAGGCGATCATGGCGATGAAGAGACCTCCGGGAGATGATTCCCCTCTCCGGTAGGGTGCCGGAGGCGATCTCCTGAATCCCCCGAGTTGGATTGGCGGCGGCGGCATCTCTGGAAGGTTTTCCGTATCGTGGCTCTCGGTACTGGGGTATTCGCGACGAAGGCTTTAAGTAGGCGGAAGGGCAGGTCAGGGGGCGTCACGAGGGGCCCACACGCTAGGGCCGCGCGGCCAGCACCTGGGCCGCGCCACCCTAGTGTGTCGCCGCCTCGTGGCCCCAATTCGTTTCCTCTTCGGACTTCTGGAAGCTTCGTGGAAAAATAGGACCCTGGGCATTGATTTCGTCCAATTCCGAGAATATTTCCTTACTAGGATTTCTGAAACCAAAAACAACAGAAAATAGCAACTGGCTCTTCGGCATCTCGTCAATAGGTTAGTGCCGGAAAATGCATAATAATGACATATAATGTGTATAAAACATGTGAGTATCATCATAAAAGTAGCATGGAACATAAGAAATTATAGATACGTTTGGGACGTATCAGTGGACAAGATTTCTTGGGATCTCAATAAAAACTTGATTTCTCCACCAAATCAGTCTATATTTGGATGAAAAGGAACCTTGTTGGCTCTCATAATAGTTGGATTTGGAAAGCTAAGATTCCCGTGAAAATTAAAATATTTATGTGGAAGCTTTGTTAGGATGATGTCCTCACTCGGGGAAATATGAGAAAAAGGAAATGGCATGGGTCCCCCCTTTGTTCTTTCCGTAAAAAGGTACAAACGAGTGATCATATCTTCTTCACCTGCACTTCCTCAAAAGTTATTTGGGGAATTTTGCGGACTGTGTTGGGATCTCTATGTGTGCCTAATTCCTTTTGGCAAGCTATGACATGGCTTCTTTCCTATGCTCCTCGGATGGAGAGGTTTGATGTGATCCTTATTGCTGCCATTTGTTGGGAAATTTGGAATGTGAGGAACAAGGTTACAGTTTGAGAAGCACATTTTGAGATCACCAAGTGAAATTATATTTATCCATTTCTCTGAGGGTGCCGCGGAGATGATGCGCTCGGCTTCGTTCATCTTCGCTGGTTAAGCTGGTCTAGTTGCTGCTTCTAGGTCGGGTCCAATGCTGATGATCACTAGGGTGTGATGTGATGCTAGAAAAAGTTTCATTGCTTTGATTGTGTTGCTTTTCCTTAGCTCGAAGAAGTTTAGTTACCTTTAGTTCCCTTTTGTTTTGCTCCCTGAACTGATGTTGCCAGACTATTGTCTGTGGTATCAGGTTTTTGCCCCATAGTGGGTATTTGATGTCGAATACTCATAGTGGGTTTCCTGTTACCGCCCCAACTTGCTTCTAGCTCCCTACTTCCCTTTCTTGTCTATAAATATGGTTGACCTTGTTATTTACGTTAATACTAAGGAAAGTGGTAGAATCCCGGTTGGAAAAGAGTCTTGGCAAGAGAGAATATACCTCAATACTAAAGTGTTGTTCAACCTCCTCCATCTACGAACATGAGAAAATAAATGAAGATACACCATAGATCTCAAATTTGGTGAATGCGATCACCCGCGCAAGGTGGAGGGGGCAACTGATAGCTCGAAATTTTACACTTTCTACTAAGGTTTTTAAGTATACAATTACTCATATTGTCACTCATTTCATAGTCCATCTAGCTACAACCATGCCTATTTTGTGTACTTACGAGTTCTTGTTCACTTTCATAGGAGCTTTGCACATTTAATAGTTTTAGTGGATTTATTATTTTTCCCTTGTATTTGACATGTGTGTAGGTGTTATGGACAATCATGGATAAATCAAGGCAAAGAGACCAAGAGGATACAATATGGGAGAGTTACAAGCACCAGACTTAGCCATATGAGGTGTGGGAAATGTAATATTTTCCAACATTTTATATTTAATATCTAAGGCCATGGTATTGTATCCCTCGTCCATGCGAGTTCAAGGAGCCAAAGAACACCTAAGTCAGATTTCGTATGAAGAAATGGCGAACAAAATACGAAAGCATCACATGGAATAGCGACCATCGGTACGGGTAGACACCGCACGTACCGTACGGCCGTACGGACCTTTGTCGGCTCCGTTTCCTAAAACGGTACACCATTTGTGAAGGCTCGATGGGCATATTTGCCCCTAGACTCACGAAACTGACCTGCAGAGTGCCTATATAAGGAGGGGAGGAGCCAAGGAGGAGAAAACATCCATCCATGCCCTAGGCGTGAAGCCCTGCCACCGCCGCCTTTACCACAGCCGTCGCCGCCATAGCCTCCACACACCTCAAAGATCAATATCTCCTCCAACATCTCCACAAGATCCAAGCGAGAGAAAGAGAAGGAGACGTCCCATCTTCACCGCGCGCATCGTTCATCGTCATCATCTCCAACGGTGTCTCCACCTCTTTTTTCCATTGTTTTAGATTTTTTATTTGTAACATTGAACATGATGATCTCTGTGAATTACTATGTGTATTTCTAATCATCTTGTTTGAGTAATTGATTCGGTTCTAGGTTGAGGTATGATCTAGTATGCAATATTAGACTTTGTGTATCATCTATTATGACAAGAAAGAGGTGGATGAGTTCATGTGATCCTTTGGGCTGGAGTGTGATAGTCGGCAACCATTAAGAGGAGATATTTTATTTGTCTAAATTGTTGTCCTGTGTAATTCTAATAGATGGATACATAGTTGCCCCTCTAGTACTAGTGAGACCGAAAGCCTAGACACCCTCTTTTATTCTATTCAATTCTACAAGTACAACCCCTCTCGTTACTTTCAGTTTTAGTTTACTTTGTTTTTGGTTAGCTCTTTGTTCTTATTTACTTAAAATCTATTTCAACTCACTGCCATTCTGGTAGCTTATAGAATATGCTATTTCCAAACCACGGTTTGGGTGCGAACGTGGTTGCGCCTGTGACAACGTAGTTGCGGGGTTGTGTGATTGCCATTTGAAAAGCTTCCAAGGGACAAACTTATATAAACAATATTTGCTGCTACAAGTACTGCAATAACTCTGTTATTCATCGCAGGAACCCAGACATCAAATTGGCGATGTTGCCGGGGAGCATAGCGCTTGGTTATTACCTACCCACTCGCACATAGTTTATTTTTGTTTGTTGCTATTTTACTACTTTTACTTATTTAAATGAAAATAAAAAAATTATAAAACCAAAAACTACAGAAATTGTTTCTATGTCTTCTAAGATGTCTATTCTTGAACATATGCAACTTCCAATGAAGGGATACGAGGAATTCCTACACATGGCTGCACAAGAGGAAGATGAAAAGGATGAAGATCCTACTTCAGAAAACGATGATGCTGAGGAATTTATGGAACTTTAAGATACGAAGGTATGGGATATGTACTGTCAAGTAGACATCATTACTGAAGAACTAAGGTCTATGGAAGAGATAGAATCTTATTATGGTGCGTATTGCGTTCTCTTTGATTTTGAATATCTTCGTGTTTATGATGAGTTTATAATATCCGACACCTACAAGGATGGTAATAATAAAGAACTATTAGAATTTATAGTTTATAAAAGTTCCCATGAGCTACTCAATGTAATCACTTTAATAATGAAGAGCATCCATAAAGAGGAGTTAGAAAAGCCACACGCAATAGAATATATTGTTAACTATTGACAAGAACATCTTAGCTAGTGATAATGCACTTGTGATACAGAGTAAGGAACAATGCAAACTTGTAGTTTCCAAAAATAACCATTTGCAGGATTCACAAGATAAAGAGGAGGAACACCAAGAAGGTGAGGTTGACAACGAGTTGCACACTACAAATGCCATGATTGTTTATGATGCTACTCTCTCTAGTAATGATTCCTATTATGCCCAAATAAATGATAATTGTTCTAAGGAGGTTTTATGCCTAGATACTAATTTTGGGAATGTTAATATTGATGAACTGGAGATAGAACTTTGCCATACTAATATGCAGGGACATGAGTGGCACAATAGCTCTAGTAAGTATGAACCCATTATCATGGGTGATCAACTAGAGAAAGAGGTCATTCTTCGTTTACCCCATGCCGAGTACTATGAAGTGTTCCCCTACAATGAAAACCAAGGTAAAGTTTTAAAATTTATTCATGAATTCATAATCTTTTCATTACAGATATATAAGAAGGAATGCTCACCATGCTTCGTGCATCAACACTCACTTGAAAGCAAGTACCTATTCATCTACGAGATGTCGATGCACCGCAAGAGGGCACGACTCCGAACGTACTTCACTATGAGATGCTCCAAACCTCATGAAGTTAAAATTCATAATTCTAATTGATCTTGTGAAATAATAATGGAGCATCGAAGTTTAGCTATATGACTTTAAAGAAAGCGCTTCCCGGGAGGCAACCCAGAAGTTATTAGGTGTCTTTTTTAATTTCGTGTCTTGAGTCTAGTTGCATTCATGTTGCATTGGCACTTTATATATGCATGATTTCCTATTAGAGATGGTTTGGGACTATTTCAAAAGGTAGAATTTATCATTGATGAAATCATGTGTTGCATATCCTCGTTAAAATTTATGTACAAAATATATGTACGTGTTTTTGGATGTTGGACTAATGTTTCAGGTCCTTGGTGAATTTGCGGAGAAGAATGAGTGGTTTTTGATGGTACAGAGAGTTCAGTGGGCACCAGTACGGGCACATGTTCAGTGCTAGGCTCAACTAAGTGCAACAAAAATAACTAGAGCTAATCAAGATAGGCATAAGATATATGTAGCACAAGTGATAGCAAGATATATGTACTTCAAGCACGATGGCTATCACAAGGAAAGTAAGCTCGGGTATAGAAATAACCGAGGCACGCGGAGACAAAGATGTATTCCCTTGTTCCCTTCCTTTGCAAGAAGGTACGTCACGTTTGGAGAGGTGGGGATCCCACGAAGGATTTCCCAACGCCACGAAGGCTCGCCTTCTTCTCCGAGCCAAACCCACGAAGGATAATGGTCCTTTCCTTATGGTTAGCTTTTCCTCCACTCCGGAGATGGCAAGTTCCAAAACCACTTCACAAGCTCCACGAAGGAGAAGCCCAGGCCTCTTCACAATCTTCCTTGAAGAGATCACTGGAGCACCAACCGCCAAGCCAACTAGGAGGTCTTCCTCCAATAGTAACAAGCTCACGGTCTCTCACTCGAACTAATCATGGTGGAGAGCTCAACACTATGCAATGATGCAAAGCAAGAACACTAAAGGTGTTCAAATCCTTCACACTCAAATTCCACCAAAGTAAAAAATGCTAGGATGAGATTAGAGAGGAAGAACAAAGAGGAAATCAACAAATGACTCCAAGATCTAGATCCAAAGGGTTCCCCTCACTTAGAGGAAAAATGGATTGGTGGGGATTGTAGATCAAGATCTCCTCTCTTAGATCCCTCAAGAATGAGCAAGAAACATGGGGGAATCAAGAGATAGGGCAAGTTCTTCAAATCATAATGGAGTAGAGAGAGTGAAAGAACTTACCCAGCCCAAGGTGGAAGAAGGCCTATTTATAGCCTAAGAGAAAATATAACCGTTGGGGAAAATAACAGGCAGAAAAACAACCCAGCCGGCCAGCCAGTCCACCGGGTTGGGCGCCGGACGGGCCGCGCACAGGCCGGCAACGCCGGCTGACAAGCGGGACTGGGGCAGGCGGGCCACGCAACGGCCAAAAGGACCCAGCCGACGGGAGGGCCGGTCGACCGGGTGCTAGGCCGGCCGGTCCGGTGGCCACCGGGCGTGGTGCCGAACATGGGTCAGGAGGCCCTGGAATAGACCCGGTGTGCACGAGCCCAGCAGCCGGTTCTCACTGGGCGGGCCGGCGGGAGGCCCGGCGGTGCCGGGCGCTGGGCCGGACTGCAGGACTCCTGAAGATCTTTTCTTTTTCTTTAAAATAGTAAATGCTCCCGAACTTCGATTGACATGAAACCAGTTTTGTTAGAAATATGGAGATCCCTCACAGGATATTTTTAGATGATACTAGAGAGGGAGTCTCTCGCCGCCAAGAAACGGTGAAGACGTCCAAACTCAAAAATGCAATAGAAGATGCATGCGGATTCCATTTTCGATGAAATTGGCCTTGTTGTAAAGCTAGCAACAAGCTCGAGAACCTCACACCGATAAACACCAAGAAGAAATAGGGATATGCAAAGTATGCAAAGGGTTGATCTCCCTAAGACGATGTGATCAAGTTACCCAACCGAAATCCCCTCTTGATAGTGTGGCTATCTATCATATAATCCGGTCTCCCAACAACCACCTTGAGAACGGTAAAAGGAAAACCTAGCAAGGCCAAACCTTTGCCTTGCGCATCTCGCTTGATCTTGATGATAACTTTTCAAGCTCCACTAAAGCCGGAATGCCTCACTTTATCATTGTTACTTCGTGAAGACTCATAAATGCTCCCCCATACACCATGATGGGAAACCTCCATTGATGCACATCTTCACATGTCCATTGTCACCAAATGGACGACAAGCTTCAAACATATGATCCTCTTGAGATGCTCAACTTGAACTTGCCCAACTCAACCTTGATGGTGATCACCACTTGACGTCATCACTCATGGGTTATATGAGATCTTACTTTTGATGTATGCCCATAGAAAGATACCTAACCACCATAGGCAACACAAGGGTACATATATGATGGGTTAGTTCATAAAGCATAATTAACAAGGCTTACCATACCACATGACTTCACGTGGCACATACTTCATGCTTCATGTGTTGACCAAACTTGACTCTATTCTTCACCCTTTGTATTGGTCAACCTTGTATCTTCCCATGCTCTATCATAGTATCTTGAGGTGTATATAGAATTTTTCATTTATTTGCATGCTCTAAATCTTAGTCAACCATAGCTCAACTTATGAGACTATCATGACACCGACTTAGAGCCATATCTTGAATTCTTCACTTGGAATCAAGCACTCAAGATCTTGATCATTCATTGCTTATCACATAAGCTAGAGCATGGCTAATATTGAGTTCCACATAAGAACTCCATCTTCATTTCTTCTTCTTGATCATATCACATATATGTCTTCACATCGATGATCTTGATGCCAATACTCAAGGTATATCTTTTATCTTCATGGCATCCATACTTGAATCCAACACATGAACTACAAGTAGTATCTATGGAATATTCCTTCATATAAACTCAATGAAAACATTAGTCCATAGGGGTTATCACTAATTACCAAAACCACACATAGGGGCAATATACCCTTACAGTTCATCGTCATCATCTCCAACGGCATCTCCGCCTCTTTTCCCATTGTTTTAGATTTTGTATTGGTAAGATTGAACATAATGATATTCATGAATTACTATGAGTATTTGTACTCATGTATGTTTGAGTTATTGATTCGGTTCTAGGTTGAGGTATGATCTAGTATGCAATATTAGACTTTGTGTATCATCTATTATGACATGAAAGTGGTCGATGAGTTCATGTGATCCTTTGGGCCAGAGTGTGACAACCGAAAATCATTAAGAGGAGATCGTTTATTTGTCTAAATTATTGTCTTGTTTAATTCCAATAGATGGATACATAGTTTCCCCTCTAGTACTAGTGAGACCGAAAGACTAGACACCGTCTTTTATTCTATTCAATCCTACAAGTACAACACCTCTCGTTATTTTCAATTTCAGTTTACTTTGTTGTTTTTCAGCTCTTTGGTCTTAGTTATTTAAAACCTCTTTCAACTCATAACCATTCTATTAGCTTATAGAATATGCTATTTTAAAACCACAGTTTGGGTGCGAACGTGGCTGCGCCTGTGACAACGCAATTACGGGGTTGTGTGATTTCATTTGCAAAGCTTTCAAGGAACGAACTTATATAAATAATATTTGATGCTACAAGTACTGCAATAACTCAGTTATTGATCGCAGGACCCAGACATCAACAACCTTGGTTAGTAGTCACTTTATATAGGTTAAACATAGCATGATTAAATATATAGGGAGAATGTCGGGAAGGCCGTGGGTAGGATAATGTCAAATTCCTTTGACGAAGCTCGTTACCTACACCATACATTTTCTCAGTGAGATCATGTTTCACCCGTTTGTGTCTGAAGCACAGCCTTGATGGCTTCATCATATGATGGTTTCGTGGGTTAAGTCCCGAAGAACAAGAAATGGCTTTTATTTCAAGGTAGGAACTTCTAAAATCAAAATAAACTCCAAACCAGCTTTAATTTTTTTACAAACTTCACATAGCTTATGAGAAACATGTAGAAAGTATGGAAAATATTCCTAGTTGCCACCCAGTAAATATGTAACTTTCAACACTTCATGATAAATCTCACTAAGTAAATCAAATTAATTCAAGATTTAAAACAACATTGTGAGTGCACCGTTAATGCGTGAATGCAAGATCGATGTGTCTTTGGTAGCACCGCTTCCATATATGGAACGACCGAACTGATGATCAATCGATCGATGCAACAAGTGTTGTGCACTACTACTAGGTCGTACATAGCACCCGATCCATGTATTGTATAAATTTCTCTACACTGCTGTTCTTCTTTAATTTTTTGCTCATTAATCGATTCCTTTTAATTCACATTTGTGTAGATTTGAGTGGTATCTCTATTGTAAGACAGTTTGGGGTCCTTAGATTATATTGTTGCGGAGATTAGAGCATCTCTAGCGACCTAGTGATGGCACTACAACAAGTGTGTCAATTCGTTGGGACTCCAAGTGTAGAGTGATGCAGCAAGAGAGAATGTTCCCACAAGGGTGACTCGGGGTTTATATCGAACTCTTGGGGAATAAAGGCGAAGCTTCTTCCAACCTCGTCTAGCAACCTGCGAAGCAATGTCTTTGTCTTGTGCCCCAAACTTCACCGTGTGTTTGTCAAGCACAAGGCCTTCGATATTTTTTAAAGTAAAATAACAATAAATAAAATACTAGAAAGAAAATTTAAACGAGAAAGTAAACAAAAACAAGTAAATACATATGTTTTTGGGTTTTTGGATGTATTTGCAAGAAGTAATTTCGAAATTAATTAATGCTAAAAATGTAAAGGCAAGTAAACGTTGTTTCTTATGATAAAGAGTGGATTGGGGTTCATGGGTTCACTTGTCTACTGTCTCATAAAGATGTGGTGGCATTAAGAACGCGATAGATAACTTAATATTAATATTGATGAGATTTTATTATGTGTATTGATTAGCATTCATATGGGCATCACATCCTAACATAAATATTATACTACACATCTTACATATACTCAACTAGAAAGAGATACACTCCAAGCAATATAGATTTAAGAATTAACAGAGCGTAGCTGTAGTTACTTTGAGATGATGTTTAAATAACGAATATGCTACCTTGAATTAAACATATCAGAATAGATAAAGTATGATCCATAGTGTCGTTGCCTAATCGACGTTACCCGGAGGAGGGATCCACGCGAAGGGGCGATGAAGTAGGGGCCATAGGGTAGAGAGCCATTGGGAGGTGGTATGTGGTTTACCCAGCTTCAGAACACGCTGCTCGGAGGCAGGGTCTACTACTGCTTGTCTGGAATTATCTGGGCGCTTGTGCGTTGTTACAATGAGTTGTGGTTGTGCCTCTAGGGATCCTGGGATCTGGCTTATAAAGGCGTCATGATCTAGGGTTTCTACGGACAGTCCTAGCCGGAATACAATCTTTCCTAACTACGGAAGATTACGTTACCGTGCACGTCAAGGATCCGCCTACTACCTAAAGCATCATACTGGAACCGGCTACCTTAAGTGGGCCTTGCCGGATCCGTCTCCTGGCACAGGTCAGGCTAGATTCGGCTCCTTGTTCCTAGGCTGGACTTCTTCCATCTTGATCAACAGCAATTGGGCTGCCCGGTGGGCCGTAAGCCACCACCACCATCTGTGGACCACCCGGGCTTGCCGGATCTTGGCACTGTCAATAGTACACCCATGAAGTATACCCACAACACATAGATTAAACAAGAATTCTTAGTTATCACTAAGAATAAGATAGCACATGCATTCACTTTATCCCTAGTGAGGTAATAAATAATCGGTAAAGACCATAGTAGATATGAGGCTTGCTGTCACTACTCATTACTACCACCATGTTACTCCATCTAATACACACTATCCCCCACACATGATCTTGGATACAAGTTTGATCAGAACAAGTAATAAAGAATGGGGTAATAGTATGCATCTATTAATACATCAAGAACACATTAAAGATTCAGATCTCATAGATCATCCAATAAAACAAAAGATCCGCCACATAGGAATTATAAATATGGCCATAATCATGATAGCTAGCTCATATGGCATCTAAAGAACATAGAACAAGAGAGAGAGAGAGAGCTACTGCCACAAACCCATAGTCCAAAGTTGTACTACTCACTCTTCATCATGGTGGCGGTGTTGATGATGTTGGAGAGGGTGGAGATGCAACCGGGGATGGCTCCAGCAGTGTGTACCCCTCCAATATTCGCATTTCGACCTTAGTTTCATGGTTTTCGTGGGACGCCTCCTCGGAGAACGCCTCGGGGGTATATATATAGTGGTTTTAGGTCAATCCCGTCAGTTTGAGATCAAAATAGATGGCTGCGGACGCTCGAGGAGGGAACGAGACATGGTGGCGCGACCTAGCTAGGGTGGGGCCCATGTCACTTGTGCTCGTTCGGGCCTCATGGGCCCCCTCCGGTACTTCTTCTTATCATATTGTGTCTCCGGGAAAATATTGACTCCAGAAAAATCCTCGCTCCGTTTGAGTTCCTTAAGGTCCCTGAAACTTAAAATACACAAAACTTGGGTTTTCTGTTCTACAGAGTTATAAACCAATGAAAGGGGGTCAATGAAAAATCCGCATATATCAATGCAAAAGATGAATATAACATATTTGTAGTATATGACAATAAACTACAAAGTTCATGTATGCATTTGCATCATCTAGTAAAATGGTCAACTGATGCGTGTAGTTGACACGTCCGTTGGGAACCCCAAGAGGAAGGTGTGATGCGCACAGTAGCAAGTTTCCCTCAGTAAGAAACCAAGGTTTAATCGAACCAGTAGGAGTCAAGAAGCACGTTGAAGGTTGATGGCGGAGGAGTGTAGTGCGGCGCAACACCAGGGATTCCGGCGCCAACGTGGAACCTGCACAACACAATCACAGAACTTTGCCCCAACGTAACAGCGAGGTTGTCAATCTCACCGGCTTGCTGTAAACAAAGGATTAGATGTATAGTGTGGATGATGATGTTTGTTTGCGAAGAACAGTAAAGAACAATTGCAGTAGATTGTATTTCAGATGTAAAGACTAGGACCGGGGTCCACAGTTCACTAGTGGTGTCTCTCCCATAAGATAGCAGATGTTGGGTGAACAAATTACAGTTGGGCAATTGACAAATAAAGAAGGCATAACAATGCACATACATATATCATGATGAGTACTATGAGATTTAATCAGGGCATTACGACAAAGTACATAGACCGCCATCCAGCATGCATCTATGCCTAAAAAGTCCACTTTCAGGTTATCATCCGAACCCCTTCCGGTATTAAGTTGCAAGCAACAGACAATTGCATTAAGTATGGTGCGTAATGTAATCAACACAAATATCCTTAGACAAAGCATCGATGTTTTATCCCTAGTGGCAACAACACATCCACAACCTTAGAACTTTCTGTCACTGTCCCAGATTTAATGGAGGCATGAACCCACTATCGAGCATAAATACTCCCTCTTGGAGTCACAAGTATCAACTTGGCCAGAGCCTCTACTAGCAACGGAGAGCATGCAAGAACATAAATAACATATATGATAGATTGATAATCAACTTGACATAGTATTCAATATCCATCGGATCCCAACAAACACATCATGTAGGATTACAAATAAACGATCTTGATCATGATAGGCAGCTCACAAGATCGAACATGATAGCACAATGAGGAGAAGACGACCATCTAGCTACTGCTATGGACCCATAGTCCAGGGGTGAACTACTCACACATCGATCCGGAGGCGATCATGGCGATGAAGAGACCTCCGGAAGATGATTCCCCTCTCCGGCTGGGTGCCGGATGCGATCTCCTGAATCCCCCGAGATGGGTGTTGGAGATATGCCCAAGAGGCAATAATAAAAGTGGTTATTATATATCTTTATGTTTATGATAAATGTTTATATACCATGCTATAATTGTATTAACCGAAACATTGATACATGTGTGTTATGTAAACAAACAAATGAGTCCCTAGTAAGCCTCTTAACTAGCTTGTTGATTAATAGATGATTAGTTTCATAATCATGAACATTGGATGTTATTAATGACAAGGTTATATCATTATATGAATGATGTAATGGACACACCCAATTAAGCGTAGCATAAGATCACGTCATTAAGTTATTTGCTATAAGCTTTCAATACATAGTTGCCTAGTCCTTATGACCATGAGATCATGTAAATCACTTATGCCGGAAAGGTACTTTGATTACATCAAACGCCACTGCGTACATGGGTGGTTATAAAGGTGGGATTAAGTATCCGGAAAGTATGAGTTGAGGCATATGGATCAACAGTGGGATTTGTCCATCCCGATGACGGATAGATATACTCTGGGCCCTCTCGGTGGAATGTCGTCTAATGTCTTGCAAGCATATGAATAAGTTCATAAGAGACCACATACCACGGTACGAGTAAAGAGTACTTGTCAGGAGACGAGGTTGAACAAGGTATAGAGTGATACCGATGATCAAACCTCGGACAAGTAGAATATCGCGTGACAAAGGGAATTGGTATCGTGTGTGAATGGTTCATTCGATCACTAAGTCATCGTTGAATATGTGGGAGCCATTATGGATCTCCAGATCCCGCTATTGGTTATTGGTCGGAGTGAGTACTCAACCATGTCCGCATAGTTCGCGAACCGTAGGGTGACACACTTAAAGTTGGATGTTGAAATGGTAGAACTTGAATATGGAATGGAGTTCGAATATTTTTTCGAAGTCCCGGATGAGATCCCGGACATCATGAGGAGTTCCGGAATGGTCCGGAGAATAAGATTCATATATAGGATGTCATTTTATGTGTTTGAAAATGATCCGGTGCATTTATGGAAGGTTCTAGAAGGTTCTAGAAAAGTCCGGAAGAAAGTCACTTTGGAAGGCGGAGTCCCGAAGGGACTCCACCACCATGGCCGGCCAACCCTAGGGGGTGGAGTCCCAGGTGGACTCCACCTAAGGTGGCCGGCCACCCCCTCCCAAGGGAAGGTGGGAATCCCACCTCTAGTGGGAGTCCTAGCTTGGATAGGTTTCATGTGATATGGAAGGTTTTGGTTTGGGGTCTTATTCGAAGACTTGTAGACCAACTCTTGGGTGTTCCACCTATATAATGAGGGCCAAGGGGAGGGGGCCGGCCACCACAAAGCCACAAGCTGGCCGCACCCCATAGAGGCCGGCCACCCCCTCTCCCCAAACCCTAGCCGCCCCACTCCTCCTTCTTCCCCGCACGCTTAGCGAAGCTCCGCCGGGATTCTCCACCGCCACCGACACCACGCCGTCGTGCTGTCGGATTCAAGAGGAGCTACTACTTCCGCTGCCCGCTGGAACGGGGAGGTGGACGTCGTCTTCATCAACAACCGAACGTGTGACCGAGTACGGAGGTGCTGCCCGTTCGTGGCGCCGTGATCAAGATCTTCTACGCGCTTTTGCAAGCGGCAAGTGAACGTCTACCGCAGCAACAAGAGCCTCATCTTGTAGGCTTTGGAATCTCTTCAAGGGTGAGACTCGACAATCCCCTCGTTGCTACCGTCTTCTAGATTGCATCTTGGCTTGGATTTCGTGTTCACGGTAGGAAATTTTTTATTTTCTATGCTACGTTATCCTACAGTGGTATCAGAGCCGTGTCTATGCATAGATGGTTGCACGAGTAGAACACAATGGTTTTGTGGGCTTTGATGCTTTTGTTATCTTTAGTTTGAGTACTTTGCATCTTTGTGGCATAGTGGGATGAAGCGGCTCGGGCTAACTTTACATGACCGCGTTCATGAGATTTGCTCCACGCTCGACATGCAACTTGTATTGCATAAGTGGCTTTGCGGGTGTCTGTCTCTCCTACTATAGTGAAGATTCAATTTACTCTTTTATTGACAACACTAGTATCACCGTTGTGGTTCATGTTCATAGGTAGATTGGATCTTACTCGAAAACCCTAAACCACGTAAAATATGCAAACCAAATTAGAGAACGTCTAACTTGTTTTTGCAGGGTTTGGTGATGTGATATGGCCATAATGTGATGATGACTATGTATGAGATGATCATTATTGTATTGTGGCAACCGGCAGGAGCCTTATGGTTGTCTTTAAATTTCATGTTGAGTAGTATTTCAAAGTAGTTGTAATAGTTGCTACATGGAGGACAATCATGAAGACGGCGCCATTGACCTTGGTGCTTCGCCGACGATGATGGAGATCATGCCCGTTGATGATGGAGATCATGTCCGTGCTTTGGAGATGAAGATCAAAGGCGCAAAGACAAAAGGGCCATATCATATCACATATGAACTGCATGTGATGTTAATCCTTTTATGCATCTTATTTTGCTTAGATCGCGACGGTAGCATTATAAGATGATCCCTCTCACTAAAATATCAAGATAATAAAGTGTTCATCCTTAGTAGCACCGTTGCCAAGACTTGTCGTTTCGAAGCATCTCGTGATGATCGGGTGTGATAGATTCAACAAGTGCATACAACGGGTGCAAGACAGTTTTGCACATGCGGATACTAATGTGGCCTTGACGAGCCTAGCATGTACAGACATGGTCTCGGAACACGTGATACCGAAAGGTAGAGCATGAATCATATGATTGATATGATGAAAACTTTGAGTGTTCGCCATTGAAGTTACATCTTGTCTCGTGATGATCGGACTTGGTGTGGTGGATTTGGTTCGTGTGATCACTAAGACAATGCGAGGGATATTGTTTTGAGTGGGAGTTCACCTAGTTTTTAATTATGTTGAATTAAAATTTGAACTCAATTTGTCATAAACATTAGTCTAAACTATTGCAAATATGTTGTAGATATGGCGTCCTCAATCAATTTTAACCAGTTCCTAGAGAAAGAAAAGCTTAAGAGCAACGGTAGCAACTTCACCGACTGGTTCCGTCATGTGAGGATCTTCCTCAATGGCAGAAATCTGCAATATGTGCTTGCTGCACCGCTAGGTGACCCTCCTGCAGAAACTGAAACCGATGAAGTAAAGAATATTTACGCGACTCGGAAAACTCGGTACTCTCAAGTTCAATGTGCCATCCTATGCAGTCTGGAAGCCGATCTTCAAAAACGTTTTGAGCACCACGATCCACATGAGTTAATCAATGAGTTGAAGACTATCTTTGAAACTCATGCGGCCGTGGAATGCTATGAAGCATCGAAACACTTCTTCAGTTGCATGATGGAAGAAGGCAGCTCCGTTAGTGAGCACATGCTCGCCATGACCGGGCATGCGAATAAACTCAGTGACTTGGGAATAGTGATTCCTAATAGACTGGGGATTAATCGTGTCCTTCAATCATTGCCACCTAGTTACAAGAACTTTGTGATGAACTACAATATGCAGAACATGAACAAAGAGTTACCTGGACTCTTCTCCATGCTGAAATCTGCTGAGATTGAGATCAAGAAAGAGCACCAAGTGTTGATGGTCAACAAGACCACCAGTTTCAAGAAACAGGGCAAGTCTAAAGGCAAGAACAAGAAGAGTGGCAAGAAAGCTGCCACACCTCCTGTGAAACCTAAGACTGGCCCTAAGCCTGATGCTGAGTGCTATTACTGCAAGGAGAAGGGACACTGGAAGCGTAATTGCTCCAAGTATTTGGCGGATCTGAAGAGCGGCCTTGTCAAGAAGAAGAAAGAAGGTATATATGATATACATGTTATAGATGTTTATCTTACTGGTTCTCGTACTAGTACCTGGGTATTTGATACTGGTTCGGTTGCTCATATTTGTAACTCGAAACAGGAACTAAAGAATAAACGAAGACTACTAAAGGATGAAGTGACTACTAAAGAATAAACGAAGACTACTAAAGGGTATTTCCATGCGCGTTGGAAATGGATCCAAAGTCGATGTGATCGCTGTCGGCACACTTCCTCTACATCTACCTTCGGGATTAGTTTTAAGCCTCAATAATTGTTATTTTGTACCCGCGTTGAGCATGAACATTATATCTGGATCTTGTTTAATGCAAGACGGTTATTCATTCAAGTCTGAGAATAATGGTTGTTCTATTTTTATGAATAATATCTTTTATGGTCGAGCACCTGAAAAGAATGGCTTATTTCTGTTAGATCTCGATAGTAGTGATACACATATACATAACATTGATGCTAAGCGAATTAAATTGAATGATAATTCTACTTATATGTGGCACTGTCGTCTTGGTCATATTGGAGTGAAACGCATGAAGAAACTCCATACCGATGGATTACTTGAATCGCTTGACTTTGAGTCACTTGATAGATGCGAAGCATGTCTAATGTTAAAAATGACTAAAACTCCATTCTCTGGGATTATGGAGCGAGCTACTGACTTATTGGAAATCATACATACCGATGTGTGCGGACCAATGAGTGTATCATCGCGCGGTGGTTATCGTTATGTTCTAACCTTCACAGATGATCTGAGTAGATATGGGTATATCTATTTCATGAAACATAAATCCGAAACTTTTGAGAAGTTTAAGGAATTCCAAAGTGAAGTAGAAAATCAACGTAACAAGAAGATTAAATTTCTACGATCTGATCGCGGAGGTGAATATCTGAGTTATGAGTTTGGCATGCATTTAAAGAAATGCGGAATACTTTCACAATTGACACCGCCGGGAACACCACAACGAAACGGTGTGTCCGAACGTCGTAATCGAACTCTCTTAGATATGGTTCGTTCTATGATGTCTCTTACTGATTTGCCGTTATCATTTTGGAGTTATGCATTAGAGACAGCCGCATTCACTTTAAATAGAGCACCATCAAAATCCGTTGAAACGACACCGTATGAATTATGGTTTAATAAGAAACCTAAGCTGTCATTCCTGAAAGTTTGGGGTTGCGAAGCCTATGTAAAAAAGTTACAACCGGACAAGCTAGAACCCAAAGCGGAGAAATGTGTCTTCATAGGATACCCTAAGGAAACTATAGGGTACACTTTCTATCACAGATCCGAAGGCAGGATCTTTTTTTTGCTAAGAACGGAACCTTTCTTGAGAAAGAATTTCTCACTAAAGAAGTGACTGGAAGAAAAGTAGAACTCAATGAGATTGAAGAATCTCTGCTCGTTGATCAGAGTAGCGCAGTACTAGAAGATGTTCCTGTACCGCCTACACCGGCAATAGAGGAAGCTAATGATAATGATCATGAAACTTCAAATGAGATAGCTACTGAACCTCGCAGATCAACAAGGGAACGTGCCACTCCTGATTGGTATGATCCTTGTCTAAATGTCATGATTGTGGACAACAATGATGAAGACCCTGCGACGTATGAAGAAGCGATGATGAGCCCAGATTCCAACAAATGGCAAGAAGCCATGAAATCCGAAATGGGATCCATGTATGATAACAAAGTATGGACTTTGGTAGACTTACCTGATAGCCGCAAGGCTGTCGAGAATAAATGGATCTTCAAGAGAAAAACATATGCTGATGGTAATATTACTGTCTATAAAGCTCGACTTGTCGCAAAGGGTTTCCGACAAATTCAAGGTGTTGACTACGATGAGACTTTCTCACCTGTAGCGAAGCTAAAATCTGTGAGGATTTTGTTAGCAATAGCTGCATTTTTCGATTATGAGATTTGGCAGATGGATGTCAAAACGGCGTTCCTTAATGGAGACATTGAGGAAGAGTTGTATATGGTACAACCCAAAGGTTTTGTCGATCCTAAAAATGCTAACAAAGTATGCAAGCTTCAGCGTTCAATCTATGGACTGAAGCAAGCATCGAGAAGTTGGAACCGACGTTTTGATAAGGTGATCAAAGACTTCGGGTTTATACAGTGTCATGGAGAGGCCTGTATTTACAAGAAAGTGAGTGGGAGCTCTGTAGCATTCCTGATATTATATGTAGATGACATATTATTGATTGGGAATGATATAGAACTATTAAGCAGTGTAAAGGGTTATTTGAATAATAGTTTTTCAATGAAAGACCTTGGTGAAGCATCGTATATATTAGGCATCAAGATTTATAGAGATAGATCAAGACGTCTAATAGGGCTATCATAGAGTACATACCTGGACAAGATTCTAAAGAAGTTTAGAATGGACGAAAGTAAGAAAGGATTCTTACCTATGTTACCAGGCAAGGTCTTGAGTAAGACTCAAGGTCCGGCTACGGCAGAAGAAAGAGAAAGGATGAGTCAGATCCCCTATGCCTCGGTAGTAGGCTCTATCATGTATGCCATGCTATGTACAAGACCGGATATAGCACATGCTATTAGTTTAACTAGCAGATATCAAAGTGATCCAGGAATGGAACACTGGACAGCGGTCAAGAATATCCTGAAGTACTTGAAAAGAACTAAGGATATGTTTCTTTGTTGTGGAGGTGACCAAGAGCTCGTTGTAACAAGTTACACCGATGCAAGTTGGAACACTGATCCTGATGACTCTAAGTCACAGTCTGGGTACGTGTTTATATTGAATGGTGCTGCAGTAAGCTGGGCAAGCTCGAAGCAGTGCACGGTGGCGAAATCCTCAACAGAATCGGAGTACATAGCGGCTTCAGAGGCTTCATCAGAAGCGGTATGGATGAAAAGGTTCATTGTAGAGCTCGGTGTGGTTCCTAGTGCATTGGACCCATTAGTCATCTACTGTGACAACATGGGTGCCATCGCCAATTCACAAGAACCAAGGTCACACAAGAGGCTGAAGCATATCAAGCTGCGTTATCATTCGATTCGCGAGTACATCGAAGATGGAGAAGTAAAGATTTGCAAAGTACACACTGATCTGAATGTAGCAGATCCGTTGACTAAAGCT
This sequence comes from Lolium perenne, assembly GCF_019359855.2. NCBI lineage: Eukaryota > Viridiplantae > Streptophyta > Magnoliopsida > Poales > Poaceae > Lolium > Lolium perenne. The sequence continues at coordinate 186,954,696 of NC_067245.2, forward strand.
CTCCCTAGGGCAAAGCATGACCAACACCAGAATGCCATGGGTGTTAGGTACCTTACAATGTAATCTAGATTATTGACTCTAGTGCAAGTGGGAGACTGTTGGAGATATGCCCAAGAGGCAATAATAAAAGTGGTTATTATATATCTTTATGTTTATGATAAATGTTTATATACCATGCTATAATTGTATTAACCGAAACATTGATACATGTGTGTTATGTAAACAAACAAATGAGTCCCTAGTAAGCCTCTTAACTAGCTTGTTGATTAATAGATGATTAGTTTCATAATCATGAACATTGGATGTTATTAATGACAAGGTTATATCATTATATGAATGATGTAATGGACACACCCAATTAAGCGTAGCATAAGATCACGTCATTAAGTTATTTGCTATAAGCTTTCAATACATAGTTGCCAAGTCCTTATGACCATGAGATCATGTAAATCACTTATGCCAGAAAGGTACTTTGATTACATCAAACGCCACTGTGTAAATGGGTGGTTATAAAGGTGGGATTAAGTATCCGGAAAGTATGAGTTGAGGCATATGGATCAACAGTGGGATTTGTCCATCCCGATGACGGATAGATATACTCTGGGCCCTCTCGGTGGAATGTCGTCTAATGTCTTGCAAGCAAATGAATAAGTTCATAAGAGACCACATACCACGGTACGAGTAAAGAGTACTTGTCAGGAGACGAGGTTGAACAAGGTATAGAGTGATACCGACGATCAAACCTCGGACAAGTAGAATATCGCGTGACAAAGGGAATTGGTATCGTATGTGAATGGTTCATTCGATCACTAAGTCATCGTTGAATATGTGGGAGCCATTATGGATCTCCAGATCCCGCTATTGGTTATTGGTCGGAGTGAGTACTCAACCATGTCCGCATAGTTCGCGAACCGTAGGGTGACACACTTAAAGTTGGATGTTGAAATGGTAGAACTTGAATATGGAATGGAGTTCGAATATTTGTTCGAAGTCCCGGATGAGATCCCGGACATCACGAGGAGTTCCGGAATGGTCCGGAGAATAAGATTCATATATAGGATGTCATTTTATGTGTTTGAAAATGATCCGGTGCATTTATGGAAGGTTCTAGAAGGTTCTAGAAAAGTCCGGAAGAAAGTCACTTTGGAAGGCGGAGTCCCGAAGGGACTCCACCACCATGGCCAGCCAACCCTAGGGGGTGGAGTCCCAGGTGGACTCCACCTAAGGTGGCCGGCCACCCCCTCCCAAGGGAAGGTGGGAATCCCACCTCTAGTGGGAGTCCTAGCTTGGGTAGGTTTCATGTGATATGGAAGGTTTTGGTTTGGGGTCTTATTCGAAGACTTGTAGACCAACTCTTGGGTGTTCCACCTATATAATGAGGGCCAAGGGGAGGGGGCCGGCCACCACAAAGCCACAAGCTGGCCGCACCCCATAGAGGCCGGCCACCCCCTCTCCCCAAACCCTAGCCGCCCCACTCCTCCTTCTTCCCCGCACGCTTAGCGAAGCTCCGCCGGGATTCTCCACCGCCACCGACACCACGCCGTCGTGCTGTCGGATTCAAGAGGAGCTACTACTTCCGCTGCCCGCTGGAACGGGGAGGTGGACGTCGTCTTCATCAACAACCGAACGTGTGACCGAGTACGGAGGTGCTGCCCGTTCGTGGCGCCGTGATCAAGATCTTCTACGCGCTTTTGCAAGCGGCAAGTGAACGTCTACCGCAGCAACAAGAGCCTCATCTTGTAGGCTTTGGAATCTCTTCAAGGGTGAGACTCGACAATCCCCTCGTTGCTACCGTCTTCTAGATTGCATCTTGGCTCGGATTTCGTGTTCACGGTAGGAAATTTTTTGTTTTCTATGCTACGTTATCCTACAATGGGATTGGCGGTGGCGGCGTCTCTGGAAGGTTTTCCGAATCGTGGCTCTCGGTACTGGGGGTTTCGCGACGGAGGCTTTAAGTAGGCGGAAGGGCAGGTCAAGAGGCGCCACGGGGGCCCCACACAACAGGGCCGCGCGGGCCCCTTGCTGGCCGTGCCGCCCTATTTTGGCGGCGCCTCGTGGCCCCACTTCGTCTCTCCCTCGGACTTCTGGAAGCTTCGTGCAAAAATAGGACCCTGGGCGTTGATTTCGTCCAATTTCCGAGAATATTTCCTTACTAGGATTTCTGAAACCAAAAATAGCAGAAAACAGCAACTGGCTCTTCGGCATCTCGTCAATAGGTTAGTGCCGAAAAATGCATAAATATGACATATAATGTGTATAAAACATGTGAGTATCATCATAAAAGTAGCATGGAACATAAGAAATTATAGATACGTTTGGGACGTATCAAGCATCCCCAAGCTTAGTTCCTACTCGCCCTCGAGTAGGTAAACGATAACAAAGATAATTTCTGAAGTGACATGCTATCATAATCTTGATCATACTATTGTAAAGCACATGAGATGAATGCAGCGATTCGAAGCAATGATGAAGATAATGAGTAAACAAATGAATCATATAGTAAAGACTTTTCATGAATAGTACTTTCAAGACAAGCATCAATAAGTCTTGCATAAGAGTTAACTCATAAGCAATAAGTTCTTAGTAGAAAGCTTTGAAACAACACAAAGGAAGATATAAGTTTCAGCGGTTGCTTTCAACTTTAACATGTATATCTCATGGATAATTGTCAACACAAAGTAATATAACAAGTGCAATAGGTAAACATGTAAGAATCAATGCACACAGTTGATACAAGTGTTTGCTTCTAAAATAGAAAGAATAGGTAAACTGACTCAACAATAAAGTAGAAGATAGGCCCTTCGCAGAGGGAAGCATGGATTACTATTTTTGTGCTAGAGCTTTTCATTTTGAAAACAAGAAACAATTTTGTCAACGGTACTAATAAAGCATATGAGTTATGTATAAGACATCTTATAAGTTGCAAGCCTCATGCATAGTATACTAATAGTGCTCGCACCTTGTCCTAATTAGCTTGGGTTAACACAGATTATCATTGCATAACATATGTTTCAACCAAGTGTCACAAAGGGGTACCTCTATGCCGCTTGTACAAAGGTCTAAGGAGAAAGCTCGCATTGGATTTCTCGCTTTTGATTATTCTCAACTTAGACATCCATATCGGGACAACATAGACAACAGATAATGGACTCCTCTTTTAATGCTTAAGCATTCAACAATAGTTAATATTCTCATAAGAGATTGAGGTTTTATGTCCAAACTGAAACTTCCACCATGAATCATGGCTTTAGTTAGCGGCCCAATGTTCTTCTCTAACAGTATGCATACTCAACCCATTTGATTGTGAAAACCGCCCTTACTTCAGACAAGACGAACATGCATAGCAACTCACATGATATTCAACAAAGGTAAAAGTTGATGGCGTCCCCAGAAAACATGGTTACCGCTCAACAAGCAACTTACTAAGAAATAAGACACATAAGTACATATTCTTCACCACGATAGTTTTTAAGCTATTTTGTCCCATGAGCTATATATTGTAAAGGTAAAGAATAGAATTTTAAAGGTAGCACTCAAGTAATGTACTTTGGAATGGCGGAGAAATACCATGTGGTAGGTAGGTATGGTGGACACAAATGGCATGGATTTTGGCTCAAGGATTTGGATGCACGAGAAGAATCCCTCTCAATACAAGGCTAGGCTAGCAAGGTTGTTTGAAGCAAACTCGAGTATGAAATGGTGCAGCAAGACTCACATATAAACATATTGTAAGCATTATAAGACTTTACATCGTCTCCTTGTTGTTCAAACACCTCAACCAGAAAATATCTAGACTTAGAGAGACCAATCATGCAAACCAAATTTTAACATGCTCTATGTAGTTATTCATTAATGGGTACAAGGTACATGATGCAAGAGCTTAAACAAGATCTATATGAGCACAAAAATTGCCAAGTATCACATTATTCAAGACATTAACCCATTTACCACATGCGGCATTTTCCGTTTCCAACCATATATCAATGAATGAAATAGTTCAAATTTCGCAATGAACATTAAAGACAAAGCTAAGAACATATGTGTGTTGCGGTCAGAAACCCACCGGCTAGCAGCGACGGGCAACACAGTAGAGCCGGGAGGCTCCCAGGACTGCGGCTGGCCCTGGTCCCTCTGAGCGACGGCCCGCAAAGATTCGGCACGCACGTCCGATGCTGGTGCAAGGGCGTGCCACCTGACCTATACCTGGTCAGGAAGGTGATGGATGTGCCTCGCTTAGTTTCCTGCATGGCATACACGTAAACATTAAATACGAGCCTCGATCGGCTCTCAGGTTGTCCTGTGAATCGGCTCAAAGAGCCGATCCACCCATGATTCGCACGAGGTGTACGAATATATGGTGGTCCTGCTTGATCAGAATAAAGCTAAAACGACCTACTACGATTTAGGGTTTTCACCACATAATCGGAACATCCTACTCGTGATTGAGCCTCGCGGCCACGCACGGTGATCGTAAACCAATCCTAGACAAGGCCTAAAAACCAACACGAAGTTGATCCTCGGAACATCCTGTCTAGGGCTAGCAAACTACACCCTACGTGCCACTGGATCCTTCAACCCTTTGTAAGGCCTAACTATGCAGATATTAAACTAATCCTTGAAGAACAAGGAGCAACCATAACGGATCGGATCTACTAAATAATGATCAAGCGGGGCGCCGCCCCTACACCTAAGATAGGTGTAAGGGCGGCTAGATGTCTAAGGGTTGCACGACGACAGCATATGATACGAAGAACAATGCTAACCCTAACACATCTAAGATAACTACGTTGCTCGCCATCAAAAAGGCTTCAGTACGAGCAACGCATGAACAACGGATAAACTTGTACTGCCTAGATCGCAAGATGCGATCTAGGCAGCATGATGCTTACCCGGAAGAAACCCTCGAGACAAGGGAGTTGGCGATGCGCCTAGATTGGTTTGTGGTGAATGTGATTGTTGTTTATTTCATAAACCCTAGATACATATTTATAGTCCGTAGACTTTCTAACGTGGGAATAATCCCAACCGGGCACGAGCCAAACTCTAACTAATCGATACGTATCCTACTATATTACAGATACACAGGCAAACTAGCCCAAACTTTGCATATAAGGCCGATTCACGTATATTCTTCCATGTATATTCTTCAAGCCCATCTTGATCGCGGCCCACCTCTGATTCGGTCAAATTCTGGTGATAACACATGCCCCCCTGGTTTTGGAATTTATAATTCCAAAATCACTCTGTTTTTCTTCGTCGGGTCATGTCGTGGCAGAACAGAACCGTCGCAATATTCTTCATCATGATGCCTTGCCTTCTCAACTTCTCTGTAAGATTTGATAGCTTTAGCATCACTTCCTCGGAAACTGCAATGGCATTAAATCTCCACTATGCTCCATTATTTAACCGCGTCGAGCAGTTCGCCCCTTCACCCTCCTGCTCTGTACTAGCCATCGGCAAAAAACCCCCATTCCTCCATAGCCATGTCTTCTTCCTCCTCCTCCTCTTCTGCCTCCTCGAACCCCTCCTACGTATCATCTCCCTTCCGTGAGCCGACGCCAGAGTGGGGCTCGTTGGCGGCGCACGACATCCTCGCCCCAACGACGTGGGACAAGGAGGAACACGATTCTTCCATCTGGTCCGAGGATGACAAATCCTTGACTGACGGAGAGGGCGACCTTCAATTCCTCGTTGACGGGGAGGAGGAGGCGGAGAGTGAGGACGACCGCTTCTCCTGGGACGATTTCACCTCCTCCGAGGAAGAGGCGAAGGAGGACGACGACAACTCCCTCGAAGGTTACCCACCGGCGAAGCGCCTCCGCGCCTGGTGGGACGACGACAGCGATGACGACGATGAGGAAGACGAGGCTCCCGTAGAAGGCTACGGGAGCAACGATGAGGAGCCCATCAGCAGCTGCGCCGGCGGCAGCGATGACGACGACGAGGGCAGCAACGGCCCTTAGATTAGGGACTAGTAGTAGTAGTCGGCTTTGTTCTTTCTTTCCTGAGCAATCGGCTCTTTCTTTGTAAGAAATCCCACTATTTTTCAAAAAAATATTCCCCAATTAATTTTTCTTTCTTGTCAACTTTGCCGATCGTCGAACGAAGTCGCTGTATAGAGAGCCGATGGCAGGGCATCGGCTTGTACTATAAACGCAGATTAAACTCCTCAGCAACCCCACTAGGAGATTCATCCCAAATAGCATGACTTCTGGTCTGAAACCGATCTGTTAACCTGCTTAACTGAGTTTGTTCCTCTAGAGTCGATAGCAATGCATCGGCTTTATTATTCTGAAGTCGATGCCCGTGCATCGGCTATACTCGCATACTGTCGTCTCCGCATGTTTTCTCAAGTCGATGTCTGTGCATCGGCTGTGATTTTTTTTTACTGGCCGATTTAGAATCGGCCTCCATACCTCACTGCCCATCATCCCACATGCTTGGGAAATAACTGGCCGATTTAAAATCGGCCTCCATACCTCACTGCCCATCATCCCACATGCTTGGGAAATACTTCTTGAGATGTTGGCCATTGACGGCCACTGGGAACTTCGCACCATCCAACTGTTCAAGCATGTAGGCATTGCCCTTCAAAACCTGGATGACTTTGTAAGGACCGTGCCAATTAGGAGACCATTTGCCATATGTTTTATCCCTGGTTCCTAGTGGCAACACGGCTTCCCATACTAGATCACCAACTTGAAACTCCTTTGGTCTCACCTTCTTATTATATGCCCGAGCTACCCTGGCTTTGTTCTCTTTAATCTTCTCCAACGACCAAAGTCTAAGTTCTGTTGCATCCTCAATAGTGTCACTCATCAAAGCTGCATATTCTTCAGCTGTTAGATCATTCTGAAATGTGACACGTCTTGATCCAGCCGTAATCTTCCAAGGTAATACGACTTCCTGTCCATAGACGAGCTGGTATGGCGAAGTTTTTATAGCTCCATGGCATGACATGCGGTAGGCCCACAAAGCTTCTGATAATGTTTCATGCCAATCCCTAGGGTTCTCGTCAATTTTTCTCTTGATCAGCTTGATCAGGCTTTGATTGGACGCTTCAGCTTGCCCGTTGGCTTGAGCATAGTATGGAGATGATCGGATCAGCTTAATCCCCATGTCATCACAGAACTTTCTGAATTCTTTAGAAATAAAGACCGAACCTCCATCGGTCGTGATAGTTTGGGGAATCCCGAACCTATGAATGACGTGTTCTTTCACAAATTTGATCACATCTTCTGATTTCACCTTCTTCATAGGGACGGCCTCCACCCACTTGGTGAAGTAATCTGTAATAACCAAGATCCATTCATGTTTTTTACTCGACGCCGGATGGATTTTGCCGATCATATCCATGCCCCACCCTCGAAACGGCCAAGGCTTGATGATAGGGTTCATTGCTGATGCGGGTACCATCTGAATCTTCCCGAACATCTGGCACGCTTGGCACCCCTTGTAGTACTTGAAGCAATCTTCAAGCATGGTGGGCCAATAAAACCCTGATCGCCTAATTAGCCACTTCATCTTATGAGCCGATCGTGAGTTCCACGAGCGCCTTCATGCACCTCATGTAAGAGCCGATTAGACTCGGTTGGTCCCGTGCACTTGAGTAGTAACCCTTCCAACGTCCTGTAGAACATGTCGTCTCCTATGAGGACATACTTCATGGCCTTGTATCTTATCCGTTTAGGTGCCCCCCGAGCCGAATCTTTTAAGTAATTGAAGATTTCGGCTCTCCAATCATCCTGTTCCAAGAACCGCACTCGAACTTCTCGAATTCGTCTGATATGTCCTTATAGCCTGACGCCATTTGAGCGAGATCGTTGGCCTCGGTGTTTTGGGATCTTGGGACCCAATTAAAGTTGATGTACCGAAACTGTGTCATCAACTCATGGCATTCCATCCAATATGGGAAAAGCGATTCACTCTCGCACTTATATTCATCCGTGAGCTGGTTAATCACCAACTTTGAGTCTCCAAAAAGCTCTACTGCTTCTGCCCCGGCTTCCAGCAGCAACTCCATTCCCTTACGCACTGCCTCATATTCAGCGACATTGTTGGTGCAAGGGGTAGATAGTCTGATGGAAAAGGAGTATGTTGCCCCCCGAGGCGACACGAGCAGAATGTCGATGCCACAACCATCCTCACAAGCCGATCCATCGAAGAACATAGCCCATGCACGTATAGATAGTGCTGCTATATTGGTATTGATCCGTTCAGCTATAAGATCGGCCAGCGCTTGTCCCTTGACTGCTTTCGCAGGCTGATACCGAAGATCGAACTCCGACAACGCAAACATCCACTTACCAAGTCGGCCTTTCAAAACAGGGGCCGACAGCATGTGCTTGACAACATCTGACTTGCATATGACGATGATCTCTGCCGTCAAAAGGATGTGATGAAGCTTGGTGCAGGTGAAGAACAGGCAAAGGCAAAGCTTCTCGACCTTAGGATACCTTGTCTCCGCGTCCAACATCCTTCTGCTGAGGTAGAAAACGACCTTTTCAACGCCCTCATAGAGTTGCACCACCACCGAAGCGATGGACGTGTCAGCTACTGACAAGAAGATATAGAACGGCCTGTCTTGTTGGGGCGGAACTAGCACAGGCGGCGTTGTCAGATACCGCTTAATCTCATCAAACGCCCGCTGCTGTTCTGCCCCCCAGTGAAACTCGTCATCAGATTTAATTTTCACCAGTGCTATGAACGGCTCGATTCGTCCTGACAGATTAGAGATAAATCGTCGGACAAAATTGATCTTGCCGATGAGACGTTGGAGCTCCTTCTTCGTGGTGGGCGGCTGCATGGTACGCACTGCCTCTTGACTTTTCAGGCCGATCTCAATTCCCCGTTCATGAACCAGAAAACCTAGGAACTGACCAGCCGTCACACCAAAAGCACACTTCTTCGGATTCATTCTCAGTCCAAACTTCCGAGTTCGGTCTAAGATGCGTCGTAAATCATCCAAGTGTCCCTCCATGGAGACAGATTTGACTACCACGTCGTCGATGTAGATTTCCACCAACTTGCCGATCAGATCGTGAAATATGTAATTCATGGCTCGTTGGTACATTGCACCAGCATTCTTCAACCCAAAGGTCATGACTACATATTCAAACAAGCCTACTGCCCCTGGTACTCTGAATGCGGTCTTGTGTATATCTTCTGGAGCCATGAAGATTTGGTTATAGCCGGCGTTGCCATCCATGAAGCTCAACACCTTGTGGCCAGCAGCTGCATTGATCAACGTTTCTGCCACCGGCATCGGATACTCATCTTTTGGAGTGGCTCTGTTGAGATCTCGGAAATCGATGGCCACACGCCATCGGCCGTCCTTCTTCTCTACAGGAACGATACTGGAGATCCATTCAGCATACCTACACGGCCTGATGAACCCGGCGGCCAACATCTTCTCGATCTCTTTCTTGACCTCTTCCAGAATTTCGGCCTTCATCTGACGTGCTCGTTGTTGGAACGGCCGAAATCCTTTCTTAAGGGGGAGCCGATGTTCAATGATGCTCCTGTCTAACCCAGGCATCTCTGTGTAATCCCATGCAAAGCAATCTGGGTATTCTTTTAACAGAGCTATCATCTGACCCCTGAGATGTGGATCTAACTTCTTGCTGATAAAAGTTAGCCGCGGCTTATCCCTAGGACCGATGTCGACTTCCTCTAGCTCATCAGCCGATGTAAACCCATACCCTAGCTTTCCATCACCTGTGAGGTCGACACCAAATACAGGGAGAGCGTGTGGTACGGATAATACGGGCCGATTGCCGGAATCGGCCTTCCTCTTGATTGTCACCAGGATTTTTTGGAAGTGTCGGGGCCGATCGCGTGGAACGGCTTCCTCCTTGTCCTTGCTATGAGAGCAGCTGCCCTCGTCTCTATCCTTACCAGGGTGGTGCCCAAGTCCTACCATGTTGATGTTGAACGAGCATCTTGGCTGGCACCTCCCAGGGTACGTGCCTTCCACCATGTCAACGGCGTATGCCGGTGAATTCGGCACTTCTGGTGCTGCCAACGCGAATGGCAGCGGTGGACGGGACTGGAGTGGCATCTTTCCTTGGTAAGTCCCGAGAGCTTGTCCTGACGGAGAGCACTGATGCCTCATGATTTCCTGGATCACCCGAAGAGCGACACGCTCCAAAGTGTTCACCAGGCTCTCAGAGTGGCGGTGCAGCGAGTGAGCTACCATGAAGTTAATCTCCTGACGCAGGGACCTGGTGCGTTCTTCTGACGGGGCGGACAGGTCCACTCCATCGAGCGCGCCTTCAGGTGAGAACCCTTTCCACCTGATGCCATGTGAGTGGGTTCTGTGAAAAGAGCCGATGAGGTCGGCTTCGAGGATTGCTTTGACCTCGTCATACTTCTTCTTGAGCTCCTCGGTCAAATCCTCGTACGTGACTGGAGTGCCGTCCGCCATCTCAGATGTAGATGGCGAGGTGGTTGATGTCGAAGATTGTCCCACCGGGCGTGCCAGAATGTGTTGCGGTCAGAAACCCACCGGCGAGCAGCGACGGGCAACACAGTAGAGCCGGGAGGCTCCCAGGACTGCGGGCCGGCCCCTGGTCCCTCCGAGCGATGGCCCGCAAAGATTCGGCACGCACGTCCGATGCTGGTGCAAGGGCGTGCCACCTGACCTATACCTGGTCAGGAAGGTGATGGATGTGCCTCGCTTAGTTTCCTGCATGGCATACACGTAAACATTAAATACGAGCCTCGATCGGCTCTCAGGTTGTCCTGTGAATTGGCTCAAAGAGCCGATCCACCCATGATTCGCACGAGGTGTACGAATATATGGTGGTCCTGCTTGATCAGAATAAAGCTAAAACGACCTACTACGATTTAGGGTTTTCACCACATAATCGGAACATCCTACTCGTGATTGAGCCTCGCGGCCACGCATGGTGATCGTAAACCAATCCTAGACAAGGCCTAAAAACCAACACGAAGTTGATCCTCGGAACATCCTGTCTAGGGCTAGCAAACTACACCCTACGTGCCACTGGATCCTTCAACCCTTTGTAAGGCCTAACTATGCAGATATTAAACTAATCCTTGAAGAACAAGGAGCAACCATAACGGATCGGATCTACTAAATAATGACCAAGCGGGGCGCCGCCCCTACACCTAAGATAGGTGTAAGGGCGGCTAGATGTCTAAGGGTTGCACGACGACAGCATATGATACGAAGAACAATGCTAACCCTAACACATCTAAGATAACTACGTTGCTCGCCATCAAAAAGGCTTCAGTACGAGCAACGCATGAACAACGGATAAACTTGTACTGCCTAGATCGCAAGATGCGATCTAGGCAGCATGATGCTTACCCGGAAGAAACCCTCGAGACAAGGGAGTTGGCGATGCGCCTAGATTGGTTTGTGGTGAACGTGATTGTTGTTTATTTCATAAACCCTAGATACATATTTATAGTCCGTAGACTTTCTAACGTGGGAATAATCCCAACCGGGCACGAGCCAAACTCTAACTAATCGATACGTATCCTACTATATTATAGATACACGGGCAAACTAGCCCAAACTTTGCATATAAGGCCGATTCACGTATATTCTTCCATGTATATTCTTCAAGTCCATCTTGATCGCGGCCCACCTCTGATTCGGTCAAATTCTGGTGATAACAATGTGTTCATACGAAACAGCGGAGCGTGTCTCTCTCCCAAACAAAGAATGCTAGGATCCGATTTATTCAAACAAAAACAAAAACAAAAACAAACAGATGCTCCAAGTAAAGCACATAAGATGTGACGGAATAAAAATATAGTTTCACTAGAGGAACCTGATAAGTTGTCGATGAAGAAGGGGATGCCTTGGGCATCCCCAAGCTTAGACGCTTGGGTCTTCTTAAAATATGCAGGGATGAACCACGGGGGCATCCCCAAGCTTTGACTTTTCACTCTTCTTGATCATATTGTATCATCCTCCTCTCTTGACCCTTGAAAACTTCCTCCACACCAAACTCGAAACAAACTCATTAGAGGGTCAGTGCATAATTCATATATTCAGAGGTGACATAATCATTCTTAATACTTCTGGACATTGCACAAAGCTACTGAAAAGTTATTGGAACAAAGAAATCCATCAAACATAGTAAAACAGGCAATGCGAAATAAAAGGCAGAATCTGTCAAAACAGAACAGTCCGTAAAGACAAATTTTAAAGTGGCACCAGACTTGCTCAGATGAAAATGCCCAAATTGAATGAAAGTTGCGTACATATCTGAGGATCACGCATGTAAATTGGCAGATTTTTTTAATTTTTCTACAGAGAATTCTGCCCAGATTCGTGACAGCAAGAAATCTGTTTCTGCGCAGTAATCCAAATCTAGTATTGACTTTGCTATCAAAGACTTTACTTGGCACAACAATGCAATAAAATAAAGATAAGGAGAGGTTGCTACAGTAGTAAACAACTTCCAAGACTCAAATATAAAATAAAGTACTGTAGTAAAAACATGGGTTGTCTCCCATAAGCGCTTTTCTTTAACGCCTTTCAGCTAGGCGCAGAAAGTGTGTATCAAGTATTATCAAGAGATGAAGCATCAACATTACCTCAGGCTTTATGCATACCCTTCTTATTCTTTTTCTTACTCTTTGGTTTAGGGAATACATGTCTACCTCCCGGCGTAGAAGTGAATTTTAGGGTGCCTTCTCCCACATTTATGACTGCTCCCAATAGTTTCAGCAGGGATCTTCCAAATGTGATTTGTCCTGTTCCTACACATTCAATAACAAGATAATCAGTGGATGCTGTTCTTCCAAGAATGGTTGTATGCACACCCTCGGCTATTCCCTTAGGAATTATAACAGAGTTATCAGTAAGAGTTATTCCTTCTCCCCCTTCAACGAGTCCCCAAAGTGTCAAAGATTCATAGATACTCTTAGGCATAAGGCAAAATTCAGACATAATATCACAATGGGCATGAAAAGTTTCACCACCAATAACAACTTTAATAGTAGGGTCCCATTTTGAAGGTTCAGAGTTAGACATGATAACAAATAAACTAAATGCAAGTAACTAATTTTTTTGTGTTTTTGATATGGAGAACAAGACAGTAAATAAAGTAAAACTAGCAACTATTTTTTTGTGTTTTGTTTAAGTGCAGTAAACAAAGTAGTAAATAAAATAAAGCAAGACAAAAACAAAGTAAAGAGATTGGAAGTGGAGACTCCCCTTGCAGCGTGTCTTGATCTCCCCGGCAACGGCGCCAGAAATTTGCTTGATGCGTGTAGTTGACACGTCCGTTGGGAACCCCAAGAGGAAGGTGTGATGCGCACAGTAGCAAGTTTTCCTCAGTAAGAAACCAAGGTTTAATCGAACCAGTAGGAGTCAAGAAGCACGTTGAAGGTTGATGGCGGAGGAGTGTAGTGCGGCGCAACACCAGGGATTCCGGCGCCAACGTGGAACCTGCACAACACAATCACAAAACTTTGCCCCAACGTAACAGCGAGGTTGTCAATCTCACCGGCTTGCTGTAAACAAAGGATTAGATGTATAGTGTGGATGATGATGTTTGTTTGCGAAGAACAGTAAAGAACAATTGCAGTAGATTGTATTTCAGATGTAAAGAATAGGACCGGGGTCCACAGTTCACTAGTGGTGTCTCTCCCATAAGATAGCAGATGTTGGGTGAACAAATTACAGTTAGGCAATTGACAAATAAAGAAGGCATAAAAATGCACATACATATATCATGATGAGTACTATGATATTTAATCAGGGCATTACGACAAAGTACATAGACCGCCATCCAGCATGCATCTATGCCTAAAAAGTCCACTTTCAGGTTATCATCCGAACCCCTTCCGGTATTAAGTTGCAAGCAACAGACAATTGCATTAAGTATGGTGCGTAATGTAATCAACACAAATATCCTTAGTCAAAGCATCGATGTTTTATCCCTAGTGGCAACAACACATCCACAACCTTAGAACTTTCTGTCACTGTCCCAGATTTAATGGAGGCATGAACCCACTATCGAGCATAAATACTCCCTCTTGGAGTCACAAGTATCAACTTGGCCAGAGCCTCTACTAGCAACGGAGAGCATGCAAGAACATAAATAACATATATGATAGATTGATAATCAACTTGACATAGTATTCAATATCCATCGGATCCCAACAAACACAACATGTAGGATTACAAATAAACGATCTTGATCATGATAGGCAGCTCACAAGATCGAACATGATAGAACAATGAGGAGAAGACGACCATCTAGCTACTGCTATGGACCCATAGTCCAGGGGTGAACTACTCACACATCGATCCGGAGGCGATCATGGCGATGAAGAGACCTCCGGGAGATGATTCCCCTCTCACAGTGGTGCCGGAGGCGATCTCCTGAATCCCCCGAGATGGGATTGGCGGCGGCTGCGTCTCTGGAAGGTTTTCCGTATCGTGGCTCTCGGTACTGGGGGTTTCGCGACGGAGGCTTTAAGTAGGCGGAAGGGCAGGTCAAGAGGCGCCACGGGGGCCCCACACAACAGGGTCGCGCGGGCCCCTTGCTGGCCGCGCCGCCCTGTTGTGGCGGCGCCTCGTGGCCCCACTTCGTCTCTCCCTCGGACTTCTGAAAGCTTCGTGCAAAAATAGGACCCTGGGCGTTGATTTCGTCCAATTCCGAGAATATTTCCTTACTAGGATTTCTGAAACCAAAAACAGCAGAAAACAAAGAATCGGCTCTTCGGCATCTCGTCAATAGGTTAGTGCCGGAAAATGCATAAATATGACATATAATGTGTATAAAACATGTGAGTATCATCATAAAAATAGCATGGAACATAAGAAATTATAGATACGTTTGGGACGTATCATCAACTCGCAAAAATAACCACCGGTTTGTGGCTATTGGCTAAAAAACTACACCTAAGAGATTATGCAACCACACCACTGTTCGAAGTCGGCAATGAGCACCCCCTCCTCTCAAAAGGATTTCTTCCGAACGGGTCGCTCGTCCAACGATTTTCAGACCATTTCCTCTAGGACTTTCTGCAGTCATCATCTAACACCCCTTTGCCTAAAAAGGAGTCTAGGCAAGAGAGGAGATACCTCAATGCTAAATTGGTTTTCAACCACCTCCAGCTACAAACATGAAAAAATAAATGAAGATACACCATAATATCAAATTTGGTGAATGCAATCGGCCTTGTTTGGTACTTGAGTTTTTGCTAGGAGTATTAGGTATAATCTCCACTTGTTCGTAAAGCGTGTTTAGTTCTAGTGTCTTGCGCTAGTATAATTCCCACTTTTCTTCAAATCCTAGTGCATTTCCCTAATACCCAATACACTGTCTCTACCTATTGGATTGGGGATTGGGTTTTATGGAGATTTAGGGGGATTTGGTGAAAGCTGGGGTTTCACCCAATTCTTAAGGGGTTTATCCCCACTAATCTCTACAAAAAAAAACTCTAGTAGCCAACAAGGCCTAAGCGGTAGGGGAAAGCTTGGTTAGTAGTCACTCCTCTATTTTAAACACAACACAATAAAATATATGATTTGAGGGTCTCAATATGGATAAGAGAATGTGGGGAAGTTCGTGGACGGGATAACGTCAAATTCCTTTGATGGTGTTTGGTACCTACACCTTACAGTTTCTCAGTGAGATAATGTTTCATCTGTTTATGGAGGAAGCATCACGACTTTATCATGTCATGGCTGCTCTATGATGGTCTGGTCTGACGCAATTCATCGTTTTGCAGGCCCAATCCCAACCCAATTAAATGCCCGATGGCCCGAGGCATGGCCCGACGACCCGATGCTAAATGTTGTCCCAGTGATTTCAGAAGCGTAACAACAAGGTGTTGAAAGAAAAACAATATTACTTCATAGAAATACAACAATAGAAGATTTTACAAGTCGAGCAGCAGAAAAGCTTGTACTGTTTTGATAACAAACAACAACAAATCTGCACTATTTTCACATATTAAGTCTATATTGGAGGTGTCTATAGAGCATATATGTCCCATTTCTTGGGTTTTCGCTGCATTTGTAGCCACATAAGTTGCATCTTGCCCAAGGTTCCACCACAGTAATGCCATCTTTTGTATTAATCATCTCTATTTCGGTGCAATGCTGCCAAACTGGAGAGATTCATTGCGGCCTTTGATTTTTATTGTCGTTCTCCATCTAACAAGTTAAAAAAACATATCTAACTAAGAAAATCCATGTAATGTCTGTGGGAATTAATCTACAACTACAACTGCCAAAATATCAGATGCAACTCCATCTGACTATTAGCCAAAATATACTAGCTTCTCTGCCTTCATACCCTGACAATGGCGAACATCGACGAAGGAGATCAGGCGGACGGAGGCATGAGACTCGATCCCTCTGCACTCCGTAAGTAGGGTTCGACGAAGGAGATCAGGACGCTTGCGAGTACAGAGGTGCAGGCGGCCCCTGGCGAGGACGAAAGTGCAGCGAGGAAACTGTGGATGGCGGCGTGGAGGCGCTGGGAACGACCTCGAGGAAGGACTAGGTACGACTATTCTTGAAGGGAAGGGTGGCTTGGTCGACCTGGCCTCACGCAACACATGAGAGGAGGAGGACTAGAGGAGGGAAATGCAACGAGTGGGGGAAGTGCGGTCTAGGTTGTGGGTGTGGCCAGGAGGGGATTATGGAACATCATTCTAGGTCGTTGCTAGGCTAAGGGTGGAAACTTGAGGCAGTGAGGTAGGTTTCACATGCAGGAATAAGGTGGTCGGGCCAGGCCGGGTCAAATTTCGGCCTTAAATTGGAGCCCACGCCCGGCTCGAGATGCTCTTCGGGCTGTTTTTCCAGTCCTAGGCCTAACCTGACCTGGCCCGGGATCATAAGGATCATCATGCGCCCCACTTCAAATTTTCTAAAAATCCTGGGCCAGGTCAGGTTGGGCCTAGACTGGGTTGGGTTGGTCGGGCTTCCCATGCTCAGATATGCCCTGGAGTGTCATGGAGGAGGTCTTTCTCTTCTGGACCTTGATGAGGTGATGTGCATAGACCCGGGATGGCTGATGCATATGCTGGATAGAAAATTTGAAGTGGGGCGCATGATGATCCTTATGACTCCGTGAAGTACATGGCATGCACGGAATGAGTTTGTGCATCACAAATCGATGCCATCGACCGAGACCTTGAGGCGCTTCCTATGCAGCTACCTAGACTCCCTGCTAATAAATTAGTATGACCTGGGTGCAGATGATATGAAAGAAAAATGGGTGGTTTCTTTTAACCGCAGGGCAGGAGAGAAGGGGCGGAAGAAGGATGCCACGTGTGTCCAGCCGCCGAAACCCTGGATCATGCCAAAGAGAAGAAGTATAAAGCTGAATGTAGATGGCTCGTTTTGTGCTACTGACGGAACGGGGGCATATGTATGGTGCTGAGAGATGATACTAGTATGATCGTTGAGTGATTGCGTCCGCTTGTAGTTTTCTGAGTTCTTGTAACGGTCCTTTGCATGCTGAACTCGAATCCTGTCGTGAGGGCATAGACATGGCAATGGAGTGGAGCGCACTCCAATGCTTGATCAAGATGGATTGCGCAGAGGTAGCCAAGATGATCAAGGCGCCTAGCATCAACCGATCGTTGTCCATGGGCATCGTCCAAGAAATAAAGGAGCATTTAATTGAGTGGGATAGATTTTATATAGACGTTACCAGTCGTCTAAAATAAAGCTAGTCATGTTTTAGCAAATTTGGGCCGATCTACGACTGTTACTAAGTCCTAGCCTAATTTTTTACTTGATGAAGTCCTTGAAGTGTGTGAGGCAGATTGTAATCTCGTGAGTTAATGAATACAAATCCCCCTTTCGCAAAAAAAATTTAAAATGATGTTTTCTTTCCTCATAGTGTAGATGGTCTTAGATCGTGTTTGCCAAAAGCCCAAAAGGGGTCTGGTGCTAGTTGGGTCTTATGGGCTGTAGCGTATCACTTATATCAAGATATCAGAGGACAAGGTGGGCCGCCACAGCTAGGGGCGGGATTTGCCCTGTATCTCCCCTACTTTAAAAGAGCCAGAGCGATCCATCCAACAAATCTCAGCCTTACAGAGTAGATATCCAACGTCTCAAATCGCTCACATCTTTGAAGGGAGCGGACCAGCGGACCAGGACTGCCTCCACTAATCCACGACAAAACAGGATCGTGCTGAACTAACCGTTCGAAACGCCCCGCAGCCTGCCGTCCTCTCGCCATCCGCCGCGCCGTCCTCAACCGTAACCGCACCCCCACCACGCCGCCCCGCCCCACCCCACCTTGCCCGATCTTTCTGCCACCGCCGCCTTCCCTTTCCCACCACAACGTCATTCCCCCGTACGCCGTCGCAGTGTCCGTCTTCTCCCCGTAGCCGACTGCCACAGGCTGCAGCCCTCGCCCAGTGTCTATGATGCTTGAAGGCATAGGCGTTGCTGCCCTGCTCTATCCGCCGCTGAGGTCACCATCAGAGGAACGCCCCCATCTGAACCAACGAGTGGGACGCGGGCTTCCGCCGCCGGCTGCAGCCTTCGCTTGCCGCCGATGCCGCTCGAAGATGGAGGAAGATGCGCTGATGCCCGACACGATCCCACGCCGAGGCCGCCACCAGAGGTCCGTCCCCCACCGATCCTCAAACTCGCCCACCCGTCGCCCGAAGCCATCCACCCTCTCCGTTTGCTGCTGCAGGCAGTACATCTGCTATTCTGTTCTTCCTGTCGACTCTGGATCTATGTATTGTTCATAAATATGAACTGTAAGTGGCTGATGTTCATCTATTCTTGCATGTTACAATCGTTAACTGTATATGCTTTAGATCCCTCTTCGATGTTCACAAATTATTTGCATTTTTGTTAATTATTATACTCAATAAGGTATAGGAACTTACAAGTCTGATTATTGTTACCCAGGGATGTCAATGAGAAGTTGCAGAGGCTGAACTAACAGAAAGATGATAGCATCATAAGCTATTCTGCGCCCTTGTCCATTCTAAGTAGAGGATGAAGTGAACCATGGGTAGGATGAGTGAAGTTCAGATAAAAAATTTGTTCGCATGATTGGCAGGGATGGAGCTGCTTCATTGGCACTGGTGTCAGCTGATGCCGGTAATTCTTACAAATCCCTCACTAAATCTGCACTAATCACTTTTTATTAATGAAACTGAAACCATTGAACATTGATCTGACACTGTTGGGTCAACTTTCTAGCTTCGTCCTGATTATTGCATATTTACTTCTTGCCACTTAATGCCTTACTTTCCATCTATTCTTCTACAAATTATCTCAATAAATATTTGTGCCCACTGCAGACTAGAAGTTGCATTTGTTGATGTTGGACACTACAGAAATGGTAACTTTGCAAGAAGCCAGAAACTTGTGAAACGTCGGTTGGAGGTATTCTTGCAATATTTCTATCTTTTAAAGTATCATCTGGCTAATTTTATATGACGTAATTTTAAATTGATGTGCATAAATGGTGATAGGAAAGTAATGGCAGAATACATAACACCACAATTAGTACAAGATGGTATTCTTGGATTAAATGTAAATACTGCAGTAACATAGACCATGAGAATTTTGCATCAGGTTTAAACATCACATACTGACAGGTTTGGTAACAAACGATCATAGTAGGCTATCAAACAACCTATTTTCGAAATGGTAACTTTGCAAGAAGCCAGAAACTTGTGAAACGTCGGTTGGAGGTATTCTTGCAATATTTCTATCTTTTAAAGTATCATCTGGCTAATTTTATATGACGTAATTTTAAATTGATGTGCATAAATGGTGATAGGAAAGTAATGGCAGAATACATAACACCACAATTAGTACAAGATGGTATTCTTGGATTAAATGTAAATACTGCAGTAACATAGACCATGAGAATTTTGCATCAGGTTTAAACATCACATACTGACAGGTTTGGTAACAAACGATCATAGTAGGCTATCAAACAACCTATTTTCGAAGCATTATTTATTTGAGTTTCTATCTTGGTGTTGCATACACTAATTATGCCTCTGTCAATATTTTTTTAAAGTTGAAGTTATGAAACCTGGTTCGACCATCTTGGACAAGCATGATCGTGTCAAACTTTTTGTTTTTTTAGTAATTGTAGCATATAGTAACAACATTGTTGTAGCATACTAGCATGTACACAGTACACCTTGCTGTGCTGACCAGTTTTTTCTTCTGAATGTATTAAGCAGATTTGCTTTTGTCATGCTACCTTTTTTGTTTGAAGTTCTCATGCTATTTACAGAGAAGGCTACATTCATCTCCTCAAATCCCGGTGTTAGACATATTAATTGTTGGTTCTGTTTATCTTTATTTGTCCATGAGACATGAACTGCTTATGTTATAAATATCCGATGGTAGTAGCTGGATTGATATTTCAAGTTTCACAACTGTTATCACTGTGTATTAGGCTAGGTTATCAGATCTGACCTGCAAATTACACACCGCATAATTTTAATTAGCCAACTACATTAGACTATGCCTATTTCTTATTAAATTTGCATACATGATCTCGGTTGGGGCAGATGCCTTATGAGGTTTTGGGGACAAAGAACTTGTCTCCGCCGCAGCTACCATGGTTGTTGATGACCATGTCGAGGATCTTTACAGGGTAAGCTAATTTGATTTTGCAACTCATTGTACTTGTTTACACATTTATCATCTGCAACTTTTTGTGTTGAACTATGAGATGGTACTGTGGCCTTATGGGTCCATATTTACTACACCGTTTTTTTTGTGTGTGTTCAGGTGGCCCTTTCTGTCCAGGCTTAGATATGTAGAGGGCTGCAAATATAAGAATGTAGAACTTTGTTATTTGACTTATTTCTGGATGCTACAAAAATAGCTAGGTATGAGATTCCCACTCAACTGAAAAGATGTTCACTTTGCTACAATTTTTTTTTGTGAAATATAAAATGTTTGGCTTGCTGTGCAGCGATGAACCTATCTCAGCATCCAGGTGCATGGATGAAGCCGCACTTGGTTTTCGAGAAGATACGAGGATAAGGAGCTGCCGAGCTGCCTTATATTACCAGGATAAATTGTCGGAAGCACTGGCTTTGACAACGGATGGGTCTGGGTCTTCCATGTTACTATTAGTGACATTGGTTTTATGAAGGCAAGCTTGAGATTTGAGACAATTGTGCCCAATATCTACTCACATCATCATGAGTTTGTTTCCTTAATGCTTGAGGTAGTTTAGAGCCAATTAAGGTTTTCCAAATTACATTGTTGCGATGTTGAACACAGAAAAGCTTTAAGCATAGTGTTGTTCGCTTGACCGAAACAAAAGTTGCTTATATGAGCCATGTTCCTGTTTCCGTTGAAACTCCATGTTTTTTGCTCACATTTTTCATCTTATAAACATAGGAAACATGCTAGATTGAATGACATTACCTGTAACATATGTTCATAAATGATTAGAATTGAATTTGCATTAGTTGAAACGTGCGTGCACGTGCAATCTTACTAGTAGTTTCTAGAGCCACAGCGACAAGGCCTGCATCTCCAGAACTCATACTTGTCGGATACAGCAAAAGGCCGTATTCCATCAAATCAAGAAAATGGGGGCGCGTCACCATTTGGTATAGGTGGAGAGCAACTAAACAATTGTTATTTTCCTCAAAAAAAAAAAAAAAAAACTAAACAATTGTTATACAAAAAAAAGAGGGCGCGTCCGCATTATTTATTTTTACTGTTTCTGTAACAGCGCCAGGGCATCTCATATCTCATGTTAGGGCATCTCCAACAAGGCAAAGCAAACAGCGGAAAATGCGTCTGTAACACGCTTCAGCGGACGACGCATAATGACCGGGCCGCTCGCAGCGACGCAAACCTGACCCAAATATGTGCCTCGAATGCGTCTCTACGGACGCTGCGCGGACGCGCAAAGTATCCACTTGCGTCTGGCGGACGTTTCGTCGGGCCCGCCTGGCAGTGACCCATGCTCGATGGGTCTTCTCAGTCGCGCCAGTACTGGCGCCGAGGCGTCGCTTCGGCAGTCTGCGGCCGCGTAATGGCGCTGCCTCGCGTGGCGCGTGGCCGTTGCCTACCTCTGCGCACGAAGTAATGGCAATGACACGCGTGCCACGGCTGTCGCTTGCCTCCGGCCTATATAAACGGGGGCGCGCGCATCTCATCTCCTCCCACACTAAAACCTAGCCACCGGACAACCTCCACCATAGCGCTGATGCCGCTCAACCTCCACCTTTGCCAGCATGCGCAGCACCGGCCGTTGGCAGGCTGCCGCGCCTCCACCTCCACCCCCCACCTCCGACTCCACCTCCCCCGGCATCGAGCTTCGACGAGGAGTTCGATGACGACGACAGCACCGACGACCTCCTGGACCCGGTCAGGGACGCCAAGTTCATGGCTGACGCGAAGAAGGAAGGAGAGGAGGAGCGGGCGGCCCACGCGGCGTTCGATGCCGAGATGGAACGCCACAGGGTGGCGGCCGCCGCAGCCACAGAGGACGACGACTCTGACATCTCATGGTTTTTTGATGACCCTGATGCGCCTACCCCGGAGGAGAAGGCGGGGCAGAGGGCGTTAGTCGACTCCTTCGAGACGCTCAAGAAGGCCGAGGACGCCGCGAACGAGACGCTGCGGCGGTGCCTGCTAGAGGACGCGTCGACGCACCGAGCCCTAGCGGCCGCACGGCAGGCGGCGGAGAAGCTGCGAGGGAGGGACGTAACGACGGGGTCGGGCCGTCGAGCAGCAAGTAGTCTAGGTTTCTACAAATAGTTTGTATAGTTTCTATGTAGTAGCTTATGCTTTTTAAATATTTTGCAAAACAAAAAATGGGTCCCCGCTGAGAGCACACCCAAACGCAAACGGACATGCGGTCAAAATATATCCGCGGAGCGATGGAAACGGACGCTCGCGATCAATTTTGAGCGCCCGATATGGGTCGTTGGAGATCGCCCTTATAGCCAGGAAAGAAAAAAAAAACATGGCATGTTACTCCTGTACAGTTCCAAGTCACCAGTACTGTTTGCCTGTCTATCCGAGTCACGTCGATCAGCAGCCGGTGGTCATTCTGCACCCATCTTTTCGTTTCTCTCAAGTCCATTCACCAACACTAATCTCCATCATTGTCCTTCCGATGCAGCCTCCTGTTCCTCTGCGTACTGCTCCTACTACCTTCCGATGCAGCCTCCTGTTCCTCTGCGTACTGCTCCTACTAGCTAGCTAGCTATATTATCTTGTCCATGATCATATGAATCCTAGCTGACTGCCTGTTTGTTACTTCTATCATGCCCAAGATGAAAAATGGGTCCTGTGGTGGTGGTGAAGATGCAGCCAATTGATGAGATTGCTGCACGTACCATGGCTGCCGCCTGCCGGCCTGGCATATCGATATAGGGAGGTCCCGAGCTTGCAACCTGTATGACGACGTGCATAGTGATCTCGATTGGGACTGGCCAAAGATTATCCGATCGATCCGTCTTCAGTTTCCTGCAGAATGCAGCGATTCACAGCCACGAGCTGGGTAGCTCGAACCTAGGGAGCAGCGACGCTGCATCTGTGTATCCGCATGCATGTGCATGCAGTGCTGATGTACCGGAGCTAGATGAGCTAGTCGATCGTAGGGTTAACCATTCCTGTACGACGTGCATAGCTAGCTCGAGGCGGTATTAAATTGGTTGTCAAAGTCTTACTGTTCAGTCTGTCAACGAGCATGATGCATGTCGCACATACTGGTTACCAAGAAGCTTTCCCCCACAGGCCACAGCGACCAATTTTTTATATTATGATCCAAATTTAACAAAAAGATTAAGAACAACGCGAAGGGAGGCACGTAGCCGAAAGGTTTCGATGCGTTAGCCCATAACATCATAAGATAAACCACGCTTGTAAATATTCTCTATATAATGAAGGTTCTGTTTGTCGTTCCTGGTTTTTTCCTCTCTTTGTTGGAGATGATTTCGACGTTAAAACTTATGTCACATGTGTGTGTTCTTGTCCATTCTTCGTTATTTGCTTGTAATATAATCTGATAATTACATGGTATGACCAGCATATATATATGCAAGTCTATTTTTCATGAATGGAGTACTGTGTACGTAAGCCAGGACAGGTTTTGAATGGCACCACCACGGATCATGATTACATGCATCCACCTCCCGCAACATGACACACGTCGTGTCGACCTTGTATTAAAGAACATTGTTTGTGGCATTACTTCATGAGAAATGTGTTCACCCAAGGGCATCTCCAGCGGCGCGACGCATTTCGAACGTCCGAAATGTCCGTTTGCGTCGCGTGGCGGACGCGAGACATACCGTTTTTATCCGCGCGTCCGTTTGCATCTAGGGGTGGCTCCAGCGGCCCGACGCATTTCCACGTTTTCATCAATTATGAAGTTTCCAAACAACAAAATAAGGAAATCAACGAAGTCATAGTTGGCTCCCTACAGTAATACTCTCCGAACACGGCAATCACAGCTTGGCAAAACCCGTACATGGCCTCAAGGCAGGTGCTCTCACCCATTCGAAGATACTCATCGAATATATCCGCAGCCATTCCATATGAGAGCATGCGAATAGCCGCGGAGCATTTTTGGTAGGAGGTGAAGCCCAGCGCACCTGTTGCATCGGGCCTGCATTGGAAGTAGGGGTCGTAGTTTCTGACGCCCCGTAGAATGACCAAGAACAGGTCCCTTGACATCCTGTACCGGCGCCGGAACAATTTTTCCGGGAACACCGGATTGGTGAGGTGGAAGTAGTCCTTGTGGAGGCGGGCCTGCCCTTCCACTCTGTTGCGCGGCAGGTTTTTGGAGCGCCCCTTGACAGAGCACCGGTGCTCCGGCCCCATGTTTGAGGTGAACTCGTGGATCATGGAGGCCGCAGTAGTTGCCAATGTCTGCGTCGACTGATCGGACTCCTCGTCGGAAGAGGAGTCGACGACCTCCGCGCGGAACTTGTCCAACATCTGCCACATGTCCATCTGCGTGGGTACAAACTGCGGATCAATGGCCACGCACAATAGCGCCGAAAACACGAGTAAGAAACGTACCGGCGCAATTGACCGAACAGTTCATGGGCGGCGCGGAAGGGCGGCGCAACCGGGAGCGTTTGGCCCGAAAACAGCTGGCAGGTACGCGGCGGAGCCAAGCCCGAGTACGATCCTGCTCTCCCGCGCGGCGAGAACGGAGCCGACGGCGACTACTGCGGCGCTGCGGCGGGACGTCGGCGGGTGGGGTTGGGGTGGTGGCGTCGAACTAGGGCAGCAAAGAAGGGAAAAAATAAGCAAATCGAAGCAGTCGATTTCGCTATCCCTAACTTGCGGGACCGGGTAAGAAATGGAGGATGCTCCGCGCGACCGCCGAGCGTCCGCGGAGACGCAAACCTGGTGCATATTTGGGCCAGGTTTGCGTCTCCGCGGACGGCCCGGTCACTTTGCGTCGCCTCGCTGGAGCAGGCCCCAAACGCATTTTCGGTCATGGCGGACGAAAACGGTCGCTCAACGTTCGTTTGCGTCGCGCCGCTAGAGATGTCTAAGGCATGGAGGAGGTTTCGTTCATTCTAGTTTTCATGCAGCTTTTGTTTTTTAAAAGTTGATGACGCACCCGCACACGAATCTTAAATCACCATATCGATGGCGAAAACATACACGCAACCTCCCATGTAGGGTGAATCGCCGCGTTCGATACTCCACTATTTTCTTAATGGACTCGTCGATCATGGTAGCGGCGAGGTGTCTATTTTCATTTTTTCGATAAAGGGAATATATTAATATCAAAAGATACCAATTACATCCAGCCTCTGCAACAACGCACCACCCTAATGGCACTACAGATGCACGCAGCCAAAAAAAAGAAAAGAAAACTAAGAAACAAAAGTCCCGCTACAGTATCTCGGGCCTAACAATAGCAATACATCCACCGCCAAGACAAGACCTGAAATACAGACTCTCCAAAAACGACGCCTTCAAGAAGGGAACAATGTTCTAACACCGTCGTCGCCCGATCAAAGATCTTAGGTTTTCACCCTGAAGATAGTCCCCGCTCTCAAAACAATGCCTCCAACAAGGTCATTGCCAGGCACAACCAGTTAAGGCCAGACCTTGGGTTTTCACCCTGAAAGGTATGACTCTGAACTTCACCTGTGTTGTCGCCCCACTTTCATACCGCTACTGTGATGCCCGGAACACCAAGCCAGTTCCATCTCACCACCAAGATCCAACCACCATTGCTCTTCCACCAATTTTGACTTTCATGACCTTCTCCGCCAGCACCATGGAAAGAAAACAAGCTCCATGATATTAACAGCCAGCAGAGCTTCGAAGCGCTCCCTGTGAAACCAAACGATCAGATAAAAAACATAGGTATGCTCGACCGAAAACACCCAAATCAGCAATCTTCAGGCATTGATTTAGTGTCTATTTTCATACAACGTTATCGCAACCAGCACGCAATCGCGGCCAAAGACACACATGGCATGAATCAGTTTTGATAGTAGAGTTTTTTAGGGCACCTTGTGATTAGCTAGTGCTGAGTGCTGACTGCCGTGCGTGAGGAGCATGATTCTTGAGAAAACGGAAAAACCTGGAACTTATTGGGCTGGGCCGGATAACCAGAAGTCAGGCGGCAGCAACAATGTGATCAAGGTATGCTGATGGTGCATGTGCAAAGAATGACCTGGTTGGATCGGCTGCATATGGCTCGAGATCACACAGGGAACTATGTAAGGGCATCTCCAACGGCGCGACGCAAACGGTTGTTGAGCAACAGTTTTCGTCCGTCGTGACCGCAAATGCGTCTGGCACCACCTCCAGCGGGGCGACGCAAAGTAACCGGGGTTTCTCGATGAGGATAATTAATTCGGTCGTTGTGGTCGGACTCTATTATGGATTTATGACCACATTCTCCATCGGTCCCTCTTAGATCTTCTTTCTCCAATCTTGGATTAGGGAAGAAGGAGATATTCGCGACTACTGGTGGGGTTTCATTATGGGGCAGCTCATGATCTTCATATCGATCTATTATCCACCTCTGTATCTATTCTTTCTTAGCTAAACGGGTGGAGGATCCACCCAATTTATATCATGGAATTAAAAAAAGGGATCCAAATTTGACTGAAATGCACGATCTTCACAGCTATCACTTTTCACGATACCTAAAAGGTGGAATAGGGATTTTCGAACCATTTCCTATAAGAGAATGGTTTCCATTACTTTGAGAAATGGATTCTTATATCAAACTATAGCTATTGCATTAAATAAGAAAAGAAACTAATAGAAGTCGAAGACGCGGAATGGTAGTGAATAGAGAGAAAGATGTCCGCAGAGACGCAAACTTGGCCCAAATATGCGCCTCGGATGCGTCTCCGCGGACGTCCGGAAAGTGTCCGCTCGCGTCTGGCGGACGTTTCGTCGGGCCCGCCTGGCAGCGACTCTGCGTCGATGCGTCTTCTCAAACGCGCAAGCGACTGCATCGCTGCGTCGCTTCGGCAGCCTGCGCCACGTTAATGGCGATGCCTCGGCTGCCGAGCGGCCGCAGCCCACCTCCGCCAACCATGTTAATGGCGACGCCACGCGTCCCGTGGCCACCGCATGCCTCCGGCCTATATAAAGGGGGCGCGCGTTTTTCTTCCTCATCCACTCCTCCAAAGAAACCCTAATCGCCACAAAGCTCGACCGTAGCGCCGCCTAGGTGTTCCTGCGATGCAGCCAGGCCCGCGAGGAAGTCCATGGCCGGTCCTGGTGGCCGGCGAGGCGGTCGAGGCCGTGGCCCTGGGCGCCCCCGAGGCCGGGGAAGAGGCCGTCGTGGTGGAGCAGCTACGGCCCCACGCTCGCCGTCGCCTGCACCCTCCTCTTCTTCGCAGGACGACCACTGCTTCGAGTTCCTCCTCCGCATCGACGACGACCCACTCGGCAAGTTTGCCGAGTTCGTCGATGGCGTCGAGCCGGCGCTTTTGCAGCTACGGGAGGCCAGCTGCAACTTCTGCCGCTGGACCGTGGAGGTCATGTTCGATGGGCAGGGCAAGATGTACCTGCACACGGGGTAGGACAAGTTCGCTCGTGACCTCGCGCTCGAGCCCGGCTGCCAGCTCACCTTCCTCTACGAGGGGGACGGCGAGATGATCATCAAGGTGTTCGACGACACAGCCTGCCGCAGGCACTACCACACCGGCGAATCCGGCTCGGACACCGATAGTTAGAACTTAGAATGTTCTTTCTTTGCAGCGAATCTGGCTACGGGCGAGACGAAACCAGTAGTGGAGGTCTCTGTGTGTTCTTCCTCGGTAGAACCAACAAGGGCACCGTCTCCTCTCGCTGGATTTTCCAGTTTGGGTAATTGGGTGTGCCCTCGAATGTTCTTGCTTGGCAGCGAACACACGAAAATCAACACAACTGGTTTCTTTTTTTTAAAATGTTATATTTGTGTCAACCATGGTTCAAACTATGTGTTAGTTTGTGTAAACCATGTTCCAAACTATGTGTTAGTTTATGTAAAATCATGTTTTAATATGTAATATTTGGAACTATGTTTTAGTGGAGAAGAGAAAAAAAACAAAAAACAAATATGTCGCTCCGCTGGAGCCAACCACAGACGCAAACGGACGCGCGGACAAAAACAGTCATTTTAGCGTCCGCGGCGCGACGCAAACGAACGCACGTGGACAATAAAATGCGTCGCGCCGCTGGAGATGCCCTAAGTTCATCGGTCATGGTATTTTCTGGCATTGTCGATCCGCCCACGCTCGAGGCTCTTGCCTGCAGGGATGCGCTAGCCTTAGCTGATGACTTGATGTTAGGGAGAGTTCTTATCTTCTCTGACTGTTAACAAGTGGTTCGAGATATTGTTGAAGCCACCGGATGAACTTATGCATTAGTTATCAAAGAGATTAATATACACGCTAAAAATTTCTCGGACATAAAATTTATTCACGAGGGAAGGATGATGAACAAAGAAGCACATAACTTAGCTCGGTATGCTCTTTCTTTAGATCCAGGTCGCCATGTGTGGCTGCTAGAACCCCATGATCATGTAATCTTGCCATTGTTAAGCGAGCCGCAGCCATGCACATTCAAGCAAACAAAATAAAAACAAAACAAAATAGGAAAAATAAGTTGAATTTGAGATTGCTCGATTATAATTCGGAAAATTCAGGTCCAAGTGCTACCGGGCGAGTGCGGCCAGAGGAGGGCAAGTCACTTTCCCCAAAAAGGTGCGTGCCCATGTCTGCGGGAAGCGAAATGAGCTCTAGCGCCCACTTGCGCACCGCAACAATCTACTGCCCACCACAACAAGCTGCTGACTGACTGATTCCTCGATGCTCTCGCTTGCTTCACTATGCTGCGCTGCCTCTCGTAACTGTTCCTGTTCGCTCGCTCGATCACGTACACTGTCATCTTTGCCTGCATCCGCTAGCTACCACCCACCACTGATGCCTCTGTCTCCCGTGTCTACGACCTTACGCGTGCGCGGGGGAGTACGTGCACTGGCTCGCCGCACCAACCACCACTCACGGCCACGAACAATCTAGTCATGGTCTCTCGTACATGCTTAGCCTGGGCCTAAGCTACCGTCCGCTGCCCGCACCCAATTACTTAAGATTAAGGCATCTCCAATGGGGATTGTCCTTCCACGACTCACGGACAATCCAGTTATGGCCTCTCGTACATGCCTAGCCTGGGCCTGAGCTACCGTCCGCTGCCCGCACCCAATTACTTGAGATTAGGGCATCTCCAACGGGGACTGTCCTTCCACGACTCACGGACAATCCAGTCATGGCCTCTCGTACATGCCTAGCCTGGGCCTGAGCTACCGTCCGCTGCCCGCACCCAATTACTTGAGATTAGGGCATCTCCAACGGGGACTGTCCTTCCACGACTCACGGACAATCCAGTCATGGCCTCTCGTACATGCCTAGCCTGGGCCTGAGCTACCGTCCGCTGCCCGCACCCAATTACTTGAGATTAGGGCATCTCCAACGGGGACTGTCCTTCCACGACTCACGGACAATCCAGTCATGGCCTCTCGTACATGCCTAGCCTGGGCCTGAGCTACCGTCCGCTGCCCGCACCCAATTACTTGAGATTAGGGCATCTCCAACGGGGACTGTCCTTCCACGACTCACGGACAATCCAGTCATGGCCTCTCGTACATGCCTAGCCTGGGCCTGAGCTACCGTCCGCTGCCCGAACCCAATTACTTGAGATTAGGGCATCTCCAACGGGGGTTGTCCTTCCACGACTCACGGACAATCCAGTCATGGCCTCTCGTACATGCCTAGCCTGGGCCTGAGCTACCGTCCGCTGCCCGCACCCAATTACTTGAGATTAGGGCATCTCCAATGGGGGTAGCGCATTTTGGACACCAAAAATGTTCGCGCGCGTCCGTTTGCAGCTTAAATGATCGAAATTGACCGCACGTCCGTTTGCGTCGGGTGGTTCCAGCGGCACGACGCATTTTTTCGATTTTGCATTTTCATAACATGGAAACATAATTTACATAGTAAAAGAAAGAAAAATAAAAACCCTAAGAACGCCTGCGCCTACTGGTTCTCGTCGTCGCTGTCGATCACGACGAGCTTCGGTACCACCCACGGCCAGTTGGGAAGTGGCGGAATATACGCCGATGCCGCCGGCGGTGGTGGAGGTGGACCAGCCTAGGTTGATGATGGTGCGTGAGGTGGAGCAGCCCAGGCCGGTGGAGCAGCCCACTCCGGCGGAGGAGGTTCAGCAGCCCACGCAGGTGGTGGAGGTGGAGGCCCCCACGGGTTGTACGGCGGAGGTGGAGGCGGCGATTGAACCGGTAGCGCGGCTGAGTCCTGGGGTGCCAGTCGTAGGGCATCTTCCTCCGTGAGGCCCGGCGGCATGATGCCGGTGGCGTACCGGGGCAGCGGCGGCTGCGCCGGTCGGTCCACCTCCGAGACGAGGACGCCGAGCCTCGCGATCTCGTTGTCCGTCATTTTGTCCGGGTACTCGAACTTCCGGCCCACCGCTATGGCCAACTACTTTTCCTGGAAAATGCACGCGATGTAGACGTCGCTGTCATCCTTGGCCTCCTCGTTGTGGTATGCCAGCACCTCATTGTAGTCCTCGTCGTCGTCCCCGTCGTCATTGTCGTCGTCCTATGCAGGCGCCGGCGCCTGCCATGTTCGACGATGAGGCGCCGGTGGACGGTCAAACGGGAAGTCCCTGTCGCCCAGGAAGCCCGTCCTCCTCCTCAAATCCTTCTCGAACTCGCGATAGGTGCGCCAGCTGTCGGAGTCGATGGCGTAGGCTGGATCGGCGCAGAGGTCCGGCGGCAGGTACCGCCGTCTGCGCCAAATCTCGGCGCTCCTATATGGCTCGCGCGCAGGCACGGGCGGGACGGACACCCGGAGGTAGCTCAGACACCAGCCGCCAGGCATGTGCACGTCCCCCCAGCCATCGCAAGACGTCCAGTTCGTGTGCATCAGCCGCGCCACGTTGACGGACAGCGACACCTTATGCAGCTTCTCCGCCTTCTTGGTGTCGCTGTCGGACGCCTCGAATTCGTTATTCTTCTGCCTCATGGTTCCGCGGCGGCGCGGCGGTGGTGGTGGGAGTGGAGGTGTGGGCGATGGCAGGAACATGTCGGTCGAAGGCGGCGCAAAAGCCCAAACGCCGCCCGCCAGTGCGCGCGCAGAAGAAGAAGCCGCGACATTGATGGCGAAGGCTGCGGCGCAGATGCGGAAGCGCTGACCGTGGAAGCATGGCCGCTGAAGCGATGCTTTCGATACAGGCTCACTGCCAGGTGGGCCCGATGGAGAAGCGAGCGGTCACTTGTGGCGTCCGCGTAACGTCCGCCGCGACGCATTCCAGGTATAAATATGCGTCGAGTTTATGTCGCTGGACGGCCCGGTCATATCCCGGCTGAAGCGTGTTTCAAAGACATTTTAGGCCCGACCAAACGCAAATGGATCTTAAAACCACGCCCATAGAATAACCGCTTGTTTTTAGCTTGCGACGGAAAAAAAACCTACATGCAACTACTCCTTCCGTGCACAAATATAAAATGTTTTGTGTATTTTTAATATAGACTAGTGATGAAGCGTACAAACTAAAAATAGACTAGATTTTTATTTTGATAAAGGGAATATATTAATATCGAAAGATACCAATTACACCTAGTCTCTATAACAACACAATACCCTAATAGCAGTACGGACGCACATAGCCAAAATAGAAAAACAAAACTAAGAATAAAATGTCTCGCTACGGTATTTCAGCTCTAGCAGCAACAATACATCCACCACCACTAGTAGAAACAAGAGCTTTGGTTTTTTGCTCCGAAGAGCTTTTGCACCGGATTTGGCACGAACCGGTGCTAAAGGGGTCGTTAGCACCGGTTCATGCGGTCTGGACGTCCAGGGGATCCGCCGGGGCATTTGCACCGATTCGTATGGGACCTTTAGCACCGGTTTGTAACACGAACCGGTGTTAAAGGGTTGGCGTCAGCCGCGAACCCTTTAGCACCAGTTCGTGTTACGAACCGGTTCGCCTTTTTTAACACTGTAAAATAGAAAAGAAAATGATAGAAAATTCAAAAAATAAAATGTTTTCAGATTCTTGTATGTTGTGCAACCTACTATCAGGGAAAATTAACAAATTTGAATTTTCACTTTTTTTGCAAAAAAGATTTGAAAAATGGGAAAACCGCATTAACTTTTGCATACGACGTCGAAAAAAAAAGTATAATATATCAAAATCATCGTGGGAAAGGTCCTCCCGCTCGGGCGCCCGGAAGCCGACACGTGGTGCACCCTTTAGCACCTGTTCGCAACTGAACCGGTGCTAAAGGGGGGGGGTGCTTTTGCACCGGATCCTTTGCACCGGTTGGGCATCCGGTGCATATAGCCCTTACCAACCGGTGCAAAAGGTCCATTTTTTACTAGTGCACCATGACAACACGTGAAAATTTAGGATCTCCAAAAGCAACGCCTCCAAGAAGAAAATAGTGCACAAGCATCGTCGTCGCTCGATCAAAAGATTTTAGGTTTTCACCCAGAAGATAGTCCATGCTCTGAAACAATGCCTTTAACATGCCAGACACAACCAATTAAGGCCAGACCTTGGATTTTCACCCTGAAATTTAAGACTTTGAACTTCACTTGTGTTGCCGCCCCCACTTGCATACTGCTACTGCGAAAACCAGAACACCAAGCAAGTCTGTCAACATCGCATAGACTCGAACCTCCATTGCTAGTCCTCCAATCCCGCCTTCATGATATTCTTCGCCTCTGATTTCACCATGGACCAGAATGTCATCTGATGGCAACACAGAGCAGAGGTTCGCGCCGCTCCCTCCAGAACCAAATTGTCGAAATAAAAATATGGGTGCGCACGATCGAATACCACCCGATCCAGCAAACTCTAGACATAAGGTGCATTGTTACATTCGCCTGCAGAGCCTTCCGAAACTTATCACCCCGGCGAGATGAAGAAGGACCGGCCTCAAGAAGCTCACCATCTTTGCAAAAGAAGAACCCTAGGACAACCACCTTTATTCGGCGAAGTGCAAGGCATGAGATCCCGTGATCCACCATGTCCTGTTGGCCACCTCCGGCGGAAGGAGGAGGCCACCGCCGCCATGCCCGTTGCCGCTACCCTGGCTCCCACGTGATGTGGGGAGAGCAGCAGGCCATGGATGCCACGCACAGGAACAAGGTGAAGGAGTTCGGGCCCCTCTAGGACCGAGTGGATCTGGATGGGGCCCAAACTCACCACCGCGGCCACCATCGACGCCCCTCCGGCCGCCGACGCCGAGCATCACCGCATCCAATGGAGAAGCAATGTGCGGCGCCGCAACGCCTAGCCGCATCCAGCAGGGGCCCCGCCGCGCCACGCCGGCTTTGCCCGATGGCGCCTCCGACGGCGGCAGGGGGAGGGGTGTGGATGAGGGGGAGCCCCTTAAGCGACGAGCGGAGGAGCCCCGGTGCGGCGTGCGGCGCCGCCGCACGGGGGTTAGGTCTGGAAGGTTAGGTCGGCTCAAAAAAATACTTAAAGCGTATGAATCAAAGAAAATACTTAAACGTAACCAAATGGATGTAGTAAAATCGAGTAGCCTAGAACAGTTAACACCCTTGCCCATAGATACAAGGGTTCGGTTTGCAGAACCAAACGTGCCATGCATGCACATGATTCATTTGGCGGGAGGGCCATTTAGTGCCGGCTTTTTAAAAACACAAGGCACAAGTAGCCAGCTTTAAATTAATAAAACCACGAATGGTTGAGGTTACAGGATGCTGAGATCAGCTTACAAGACCCCAACACACACAAGCAGACACAACACAGCTTGATTGTCGGAGTCCTCAGCCACCATGGCC
This sequence comes from Lolium perenne, assembly GCF_019359855.2. NCBI lineage: Eukaryota > Viridiplantae > Streptophyta > Magnoliopsida > Poales > Poaceae > Lolium > Lolium perenne. The sequence continues at coordinate 186,988,986 of NC_067245.2, forward strand.
AAGCCACACATGAGAAGCGGAGAAGGCTGACGCCCAGAGGGAGCTCGTCGTCGAGGAGGGACCAGCCTACGCGTACATCAAAGGGCCAAAGGCCATGATCCATCTCCAAAGCCAAAGGAAGCCCCGACTCCCTCTCCCTATATCGAAGGGCGCCATACCGTCAGTGTCGGCTTTTCCCGCTTCCCTGTCGTTGTTGTCGCCTCCGCTGTAGATCTCCCTCCCCACGCTCCCTCAGACCTCGCTGTGGCGCCTTTGTGTCGCCATGGACGTCTCCAAGCGGCCATCCGGCGCTGGCCAAATCGGGTGGCTCCTACCGACCCCAGCCCATTTCCTATCTCACGGGGCTCTCCCCGCAGTTAGGCCGCTAGCGCTTGTGACAGCGACTCCCTCTGTAAGCGTGAAACAAAAGCAATATGGCAACCACGTCATGCATGGAGGTTGCTCTGTTTTTGCTGCTCCCTCGGTGCCCTTCCCGTAAGATACGACGATGCCAACCTTTCCATACCCGGCTCTGGCTACGAAGAAGAAGCGGGCGGGGCCAAAGATCGAGGGGGCTGTGAAGAGGCAGTTGTCAAGTTTATGCTGGATACGGTATATATACCACGGAAGAGGTTCAACCTAGAAATCCAGGGTAGCCCATTTGGGTGGCACGGATATTGGTGAAGCCGGGTGGCCCAGTTACTAGAATATGGAGGCCCAAGCCGACTAAAGAAGATTGAAGTCGGATTCCAGAAGGTTTAGGAAGAAGGAACACTTGTAGTATAAGCCACGGTGTGCTTGCCGACATAGACTAGGACTTCTTAGTCGGTTTGGTCTTTAGCTCCATCTAAACCCTAGGTTCTGGCGCCTTTATAAGACAGAGTAGAGGAAGCCTTTAGGGCACGAGATAGAGTAAACCACGCCTCATTGTAACCTGCACTTGTGATGTTATAGTGAATTCTAGCAAGAAGTAGAGATCCTCCACTAAGGGGACGTCGGGCAAACCGCCGAGTTACACTGTCGCAAGCATCCCGTCATCTAAATCTACTACCGACCCTAAGTCGTGAGAAACTCCTCATGGCACTATCGTTGATAAGGCAACGACAACAGCCGGTGGTACGAAAGACGTTTGTGGTGCCCATTCAGTCCGCTAACGGTGTCAGCATCCACCAAGTGTTTGTTCATACGTCCGCAAGGTATCAGTTGTTGATCCCTCTCGGAATGTTTTCAATTTGGACCATTCCTTTTAGGTAGTTCAGACTATTCGTCTTGTCGTTCCAATTTGCACGAGGAGCCTCGTCCTTTTTTGAATTTGTTGAATGGGAATGCAGTTAACCTTCATGAAATTCCACTTGGCAACTTCGATACCAGCGTGGAGGAGGTTTAGGGATACAAGGGTGATGGTGAGGAGGGGGGTGGAGCTCAAGAGGTGCAGAAAATAGAGAAAGGGGTGTTTGATTCCTCGCAAACTAGACAACGCAAGAAAACTATAAATAATACCGATGTGGAAGATGCTTGTGTGGTGACAACACATGTGAAAGTGTGTCCCTCGATGCCTATTGGACATTTTTTGGATCATCTTAGCGAGAACTAGTGGACAATGTTGTGGTGATTGATTTCACATGATTGTGCATGTTTTAAATCATTTATGGTGTTTAAAACTATTACCTTATCGCATTGGATGCTTGAACTTGAAAAAATACGAGTTTATATAGCGAGACCGTCAAACGGGTTTACCGCGGCGTTTACACGCGTTTTAAAGACTGGCATTTCAAGGACCATCTAGAGATTCCCTATGTGTTTGTCGTGTAAGGTGACAAGAGTAAAAACCCATGAATAGGAAAATTCAAGTCCTCGATGGAGAGACTCACACTGGTCAACGTGTGTCTCTCCAAACTACTGATGCATGTCATGGGGGTGTGTTTTTTGTGGGCTGGTGTCCACCGCATTATGGACAAGCGCCGCTCCCACTTCTATTGGGAAGCTAATGGCCCTAAGCGCAAATACCACTGGGTTAGTTGATTTTTGTTATGCTTGCCCAAGTCCTTGGGGGCCTCAGCATTGTGGACACAGAACTGATGAACACATGACTTATGGTTAAGTGGATCTGGAAGTTGTATGCCCAAGAGCAGGGTCTCTAGGCTGATATTATCAGGAATAAGTACCTACACTCGAAGGATCTGGTTGATGATCATATACCATGTTCACAGTTCTCGAACTAGATCTAGAAAGTGAAAAAACAAATTAGCTAGGGGTTAGACACCAAGTGTGCAATGGCAAGTCCACTAGGCTTTGGGAGGATCAACAACATGGCTCGGGACCACTAAAGGACATATTCCCTATGCTCTTTGTCATTGCCCAAAACCCGGGGGTCTCACCAGTGGCTCATCCTAGGAACCAGGGCAGGTAGAATACCCCCTTCCGCCTTGAGTTTGGCTCATAGAACAGATCGAATGGGCTACTCTTTTTAGAAAAATTGAGTCCTTGCTTCCGCAGTATGCTCCTGATGTCATCTCATGGGGCCTTGAACCTTTGGGGAGGTTCATTCACGGCCAAGTCTCTTTATCTTAAGTTCTGCCAAGGCATCCGAAAAAATACTTCAATGCCCTATGGTGAAGCTCCATTCTCGCAAAGGTTAGGGTGTTCATGTGGCAGTTATCCTAGAAGCGGCTACCACCAAACGAGAACATTATGCTTCGAAAGGGCCCCTCCACAGTGTTGTGTGCCTTGTGTTAGGAGTATGAGGACACAAACCACATCTTCTCATGTGCCGTAGAAAAATTCATGTGGAATGTAGTTAGGGAAGCGCTCTCATGTACATGGAACCCCTCATGCCTCACATATGTAGGCATGAGGGGTTTGTACCCCTTATGCTCTTACACTGTTGTCTAGGCCAAACCAAGCATGTCTTTTGGATTTGTACTTGGCTCTGTATTGGATGTCGTGAAACATTAGAAATATGTTTATAGTTGATGGGAAGTTCCCAAACAACCTGCTAATTGCCCATACAAAATTTCTATGTACTTGTAGGTGTGGAAGTGAGTGGCTAGGAGTTTGAACCACGAGGTGTTGGAGGTCACGACTAGCAGGATCCGTCAACTCTATGCGTCGGTGCGAGACCACCCAAAAGTGTCTCTGACTGCCACTATCTCTTGGACTACCCTAGGTTGCTTTGTCGGTTTTTCTGTTGTTTTGACGGGAGGCTCGAAATGAGACTGGATTTGAATTAACGAAGCCATGAACCAGCAATGAATTACAACACACACGCGCAGAGCGCACACCGCAACACAACAAGAGACAACACAGAGAACGTCAAGCCAAAGCCAACTTGATCCATGATGAGGGAGCCTTGTCTCATGTTGCACCGAAGTGATCACGACCATGTCCACACCAACAAACCTCCATCGTGCCAAGACTACTGCAAAAGGGGACACACGACGACGGGACTGCAACCTTGCAGAACTTGAGGAGCCAAAGGAGGGGGTCTTGCGACGACGCCTCCAAGAAGGTGAATGGCGCAAGAACGCGTCATCATCGTCGGAAGAGACCGAGGTTATGCAAAGTTTTCACCCAGACCCGAAACCACCACTCCTGGAACTTGGGATAGATCTAGACCAAAACACAACATCAACCCCTGGCATTGGGATAGATACACCGGCAATAGCTATGGCCAGACGCCGACCTAGCAAGGCCCCCCAAGGCGCTAGAGAGGGCATTAGCTACCGCAGCAGAACCGTATAAAAGCAACCAGTCCAATGTTGTGAGAGGGATGCGACACAGCGAGAGGCCGCAGGGTGATCCAGAATACACTACCAGAGAGGCTAGCACAGAGTGAGGCCCCCAGGGGAATCAGATTGAGGCGGAGGGCCGGATTCCTTCATCTCGAACTGGAGGGCTATCATCGGGACGCCTTCAACAAGGGAACGCCACCCGTAGGTGACACCGTCACTCATGTCAACAACTCTGTGTGTACCAACTTGTTGGGACTCCAAGTGCAAAGTGTTGTAGAAAGCGTCTTTTCCCACAAGGGTGACTGGAGCTAATTTTTTCCTGTCCTCTTCTAGCAACCTGCAAAATAAAGTTCTTGCCTTGTGTCGCCAACTCCACCGTGGGGTTGTCAAGCACAAGGTTTTGTATTACTAAATAGTAAATACAAGGATAAAAGTAAAGTAAAGTAAACAACCTAAGTGAACTAGATAAAACCAAATAAAGGCTAGTGGATTTGATTTTTGTGTGTGTATGTAGAGAAATTATTTTTGGTATTTTCGGATTAAATAATAGTGATAAATATAAAGTAAGGTAATAGTGTTGAAAGGTGTTTCTAGTGATTTAAAATAGACCGGGGTTCATGGGTTCACTTGTCTACTCTCTTTCTAAGTTGTAGTGGACACTAACAATTCATCAATGGTATAATATTGGTGTAACTTCAACATGTATTTGATGAACATGCATATGGGCATTACGTCCTAACATAGAGATGATGCAACACATCTCTCTTATACTCCTCAAGAAAGGGAAATTCCAAGAAATCTTGAATTAAGAATAAACAGATTATAGACTTAAGTAATTTGACATATTGTTTGAATCTCAAATATGCTACCTTGAACTAACAAGATTATCACAATGTCACATGATAATTATATCACATGTTTTCACTTTATCTCTAGTGAGGCAGCAAAAGAAAGGTAAATACCATAGTAGATCTTGAATTTGTTATCACTATTCAATTAGTACCACAATGCTACTCCATCTAATACACACTTCTCCCTACACATGCTATTGCATACAAGTTGGATCAGAACAAGTATTAAATAACGGGGTACATGATATGCATCTATAAATACATCTTACACATAATAAGTTCCAATCTCATACATCAATATCATAGAATAAAGATCCACCACATAGGAATTACATATGACCATAATCATGTTGGGAAGCTCATATGGTACCACGTCTATGAAGAACAAGAGAGAAATAGATCAATCTACTGCCATAAACCCATAGTTCAGAGGTGGACTACTCCCTCTTTATCATGGTGATGATGGTGGAGACGTTGGAGAAGGTGGAAATCCCTCCGGCGACGGCTCTCTATTTTAGTGTTTCGGTGTTTTCGCGGCACTCTCCTCGAGGAAGCCTCAGGAAGTCCTTTATATAGGCGGGTTTTAGGTCAGACAAAGTTCGTGGGAGAAAGAATCAAGCGAATCGGACGATCGGACGGTCGAGGAGGAAAAGAGACCTGGTGGCGCGCCCTCCCTGTTTGGGCGTGTTGACGTCTACGCACACTTCTATTCTTGTAGACCGTGTTGGGCCTCTAAGTGCAGAGGTTTGTAGAATAGCAGCAAGTTTCCCTTAAGTGGATCACCCAATGTTTATCGAACTCAGGGAGATAGAGGTCAAAGATATCCCTCTCAAGCAACCCTACAATTACGATACAACAAGTCTCTTGTGTCCCCAACACACCCAATACACTTGTCAGGTGTATAGGTGCACTAGTTCGGCGAAGAGATAGTGAAATACAAGTAATATGGATGATTATGAGTAGTAATTGCAATCTGAAATAAAAATGGCAGCAAGAAAACATGTAGCAGAACTGGTTGTAAACGGCATTTCAATACTTGGAAACAAGGCCTAGGGATCATACTTTCACTAGTGGACACTCTCAACAATGTACCATAATTGAATACATAGATATTATCACTTCACAATGCTACACTGAAACATTGCGTAGGTCTGCATAAGCATTCCTTAAAGTTCACATTCCCAATCTATGGACACCCCACGATGTCAGTTTGAGCATATAAAGATGGTACTAACTAGTCACCACAATTCATAAGTATTTCTATAAATTAAGCATAAGAAACAAACACGGTGTGCACACTATCACATTCACACCGTTGGACAAGGTGTCCCCAGAGATCACATAATAAAACCACTTGAGTAGCACAATAGTTGAAGAATAACAACTACTTATTCAACTAGATTACAAAGCTCATGATCACATAAAGATCATACATGGAGAGATAGATAGACCACATAGCTACCGTAAAGCCCTCAGCCTTGGGGGAGAACTACTCACTCCTCATCACGGGAGTCAGCAATGGCGATGAAGATAGCGGTGGAGTCGATGGAGATGGCTCCGGGGGCAATTCCTCGTCCCGGCAGGGTGCCGGAACAGAGACTTCTGTCCCCTGAATCTTGTCTGCGATGGCGGCGGAGCTACGGAACTTTTCGTGGGCGGAGGCTTATTGATTGAGGGTTCACGCGTCGGGAGGCTTCTTATAGGCGGAAGGGCGAGGTTGGTGGAGGCCAGGTGGCCCCACACCACCCCTATGCACGGGCCAGGGCCAGGCCGTGCCTAGGCATGGTTTAGCCACCCTGTGCCCCCCTTCGTCTCTCCTTCGGACTTCGTCTTCTTTACGGAAAATATTGACTTTGGATTTTGTTTCGTCCAATTCCGAGAATATTTCCTGTACAATTTTTCTGAAATACAAAACAGCAGAAAACAGGGAACTGGCACTGTGGCATCTTGTTAATAGGTTAGTCCCGGAAAATACATAAAAGTGCCACGAAGTATAAACAAAACATATAATTGGTGTAAAACAAGCATGGAGCATCAAAAATTATAGATAATTTTGCAACGTATCAGCATCCCCAAGCTTAACTCCTGCTCGTCCTTGAGTAGGTAAGTGATAACAAAAATAATTTTTGAGGTGACATGCAGCCAACAAAAACTTGATCAAGTTATTGTAAAAGCATTGTGAGTTGGGATCAGAGTAGTCTGAACATAGGCATGATAGATATAATTCTAACAATAGAACTTAGCAACTATGCTACAACATGAAAAGTAGCTCAAACAAAGGATCATGAATAATAGTGCATTGAAAACAACTGTTTGTTTATGAGCATAAAGAAAACATAGTAAAGTGGTACTCAACATGTCCTTTATGAAGTAGCAAAACATAAATGCTAGGACACCTTTAAAGTTCAGAGGGTGACTAGATACAAGTAATTTAGAAACAAGCAATAACATAATTATGAATCAATCAATAATAATTTTGGGACTACGCACATTGCACTAAGAATGACAACTATGCTCTCCTAATTGGTGCATAAGTAGAAGATGAAGACTCGGCATAAAAGAAAAAGAGAGACTCTTTGTAGAGTGATAACCCACAAGTATAGGGGATCGCGATAGTCTTCGAGGGTAGTATAACCCAAATTTATTGATTCGACACAAGGGGAGGTAAAGAATACTTATAAGCCTTAACAACTGAGTTGTCAATTCAGCTGCACCTGGAAAAGCACTAGCAACAGGGGTGATGTGAAAGTAGCAGTAATATGAGAGCAAGAGTAACAAGAATAACACAGCAGTTAAAGAATAGCAATATGAGAGCGATGGCACGAGAAGATAGTTGATACTACTTCCAATGACATGTAGAACAAGTATATAATGATGAGAGATGGACCGGGGTTCCCAGCGATCTACACTAGTGGTAACTCTCCAATAAGTGACAAGTGTTGGGTGAACAAATTACAGTTGGGCAATTGATAGGAATCAAAGCATTAAGATAGAACATCAGGCTTATTAATTATGTAGGCATGTTTTCCGTATATAGTCGTACGTGCTCGCAATGAGAAACTTGCACAACATCTTTTGTCCTACCAGCCGGTGGCAGCCGGGCCTCAAGGGAAACTACTGGATATTAAGGTACTCCTTTTAATAGAGTACCGGAGCAAAGCATTAACACTCCGTGAAAACATGTGATCCTCACATAACTACCATCCCCTCCGGTTGTCCCGATTTCTGTCACTTCGGGGCCATTGGTTCCGGACAGTGACATGTGCATACAACTTGTAGATACAATCTAAGCAATAAGTATAGAGCTCAAATCTAAGATCATGCCACTCGGGCCCTAGTGACAAGCATTAAGCATAACAAGATTGCAGCAACAATAACTTCACAAACTTTATAGATAGACTAATCATAATGTATCATCCATCGGATCCCAACAAACACAACACCGATTACATCAGATGAATCTCAATCATGTAAGGCAGCTCATGAGACCATTGTATTGAGGTACATGGGGGAGAGTATACCGACATAGCTACTGCTAGAACCCGTAGTCCATGGGGGAACTACTCACGGAGCATGATGGAGGCGGTGGCGTCGATGGAGATGGCTTCCGGGGCACTTCCCCAGCCGGCAGGGTGCCGGAACAGAGTTCGTCCCCGAATTGGAGTTTCGCGATGGCGGCGGCGCCCGGAGTCTTTCTGGAGTTTCGTCAATTGGTACGGTGTTTTTAGGTCGAAAGGGATTTTATAGGCGAAGAGGCGGCGCAGGGGGCACTGGGGCTCCACACCATAGGGTGGCGCGGGCCTGTGCCAGGCCGCGCCGCCCTATGGTCCGGTGGCCCTCCGGCCCCTCTCCGACTCTTCTTCGGTGTTCGGAGCCTTCCGGGAAAAATAGGAGGTTTGGCGTTGATTTCGTCCAATTCCGAGAATATTGCCCGAACAGCCTTTCTACGGAACCAAAAACAGCAGAAACAGTGAACTGGCACTGTGGCATCTTGTTAATAGGTTAGTTCCGTAAAAACGCATGAAATCATCATAAAGTGCAAGCAAAACATGTAAGTATTGTCATAAAACAAGCATGGAACGACAGAAATTATGGATACGTCGGGGACGTATCAGCATCCCCAAGCTTAGTTCTGCTCGTCCCGAGCAGTAAACGATAAAAAGAATAATTTCTGTAGTGACATGCTACTTACATAACCTTGATCATACTATTACAAAGCATATGAAATGAACGAAGTGACTCAAGGCAATGATCTATAGTTGCTAACAAGTAGATAACATATAGCAAAACTTTTCATGAACAGTACTTTCAAGACAAGCATCAAAATTCTTGCACAAGAGTTAACTCATAAAGCAATAAGTTCATAGTAAAGGCATTGAAGCAACACAAAGGAGGATATAAGTTTCAGCGGTTGCTTTCAACTTTCAACATGCATATCTCATGGATAATTGTCAACACAAAGTAATATGATGAATGCAAATATGCAAGTATGTAAGAATCAATGCACAGTTAACACAAGTGTTTGCTTCTAAGGTGGGAGGAAGTAGGTAACTGACTCAACATAAAAGTAAAAGAATGGTCCTTCAAAGAGGAAAGCATCGATTGCTATATTTGTGCTAGAGCTTTGGTTTTGAAAACATATAGAGAGCATAAAAAGTAAAATTTTGAGAGGTGTTTGTTGTTGTCAACGAATGGTAATGGGTACACTAACTACCTCGCCAACCGGACTTTCAAGAGCGGCTCCCATGAATTATTGCATATTTATTTTTGGGTGGCACTCCTTCCAACCTTTCTTTCACAAACCATGGCTAACCGAATCCTCGGGTGCCTGCCAACAATCTCATACCATGAAGGAGTGCCTTTTTATTTTAGTTTTATTATGATGATGACACTCCCCCCAACCTTTGCTTACACAAGCCATGGCTAACCGAATCCTTCGGGTGCCGTCCAACATTCACAAACCATGGAGGAGTGTCTAATTAAGTTAATTAATTTGGGACTGGGAATCCCATTGCCAGCTCTTTTTGCAAAATTATTGGATAAGCGGATGTGCCACTAGTCCATATGAGAGTCCGTCAAAAGTAAATGACAAGGTTGAAAGCTAAACACCACATACTTCCTCATGAGCTATAAAACATTGACACAAATCAGAGGTGATAAATTTTGAATTGTTTAAAGGTAGCACTCAAGCAATTTACTTTGGAATGGCAGGAAATACCACATAGTAGGTAAGTATGGTGGACACAATTGGCATAGTGGTTGGCTCAAGGATTTTGGATGCATGAGAAGTATTCCCTCTCGATACAAGGCTTAGGCTAGCAAGGTTGTTTGAAGCAAACACAAGTATGAACCGGTACAGCAAAACTTACATAAGAACATATCGCAAGCATTATAATACTCTACACTGTCTTCCTTGTTGCTCAAACACTTTTACCAGAAAATATCTAGACCTTAAGAGAGATCAATTATGCAAACCAATTTTAACAAGCTTTACGGTAGTTCTCCACTAATAGGTTTAAACTACATGCAAAAACTTATGATCTACTTGAGAGCTCAAAACAATTGCCAAGTATCAAATTATCCAAGACATATGAGGCATTTTCTTTTTCCAACCAAACAACCATAAGTATTGTAGCTTCCAACTTTTATCATTGAACATTAAAAGTAAAACGAGAACAAGTGTTCATATGAAAAAGCGGAGCGTGTATCTCTCCCAAACAAGGATAGCTAGGATCCGATCTTATTCAAAACAAAACAAAACGAAAATAAACACACAGACGCTCCAAGTAAAGCACATATGATGTGACTGAATAAAAATATAGTTTCAGGGGAGGAACCTGATAAGTTGATGAAGAAGGGGATGCCTTGGGCATCCCCAAGCTTAGACGCTTGAGTCTTCTTGAAATATGCAGGGATGAACCACGGGGGCATCCCCAAGCTTAGACTTTTCACTCTTCTCGATCATATATCATCCTCCTCTCTTGACCCTTGAAAACTTCCTTCACACCGAACTTCTCATAAACTTCATTAGAGGGGTTAGTACTCAAAAAAATTTGAATCCACCTTGGTCCTGTAGTGGCACATTGCAAGAACTCAATAAAACATTAGCTACAGCTCTCTACGTCTAGAAAAGCTCGCTTAAAGTCCACAAGAGACAATGCAAAAAACAGAGACAGAATCTGCCAAAACAGAACAGCCAGTAAAGACGAATTTTAATAAAATACTTCCGTTGCTCAAATTAGAAAACTCAAAACTAATGAAAGTTGCGTACATATCTGAGGAACACGCACGTAAATTGGCATATTTTTCTGATTTTCCTACAGAGAAAACAGCCCAGATTCGTGACAGATAGAAATCTGTTTCTGCGCAGAAATCCAAATCTAGTATCAACCTTCGATTAGAGGCTTCACTTGGCACAACAAAACACAAAACTAAGATAAGGAGAGGTTGCTACAGTAGTAAACAACTTCCAAGACACAAATATAAGACAAAGTACTGTAGCAAAATAACACATGGGTTATCTCCCAAGAAGTTGCTTTCTTTATAGCCATTAAGATGGGCTCAGCAGTTTTGATGATGCACTCGCAAGAAATAGTATTTGAAGCAAAAGAGAGCATCAAGAGGCAAATTCAAAACACATTTAAGCCTAACATGCTTCCTATGCAAAGGAATCTTGTAAATAAACAAGTTCATGAAAAGCAAAGTAACAAGCATAGGAAGATAGAACAAGTGTAACTTCAAAAATTTCAGCACATAGAGAGGTGTTTTAGTACCATAAAAATTTCTACAACCATATTTTCCTCTCTCATAATAATTTTCAGTAGCTTCATGAACAAACTCAACAATATAACTATCACATGCAGCATACTTTCCATGATTTCCAAACACATAATTTTTATCAAGTTCAAGAATAGTGGAATTAAAACTTTCAAACTTACTTTTATTAATAATATAACAAGGTAGTTGATCAATCTCAAGAGATATGGGACACATAGATAAAGTCAATAACTCTCCAATCCCATTTTCATTAGTATTACAATTAATATTATCAAGTAACCTAGGACCATCATCTAGAGCTTTATCATAAACATTTGCTACGCAAAATTCTTTAGTACCATGCATTTCGACATCAGGCACAAACAAAGCATTATCATAAGATTTATCAAAGTAGCATGGATTATCATAAATAACAGTAGCATAATTATTCTCACAAGTATTACTCATAGGTACTATTTCAAGAGAATCCATAGGAACATAACATTCAACCTCTTCCGGTAAGCATGGAGGACAATCAAATAGTGTAAGGGATAAAGAGTTACTCTCATTAGAAGGTTGGCATGGGTAGCTAATCCATTCTTCCTCCTTTTGTTCGTCGCTCTCCTCTTCTTTTTCATCCAATGAGCTTTCAGGTTCATCAATTTCCTCCTCTTTTTCATCCAATGAGCTTTCAGGTTCATCAGTTTCTTCTTCCACAGGTTCCTGCAAATTGTGAGTGCATTCTTGTGCATTAATGAGTCTCTCTTTATAATCAATGATATAAGGATTATTACCGAAGCATTCTATGCAACAATTAAGGATAGAAGAGACATAATCTTTAAGGTCCTTACAAACAACACAAGTTTCATAATTCTCAACCATGAAGGATTCGATCTCAGAGGCTCCCATAAACACGACAAATTGTTCTACCTCTTCGAACCCATAATGAATATAGCAATTCCGATTATAGTTCTTAATTAAAAATTCCTCACTAAAGCCACATTGAAATTTAAGATGTTTAGTATCCTGTTGAGAGCAACAGTTTATATCATGGCGTTTAAGCAAGATTTTAGCAATTGTATTCACTTTTTCTATCATAGCACTCATTACTTCACCAGCTCTTGATTTCCTATAATTATTATAACATTCTATGAGCTCCAAGTAGGTTGTAGGTTCTCCCATAACAGTAGTTTTTAATTTTTCGGTTTTTCAAATTTTTATGGATTTTTGGGTATATGAGACAAATAAAACAAGACAAAAATAAACTAAGCAAAAGTAAACTACGCAAACTAATACTAGACAGAAATAAACTAAGCACAAATAAACTAGACAAAAGTAAACTAAGCAAAATAAAATAAAACAGAGAGAGAGGTAAAGTGTACTCCCCAGGTGAACTTATGAGTAGAGCTATGCCTCCCCGGCAACGGCGCCAGAAAACAGTCTTGATAACCCACAAGTATAGGGGATCGCGATAGTCTTCGAGGGTAGTATAACCCAAATTTATTGATTCGACACAAGGGGAGGTAAAGAATACTTATAAGCCTTAACAACTGAGTTGTCAATTCAGCTGCACTGAAAAGCACTAGCAACAGGGGTGATGTGAAAGTAGCAGTAATATGAGAGCAAAGAGTAATAAAGAATACACAGCAGCAGTAATAGCAATATGAGAGCGATGGCACGAGAAGATAGTTGATACTACTTCCAATGACATGTAGAACAAGTATATAATGATGAGAGATGGACCGGGGTTCCCAGCGATCTACACTAGTGGTAACTCTCCAATAAGTGACAAGTGTTGGGTGAACAAATTACAGTTGGGCAATTGATAGGAATCAAAGCATTAAGATAGAACATCAGGCTTATTAATTATGTAGGCATGTTTTCCGTATATAGTCGTACGTGCTCGCAATGAGAAACTTGCACAACATCTTTTGTCCTACCAGCCGGTGGCAGCCGGGCCTCAAGGGAAACTACTGGATATTAAGGTACTCCTTTTAATAGAGTACCGGAGCAAAGCATTAACACTCCGTGAAAACATGTGATCCTCACATAACTACCATCCCCTCCGGTTGTCCCGATTTCTGTCACTTCGGGGCCATTGGTTCCGGACAGTGACATGTGCATACAACTTGTAGATACAATCTAAGCAATAAGTATAGAGCTCAAATCTAAGATCATGCCACTCGGGCCCTAGTGACAAGCATTAAGCATAACAAGATTGCAGCAACAATAACTTCACAAACTTTATAGATAGACTAATCATAATGTATCATCCATCGGATCCCAACAAACACAACACCGATTACATCAGATGAATCTCAATCATGTAAGGCAGCTCATGAGACCATTGTATTGAGGTACATGGGGGAGAGTATACCGACATAGCTACTGCTAGAACCCGTAGTCCATGGGGGAACTACTCACGGAGCATGATGGAGGCGGTGGCGTCGATGGAGATGGCTTCCGGGGGCACTTCCCCGTTCCGGCAGGGTGCCGGAACAGAGTTCTGTCCCCCGAATTGGAGTTTCGCGATGGCGGCGGCGCCCCTGGAGTCTTTCTGGAGTTTCGTCAATTGGTACGGTGTTTTTAGGTCGAAAGGGATTTTATAGGCGAAGAGGCGGCGCAGGGGGGCACCTGGGGGCTCCACACCATAGGGTGGCGCGGGCCCAGGCCAGGCCGCGCCGCCCTATGGTCTGGTGGCCCTCTGGCCCCTCTCCGACTCTTCTTCGGTGTTCTGGAGCCTTCCGGGAAAAATAGGAGGTTTGGCGTTGATTTCGTCCAATTCCGAGAATATTGCCCGAACAGCCTTTCTGGAACCAAAAACAGCAGAAAACAGGAACTGGCACTGTGGCATCTTGTTAATAGGTTAGTTCCGGAAAACGCATGAAATCATCATAAAGTGCAAGCAAAACATGTAAGTATTGTCATAAAACAAGCATGGAACGACAGAAATTATGGATACGTCGGGGACGTATCATAGAGTAAGCAAGATTAACAAGTTTTATAAATCTTCCAAAAAGTATGGTACTCATTAGCTTTGAGCTCTCATTGGCCCTATCATAAGCATATTGAATGGTTAAAGTTAATGTGATGGCAAATATGAGATATATGCTTGATAAATCACAAGTTGAAAATCTCATGCCCCTTGAATACGAGTACCTAAACCTCATGCTACTCAACTTAGGTCCTAAATAAGTTCTTGTCATTGTAAGTATACATGTATCATCGAGAACCACCAATGGGGTACCTCTTGCCCCATGATATAGGAGCATTCCCATACCAAAATGATAAGACAAACAGATAATGAGCATCTCAGCAATCTTTTATTTGCTATGGGTATAGCTTTTTATTGAAAATGCTTCATAGAATGCTCACTCTGGTTCGCTGTAAATTTCCACCATGAATGATGCATGGCTTAGATTAGCGACCCAAACGTTTCTCTAAAAAATATACAAACTTCATGGACTTACAAGTTTCCATTTTATTTTGCACCGCTAGGCATCCATAAGCAAAAGAACATGACATCAACTAAATATGAATAAGTGCAATGTCGAAAGCGTTCCCCATGAAAGCATGGTTGTGCTAACTCCCAACTCGCAATTTGCAAACATATAAACTTCACAAGATAGTCACAATGATCAAGTTTATTAAGTGCAAGAAAATAAATGTGCCATCAAGTTCGTGAGAGCTTTACTGACTAATTTTCTCATGCCAAAATTTAATTTGGAAGATAAATAAAAACATGATGAGCATACTTGGAATAGCAATAATGCTACTAGGTAGATATGGTGGACACAATTGACAAACTGTGGTTATAGGTGGTTGGATGCACGAGTAGAGCTCATACTCAGTATAGACGGAGGCTAGCAAAAGACTGGGAGCGACCTACTAAGAGAGCAATAATGGCCATAATCATGCATAGCGACAAAACATTATCAATCAAATCATAAAGTGATATTAGTTGACTGGTAGTACTCATAACATGGTCATAGAGGCTTTAGTTGACTGGTAGTACTCATAACATGGTACAAGCATGTGCCAAGTCAACCTAATAAAGCATCAAAGGAGAATACCACAATATTATGCTTTTATGATGGAAACAACACATGATTCTTTCAATGGCACATTATGCACTCTCAGCTACTTGAGACAAGTCATGCTGCAACAATAAATACTAAGCATATGACAAGAATAACATCCAACATGACATGCCAAAGTCTATGCCACAGTCTAGACAAGCTTCCATTTGCATCACTATAGTCATGAAACATTTTACTCATCTCCAACACCAATCAACTTATTTGAAATAGCTCTCAGAGATGAAAAGCAATATGGACCAGGGATCTAATCATACATAAATATAGAATACTAACGAGCTCTGAACAAAATTCGAATGAAAGAACAAGAGCTAAACGCAGTACCAGAAAACTAGAACACTCACAGAACAATAACAGCGAAAACTAGAGTGTTCTATGCGATTAAAATGGAGCGTGTCTCTCTCCAAAACAAATATTATGGGATCCAACCCTATTCTACAGCAAAGAAAAACAAAAAAAAACAAAAAAATGCTCCAAGAACAACACATAGCGTATGAAGCAATAAAAATAAGCGCATAGAGAGATGACTTGTTGCTTTGTTGATGAAGAGGGGGTGCCTTGGGCATCCCCAAGCTTTGACGGTTGTACCTCTTGGATATTTCTTGGGGTGACATGGGCATCCCCAAGCTTGAGCTTTTGTCCATACTTCATTTCATTACATCATTCTTCTCTCCCTACACTAGAAAACTTCCTTCATACAAAACTTCACACAATTCTTATTAGCAGCATTAGTACAATCAAAATAACAAATCCACTTGGTCCAGTTCAAACATATATCAAACACATATTAAAGCATTAGCTACTGTAGAAACTCTTCAAAAATCTCTTTGCTCAAAAGAACTCAAAAAGAAAGAGATTAAGAGGCAAATGCAAATAGTGGCAGAAATCTGTCAAAATAGAACAGCAGGTAAAGATCAATTTTTTCGAAAATCTTCTGTTGCTCATCTCGAAAAGTGTTCAACTAACTAAAGTTAGATAATAAACTGGGGAATATGAAAAAATATGGCAGCTCAAAATTCCACTATGGCTATTTATACGAGTTTTTATGATGACAACACACAATCTGTTTTCAGGACAACAACTTTCCCAAATCTTAGTTTTTTCCAATTAGAGGCTATTCTTGGCACAAAAATGAAATAAAAATGATAAGGAGGGGTTATTACAGAGGTAATAACTTCCAAGACTCAATAAAATAAAAATTACAGAAATAAAACATGGGTTAACTCTCAATAGTGTTTTTCTTTAACGCCTTTAAGCTAGGCACAGTAGTTTGAGAAGATGCTCACATAATAAATATGAATTGAAGAAAAAGAGAGCATCAAGAAGAAAATATGAAACACATTTAAGTATAACCCACTTCCTATGAAAAATAATCTTGTAAAGAAACAAGTTATGGAAGCACAAAGCAACAATCATAGGAAAGCAAAACAAGTGCAACTTCAAAATTTTCAACATAAAGAGGTGAAACTTATACTATTGAGACCATGTTTACCTCTCTCATAATAGCTTTCAGTAGCATCATGAATAAACTCAACAATATAACTATCACATAAAACATTCTTATCATGAGCCACATGCATAAAATAATTATTACTCCCCACATAAGCATTCTTATTAATTGTAGTGGGAGCAAATTCAACAAAATAGCTATCATTATTATTCTCATCACCATAATCATCAAATATAGGAGGCATATTGTAATCATAATTAGTTTTCTCCTCAATAGTAGGTGGACTGAAAATAACATAATCATCATATATTGGAGGCATAGTATCATCATAGCAAATTTCCTCCTCTAAAGCTGGGGAACTAAAAAGATCATTTTTATAAAAACTAGCTTCCCCAAGCTTAGACTTTTCCATAGCATTAGCAATAATGTTCAAAGAATTCATACTAATAACATTGCTACCAGCATGCAAGTAAAGTTCCATAGGTTTTTTAAATTTTCTCTTCAAACACCTCATGTCCTAACTCAAGATAAATACTATAAAGCTCTCTAATTTTGTTGTTGTTTTCCATTAAACCTAACTAGTGAAAATAAAAACAAGAAACAAAAAGATATAATTGCAGAATCTAAAAGAAATAACTTCGAGCACTCCCCAGCAACTAGAAGATAGCTTAGTAGCCAGAGGATGTGATTACCTTTTACCTTACCTCCCTGGCAATGACGCTAGAAAAGAGCTTGATGTCTACGCACGCTTATATTCTTGTAGACAATGTTGGGCCTCCAAGTGCAGAGGTTTGTAGAACAATAATAAGTTTCCCTTAAGTGGATAACCCAAGGTTTATCGAACTCAGGGGATAGAGGTCAAAGATATCCCTCTCAAGCAACCCTGCAATTACGATACAAGAAGTCTCTTGTGTCCCCAACACACCCAATACACTTGTTAGGTGTATAGGTGCACTAGTTCGGCGAAGAGATAGTGAAATACAACTAATATGGAGGATTAAGAGTAGTAATTGCAATCTGAAATAAAATTTCAGCAAGCAAACATGTAGTAGAACTGGTTGGAAACGGTGTTTCCATACTTGGAAACAAGGCCTAGGGATCATACTTTCACTAGTGGACACTCTCAATAATGATACCACAATTGAATACATAGATATTATCACTTCACTATGCTACTTTGAACCACTCTCTGGTTTGATAATAAACACAAATTCACTGCGTAGGTCTGCATAAGCATTCTTTAAAGTTCGCATTCCCAATCTATGGACACCCCATGCTGTCACTTTGAGCATACAAAGATGGTACTAAGTAGTCACCATAATTCATAAGTATTTCTATAAATTAAGCATAAGAAACAAACATGGTGTGCACACTGTCACCTTCACACTGTTGGATAAGGTGTCCCCAGAGATCACAAAATAAAACCACTTGAGTAGCACAATAGTTGAAGAATGACATCTACTTATTTAACTAGATTAAAAAGCGCATGATCACATAAAGATCATACATGGAGAGATAGATAGACAACATAGCTACCGGTAAATCCCTCAGCTTCGGGGGAGAACTACTCACTCCTCATCACGGGAGTCAGCAATGGCGATGAAGATGGCGGTGGAGTGATACGTCTCAAACGTATCTATAATTTCTTATGTTCCATGCTAGTTTTATGACAATACCTACATGTTTTGTTCACACTTTATATCGTTTTGATGCGTTTTCCGGAACTAACCTATTGACGAGATGCCAAAGTGCCAGTTCATGTTTTCTGCTGTTTTTGGTTTCAGAAATCCTAGTAAGGAAATATTCTCGGAATTGGACGAAATCAACGCCCAGCATCTTATAATTGCATGAAGCTTCCAGAACACCCGAGAGGGACCAGAGGAGAGCCACAGGGGGCCCACACAGGGTGGCGGCGCGGCCCAGGGGGGCGCGCCCCCCTAGTGTGAGGAGGCCCCGTGGCCCCTCCGACTTCGACTCTTCGCCTATTTAAGCCGTCCTGACCTAAAACATCAACACGGATTGACGAAACACCAGAAAGCCTTCCAGAGCCGCCGCCATCGCGAAACTCCAATTCGGGGGACAGAAGTCTCTGTTCCGGCACCCTGCCGGGATGGGGGAAGTGCCCCCGGAAGGCATCTCCACCGCCATCTCCACCGAGGCTGAGGGCTCTACCGTAGCTATGTGGTTCATCTCTCTCTTTGTGATCTAGTTACTCTGGTGATGTTATTAAAGTACTCTATTCCTCCTTCATGATGTAATGGTGACAGTTTGTGCATCATGTAGTTCTTGGCGTAGGTTATGATTGTAATCTCTTGTAGATTATGGAGTTAACTATTACTATGATAGTATTGATGTGATCTATTCCTCCTTTCATAGTGTGATGGTGACAGTGTGCATGCTATGTCAGTACTTGGTATAATTGCAATGATCTATTATGCACTCTAAGGTTATTTAAATATGAACATTGAATGTTGTGGAGCTTGTTAACTCCGGCATTGAGGTGCTCTTGTAGCCCTACACAATTAATGGTGTTCATCATCCAACAAAAGAGTGTAGAGTGGTTTTATTATGTGATCAATGTTGAGAGTGTCCACTAGTGAAAGTATGATCCCTAGGCCTTGTTTCCAAACATCGAATCTCCGTTTATTTACTGTTCTGTTGCATGTTTACTCGCTGCCATATTTTATTCAGATTGCTATTACCACTCATATACATCCATACTACTTGTATTTCACTATCTCTTCGCCGAACTAGTGCACCTATACATCTGACAAGTGTATTAGGTGTGTTGGGGACACAAGAGACTTCTTGTATCATGATTGAAGGGTTGCTTGAGAGGGATATCTTTGACCTCTTCCTCCCTGAGTTCGATAAACCTTGGGTGATCCACTTAAGGGAAACTTGCTGCTGTTCTACAAACCTCTGCTCTTGGAGGCCCAACACTGTCTACAAGAATAGAAGCACCCGTAGACATCAAGCACTTTTCTGGCGCCGTTGCCGGGGAGGTAAGGTAAAAGGTATTCACATCCTCCGACTACTAAGCTATTTCCTAGCACTGTTTCCGGTGTGTGAGTGCTCGAAGCTATTTCCTTTAGATCCTGCAATTGCATCTTTTTGTTTCTTGTTTTATTTTCACTAGTTAGGCATAATGGAAAACAACAAAAAATTTGGTGAGCTTTTTAATCTTTTTCCTGAGTTAGAATTGTTTGATGGGAAAATTAAAAAACCTATGGAACCTTATTTGCATGCTAGTAGCAATGTTATTAGTATGAACGCAATTACTACTAATGCTATGGAGAAGTCTAAGCTTGGGGAATCTAGTTTTTGTGATCTTTTTAGCTTCCCATCTTTAGGGGAGAAAATTTGCTCTGATAATACTTTATCTCCCATATGCGATAACTCTAATGATGCTTGTGATATTTTAAATCCACCTACTGAAAGTATTCCATATAAAATACCTATGAAAATTATTGAACGTGTTATGGATAACCGCTATGAAGGGGATGGAACTGTCCATCCTGGAGATCATTTACTGTTTTTGCATGAATTATGCGGGTTATTCAAGTGTGCAGGTATCTCTATGGATGAAGTGAAGAAGAAATTATTCTCTATGTCGTTGTCTGGTAAAGCGGCGCATTGGTATAAACTGCTGAAGGATGGGCATTCTCTTGATTGGAAGGATATTGTGCCTCTATTTTATTCTAAATTCTATCCTCCAAGTGAAATTCACAAAGACCGAAACCGCATATATAATTTCTGGCCTCATGATGGAGAGAGTATTGCTCAAGCATGGGAGAGATTGAAGTCTTTAATGCTCAAATGCCCCAATCATGAGCTTCCTGGTAATATCATCATCGATAATTTCTATGCAAGACTTTCTTTTCAAGATAAAACTTTGTTGGATACTGCTTGTTCTGGATCATTCACGCGCAATAAAGAAGAGTTTAAATGGGACCTTCTTAATCGGATTCAGGAGAACGCTGAAGGTTGGGAGAACAGCAAAGGTAAAAAGTCAGGTATAAATTATGATTATGAATGCATTGAAACTTTTATGGATACTGATAAAATTCAAAATATGAGTGCTACTTATGGTCTTGACTCTCAAGTTGTTGCAAATCTTTATAAAGCTTTTGCCTCTCATTTTGAATTGCCTAGGAAGAATTTTGATAAGTATCATGAACCTTTTAAAGACGCTTGCATGAAGGATGAAATTGTTATTAATGATTGCAATAAGCATGCCCAAACTTCTGAAAATACTATTTCTTATAAGCATGTTAATTTTTGTGGAATGCATAGACCTTGTGGAATTAATCAAATCGAAGATGAATATTGTATCCATCATGGGAATGAAAAAACTAGAAAGTGGTCTAGAGCTCTAGATGATCTTGGTAAAAAAGTTTGTGCCAGCTATCCTTTTATTTGTGAACTTTGTCATAAAGTGGGTCATTTTAATTTTCAATGCTCCTCCAATGATAATTCGAACCCCATGAGTGCTGCAAATTTGTATTGTGATGATGAAATTATTCCTAATCAGCATGATGAACTTACTTTATTTTTGAGGCGTGAAGAGTTATCAAGAAAAATTTCTTTGTTAGATATTAACGATCTAGATATTGATGATGTCCTGCATGGGTGTCTTTCTTATTGCATTGATAATTGCCATACAAATACTTACATACAAAATATTTTAGAAGATGACACTTTGCCAAAATATGATAGGACCGTTGTGTGCTTTGAACTTATATTAATGAAAAGGAGGAATCCTCCCAAGTTTCTTCTATTGTTTCTGGAAATAAAACAGGTTATGAGGAGAAGCCTCTCGTCAAGCCTCTCCCCCCTAAAGAAAGGAACGAGGAGAATGAGAAGAAGAAGGGAACGAAGAAGAAGAAGAAGGGGAATAAAAAGAAAGAGGTAACAACATATCCCCGCGTGTATGAGATAATGATAGGTAACCGTAATTATGTTGCTCCTGATGATTATTATGATAATGAATCTGAATACAATGATCTTCCTATGCCCTTTACCTACATTAGTGATCATGATTTGAAAGAGCACACTACTTTTGATATTGCAAATCTCTGGGAAACTAATTCTGAAAATGATAATGTTAATAATTGCCATAGTATCAGTACTATCCATGCTTCCTCCCATAATGATATAGAAAGCTCTAAGCTTGGGGATGAGGTGTTTGAAAATCCTTTTGCTACTGATCATTATATGTTTGATACATCTCCTTCTAGTAACAATGATGGTATGGTCACAGATGAACATACTGTGAAAGATAACTATTCTATTTCTTATGATGACACTGTGCCTCCAATCTTTGATGATTATTATAAAGAATGCTATGATATAGGTTATAACTATCCTTATGAAACTTGTCATAGTTATGATTGGATTGCCAAAAACAATTCCCTTAGTATGCAACTTGTTTACCATGTTCAAATTCTTGATAATGATCCTGCTCCAATTACTATTAATGAGAAGAGTTTTTCTTATGCCAAAAATAATGATACTTTTATACATATGAACCATGATAAGAATGCTTTAAGTGATGGATATATTGTGGATTTCATCAATGATGCTACTAAAAGTTATTATGAGAAAGGGAAACATGGTTATATGCATCTTAATAATATTAAGTTTCCCCTCTTTATGTTGAGAATTTTGAAGTTGCGCTTGTATTGCCTTCTTATGCTTGTCACTTTGTTCTTCATGAATTTATTTGTGTACAAGATTCCTTTTCATAGGAAGTGGGTTAGACTTAAATATGTTTTGAACTTTCTTTTTGATGCTCTCTTTTGCTTCAACTCTCATCCTTGTGCGAGCATCGTTAAAATTGCTGAGCCCATATTAATATTAATGGCTATAAAGAAAGAACTTCTTGGGAGATAACCCATGTGTTTATTTGTGATACTGTTTTGTTATATCTTGGAAGTTGTTACTACTGTAGCAACCTCTCCTTATCTTTATTTTATTGCATTGTTGTGCCAAGTAAAGTCTTTGATAGTAGGGTTGATACTAGATTTGGATTATTGCGCAGAAACAGATTTCTGTCTGTCACGAATTTGGGCAGGGTTCTCTGTAGGTAACTCAGAAAAATCTTCCAATTTACGTGCGTGATCCTCAGATATGTACGCAATTTTCATTCAATTTGAGAATTTTCATCTGAGCAAGTCCAGTGCCTCTAAAAAATTCGTCTTTACGGACTGTTCTGTTTTGACAGATTCTGCCTTTTATTTCGCATTGCCTCTTTCGCTGTGTTGGATGGATTTCTTTGTTTCATTGACTTCCAGTAGCTTTGGGAAATATCCAGAAGTGTTAAGAATGATTGTGTCACCTCTGAACATGTGAATTTTTGATTATGCACTAACCCTCTAATGAGTTTGTTTTAAGTTTGGTGTGGAGGAAATTTTCAAGGGTCAAGAGAGGAGGATGATATACTATGATCAAGAAGAGTGAAAAGCCTAAGCTTGGGGATGCCCCCGTGGTTCATCCCTGCAAATTTCAAGAAGACTCAAGCATCTAAGCTTGGGGATTCCCAAGGCATCCCCTTCTTCATCAACAATTTATCAGGTTTCTTCTCTTGAAACTATATTTTTATTCGGTCACATCTTATGTGCTTTACTTGGAGCGTCTGTTTGTTTTTGTTTTGTTTGAATAAATTCATGCTTGTGTGGGAGAGAGACACGCTCCGCTGTTGCGTATGAACACATGTGTTCTTAGCTTTACTCTTAATGTTCATGGCGAAGGTTGAAACCGCTTCGTTAATTGCTATTTGGTTGGAAACAGAAAATGCTTCATATGGTAATTGGTATAATGTCTTAAATAATTTGATACTTGGCAATTGTTGTGCTCATATAGATCATGTTTAAGCTCTTGCATCATGTACTTTGCACCTATTAATGAAGAACTACATAGAGCTTGTTAAAATTTGGTTTGCATGATTAGTTTCTCTAGAGTCTAGATATTTTCTGGTTAAGGTGTTTGAACAACAAGGAGACGATGTAAAGTCTTATAATGCTTACAATATGTTCATATGTGAGTCTTGCTGCACCATTTTATACTTGAGTTTGCTTCAAACAACCTTGCTAGCCTAGCCTTGTATTGAGAGGGATTCTTCTCGTGCATCCAAATTCTTGAGCCAAAAACTATGCCATTTGTGTCCACCATACCTACCTACCACATGGTATTTCTCTGCCATTCCAAAGTACATTACTTGAGTGCTACCTTTAAAATTCTATTCTTTGCCTTTACAATACATAGCTCATGGGAAAATAGCCTTAAAAACTATTGTGGTGAAGAATGTGTACTTATGTATCTTATTTCTTAATAAGTTGCTTGTTGAGCGGTAACCATGTTTCTGGGGACACCATGAACTTTTACCTTTGTTGAATATCATGTGAGTTGCTATGCATGTTCATCTTGTCTGAAGTAAGGGCGATTTTCATGATCAAATGGTTTGAGTATGCATATTGTTAGAGAAGAACATTGGGCCGCTAACTAAAGCCATGAATCATGGTGGAAGTTTCAGTTTGGACAATTAATCCTCAATCTCTTATGAGAATTTTATCTGTTGTTGAATGCTTATGCATTAAAGAGGAGTCCATTATCTGTTGTCTATGTTGTCCCGGTATGGATGTCTAAGTTGAGAATAATCAAAAGCGAGAAATCCAATGCGAACTTTATCCTTAGACCTCTGTACAGGCGGCATAGAGGTACCCCTTTGTGACACTTGGTTGAAACATATGTTATGCAATGATAATCCGTGTTAATCCAAGATAATTAGGACAAGGTGCAAGCACTATTAGTATTCTATGCATGAGGCTTGCAACTTATAAGATATCTTATACATAACACATATGATTTATTACTACCGTTGACAAAATTGTTTCTATGTTTTCAAAATGAAAAGCTCTAGCACAAATATAGTAATCCATGCTTCCCTCTGCGAAGGGCCTATCTTCTACTTTATTGTTGAGTCAGTTTACCTATTCTTTCTATCTTAGAAGCAAACACTTGTGTAAACTGTGTGCATTGATTCTTACATGTTTACCTATTGCACTTGTTATATTGCTTTATGTTGACAATTATCCATGAGATATACATGTTACAAGTTGAAAGCAATTGCTGAAACTTAATCATCCTTTGTGTTGCTTCAATGCCTTCTACTTTGAATCTATTGCTTTATGAGTTAACTCTTATGCAAGAGTTATTGATGCTTGTCTTCAAAGTACTATTCATGAAAAGTCTTTGCTATATGATTCAGTTGTTTTGTCATTATCTTTACCATTGCTTTGAATCACTTCATTCATCTCATATGCTTTACAATAGTATTGATCAAGATCATGTTGGTAGCATGTCACTTAAGAAATTATCATTGTTATCGTTTACCTACTCGAGGGCGAGTAGGAACTAAGCTTGGGGATGCTTGATACGTCTCAAACGTATCTATAATTTCTTATGTTCCATGCTAGTTTTATGACAATACCTACATGTTTTATTCATACTTTATATCGTTTTGATGCATTTTCCGGAACTAACCTATTAACAAGATGCCGAAGTGTCAGTTCCTGTTTTCTGCTGTTTTTGGTTTCAGAAATCCTACAAAGGAAATATTCTCGGAATTGGATGAAATCAACGCCCACGATCTTATATTTCACGGAAGCTTCCAGAGAGCCAGAGAGGGACCAGAGGGGAGCCCTGGGGGCCCCACCCCACATGGCGGCGCGGCCAAGGGGGGGCGCCAGCCTATGGGGGGCCACCCCCTGGCTCCTCTGAGGCTGCCCTTCCGCCTATATATTCTCTCCGCCTCGAAAACCCTAAAAAGATAAGCTACGAGACGAGAAAAGTTACGCAGCCGCCGCCATCGTGAAGCCAAGTTCGGGGGACAGAAGTCTCTGTTCCGGCACGCCGCCGGGACGGGGAATTGCCCCCGGAAGGCATCTCCATCGACACCACCGCCATCTTCATCGCCATTGCTGTCTCCTATGATGAGGAGAGAGTAGTTCTCCCTCAATGCTAAGGGCTCTACCGGTAGCTATGTGGTTAATCTCTCTCTCATGTACCTCAATACAATGATCTCATGAGCTGCCTTACATGATTGAGATCTATATGATGAGCTTTGTATCACTATTAATCTATGTGCTACTCTAGTGATGTTATTAAAGTAGTCTATTCCTCCTTCATGATGTAAAGGTGACGGTGTGTGCATCATGTAGTACTTGGCGTAGGTTATGATTGTAATCTCTTGTAGATTATGGAGTTAACTATTACTATGATAGTATTGATGCGATCTATTCCCCCTTTCATAGCTATTGGTGACGGTGTGTATGCTATGTTAGTACTCGGTCTAAATTGCAACGGTCTATTATGCACTCTAGAGGTTACTTAAATATGAATTCCGAATGTTGTGGAGCTTGTTTACTCCGGCTTGAGGGAGCTCTTGTAGCCCTACACAATGAATGGTGTTTGTTATCAAACAAGAGAGTGTATGTAGCACAAGT
Source organism: Lolium perenne (assembly GCF_019359855.2). Classification (NCBI taxonomy): domain Eukaryota; kingdom Viridiplantae; phylum Streptophyta; class Magnoliopsida; order Poales; family Poaceae; genus Lolium; species Lolium perenne. Next base: position 187,015,356 of record NC_067245.2, read on the forward strand.
TAGGAGAAGTTATTTATTTGTTATGTGATCCATGTTGAGAGTGTCCACTAGTGAAAGTACGATACCTAGGCCTTGTTTCCAAATACTGCAAACATCGCTTATTTACTGTTTTATTGCATCCTTACTTCCTGCAATATTACCACCATCTATACCACCTGTGTTTTACTATCTCTTCGCCGAACTAGTGCACCTATACATCTGACAAGTGTACTAGGTGTGTTGGGGACACAAGAGACTTCTTGTATCTTAATTGCAGGGTTGCTTGAGAGGAATATCTTTGACCTCTACCTCCCTGAGTTCAATAAACCTTGGGTGATTCACTTAAGGGAAACTTGCTGCTGTTCTACAAACCTCTGCTCTTGGAGGCCTAACACTGTCTACAGGAATAGAAGCGTGCGTAGACATCAATACTCCCTCTTGGAGTCGCTAGCATCTACTTGGCCAGAGCATCTACTAGAAACGGAGAGCATGCAAGATCATAATAACATAATACATAATCTCAACCAAAGCAATATCTCTATAAATCGGATCCACATCAAACCAACATGTAGCAATTACAAATAGATGATCTTGATCATGTTAGGCAGCTCACAAGATCTATATATGAAGCACAACAAGGAGAGGACAGCCATCTAGCTACTGCTATGGACCCATGGTCCCGTGGAGGACTACTCACGCATCACCACAGATGAAGACATGGCAATTTAGAGGCCTCCGACGGTGATTTCCCTCTCCGGCAGGGTGCCGGGATGGACTGCAGAACCCTCCCGAACTTGGGTTTCGGTTGACGGCGGCGTCGGAACTTTTCGTGGATGGAGGCTCGGGTCCCTGGGGTTTTCCCGATACGAGGAATAAATAGGCGGAAGGGCGGAGCAAACGAGGAGACAAGGCGCCAGTACATGGGCCAGGCGCGGCGAAGGGTGGGGCCGCACCTGCCCTAAGTACTCCCATGTGGTAGCTCTCCTGCGCGTGTCCTTCTGGCTCCATCTTCGTCCCGAAAAATAAGACTCTGGGCTTTTTTTTGTCCAATTCTGAGAAACTTTCATGTACAACTTTTCTGAAACAAAAATAGCAGAAAACAGGAACTGGCACTGCGGCACTGCGTTAATAGGTTAGTCCCAAAAAATGCTAAAAAGTGTGAAAAAATGCACATAAAACATATAAGAATTGTAACAAAACAAGCATGGAGCATCAAAAATTATAGATACGTTTGGGACGTATCAACATCCCCAAGCTTAACTCCTGCTCGTCCTCGAGTAGGTAAGTGATAACAAACAAATAATTTTTGAGGTGACATGCTGTCACACTACTTTGATCAATCTAAGTGCAAAAGCAAAAATAGATGGAATCATAGAATCCTAACATAAGCATGATAGATATAATCAAGCAATGAAACTTAATAACCATGCTAAAACATGAATAGTAATCAAACAAAAGAAAATGTATAACGTGCATGGAAAGCAAAGTGATTGTCAAGAGCATAGCATAGATACATAATAAAGTGGTACTCAGCTTGTCCCATAAGTGGAAGCAAAACATAAATGCTTGGACACTATAAGAATGACTAGAAACAAAAAGTTTGAACAAGAAATACCATAATTATAAATCAATCAATAAAATCTTGGGACCATGCACATAAAACTAAGAATGACAACTATGCTCTCATAAGTGGTGCATAAACTAGAAGGTGGAGACTCAACATAAGAGTAAAAGAAGGTCTCTCTTTGAGAAGCAAGTAAGATCACTCATGTGCTAGAGATTTTTATTGAAACAACAAGAGTATAAAATGCACTTCTGAGAGGTGGTTGTTCATGTCAACGAGTAGTAAAAACATCTATTGTCATCTTCCATACTAAGCAAGTTTGAGAGCGGTTCCGAAATATTTGGGCAAAGCCTCTTTTCATTTATACTACTTATAAAATTGTGACACTCCTCCCAACCTTTGCTTACACATACCATGGCTAACCGAATCCTCAGGTGCCGACCAAGTAATCACAAACCATGGAGGAGTGCCCTTTTCTTATAATTTTCCTATTTTCTTCCCCTATTGGAAGTTGTGGTCAAACCAGCTCTTTTTTTATATACTTTTTTTATGTGACAAGCAAGATGAAGCACGCGAGTCTTTGAGTTAATTAACTAGTATGGAAGACGACAACCACAATTTTAATTTACTTCCTCATGAGCTAAAAACAATATCACAAAACGAGGAACTGTTTGAATGTTTTAAAGGTAGCACACGAGCAAACTACTATGGAATGGCAATGAAATACCACATATAGGTAGATATGGTGGACACTTTGGCATATTTGGTTTTTGGTGGTTGGATGCATGAATAAAATACTCATACAAGTGAAGGCTAGAAAAAGATCGGGTGCGACCAACTAAAAGAGCATAATGGCCATAATCATGCACAACGACAAAATATATTAATCAGCATAAAGTGATACACAAGTTGCGAACTAAATGATCATAGAGGCAATAAGTGACTGGAATGTAGTCACAACATGTTGCAAAACATGTGCCAAGTCGACCCAAATAAAAACATTCGTAGTAGAATATATACCACAATATTATGCTTTTCTATTGTATGCTGAAAACAATGCATGAAACCTTCAATGGCACACTAAACACTCTAAGTGTTTGAGACTAATAATAATGAAAACATAATTAACAAGCTCATCATGAGAATAATATCTAGCAAGATATGCAAAAATAGCTATGCCACAGTCTAAAAATGCTTCCATTTGCATCACATACACATAAAACTTTTTTCATGCTTCCAACGCCAACCAAATGAAACCAAACAACTCTCATATATGAAAAATAATTAAATGTTCAGAGAGCTATTGATACTCAAATAAATATAAAAGTGGTGCGTGTCTCTCTCCAAAGCAAAATGCAAAACAGTGGAGCGCGTCTCACTCTAAAATAAACATGCAAAACAGCGGAGCGTGTCTCACTCCAAAGTAAATATGCAAAGCGGTGGAGCGTGTCTCACTCCAAAGTAAACATGAATGATGGGATCCAACTTTATTGAAAGTAAACACACAGCAAAAAGTAAAGATGCTCCAAGGATAACACATATCACATGAAGGAATAAAAATATAGCGTGTTAAAAAATGACCTGGTGCTTTTTGTTGATGAAGAGGGGATGCCTTGGGCATCCCCAAGCTTTGACGCTTGTACTTCTGGGATATTTCTTGGGGGGGCCAGGGGATATCCCCAAGCTTGAGCTCTTGTCCATGCTTCATCCTATTGCATCATTCTTCTCTCCCTACACTTCAAAACTTCCTTCACACAAAACTCAGCACAATTGACTAGCAACATTAGTGCAAATAAAAATATATCAAACCAGCAAGGCTTCAGTAATGGTACATATCAAACACTCATTTTAACATATGCTACTGTAGCTACTTCTTACCAAAGCTATTTTTCACAAAAGAACTCAAAAAGACGAAGCATAAGACGCAAATGCAAAACATGGCAGAAATCTGTCAAAACAGACCAGCAGGCAAAGATCGAAATTAAAGAAATAGTTCTGTTGCTCAAATATAAAAATGATAAAGTAAATAAAGTTAGCTAACAAACTGGGGCATAAGCACAAAAATTTGCAGCTCAAAATAACGTCCTGCGATTTTTAAGAATTTTTTCGTGACCAGCACAGAATCTGTTTCAGAATTGCAAATACCCCAAACACTGCTTTCTTTGTATTAGAGGCTACGCTTGGCACAAAAACGAAATAAAAACGATAAGGAGAGGTTATTACAGTAGCAATAACTTCCAAGACTCAACAAAACAAAAATAACAGAAATAAAACATGGGTCGTCTCCCATAAGCGCTTTTCTTTAACGCCTTTGAGCTAGGCGCAGAAAGGGTGCAAATCAAGTATTATCAAGAGGTAAAGCATCAAGATCAATTACTTCTTTCAAAACACCATTTGTATCATCAAGTACCTTAGACACATCTGAAGATTCAACATGCAATTTACTCTTAGTTGCACTAAAAGTTTTATCAAATTTAAACATATCACGGGTTTTTGGTTTGGGTGCATAAATTTTTGTTCTTTCCCAACAAAAGCTCTCTCCTTTTTGAAACCAAGAGAGGAAAAAGTTGAGCTCGAAGTTTCCATAGCTTCTTCAATTTTACCAATTCTAATAGTTCTATCATCATTTGCAATGCTACCCTCCAAAACAACATATTTTTTTAATTGATTCCTCCTATCAACTCAATAGTATGGATAGCATCAAAAAGTAAATTGGGCAAACTTTTCTCTAAGGAATCTAGTCTTTTTACCACCTCTTCTAAAGTGATCTCAGTTTTAGCAACATTAATGGGAGGAATTCCTACTAAACTTTCAATTAAAACATAGGCTTCCGAAGCGGGAGCACCTAGGAAATTACCACCAATAAGAGTATCTAGAACATATCTATTCCAAGTAGAAATACCAATATAGAAATTCCTAAGAAGAATCATAGTAGAATATTTCTTAGTACATCTATGATGAGCATCACATATTCTATGCCAAGCATCTCTCAAACTTTCACCCCCTTGTTGCTTAAAAGTACGAACCTCAACTTCAGGGACATTCATTTTGCAAAGTAAAGTAAAGTAAACAACACAAATAGAAACTATACTAATTTTTTTTGGATTTTCGATATAAAATGCAAACAAGATAAAAATAAAATATGCAAGCAAAACAATAACAAAGTAAAAGAGTTGAGAGTGAGAGACTCCCCTCGCAGAAGAGATGCTTTTCTCCCCGGCAACGGCGCCAGAAAAAGTCTTTGCTGAGCGCGGAGTTGATGAAGGAGAATTTATGCGCAACGTTGAGTGGAACCCCAAGAGGAAGGTATGATGAGCACATCAGGAAGTTTTCTCTCAGTAAGAAACCAAGGTTTATCGACCAGTAGGAGAAAAACGTTCTCTCCCGAGGTGTTGCGCACTGCCGGCGTCAGCAGCAACGTGGAGACCTGCACACAAACAACCAAGTACTTTGTCCCCAACTTTCAGCGAGGTTGTCAAGCTCACTGGTTTTGCTAAAAATAAAGGATTAAATGAACCGTGTGGAAGAAGAATTGTTTGCAGAGAACAGAACAGGAAAATGTTGTAGAAGATTGCAATTAAAAGAAGAAGGACCCGGGTCCACAGTTCACTAGAGGCGCCTCCCCAATAAAATAAATATGCTGGGTAAACAAATTACAGATGAGCAATTGACGAACAGAGATTCTACGCTAATGGTTGGTGCCAAATACATGCTATGAAAGTATGCGGGCATTACAACAATATACATAGACCGTAATGCAACTGCATCTATGACTAATAATCCACCTTCAGGATTGCATCCGCGACACCCTCTAGTATTAAGTTGCAAGCAACAGACTATCGCTTTAAGCAATGTGTGTAAAGTAAACGATGAAACTACCCTTGAATAAAAATGGCACCAAGCAAACATGTAGCAGAACTGGTTGTTAACGGTATTTCAATACTTGGAAACAAGGCCTAGGGATCATACTTTCACTAGTGGGCACTCTCAACAATGATACCATAATTGAATACATAGATATTATCACTTCACAATGCGACTATGAACCACTCTCCGGTTTGATAATAAACACAAATTCATTGCGTAGGTCTGCATAAGCATTCCTTAAAGTTCACATTCTCAATCTATGGACACCCCACGCTGTCACTTTGAGCATACAAAGATGGTACTAACTAGCCACCATAATTCATAAGTATTTCTATAAATTAAGCATAAGAAACAAACACAGTGTGCACACTATCATCTTCACACCGTTGGACAAGGTGTTCCCAGAGATCACATAATAAAACCACTTGAGTAGCACAATAGTTGAAGAATAACATCTACTTATTCAACTAGATTACAAAGCTCATGATCACATAAAGATCATACATGGAGAGATAGATAGACCACATAGCTAATGTAAAGCTCTCAGCCTTGGGGGAGAACTACTCACTCCTCATCACAGGAGTCAGCAATGGCGATGAAGATGGCGGTGGAGTCGATGGAAATGGCTCCGGGGGCAATTCAGGGTGCCGGAACAGAGACTTATGTCCCCCGAATCTTGTCCGCGACGGCGGTGGAGCTATGGAACTTTTCGTGGGTGGAGGCTTATTGATTTAGGGTTCACGCGTCGGGAGGCTTCTTATAGGTGGAAGGGCGAGGTCGGTGGAGGCTAGGTGGCCCCACACCACCCCTAGGCGCGGGCCAGGGCCAGGCCGCACCTAGGCATGGTCTGGCCACCCTGTGGCCCCCCTACGTCTCTCCTCCGGACTTCGTCTTTGTTACGGAAAAATATTGACTTCGGCTTTTGTTTGTCCAATTCCGAGAATATTTCCTGTACAACTTTTCTGAAATACAAAATAACAGAAAATAGGGAACTAGCACTGTAGCATCTTGTTAATAGGTTGGTGCCGGAAAATGCATAAAAGTGCCACGAAGTGTAAACAAAACATATAGCAATTTGTGTAAAACAAGCATGGAGCATCAAAATTATAGATAGGTTTGCAACGTATCACGCATCACCAGGGGCCTTTTGGCCCTCCTGGCACATCTGGTGAGATGCAAGCGCTCCAGATGCTTCTCTTGATGAAATATTGGTACCCTGAATTCCTAGCTCAATTTGATTTTTTTACGTCCATGGAAGTTTAAAATACACAAAACCGGATTTTCCTATCTACAGAGTTATAACCCAAATAAAGAGGATTATTGGTAAATCTCCAAAAGTCAATATAAAAAAGGATATAACATCATATAAGTTGCAAATATATGGGAACATGTGTCAACAAACTACAAAGTTCATGCATGCATTTTACATGCATCAGTCACCGGCACAGGCAAAGTTGTGTGTGACTTTCGCCGAGGACAAAACCCGATCCAAAATCCGGTCGCCGTCACGAGGACGCAGAGCGAACAGAGCAGGAATCACTGTCGCCCACCGACCAAAACCCTGCTATGAACTAGCCCAGCTAGATTCATCCGCAAGGAGAACGTAAGAGTTGGCTGGCAAGGCCCAGCCAGACCCGGAGCTAGTCGTCGATGATGCTAGTCCGGTGGCACCACGATGTCCACATCATCCCCAGCGCGCTAGCCCCTTCAGAAGCACAACCAAAATGGTAAGAGGGAAACTAGACACAACCACGAGTGTAGTTGTAGTACTAGGCATGCTGCCTACACCGGCGAGCACACACCGGCTTCGGGACCTATCCCAGAAAGCGAGCAAGGGCATCGCCCAAAGCGATTCCATAACTACCGAAAGCCCAGCAGGGTTCCGACAGAGCCAAGCGGGCAAGTCACCAACATCTAAGCAGCATCTAGATCGAGCATGGTCGCCGAGCGGACGAGGCATGGTGGCGGTAAAGGACACAAGACCGTCTCCAGCCTCACACCACCCACGACCTACTAACGCTCTCGTTCGACTGGAACTAGGACAAAACGAACAGGAACAAGGATACATGGGAAGTGGGGATCACTTGGCCCGCCCGACCGAGATCTAGGCCCGCGGGCCCAGATCTGGTCGCTGTCGCCACCCTCAACCTTGCAGCACCTGCAGACAAAGCGCTACCTAGGCGACTCCGGCGAGACCGTCCACCTCTTCGCAACATCGACGAGAGCCGATCCAGCCTAGAACTGGGTGAACCCTAGGCGACTCAAACCTGTTGCCACCGGGCCAAGTAGCACCGCGTGAGGCTCCGCCACCACGCCATTGCCGCCGCCCGCACGACCCCCAACGGCCAGAGCTGCGCTAGTACGGGACGGAGCCAGTGAGCCTCCCCGCCGCAAGGACGGAACCTTCCCCGTCGGGCCCTCCAAACGCGCGGGGGAAGGGGAAGCCGCCGCCGTCAGCACCGCCCGGGCTTTGCCCGGTGGTGTCAGTGGGGGAAGGAGAAGGGGGCGGGCCTGGGGTGGGGGAGGAGGAGAAGGAGGCGCCCCGGCCGCCCGCAAGGGGGAGGGGTGATGCATGTAAAATGCATACATGAACTTTGTCCTTTATCATATTGAATTTCCACATATTTGTAACATATATGATGATAATACCATGTTTTACATTGATTTATGGGGATTTAGCAATGACCCCCTTTATTTGGTTTATAACTCTAGAGAACGGGAAAACCCTGTTTTGTATATTTTTTACTTTCAGAGACTTATACGGAATTAACATGTGATTTTTGGAGCATCATTTTTTCATCGGGAGAAGCACCCTGGGCACTGGAACCTCACCTAGAAGGGCCTCAGGCCCAAAAGAGCCCAGGTGGCATGCCCAAACATGTAGGGCGAGCCACCTGCCCTCTTTCGGCCGTCGATCATCCAAATCGCGTGATCTTTTCACCCACCGACGTATTTTGACCTAAACGTCACTATATATATGGCCACGAAGAGCTCTCGGGAGGAGAGAGCCGCAGAAAGACAGAAACACGGAAACTGAGGCTACAACAGAGAAGATTGGAGGAGGAACTTGTCGTGACCCAGCGTACCACTGCATGGTGTAGTACACAAGTCGTTGACATAACACAAGTGAAACACCATTCCACTCATATTACATCTCTCAGAGTGGTACAACAGAAACATATGCGAGTCCAAGGTATGTCTATAGAAGGATACACAAATGGTTTACAGAAGATCAACACAGCCTCCTACTTTACATTGAGGTAAAAGTTCAAATAAAGCTCCAGAAGAACGACTCGTAGTCTAACTTATTGCTAATTCTAGCTTAAGAGCTACTTGGCTTGCTATAGACATCTAGCTACTTAGGTGCTAGGATTAGGGAAATGTTCCCTTCTATTACTAGTCTAAGTTTCCACTCCAGCTGATGCAGAAGTTGACTCCATTGACTTCTTTGATTGTATTCTTCATCTTGTTGCAGTTGACTCCTTTGTCTTCGAGTTCCACGGTAGTTTCTCCTTCGGTGCCTCCATAGCTAAGCAGGGGATTTAAGAGTGGGATGAGTATGAGCGTACTCAACAAGTTCATATTAGGAAATAGGTGTATCATGCACTAGCTACAGCCGTAGACCAGAAAGTCGTAGGCGAATGCAAGTTTTCGTAAACATTTCTTCAAAAGGTTTATTTTATTCTGAAAACTATGCCCGTCAGTCTTCACAGGTTGAACAGAACTTCGTGGAGTTCCTTTCCTGCCGCGTTCGCAGTTCCCTTCCCGGAACAGGGAGTGACAGTCACAATTCAGTATCCTCTGCAGAGGTGCGTTACTTTTCCCATAAGAGAGCTTATCCTTGATACCAACCAGGTGTACTTTCCCATCCACACTTCCTTGGTGCGGGGCCAGGTGTAAGATCCAAGCCAATCATTGCCTTCTCCGCGACCCTGCAAACCCACCCTTTTGTCCATCTGTACACCCCCGGTAGACATCTCCCGATCATACGGCTTTACCCACGGTGTACTATGGACAATCCCTCATAGACGGTAGAGCCTCTCATCCAAACGTCCGGATGGGGATTTTAAAGGATTTCCCAACCTACGGCAGTGTTATCTCCAACACCCCGCCAGGCTCTATCAAGTCCGTTGGCGTGCAGGAGGGAAAAGATACAGCTGACTTCCCCAGAGCCATTATAGATCTTATGGTCAACGCGATATGTACGGCGCTAGAATCACTGGACGGCATTGGTACTTAGTCCTAGATGAATAGTACCCGTGCAATGGAACCTCCACCAAACATCACATACCATGGTTCCATTGCCCACCACATAGTCATATTCATAATTGTAAAATAATATTTGCTTTTCAATGCAAGAGTGATAAGTATAATACTTTGCATATAATTTGATAAAAATAATCAAATGACATGAGCAAGCGATGAACTTTCCTTTCTTGACTGCAAGATTATGCAGGCAAAAGCTTCGGTACGTGAGAACTCCAAATTCTGAAATATCATCATTGTCCGGTAAGGACAATGTTTAAAGAACTGGCAAAGATGCTATAATGCATAGTATGAGATGCAATTGTCCCGAGCGTAACCTAACCTCATTGATTTAGGATGGATGAGTTGTAAAGATTTCTTTAGTGTGTGTTGCACTTTTAGGATGATTCTCAAACAAGGTTCTTATTAGGGTTGGTGATATGAATAGCATAAGCAAGTAATATGATGCAACATAACAAGCATATATTCAAAGGATAGTAGTGGAATAGTATGTAAAGAACAATTGTCAATTTTATGTTCTACTGGACATGGTTGATGATTATTTATACTATACTTCAAAAGAATAACTTTTGAAGAACATGTTAATTAAGAAGTAATAAGTATTTCAACTAAGACTAGGGCTTCTAGGGTTTGATTGACCTTTGTTCTTCAAAAGAATAACTTTTGAAGAACAAGTTAATAAGAATGAGAACTACTATAAATAGAAGCTATGGCTTCACATTTGATTCACTAAGTAACCACTAATGGCTTTTAAACTAGGTGGTTTACTACTTCATAAATAGGTTTAGTTGGATAGGAGTATGTGTTGTGAATTATTACAAAAGATTGGTACTAGGGTTCATTATTATGGTTTTACTAGGGTTTAATGGTTGAGGTTGATCCTAATGGTGTGCTATATAGGAGTGGTGATCAATGACACTACTCTGATTAACAAGCTAGGGTTTGCATCTAGGTGGCACTAATTGGATCATATAAGTGTTAATAAAAAATAAAGACATGAAATAATGATCACATGTAAAGTGATGTGGTTTTATTTTAGTAGATCATGATCATGCATGCATTTGTTTCTAACTAGGGTTCTATAGGTATAGATGAAGTTTATATAATCATATGGGCTAAACCCCTAGGGTTTTAGGGTTGCAACTATTATGGATGAACACATAAAATAATGGGACCAAGGTCTTACTTAAATTGAAACTAGAGTTTCTAAATTATGGTACAACTCTTAAAATGATGATTGGCAATATAGGTGGTATGTAATTACTTTACAACAAAATTAATAATGGTTTTAGCATTTTATTAATTTTCACAAGAATTAATAATTATGGTAGCTCCTATTTAGGTTTAATTAAAACTTGGGTTTAACAATTGTTATTAGGTTAATTAACTTGTTAACTAAAGATGTTTAAGTATACAAGTTTTTGAGTTACCAAAATAATATTAGCCTTTAGTATTTTCTTGATTTATTATCATTTAAAGAAAATAGGAAATATCAATTTGCAAATTATGATTTATGAATTAGCACTAATATTTAAGTGGATGCAATTATGATAAATAAAATTAATCTTAATATTTTATTTAGTTACTGAATAGCTATTATTTGTTCTTGAAACTTGAATAATTATTGAATTCAAATTGTGTTTTTAAATGAAATGGCATAATTAATAGGTAAAAAAATAAGTGAATTTTTATTTTGACACACATTTTTATTTTATATTTTATTTTAATAGAGTTTATTTTTGTGAGCATTTTGATATATTATTCATATTTTTCTGAGTTAAAATGAATTTTATCTATTTCTGCAAAGTTTCAGATATTTAATGGTTTTTAATTTAAACAGAAAATGCTATTTGTACCGATTCAGATCTAGCCGCAGAGACAGACAGGTGGGCCTGTTGACTGAGTCAATTTCCACGCGGGCAACGACCAGTCAACAGAGCTGAGGTGGCGGTGGACACGTAGATCTCGCCGGCGGCTTGACGCCGGCGACCAGACGGATACGGCGCCGCCGATTTACGGCCTCCCGGGACGCGCGACTAGGGTTTTTGGAACCTCCTCGACATGCTGAGGCTAGTGGTGGTGATGGTTTTGCAAGGGGATCACCGGAACCATGTCGGAAAACATGTCCCGCGACGGTGCTCTCCGGCGAACTATCGATCGAGGGCTACAGAGGGTTCTGGGAAGCGAGATCTAGCTCTATAGAGGCGTATGCTCACCCTGAATACGACGGCGTGGTCGACGACGACGATTGCTGACGGAGACGGCGAGGATTTCGCCACTACCGTCTATCTGCTGCAAAGGGAAAATCCAAAATTGGTGTTGCTCCGAGCTCCCCTGGATGCTGGGCTCCTCCCAGATGCTCCTTGAGTCCAGGCGCTCCTCCTGGATCACGCGCCGGAGGCTGGGGTGGCCTCCTCCGTCGGCTTCGTCTTCGACTCCAGCGATAGAGAGTGGATGAGATTGAGAGATAGGGATCATCTGAGAAGATTTGAAGTGGTGGAGGCGAGCAAGGCGTGCACGGCGATACCCTCCACCTATTTATAGGCCAAGGGAAGCCCTGTGGCCTCGACACGGCGATGGCCATGGTCGGGAGGTGGCGGTCTCTGGAAGCTTCCGTTTGGCGAAGATCTTCTCGGCCGCGGATAAGCTCGGACGCGAGAGAGATTGGACGCGGTTCTGAGATGTCTGGCGACGTCCAGGCATGCTTATCGACGACGAGGTCGTGGCCTACTGGCCCCGCCGCGCTGTCGAGCTCGGAGACAACGACGGTGAAGTCATTTCTCCGCGCACGATTTTTAAAGCAAGCGAAACGGTATTTGGACGTGGGCTGGACTGCTCCTGGGCTTTGACATGGGCTGCTGCTGGGTTGGCTTCGGGCTGCTGTGGCCTGAACAGGTAGGTTTCCCTCTTTTTCTCATTTCAAATTTTCTATTTATATTTTCTATTTTGTGTTTTGTTATTTGAGTCCAAATTTGAATTCAGTTTCTTTTTGCAGGTTCTAAATTATTTGAGTATCAAGATAACTTAATACTATTACTTACTGCCTAGTTTGGTGTAACAAATATATGATTAACTTGAGGTGCTTATGAGGTGTGTTTAAAATTTAAAATAGATATGAACTTAGGGTTCATCTCAATTGCTTTTTCATTTAAAAATCAAACCTGTTAAAATGCTTTGAAATTAAGAACATGTGCATAGTTAACAAATTCTATTGTTCTAGTGCTTAACCATAGTGATTACTCACATATAATTTAATTATGGATAGAGTTTAACAAATGGAAATGGGAATGGATTGGTTCATGATTTTATGTGAAGAATTGTTTCCAATGGTTTAAGAAAATGGTTTGGATCAACTCTATAATTACTAATCTTGCTTAGCAACTTCTAGCTCAAATTATCTGAGATAGATCCTATGCTCATCATGGTTAACTCAATCTACTTATATGATGATTATATTTTATAAAATACTATTTCATTTGGTTCACTAAGCAATTTCTTTGGGAGCCAAAATAGAATTGGATATTGGTTCACTCTACTCACCAAATGGTATTTAGTTCTTAAGTATATATGGCTTGGCTTTTACTTGTGATACATGATACACAAGTTAGGACATGTAATTTTTTTGTGTGGGATTGATTCCATATGACAAGGTTTAGGGTTTTGGGAATACTTCACTACTTGAAGTATTAAATAGGCATGAGGCATGGCAGGGTTCTACTTATGATTCCAAGTGATACTTGGATTGGTATTCAGATGTGGTCTAGGATTTTAGTGGTGATCACCCATGTGATACACAACTAAGATTATGATATGGGCATGAGCTTTGGTTATATTTCATTAATAGAACATGGCTCTCACATCCAAGGTTAAAGGTTGGTTTGAACAAGTAAGATTTAAGACTACTCTAGTATTCTCTAGGATAGACATGGATATGGTTAGCATATATAATCTCTCTCACTTCTAAATGTCTTATAAATTCCTAAGGTCCTACTCAAGAGATGATGATATGGTCCTCTAAATATATGATTTGCCTAGGAATTCTACCTTGGTATCTTATGTAGCTTGTTCTTCTGGAAATCTGATAAATCTGCATCTTGTGGTATGCCTCCACCTCCTAGCTTCTTCATCTTGATCCTAACTAATGCATGGAGTAGCTCTATGTGTTTGTTTCCTTGCATCATGCTACAAGATGATCAAATGGATGAAGGGTGTGGCTCCCTTTTATAGGCTTGGGCAAGCTCTAGTATCATGACACATAGGTGGGTGACTCTTGTTTTGGTTTGATGAGTAAGGTGCTTGTTGTCATGCCCTCATCCATAGCAATCCTTTGAGCATGAGGTGGCAAGGCTTGGAGTGCAAGTCATGTAGATATTTTCATCCTATGTGGCATGATCCTTATCCTCTCATATGATTTATCTTTGGATAGCCAAGAGGCATATGTTACTAAATATCTTGTGGATAGTGGACCACATCATACATGATTGGATTTATGTTATAATATTGGTCAAAAGGTCAAGGTTGAAGGTTATTCCTCCATTTTGGATAGTTGGTGTTCGATTTCACCAAGGCATGATCATATGAGTTTAAAAATACTCATAGTTAGTTTTATTCAAATAGTTTGAACTATAATTTGTAATGTAAATGGATTTAGTTTTATGATATACCATATATTTAATAAGTTATGATTTAAATAATAATGTGTGGCCTTTATACACTTTAGACCCTGTGATTTACCTTATTTATTAATAAATTTAGAAGTGAATTAAATTACACACAAAGGTAGTTGATAACTTTTAAGTGTTAACAAATTAGGGTTTGATTCTTAAAGAATGTGTTGTTGTAAGAATTACCATGTGGAGATCTTTTATAAGATATTGTAATTGACCCTTACTTAAGATGTTATTTGTTGTAAAACTAATTCTATTTGATCTAGCCCATAGATCAAATCATCTCTACCCAAAACAAGGTTTTAGCAAAGATCACAGTGAAGTTTATAGCGCTTGACTTGATGATCTACTTCAGTTCCAGCAAGTCAAGTGAAACTTCAGTTACTGTGGTAAGTTTTATTTGAAGCGCGAAAATTCCCCGGATTTTCTATGCATGAATGCAATGCACACTTTGGTGTTCTCTCATTTTGTAACCTCTAAACCTGGGATATTACAGCCTCTCCCCCTTAAACTGAACTTCGTCCCGAAGTTCGAACGCTCTCATGTTTCGGAAGGTTGAACTGACTTGAACAGATCACAATCCTTCAAACTCCATGGTGATCTCAGTAGATATAATTGGATATATCCCTTATCGAGGTCCTTCCTGGAGTCCTCTAATGTCTGGCACTGATACTTCCTTTAATTCTAGGATTTTTTTCTAACATTCTAAACTTCTAGTCTTATTCTTCAAAGATCCTTGGATTAGGACAGCTTCTTATGCTAATGGGCTTCACTAATGGTTGTGGTGATAGCTTCCTATCTGGGTACCCAAAAACTTGGTTCTACCAGCTACGGTGTAATATAGCACTATGGTGTACCAGCTATGGTGCCCAAACCTTAATTCTAAAAGATTTATTTAAGGTAGGGTATTGTTTTCCCTTACTACCATAACGAAAGTAATGGTACTTAGTAAGGTATTTACAATAGGCATGGTCCTGGTGGTTTATTCCTACGAATGGATTAGACTCATTTAGTCCATCCAATCATGGCTTCTAATTTGCTAGTTATCCTCCTTTTGGTTTCTTTTGTTCCATGAAAGGAATCTTTCTAATAGGCTTATGTTTAGGTATGGTCAAACTCCTTCGGTCTTAAGCCTTCTTAAGCTTTGATTGTCCTCCGACATCTACTTCATCCAACTTCATTATCTTAGACTTACTTGAGATATTTACTACTGAGTAATTATTAATTACCCGCTTAATTTAGGGTCTAACCCTTACTTCTCCGAGATATGAATCTCAGCTTCTGGTCTGACATCCTCCTGAGAGTACTTTTATATGTGTACTTCCCAACAATCTTATAAAAATAAGATTGATCTTCCTCTTAGTTCAGACTTTCTTCTTCATCATTCATACTCCAAATCATGTTTTTATACTTCTCCTTCAGCCTTCCTCTCCCCCTTGGAGTTTACTAATGATCTTTAAACTCCTTTTTCTTCCAATCATTGAACTCCAAGGTTAGAAGATTGGTCTTGGTCTGGATTATTGTTTGTACTTTTCTAGAGTCTCACGAAGAATTCTTGGCGGTGTATCCACACAGTTGTGGGTATCCGATATGAATCCTCCGACTAAATGGTTACCCACTATGGAATACCAGCTGCGGAATACCAGTTTGCGGAATCCCTCTTTCTTTTAGAATAAAGGAATGTTCAAGCTGCAGACTATCTGGTACCAGCTGCGATCTAACTAGCACCAGATGTGGCTTATATGATACCAGCTGTGGACTATTAATTGATGGTCTAGTCAACATCTACCTACCAGATGTGGATACTTGTATGGTTTTAATTAAGATCTACCTCACTTTCAATACTTATTCTTCATGACTATTCTATATCAGCTGCGGTCTTATTATGCCAGCTGCTACTTTACTTGTCCATTCTCCTTCTTATAGGGTTTGTTTTGCAAGAAAACCACTTGTTGACACTATGAAAATAGTATCTTAAGTGACTTCACTTGCATTCCCTTCTTCCATAATGAATATGGCTCTACTTCTACTGCTCCATATTCACTATTTTTCTCACTTTCATAGTACTTCCATGTTGAAATACTCCTTAATTAAGGATAAAAGTGAGTTTTGATTGGTCCTTCCTTCAGATTGTTGTGGTTGTTTCTCACAACTTTACTTCCTTCTGCTAGTGAACCTTCGTCTTGTCTTCAAAATCTTCAGAATTTTGTCACTTCCTCACACGAATACCTTTACTCTCTAGACCTATAACATCAAGTAAGATCTTGATATTGCAACATGCATTTGCATATCAAAGTCAAACTTCATGTATGGATCTAGTCAAACAATGAAAATCCAATAAAATCCAAGAAGATTCAGCTTTGTGCTTATAATACACATCATTATATGCCTGAATAAAATAGTTGGGTAAGACATCCCTAAACATCAGGCTCAGATGTGTAGTATATAACACCACATAAGATAGGTTTAGGCTGTGATACTTAGCACATATATATGATTCCTACTATTTGTCTCAATATTTACCTCGATTGCTCACTTGCAATCAAATAAACTTGAGCAAATTGGTCCAGAATAGTTGTGGTTAACCTAATTTCCTTGGGAAGTACTAACTTACCTTCCATTTAATTGAAAACTAACCTCACATGATCTCTTGAGACCATAACATGGCTACTCTCCACACATGATTGTTAAAGTCTACCACCAATAACTCCAAGATTTCTTTATGTGATATGCTCTAAATAAGCCTTCTTTAAACTAAGGACTATGGTTCTAGCATACTTAGCATAGTTCCCAGGATTTTAAGGCCTAAGCTTTCGAACTATTCCTTAAATCCTACTCCTCATCATACTTCTGTTAACTCCCTTATGATGTTCTACTCCATCACATCATGATTCTTAAGTGAATCATCTATGATTACCTAGTTTATTATTGAAAGCAGACTCATGTAACTCCTATCACTCTTCCTTACATCCCATGATTGACTCATCATAGGTATTTATACTACCTTATATTACTTATCTACATTACTTAACATTAGTCATTTGACATTTAAAACGACTCTTACTTAGTCAGAACATGTCTTGGTATACATCTTCCAATAGGATATCTTCCTTATGGTTGTATCCTCTCTTTGGACTACCATGGATTGTATACCAACTGTGGTCTACTACCACCAT
Source organism: Lolium perenne (assembly GCF_019359855.2). Taxonomy (NCBI): domain Eukaryota; kingdom Viridiplantae; phylum Streptophyta; class Magnoliopsida; order Poales; family Poaceae; genus Lolium; species Lolium perenne. The sequence continues at coordinate 187,032,875 of NC_067245.2, forward strand.
TATCTTAAGCTTCAAAGGTGTTCTACTAATTTGGAATGAAGCAAGATAACTAATCAACTTTACTTAAGAAAATAGATAAGAAAGATTGACTCAAGTGTGTCAGGATTATTCTCAAGTGAATACTGATACGTCTCCGACGTATCGATAATTTCTTATGTTCCATGCCACATTATTGATGTTATCTACATGTTTTATGCACACTTTATGTCATATTCGTGCATTTTCTGGAACTAACCTATTAACAAGATGCCGAAGTGCCAGTTCCTGTTTTCTGCTGTTTTTGGTTTCAGAAATCCTAGTAACGAAATATTCTTGGAATCGGACGAAATCAACGCCCAAGTTCCTATTTTCACCGGAAGCATCCAGAACACCCGGGAAGGACCAGAGGGGGGGCACTGGGCCCCCAGACCATAGGCCGGCGCGGCCCAGGCCCTGGCCGCGCCGCCCTATGGTGTCGTCGCCCCTTCGACCCTCCTGCGCCGCCTCTTCGCCTATATAAAGCCCCTGGATCGAAAACCACGAGACGTTCGACGAAACCCACGAAACCTTCCGAGCCGCCGCCATCGCGAAGCCAAGATCCGGGGACAGAGTCTCTGTTCCGGCACGCTGCCGGAACGGGGAAGTGCCCCCGGAAGGCTTCTCCATCGACACCGCTGCCATCTTCACCGCCATCTTCATCATCGCTGCTGCTCCCATGAGGAGGGAGTAGTTCTCCATCGAGGCTCGGGGCTGTAGCGGTAGCTATGTGGTTCATCTCTCTCCTATGTGCTTCAATACAATAATCTCATGAGCTGCCTTACATGATTGAGATTCATATGATGATGCTTGTAATCTAGATGTCATTATGCTAGTCAAGTGAGTTTTACTTATGTGATCTCCGGAGACTCCTTGTCCCACGTGTGTAAAGGTGACAGTGTGTGCACCGTGTGGGTCTCTTAGGCTATATTTCACAGAATACTTATTCACTGATGAATGGCATAGTGAGGTGCTTATTTATATCTCTTTATGATTGCAATGTGTTTGTATCACAATTTATCTATGTGCTACTCTAGCAATATTATTAAAGTAGTTCTATTCCTCCTGCACGATGTAATGGTGACAGTGTGTGCATCCGTGTTAGTACTTGGTTTATGCTATGATCATGATCTCTTGTAGATTATGAAGTTAACTATTGCTATGATAGTATTGATGTGTACTATTCCTCCTACATATGCATGAAGGTGACAGTGTGCATGCTATGTTAGTACTTGGTTTAGTCTTTTGATCTATCTTACACTATAAGGTTACTTAAATATGAACATTTAATTGTGGAGCTTGTTAACTCCGGCATTGAGGGTTCGTGTAATCCTACGCAATGTGTTCATCATCCAACAAGAGTGTAGAGTATGCATTTATCTGTTCTGTTATGTGATCAATGTTGAGAGTGTCCACTAGTGAAAGTCTAATCCCCAGGCCTTGTTCCTAAATACTGCTGAGTTACTGCTGCTTGTTTACTGTTTTACTGCGTTACTACTGCTGCAATACTACCACCATCAACTACACGCCAGCAAGCTATTTTCTGGCACCGTTGCTACTGCTCATATATATTCATACCACCTGTATTTCACTATCTCTTCGCCGAACTAGTGCACCTATTAGGTGTGTTGGGGACACAAGAGACTTCTTGCTTTGTGGTTGCAGGGTTGCATGAGAGGGATATCTTTGACCTCTTCCTCCCTGAGTTCGATAAACCTTGGGTGATCCACTTAAGGGAAAACTTGCTGCTGTTCTACAAACCTCTGCTCTTGGAGGCCCAACACTGTCTACAGGAAAAGGAGGGGGAAGTAGACATCAATCTATTTTCTGGCGCCGTTGCCGGGGAGGAAAGGTAAAAGGTACTCACACTCCGGACCTCGGCTACTAAGCTATTTCCCGGCGCCGTAAATACTCAAAGCTATTTCCTTTAGATCCTGCAATTGCAACTTTTTGTTTCTTGTTTACACTAGTTTGGCATAATGGACAAGAATGAGCTTCTTATTCTATTTCCTGATTTAAAACATGGATTGTTTGATGCGAAAATTAAAAAACCTATGGAATCTTATTTGCATGCTGGTAGTAATATTAGTATGAACGCTTTGAACACCATTGTTGATAATGATATAGAAAGTTCTAAGCTTGGGGAAGCTGGTTTTCATGATCTTTTTAGTCCCCCAAGCATTGAGGAGAAAATTTTCTTTGATGATACTTTACCTCCTATTTATGATGATTATAATGATATTGGTCTTTTAGTACCGCCTGTTATGGAGGATAAATTTAATTATGATTACAATATGCCTCCTATATTTGATGATGAGAATAATAATGATAGCTACTTTGTTGAATTTGCTCCCACTATTACTAATAAAATTGATTATGCTTATGTGGAGAGTAATAATTTTATGCATGAGACTCATGATAAGAATGCTTTGTGTGATAGTTACATTGTTGAGTTTGCTCATGATGCTACTGAAAGTTATTATGAGAGAGGAAAATATGGTTGTAGAAATTTTCATGTTACTAAAATACCTCTCTATGTGCTGAAATTTTTGAAGCTACACTTGTTTTATCTTCCTATGCTTGTTACTTTGCTCTTCATGAACTTGTTTATTTACAAGATTCCTATGCATAGGAAGCATGTTAGACTTAAATGTGTTTTGAATTTGCCTCTTGATGCTCTCTTTTGCTTCAAATACTATTTCTTGCGAGTGCATCATTAAAACTGCTGAGCCTATCTTAATGGCTATAAAGAAAAGAACTTCTTGGGAGATAACCCATGTGTTATTTTGCTACAGTACTTTGTTTTATATTTGTGTCTTGGAAGTTGTTTACTACTGTAGCAACCTCTCCTTATCTTAGTTTTGTGTTTTGTTGTGCCAAGTGAAGCCTCTAATCGAAGGTTGATACTAGATTTGGATTTCTGCGCAGAAACAGATTTCTATCTGTCACGAATCTGGGCTGTTTTCTCTGTAGAAAAATCAGAAAAATATGCCAATTTACGTGCGTGTTCCCCAGATATGTACGCAACTTTCATTAGTTTTGAGTTTTCTGATATGAGCAACGGAAGTATTTATTAAAAATTCGTCTTTACGGACTGTTCTGTTTTGACAGATTCTGCCTTTTATTTCGCATTGCTTCTTTCGCTGTGTTGGGTGGATTTCTTTGTTCCATTACCTTCCAGTAGCTTTGAGCAATGTCCAGAAGTGTTAAGAATGATTGTGTCACCTCTGAACATGTGAGTTTTTGATTATGTACTAACCCCTCTAATGAAGTTTATGAGAAGTTTGGTGTGAAGGAAGTTTTCAAGGGTCAAGAGAGGAGGATGATATACTATGATCAAGAAGAGTGAAAGCTCTAAGCTTGGGGATGCCCCGGTGGTTCACCCCTGCATATATCAAGAAGACTCAAGCGTCTAAGCTTGGGGATGCCCAAGGCATCCCCTTCTTCATCGACAAATTATCAGGTTCCTTCTCTTGAAACTATATTTTTATTCGGTCACATCTTATGTGCTTTGCTTGGAGCGTCTGTATATTTTTTATTTTTGTTTGTGTTTGAATAAATTGGATTACATCATGCTTGTGTGGGAGAGAGACACGCTCCGCTGGTTCATATGAACACATGTGTTCTTAGCTTTTAATTTTCATGGCGAAGGTTGAAACTGCTTCGTTAATTGTTATATGGTTGGAATTGGAAAATGATACATGTAGTAATTGCAATAATGTCTTGGGTAATGTGATACTTGGCAATTGTTGTGCTCATGTTTAAGCTCTTGCATCATATGCTTTGCACCCATTAATGAAGAAATACATAGAGCATGCTAAAATTTGGTTTGCATATTTGGTCTCTCTAAGGTCTAGATAATTTCTAGTATTGAGTTTGAACAACAAGGAAGACGGTGTAGAGTCTTATAATGTTTTCAATATGTCTTTTATGTGAGTTTTGCTGCACCGGTTCATCCTTGTGTTTGTTTCAAACAACCTTGCTAGCCTAAACCTTGTATCGAGAGGGAATACTTCTCATGCATCCAAATACTTGAGCCCACCACTATGCCATTTGTGTCCACCATACCTACCCACTACATGGTATTTCTTCGCCATTCCAAAGTAAATTGCTTGAGTGCTACCTTTAAACAATTCAAAATTTATCACCTCTGATTTGTGTCAATGTTTTATAGCTCATGAGGAAGTATGTGGTGTTTATCTTTCAATCTTGTTGGGCAACTTTCACCAATGGACTAGTGGCTTCATCTGCTTATCCAATAATTTTGCAAAAAGAGCTGGCAATGGGATTCCCAGTCCCAAATTAATTAACAAAAATAGACACTCCTCCATGGTATGTGATTGTTGGACGGCACCCGAAGGATTCGGTTAGCCATGGCTTGTGTAAGCAAAGGTTGGGAGGAGTGTCATCATAATAAAACTAAAATAAAAAGGCACTCCTTCATGGTATGAGATTGTTGGCAGGCACCCGAGGATTCGGTTAGCCATGGTTTGTGAAAGAAAGGTTGGAAGGAGTGCCACCCAAAATAAAATAAAATGGGAGCCGCTCTTTGAAGGTTTGTCTGGCAAGGGGGTTAGAGTACCCGCTACCATTCGTTGACAACAACATACACCTCTCAAAACTTTATTTTTATGCTCTCTTTATGTTTTCAAAATCAAAGCTCTAGCACAAATATAGCAATCGATGCTTTCCTCTTTGAAGGACCATTCTTTTACTTTTATTGTTGAGTCAGTTCACCTATTTCTCTCCACCTCAAGAAGCAAACACTTGTATGAACTGTGCATTGATTCCTACATACTTGCATATTGCATTTGTTATATTACTTTATGTTGACTACTATCCATGAGATATACTTGTTACAAGTTGAAAGCAACCGCTGAAACTTAATCTTCCATTGTGTTGCTTCAATGCTTTACTATGAATTATTGCTTTATGAGTAACTCTTATGAAGACTTATTGATGCTTGTCTTGAAAGTACGATTCATGAAAAGTCTTTGCTATATGATTCACTTGTTTACTCATGTCATATACATTGTTTTGATCGCTGCATTCATTACATGTGTTTACAAATAGTATGATCAAGGTTATGATGGCATGTCACTCCAGAAATTATCTGTGTTATCGTTTTACCTGCTCGGGATGAGCAGAACTAAGCTTGGGGATGCTGATACGTCTCCGACGTATCGATAATTTCTTATGTTCCATGCCACATTATTGATGTTATCTACATGTTTTATGCACACTTTATGTCATATTCGTGCATTTTCTGGAACTAACCTATTAACAAGATGCCGAAGTGCCAGTTCCTATTTTCTGCTGTTTTTGGTTTCAGAAATCCTAGTAACGAAATATTCTCGAAATCGGACGAAATCAACGCCCAAGTTCCTATTTTCACCGGAAGCATCCAGAACACCCGGGAAGGACCAGAGGGGGGCACTGGGCCCCCAGACCATAGGCCAGCGCGGCCCAGGCCCTGGCCGTGCCGCCCTATGGTGTCGTCGCCCCTTTGACCCTCCTGCGCCGCCTCTTCGCCTATATAAAGCCCCTGGATCGAAAACCCTGAGACGTTCGACGAAACCCACAGAAACCTTCCAGAGCCGCCGCCATCGCGAAGCCAAGATCTGGGGGACAGGAGTCTCTGTTCCGGCACGCTGCCGGAACGGGGAAGTGCCCCCGGAAGGCTTCTCCATCGACACCGCTGCCATCTTCACCGCCATCTTCATCACCGCTGCTGCTCCCATGAGGAGGGAGTAGTTCTCCATCGAGGCTCGGGGCTGTACCGGTAGCTATGTGGTTCATCTCTCTCCTATGTGCTTCAATACAATAATCTCATGAGCTGCCTTACATGATTGAGATTCATATGATGATGCTTGTAATCTAGATGTCATTATGCTAGTCAAGTGAGTTTTACTTATGTGATCTCCGGAGACTCCTTGTCCCACGTGTGTAAAGGTGACAGTGTGTGCACCGTGTGGGTCTCTTAGGCTATATTTCACAGAATACTTATTCACTGATGAATGGCATAGTGAGGTGCTTATTTATATCTCTTTATGATTGCAATGTGTTTGTATCACAATTTATCTATGTGCTACTCTAGCAATATTATTAAAGTAGTTCTATTCCTCCTGCACGATGTAATGGTGACAGTGTGTGCATCCGTGTTAGTACTTGGTTTATGCTATGATCATGATCTCTTGTAGATTATGAAGTTAACTATTGCTATGATAGTATTCATGTGTACTATTCCTCCTACATATGCATGAAGGTGACAGTGTGCATGCTATGTTAGTACTTGGTTTAGTCTTTTGATCTATCTTACACTATAAGGTTACTTAAATATGAACATTTAATTGTGGAGCTTGTTAACTCCGGCATTGAGGGTTCGTGTAATCCTACGCAATGTGTTCATCATCCAACAAGAGTGTAGAGTATGCATTTATCTGTTCTGTTATGTGATCAATGTTGAGAGTGTCCACTAGTGAAAGTCTAATCCCTAGGCCTTGTTCCTAAATACTGCTGAGTTACTGTTGCTTGTTTACTGTTTTACTGCGTTACTACTGCTACAATACTACCACCATCAACTACACGCCAGCAAGCTATTTTCTGGCACCGTTGCTACTGCTCATATATATTCATACCACCTGTATTTCACTATCTCTTCGCCGAACTAGTGCACCTATTAGGTGTGTTGGGGACACAAGAGACTTCTTGCTTTGTGGTTGCAGGGTTGCATGAGAGGGATATCTTTGACCTCTTCCTCCCTGAGTTCGATAAACCTTGGGCGATCCACTTAAGGGAAAACTTGCTGCTGTTCTACAAACCTCTGCTCTTGGAGGCCCAACACTGTCTACAGGAAAAGGAGGGGGAAGTAGACATCAAATACCCATCTCAAGTCATAAGAATGGTTGGTTTAACTAAGACAACTTCCTATAGACACTACCAAACCTATAGGTCTCCTTTAAAGGGTTTTAATCCTAGGGTCAAAGCATTTGCTCTGATACCAGCTGTCGTGACCCAGCGTACCACTGCATGGTGTAGTACACAAGTCGTTGACATAACACAAGTGAAACACCATTCCACTCATATTACATCTCTCAGAGTGGTACAACAGAAACATATGCGAGTCCAAGGTATGTCTATAGAAGGATACACAAACGGTTTACAGAAGATCAACACAGCCTCCTACTTTACATTGAGGTAAAAGTTCAAATAAAGCTCCAGAAGAACGACTCGTAGTCTAACTTATTGCTAATTCTAGCTTAAGAGCTACTTGGCTTGCTATAGACATCTAGCTACTTAGGTGCTAGGATTAGGGAAATGTTCCCTTCTATTACTAGTCTAAGTTTCCACTCCAGCTGATGCAGAAGTTGACTCCATTGACTTCTTTGATTGTATTCTTCATCTTGTTGCAGTTGACTCCTTTGTCTTCGAGTTCCACGGTAGTTTCTCCTTCGGTGCCTCCATAGCTAAGCAGGGGATTTAAGAGTGGGATGAGTACGAGCGTACTCAACAAGTTCATATTAGGAAATAGGTGTATCATGCACTAGCTACAGCCGTAGACCAGAAAGTCATAGGCGAATGCAAGTTTTCGTAAACATTTCTTCAAAAGGTTTATTTTATTCTGAAAACTATGCCCGTCATTCTTCACAGGTTGAACAGAACTTCGTGGAGTTCCTTTCCTGCCGCGTTCGCAGTTCCCTTCCCGGAACAGGGAGTAACAGTCACAATTCAGTATCCTCTGCAGAGGTGCGTTACTTTTCCCATAAGAGAGCTTATCCTTGATACCAACCGGGTGTACTTTCCCATCCACACTTCCTTGGTGCGGGGCCAGGTGTAAGATCCAAGCCAATCACTGCCTTCTCCGCGACCCTGCAAACCCACCCTTTTGTCCATCCGTACACCCCCGGTAGACATCTCCCGATCATACGGCTTTACCCACGGTGTACTATGGACAATCCCTCATAGACGGTAGAGCCTCTCATCCAAACGTCCGGATGGGGATTTTAAAGGATTTCCCAACCTACGGCAGTGTTATCTCCAACACCCCGCCAGGCTCTATCAAGTCCGTTGGCGTGCAGGAGGGAAAAGATACAGCTGACTTCCCCAGAGCCATTATAGATCTTATGGTCAACGCGATATGTACGGCGCTAGAATCACTGGACGGCATTGGTACTTAGTCCTAGATGAATAGTACCCGTGCAATGGAACCTCCACCAAACATCACATACCATGGTTCCATTGCCCACTGATACGTCTCCGACGTATCGATAATTTCTTATGTTCCATGCCACATTATTGATGTTATCTACATGTTTTATGCACACTTTATGTCATATTCGTGCATTTTCTGGAACTAACCTATTAACAAGATGCCGAAGTGCCAGTTGCTGTTTTTTGCTGTTTTTGGTTTCAGAAATCCTAGTAACGAAATATTCTCGGAATTGGACGAAATCAACGCCCAGGGTCCTATTTTGCCACGAAGCTTCCAGAAGTCCGAAGGAGAGACGAAGAGGGGCCACGAGGGGGCCACACCCTAGGGCGGCGCGGCCCCCCCTTGGCCGCGCAGCCCTGTGGTGTGGGGCCCCCGTGCCGCCTCTTGACCTGCCCTTCCGCCTACAAATAGCCTTCGTCGCGAAACCCCCTGTACCGAGAGCCACGATACGGAAAACCTTCCAGAGACGCCGCCGCCGCCGATCCCATCTCGGGGGATCCAGGAGATCGCCTCCGGCACCCTGCCGGAGAGGGGAATCATCTCCCGGAGGACTCTACGCCGCCATGGTCACCTCCGGTGTGATGTGTGAGTAGTCTACCCCTGGACTATGGGTCCATAGCAGTAGCTAGATGGTTGTCTTCTCCCCATTGTGCTATCATTGTCGGATCTTGTGAGCTGCCTAACATGATCAAGATCATCTATCTGTAATTCTATATGTTGCGTTTGTTGGGATCCGATGAATAGAGAATACTTGTTATGTTGATTATCAAAGTTATATCTATGTGTTGTTTATGATCTTGCATGCTCTCCGTTACTAGTAGATGCTCTGGCCAAGTAGATGCTTGTAACTCCAAGAGGGAGTATTTATGCTCGATAGTGGGTTCATGCCTGCATTGACACCGGGACAATGACGAGAAAGGTCTAAGGTTGTGTTGTGCTGGTGCCACTAGGGATAAAACATTGATGCTATGTCTAAGGATGTAGTTGTTGATTACATTACGCACCATACTTAATGCAATTGTCTGTTGCTTTGCAACTTAATACTGGAGGGGGTTCGGATGATAACTTTGAAGGTGGACTTTTTAGGCATAGATGCAGTGGGATGGCGGTCTATGTACTTTGTCGTAATGCCCAATTAAATCTCACTATACTCATCATGATATGTATGTGCATGGTCATGCCCTCTTTATTTGTCAATTGCCCAACTGTAATTTGTTCACCCAACATGCTGTTTATCTTATGGGAGAGACACCTCTAGTGAACTGTGGACCCCGGTCCAATTCTCTTTACTGAAATACAATCTACTGCAATACTCGTTCTACTGTTTTCTGCAAACAATCATCTTCCACACAATACGGTTAATCCTTTGTTACAGCAAGCCGGTGAGATTGACAACCTCACTGTTTCGTTGGGACAAAGTACTTTGGTTGTGTTGTGCAGGTTCCACGTTGGCGCCGGAATCCCTGGTGTTGCGCCGCACTACATCTCGCCGCCATCAACCTTCAACGTGCTTCTTGGTTCCTACTGGTTCGATAACCTTGGTTTCATACTGAGGGAAACTTGCCGCTGTACGCATCACACCTTCCTCTTGGGGTTCCCAACGGACGCGTGTTGAACGCGTATCAAGCAGCTTTTTCTGGCGCCGTTGCCGGGGAGATCAAGACACGCTGCAAGGGGAGTCTCCACTTCTCAATCTCTTTACTTCGTTTTTGTCTTGCTTAGTTTTATTTACTACTTTGTTTGCTGCACTAAATCAAAATACAAAAAAATTAGTTGCTAGTTTTACTTTATTTGCTATCTTGTTTGCTATATCAAAAACACAAAAAAATTAGTTACTTGCATTTACTTTATCTAGTTTGCTTTATTTACTGTTGCTAAAATGGCCAACCCTGAAAATACTAAGTTGTGTGACTTCACAACCACAAATAATAATGATTTCTTATGCACACCTATTGCTCCACCTGCTACTACAGCAGAATTCTTTGAAATTAAACCTGCTTTATCAATCTTGTTATGCGAGAGCAATTTTCTGGTATTAGTTCTGATGATGCTGCTGCCCATCTCAATAATTTTGTTGAACTATGTGAAATGCAAAAGTATAAAGATGTAGATGGTGATATTATAAAATTAAAATTGTTCCCTTTCTCATTAAGAGGAAGAGCTAAAGATTGGTTGCTATCTCTGCCTAAGAATAGTATTGATTCATGGACTAAATGCAAGGATGCTTTTATTGGTAGATATTATCCCCCTGCTAAAATTATATCTTTGAGGAGTAGCATAATGAATTTTAAACAATTAGATACTGAACATGTTGCTCAAGCTTGGGAAAGAATGAAATCTTTGGTTAAAAATTGCCCAACCCATGGACTGACTACTTGGATGATCATCCAAACCTTCTATGCAGGACTAAATTTTTCTTCACGGAATTTATTGGATTCAGCTGCTGGAGGTACCTTTATGTCCATCACTCTTGGTGAAGCAACAAAGCTTCTTGATAATATGATGATCAACTACTCTGAATGGCACACGGAAAGAGCTCCACAAGGTAAGAAGGTAAATTCTGTCGAAGAAACCTCTTCCTTGAGTGATAAGATTGATGCTATTATGTCTATGCTTGTGAATGATAGGACTAATATTGATCATAATAATGTTCCATTAGCTTCATTGGTTGCACAAGAAGAACATGTTGATGTGAACTTCATTAAAAATAATAATTTCAACAACAATGCTTACCGGAACAATTCTAGTAACAACTATAGGCCATATCCTTATAATAATGGCAACAGCTATGGTAATTCTTATGGGAATTCTTACAACAATAATAGGAATTCACCCCCTGGACTTGAAGCCATGCTTAAAGAATTTATTAGTACGAAAACTGCTTTTAACAAATCTGTTGAAGAAAAGCTTGGGAAAATTGATATACTTGCTTCTAAAGTCGATAGTCTTGCTGCTGATGTTGATCTTTTGAAATCGAAAGTTTTGCCTAATGAAAATCATCATAATAAAATTGTTACTACAGCAAATGCCATCCAAGTTAGAATTAATGAGAATATAAGATTAATGGCTGAACTGCGTGCTAGGTGGGATAGAGAAGAAAATGAAAAACTAGCTAAAGAGAAGAATATAGCTAAAGTTTGGACTATTACCACCACTAGTAATGCTAATGCTACACATGTTACTGCACCTCCTACTAATAATAATAAAAGAATTGGTGTTAGCAATGTTTCCACTTCTAATGCAAAGCGCGAGAAACTTTCAAAGCTGCTAAAACTGCTGAAACTGCCTGTGATAAAGCTGCTGAATTTTTTTCCAACATTGGAGATGATGATCCCATTGCTTTAGATTATAATGGTTTGAATTTTGATGATTGCCACATCTCTGAAGTTATTAAGTTCTTGCAAAAACTTGCTAAAAGTCCTAATGCTAGTGCTATAAATTTGGCTTTCACGCAACATATTACAAATGCTCTCATAAAAGCTAGAGAAGAGAAACTAGAGCGCGAAGCCCCTATTCCTAAAAAGCTAGAGGATGGTTGGGAGCCCATCATTAAGATGAAGGTTAAAGATTTTGATTGTAATGCTTTATGTGATCTTGGTGCAAGTATTTCCGTTATGCCTAAGAAAATTTATAATATGCTTGACTTGCCACCGCTGAAAAATTGTTATTTGGATGTTAATCTTGCTGATCATTCTACAAAGAAACCTTTGGGTAAAGTTGATAATGTTCGCATTACCGTTAACAATAACCTTGTCCACGTTGATTTTGTTGTCTTGGATATTGAATGCAATGCATCTTGTCCAATTATATTGGGAAGACCTTTTCTTCGAACTGTTGGTGCTATCATTGATATGAAGGAAGGTAATATTAAATATCAATTTCCTCTCAAGAAAGGTATGGAACACTTCCCTAGAAAGAGAATGAAGTTACCTTTTGATTCTATTATGAGAACAAATTATGATGTTGACACTTCGTCTCTTGATAATACTTGATACACACACTTTCTGCGCCTAGCTGAAAGGCGTTAAAGAAAAGCGCTTATGGGAGACAACCCATGTTTTTACCTACAGTACTTTATTTTTATTTTGTGTCTTGGAAGTTGTTTACTACTGTAGCAACCTCTCCTTATCTTAGTTTTGTGTTTTATTGTGCCAAGTTAAGCCGTTGATAGAAAAGTAAGTACTAGATTTGGATTACTGCGCAGTTCCAGATTTCTTTGCTGTCACGAATCTGGGTCCACCTCCCTGTAGGTAGCTCAGAAAATTAAGCCAATTTACGTGCATGATCCTCACATATGTACGCAACTTTCATTCAATTTGGGCATTTTCATTTGAGCAAGTCTGGTGCCATTTTAAAATTCGTCAATACGAACTGTTCTGTTTTGACAGATTCTGCCTTTTATTTCGCATTGCCTCTTTTGCTATGTTGGATGAATTTCTTTGATCCATTAATGTCCAGTAGCTTTATGCAATGTCCAGAAGTGTTAAGAATGATTGTGTCACCTCTGAATATGTTAATTTTTATTGTGCACTAACCCTCTAATGAGTTGTTTCGAGTTTGGTGTGGAGGAAGTTTTCAAGGATCAAGAGAGGAGTATGATGCAACATGATCAAGGAGAGTGAAAGCTCTAAGCTTGGGGATGCCCCGGTGGTTCACCCCTGCATATATCAAGAAGACTCAAGCGTCTAAGCTTGGGGATGCCCAAGGCATCCCCTTCTTCATCGACAACATTATCAGGTTCCTCCCCTGAAACTATATTTTTATTCCATCACATCTTATGTGCTTTGCTTGGAGCGTCGGTTTGTTTTTGTTTTTGTTTGTTTGAATAAAATGGGTCCTAGCATTCTTTGTGTGGGAGAGAGACACGCTCCGCTGTAGCATATGGACAAGTATGTCCTTAGGCTCTACTCATAGTATTCATGGCGAACTTTCTTCTTCGTTAAATTGTTATATGGTTGGAATTGGAAAATGATACATGTAGTAATTGCTATAAATGTCTTGGGTAATGTGATACTTGGCAATTGTTGTGCTCATGATTAAGCTCTTGCATCATATGCTTTGCACCCATTAATGAAGAAATACATAGAGCATGCTAAAATTTGGTTTGCATATTTGGTCTCTCTAAGGTCTAGATAATTTCTAGTATTGAGTTTGAACAACAAGGAAGACGGTGTAGAGTCTTATAATGTTTTCAATATGTCTTTTATGTGAGTTTTGCTGCACCGGTTCATCCTTGTGTTTGTTTCAAATAAGCCTTGCTAGCCTAAACCTTGTATCGAGAGGGAATACTTCTCATGCATCCAAAATACTTGAGCCAACCACTATGCCATTTGTGTCCACCATACCTACCTACTACATGGTATTTTCCGCCATTCCAAAGTAAATTGCTTGAGTGCTACCTTTAAAATTCCATCATTCACCTCTGCAATATATAGCTCATGGGACAAATAGCTTAAAAACTATTGTGGTATTGAATATGTAATTATGCACTTTATCTCTTATTAAGTTGCTTGTTGTGCGATAACCATGTTCACTGGGGACGCCATCAACTACTCTTTGTTGAATTTCATGTGAGTTGCTATGCATGTCCGTCTTGTCTGAAGTAAGAGAGATCTACCACCTTATGGTTAAGCATGCATATTGTTAGAGAAGAACATTGGGCCGCTAACTAAAGCCATGATCCATGGTGGAAGTTTCAGTTTTGGACATATATCCTCAATCTCAAATGAGAAAATTATTAATTGTTGTTACATGCTTATGCATAAAAGAGGAGTCCATTATCTGTTGTCTATGTTGTCCCGGTATGGATGTCTAAGTTGAAGAATAATCAATAGCGAGAAATCCAATGCGAGCTTTCTCCTTAGACCTTTGTACAGGCGGCATAGAGGTACCCCTTTGTGACACTTGGTAAAAACATGTGCATTGTGATGATCCGGTAGTCCAAGCTAATTAGGACAAGGTGCGGGCACTATTAGTATACTATGCATGAGGCTTGCAACTTGTAAGATATAATCTACATGATACATATGCTTTATTACTACCGTTGACAAAATTGTTTCATGTTTTCAAAATCAAAACTCTAGCACAAATATAGCAATCGATGCTTTTCCTCTATGGAGGACAATTCTTTTACTTTCAATGTTAAGTCAGTTCACCTATTTCTCTCCACCTCAAGAAGCAAACACTTGTGTGAACTGTACATTGATTCCTACATACTTGCTTATTGCACTTATTATATTACTCTATGTTGACAATATCCATGAGATATACATGTTATAAGTTGAAAGCAACCGCTGAAACTTAATCTTCCTTTGTGTTGCTTCAATGCTTTTACTTTGAATTATTGCTTTATGAGTTAACTCTTATGCAAGACTTATTGATGCTTGTCTTGAAGTGCTATTCATGAAAAGTCTTTGCTTTATGATTCACTTGTTTACTCATGTCATATACATTGTTTTGATCGCTGCATTCACTACATATGCTTTACAAATAGTATGATCAAGATTATGATGGCATGTCACTCCAGAAATTATCTGTGTTATCGTTTTACCTGCTCGGGACGAGCAGAACTAAGCTTGGGGATGCTGATTGATGACTCACAAGTATAGGGGGTGTATCGTAGTATCTTCGATAAGTAAGAATGTCGATCCCAACGAGGAGCAGAAGGTGTTGACAAGCAGTTTCGATGAAGGATTCACTGTAAATGCTCACAGACAAGTATTCAGGGGGGTTTGATGTAACAGTTGAATAAAGTACGAGTATGTAAAGTGCGAGAGTAATAATTGCAGCGAGTGGCCCAATCCTTTTTAGCACAAAGGACAAGCCGGTTTGTTTACTTATAATGACCAAACGTTCTCGAGGACACACGGGATTTTAGTCTAGTGCTTTCGCTACATACGGCTAAATAATCTTCATTGTTGTGATAAGTGTTGTGTGGGTGAACCTATGCTAATGTACCGCCCTTCCTAGGACTAATACATACTTGTGATTATACCCCTTGCAAGCATCCGCAACTACAAGAAAGTAATTAAGAATTAAATCTAACCACAGCCTTAAACTCTGAGATCCTGCGATCCCTCCTGCATCGATATACCAACGGGGGTTTAGGTTTCTGTCACTCCGGCAACCCCGCAATTGGCAAATGAGTACAAGATGCATTCCCCTAGGCCCATAAATGGTGAAGTGTCATGTAGTCGACGTTCACATGACACCACTAGAAGAATAACACCACAACTTAAATATCACACCATTGAATATTACTCAACCATAGTTCACTACTAACATTTAGACTTCACCCATGTCCTCAAGAACTAAACGAACTACTCACAAGACATCATACGGAACATGATCAGAGGTGATATGATGATGAATAACAATCTGAACATAAACTTGGTTCAATGGTTTCACTCAATAGCATCAACAACAAGTAGAAATCGATACCGGGAGAGTTTCCCCTATCAAACAATCAAGATCAAACCCAAATTGCTACGGCGGTGGTGGTGTCCAGCGGTGATGACGGCGGTGATGATGGTGGAGATGATGATGATGGTGATGGCGATGATGTCCAGCTCGATGACGGTGTCGATGGCGTCGATTTCCCCCTCCCGGAGGGAATTTCCCCGGCGGATTCCTGCCCGCCGGAGAGCTCTTTCTCTCTGGTGTTCTCCGCCCCGCAGAGGCGGCTGTAACTCTTCGCGAGGTACCCTCTGTGGCTTAGGTCTTCGGGACGAAGGGTTTGGCGAAGAAAAGGAGGCGAAAAGGGTCGTGGGCCCCCCAGACCATAGGCCGGCGCGGCCCGGGCCTGGGCCGCGCCGCCCTAGGGTGTGGGCCCACCCTGGCTCCTCCTGGCTCCTCCTTCTGGCTTCCTTCGTCATCTTGAAAAATAGGATTTTTGGTATAATTTCCTTCCAGAGTTGATCTTCCGAAATATTGCGTTCTGACGGTGCTTTTTCCAGAGAATCTCGGCTCCGGTGTTCGATCCTCCAATAATGATGAAACATGCAAAATAGATGAAATAACATAAGTATTGTGTCCCAATATGAAATATATCAATGAATAACAGCAAATTATGATATAAAATAGTGATGCAAATTGGACGTATCAACTCCCCCCAAGCTTAGACTTCGCTTGTCCCCAAGTGAAACTGAGCTCGATAGACATGACCACATGTTTATGGAGTGAAGAGTCGATGAATAAAATATGGACAAGAAGCATCATATTCATTCACACAGGACATTATAGTAAACAATCTCTTATAACTCATATTGAAACAAGTATAAGGTAATCACAAGTAAAGGTGCATAAGAAATCATAATTGGTGATGGCAAACTTCGTTCTTGGTCAGAGAACAATTAACAGATTATATCTCATTGAGCAGCGCTCCCATGTTAAAGTTTATAAGGCACAACTTGCATACTCAATCATAATGGTTTTCTCATGATCATTGATAACTTGCAAAGCTATATTCATTCAGATAAAACTTGTACTAAACAAAAGAAGAATAAAAGACATGATGTAGCAAATCACAATATAATGGTTTGATCACAACTACTCAAATGCTTGCTTGAGATGGAGGGAAATAGGTTTACTGACTCAACATAAAGTAAAAGACAGGCCCTTCGCAGAGGGAAGCAGGGATTAAATCATGTGCTAGAGCTTTTTCAATTTTTGCAATCATATAAAGAGAATAAAAGTAACATTTTGAGAGGTGTTTGTTGTTGTCAACGACTGGTAGCGGGTACTCTAACCCCCTTGCCAGACAACCTCCTAAGAGCGGCTCCCATATTATTTTCATTTTGTGTGGCACTCCTTCCAACCTTTCTTTCACAAACCATGGCTAACCGAATCCTCGGGTGCCTGCCAACAATCTCATACCATGAAGGAGTGCCTTTTTATTTTAGCTTTATTATGATGATGACACTCCCCCCAACCTTTGCTTACACAAGCCATGGCTAACCGAATCCTTCGGGTGCCGTCCATCAATCACATACCATGGAGGAGTGTCTATTTAGTTTAATCAATTTGGGACTGGGAATCCCATTGCCAGCTCTTTTTGCAAAATTATTGGATAAGCGGGTGAAGCCACTAGTCCATTGGTGGAAGTTGCCCAACAAGATTGAAAGATAAAACACCACATACTTCCTCATGAGCTATGAAACATTGACACAAATAAGAGATACTAAGTTTTGAATTGTTTAAAGGTAGCACATGAAGTATTTACTTGGAATGGCAGAAAATACCATGTAGTAGGTAGGTATGGTGGACACAAATGGCATAGGTTTGGGTTAAGGTTTGGATGCACGAGAAGTATTCCCTCTCAGTACAGGTCTTTGGCTAGCAAGGTTAATTAGCAAGCATAAGAGTCGAGGGAAACAAACAAATATACATGTGATAGAAACAATCATGCATCTTCCTTGTAAGTACAAACAATTTTAACTTCAGAATAATAAGCTATGAGCTAACAAGAAAGACAATGAAACATCTACATGTATTTCTCTTTTCTGTTTAAACCTCAAAGTGTTGTTGCTATTGACCAATGCTAAGTTTGCCAAAACCAAATAGATTTATTCAATGCTCCCAAAGTGATACCAATACTAACAACAAGGTGAATTATATAGTAGAGATTGCAAACTAAAATAAGATGTGCAATATGTAAATGATAAGACTTCTCATTAATATTCCATAACGATAACTCACACCAAGGGATACATAGATAACCAAATAAAGGAGAGATACTTCCAAACGCAACCCATCTTATATGATAACTTCCCTACTCATGATATGATACTACTTGACAATAAAAGTAAAAGGTAGTGATAATGTGATACCGCGGCACTCCCCCAAGCTTGGAACAAACCAAGGGGATGCCAATACCGATGATGAATTACTCCTTTGGCGATGATGGTGATGAACTCCTCCCGAGCTTCTTAATAAGCTCCTTCATCTTCAGTTTCTCAGCTTGACAATTCTGCACTAAGATTCGAAGAGATTCATTGTTATCCGAAGTTGGCGATGACGACCTTGTGACGCGAATCGAGTGGTATTCAATCATTCTTCGGAGACGGCAATTCTCCTCCTGGAGTATCTCCACTTCTCTTCGTAGAGCCCGATATTGATCACAAAACTCATCGGTAATCCGTATGACTTCTTCCATCATGGGGAAAGAGTCGAGGCTAAGAGCGGGTGGTAAAGGTCCTCGCAGTTATGAGAAAAAGAACGTCGAGTGTCAACAGATCCCACCAAGATTTGCTTGCTTCCTCCGGCTTGCTGCTCTTGTCTTGATGGCACCTCCTTCTCTTCCTCCAAAAGCCCCTTGCCCTTGTTGTTGGAGGCCATGGTGCTTCTAAACCGAAAACAGATCCTGGCAGAAACAGCTCGAAACAAAACACGTCGAGAAAACGATATACGGACCTCCAGGGGTCCGGGGGATTATATAGCAAAATTTTTCTCGTCAAAAGGAAAGCACCAGATCGAACCAGAGTCAAAAAGGGGCGACGAGGCGGCCAAACCATAGGCCGGCGCGGGCCCAGGTCAGGCCGCGCCGCCCTATGGTGGCACCCCCTCGTGCGTCCTTTCCACTCCGTTTCGAACTCGTAATTTCTCATATTTTCCAAAAACAGCAAAAATATAGTTCGGAAAGTAAATTGCGTACTTTTCATTACCGATCTTGTTACCTATTCAAGTCGAGTTCGCGTGACTGTCAATTTGCCCTTTGATGTAGGCCTCCGGTGTTTCCACTTGAATAATATCAACATCAACATTATAAGAATCACCCGAGATATAATGCTTGAGTCTTTGTCCATTCACCACTTGCGTAGCATTGCCTTGGAGAGAGCTAATTTTGATTGCTCCTGAACGATACACCTCCTCGACAACATATGGTCCTTCCCATTTCGAGAGTAATTTCCCTGCAAAGAATCTGAGACGAGACCGATACAATAGGACTTTATCCCCAATATTAAATTCTCTTTTGATAATCCTCCTATCATGCCATTTTTTAACTTTCTCTTTAAAGAGTTTAGCATTTTCATATGCTTCACTTCTCCATTCATCTAGAGAACTCAATTGCAACAATCTCTTATCACCGGCAAGTTTAGGATCTTTATTTAATTCTCTAACAGCCCAATAAGCTTTGTGCTCTAGTTCTAGAGGTAAATGACAAGCTTTCCCATAAACCATTTTATAAGGTGACATTCCCATGGGATTTTTATAAGCAGTTCTATAAGCCCAAAGTGCATCCTTCAATTTACTAGCCCAATTCTTTCTAGTTTTATTAACGGTCTTTCCCAAAATAGATTTAATCTCTCTATTTGATAATTCTACTTGACCACTAGTTTGAGGATGATAAGCAGAAGCAATTCTATGATTAATACCATACTTAGCAAGAGTTTTTCTAAAACCTCCATGAATAAAATGAGAACCTCCATCAGTCATAATATATCTAGGTACTCCAAATCTAGGAAAAATAATATCTAAGAGCATTCTTAAAGAGGTCTCACCATCAGCACTTTTTGTAGGTATAGCTTCCACCCATTTAGTAACATAATCAACAGCAACAAGTATATGAGTGTTACCTTCCGAAGACGGAAAAGGTCCCATGAAGTCAAATCCCCAACAATCAAACGGTTCAATAACAAGAGTATAATTCATAGGCATTTCATTGCGTCTGGAGATATTACCAACCCTTTGGCATTCATCACAAGATAAAATAAACTTTCTCGCATCCTTGAAGAGAGTTGGCCAATAAAAGCCTGATTGTAGGACCTTTTGCGTGGTTCTTTCTCCGGCGTGATGTCCTCCATAAGCACTACCATGACATTTACTCAATATCTCCTGTTGTTCATATTCAGGGACACATCTTCGCATAATACCATCCACTCCTTCTTTATATAAGTGTGGGTCATCCCAGAAAATAATGCCTCAAATCATAAAAGAATTTCCTCCTTCTTTGAGCTGAAAAGGTTGGAGGCAAGTACTTGGAAACAATAAAGTTAGCATAATCAGCATACCAAGGACTGTCTCGCGAGCTCACCTTTATTACAGCCAATTGTTCATTTGGAAAACTATCATTAACAGGAACAGGATCATAAGCAATATTTTCCAATCTAGACAAATTATCAGCAACAGGATTATCAGCACCTTTCCTATCTACAATATGTAGATCAAATTCTTGCAAAAGAAGTACCCATCTAATAAGCCTCGGCTTAGCATCTTTCTTTGTCATTAGGTATCTAATTGCAGCATGATCAGTATGAATAGTAACTTTTGAATCAACAATATAAGATCTAAATTTATCACAAGCAAAGACTACAGCTAATAATTCCTTTTCAGTTGTAGCATAATTTCTTTGAGCAGCATCAAGAGTTTTACTAGCATAATGAATAACATTCAGTTTTTTATCTACTCGCTGTCCAAGAACAGCGCCTACAGCAAAATCCCTAGCATCACACATAATTTCAAAGGGTAAGTTCCAATCAGGAGGTTCAACTATAGGAGCAGTTGTTAAGGCTTTCTTAAGAGTTTCAAAAGCTTCCTTACAATCATCATCAAAAACAAATGGTACATCTTTTTGAAGAAGATTAGTAAGAGGCTTTGAAATCTTGGAGAAATCTTTAATAAATCTCCTATAAAACCCAGCATGACCAAGAACACTACGAATACCTTTAACATCCCTCGGATAGGGCATCTTCTCAATTGCTTCAACTTTAGCTCTATCAACTTCAATACCTCTCTTAGAAATTTTATGTCCCAATACAATTCCTTCATTAACCATAAAGTGGCATTTCTCCCAATTAAGAACAAGGTTAGTTTCTTCACATCTCTGCAAAACTTTATCAAGGTTTCGCAAGCAACTATCAAAAGAATTCCCATAGACGGAAAAATCATCCATGAATACCTCTACAATACTTTCACAAAAACCATGAAAAATAGCAGACATGCATCTTTGAAAAGTAGCAGGAGCATTACATAAACCAAAAGGCATGCGTCTATAAGCATAAGTTCCATAAGGACAAGTAAAGGTGGTTTTCTCTTGATCTTTAGCTTTAACAAAGAATTTGTGAAAACCCGAATAACCATCAAGAAAGCAAAAATGAGTATTTTTAGACAATCTTTCTAGCATTTGATCAATAAATGGTAAAGGGTAATGATCTTTCTTAGTAACTTTATTAACTTTTCGAAAATCAATGCACATTCTATACCCTACAACTACTCTTTGAGGAATGAGCTCATCATTATCATTAGGCACAACAGTCATACCTCCTTTCTTGGGAACGCAATGCACAGGACTAACCCATCTACTATCAGCAATAGGATATATAATACCAGCTTCAAGAAGTCGTAATACCTCATTCCTTACCACTTCCTTCATCTTCGGAATTAGACGACGCTGAGGTTCAACAACAGGCTTTGCATCATCTTCCATATTAATAGCATGTTGGCATATAGACGGAGAAATCCCCTTCAAATCATCAAGAGTGTAGCCAATAGCGCCTCGATGCTTCTTCAATATTTCCAATAACCTTTCTTCCTCAATCTCTGAAAGCTTAGAACTAATAATAACAGGATATATTTTCTTATCATCAATATGAGCATATTTAAGATTATCAGGTAAAGGCTTTAAATCAAAAATAGGATCTTCCTTTGGTGGCGGTGTTGTACCCAAATCTTCCACCGGTAAATCATGCTTGAGAATAGGTTGGCGAAGAAAAATTTCCTCAAGCTCATCTCTTTCTTTCCTAAAAATTTCGCTCTCGCTATCCTCCAAATGTTGCTGCAAAGGATTATTAGGAACAAGAACAATAGATGCACATTGCTCCATTTTAAAATCATTACTAGGCAAATCAGCTTTATAAGGAGTTTTAGTAAATTTAGAGAAGTTAAACTCATAAGATTCACCAGCGAATTTAGTCAAAATTTTCTCTTTCTTGCAATCTATAATAGCTCCACAAGTATTTAGAAAAGGTCTACCAAAAATAATTGGACAATAATCACTAGCAGCAGAACCAAGTACCAAAAAGTCAGCTGGATATTTAATCTTACCGCATAAAACTTCCACATCTCGAACAATACCAATTGGAGAAATAGTTTCTCTATTAGCCAGCTGAATAACCACATCAATATCTTCAAGTTCACAAGAATCAATTTCGTGCATAATCTCCGTGTAAAGCTCATACGGAATAGCACTAACACTTGCACCAATATCACATAATCCATAATAACAATGATCACCAATTTTAACAGATAGCATAGGAACACTAGCTTGTTTGGGTTTATTAGGATGTGAGACAATATTAGAAGCATCTTCACAGAAAATAATATGACCATCCTCCACATTTTCAGTCACAAGATCTTTAACTATTGCAACAGCAGGTTCAACTTTTATTTGTTCTTCAGGTTCTACAGGTTTCTTTTCACTTTTATGAACCGCACTATTTATAACAGAGTACTCCTTCATTTTAGCAGGGAAAGGAGTTTTTTCAATATAAACTTCAGGAATAACATGATCAGCAGTTTCAACTACAACGCATTTATTAATAGATGAATCAATTTTATCTTTATACGGTTCATGATACTTATCAAAATTCTTCTTTGGCAATTCATAATGAGAGGCAAAAGCTTTATAAAGATTTACAGCAACTTGAGAATCAAGACCATATATAGCACTCATATTATGAAATTTATCAGTATCCATAAAAGCTTCAATGCATTTATAATCATAAATTATACCTGATTCTCTATCCTTATCGTTCTCCCAACCTTCAGTATTTTCTTGGATCCGATCAAGAAGGTCCCTTTTAAACTCTTCTTTGTTGCGTGTAAATGATCCAGAACAAGAAGTATCCAGCAAGGTCTTGTCTTGAAAAGAAAGTCTTGCATAGAAATTATCAATAATAACATTACCAGGAAGCTCATGAATGGGGCATTTGAGCATTAAAGACTTCAATCTCCCCCAAGCTTGGGCGATGCTCTCTCCATCATGAGGCCAAAAATTATATATGCGATTCCGATCCTTATGAATTTCACTTGGAGGATAGAACTTAGAATAAAACTGGGGCACAATATCATTCCATTCAAGAGAATCCCCATTATCCAGTAATTTATACCAATGCGCCGCCTTACCGGACAGCGACAAAGAGAATAGTTTCTTCCTCACTTCATCCATAGCAATACCTGCACATTAGAATAACCCGCATAATTCATGCAAAAATAGTAAATGATCACCAGGATGGACAGTTCCATCCCTTCATAGCGGTTATCCATAACACGTTCAATAATTTTCATAGGTATTTTATATGGTATCACTTCCTCACCTGGCGCCTCATCCACTACCGTTGCAGTAGTAGTAGATTTCCCAAATAGAAATTGAAGAGAAGACCTCTCCATAATGACTTATAGCAGCAGGCAGAAATAAAATCAGCACAACAAGAAGGTATTCCTTACCAATTCCACTTACCAATAGCGCTTCACTCCCCGGCAACGGCGCCAGAAAATAGTCTTGATGACCCACAAGTATAGGGGGTGTATCGTAGTATCTTCGATAAGTAAGAATGTCGATCCCAACGAGGAGCAGAAGGTGTTGACAAGCAGTTTCGATGAAGGATTCACTGTAAATGCTCACAGACAAGTATTCAGGGGGGTTTGATGTAACAGTTGAATAAAGTACGAGTATGTAAAGTGCGAGAGTAATAATTGCAGCGAGTGGCCCAATCCTTTTTAGCACAAAGGACAAGCCGGTTTGTTTACTTATAATGACCAAACGTTCTCGAGGACACACGGGATTTTAGTCTAGTGCTTTCGCTACATACGGCTAAATAATCTTCATTGTTGTGATAAGTGTTGTGTGGGTGAACCTATGCTAATGTACCTCCCTTCCTAGGACTAATACATACTTGTGATTATACCCCTTGCAAGCATCCGCAACTACAAGAAAGTAATTAAGAATTAAATCTAACCACAGCCTTAAACTCTGAGATCCTGCGATCCCTCCTGCATCGATATACCAACGGGGGTTTAGGTTTCGTCACTCCGGCAACCCCGCAATTGGCAAACGAGTACAAGATGCATTCCCCTAGGCCCATAAATGGTGAAGTGTCATGTAGTCGACGTTCACATGACACCACTAGAAGAATAACACCACAACTTAAATATCACACCATTGAATATTACTCAACCATAGTTCACTACTAACATTTAGACTTCACCCATGTCCTCAAGAACTAAACGAACTACTCACAAGACATCATACGGAACATGATCAGAGGTGATATGATGATGAATAACAATCTGAACATAAACTTGGTTCAATGGTTTCACTCAATAGCATCAACAACAAGTAGAAATCGATACCGGGAGAGTTTCCCCTATCAAACAATCAAGATCAAACCCAAATTGCTACGGCGGTGGCGGTGTCCAGCGGTGATGACGGCGGTGATGATGGTGGAGATGATGATGATGGTGATGGCGATGATGTCCAGCTCGATGACGGTGTCGATGGCGTCGATTTCCCCCTCCCGGAGGGAATTTCCCCGGCGGATTCCTGCCCGCCGGAGAGCTCTTTTCTCTCTGGTGTTCTCCGCCCCGCAGAGGCGGCTGTAACTCTTCGCGAGGTACCCTCTGTGGCTTAGGTCTTCGGGACGAAGGGTTTGGCGAAGAAAAGGAGGCGAAAAGGGTCGTGGGCCCCCCAGACCATAGGCCGGCGCGGCCAGGGCCTGGGCCGCGCCGCCCTAGGGTGTGGGCCCACCCTGGCTCCTCCTGGCTCCTCCTTACGGCTTCCTTCGTCATCTTGAAAAATAGGATTTTTGGTATAATTTCCTTCCAGAGTTGATCTTCCGAAATATTGCGTTCTGACGGTGCTTTTTCCAGCAGAATCCTGGCTCCGGTGTTCGATCCTCCAATAATGATGAAACATGCAAAATAGATGAAATAACATAAGTATTGTGTCCCAATATGAAATATATCAATGAATAACAGCAAATTATGATATAAAATAGTGATGCAAATTGGACGTATCACTGATACGTCTCCGACGTATCGATAATTTCTTATGTTCCATGCCACATTATTGATGTTATCTACATGTTTTATGCACACTTTATGTCATATTCGTGCATTTTCTGGAACTAACCTATTAACAAGATGCCGAAGTGCCAGTTGCTGTTTTCTGCTGTTTTTGGTTTCAGAAATCCTAGTAACGAAATATTCTCGGAATTGGACGAAATCAACGCCCAGGGTCCTATTTTGCTACGAAGCTTCCAGAAGTCCGAAGGAGAGACGAAGAGGGGCCACGAGGGGGCCACACCCTAGGGCGGCGCGGCCCCCCCTTGGCCGCGCGGCCCTGTGGTGTGGGGCCCCCGTGCCGCCTCTTGACCTGCCCTTCCGCCTACAAATAGCCTCCGTCGCGAAACCCCCTGTACCGAGAGCCACGATACGGAAAACCTTCCAGAGACGCCGCCGCCGCCGATCCCATCTCGGGGGATCTAGGAGATCGCCTCCGGCACCCTGCCGGAGAGGGGAATCATCTCCCGGAGGACTCTACGCCGCCATGGTCGCCTCCGGTGTGATGTGTGAGTAGTCTACCCCTGGACTATGGGTCCATAGCAGTAGCTAGATGGTTGTATTCTCACCATTTTGCTATCATTTTCGGATCTTGTGAGCTTCCTAACATTATCAAGATCATCTATCCGTTATTCTATATGTTGCGTTTGTTGGGATCCGATGAATAGAGAATACTTGTTATGTTGATTATCAAAGTTATATCTATGTGTTGTTTATGATCTTGCATGCTCTCCGTTACTAGTAGATGCTCTGGCCAAGTAGATGCTTGTAACTCCAAGAGGGAGTATTTATGCTCGATAGTGGGTTCATGCCTGCATTGACACAGGGACGATGTGAAGAAAGTTCTAAGGTTGTGTTGTGCTTTGTTGCCACTAGGGATAAAACATTGATGCTATGTCTAAGGATGTAGTTGTTGATTACATTACGCACCATACTTAATGCAATTGTCTGTTGCTTTGCAACTTAATACTGGAGGGGGTTCGGATGATAACCTGAAGGTGGACTTTTTAGGCATAGATGCAGTTGGATGGCGGTCTATGTACTTTGTCGTAATGCCCAATTAAATCTCACTATACTCATCATGATATGTATGTGCATGGTCATGCCCTCTTTATTTGTCAATTGCCCAACTGTAATTTGTTCACCCAACATGCTGTTTATCTTATGGGAGAGACACCTCTAGTGAACTGTGGACCCCGGTCCAATTCTCTTTACTGAAATACAATCTACTGCAATACTCGTTCTACTGTTTTCTGCAAACAATCATCTTCCACACAATACGGTTAATCCTTTGTTACAGCAAGCCGGTGAGATTGACAACCTCACTGTTTCGTTGGGACAAAGTACTTTGGTTGTGTTGTGCAGGTTCCACGTTGGCGCCGGAATCCCTGGTGTTGCGCCGCACTACATCTCGCCGCCATCAACCTTCAACGTGCTTCTTGGCTCCTACTGGTTCGATAACCTTGGTTTCATACTGAGGGAAACTTGCCGCTGTACGCATCACACCTTCCTCTTGGGGTTCCCAACGGACGCGTGTTGAACGCGTATCACCCACCACATAGTCATATTCATAATTGTAAAATAATATTTGCTTTTCAATGCAAGAGTGATAAGTATAGTACTTTGCATATAATTTGATAAAAATAATCAAATGACATGAGCAAGCGATGAACTTGCCTTTCTTGACTGCAAGATTATGCAGGCAAAAGCTTCGGTACGTGAGAACTCCAAATTCTGAAATATCATCATTGTCCGGTAAGGACAATGTTTAAAGAACTGGCAAAGATGCTATAATGCATAGTATGAGATGCAATTGTCCCGAGCGTAACCTAACCTCATTGATTTAGGATGGATGAGTTGTAAAGATTTCTTTAGGGTGTGTTGCACTTTTAGGATGATTCTCAAACAAGGTTCTTATTAGGGTTGGTGATATGAATAGCATAAGCAAGTAATATGATGCAACATAACAAGCATATATTCAAAGGATAGTAGTGGAATAGTATGTAAAGAACAATTGTCAATTTTATGTTCTACTGGACATGGTTGATGATTATTTATACTATACTTCAAAAGAATAACTTTTGAAGAACATGTTAATTAAGAAGTAATAAGTATTTCAACTAAGACTAGGGCTTCTAGGGTTTGATTGACCTTTGTTCTTCAAAAGAATAACTTTTGAAGAACAGGTTAATAAGAATGAGAACTACTATAAATAGAAGCTATGGCTTCACATTTGATTCACGAAGTAACCACTAATGGCTTTTAAACTAGGTGGTTTACTACTTCATAAATAGGTTTAGTTGGATAGGAGTATGTGTTGTGAATTATTACAAAAGGTTGGTACTAGGGTTCATTATTATGGTTTTACTAGGGTTTAATGGTTGAGGTTGATCCTAATGGTGTGCTATATAGGAGTGGTGATCAATGACACTACTCTGATTAACAAGCTAGGGTTTGCATCTAGGTGGCACTAATTGGATCATATAAGTGTTAATAAAAAATAAAGACATGAAATAATGATCACATGTAAAGTGATGTGGTTTTATTTTAGTAGATCATGATCATGCATGCATTTGTTTCTAACTAGGGTTCTATAGGTATAGATGAAGTTTATATAATCATATGGGCTAAACCCCTAGGGTTTTAGGGTTGCAACTATTATGGATGAACACATAAAATAATGGGACCAAGGTCTTACTTAAATTGAAACTAGAGTTTCTAAATTATGGTACAACTCTTAAAATGATGATTGTCAATATAGATGTGGTATGTAATTATTTTACAACAAAATTAATAATCGTTTTAGCATTTTATTAATTTTCACAAGAATTAATAATTAGGGTAGCTCCTATTTAGGTTTAATTAAAACTAGGGTTTAACAATTGTTATTAGGTTAATTAACTTGTTAACTAAAGATGTTTAAGTATACAAGTTTTTGAGTTACCAAAATAATATTATCCTTTAGTATTTTCTTGATTTATTATCATTTAAAGAAAAATAGGAAATATCAATTTGCAAATTATGATTTATGAATTAGCACTAATATTTAAGTGGATGCAATTATGATAAATAAAATTAATCTTAATATTTTATTTAGTTACTGAATAGCTATTATTTGTTCTTGAAACTTGAATAATTATTGAATTCAAATTGTGTTTTTAAATGAAATGGCATAATTAATAGGTAAAAAAATAAGTGAATTTTTATTTTGACACACATTTTTATTTTATATTTTATTTTAATAGAGTTTATTTTTGTGAGCATTTTGATATATTATTCATATTTTTCTGAGTTAAAATGAATTTTATCTATTTCTGCAAAGTTTCAGATATTTAATGGTTTTTAATTTAAACAGAAAATGCTATTTGTACCGATTCAGATCTAGCCGCAGAGACAGACAGGTGGGCCTGTTGACTGAGTCAATTTCCACGCAGGCAACGACCAGTCAATAGAGCTGAGGTGGCGGTGGACACGTAGATCTCGCCGGCGGCTTGACGCCGGCGACCAGACGGATACGGCGCCGCCGATTTACGGCCTCCCGGGACGCGCGACTAGGGTTTTTGGAACCTCCTCTACATGCTGAGGCTAGTGGTGGTGATGGTTTTGCAAGGGGATCACCGGAACCATGTCGGAAAACATGTCCCGCGATGGTGCTCTCCGGCGAACTATCGATCGAGGGCTACAGAGGGTTCTGGGAAGCGAGATCTAGCTCTATAGAGGCGTATGCTCACCCTGAATACGACGGCGTGGTCGACGACGACGATTGCTGACGGAGACGGCGAGGATTTCGCCACTACCGTCTATCTGCTGCAAAGGGAAAATCCAAAATTGGTGTTGCTCCGAGCTCCCCTGGATGCTGGGCTCCTCCCAGATGCTCCTTGAGTCCAGGCGCTCCTCCTGGATCACGCGCCGGAGGCTGGGGTGGCCTCCTCCGTCGGCTTTGTCTTCGACTCCGGCGATAGAGAGTGGACGAGATTGAGAGATAGGGATCATCTGAGAAGATTTGAAGTGGTGGAGGTGAGCAAGGCGTGCACGGCGATACCCTCCACCTATTTATAGGCCAAGGGAAGCCCTGTGGCCTCGACACGGCGATGGCCATGGTCGGGAGGTGGTGGTCTCTGGAAGCTTCCGTTTGGCAAAGATCTTCTCGGCCGCGGATAAGCTCGGACGCGAGAGAGATTGGACGTGGTTCTGAGATGTCTGGCGACGTCTAGGCATGCTTATCGACGACGAGGTCGTGGCCTACTGGCCCCGCCGCGCTGTCGAGCTCGGAGACGACGACGGTGAAGTCATTTCTCCGCGCACGATTTTTAAAGCAAGCGAAACGGTATTTGGACGTGGGCTGGACTGCTCCTGGGCTTTGACATGGGCTGCTGCTGGGTTGGCTTCGGGCTGCTGTGGCCTGAACAGGTAGGTTTCCCTCTTTTTCTCATTTCAAATTTTCTATTTATATTTTCTATTTTGTGTTTTGTTATTTGAGTCCAAATTTGAATTCAGTTTCTTTTTGCAGGTTCTAAATTATTTGAGTATCAAGATAACTTAATACTATTACTTACTGCCTAGTTTTTTGGTGTAACAAATATATGATTAACTTGAGGTGCTTATGAGGTGTGTTTAAAATTTAAAATAGATATGAACTTAGGGTTCATCTCAATTGCTTTTTCATTTAAAAATCAAACCTGTTAAAATGCTTTGAAATTAAGAACATGTGCATGGTTAACAAATTCTATTGTTCTAGTGCTTAACCATAGTGATTACTCACATATAATTTAATTATGGATAGAGTTTAACAAATGGAAATGGGAATGGATTGGTTCATGATTTTATGTGAAGAATTGTTTCCAATGGTTTAAGAAAATGGGTTGGATCAACTCTATAATTACTAATCTTGCTTAGCAACTTCTAGCTCAAATTATCTGAGATAGATCCTATGCTCATCATGGTTAACTCAATCTACTTATATGATGATTATATTTTATAAAATACTATTTCATTTGGTTCACTAAGCAATTTCTTTGGGAGCCAAAATAGAATTGGATATTGGTTCACTCTACTCACCAAATGGTATTTAGTTCTTAAGTATATATGGCTTGGCTTTTACTTGTGATACATGATACACAAGTTAGGACATGTAATTTTTTTGTGTGGGATTGATTCCATATGACAAGGTTTAGGGTTTTGGGAATACTTCACTACTTGAAGTATTAAATAGGCATGAGGCATGGCAGGGTTCTACTTATGATTCCAAGTGATACTTGGATTGGTATTCAGATGTGGTCTAGGATTTTAGTGGTGATCACCCATGTGATACACAACTAAGATTATGATATGGGCATGAGCTTTGGTTATATTTCATTAATAGAACATGGCTCTCACATCCAAGGTTAAAGGTTGGTTTGAACAAGTAAGATTTAAGACTACTCTAGTATTCTCTAGGATAGACATGGATATGGTTAGCATCTTGATACGTCCAATTTGCATCACTATTTTATATCATAATTTGCTATTATTCATTGATATATTTCATATTGGGACACAATACTTATGTTATTTCATCTATTTTGCATGTTTCGTCATTATTGGAGGATCGAACACCGGAGCTGTGGATTCTCGCTGGAAAAAGCACCGTCGAACGCAATATTTCGGAAGATCAACTACGGAAGGAAATTATACCAAAAATCCTATTTTTCAAGATGACGAAGGAAGCGGAAGGAGGAGCCGGGGAGGAGCCAGGGTGGGCCCACACCCTAGGGCGGCGCGGCCCAGGCCCTGGCCGCGCCGGCCTATGGTCTGGGGGGCCCACGACCCTTTTCGCCTCCTTTTCTTCGCCAAACCCTTCGTCCCGAAGACCTAAGCCACAGAGGGTACCTCGCGAAGAGTTCTGACCGCCTCTGCGGGGCGGAGAACACCAGAGAGAAAGAGCTCTCCGGCGGGCAGGAATCCGCCGGGGAAATTCCCTCCGGGAGGGAAATCGACGCCATCGACACCGTCATCGAGCTGGACATCATCGCCATCACCATCATCATCATCTCCACCATCATCACCGCCGTCATCACCGCTGGACACCGCCACCGCCGTAGCAATTTGGGTTTGATCTTGATTGTTTGATAGGGGAAACTCTCCCGGTATCGATTTCTACTTGTTGTTGATGCTATTGAGTGAAACCATTGAACCAAGTTTATGTTCAGATTGTTATTCATCATCATATCACCTCTGATCATGTTCCGTATGATGTCTCGTGAGTAGTTCGTTTAGTTCTTGAGGACATGGGTGAAGTCTAAATGTTAGTAGTGAATTATGGTTGAGTAATATTCAATGGTGTGATATTTAAGTTGTGGTGTTATTCTTCTAGTGGTGTCATGTGAACGTCGACTACATGACACTTCACCATTTATGGGCCTAGGGAATGCATCTTGTATTCGTTTGCCAATTGCGGGGTTGCCGGGAGTGAGAAACCTAAACCCCCGTTGGTATATCGATGCGGGAGGGATCGCGAGGATCTCGAGTTTAAGGCTGTGGTTAGATTTAATTCTTAATTACTTTCTTGTAGTTGCGGATGCTTGCAAGGGGTATAATCACAAGTATGTATTAGTCCTAGGAAGGGCGGTACATTAGCATAGGTTCACCCACACAACACTTATCACAACAATGAAGATTATTTAGCCGTATGTAGCGAAAGCACTAGACTAAAATCCCGTGTGTCCTCGAGAACGTTTGGTCATTATAAGTAAACAAACCGGCTTGTCCTTTGTGCTAAAAAGGATTGGGCCACTCGCTGCAATTATTACTCTCGCACTTTACATACTCGTACTTTATTCAACGTTACATCAAACCCCACGAATACTTGTCTCGTGAGCATTTACTGGTGAATCCTTCATCGAAACCGCTTGTCAACACCTTCTGCTCCTCGTTGGGATCGACATTCTTACTTATCGAAGATACTACGATACACCCCTATACTTGTGGGTCATCAAGACTATTTTCCGGCGCCGTTGTCGGGAGTGAAGCGCTATTGGTAAGTGGAATTGGTAAGGAAAACCTTCTTGTTGTGCTGATTTTATTTCTGCACTGCTGCTATAAGTCATTATGGAGAGATCTTCTCTTCAATTTTTATTTGGGAAATCTACTACTACTGCAACGGTAGTGGATGAGGCGCCAGGTGAGGAAGTGATACCATATAAAATACCTATGAAAATTATTGAACGTGTTATGGATAACCAGCTATGAAGGGGATGGAGCTGTCCATCCTGGTGATCATTCTTGTTTTTGCATGAATTATGCGGGTTATTCAAATGTGCAGGTATTGCTATGGATGAAGTGAGGAAGAAACTATTCTCTTTGTAAGCTGTCCGGTAAGGCGGCGCATTGGTATAAATTACTGGATAATGGGGATTCTCTTGAATGGAATGATATTGTGCCCCGGTTTTATTCTAAGTTCTATCCTCCAAGTGAAATTCATAAGGATCGGAATCGCATATATAATTTTTGGCCTCATGATGGAGAGAGCATCGCCCAAGCTTGGGGGAGATTGAAGTCTTTAATGCTCAAATGCCCCATTCATGAGCTTCCTGGTAATGTTATTATTGATAATTTCTATGCAAGACTTTCTTTTCAAGACAAGACCTTGCTTTGGATACTTCTTGTTACGGATCATTTACACGCAACAAAGAAGAGTTTAAAAGGGACCTTCTTGATCGGATCCAAGAAAATACTGAAGGTTGGGAGAACGATAAGGATAGAGAATCAGGTATAATTTATGATTATAAATGCATTGAAGCTTTTATGGATACTGATAAATTTCGTAATATGAGTGCTATATATGGTCTTGATTCTCAAGTTGCTGTAAATCTTTATAAAGCTTTTGCCTCTCATTATGAATTGCCAAGGAAGAATTTTGATAAGTATCATGAACCGTATAAAGATAAAATTGATTCATCTATTAATAAATGCGTTGTAGTTGAAGCTAGCGATCGTGTTATTCCTGAAGCTTATATTGAAAAAACTCCTTTCCTGCTAAAATGAAAGAGTACTCTGTTATAAATAGTGCGGTTCATAAAAGTGAAAAGAAACTTTGTAGAACCTGAAGAACAAATAAAAGTTGAACCTGCTGTTGCAATAGTTAAAGATCTTGTGACTGAAAATGTGGAGGATGGTCATATTATTTTCTGTGAAGATGCTTCTAATATTGTCTCACATCCTAATAAATCCAAACAAGCTAGTGTTCCTATGCTATCTATAAAAATTGGTGATCATTGTTATTATGGATTATGTGATATTGGTGCAAGTGTTAGTGCTATTCCGTATGAGCTTTACACGGAGATTATGCACGAAATTGATTCTTGTGAACTTGAAGATATTGATGTGGTTATTCAGCTGGCTAATAGAGAAACTATTTCTCCAATTGGCATTGTTCGAGATGTGGAAGTTTTATGCGGTAAGATTAAATATCCAGCTGACTTTTTGGTACTTGGTTCTGCTGCTAGTGATTATTGTCCAATTATTTTTGGTAGACCTTTTCTAAATACTTGTGGAGCTATTATAGATTGCAAGAAAGAGAAAATTTTGACTAAATTCGCTGGTGAATCTTATGAGTTTAACTTCTCTAAATTTACTAAAACTCCTTATAAAGCTGATTTGCCTAGTAATGATTTTAAAATGGAGCAATGTGCATCTATTGTTCTTGTTCCTAATAATCCTTTGCAGCAACATTTGGAGGATAGCGAGAGCGAAATTTTTAGGAAAGAAAGAGATGAGCTTGAGGAAATTTTTCTTCGCCAACCTATTCTCAAGCATGATTTACCGGTGGAAGATTTGGGTACAACACCGCCACCAAAGGAAGATCCTGTTTTTGATTTAAAGCCTTTACCTGATAATCTTAAATATGCTCATATTGATGATAAGAAAATATATCCTGTTATTATTAGTTCTAAGCTTTCAGAGATTGAGGAAGAAAGGTTATTGGAAATATTGAAGAAGCATCGAGGCGCTATTGGCTACACTCTTGATGATTTGAAGGGGATTTCTCCGTCTATATGCCAACATGCTATTAATATGGAAGATGATGCAAAGCCTGTTGTTGAACCTCAGCGTCGTCTAATTCCGAAGATGAAGGAAGTGGTAAGGAATGAGGTATTACGACTTCTTGAAGCTGGTATTATATATCCTATTCTTTGATAGTAGATGGGTTAGTCCCAGTGCATTGCGTTCCCAAGAAAGGAGGTATGACTGTTGTGCCTAATGATAATGATGAGCTCATTCCTCAAAGAGTAGTTGTAGGGTATAGAATGTGCATTGATTTTCGAAAAAGTTAATAAAGTTACTAAGAAAGATCATTACCCTTTACCATTTATTGATCAAATGCTAGAAAGATTGTCTAAAAATACTCATTTTTGCTTTCTTGATGGTTATTCAGGTTTTCACAAATTGTTGTTAAAGCTAAAGATCAAGAGAAAACCACCTTTACTTGTCCTTATGGAACTTATGCTTATAGACGCATGCCTTTTGGTTTATGTAATGCTCCTGCTACTTTTCAAAGATGCATGTCTTTATTTTTCATGGTTTTTGTGAAAGTATTGTAGAGGTATTCATGGATGATTTTTCCGTCTATGGGAATTCTTTTGATAGTTGCTTGCGAAACCTTGATAAAGTTTTGCGAGAGATGTGAAGAAACTAACCTTGTTCTTAATTGGGAGAAATGCCACTTTATGGTTAATGAAGGAATTGTATTGGGACATAAAATTTACGAGAGAGGTATTGAAGTTGATAGAGCTAAAGTTGAAGCAATTGAGAAGATGCCCTATCCGAGGGATGTTAAAGGTATTCGTAGTGTTCTTGGTCATCTTTGGGTTTTATAGGAGATTTATTAAAGATTTCTCCAAGATTTCAAAGCCTCTTACTAATCTTCTTCAAAAAGATGTACCATTTGTTTTTGATGATGATTGTAAGGAAGCTTTTGAAACTCTTAAGAAAGCCTTAACAAGCTGCTCCTATAGTTGAACCTCCCGATTGGAACTTACCCTTTGAAATTATGTGTGATGCTAGTGGTTTCTTTAGGCTGTTTGTTCTTGGACAATGAGTAGATAAAAAACTGAATGTTATTCATTATGCTAGTAAAACTCTTGATGCTGCTCAAAGAAATTATGCTACAAGCTGAAAAGGAATTATTAGCTGTAGTCTTTGCTTGTGATAAATTTAG
This sequence comes from Lolium perenne, assembly GCF_019359855.2. Taxonomy (NCBI): domain Eukaryota; kingdom Viridiplantae; phylum Streptophyta; class Magnoliopsida; order Poales; family Poaceae; genus Lolium; species Lolium perenne. The sequence continues at coordinate 187,068,352 of NC_067245.2, forward strand.
ATCTTATATTGTTGATTCAAAAGTTACTATTCATCACGATCATGCCGCAATTAGATACCTAATGACAAAGAAAGATGCTAAGCCGAGGCTTATTAGATGGGTACTTCTTTTGCAAGAATTTGATCTACATATTGTAGATAGGAAAGGTCTTGATAATCCTGTTGCTGATAATTTGTCTAGATTGGAAAATATTGCTTATGATCATTCTGTTAATGATAGTTTTCCAAATGAACAATTGGCTGTAATAAAGGTGAGCTCGCGAGACAGTCCTTGGTATCTTGATTATGCTAACTTTATTGTTTCCAAGTACTTGCCTCCAACCTTTTCAGCTCAGCAAAGGAGGAAATTCTTTTATGACTTGAGGTATTATTTACGGGATGACCCACACTTATATAAAGAAGGAGTGGATGGTATTATGCGAAGATGTGTTCCTGAGTATGAACAACAAGAAATATTGAGTAAATGTCATGGTAGTGCTTATGGAGGACATCACTGGAGAAAGAACCGCGCAAAAGGTTTTACAATCAGGTTTTTATTGGCCAACTCTCTTCAAAGATGCGAGAAAGTTTATTTTATCTTGTGATGAATGCCAAAGGGTTGGTAATATCTCCGACGCAATGAAATGCCTATGAATTATACTCTTGTTATTGAACCGTTTGATTGTTGGGGATTTGACTTCATGGGACCTTTTCCGTCTTGAAGGTAACACTCATATACTTGTTCTTGTTGATTATGTTACTAAATGGGTGGAAGCTATACCTACAAAAAGTCTTGATGGTGAGACCTCTTTAAGAATGCTCTTAGATATTATTTTTCCTAGATTTGGAGTACCTAGATATATTATGGTGATGGAGGTTCTCATTTTATTCATGGAGGTTTTAGAAAAACTCTTGCTAAGTATGGTATTAATCATAGAATTGCTTCTGCTTATCATCCTCAAACTAGTGGTCAAGTAGAATTATCAAATAGAGAGATTAAATCTATTTTGGGAAAGACCGTTAATAAAACTAGAAAGAATTGGGCTAGTAAATTGAAGGATGCACTTTGGGCTTATAGAACTGCTTATAAAAATCCTATGGGAATGTCACCTTATAAAATGGTTTATGGGAAAGCTTGTCATTTACCTCTAGAACTAGAGCACAAAGCTTATTGAGGTACATTAGAGAATTAAATAAAGATCCTAAACTTCTTTGGTGATAAGAGGTTGTTGCAATTGAGTTCTCTAGATGAATGGAGAAGTGAAGCTTATGAAAATGCTAAACTCTTTAAAGAGAAAGTTAAAAAATGGCATGATAGGAGGATCATCAAAAGAGAATTTAATATTGGGGATAAAGTCCTATTGTATCGGTCTCGTCTCAGATTCTTTGCAGGGAAATTACTCTAGAAATGGGAAGGACCATATGTTGTCGAGGAGGTGTATCGTTCAGGAGCAATCAAAATTAGCTCTCTCCAAGGCAATGCTACGCAAGTGGTGAATGGACAAAGACTCAAGCATTATATCTCGGGTGATTCTTATAATGTTGATGTTGATATTATTCAAGTGGAAACACCAGGAGGCCTACATCAAAGGGCAAATTGACGGTCCGCGAGAACTCGACTTCGAATAGGTAACAAGATCTTGGTAATGAAAAGTACGCAATTTACTTTCCGAACTATATTTTTGCTGTTTTTGGAAAATATGAGAAATTACGAGTTGAAACGGAGTGGAAAGGACGCACGAGGGGGTGCCACCATAGGGCGGCGCGGCCTGACTGGGCCCGCGCCGGCCTATGGTTTGGCGCCTCGTCGCCCCTTTCCGACTCGGGTTCGATCTGGTGCTTTCCTTTGACGAGAAAAATTTTGCTATATAATCCCGGAGCCCTGGAGGTCCGTATATCGTTTTCTCGACGTGTTTTGTTTCGAGCTGTTTCTGCCAGGATCTGTTTTCGGTTTAGAAGCACCATGGCCTCCAACAACAAGGGCAAGGGGCTTTTGGAGGAAGAGAAGGAGGTGCCATCAAGACAAGAGCAGCAAGCCGGAGGAAGCAAGCAAATCTTGGTGGGATCTGTTGACACTCGACGTTTTTTTTCTCATAACCTGCAGGGACCTTTACCACCCGCTCTTAGCCTCGACTCTTTCCCCATGATGGAAGAAGTCATACGGATTACCGATGAGTTTTGTGATCAATATCGGGCTCTACGAAGAGAAGTGGAGATACTCCAGGAGGAGAATTGCCGTCTCCGAAGAATGATTGAATACCACTCGATTCGCGTCACAAGGTCGTCATCGCCAACCGGATAACAATGAATCTCTTCGAATCTTAGTGCAGAATTGTCAAGCTGAGAAACTGAAGACGAAGGAGCTTATTAAGAAGCTCGGGAGGAGTTCATCACCATCATCGCCAAAGGAGTAATTCATCATCGGTATTGGCATCCCCTTGGTTTGTTCCAAGCTTGGGGGAGTGCCGCGGTATCACATTATCACTACCTTTTACTTTTATTGTCAAGTAGTATCATATCATGAGTAGGGAAGTTATCATATAAGATGGGTTGCATTTGGAAGTATCTCTCCTTTATTTGGTTATCTATGTATCCCTTGGTGTGAGTTATCGTTATGGAATATTAATGAGAAGTCTTATCATTTACATGTTGCACATCTTATTTTAGTTTGCAATCTCTACTATATGATTCACCTTGTTGTTAGTATTGGTATCACTTTGGGAGCATTGAATAAATCTATTTGGTTTTGGCAAACTTAGCATTGGTCAATAGCAACAACACTTTGAGGTTTAAATAGAAAAGAGAAATACATGTAGATGTTTCATTGTCTTTCTTGTTAGCTCATAGCTTATTATTCTGAAGTTAAAATTGTTTGTACTTACAAGGAAGATGCATGATTGTTTCTATCACATGTATATTTGTTTGTTTCCCTCGACTCTTATGCTTGCTAATTAACCTTGCTAGCCAAAGACTGTACCGAGAGGGAATACTTCTCGTGCATCCAAACCTTAACCCAAACCTATGCCATTTGTGTCCACCATACCTACCTACTACATGGTATTTTCTGCCATTCCAAGTAAATACTTCATGTGCTACCTTTAAACAATTCAAAACTTAGTATCTCTTATTTGTGTCAATGTTTCATAGCTCATGAGGAAGTATGTGGTGTTTTATCTTTCAATCTTGTTGGGCAACTTCCACCAATGGACTAGTGGCTTCACCCGCTTATCCAATAATTTTGCAAAAAGAGTGGCAATGGGATTCCCAGTCCCAAATTGATTAAACTAAATAGACACTCCTCCATGGTATGTGCTGGATGGACGGCACCCGAAGGATTCGGTTAGCCATGGCTTGTGTAAGCAAAGGTTGGGGGAGTGTCATCATCATAATAAAGCTAAAATAAAAAGGCACTCCTTCATGGTATGAGATTGTTGGCAGGCACCCGAGGATTCGGTTAGCCATGGTTTGTGAAAGAAAGGTTGGAAGGAGTGCCACACAAAATGAAAATAATATGGGAGCCGCTCTTAGGAGGTTGTCTGGCAAGGGGGTTAGAGTACCCGCTACCAGTCGTTGACAACAACAAACACCTCTCAAAATGTTACTTTTATTCTCTTTATATGATTGCAAAAATTGAAAAAGCTCTAGCACATGATTTAATCCCTGCTTCCCTCTGCGAAGGGCCTGTCTTTTACTTTATGTTGAGTCAGTAAACCTATTTCCCTCCATCTCAAGCAAGCATTTGAGTAGTTGTGATCAAACCATTATATTGTGATTTGCTACATCATGTCTTTTATTCTTCTTTTGTTTAGTACAAGTTTTATCTGAATGAATATAGCTTTGCAAGTTATCAATGATCATGAGAAAACCATTATGATTGAGTATGCAAGTTGTGCCTTATAAACTTTAACATGGGAGCGCTGCTCAATGAGATATAATCTGTTAATTGTTCTCTGACCAAGAACGAAGTTTGCCATCACCAATTATGATTTCTTATGCACCTTTACTTGTGATTACCTTATACTTGTTTCAATATGAGTTATAAGAGATTGTTTACTATAATGTCCTGTGTGAATGAATATGATGCTTCTTGTCCGTATTTTATTCATCGACTCTTCACTCCATAAACATGTGGTCATGTCTATCGAGCTCGGTTCGCTTGGGGACAAGCGAAGTCTAAGCTTGGGGGAGTTGATACGTCCAATTTGCATCACTATTTTATATCATAATTTGCTGTTATTCATTGATATATTTCATATTGGGACACAATACTTATGTTATTTCATCTATTTTGCATGTTTCATCATTATTGGAGGATCGAACACCGGAGCCAGGATTCTGCTGGAAAAAGCACTGTCAGAACGCAATATTTCGGAAGATCAACTCTGGAAGGAAATTATACCAAAAATCCTATTTTTCAAGATGACGAAGGAAGCCAGAAGGAGGAGCCAGGAGGAACCAGGGTGGGCCCACACCCTAGGGCGGCGCGGCCCAGGCCCTGGCCGCGCCGGCCTATGGTCTGGGGGGCCCACGACCCTTTTTGCCTCCTTTTCTTCGCCAAACCCTTCGTCCCAAAGACCTAAGCCACAGAGGGTACCTCGCGAAGAGTTCTGACCGCCTCTGCGGGGCGGAGAACACCTGAGAGAGAAAGAGCTCTCCGGCGGCGAGGAATCCGCCGGGAAATTCCCTCCGGGAGGGGGAAATCGACGCCATCGACACCGTCATCGAGCTGGACATCATCGCCATCACCATCATCATCATCTCCACCATCATCACCGCCGTCATCACCGCTGGACACCGCCACCGCCGTAGCAATTTGGGTTTGATCTTGATTGTTTGATAGGGGAAACTCTCCCGGTATCGATTTCTACTTGTTGTTGATGCTATTGAGTGAAACCATTGAACCAAGTTTATGTTCAGATTGTTATTCATCATCATATCACCTCTGATCATGTTCCGTATGATGTCTCGTGAGTAGTTCGTTTAGTTCTTGAGGACATGGGTGAAGTCTAAATGTTAGTAGTGAATTATGGTTGAGTAATATTCAATGGTGTGATATTTAAGTTGTGGTGTTATTCTTCTAGTGGTGTCATGTGAACGTCGACTACATGACACTTCACCATTTATGGGCCTAGGGGAATGCATCTTGTATTCGTTTGCCAATTGCGGGGTTGCCGGAGTGACAGAAACCTAAACCCCCGTTGGTATATCGATGCAGGAGGGATCGCAGGATCTCAGAGTTTAAGGCTGTGGTTAGATTTAATTCTTAATTACTTTCTTGTAGTTGCGGATGCTTGCAAGGGGTATAATCACAAGTATGTATTAGTCCTAGGAAGGGCGGTACATTAGCATAGGTTCACCCACACAACACTTATCACAACAATGAAGATTATTTAGCCGTATGTAGCGAAAGCACTAGACTAAAATCCCGTGTGTCCTCGAGAACGTTTGGTCATTATAAGTAAACAAACCGGCTTGTCCTTTGTGCTAAAAAGGATTGGGCCACTCGCTGCAATTATTACTCTCGCACTTTACATACTCGTACTTTATTCAACTGTTACATCAAACCCCCCTGAATACTTGTCTGTGAGCATTTACAGTGAATCCTTCATCGAAACTGCTTGTCAACACCTTCTGCTCCTCGTTGGGATCGACATTCTTACTTATCGAAGATACTACGATACACCCCCTATACTTGTGGGTCATCACATCTATAATCTCTCTCACTTCTAAATGTCTTATAAATTCCTAAGGTCCTACTCAAGAGATGATGATATGGTCCTCTAAATATATGATTTGCCTAGGAATTCTACCTTGGTATCTTATGTAGCTTGTTCTTCTGGAAATCTGATAAACCTGCATCTTGTGGTATGCCTCCACCTCCTAGCTTCTTCATCTTGATCCTAACTAATGCATGGAGTAGCTCTATGTGTTTGTTTCCTTGCATCATGCTACAAGATGATCAAATGGATGAAGGGTGTGGCTCCCTTTTATAGGCTTGGGCAAGCTCTAGTATCATGACACATAGGTGGGTGACTCTTGTTTTGGTTTGATGAGTAAGGTGCTTGTTGTCATGCCCTCATCCATAGCAATCCTTTGAGCATGAGGTGGCAAGGCTTGGAGTGCAAGTCATGTAGATATTTTCATCCTATGTGGCATGATCCTTATCCTCTCATATGATTTATCTTTGGATAGCCAAGAGGCATATGTTACTAAATATCTTGTGGATAGTGGACCACATCATACATGATTGGATTTATGTTATAATATTGGTCAAAAGGTCAAGGTTGAAGGTTATTCCTCCATTTTGGATAGTTGGTGTTCGATTTCACCAAGGCATGATCATATGAGTTTAAAAATACTCATAGTTAGTTTTATTCAAATAGTTTGAACTATAATTTATAATGTAAATGGATTTAGTTTTATGATATACCATATATTTAATAAGTTATGATTTAAATAATAATGTGTGGCCTTTATACACTTTAGACCCTGTGATTTACCTTATTTATTAATAAATTTAGAAGTGAATTAAATTACACACAAAGGTAGTTGATAACTTTTAAGTGTTAACAAATTAGGGTTTGATTCTTAAAGAATGTGTTGTTGTAAGAATTACCATGTGGAGATCTTTTATAAGATATTGTAATTGACCCTTACTTAAGATGTTATTTGTTGTAAAACTAATTCTATTTGATCTAGCCCATAGATCAAATCATCTCTACCCAAAACAAGGTTTTAGCAAAGATCACATTGAAGTTTATAGCGCTTGACTTGATGATCTACTTCAGTTCCAGCAAGTCAAGTGAAACTTCAGTTACTGTGGTAAGTTTTATTTGAAGCGCGAAAATTCCCCGGATTTTCTATGCATGAATGCAATGCACATTTTGGTGTTCTCTCATTTTGTAACCTCTAAACCTGGGATATTACAGAACTCTGCCGGGATCACCACCGGAGGGATCTCCACCTTCTCCAACGTCTTCATCATCATCACCATGCATTATCAAGGGAGAGTAGTCCACCTCTGCACTACAGGTTTGTGGTAGTAGATTGATCTATTTCTCTCATGTTCTTCATAGTTCTTAGTGCCATATGAGCTGCCTCACATGATTATGGCCATATTTGTAATACTTATGTGGTGGATCCTTATTCTATGATATTGTGCTATGAGATCTGATCGTATTATGTGTAAGATGTACTGATAGATGCATATTATGTACCCTATTCTTAAGTATTTTTTCTGGTCCAACATCTATGCAAGAGAGTGTGTGGGGTGATGTGTGTGTTAGATGGAGTAGCATAGTTTTAGTGATTGAATAGTGATAACAAATTCATGATCTATTATGGTTTTACCTTTTCTTTTGCTACCTCACTAGGGATAAAGTGAATGCATGCGCTATGTTCGTCACGTGACAAAAGTGATTATCTTGTTTGCGCAAGGTAGCATATTTGATATTTAAACATCATGTCAAAGTACTTAAAGCTATACTCTGTTGATTCTTAATTCAAGATTGCATGGAGTTTTCCCTTTCTTATGGAGTATAAGAGAGCATCATCTCTATGTTAGTATATGATGCCCATATGAATACGTATCTTACTCATGTTATTGTTCTGCATCCTCATATCTCATTGATGAATTACTTTTTATCCACTACAACTTAAAAGAGAGAATAGTCAAGTGAACTCATGAACTCCGGTCCACTTTTTATCATAAGAAACACCTTTATATTGTTTTTTATCTTGTTTTCTACTTGCAACACTATTTTAATCCGAAATACAAAAATATTTACTTTTCTTATTTGCATCTAAAACCCCAAAAACAATCAACCCCTTTACAGTTTTACCTAGTTACTTTATTTCATCTAGTTTATTTGTTTTATTTTTACTTGTGTTTTATTTACTTACATGAAACCTTGTGCTTGACAACCACACGGTGGAGTTGAGGACAAAAGGCTTTTATTTTACTTGCAGGATTGCTAGAAGAAGAGAGAAGAGAATACTCTTTGTCCAGTTTCCCAAGAGTTTTATATAAACCCTCGAGTCACCCTTGTGGGAAAAATACCCTGCTGACACAACACTCTGTACTTGGAGTCTCAACGTCATCAGGGGGTAACGGGAGCGGGGGCCGCTCGGTTGTTACTTCTTGAGGTGATCTCTGTGTCAATGGACGGTTTTCGTGTTGTTTTGTGTAAGGTTGTGTGTTGGGGCGTCGGCCTGAACTTGTTATGATATCGTGTGTGTGCGAAACTTGGTTTTGATTGTTTGTACAATAATCCCTCCATCTCATGAAAATTATCTTAGATTTGCAAAGAAAATGGATGTATCTATACATTATTCAGTATATAGATACATTTAAAATTAGACAAATCTAAGATAGAGGGAGGAATACTTCAAATGGATGTGCTATGGCCGTTGTGGCTTTGTTATTTTAAAGTTGAGCTCGCACTGGAGAGTTACTCCACTACCACTGCTCGGTCTCTAGCGGAAATACGGTGAGAAATAAGAAAAATAATGATCGAAGTACGGGTAGTCATCAGTAAGTAATCCAAGAAGTCATATGATTACAAACAGCGCGATCACTTTCAGCTCATAATAATAACCAAATTGGAATTTCATTTTTTTTTCCGGAGAAGTTGATCGATCATGGATGACAAACTGACGATATCGGGCCGGTATCGGCAGCTATCCGGTGCTAGCACACAGCCCAATACAAACGAGTTCGGAGATGAACCTAGCTTCTTCTCCCCATGCCCAAAACTCTACCCTGCAGCTAGCAGCATCTACATCCGGTGCTCCATACTGCAGGAGATTTACGAATTAATCAATCGCTAATCTTTTTTAAAATCTTTTTCTTCCCACGCTCCTAATTGAGAACTCTCATACTGTAGTAACAACGAATGATCCAAGCAGAGTGCATGCCCTGCTAGCTAGCTTAACGGGGCAGCGATTAACTGATGAAGAAGAGACGACGACGATGGAATGGACGGATGCTTCATGCATGGTGTGCTGCTGCTCTAGCCGAAGAAGCCGGTGCTGCTCCAGACGGCGTCGCGCACCCGGCTGAGGTCGCGCCCCTTCAGCGTCCTCCCCACGCCTTCGAAGACCGACGGCGCCGGCGTGCCGCGGCCGCCGCTCTGTGCCTGGAGGTACTCGTGCGGCGCCACCCACTCGCCCTCGTCCTCGCGGCAGCTCACGCCGTAGTACTGCTGCTGCTGCTGTTGCTCGCCGCCGCCGCTCAGCGAGAACCTGGCAGCCGGCCACTCGGGCACCTTCACCGGCGCCGAGCTGGCCACCACGTGAGGGCGATGATGGTGGTGTGCCGTGGCGGCGGTGGCCTCGAACGCCATCGACAGGCCCCCCGCGGTCCACCGTCCGCCGCGACGGTCCTGCTCGGGCTGCCTGCCGTTGCCGTTGCCGGAGTCTGGCGCAGGCGCCGCGGCGAGCACCGACCAGACGTCCTCCTCGTCGAGGTCCGCGAGGTGATCGGCGGCGCCGTGGCCGCCGCCGTTGACCTGGACAGGGTACAGCAGCCGCTCCGACCCATACCTGCTGCTGCAGCCGCGGCCCTGCTTCCCCATGTATATATCGATCGCGTGTTGGTCACCGGCTAGTTTTGCTTCAGCTGGAAACTGGAACCAGCGAGAGAGCTAGCGAGCTCCCCTAGCTATATATTGGATGGACGGACGGCAAGCAAGCAAAGAGAAGAGAAGGAGAATCTTAGCTAAAGAAGATGAAACGAAATGATTGAAGCTTTCCAATGAGCTCTCTCCTACAGGCTACAGGTAGTATATCGATCGATCTCTGCCGTGTCCGTGCACACACAAGAAAGAAAGAAACTAGCTTTTCCAGCAAAAAGAAGAGGAAAAGCAGAGGCTTTTTCGATGGTTGGGAGCTTCAGCCGGATGGAGGAATCCATGGGCGGGCAGCCGGTATATATACACGGCCGGGCGGCGGTGCGACCTCCTGTGTAGGATGCCGGTGTGCGCGGGGCGGTTTTGGGGGGCCATGACGTCGCCGCAACAGCGAGATGAGATGGAGACGAGGGCTGGAGTTGGCCTGGAGTTGGCCTCAATTGGTAGCATGCTGTGGGCCCGCAGGCGTAACCTGTTGTGGCCTCACACGTGGCCGCTTGTCCACCTGGGCCCGCCGGAGCGCCAGCTACCCGGTGCCACGTACGATACACGGTGGAGCATTGCGTTCTTGTCCTCTCCGGCAGGACAAAAGAGCACTCAGTACGCATGCATCATACAACTGTACTACCAATTCGACTCATTATTCTTATACGATTGAAGAATTCTTCTTCAGGTTCAGTCCATACAATTTTCCAAACAAAAAATATTACGCGAGTAAAGATTAATTAAGCCGACCGATACTGATCTCAATATCTAGTCTACTCTGCCTTAGGACTACCATGTGAAAACCAATGTGGACTGTGTATTCTCTTAAGTGTGCCACGATAGAGGTTTGGCAGATATATGCTAAGTTTGCTGCTGCCAGCAACATTAAGCATGCAAGCAAAGCGATTAACGCAAAAAAAAAATCACACTGATATATATAGGACTACACCTTGCAGAGCAAATGGGCATTAGCCAAAGGCATTTATCTATTTGGAATTTGTTTATGTCAACCTAGCTAAAGACTGCAATGACTGGTAAGTGATGGCCTTCAGCCTTTCACCATGCACATATGAGTTTTTTTTCCAGAGAACAAACATCTTCATCAGGGGCACACTAAATAGAGATTATTTTGCAATCCACCGAGGGACAAATCCACTACTCATGCATAAAGGAGATGGAGGGGGCAAAGCTCTAATGGAATGAGCAAAATTGTCTACGGCTAGCTATCGTAGCCAGCGAAGGAGAAGTTGTTCGTCAGAGAAGGTCTCATGGAGCGAGGAAAATTGGCCGCAGTCGAACCCACATATTCGTAATACAAATTCCATGATCTGGTCGCGTTGGATGCATGGCACGCCCACATAAACCATATTGTGTGGTTGACATGTGTGACTCTCAAAACATGTAAACCATTAGAATTTGGCGAGTGCTTTAGTGGGCTATGTGGTGTTCCTTTCAAAAAAAAAAAATTTCATGATGATGTAGGGAAGTTGTCTTTGTTTTGCGGGTGCATGTTATGATTGTTGTTTACTCCACTAATCATGGATACCCCAGTGGCCCAGTGATCCTAGTTAAGGCATGGATTCACTTTGAAAAGACAAGGAGATAAATAAACTCAATTTTGTGTGCGAGACACTCTGCATATATAAACCATTTGGTCGTGGCAAATTTAGAGTGTTTTAGTGGACTGTGAGATGTTCCTTTCAAAAATATTTTTACACAATGATGTAGAGAAGTTGCCATTGTTTTACGAGCGTGTGTTCTCCTTTACTTTTTTTTACTAATCATGGATACGCTAGTGATCTTAACTAATCATGGATTCACTTTGAAAAGACTACTAGGAGAGAAATAAACCCAAACAGGTGCATGCACATTCAACGGTTCACAAGATCGCAGGACCACCGGTCGTCATGAGTGAGCTCCTTTGTCTTAATTTGGGTGCATAGCTAGCTAGCACTGCATACTACGTGTTCCTTTTGGCTTATGCCTCACTATCTTCCATTAGCAAATGAAATGGCAAACGACATGTCATGTGAACTATAAACCCCAGTTTATGCATGAGGTACACGAATTGTTTCTACTTCCTCCATCTCATGAAAGTTGTTTAAGATTTGTTTAAATTTAAATCTATCTAGACAGAAAAATATATAAATATATCTAAATTTTGATAAATCTCAGACAACTTTGATAGAACTGAAGGACTACTAGGAACTAACATAGCATTTTTACACGCATGATTCAGTAGTGCAACACGGCCATCACTAGCCGGTCTTTTAAAATAGGCCGGGTGGTCTACCTGAGATGCACCCCATCTAAGACGGTTTAAGACGAATCACCTTCCAATGGACGCCTCTGTGGAACAGCCACCTCAAGATTGAGAACATCTCTATTTTCTTGTTCACAAAGAATTTATTCTTTAATATGTAGCTTCATGTTATCTTGATTCGTATTATAAAGCACTTTTCAATGGGAGAAGAGATTTGATGCACATGAACACCAGTGCTCCTGCTTTTTAGAAAGATGAAATCACCAATTTGGTATATGAAGTTGCCCTGGATGTACGCTTTGGTCAAGAACTTGCAAATCGTGAATTCTGGGTCAAAAAGTTACCCCGCGCGAGCGTTTTGGTCATTCTGTCACGACCACTGTTAGTTTCTGACGTGGCCAATTATTTTATTACAAATTTCCCCCTAAAAAGTCAAACTAAGGACTACAAAATTAGGAAAAACGAAATTTTAGGGCCCAATTTGCAAAGAAAAAAAACAATTAATTGGCTACATCAACAAACTAACGGTCACCTTGATGGAGTGGCGAAAACAGTCGCGCGGGGCAACTTCGTGACCCAAAATTCACTATTTGCAAGTTCGTGGTCAAATTAGGGTTTTTATTTTTAAAAAATTATATTTTTCTATTTAAAAAATAGAATATTAATTCCATGAATATATACACATGTTCAGAATAATCGTGCAAAATTTTGTTAGAGATTGCGCAGTATTTTAAGCTATAGAAAAAAACCAAATTTATTATTGTATATAAGGATAGCAAACTCATATTTTTGTCAGGAATTTGTCTTTTCGTATAGCTAAAACTACAAAATATTTCCTCCCGAAGTTTATACCATACCTTCAGAATGTGTATATGTATGCACGTAATTAATATACTCCGTATGTTTTTTTGGAGAATCATAAGTATTGTTTTTTAACTTTTTATAAAAAAAACTAGAAGCCCCGGTGCTCATTTACCAAAAGCACTTTCCGTTTTCAATGTCAAGCCTATTTTTTATTAGATAATTGTATATAATTGGGAGAGTACAAATGGAGTCCGAGCTACATGTAGCTCTTCATTTAAAAAAACAGGGAACCATATTTTTAGGCTTCAAAAATTTCTCGATATAGCCAATAAAAATCAATAAATGTGCAAATTCTCAATATGAAATTCTTTGCATTGTAGGCTACACAAACATAAAAAAATGTGTGGATCTAAGTGTAGTGAATAGTGCATATTTTTAAAACTATAAAATCTGTCAGATTTTATCATTTTTGTGTTACCTAGAATACAAAAAAAAAAACACATTAAGATTTTGCACATTTGTAGATTTCATCATTGACTACATCTATAATTTTGTTTTATGTTTTCTAAAATAATGATTTATAATTTTTTAAATGTAAAGAGCTACATGTAGTTGAGCCTCCATTTACAGTTTCTCTATAATATAGTGTAGGGATTCGTAGCATAGAAAACAAAAAATTTCCTACCGCGAGAATGCAATCCAAGCCAAGATGCAATCTAGAAGATGGGAGCAACGAGGGGATGAACGAGACTAACCCTTGAAGATTTCCAAAGCCTACAAGAGGAGGCTCTCGTTGCTGCGGTAGACGATCACTTGCCGCTTTCAAAAGCGCGTAGAAGATCTTGACGGTGCCACAATCGGGCAGCACCTCCGTACTCGGTCACACGTTCGGTGTTGATGACGACGTCCTTCTCCCCGTTCCAGCGGGCAGCGGAAGTAGTAGATCCTCCTCGGAATCCCGGCAGCACGACGGCGTGGTGGCGGTGTCGATGGAGATCTCCGGCGGAGCTTCGCTAAGCATATGCGGGAGAAGTAGTGGAGGAGGGGCGCTAGGGTTTGGGGAGAGGGGGTGCCTTGGGTGCCGGCCACAAAGGGGGGAAGCCAAGGTTGGAGGCTAGAGTGGCCGGCCACCCTCCCCTTGTCCCTCATTATATAGGTGGAAGCCCCAAGAGTTGTAGTCCAAGTCTTCGAATAAGACCCCAACACCAAAACTTCCCAAAGGTGGGAAACCTACTCAAGGGGGGAGTCCTACCCAAGGTGGGACTCCCACCTTTTCCTTAGGTGGGTTGGCCGGCCACCTCAGGTGGAGCCCACCTGGGACTCCTCCCTTAGGGTTTGGCCGGCCAAGCTTGTGGAGTCCCTCCGGGACTCCACCTTCCATAGTGCCTTTCTTCCGGACTTTTCTAGAACCTGCCATAAATGCACCGGATCATTTCCAAACTTAGAATATGACTTCCTATATATGAATCTTATTCTCCGGACCATTCCGGAACTCCTCGTGATGTCCTGGATCCCATCCGAGACTCCGAACAAAACTTCGAACTCCATTCCATATTCCATATCTACTTAAACGACATCAAACCTTAAGTGTGTCACCCTACGGTTCGTGAACTATGCAGACATGATTGAGACTTCTCTCCGACCAATAACCAATAGCGGGATCTGGAGATCCATAATGGCTCCCACATATTCAACGATGACTTAGTGATCGAATGAACCATTCACATACGATACCAATTCCCTTTGTCACGCGATATTTTACTTGTCCGAGGTTTGATCATCGGTATTACTCTATACCTTGTTCAACCTCGTCTCCTGACAAGTACTCTTTACTCGTACCGTGGTATGTGGTCTCTTATGAACTTATTCATATGCTTGCAAGACATTAGACGACATTCCACCGAGAGGGCCCAGAGTATATCTATCCGTCATCGGGATGGACAAATCCCACTGTTGATCCATATGCCTCAACTCATACTTTCCGGATACTTAATCCCACCTTTATAACCACCCATTTACGCAGTGGCGTTTGATGTAATCAAAGTACCTTTCCGGTATAAGTGATTTACATGATCTCATGGTCAAAAGGACTAGGTAACTATGTATCGAAAGCTTATAGCAAATAACTTAATGACGTGATCTTATGCTACGCTTAATTGGGTATGTCCATTACATCATTCATATAATGATATAATCTTGTTATTAATAACATCCAATGTTCATGATTATGAAACTAATCATCTATTAATCAACAAGCTAGTTAAGAGGCTTACTAGGGACTCCTTGTTGTTCACATAACACACATGTATCAATGTTTCGGTTAATACAATTATAGCATGGTATGTAAACATTATCATAAACACAAAAATATATTATAATAACCATTTTATTATTGCCTCTTGGACATATCTCCAACATATAGCAGTTAGACTAATAACTGAACCAAATTAAAAGCATGTGGGCCTTATATTTTGGGACATAGATAGGACTAATATATTGTAGTTGAGAAAATGTGTTGAATCGGAAACCATATTTTTAGTCTTCAAAAAATTCTCGATATAGCCAACAAAAAAATCAGTAAATGTGCAAATTCTCAATGTGAAATTCTTTGCATTGTAGGCTACACAAATGTAAGAAAATGTGTGGATCTAAGTATAGTGAATAGTGCATATTTTTAAAACTATAAAATCTGTCTGATTTTATCATTTTTGTGTTGCCTAGAATACAAAAAAAAACACATTAAAATTTTGCACATTTGTAGATTTCATCATTGACTACATCTATAATTTTGTTTTATATTTCCTAAATTATGATTTATAAATTTTTAAATATAAAGAGCTACATGTAGCTGAGCCTCCTTTTGCAGTTTCCCTATAATATAGTTGTTAGACTAATAACTAAACCAAATTAAAAGCATGTGGGCCTTATATTTCGGGACATAGATAGGACTACTATATTGTAGTTGATAAAATGTGTTGAATCCCCAATGATACTAGTGCTTGTCTTAAAATCTTGGAGTGATGCTGAAGGCCTTTATGTCAAGGTCAAAAAATAAATAAAGGAACAATGCACAAACAGGCACCCAAAGGTGGAGGAACAACCGAACAAGATACAATTGCCAATTTACACTGTCGAAATTCCCCTGAAATGTATACGAGATATATGAGACAGAGGAGAGCATTGGCGATTAATGGAGACGTTTTTGGAACAGTGGTGATCGACTGGCCGAATGGCTGGTACAGGGTGGAGTGTATGTAGCTATCGAGACAAAAGTAAGCTTCAGCCCTATCCTCCAACATGTCTGGCAGTGGCAAGCTGTGTGGTCGCCTCCAATAATCAGTTGCCCATTCACATCAAGCACAGATTTTAGAATTAGGCACAATAATGACCCGTCATTGTCTTGGAACACAACCATAGTATATATATTACTAAAACCAGTTTTGATATAAGTATTTGAGCATAATTGGCCAGTCCAATCAGTTTTCATGTGGGTGCACTAGTTCTTCAATCAGAACGTGTGTAGCTATGTAATTATATGTGTGTACGTACTTCTTATATAATATCTAAATGTTGCTATGTGACATGCATATTTAGCACAAAAGAATTCTGAAAATTGGCAACCGCACACAACTCACAATACTATCAACCTACACACTCTCTTATTGCCTTCTGAAAACAGTTATCATTGGCCTGGCACATTCAAAGCAGCTTCCACAAGTAATGATGAACCAATATTTCAATAGAGTTTGTGGTGCATATAGAAGATTCGAATGCAAAATAATCACAAGAGGCTGTGATTCCATAGGCCACCCCATCACATCATACATATGTCACGACGTGACATTGAATTATTTATGTGAGTATTTTTATATTATTTTCCAGGGAATCAGTAGGTCATGTTGTTTTCGGCAATGCGCTCATGGACCCCCGTCCCAAAAAAAGGCTATATATTGACACCACTTTTTTTTTTTTGAGAAACACAGTACAAACGCAGGCGCTCACATACACGCGCATACACTCACCCCTATGAACGCACACACGCACACCCTACCCCTATGAGCACCTCCGGAAGACCGAGCCGGCGGATTGGATCTTGAAATTGACGAAGTCACCACAGGCGGCACCATTGCCTTGAGAACGTCGCCTCCCACTGAAAGAATATTCCGCCTTTATGAGACACACAGATGTCAAACCTGTGGTTTGAACTCTGGTGGGCTGGGGGTACAACCACCCTCCTAACCACCCAACCTCAGGTTGGTTCTCGACACCACATATTTATAAATACACGAACAGTTGATTTGTGTGAGATATTCATGCTATAACTGAAGTAGTGAGTTATTAAGTAATCTGTCCATGACATTTGTTAGTGCACTTAATCTTGTATGGGAATGCCCTCATGGACCCAAAAAAAAACACCCTACATTTATATACACCACATATTTATAAATATGTGAAACCTTGATTTGTTTGCGATATTCATCCTAGAACCGAAGTAGTCAGTTACTAAGCAAATAATTTGTGCATGATATCTGCTAGTGAGGTTAATTGTATATAAGGGGTTGCCGTGTGTGATGTTTTTGCGGGGATGCTAAGCGTGGGATATAATTAAGCAAATATATGTCATGTCGAGGGCAAAACTCCTAATATTTTGCTATTAAATAGTAAGGACTAGTAAGCCACAATAACATTGAATTGGAGTTTATTTCAGTTCCAAATCCTTCCTCGTTCCAAAGATTGAGCCGCACCGTGTCGGCAATCGAATATCTGGGTATACAGAAAGTCCTATTCACCATTTTGCTGCTGGTGGACCTAGCTAGTAATAATAATGTTAGAAAAAGAAAAAGCTGAAGGTTATATAGTAGGGATTCTATTCCCCAGGGTCAATGGAAAAAATGGTGGTGGTCACATCAGCAAGATGCAAGGCAGGGGAGCCGGATCTTCTTGTGGATCACAGTATTTTACTACCATCTGGCCGAGGCAGACCACACGTACGCATGATTTAGCTTTACGACTTTTCTTTTTGTGTTTGATTCCTCCCTCTCTTTATCAATTTTATACAGATCCAGGGGGATCTTATGGAAGAAGAACCTTCGGAATATGTAAATTTCAGGCCAAGATTCAGATGGCGACTTGTCTAGAAAAACATAAACGCTGTCATGTCGAATCATTTGAGGGCTGGACTTTTATCGAGTGGCAATAAGAAAAACAAGGTGTTGATAGAAGATCATCATGGCGCTAGAGGTGCGTTGTCCAATCAGTCTGCTGTGCGATGATTTATGTGGATGAAAAAAGAAATGGAAAATCTTGAAGGGAAAAAACAGGATTGGTGAAGCTGGGAGCGTGGTGGGCCAGGAGCGTTGTTTGGCGTGCGTGCGTAGGGTGGGCCTCCGGAAGCAGACAGAGCGAGGGCAAAGGGCCAAGGAGATTCCAGTAGGCCTGGGCCCACGGCCAGCAGCTGCCAAAGGGCCTGGTGGGCCTCCCGGCCCTCCCCGACCCCCTTGTTTCGCCAACACGTATGAATAGTACTAGTACTCGAGTACTAGCGGGTTGTTGCTTTCTCTGTCAGCAGAAAAGAAAAATTGGTTGCTGGTTCTTGCTTGGTCTGAGCTCAGCTGAGGTTCACTCGCTTGGATGGATGCTCATGAGATGTTGCATTCTTCGTGCTCATCCGGCTTAACTGCTACTGCTGCTTCACCGTCGATCGGCTCGTCGCTGTCGGCAAAAAGTGAAGAAGAAATGGAGTTGAGCTCCATACTGTACTATCAACTGCGGCCAGCCACACATCGATCACCGGAAGTAAGTAAAAATCTCAAGGTTTGCTGCACAATAATGCAGGTCGAGATGGAAGCGGTTCGAAGCAAAGCGCCGGCCGACCAGATCCGTGTCGATCTCTAGGCATCTAGCTAATGTTCAGTCCTCGCATATGTGGGTGCCGGACATCTCTGTTATTCAGTCCATCATATCTATACACAGCACATACCGAAGCTGATCAATAATTCAGCGTGTGGTTTTCTTAATTGGAGATTCATCATGTGATACATGCTAACATGCACGCCGCTATTAACACTGCAATCCGCTAATCTGAAAAGATGGATCACCCAATTTGCTGTCAGATTTAGCAGCGTGTGTTGTGTGTACTAGCATTATTGAAAGAAAAAAAAAATTGAACTAGGAAACGCAAGGCTTTTAACATCCCAATTCACATGTTCAGACCGATATCCAATGTATGGGCTGGGTTTCCTCATGTCACTTTCCTGAAGCCTGCTCGGCGACTGCAGGTCCTTTGCTAATTTGGCCCACGGGGACTTGCCAGCTTCATGTACAGGAATTTCATCTGTTTGTGCTTTCACTTTCTTCAAAACCATCATCATTAGACTACTTTAAACAAGATAGCATCAGATACTATCTATCTATTCACCCATGCACCTACAGCCTACTACTGTTCAACAGCATTGCCAAATGCTGAAGCAACAAATGTGCTTGCTTTCTTTTTTAGATTACAAGAGATACAAAGGAAATCAGTTACAACATCATGTTTATTTTGGGGATTCTGCCTTTGCCTCACATATCAGTTAGAGCATCTCCAACAAATAATGAAAAATAAATTTGATGCTCAAAAAACTGATTTTTAGGGTTATGAAAGGCCAAAAACAGGGCCTCATAGATGATGTAAAAAATAGGGCACCCTCAATTTTTGCCTCTTGTGCTGCAAATTTGCAGCACCAAATGCATGGCCTAAAACAAATTGACCGTGTGGCACCAAGGCCAACTGACAACCTGGAAGCACTTATTTTTGTGTCAACTAGCCCATCAGTACATTTGCTGCAGTCCTGATGGACAGTATATGGGAGCCTCAGTCCTTGCTTGCCTAGGAATTTCTGAACCTGCAATTCTTGAATCAATTGCATGTGCGTTGGCAAATTATCTTCAGGTTTCTAAATGTGTGATCGCTTCAGATTGCCTCGAAGTGATTACAGCTTTGAAGAAGAATTACCGCCCCAGTTTTAGTACTGTTTTGAATGAAATAAGATCTCATAGTAGTGAATTTATGGTGGTTAGTTTTATTCATGAAAATAGAGTGTCTAATGGGCATTCCCATGATCTAGCTCGTAGCTCTTTGGATCTGTATCAGGGTCATCGTTCGTGGCTGCTGAACCCACCTGATACACACATTGTACCAATACTTATTGAGTAATAAAGAGAGCTACCTTTCCTGAAAAATTTATTTTGGGGAAAAAATAATGAAAGGTATTTAACATCATGATTCACATTTTTCTGTCTGACATGCAATTTATGGGCTGGCCTCTGGGCTGCTCAAGTCACTTTCCTGAAGCCTACACCAGGCCCTTCACTAATTTCTAATTTGGCCCACAGAGACTTGTCAGCTTCATGTACAGAAGTGTCAACTGTTTTAAGTGCCCCATCTTGCTTTGCAATCATCGTAAGACTACAAACATGGTACCATCAGATGCTATCTATTCACAGATGCATCTACAGATTATAACTGTATAAAAAATCATTGCCAAATGCTGGAGCAACAAATATACTTACACATGTTTTCCTTTCGTCTGAAGACTACAGGATACGCAGAAAATTCAGTTACATCACAATGTTAACTCAGGCATTCTGCCTTTGCCTCACATATGAAGGACGAATAAGCCTCAGTTAGATAGAACTACGACCACAGTTAGCATATCTGTATAAATAATGTATGTACACATGACCGGAGGAGACTGAAACGCACAAACCAGGATGAAGAATGTTTTGATACGTATATCTGTATACATCTACCATGTGCAGATACTAATCAAAATATTGTGCACGGTGAGGTTGCGAGTCACAACCATGTATATATATCTCGAGATTTTGAATGATCCGTATAGATAATCGATCTCAATTAGTAGTCATTTGCACGCCGCTAGCAGCACGGATTCTTCTGCTTGGCTGCAGAGCAGGCAATGGCTTGCTGTGATCGTCCATTCTAGCCTCCATAAGCTTCTCCTGAAGGCTTTGCTTTTGCTTGTCTGAGCCTCCTCCTCGCGCCAATCCTTTCGCTTCACGGATCCTCCCCGGTTTCACGGAGTAGGATGAACTGCACTGCTCCCCAACCGGCAATGTCGGGGTGATCACGGTGGACCTCTGTTCCGAAGACGGCGTCTGTGTCGTCGTCGTCGTCGTCCCTACGGATGCAGATCCTGCTGTTTTCAGCTTCCTGCTTTCGCTGATCGCTGACCTCCAGAGCCGCCTTATCAATGCCGTATTCTTGCCCGTAGCGCCAATCCTGCTCACGCCTGGAGGATCGGTGACGGTGAGCCCACTGCCGCCTCGGCTTCCACTGCCATTAGACAGAGCTGGCGCATTCTTGCCTGCTCGCGCCACCGAACGGTCGGTGCTGGTTCCAGCCGAAGAAGAAGAATCGCGTCGTCGGTCACGGCCGGGAGTGCCCCAGCTGAGTGAGCCGTCGCCGTCGAGTTTTTCCAAGAATATGTCGGTGGCCGGGCTGACAGAGTGAACGTTAGACGCAGCGGGGCTCGCCGGGCTGCCGCCATTGGCGGCGCCGTTGTTCTCTTCTTTCCGGCAAAAGTGCTGGAACACTCGATCCACGTCCTCCGGGGCATGAGAATTCTGATGGTTCAGCTCCTTGACGCCGCGGAGCCGGACGGAGCTCGCCGCCTCGCTGATCATCCGCGCCTCCCGCAGCGCGGCGGAGCCGCTGCTGGCGTCGGCGCTCTTGCCGTCTCTCCGCAGGAACGACTCCATCTCGGCCTGCAGCCTGTTGAGCTGGGAGTACTTCTGCTCGAGCGCCACCTTGGCGTCGGAGAGCTTCATCTGGACGCGCTCCTCGCGCCACACCTCCGCCATCTGCAGCATCCGCCGCTCCTCCTCCATCTCCTCCCGCATGCCCAGGCACTCGCGCCGGAGCAGCTCCACCTCCGCCTGGTCCTCCTCCACCTCCTTGGTCAGCTCCTCGCACGCGTCCTCCATCATCTCCCGCGCCTTCCGCTCCATCTCGTAGCTCTGCGACGCCTGCTTCGCCGACGCCTTCGCCTCCGCCACCTCCTTCATCAGCTTCCCGTTCGCCGCCTCCAGCTGCCGCCGGTGGTTCCTCTCCGCCTTGGCGTCCTCCTTCAGCGCCGCGATCGCGTCCCGCGCCCTGCTCTTCCACGACGACTTCTCCTTCGCCAGCTTCTTCAGGAACCGTTCCACCTTCTTCCTCATCACGCGCTTCTCGTCCTCCAGATCCTCGATCTGTGCACGAGCCTTCTCAAGCTCGGCCTCCAGCGCCACCACCGCCGTCGACGTCGCGTGGGCGTGAACCGGCGTTGCACGGGCGTGATGGTGGACATGTGAACCCAAGGTGTTGTGCAGACATACGTGCTGGTCCCATTTCGTTGCCTTCTCCATGGAGCAACCATATGGCATTTCCACCGCGCAGGCATCGATCTAATCAATGAACGCTCATGTTAGATGACGATCAGTTCATGGGTTTATATGCCACACAAGAAACACACAGTTATACACTACTTACTACCTTGTCTAAGATGCTGTGATATCTGCATTGGATACCGACACCGAAACCGCACCGAGTTTTACTAATGTTGCCGAGCTTCGCTTTCCGTCGATGCCGAGGGCTATGCTGACAATGAAGAAGATAGAAGCAATTGTTAGTAACATACATATCCAATCAGAGTCATATATAGCGGTTATATCTCCTTAACTGATCTCTGATGGAAAATTTCAATCAAGAGTTAGGCACTAGTGACTATTGTGGATCAAGAGTTGAACACTAGTGCGGATTTTGGGAAACAGATGTGGATCAAAAGTTGAACATTAGTGCGGGTTTTGGAAAACAAATGTGGAAAATTATCGGGTTCACCCGGTCTTTGGATTCCCTTGGTAATCAATGTATTGATAATCAATACCCCACGTTAAATTTATAACACTTGTATCATGGCAGTGTCTCACTGAAGACATGTGGTTTTCTGACTTCTGAGTGGTTGTACACTATATTTTGGGGCAGTAATTAATGGAGGAGTAAAAATCCAGGTGAAAATGGTGATCATTAACAAACAATCATGCTAATTAACTGAAACAGTTTTGAACCTAATCAAACAAAAGAGAATGTAAAAAAGAAGAGGAAGCGGATTTTGGCCCTGAATTGGCAGACAAATGCCTACCTTATGAACAGAGAAAAATTAACAGAGAATACATAATCAAACCGTATGGCGCCATTTGTAAGAAAGGATCAGAGGTCAAAAGTGTATAAAACCAGCTTTGACCATTCTGGGGATCAGAGGTCAAAAGTGCCACCCGATTTTGACCATTGTGCAAGGAAGGATCAAGAACACTCAACCATGACATGACCCAAATATAAAAGATAATTACAGCCTAGTACTACGGTCAAACCAAGAGTCCTTATATTTCTTCCTATGCCCGAGATCAAGAACGGAAAGAATCAATCTTGAATGAAGAAGAACAATCCCCAAAATGGTCAGACGATCGGAGGATCGCAGCAACGCAACGCAAGGCGACGATCCGATCAGAGGGAGGGAGGCAGGGACTGCGCTTACCGGAGCATGGTGTCGCCGCCGAGCGTCTGTGCTGGCCGCCTGCCGCTCGGCGTGGCGCAGCCTCCAGAGGCCGGCGGCGAGCGCCCTTGCGGTGGCCGTGGGTGTGGCGGCGACGATCCCGGCGGCTGCATTGCCGCGACACCTCCTCCGTGGAGCGTCCGCGCACGGGCTCCGACGACGATGTGTGGCGCAGGAGGGGGTCATGGGATCATGGAGGTGGGGAGATTGGAAGGTGGCAGGGAGTTATTGGTCGCCGTTTTTGGGTGGCGATTTCTTTCCGCATCTGCATGCACATGCCATGTGTGACGAGACGGAGGCCATCACAGGAACGAAGAGAGAGACAGACAATACAGTGCTTTTCTTTTTCTTTCCTTCTAATTTCCTTTAATTAGGTAGATCTAGGAGAGATACCATGGTGATGAGTGCATGTGCTTTGCCATTTCAAATACCCAATTTTCAACCTTGCTGTCCATCAAATCTTTTAACCGCTCACGGTTAATCTCACTGTATATGGTTCTTGATTTCAGACATTTTTTCCATCCTAAATTCTCGAGTTTATTTGCTGAATGAACAAAACCACCACAAAGGAATATCAAACCTCAATGTTACCACCTGATCGGATCTGATTCTGATCTGACTGTCTGACCCTGACCTGATAGAAAACAGTCTGAATTTCCAATGGCTACTTATGAGATGGCCCGCGCCGGCAGTGGTCTGGCCAGACGCTGTGCGACGGTCGAGTAGACCTGCCGACGTGTGCACGGTTCTTGAGTTCGGCAGACTCCATTGTCCAGTTGGGAGCACGCTGAAGCCAGACGTGGACGTGAGAGAATAACAATATTATCAGAGTGATTGGCATCGGCTTCAACGGCCGTACGTCGTGCGTGCTGCCAAACTGCCATCATCCCTCTTTTCATTTTTTCGCAGCCCAAGAACATTAGAATTGTGTAGCTTGGTCCTGGCCTACATACGACGAGGGTGTCATCGCCTCTTTGTACGGGGAATCTATCACTCTCTTTTCTCGACAATATAGCGCAAGATCGAGATGCCACCAGCACATGTCTTAAGCTAGCTACATGCCTGCCATGGATATATGGTTGGTTTGGTGCTGCTGATGGAAGTGACCGTGCATGATAGGGGAGGGGAATATTTCTCGCAGGATGGTGAAGTACAATAGGAAGGAATGCTATCAAGCAGTTGATGTGCCAGTGTTGCTGATGTGGGCTACAAGGAGAGTTGGATCATGCCCAACCCTGATTATTAAACTATAGTTAACACCTATCTAGATCTCGCCATCCCAAGCTCCCACTCATCGTAAAGTGTAGTAGCCTCCACTATAAGATCATCGATTGTTTGTTTGATTTGGTCCCCCTATGTTCATGGCCCCGAACTCTGTTCCACAAGCTATACATGCTGCTGTTGGATCGCAGGCTTGCTGTGCACTTGACCTGATCGTATAACTATACCTTTACTGAGATGCGTGCATGGTGTAATCTCAGGGTAACCAATCTGTCCAACGCTATTCAGAAACAGGTCTGTTTCTGGAACCTGGTGATCTGCACTGCGCTATTATTCAGACTTGGTGCCGACACAACACAACAACATGATTCTCATCTGCCAATCAGGCGAGCAAGGCCTGACCACATTTAGGGGAGATCATTCTCGAGAATGATTCAGATTTGTTGACGCGTCAAACATCAACAAACAATGTGGAGGCTATCAGGCTAAGCAATGGCAGAAAACCAATCGTAACGTGACACCCACAAAACTTTAGTCGAATTGTCATGCAGAATTCTGAAAGCCCCCTCTTCTTTCTCGCTACTCGCTATACAAAGGCATAATAAATTAGAGTGTTAGATCACTAGTATCATTTTATAGCTTACAGCAAATTCAGCTAATTACTACCGGTTACAATGGTTCGGTGTGATGGCCAAGCACAAGCAAAACTCCGCGGTTCACAGTTCCAATCAGCTCTCCTCAACCTGAATATTTGAAAAAATTGGAGTGGACTAGACTTGTAGTAAAAGAGCAGCCAGAAGGGTGCACAAACAAATGACTAGGCTAAGCTCCAGCCTGTTCTGGCTCACACCTGGAAAAAGAAGAAGAATAATCACTTCCACATCTTCCGAATACCAATGCACCAGAATGGGGAGAGAAAAATGAGCGTGTCGTCAGATTACCATTTTGTGCCGATGTTGCTGAAGGCCTCTCTGGGATACTAGGACCAGGACCAGGACCAGGAGCAGGAGCTGTAGACAAGGTGATCAAAAGGTAAGGAGCCTAACCTAAATAAAAGCAACAAAACATGCAGGAAGCTTGTGACACGCTGCAACTGTAAAGGCATATTTAACTACTCCAGTTTCACAACTACTTGGCTCCACTGTTAGCAGCACAACTTTATAAACCAGGTTTTTTTTGTAGAAAGTACAAGTAATTTAGTAATTAAAAAAGCCTATCGATAATTTATTTCAGCAGAAGGGAGATCGGATAGTACAGTAGAGCTAGACAAAAGGTTTCAATTTGTAAATTCATAACTGCGTAGCACATTCTCAGTTTCTCACTAATAATTTTAACTTGTGAACATGTGGATATACTCTGGCTAATAGGAAGGCATAATCAGAACCACAGGTAGATAACATACATCTACTGCATGATGAAGCTGACGGTTTCAAAGAAGATGTCCATGGGGCCGCGATGTTGTCATTCAGATCACATGTGAAACTAATCCCAGAAGAAGGGTCAAATGATGCATCTGAAGGCATACTTGGAAGGAGGCATCCAGATTCTGTATTCAACCACAAAGCACAAATCAGCCACAATGAATAAACTTTAGTTTGTCATGCAGTTTTGCAAGTTAATGGTGCGAAATTTGTTGTAACTAGTACTACTCTTACCCAAAAATGATACCTTATTGACACTCCCTCCTTCCCTACTTATATGGTGCCCTAGTACTTGGAGGTTTAACTTTAACCATCAATAAGACCAATAATATATTAGCTATGCGCCATAAATGTTATACCATTGGAAACTTCTTCTGAATATACTTGCAATGGTATAATTTTTATAGCACATAACCCTCATTTCATAGGTCAAACTTGAACTTCAAATTGCGTGGGCACCATATAAATTGGGACGACGGGAGTAATTAATTTGCTCATCTAGGTGGAGAGAAACTATAAATGCACATCATATAAGTATTGTTTCACCGCAAAATAAGGTAGTGAAGAGTTCTATTGGTTTTTACTTAGGAATTAAAATGAGCACATTAAGACTTGAAATTCGAGTTACAAATCCATCTTCACATGGTGGCAATTGGAGTCCTCTACACTGGTTGAGACTACTTACTATGAATCTATGGTCCGTATTGACAACTGACTCACATTGCTGATTCAATAGGAAAATGTCCGCTATTAGTTTATATCTCTATGGATCGCAAACATTGCTACAAGCTGATCGTTGAAATTGCTCCCATTTTTACATCCACCTTTAGTAAAGGTCTCAATGTTTAACCCCTTAAGAAAATTAAGATGATTCGATATTTAGGTTCCTGACTTCCTATTAATATACATACTGTTACTTTTATTCGATACAGTGGTTGACAACACAAGCATTCTGAAACATGCAACATCAGCCAAAATTGAAAGAAATACTGCTTTAGGCAAAGATTAATCATTATTTTTCTAGGAAAACAAAACATGTACACTGGCAAAAAAATCATAAGAATTTGAAATGTTCAATTACCTTGAGATCCAACTATATGCCAAATCATTGGGGAGTTTGTCAAACACACACGTACAAAAGAAATAAAGTGCATTAGTTCAGTTGTTAAGATAACATAAGATGGAAATTAAATAGGATTCTAACACATATATCTAACTGAATGATACTGTTTAACTTACCTTGAAGTGAAAAATCTTTCAAAGTTATTTGGCACGTGCTATAAACATCTATGCTGACATTCATCTTTTGCAATTTATTCCCAAGGGATGAGGCACAATCCAAAGCTTGCAAATTTGTGATGAAACTTTGCTTTTGCAAGTGAGATACATAACTGTCCATCTCCTCGCAACATACAGTAAAGTTCTTCACTGTACCACCACACTCCTTTGCTACCTTACTTGTGTCTGGGAAGCTTAGTGGGCAAACTTGAAGGTTGAAACGAACAAAAAAAAAGTCAGATATTTAATGAAAATAATAAATAAATAAATAAATAGTAAACAAAAATATAAATATATCCAGGTATTTCACATGTTTCCCAAAGCAGATTACAAAAAACTTTTTTATAAATTTGTGACAATTCTGATGTACACCTTAGTGGGTAATGGCCCGCATATTGCAAGAACCTGTGCATATTAATAACGTGAACACTGAAGTGAAAATAACTCAGTGTCCTAATTCCAGTGATTTGTTCGGTCAAATGGAAAATTCAAATGACCCTTGTAAGAAAATTTATTTGCCTTGCTATAAAGTAAGGTATTTGTTTTGAGCAAATAAAATATGATGCTTAAAGCTAAATGTCTGTTAGTAGCCTTTTCTTACCTCTATAGCCATGAAAAGATTTGTGATATTCCACACTTAATCACGCAAACTATCTTTGTGCATCTACAGTATTATTTTTTCTAGGATAGATGTATGTAGTCATTCTAAAAGAGTAAAATGTACTGGCTGATGGCATGATAATGCGCATTTATGCAAGTTGTTAACTTGAACGTACCTTCATTGACATTACAGTTTGATATCTGCCTTAGCATCTTGGATGCAGGCGATGGCTCCAGCCTGCTGGATAACCATCTAAGTACAACATTCCTGCAACTGTCAACTTTGGAACCCCCAGTGTTGCTTGTCAACGCAGCGTCCTTGGAAGAGATTTTCTGGGCAGCATCGTTTATAGCGTTCTGGCATGTTTTGCTGCAGCACTCGTTAACAGGATCCACCTTCCGACAGGCTTCGAGGAGCTTTGACGAGTCGATGACGCTCTCAAACGCATCGACGCTGCTGACCGGGCACGACCCCTCGGTGGCATTGGAGAGATGAACCGAGCAAATGCTGTGGAGATCGTCGCTCGCACCCTGGCTCATGAGCAGCTGCTGTACATCAGACAGACAGTAGTTGGCAGCAGTGGGGTCCAACGCGAGGGAGCCTGTCTGCTTGCTCGACTGTCCTATCAGGATGGTGAGAGTGGCCTGGAGCTGCGGACAGCAAATGACATTGGCAAGGAACGGGGCGAACAGGGCAAAGCAATCGACGGCCGTGGTGGTCATCAGGCTATCGATGGCGGTGAAGTTCAGCGCACATTTGCCTACATTGAGGGAAAGAATTTTAAGGCTCACACCTTAACCTGACACTGACAGGCTAGAAACGATCTTGCATTTGCTGAAGCCGTATTAGTTGAATTTGATGTACACAATGCATCGATCTTGCATTGCTTCCCATAAAAATGTAGAGGGGGTTCAGACCTGACAGCTTGGGCGTGGTGTTGTTGTAGAACGGCGCGAGAGGGGCAGGCGCGAGGAAGGGGACGAAGGGCTGGGGAGAGCCTGTCGGTGAGAGCTCTGGCATGAGGCCGCCGCTGTCGTCTTCTTCCTCTGCGTGGTCGACCCGGTGGAGCACCGGTCCACTATGAGCAAATGCGCGGCCGGAATTCCCCGGCAGCCCATGTAAACCTGCACATTCGAAAATTGGGACCGCAAATCAGGCGCTTCTTTCTCTCCTTGCAACCAGAATTTCCACCAATCCGAGCTCCACCCAGCACAGAGAATGCACAGAAGCTAGGTAGAACTAAGCAGTACGTGGTCCGGCCGCTGGGTACACTGAATTAACTTGCAAGAAAGTGAAGCATCAGAAGCTAGCTAGGCAGCGGATCAGCAAGGGATACTCACAGAGGCTGGAGAGGAGAGTGGCTGCCGCGAGGAGCCGGCCGGCAGGCCCCATCCGGCGGCGGCAGGGGACAGCGGGCCGGGGCGGAGGCGGCTGCTGCAACGGCGAGGTGGGAAAGGACGAAGAGAGGAGACTCAGAGAGAAGCGCTGCTTGAGAAGAAAGGGAAGCGGAGAAAGTGGACAGCTAGGGAAGCGCCGCTAATTGCCAAATGCACACGGCATAAGACTAGACTGGACATTGTTTTCTTCTTTCAACAATATAAAAGACAAGTTGTAAATGCTAAGCAATGAAGAAAAATGAAAGATGTGGTACTCCATATAATATGTAGTCGATAAAGTGATGCATATTACTTGTACACTAATTCTCAGTGTGTATTAGGTGCACTATGGTGATAAAATGTCAACTTTGCCATAGGTCAACACTTGCTTAAGTCAACAATTGGTGTGTCCCTAGTTTATTCCTTAAGCGACAAGTTGAGTATACTTAACTAGATTTAGAGGAAGGAGGTGGTAGCACATGCTCTGGATGAAAAATAAACCTTGAACCTTTAGCAAAATTCAACAAAATCTACATCATTTTGTTTGTGTGTTTTGCATGCCCAAAAATTAAGATAAAGAAAAGACATACTCCACTTTATGTCCTGTTAAAAAATATAACAAAGGCAATGTTGTAAAAAGAACTCCTGGAGCACCAATTTTTTTTGCACAAGTCTAAAAAATGTTTTTTCTCGAAAATGTATGTGTATAGGGCGTGTAAACTGGTGCGGTAATTTCCACGCTGAATCCGGCTTTGGATCCATTTAAAGTATCCATATCAGATTTTAAATAACCCGGTGGATAAAGATATTTGATTCCAAAGTCGCGCAAGATATGTTGTAGGATACACAATAGCAAATAGCACGCATGTATGGGTTATCCAAAAAAAAATAGCATTATCCAAATGCATTGAATTGGATTATCCAAAATTTGAGTAAAACGTCAAGTTTAATGGCACAATTAGCAATTGATTTACTGATTTCACTTGGTATGTCTAGCTCTGAATTCTAGCACCGACTGATTGATGGCTCAAAGTGAAATTTTATACTTATACCATTCCGTCCATGTTTGAGTTTCTACTCTAAATCATGTCTCTCTCTGGGAGTGGTGTTTTGGAACATGGGAGCATATACTCCCTCTATTTTAAAATTCATCTTACACATATTTTGAATTTCAAAAAAATGAAAACAAAAAATTCGCACGTACATCTTCCCGTGCTACGCGCTTACAAAGTTGTTTCATAAAAAATGAACTTGTCATGTGACGTGTGTAAAAAAGACAAAACTCAGTGCTAAAAATAATACTTTTTACAAGATAAATTTTGTCTTTTTTACATAGACCACAAAAAATATTATTTTTTCATGAAACTTGACGAATGCACATATATTATGGAGATGTACATGTAGAATTTTTATCAAAAAATTTCGACAACTCAAAATATAATTTTTTGGTATAGGGAGCATACGCACCTGGGAGCCGAATTGAATTTTCGTCTCTATTTTCTTAAGAGATTGACTCTTGCAAGACCGAAAGGTCAAATCTCTCTTAAGTTCTGCTACGGATATAGTTATCTATCTATGAGAGTAGTTACCCGGCTACTCTTGTTCCTAGTCCGAGTCCGCATCATTCTAATTTGAAATCACAATCCAACAACCACATTTGAATCTACAATTTGTGATTGTCCGCTCGATATCCGAGAAAAAAATGTGATAAAGGTTGTGCTACAAGAAAAATCCGATGCGACCAGTTGGATGGGTTTCGGCATATGGTTAGTTTGCTCGTAACATTGTTTGATGGCCATTGCTAGGTGCGAGTGATTTGACCAAAATGAGAGCTTTTGGGGTACATGTCTTGGAGTAGACGTGAGGAAAGACGAGTTTGGGGGTGCTGGGAATTCAATGTCGGTATCAATGCCCTTCAATACGCCTTGCCACCATGTTCCCTTCTGACTGACGCGTGGGACCACTGCAAGCGCAATGAATTCCTGCAGTCGCCAATTCGCCCCACCCGCTGGTCCGTTTTAGATCCTGCTCACAGTTACTTCGTTTCCCTGACAGGGAGGACCCACGTCCTCCTTACCCGGCGGCACCAATGTGGATGTTTCACGAAGGAGAGCCAGCAGACAAGCATCGACATGGAAGTCAGCGATGGCTGCCGATTAGTGGACGCACTCACTTTAGTGCCTTCAGACTGGACCGAGGGCATCTCGGCCGCTCGGCGAACCAAAACAGAGACCTAAATTCTTTTTGATCCGTTTGAGCCAGCCCACGGTTAAATTGTGGCTGACCTATTCCGTCTGGTGTTGAGGCAATTGTGTACAAAAATCTTAAATTACATATATATTTGGAGACAAAATTGGTTAAAGCAAATTGGTACAATAAACTAGTAGAAATTAACAAAAACATGGTACAAGACTCCATCTTCTTCGTCATGCCCTAGTGGTTGCGGCACATGGTCTTGTTGCCGCGACGATGAGCATGTCGTGGCCCTCGTATTTGATGCCGATGAAGTGCCCGACTTCAATGGCGTGCGCGCGGGCAAACCGCCTCCAGCCGTAGCAGAGGTACATATGACCTTGGTCGTCAAAAAACACCTCGTCGCACCGCTAGCCATACGCGATACGATGACCGCCGCTAGCCATACACGATACGATGACGTGGGGCTCTTGCCCATCGACGATCATGCAAACTTCTGGTGCAGACGCAACCTCTTCATGCCCACGTGGATGGTGACGCCGAACTCGAAACCGTAGAGGTCGATGGCGATGGGCTCGGGCGACATGGTTGCGATGGGGACAACGATGGTGATGAGGACAGTGGCTGCTGACTCCGCCTCTCCCACCACGCCTTCCTCTACGACCTCGGCCTCGACCACGCCCAATGTTGTGGGTATACTTCATGGGTGTACCATCGATAGTGCCTAGATCCGGCAAGTCCGGGTGGCCCATCGATAGTGACAGTGATGTGGCATGTGGCCCATCGGGCGGCCCAGTTGCTGTTGATCATGAGGGATGAAGTCCAGCCCAGGATCGGGAAGCCGGATCCTAACCGACCTTCGGAGGAGGCCGGATCCTTGAAGGCCCATGAGGAACCCGGATCCAGTACGTCAAGGATCCGCCTTCCATCTACGTCGTGTGAAGGCCAGGATCCCTTCACACAGAGTCACGTGATTGCTGATGGCCAGGATGCTATTCGGAGATATGTTGTGAGGCTGGAGCCCATACGCCTTTAGAACTTCAGTGAAGAGGTCGCTAGGCGGAAAGGAGAAGCCACGCTCCACAAGCGCCTTGGTCACCACCATCTCTCCGGCTTCGGGAGCTGGAGCCAATGAACCCGGAAGTGTCCGCCAGGACCCGGGCCTCAAAAAACCCTCCGCCTCGAGGTTGTGGAGCTCAGTCTCTATGGTGGTGCAGGGCCACCATTTCCCTTGGCTTCGCTATCTCGCACGCGAGCCTTAGATTTTTTAGCGGTTGCTTCTTCCGCCTTCTTTTCCATTTGTTTTGCCCCCGCTGTTTCTTCTGGGTTGGCAGATGTTCCCTCGATGTTCTTGCTGGAATCCTTTGAGGGTTCCAGCTGAACTGGGATGAAAGGGGAGGAGCGGAGGAGATGGGCGTCGCCATAATCGGCTCGGAGGAGGGAGGCGGAGTTGAAGAAGACATCTGAAAAGAAAAATGCGAAGATACCTAACTTAGCCGGATCCGACGTTGATACCCTATTCATCCCTACCAACTACGGCGAGAAGGCGAAGCTTGAGGGCTTACCGGAATAGCTTCTGCGGTGGTCGGAGTCGCCGGCAGTGAGGTTTTGCTGCGGTGGCTCGCTGGACTTAAGAACATGAAGAACAGCGCACGGCGGTGAAACGGCTCCGGCGAACTTCCGGTGGACTCCGGTGCGACGAAGGAGGAGCTCGGAGGCGGCGCTGTGCGAGAGATGAAAAGGGGGCGAATGGGGTGATTAGGGTGAACGGCGGATATTTATAGGCCGAGGGGAGGAGATTCGTGCTCCGCATCCTGTGGTCGGAACGCAAGCGTCGCGCCGTTGGATGATCGACACGTGTCAAAAACCCTAAGCGGTAAAAATGGCTAAGGATAAGTTACCGCTCAAATCGCCCGAAAATGGCGCCAAGATTGGCGGAGCCGTTTGAACTTTTCGTGGTTCCGGGTAGAAGTTTGAAAAGCTGTGAACTCTTGTCCAAGCAGGGGAGTTGAAAGGATCGTATGCCGCACCTAGAGGGGGGGTGAATAGGTGCTAACCAATTATTAGTTCTTTTTCAATTTAGGCTTGACACAAAGGTAAATTCTCTAGATATGCAACTAAGTGAATTTACCTATATGACAAGGCAAACAACTAAGCAAGATATAGCTAAGCAATATAAGAGATAGAATAGGATAGAGGTAACCGAGAGTGGAGCACGCGATGACACGGAGATGATTCTCGTAGTTCCCTTCCTTTGCAAGAAGGTACGTCTACGTTTGGAGGAGTGTGGTTGCTACGAAAGCCAAACCAATAGCCACAAAGGCTTCACTCAGATCTCCGGTGAGCAACGCCACGAAGGCCTAGCCCACTTCCACTAGGGGATTTCCTCGAGGCGGAAACCGGGCCTTTACAAGGTTCTTGGGGCACACATCCACAACCGAATTGGAGGCTCCCAAATCTGTTACAACACAAGAATCAATCAACAATACATCAACACAAATCAACTAGGGATCCAAAGAGGAGCACTAGCAAAGGGGCCCTCAAGCATAAGAGGGGGAAATGAGAAACGCTTCGGTGAGGATGTAGATCGGGGTCTTCTCCTTCGATTCTCCAAAGCACAAGTGATTTGGGTGGTTGAGGGAGGAGATCTGGCTATTTTGGTGTTCTTGGTGGCTCAGCAATGGAGGATAAAGATCTTAGGGTTTGAGCTACCTTCCAAGGTAGGTGAAGGGGGGTATTTATACCCCCCCAGCTTTTCTGCCCGTTGGAGACGAATCGCCGGCAGTGCCGGCCTTGAGACGCCGGCAGTGCCGGCCACATTTTCGAAACAGCAGCCAGACAGGCATGCCGGCAGTGCCGGGCCAGAAACGCCGGCAGTGCTGGGGTGCACTCACCGGCAGTGCCGGCCTGGAGTCGCCGGCAGTGCCGGGGCACACACACCGGCAGTGCCGGCCCGGTGTTGCCGGCAGTGCCGGCCTGAGCCAGTCTCCATGTTCCTCCTTCTTTTCTTCCTTTTTGAGTGAGTCGAGATTTTCCTGTGATATCTTTTCCTAAACTGTAAACCACTTAGCACACGGTTAAATTGTCATCGGTGTTGTTAACAAACACACAAAACTCAGAGATCATGAAATGTTCTTTCAATCTCCCCTTTTTGGTGTTTGATGACAATACCGGGATTTTGCAAAGAATAGAGCAAGAATATCTATATGTT
Organism: Lolium perenne; assembly: GCF_019359855.2. Classification (NCBI taxonomy): domain Eukaryota; kingdom Viridiplantae; phylum Streptophyta; class Magnoliopsida; order Poales; family Poaceae; genus Lolium; species Lolium perenne. The sequence goes on from NC_067245.2 coordinate 187,102,901, forward strand.
TGACAGAAGAGAGAAACTCCCTCTAGATGTGTGCATGCGAGAAATTTAGTGCAAGAATATATATATGCACACATTAGGTATAGAGAAACTTCAACTTACAAGATAGTAAGCACAATGCTCATAAGACAAAAGACATATAATGTATGGGAAAAGATAAAAGATGACAAGTTAAGATCATACCCTTTCATACTGACATCCTTAACATTTCAAGACAATAGCCTCAATATCATGAACAAGAATCCCATAATCACATCAAGTATCAATTTGAGATAAATCCATAGACCATATGAGATATAAGATGACCATACCAATCAATGACAATACTCTTAATCATATAGAATACCGAAACCATAGCAATAGTTCACCAACTAAAAAGACTTGCCCACCACACATAGGACACATAAAACACAAGATAAGGTTCAACATAACATAGAAGATAAATGGAGGACACAAGCTTTAACGGAATGATAAAAAGCAAATGCCTGTGCCCTCAAACCACCCTAGCAAATCCCGTGCAAGTCCTACTAGACCTTCTTCTCCCCCTTTGGCATCAAGACACCAAAAAGGAGAAAAGAAGCGATGCTACAACGTCCCATGAGAGCTCACTCATCCTCCGTCTCTTCATCGTCTTCAGACTCGGCGGGCTCAACATCATCACTAGGAGGGCGCCGACGGCGAGAAGGACCGGGAAGCCCAAGCTGTTCAAACTCAGTCACATTGCCATGCTTAGAGAGCCATTCTTCTTCAGGAGTGATGACCTCCTCAGATCCACTTTCAACAGGAATATCCAACTTGCGCATGATGAGCTTTGTGTTCCTCCTGTCCATTTTCCGCTCCCTATGAGCACGATCGACGCTTTGTTGATGTCAGACTTGAGACAGAACATCTTGGCCAACTTGGCCTCTATGCGAGCAACCCAGCCATTGTCAGCAGGGGGTGCAAACTCCAAATCAGAGTCTTCTTCAGCAGAATCCTCATCATTGGGAAGACGAGGAGGATTGTCGTGAGTCTTGACCTTGAGATCCTTAGCCTTGTGAGGTACCAATACACCTACCTCATCAGAGAGTATGCCATATCCAGCATTGTCCCAACGTGAGCATATGAAGAGCATGAAGTAAGGAGCAAAAACAGGAGCCTTGCGAGCTATAATGCATGCCCAAAACTCATTCCACAGAAAGTCCATCACATCAAGCTGAAGCCCAGAGTCACGGTGCTGATGAGAGAGATATAACAAGTTCCCAAGGTATCCATAGATCTGATCAACGCAGCCAACCTTGTGATTAAGGACCTCTCGATAAATGCGGAGAAGGATGTCATACACCGGGCGAAGGAATTTCTGAGATCCATATACCACTTCTCCTTCAAGATAAAGATCAGCAAGGAGAGCCTTCTCAATGGGCTTGGGAGTGTTGTGAGCTCTAAAATATCCGTCTGCATTGATAGGGAGCACGGGATAACCAAGGCAAGCTGCAAATTGGTCCCAAGTGCCATGTAACAAGCGACCCTCTGTCATCCAAGTCATAGTCTTGGCATCATCATTGTCAACATAAACTGTGGCAAAGAATTGCCCAATCACATCCACACTGTAAGGATGATGGAACTTCATTAGTGGAAAGAGACCAAACTGCTCATAAATCTCTCGAGCTTCTGCAAAGTATTGGGCATGTCTATCCATGTGATTAAAGTTGATGTGATGCATAGGAGCGACTTTATAGGTGGCATTAGCATAGAGATCGTCAAAAATCTTCTCTTGATACTTGGTCCAGAACAGCTCAGAGCAATTGGTGGCCTTGGGAGTGGTCTAGATGTTGGTCTGACGCAGTCGAGCATACTCATGATCGGGCCACTTCCCAACAGGCATGCCTCTCAACCTCCTGATGAGATTAGCTCGAGGTTCAGCCGGAGCCATGTTCTTCTCCCGACGAGACGACTTCTTCACAGGTAGGATTTCAGCTTCAAAGTCACTCGGTACAGCCCGTTTTCCTGAGTTGAAGCGATGAGGTTCACCACCTGCACCTGTGAGAGAAATGGGTGGAAGAAGCATAGGATAAGGTACACTAAACCAGAGCAAACTTGATAAACAAAGCATGATGAATGATATGTTTAAGATACAACAGGAAGATGCTAAAGATGATCTGGACTCAGCTTCACCGGCAGTGCCGGGGTGGTATGGGCGGCAGTGCCGGCCCAACCGGCAGTGCCGGTGAGACAGGGGCGGCAGTTGTCGAGGGTACTCCTCGCCAATGCCCTCCGATAGGGGCTTAGGGTTGATGGAATCCTGTAGGCTGACACGAGACATCGGTTCACAGGCAAGCGGGGAGAGCGATTTACCCAGGTTCGGGGCCCTCGATGAGGTAAAACCCTTACGTCATGCCTGTCTGTTCTTTGATTATGATGACAATGGGTTACAATGGGGTGCCGAATACTTCGGCTGAGGTCTAGTCGAGATTGCTATTGCTAGGGTTACTTAGCTCTAAGCTTCTCCGGGCTAAGATTGCTAAGATTGTTCGTGTTCTTCGGCAGCCCCTCTCCTGGCCTTTATATAGGAGGCCAGGTCTCAAGGGTCCTAACCGAGTACGACTAGGTTTACAGTACTTTTTAGATCTAATCTTTCCTTGCTGACCGCTTCCTTGTCTTGCCCGCCAAGGTTTCCTCCGGCGCGCTGTCCAGGTGGCCCATCTAGCCTTCGGCTGTCTTCATGGGCCTCCAATTAGTCAATACAGGATAGGGCAACATCGGTTACTCGAAGGGTAGTGCCCACGTCAGTAGCCCCCGAGTGTCTAGCCGAAGTTAATTCGGGTAGAGACTAATGCATGTCTTCTCATGATATTCTTCTTCTTCATTGTCCTTGTTTATCTTGATTCTGCTTCATCTTCTTTTTATTGGGTGCGCGTCAGCGCTCCCGATGGGAGTAGCCCCCGAGTCTAGGTACGGATGCTTGCAATCCGTGCGTAGACTCAAGTTGTATTACTCGAATACTTTCCTCTGCCGAATTTTCTCGCAGGTCTTCATAGGTCATCCGATGCATTTTCTTTATGCAAAGGATAATGAGCAACGTGCCCAACTTCTGTTGGTTAACTGCCGATGGCAAAACAACGTTACCCTACACAGAATCAAGTCCCCGGGCATGATCCTTATTCCTTCGACTGCTTATTCTGTCGAGTCTTCTTTTTATCGGGTGTGCATCAGCACTCCCGATGGGAGTAGCCCCCGAGTCCAGGTCCGGATGCTTGCAATCCGTGCGTGGACTCAAGTCTTTTACCCAACAACTTTTCATATTTCCTTCGAGTGCTTCTAGTTTTTTTTTATATATGACGTCATGGTTGTGGGCCGATTGACGGGATTTGACTTGACGTGTAACTGCCGTGGGCCAAATGATAGGACTTGACCTGACGGGCCCACCCTAGCTCTGCGCAGGCAGTTTTTTAGGTCTTGACTAGTGCACGCGCGGCGATCGAGGCGTCTCCTCAATTTTCGCGCGACGTGGGAATAATGGGCCGCCGGTTCCACTCCTTCAAGCGCCACGTGTACAGTCAGATCTGCTCCTCCCCCCACGATGTATTGTGGAGTTATGGCCACGTCGGGGCTCAAATTCTTATGGAATAAATAGGAGCCCTCCTTTCTTTTTTACCTTTTACCCCGTTCACTGCTCATCTTCTCCTTCAAGCCTCATGTTCTTCCTCCTCTCCATCAAAAGCTTCGTTCACCATGGGCAAAAAGAAGAGTGGCAGCACATCGGAGGCGGTCAAAGTTAGCCGTGACTGGAACGCCTCTGCCATTACCAACCGCGACATCAACAAACTTCGCGCCCTTGGCTTCATCTCCGCATCTGAGGATGACATCCGTCTCCCAGGTTCGGTTTCTCGCCCAAGTCCCCCAAAGGGCTTCACCGTCATGTTTGTTGCTTTTCTGTTCCGTGGCCTCTCTCTCCCGGCGCACGAGTTCCTTCATTCCCTCCTTTTCTTCTACGGGATTCAGCTCTGGTAGCTGACCCCAAATTCCATCCTCCACCTTTCCATTTTTATCACCGTCTGTGAAGCCTTCCTCGGCATTGAGCCCCACTGGGGCCTTTGGAGGAAGATCTTCTATGTGAAGCGTCATAATGATAGCAACGGCCCCCCCGTTGTCGGCGGCGTTGGATTCGTTGTCAGGAAGGAGGTCGACTACTTCGACTATCCAATGAAGGAATCCGTCCAGGGCTGGCGCAACAAGTGGTTCTACCTTTGGGACCCTGCCGTTCCTGGGCGGCGTTCAAATCTCCCTCTTTTTGACGATGTCTTGGTGGCTCACAAGAAGAAGTCTTGGAACAACGCCCTTTCTCCCGAAGAAAAGGCGACAGCCGATGAGCTATTCAAGCAAATTGTCGCTTTGAAGAATTCAGGAGGCATGACGATGTGCGGTACTGAAGTAGTTTCAGTGTTCCTACAACGTCGAGTGCAGCCGCTGATGTCTCGCCCTCACCAGCTGTGGCTTTTCACTGGCAAAAACGACAAGTCGAGGGTCAACTCTGCCGACCTATCGGCAGATGAGCTCCAGAACGAAGTTCGTCGCCTAACATGCCTCAGCACCAAGGACACCATTGTCTTGACATCGGCGCGCCCTCCTTATGATTTCAAGCATCTCCCGTCCGAGGTAACCTTATAGTTCTTCATTTACTGTCATTACTTCTTCTTTCTGTTTGTGCCTTACACGTTTTCTATCCTTCCGCAGGTTCCCGCTGTCGCCCAATGTTATCCTCCCTCACCCGAGAGCGGAGTGGTATTAGAGGATGACGATGACGATTCTGAGGGAACCGAGGATGCTCAGCACGCCCTTGAGGACAGCGATGTTCAAGAGGAGGAAACTGCTGAAGATGACACCTTTCTCAAGAGCAGACGTCGCAAGCAGGTACATGATGATCTTATCACTTCGGCTGAATCAAGTCCTAAAGGAGGAGATAATGATGCAGACGAAGCTGCTTCGCCTCCTCCTACTAAAAAGGGTTCAACAAGTTTCTTCATGGACGAAGATGATCTGGACCTGTGAGCATTTATACTCTTGTTACTTTTATTTCTTGTCACCTTGTATGCTAACTTCACGCTGTACTTAAACAGCTCTGCCGATGATGATGACGATGTTCCTCTCGCAAAGAGGGCTAAACTAGCTTCTGAGAGAGCAGCATCGGCTAAGGAATCGAACCCTTCTCCTGCCAAGTCGACACCTCCATCCCGAACGGGTGTAGAGAAGGTCCCATTATCGAGAGTTATTCCTCCTGATGACGCTCCCACCCCGCCGGCTGGCCGCGATCATGTAAGTACTTAATCTGTCTGACTTTGCTGAATTTCCATCACCTGACTCCTCTTTATTTTTCCTGGCTGCAGCCAATTTACGCTACAGTCGATGCTGTGGCGGATTTTGCTGAACAATTTACTCGCCTAGAGGCCGAAAACGCCCAACTTCGGAAGGCCGTCAAGTCTTCGGCTGATCAAGCAGTCGAAGCTAACAGGATCGCTGCCGATGCCAAGAGTGAGAACGCCTTGTTGAAGGAGGAGGTAAAGAGGCTGAAGCGTCAGATGAAGGATGATCAAGATGCCAGGCGTGCAGCGGCGGCTGCGATTGATGAGAAGGAAGGTGTCCTCCGCGAATCCATCAAGGATTTACTGGGTAAAAATCTTTATGGTGTTCCGCTCCTTTCTTGATGCTTTCTCCATTGATTACTGATACATCTCTTTTTCAGAGGCCGCCAATTTAACTGTCAGCCGACGCCATCAGCTTCGGGAGGATTCCACAGCCGACGCTTTGTCACTTGCTGCTGAGTCGAACGTCCAGATTCTCAAGTTACTGCAGAAGTCCAAGGGAGCTCTGTCGAAGTTATACTCGATGATCTTCTGATACGTCTCCGACGTATCGATAATTTCTTATGTTCCATGCCACATTATTGATGTTATCTACATGTTTTATGCACACTTTATGTCATATTCGTGCATTTTCTGGAACTAACCTATTAACAAGATGCCGAAGTGCTAGTTCTTTGTTCTGCTGTTTTTGGTTTCAGAAATCCTAGTAAGGAAATATTCTCGGAATTGGACGAAATCAAAGCCCAGGGGCCTATTTTCTCACGAAGCTTCCAGAAGTCCGAAGGAGAGACGAAGAGGGGCCACGGAGGGGCCACACTATAGGGCGGCGCGGCCCCCCCCTTGGCCGCGCCGGCCTGTAGTGTGGGGCCCCCGTGCCACCTCTTGACCTGCCCTTCCGCCTATAAAAAGTCTCCGTGACGAAACCCCGATCTGAGAACCACGATACGGAAAACCTTCCAGAGACGCCGCCGCCGCCGATCCCATCTCGGGGGATCCAGGAGATCGCCTCCGGCACCCTGCCGGAGAGGGGAATCATCTCCCGGAGGACTCTACGCCGCCATGGTCGCCTCCGGTGTGATGTGTGAGTAGTCTACCCCTGGACTATGGGTCCATAGCAGTAGCTAGATGGTTGTCTTCTCCCCATTGTGCTATCATTGTCGGATCTTGTGAGCTGCCTAACATGATCAAGATCATCTATCTGTAATTCTATATGTTGCGTTTGTTGGGATCCGATGAATAGAGAATACTTGTTATGTTGATTATCAAAGTTATGCTATGTGTTGTTTATGATCTTGCATGCTCTCCGTTACTAGTAGATGCTCTGGCCAAGTAGATGCTTGTAACTCCAAGAGGGAGTACTTATGCTCGATAGTGGGTTCATGCCTGCATTGACACAGGACGATGTGATGAAAGTTCTAAGGTTGTGTTGTGCTGTTGCCACTAGGGATAAAACATTAGTGCTATGTTCAAGGATGTAGTCACTAGTTACATTACGCACCATACTTAATGCAATTGTCTGTTGTTAGCAACTTAATACTGGAAGGGGTTCGGATGATAACCGAAGGTGGACTTTTTAGGCATAGATGCGGTTGGATGACGGTCTATGTACTTTGTCGTAATGCCCAATTAAATCTCACTATACTCATCATGATATGTATGTGCATGGTCATGCTCTCTTTATTTGTCAATTGCCCAACTGTAATTTGTTCACCCAACATGCCGTTCGTCTTATGGGAGAGACACCTCTAGTGAACTGTGGACCCCGGTCCAATTCTCTTTCTTGAAATACAATCTACTGCAATACTTGTTCTCTTGTTTTCTGCAAACAATCATCTTCCACACAATACGGTTAATCCTTTGTTACAGCAAGCCGGTGAGATTGACAACCTCACTGTTTCGTTGGGGCAAAGTACTTTGGTTGTGTTGTGCAGGGTTCCACGTTGGCGCCGGAATCCCTGGTGTTGCGCCAAGCACTACATCCCGCCGCCATCAACCTTCAACGTGCTTCTTGGCTCCTCCTGGTTCGATAAACCTTGGTTTCTTTACGAGGAAAACTTGCTGCTGCGCATCATACCTTCCTCTTGGGGTTGCCCAACAAACGTGTGAAATACACGCCATCAAGCTCTTTTTCTCGGGCGCCGTTGCGGGAGATCAAGACACGCTGCAAGGGGAGTCTCCACTTCTCAATCTCTTTACTTTGTTTTTGTCTTGCTTAGTTTTATTTACTACTTTGTTTGCTGCACTAAATCAAAATACAAAAATTAGGTGCTAGTTTTACTTTATTTGCTATCTTGTTTGCTATATCAAAAATACAAAAAAATTAGTTTCCTTGCATTGACTTTATCTAGTGTGCTTTATTTACTGTTGCTAAAATGGCCAACGCTGAAAATACTAAGTTGTGTGACTTCACAACCACAAATAATCATGATTTCTTATGCACACCTAGTGCTCCACCTGCTACTACAGCTGAATTCTTTGAAATTAAACACCTTTCTTGAATCTTGTTATGCGAGAGCAATTTTCAGTGTTAGTTACGATGATGCTGCTGCCCATCTTAATAATTTTGTTGAACTATGTGAAATGCAAAAATATAAAGATGTAGATGGTGATATTATTAAACTAAAATTGTTCCCTTTCTCATTAAGAGGAAGAGCTAAAGATTGGTTGCTATCTCGCCTAAGAATAGTATTGATTCATGGACTAAATGCAAGGATGCTTTTATTGGTAGATATTATCCCCTGCTAAAATTATATCTTTGAGGAGTAGCATAATGAATTTTAAACAATTAGATACTGAACATGTTGCTCAAGCTTGGGAAAGAATGAAATCTTTGGTTAAAAATTGCCCAACCCATGGATGACTACTTGGATGATCATCCAAACCTTCTATGCAGGACTAAATTTTTCTTCGCGAATTTATTGGATTCAGCTGCTGGAGGTACCTTTATGTCCATCACTCTTGGTGAAGCAACAAAGCTTCTTGATAATATGATGATCAACTACTCTGAATGGCACACGGAAAGAGCTCCACAAGGTAAGAAGGTAAATTACGTCGAAGAAACCTCTTCCTTGAGTGATAAGATTGATGCTATTATGTCTATGCTTGTGAATGATAGGACTAATATTGATCCTAATAATGTTCCGTTAGCTTCATTGGTTGCACAAGAAGAACATGTTGATGTAAACTTCATTAAAAATAATAATTTCAACAACAATGCTTGGAACAATTCTAGTAACAACTATAGGCCATATCCTTATAATAATGGCAACGGCTATGGTAATTCTTATGGGAATTCTTACAACAATAATAGGAGTTCACCCTGGACTTGAAGCCATGCTTAAAGAATTTATTAGTACACAAACTGCTTTTAACAAATCTGTTGAAGAAAAGCTTGGGAAAATTGATATACTTGCTTCTAAAGTCGATAGTCTTGCTGCTGATGTTGATCTTTTGAAATCAAAAGTTTTGCCTAATGAGAATCATCATAATAAAATTACTACTACAGCAAATGCCATTCAAGTTAGAATTAATGAGAATATAAGATTAATGGCTGAACTACGTGCTAGGTGGGATAGAGAAGAAAATGAAAAACTAGCTAAAGAAAAGAATATAGCTAAAGTTTGGACTATTACCACCACTAGTAATGCTAATGCTACACATGTTGCTGCACCTCCTACTCATACTAATAAAAGAATTGGTGTTAGCAATGTTTCCACTTCTAATGCAAAGCGAAAAACTGCTAAACTGCTAAAGCTGAAACTCACTCGTGATAAAGCTGCTGAAATTTTTTCCAACATTGGGGATGATGATCCCATTGCTTTAGATTATAATGGTTTGAATTTTGATGATTGCCACATCTCTGAAGTTATAAAGTTCTTGCAAAAACTTGCTAAAAGTCCTAATGCTAGTGCTATAAATTTGGCTTTTACACATCATATTACAAATGCTCTTATAAAAGCTAGAGAAGAGAAACTAGAGCGCGAAGCCTCTATTCCTAAAAAGCTAGAGGATGGTTGGGAGCCCATCATTAAGATGAAGGTTAAAGATTTTGATTGTAATGCTTTATGTGATCTTGGTGCAAGTATTTCTGTTATGCCTAAGAAAATTTATAATATGCTTGACTTGCCACATTGAAAAATTGTTATTTGGATGTTAATCTTGCTGATCATTCTACAAAGAAACCTTTGGGGAAAGTTGATAATGTTCGCATTACCGTTAACAATAACCTTGTTCCCGTTGATTTTGTTGTCTTGGATATTGAATGCAATGCATCTTGTCCCATTATATTGGGAAGACCTTTTCTTCGATCTGATGGAGCAATAAATTATATGAACGAAGGAAATATAAAATATCAATTTCCTCTCAAGAAAGGTATGGAACACTTCCCTAGAAAGAGAATGAAGGTACCTTTTGATTCTATTATGAGAACAAATTATGATGTTGACACTTCGTCTCTTGATAATACTTGATACACACTTTCTGCGCCTAGCTGAAAGGCGTTAAAGAAAAGCGCTTATGGGAGACAACCCATGTTTTTACCTACAGTACTTTGTTTTTATTTTGTGTCTTGGAAGTTGTTTACTACTGTAGCAACCTCTCCTTATCTTAGTTTTGTGTTTTGTTCTGCCAAGTTAAGCCGTTGATAGAAAAGTAAGTACTAGATTTGGATTACTGCACAGTTCCAGATTTCTTTGCTATCACGAATCTGGGTCCACCTCCCTGTAGGTAACTCAGAAAATTAAGCCAATTTACGTGCATGATCCTCAGATATGTACACAACTTTCATTCAATTTGAGCATTTTCATTTGAGCAAGTCTGGTGCCATTTTAAAATTCGTCAATACGAACTGTTCTGTTTTGACAGATTCTGCCTTTTATTTCGCATTGCCTCTTTCGCTATGTTGGATGAATTTCTTTGATCCACTAATGTCCAGTAGCATTATGCAATGTCCAGAAGTGTTAAGAATGATTGTGTCACCTCTGAATATGTCAATTTATATTGTGCACTAACCCTCTAATGAGTTGTTTCGAGTTTGGTGTGGAGGAAGTTTTCAAGGATCAAGAGAGTAGTATGATGCAACATGATCAAGGAGAGTGAAAGCTCTAAGCTTGGGGATGCACCCGGTGGTTCACCCCTGCATATATCAAGAAGACTCAAGCGTCTAAGCTTGGGGATGCCCAAGGCATCCCCTTCTTCATCGACAACATTATCAGGTTCCTCCAGAAACTATATTTTTATTCCATCACATCTTATGTGCTTTTTCTTGGAGCGTCGGTTTGTTTTTGTTTTTTGTTTTGTTTGAATAAAATGGATCCTAGCATTCACTTTATGGGAGAGAGACACGCTCCGCTGTAGCATATGGACAAGTATGTCCTTGGTTTCTACTCATAGTATTCATGGCGAAGTTTCTCCTTCGTTAAATTGTTATATGGTTGGAATTGGAAAATGATACATGTAGTAATTGCTATAAATGTCTTGGATAATGTGATACTTGGCAATTGTTGTGCTCATGATTAAGCTCTTGCATCATATGCTTTGCACCCATTAATGAAGAAATACATAGAGCATGCTAAAATTTGGTTTGCATATTTGGTTTCTCTAAGGTCTAGATAATTTCTAGTATTGAGTTTGAACAACAAGGAAGACGGTGTAGGGTCTTATAATGTTTTCAATATGTCTTTTATGTGAGTTTTGCTGCACCGGTTCATCCTTGTGTTTGTTTCAAATAAGCCTTGCTAGCCTAAACCTTGTATCGAGAGGGAATACTTCTCATGCATCCAAAATACTTGAGCCAACCACTATGCCATTTGTGTCCACCATACCTACCTATACTACATGGTATTTTCCGCCATTCCAAAGTAAATTGCTTGAGTGCTACCTTTAAAATTCCATCATTCACCTTTGCAATATATAGCTCATGGGACAAATAGCTTAAAAACTATTGTGGTATTGAATATGTAATTATGCACTTTATCTCATATTAAGTTGCTTGTTGTGCGATAACCATGTTCACTGGGGACGCCATCAACTATTCATTGTTGAATTTCATGTGAGTTGCTATGCATGTTCGTCTTGTCTGAAGTAAGAGAGATCTACCACCATAGGGTTAAGCATGCATATGTTAGAGAAGAACATTGGGCCGCTAACTAAAGCCATGTTCCATGGTGGAAGTTTCAGTTTTGGACAACAATCCTCAAATCTCAAATGAGAAAATTATTAATTGTTGTTATATGCTTATGCATAAAAGAGGAGTCCATTATCTGTTGTCTATGTTGTCCCGGTATGGATGTCTAAGTTGAAGAATAATCAATAGCGAGAAATCCAATGCGAGCTTTCTCCTTAGACCTTTGTACAGGCGGCATAGAGGTACCCCTTTGTGACACTTGGTAAAAACAATGCATTGTGATGACCCGGTAGTCCAAGCTAATTAGGACAAGGTGCGGGCACTATTAGTACACTATGCATGAGGCTTGCAACTTATAAGATATAATTTACATGATGCATATGCTTTATTACTACCGTTGACAAAATTGTTTCATGTTTTTAAAATCAAAGCTCTAGCACAAATATAGCAATCGATGCTTTTCCTCTATAGAGGACCATTCTTTTACTTTCAATGTTGAGTCAGTTCACCTATTTCTCTCCACCTCAAGAAGCAAACACTTGTGTGAACTGTGCATTGATTCCTACATACTTGCTTATTGCATCTATTATATTACTCTATGTTGACAATATCCATGAGATATACATGTTACAAGTTGAAAGCAACCGCTGAAACTTAATCTTCTTTTGTGTTGCTTCAATGCCTTTACTTTGAATTATTGCTTTATGAGTTAACTCTTATGCAAGACTTATTGATGCTTGTCTTGAAGTGCTATTCATGAAAAGTCTTTGCTATATGATTCACTTGTTTACTCATGTCATATACATTGTTTTGATCGCTGCATTCACTACATATGCTTTACAAATAGTATGATCAAGATTATGATGGCATGTCACTCCAGAAATTATACGTATTTATCGTTTTACCTGCTCGGGACGAGCAGAACTAAGCTTGGGGATGCTGATACGTCTCCGACGTATCGATAATTTCTTATGTTCCATGCCACATTATTGATGTTATCTACATGTTTTATGCACACTTTATGTCATATTCGTGCATTTTACGGAACTAACCTATTAACAAGATGCCGAAGTGCCGATTCTTTGTTTCTGCTGTTTTGGTTTCGTAAATCCTAGTAAGGAAATATTCTCGAATTGGACGAAATCAAAGCCAGGGGCCTATTTTCTCACGAAGCTTCCGAAGTCCGAAGGAGAGACGAAGAGGGGCCACGGAGGGGCCACACTATAGGCGGCGCGGCCCCCCTTGGCCGCGCCGGCCTGTAGTGTGGGGCCCCGTGCCGCCTCTTGACCTGCCCTTCCGCCTATAAAAAGTCTCCGTGACGAAACCCCCGCATCGAGAACCACGATACGGAAAACCTTCCAGAGACGCCGCCGCCGCCGATCCCATCTCGGGGATCCAGAGATCGCCTCCGGCACCCTGCCGGAGAGGGGAATCATCTCCGGAGGACTCTACGCCGCCATGGTCGCCTCCGGTGTGATGTGTGAGTAGTCTACCCCTGGACTATGGGTCCATAGCAGTAGCTAGATGGTTGTCTTCTCCCCATTGTGCTATCATTGTCGGATCTTGTGAGCTGCCTAACATGATCAAGATCATCTATCTGTAATTCTATATGTTGCGTTTGTTGGGATCCGATGAATAGAGAATACTTGTTATGTTGATTATCAAAGTTATGCTATGTGTTGTTTATGATCTTGCATGCTCTCCGTTACTAGTAGATGCTCTGGCCAAGTAGATGCTTGTAACTCCAAGAGGGAGTACTTATGCTCGATAGTGGGTTCATGCCTGCATTGACACCGGGACGATGTGATGAAAGTTCTAAGGTTGTGTTGTGCTGTTGCCACTAGGGATAAAACATTAGTGCTATGTTCAAGGATGTAGTCACTAGTTACATTACGCACCATACTTAATGCAATTGTCTGTTGTTAGCAACTTAATACTGGAAGGGGTTCGGATGATAACCTGAAGGTGGACTTTTTAGGCATAGATGCAGTTGGATGACGGTCTATGTACTTTGTCGTAATGCCCAATTAAATCTCACTATACTCATCATGATATGTATGTGCATGGTCATGCTCTCTTTATTTGTCAATTGCGCAACTGTAATTTGTTCACCCAACATGCTGTTCGTCTTATGGGAGAGACACCTCTAGTGAACTGTGGACCCCGGTCCAATTCTCTTTACTGAAATACAATCTACTGCAATACTTGTTCTACTGTTTTCTGCAAACAATCATCTTCCACACAATACGGTTAATCCTTTGTTACAGCAAGCCGGTGAGATTGACAACCTCACTGTTTCGTTGGGGCAAAGTACTTTGGTTGTGTTGTGCAGGTTCCACGTTGGCGCCGGAATCCCTGGTGTTGCGCCGCACTACATCCCGCCGCCATCAACCTTCAACGTGCTTCTTGGCTCCTCCTGGTTCGATAAACCTTGGTTTCTTTCTGAGGGAAAACTTGCTGTTGTGCGCATCATACCTTCCTCTTGGGGTTGCCCAACGAACGTGTGAAATACACGCCATCATCTTCCCAAAGGCGAAGCTGGACAAAACTCTCGACGAAATGGCGGAAGCTTTCCTTGTCGATCCTTCCGAACCTGTAGAGGTACTGAAACGTCGCAGCCGCTTGATGGGTGCAGTTCTTACTTTCCAGTTGCTCATGGGCCACGGGATGGGGTCGGAATTGGAAGAGTTCTCTAAGGCGCTGCCTACTGATGATGAAAATCATCTAGTCAACCTTGAGCCTTACAAGAGATCAGCAATAACTTGCGCCAACCGGCTTCTGAAGTTGGTGTATGAAGCACAAGCCGAGCCTATCCCTGAGTCAGCCCCGGTTCAACGTCGGCGAATCCTTGAACCATTATTTGATTTGTTGTACATAAGATTATCGTAACTCTTTTTAAATTCGGCTCTGTTGCCAAACATCCTTTTGCCTGTATGATGTGCACTCAATACTCCCGATGGGAGTTTTTATATTAATGCTTGGTCTGAACTGAGGACGTGCTGCAGATTCCTTCATCTTCTTCCCGTGCCGAGCTTTTTTCGAATTCTTCGGGAAATGACGAGTCAGGCCTTGTTCGTCAGTTACGCGACCAGGTGTCTAGTCTGAATAAAGACATTACTTCCCTTCGTGCAATGGCCGCCTTGGTGAAGAAGAAAGGAGAAATAGCGACTGCCGTCGAACAATACGCTCTCGATGGTCTTCATGTTGCTTCCGAAAGCCTAGGCTGTGAGTGTTTAGTCTATCTTCTAATTCCGGGTATAGCTTGAATGTTCTAACATTCGTTCCTTTTCCAGTCGTAGCTTCGGATGCAGCCGAAGAGGACAGGAAGATTCATCAAGAGGTTGAGGCGATGACCGACGTTGCACACCCAACGCATGGTTTATGGCTGCATCGTCCGAAGGCCGTCATCATGGCGAAGTTTAAGTACCGGGTGATGAAGGCGCATTACTATAAATACTATGCCCTTCTTACGATGGTTTGGCACACCTTGTTTCCTCTGGATAAGGCACCCGAAACCTTGTCTGGTTTGTTCACCCGATTCAAGTCTCCCGAGAGGATTCGGCTGCTGGTGCGGAAAGAGCTTCTAGCTGGTGCTGAGCTCGCCTTTGCTTCAATATTGGCATGTCATCCATCTTTGGATTTAAGAGCCGTGGCAAACACTAAAAGGGATTTAGGCCAATATTATGATGTTGCTCGAGGTCCTGCTCACACCATTGTTTCTCGGATGGAATCATGCCTCGAAAAGGAACTGAAGGCCCATTGGGACCGGGGATCCCGATTGTAAATAGAATAACCTTGTATTCGCATAAGATTGTTTACTGCGTACGCTGTACGCTTATGTTATTTTGATTGATATTTTGTTGTCGAGTGCGGCTGAGTGATCAGTTCAACCTGCTTACTCGACGATTTCGTTGTATTTTATGCAATGTTATTGCGAAGTCAATATGTAATTTATGCAAAAGTTCGGCTTCGTCACACGGTGCACCGGTTTGAGCCTTATCTTAATGTAACCATCGACTGCAGCACTCGCGTATTTTTCGAGGCTTGGATTGGTTGTTTTTGTGTGTCATTAATCTTAGCTCTCGCTGAGAGTATTTGATTAATGTCATCGTGTGGGCCAGCGCTCCCGATGGGAGTTAGAGCCGATGGAAAAAAGGTTCCGGACGTTACGTTCGGGTGCCAAAGCCTGAGGCAAAAAAAAGGGTAACAGAAATCTGATTAGATCTTTATTCATAATGTAAGGCAACTTTGTAGGCCGTTAAATGAAAACAATCGTATCCTATGTATAAAACCGTCGCAATTGCGCGATGTTCCATGGATTCTCGACATCTTTTCCTGAGGCTGGATTTTTGAGCCGATAAGCTCCTCCTGGTATCACTTCGGTGATGATGTATGGTCCTTCCCATGGAGATTCTAGCTTCAAAGGTCTTTTCTGCTTCAACCGAAGTACCATATCTCCGACACTGAAATTTCGACTGCGTATCCGTCGACTGTGATAATTTCTCAGTGCTTGTTGGTAGACCGTTGTTCTTGCCAAGGCGATATCTCATGCTTCGTCAAGGAGATCGACAGCATCTTGTAGCGCGATATTGGAGGAGGACTCTGTATACACCGTTACTCGAGGTGCTTCAAATCGGACGTCAGCTGGTAGGACTGCTTCGGCTCCGTACACCAAGAAGAATGGAGTGTATTAAGTCGACCTGTTGGGGGTGGTACGTAAACTCCATAGCACAGATGGTAACTCTTCAACCCAGGCTCCGGCTGCACCTTTAAGGCGTTTCTTTAAACCATCCCCTATTAAACCATTGATCCTTTCCACCTGGCCATTGGTCTGGGGGTGAGAAACTGATGCAAATTTCAATTTGATTCCCCCATCGTCACAAAATTTCCTGAACTCCTCGGAATCAAAATTGGAACCGTTGTCTGTGACGATGCTGTGGGGCATACCAAATCGACAGGTTATTCCTTTGAAGAATTGAACCGCCGTTTCAGCCTTTTGATTTCGCACTGGTACTGCCTCGATCCACTTAGTGAATTTGTCGACTGCAACCAGTAAGTACGTGTGTCCTCCGGGTGATGATCTTGGCAGCGGTCCAACTTGATCGAGTCCCCATTGAGCGAACGGCCATGCCAAGGGTATTGTCATTAAATCCATTGCAGGAGCGTGTGGTTTCGACGAGAAACGTTGGCACGCATCGCACTTCATGACTAGATCCCTGGCATCCGATGCTGCTGTTGGCCAGTAAAATCCTGCCCTAAAGGCTTTCGCCACAAGGGCTCTGCTTCCTGCATGATGCCCACAGGTTCCTTCATGTATCTCGTGTAACAATGCTTTTCCATCGTCAATGGCGATGCACCTTTGGAAGATCCCTGAGATGCTACGCTTGTAAAGCTCGCCATTTATCACCGTAAAAGCCTTTGATCGTCTAACGATTCGTTTAGCTTCCACAGGGTCTTCCGGCAGCTCTTGCTTCGATAGGTAGGCTAGGAATGGTTTGGTCCATAGTGGCTCGAGGAGGAGAACTTGTTCGGCAGGGAGGCCTGGGAATTCTTCAGTCGAAGGTTTTTGTAATGAGCTTTTCTCCAACTCTTCAACCGATGGTTTTGCAGACGGCTTTTCTTTGATTGATCTTTGAGCAATCACTTCGTAAAAAACTCCATCTGGAATAGGGGAGCATGTGGACCCGATGTTCGCCAGAGTGTCGGCTTCCTCGTTACTGGCTCTGCCGATATGCTTAAGCTCACACCCTTCGAATTTAGCCTCCATACTCTGATACAGCTGCCGATAAGCAACCATGTTATCACTGACTGCGTCACAAAGGTTCATCGACTGCTGGACCACCAAGTTTGAGTCTCCGTAGATTTCTAGGCGCGTAGCACCACACGCCTTCGCCATTTTCATTCCATGTAGCAGTGCTTCGTATTCTGCTTCGTTGTTTGTCGGCAGGGAGAAGTTCATGCGTAGTATATACCTCATCTTGTCTCCTTGTGGTGATATCAGTACCACTCCTGCCCCCGCGCGTGTACTCCGTTTTGACCCATCAAAGTACATCACCCATGACCCCGACATGTCGGGTGTTGCTGGTGTTTGTGACTGGATCCAATCTGCCACAAAATCTGGGAGAATTTGGGATTTTACTGCCGTTCGGTTGACGTAAGTTATGTCGTGTGGTGCTAACTCGATGGCCCATTGAGACACTCGACCCGTGGCTTCCGGATTGGTCATTATGCTCTTCAGGGGTGCTTCGCTCACGACTTTAATCGGGTGCTCCGTGAAGTAGTGCCTCAGCTTGCGAGCCGACCTCCACACTGCATATGCCAACTTCTGGTGATGAGGATACCTCTGCCTCGCGGGGGTGAGTACTTCACTGAGGTAGTAAACGGGCCTCTGCACGCCATGAACTCTCCCTGCTTCTTCTCGCTCGACAACCAAAACGCTGCTGAAGACTTGAGCTGTGGCGGCTATGTACATCAGCAGTGTCTCCTTTTCGTGCAGGGTTACGAGCACCGGGGAGGTCGATAGGATTTTCTTCAAGTTGTCGAAGGAATCTTGTGCCTCCTTTGTCCACTCGAACTTTTCTGACTTTTTCATCAAGTTGTAGAAGGGCAAAGCTTTCTCCCCTAGCTTTGCGATGAGCCTGCTAAGCACTGCTAATCGGCCTGCCAACTGCTGCACTTGGTGCAGATTCTTTGGCGGCTCCATGTCGAGAATAGCTTTGATCTTCAAGGGGTTAGCCTCGATTCCTCTGGCTGATATGAAGTACCCGAGTACTTGTCCTCCTGGCACCCCGAAAAAACATTTCTTCGGATTCAGCTTAATTTTGTATCTGTCCAGATTGTCGAAGGTTTCCCGTAAATCATCAATGAGTGTGGCTGCGTGTTTCGTTTTCACCACGATGTCGTCGATGTAGACTTCAATGTTTCTTGCAATCTGCTCCGCGAGGCAGGCTTGCATGCAGCGTTGATAGGTAGCTCCTGCATTTTTTAACCCGAAGGTCATGACGTTGTAACAGAAAACGCCGTGTGGAGTGATGAATGCGGTCAGCTCCTGGTCTTCCTTCTTCAGTTTGATCTGGTTGTACCCGGAGTACGCATCGAGGAAAGAGAGACGATCGCACCCGGCTGTAGAATCAACTATCTGATCTATTCGAGGCAGTGGGAAATGATCTTTCGGGCAGTGCTTGTTAAGGCTAGTGTAATCGATGCATATGCGGAGGGCGGTTGTGTCTTTCTTTGGCACCATGACTGGATTAGCCACCCATTCAGATTCCTTAAACTCTCGGATAAATCCCGCCTTGTGGAGTCGATTAACTTCTTCGCTGATTGCTCTTCTTTTAGGTTCGGAGAATCGCCGCATCGACTGATGTACTGGCTTGGCTGTCGGGTCAACATTTAGGGCGTGCTCAGCGAGTTCCCTGGGGATACCTGGCATGTCGGATGGCTCCCATGCAAATATCTCCCAGCGCTCACGGAGGAACTCGATGAGCGCGCTTTCCTATGCGACACCTAGGTCAGCCGAGGTGTTGACCGTTTTCTTCGGATCAGTAGGGTGCACCTGCAGTTTCTTGGTTTCCTTTGCAGTATCGAACTCATCGGATCTTATGTTTCGATTGTCGGCTGGTGGCTGTGTGTGATCTGTAACGGCGTTGATCGCGTTGAGTTCTTCCTTGGCTCCAAACTTCGAGGCGATCTTCTGAAATTCCCTGTCGCAGTTATCTGACCGAGCGAAGCTGCCGTGAACGGTTATTGGGGTCCCGTTGTTGCCTAGCATCTTTAGTTTCAGATATGCATAATGAGGCACGGACATGAATTTGGCAAACGCAGGTCTGCCGAGGATGGCGTGGTACTGAGATTCCCAGTCGACTACCTCGAACTCAACCCTTTCTTTCCTGAAATTACTGGGCGTGCCGAAGACTACGTCCAACGATGTTTTGCCCAGCGAGTAGGCGGGTCGAGTCGGTATAATGCCGTGGAACCCTGTGTCGGATTCTTTTAGCATGTCGACTGTTAAACCCATTGCCCTCATTGTGCTGGCGAATAACAGGTTCAAGCCGCTTCCACCATCCATAAATACTTTGCCCATATTGTATCCTCCAATCTGTGCTTCCAGGACAAGGGCCGCGTGACCGGGCCTTGGGACGGCCTTCGGGTGATCCGCCCTGCTGAAGGTGATGCTCTGATCTGACCAATCGATAAAATCCGGTGTATCAACCATGGCAACCTCCACGTATTTTACTTCTCGGGAGAACTTTTTGATTTCTCTTTTCGAAAAGCTGGTTTTGTGGATCATGTTGATCTGTCCACGCAGTGCTGGGAATGCCTCGACTGGTTCGTATTCGTCTTTTTCCATTGGCTCGTATGGTTCTGGTACATATGGCTCTAGCTGATGACCATAGGACCTTGCTTTCTCTTCCATTATGCGAACTCTTGATGTGGCTTCAGCTCTAAGATCGTCGCAGAACTGCCGAATCTCTAGGAAGTGTCGGCAGTTCCTCAACAGATGGCTGGACTTCTCCCGACCATCCTTAGGATCGAAATAAGAGTGGAGATAACATGGCGCTTCAAGTTGCTCTGTAGCTGAGAGGTGTGGAGAACGGGTGCGTCCTCTGATTGATGACATGTCATAGCATCGAGAGTGGACTACTGTTCTGCCTTCCTCTTCACGGTGTGAACTCCTTCGTCTCTTTATTTGTCCAGCTGCGGCGTCGAGATTTTCCCGATTGCTCTCTCGTATGCTTCTGGGCGAAGCCTTTAGGGTTGCTGCCGAAGGGACACCCTCCTGAGGCACAGCCTTTGAGTGGGACGCGCCGGCCCCGGGGAGGCGAAGAAAACCTCCGGAGTCGACGACGAAGTGGACGCCACCGAAAACAGCTTCCGTGTCGCGAGACGATGCCATAGAGTTCGGGTGAAGCTCTTCGCGGCGCGGCACGAATTCGAAGGATCCACAGCGGATCGGATCTTTTGACTTTGCTGGCGTCGGTGACTCGAGTAAGAACGCCGCGGACGTAACTGGTGCTGCCGATGACCTGCCTTGTGCCGACAGATTTCCCACAGACGGCGCCAATTGTCGAGGGTACTCCTCGCCAATGCCCTCCGATAGGGGCTTAGGGTTGATGGAATCCTGTAGGCTAACACGAGACATCGGTTCACAGGCAAGCGGGGAGAGCGATTTACCCAGGTTCGGGGCCCTCGATGAGGTAAAACCCTTACGTCCTGCCTGTCTGTTCTTTGATTATGATGACAATGGGTTACAATGGGGTGCCGAATACTTCGGCTGAGGTCTAGTCGAGATTGCCATTTCTAGGGTTACTTAGCTCTAAGCTTCTTCGGGCTAAGATTGCTAAGATTGTTCGTGTTCTTCGGCAGCCCCTCTCCTAGCCTTTATATAGGAGGCCAGGTCTCAAGGGTCCTAACCGAGTACGACTAGGTTTACAGTACTTTTTAGATCTAATCTTTCCTTGCTGACCGCTTACTTGTCTTGCCCGCCAAGGTTTCCTCCGGCGCGCTGTCCAGGTGGCCCATCTAGCCTTCGGCTGTCTTCATGGGCCTCCAATTAGTCAATACAGGATAGGGCAACATCGGTTACTCGAAGGGTAGTGCCCACGTCAGCAGTGCCGGCCCAACCGGCAGTGCCGGTGAGGCAGGGGCGGCAGTGCCGGTCAACAAGGAAACACTCCAGATCTGCTCTAGACTCAACCATTGTTCCTCAAAATTTCACAGCACCATGCACAAGATTATCCACCTCTATGGCAAAACTTACGGAGAGAATCGTCCACCCATCTTTCTTCTAGAGAGGTCTACCCAATCTAGAGAGGGAGAGAGAGGAGGGAAACTAACCGGAGGAGGAAGCCATGGAGGGGAGGGGGCCCTGCCCGGATCCACCGACCAGAGGAGGAAGGAGGTCCCGGGACGGCGGCCGGAGGGCAGGAGGTGACGGCGGCGATGGCTGGGGTCGGGGACGGGAGAGAGGAGAGGGACGCACGATGGGGAAGAAGGAGCAGTTGCCCTAACTTCCCCTGCGGGCCTTCAACTTAATCCACGCCCCCAGCGGCAGTGCCGCCCAGCCGAGGCCGGCAGTGCCGGTGCCACCGGTAGTGCCGGGGTGGAGGCACCGGCAGTGCCGCCGAAGCAGTCCACAGCCCAACAACCCTCGAAAGTTTGCAAAGTTTTAGCATGTGGAGATAGAAATGGTTTCTTTTAGGAAAGGTGGGGCTTAGGATAGAAAGAGCACACTGTTGATGGTACGATATCACTCATATTTGCAAAAAAATGCAAATGAAGTCCAAACATGAGTGATTTCCCATAAGAACAAAAGATATGTCAAATAAAAGGCGATAAGATCCAAATAACTCCAACTCTTCACAAGGAAGAGTGTGGCCTAGGCCACCATATATGAGTGTTGTGGCATGGCACCGCGAAGATATATCTTGGGTCCAAGCCACTACTCATCATTGAAGCTCACATATCAACATATGATATAACGAGAATGATTTCTTAATGTTGGCATTATGGGGGGAGGGATAGCTCAATAATTTAAACCGCACTCCCCCTATTTCCATGCCCACATCTAAACCAAATAAAGTTTTGAGACGAAGGTGTGTTTGCAAGATGATCAAGCTATACTCCTTGAATCAATGATGTTTAGCTCATTCCTCAAATAAGTGAACCTTGCTTCATCAAGAGGCTTCGTGAATATATCGGCAAGTTGATCTTTGGTAGGAACATAGATGAGCTCAATATCACCACGGGCAACATGATCCCTAATGAAATGATTCCGGATCTCAATATGCTTCGTTCTTGAATGTTGCACCGGATTATAGGCAATCTTGATGGCACTTTCATTGTCACATAATAGAGGCACTTTGTCACAAATGACACCGTATTCCTTTAAAGTTTGCCTCATCCATAACAATTGAGTGCATCCACTTGCGGCGGCAACATATTCGGCTTCGGCGGTGGAGAGAGATATACAATTTTGCTTCTTAGAAGACCAACACACCAAGGACCTACCAAGAAATTGGCAAGCCCCGGAGGTTGATTTCCTATCATCCTTGTCTCCCGCCCAATCCGCATCGGTGTATCCATTGAGAATAAAGCTAGAGCCTTTGGGGTACCAAATACCATATCTTGGGGTATCAACCAAATATCGAAAGATTATTTTGAGAGCTATCATGTGGCTCTCCTTAGGAGAAGCTTGATACCTAGCACACACACCAACACTCAACACTATGTCCGGTCTAGATGCGCAAAGGTAAAGCAAGGATCCAATCATGGAGCGATATACCTTTTGATCCACCTCTTTACCATTGGGATCAAGTGCAAGATGACATTTGGTAACCATAGGAGTGGCAACACCTTTCATCTCGGTCATCTTAAACCTCTTGAGCATGTCTTGGAGATATTTTGCTTGGTTGATGAAGGTTCCTCCTCTCAATTGCTTGATCTCAAAACCAAGGAAGAACTTCATCTCTCCCATCATAGACATCTCAAACCTATCGGTCATAAGCTTTGAGAAATCATCATTGAAAGCTTTGTTAGTAGAGCCAAAGATAATATCATCAACATATAATTGGCAAACGAAAAGCTCCCCATTGACCCTCTTAGTAAAAAGAGTGGGATCGATTAGCCCAACATCAAACCCACGGTCTACCAATAATTCTTTAAGGTGCTCATACCAAGCTCTAGGAGCTTGTTTGAGATCATAAAGAGCTTTATCAAGCTTGTAGACATGGTTAGGGAAGTTGAGATCCTCGAACCCCGGGGGTTGCTTAACATAAACCTCTTCATGCAAAGGACCATTAAGAAATGCACTTTTCACATCCATTTGTTGTAACTTAAAGTTATGATGCGATGCATAAGCAAGAAGGATACGGATGGACTCAAGGCGAGCCACGGGAGCATAGGTTTCTCCAAAGTCAATTCCCTCAACTTGAGAGAACCCTTGAGCCACCAATCTTGCCTTGTTCCTCACAACATTTCCAAACTCATCTTGCTTGTTCTTGAATATCCATTTAGTGCCAATAACATCGCGGCACCCCTTTGGCTTCTCTACTAAGGTCCACACTTTGTTGCGCTTGAAGTTGTTGAGTTCTTCGTGCATAGCTTCCAACCAATCCGAATCTTCAAGGGCTTCAAACACTTTCTTGGGTTCCACTAAGGAGATATAAGCATGATGGTTGCTAAAATTAGCCAATTGCCTTCTTGTGGAAACCTTTGCCCTTATATCACCAAGAACCTTATCATGAGTGTGATCACGAAGCTCAAGGTTCCTTTCTCTTCTTGCTAGACAACGGGCCTCGATCTCCTCCTTGGTTCTTCTAGGCCTTGGAGGTATCACTTGATCAACTTGATCTTTTGGGTCCCCGTCTTGACCTTCAACTTGAGCAACTACAATTTCTTGAGAGTGCTCAACCTCATGTGCTTGATCTTGGACATCATTTGGTGCGGAGCAAATATCCAATAGATACTTGTCGGAGCCATCATGAATTCTTGGTTGATCTTGACCTTGATCTTGTCCTTGATCTTGTCCTTGATCTTGTTCTTGATCTTGTCCTTGATCTTGCACACAAGAGGGAGAGTTTTGTTCTTGTTCTTGGGTTGGTGCATCATTTGCTTCACTTGATGGGGTTTGTTGATGTTGAGAAGATGAGGGCTCCACCGTGGTAGAGCATAGTCCTTCCTGAGACGCCACACCGTGTCCCTCAATGGGGCAAAAAAACCCCACACCCATTCTTACTATGGCATCTTGAGGTATTTCATCACCTGCACATACATCAACTTGCCCCACTTGGGAGCCATCATTTTCTTCGAACCTCACACTACAAGATTCAATGATAATCCCGGAGGCTATATCAAAGATTCTATAAGTGTGAGACTCGGCACCGTAACCAACAAATATACCCTCCAAAGCTTTAGGAGCAAATTTAGATAAACGAACCCCTTTGATTTTGTAGAAACACTTACACCCGAACACCTTGAAGTATGAGATATTAGGCTTGTTCCCGGTGAGTATTTCATATGGAGTCTTGTTCAAGCCCTTGCAGAGATAGAGCCGGTTAGAGGAGTGACAAGCGGTGGAGATGGCTTCGGCCCAAAAGTTATAGCGGGATTTGTACTCCGCCATCATAGACCTTGCCATATCCATAAGAGTCCGGTTCTTCCTCTCCGCAACACCATTTTGTTGAGGGGTGTAAGCAGCGGAATATTGATGTCGAATCCCCTCATCACTAAGAAAATCATTGAGTGTGTAGTTCTTGAACTCGGAGCCATTGTCACTTCTTATTGCCATAATGAGGAGGTTGTGTTGGCGTTGCACCTCGGTAGCAAAGTCAATGAATATTTGTTGAGTCTCATCTTTCGTCTTGAGAAAGTAGACCCAAGTGTATCTTGAGTAGTCATCAACAATCACCAAGCAATGTTTCTTCGCACCAAGACTTGCATGAGTAACGGGACCAAAGAGATCCACATGAAGGAGCTCCAAGATCCTCTTGGAAGAGATGATGGTCTTGCTTGGATGCGGAGAGTCATGCATTTTGCCTTCAACACAAGCCCTACAAACACGATCTTTGGCAAAAGACACATTTTCCATTAGTCCCACAATATGGTTCCCCTTGTGAAGACTTTGCAAAGTTCTCATGTTGACATGGGCTAGGCGGCGATGCCAGAACCAACCCACGTCCGCCTTTCCGAATAGGCACATCGCACTTGTCGTGGTGGTCCCCGAAAAGTCCACCACATACAAGTTGTGTTCGCGATACCCAACGAAAGCGACTTTTAGATTCTTGCTCCACAAGAGGACCACAATATCATTATCAATAAAGACGGCCAAACCCATCTTTCCAAGGGCGGAAACAGAAAGCAAATTGTAACCAAGAGTTTTGACAAGCATGACATCCACAAGGGTAATGTTGTGTGCAACCACAACCTTGCCAAAACCCAATACCTCGGATGTAGAATTATCGCCAAAGGAGACGGTGATATCATTTATGTTAGGCCTCAACTCCTTGACGAGGTTCTTGCCGCCGGTCATATGACTTGTACATCCACTATCAAGTACCCATTTTGAACCTCCGGCGGCATAGTCCTACATGAGATCAATTCTTGGATTTAGGTACCCATTTCTCAATGGGTCCTCTTTTGTTAGCAACAAGGGTCTTTGGAACCCAAATAGACCAAGCAACATAACCATCATATGGACCAACATATTTAGCATAAACATCACCATAATAATCTTTAAAAAGAACATAGTGAGGGTTATCAATTCCCGCACCATCATCAATAATGGTTTTGCCCTTTTGGGTTTCACCATTAGTAGTGACCTTCTTTTGTGCGGGCTTGGCATTTGGCTTGTTTGCCTTTTTAGCCTTGGTATTGAAACCAAGTCCCTCCTTCCCATTGTTTGACCTTTGCTTACTCAAAAGATCATCCAAGGAAAGTTTACTTTGAGGAGAGGAGGCCTTAGCAAATTCATCTTTCAACCTAGCATTTTCCTCAATAATATTTGCATGATCACATGAAGGAGTAGAGGTACTAGGTATGTCATATGAAGCAAGCCTAATTTGAAGTTGCTCATAAGACTCGAAGAGGAGAGAGTATTCACTCTTCAAGGCTTTGTGAGCCTTGTCTAGTTCATCTAGATCCTTCACAAGTTTCTCATGATCAACACCAAATTTGGCCTTTTCCTTTATAAGCACTTTAGTCTTAGCTCTAGCAAGATCTCTAGCTTTAGTGAGCTTGTTAAGTTTATCTTGAGGTTCTTCAAGATTTTCTAGCCTCTCTTCAAGAGATGCTATAGTTTCTTGACATTCCTCAAGAGCATTTTTAAGAGCATGTATTTCTAGAGAGTCTTCTCTTTCTATTTGGCACTTTTTCTCAAGAGTATCATTTAGTTGAGCTATACGAACCATGAGACTTGAAACATGCTTCTTAGTGTTACCTTGTAGGTTAAGAATGAAATCATCAAAGTCTAGCATTTCTTGTTTCACTTTTAGACTAGCAAGATCAACCCCTAGATCATTTGAAATGTTAGGCGTAGAGGGGTTAGGAGACGATACCTCGGAAGATTTAGCCATGAGGCATCTTTCTTCCTCCACATGAATGACCTTATTGGGAGATTCACTTGTTGATGAAGAGTTAGTAGAGAGGGAGGCAAGGGCAACCAATCCATTTGAGGTTGCATCTTCTTCATCATCAACATCTTCATCTCCGGAGGTATACTCTTCTTGAGTTGATAGCACAATAGATGTGTCCAAGGTGGACCTTGCCATAAAGCAATGTGCATTCTTGCGTTGAGGGTTCTCATTGGGTGAATCAAAGAGAGAGGAAGAGGGAATGTTGGTGGTGACAATGGCGGCCACTTCTCTTGAGCTTTCCTCTTCATCATCACTAGCACTTTCAATCTCATCGGAAGAGTATTCTTCATTAGCCACTAGCACAATCCTTGAGGGCCTTTTGCCCTTCTTGTTCTTGTTATAGAATTTCTTGTTTGGGGGCTTTGAATATTTGCCCTTTGAGTCTTTGCTCTTGTCCTTGGGGATGAGCCTTCCACCATTAGTCTCCCTATTCTCATAGGGACATTCGGCAATGAAATGGCGCTTGTCATTGCAATTGTAGCAAGATCTTGTTCTTGGGCCCGAGCTTGAGGGACCCCTTGAGTTGTTTCTCTTGATGTTGTCTTCCTTGGCCTTGGAAGGATCAATCCAAAAGGTGTTTGCATGGAACGCCATGTGGTCATGGTAGTGGTGTTCCAAGTCTTCCGGATAGGTCATGCTCCAAGATGCCCTATAAGATTCTTGAGGAATCACTTCTTGCACGGGGTTGACCACCAAGGCAAGGTTGGACCCTTTTGTCATCCCAATGGCACGATTGCGGGAATCATGAGAGTTTTGCTCAAGCACCTTGAGAGCTTGCATCT
This sequence comes from Lolium perenne, assembly GCF_019359855.2. NCBI lineage: Eukaryota > Viridiplantae > Streptophyta > Magnoliopsida > Poales > Poaceae > Lolium > Lolium perenne. Next base: position 187,130,274 of record NC_067245.2, read on the forward strand.
CGTGCACGGCTTGTTGAGAGGTGAGAGAGGCATAGCATTCTCTTCCGACAAGAGTCTTGACATCAATAGGCTCAAACGGTATCATGCACTCAATGTACTTCTCCTTGATCCAAGAGTCATTAATGTGAGTGGCTCCAACATTCCGGAAGGAGCCGGCAACGGTGAGAAGTCTTCCATACATATCTTCATGATCTTCATCCGGTAGCCTCATGAATCCTTCGGCTTTATTCCGAAGAGCATTATACTTGTTCCTTCTTGTGCTCTCACTTCCAATGCAACTCGCGGCCAAACCATCCCAAGCATCCTTGGCGGTGGTGAAATTCCGAACACGAGACAACTCCTTTGTCCCCACAGCAGTTTGAATCATGTGCAAGGCGGTGTTGTTGAGTTGACTATCAACCGCTTCTCTTCTAGTCAACTTGTCGGGGTTGTAAGGCTTGAAGCCTTCCACGATGATTCTCCAAAGTTCATTGGAGGCACTGCGAATATGAGAGCTAAACTCAAATTGCCAAGTATCGTAATCATTAACGGAAAACTTAGGTGGGTCGCCCCGGATGTTTATATGAGGATGGGGAACCGGTATATCGGGAGATAGAAAAGGTGGAGGTACTCGATTGTAGCTCTCACTTCCACTAGTTCCCTTGGGAGATGCAATGGGGGGTTTGATAGTGTTTAAGTTATCACCATCCATGGGTGTGGTAGCGGAGGGTAATACCGAAGTATCACCCTCTACTACCGCATCCGTGACATTAACCTCTATGGTGGGAGCCACGGGACGGGGAGGAGTCAAAAGCTCGGAAATCATTTTTCTCATGCTTTGCATTTGAGCATCCATGGATGACCTCAACGAATTGATATCATCCATGGTGACCATCCTAGCCTCCCCATCCGTAGGTCCATCGTCTGGCATACTCTTAGGCGGTTAAGCCCGAAATAAGAGCCGAGGCTCTGATACCAATTGAAAGGATCGTATGCCGCACCTAGAGGGGGGGGTGAATAGGTGCTAACCAATTTTTAGTTCTTTTTCAATTTAGGCTTGACACAAAGGTAAATTCTCTAGATATGCAACTAAGTGAATTTACCTATATGACAAGGCAAACAACTAAGCAAGATATAGCTAAGCAATATAAGAGATAGAATAGGATAGAGGTAACCGAGAGTGGAGCACGCGATGACACGGAGATGATTCCCGTAGTTCCCTTCCTTTGCAAGAAGGTACGTCTACGTTTGGAGGAGTGTGGTTGCTACGAAAGCCAAACCAACAGCCACAAAGGCTTCACTCAGATCTCCGGTGAGCAACGCCACGAAGGCCTAGCCCACTTCCACTAAGGGATTTCCTCGAGGCGGAAACCGGGCCTTTACAAGGTTCTTGGGGCGCACATCCACAACCGAATTGGAGGCTCCCAAATCTGTTACAGCACAAGAATCAATCAACAATACATCAACACAAATCAACTAGGGATCCAAAGAGGAGCACTAGCAAAGGGGCCCTCAAGCATAAGAGGGGGAAATGAGAAACGCTTCGGTGAGGATGTAGATCGGGGTCTTCTCCTTCGATTCTCCAAAGCACAAGTGATTTGGGTGGTTGAGGGAGGAGATCTGGCTATTTTGGTGTTCTTGGTGGCTCAGCAATGGAGGATGAAGATCTTAGGGTTTGAGCTACCTTCCAAGGTAGGCATGCCGGAAGTGCCGGGCCAGAAATGCCGGCAGTGCCGGGGTGCACTCACCGGCAGTGCCGGCCTGGAGTCGCCGGCAGTGCCGGGGCACACACACCGGCAGTGCCGGCCCGGTGTTGCCGGCAGTGCCGGCCTGAGCCAGTCTCCATGTTCCTCCTTCTTTTCTTCCTTTTTGAGTGAGTCAAGATTTTCCTGTGATATCTTTTCCTAAACTGTAAACCACTTAGCAGACGGTTAAATTTTCATCGGTGTTGTTAACAAACACACAAAACTCAGAGATCATGAAATGTTCTTTCAGGAGTAACCCGGAGACGTGTTGCAACGATACCGTCGATGGGTGAAGTCCCGCGGGATAAAGACATTTTCCGACTAAAGGTTGGGAGAGAAGATAATATGAAGTTGGAGTTCTTCAAGTTTCCCCGTGTTGACAAGATTGCTGGAAGACGTGAAGCGTTAGCAAGGCGGAAACAAGAGGTGAATCTCGGAGAACTCTGGGGGCAACTGTTGTGGGTATACTTCATGGGTGTACCATCAACAGTGCCTAGATCCGGCAAGCTCGGGTGGCCCACAGACGGTGATGTGGCATGTGGCCCATCGGGCGGCCCAGTTGCTGTTGATCATGAGGGATGAAGTCCAGCCCAGGATCGGGAAGCCGGATCGTAACCGACCTTCGGAGGAGGCCGGATCCGTGAAGGCCCATGAGGAACCCGGATCCAGTACGACGTAGATGGAAGGCGGATCCTTGACGTACACGACAAGACATTGTACCGTAGTTAGTCAACCTGTAATCCGGCTAGGACTCTCCAAGTAAACCCTAGATTCGTGCGCCTTTATAAGCCGGATCCCGGGAGCCCTAGAGGCACAACCACAACTCATTGTAACAACGCGAAAGCGCCCAGATAATTCCAGACAAGCAGCAGTAGGCCTTGCCATCGTGCAGGTGATCCGAAGCTGGGTAAATCGTGTACCACCGTCCCGAGTGCACTCCGCCCTATGGCCTCTACTTCTTCTCCCCCTCGTGAGGATCCCTCCTCCGAGGTACCGTCGAATAGGCAACGACACCCAAGGCCCGGTGGTCGTCCTAGACGCCCTCCCCTCGAGCCTATTCCGCTAGCCATGGCTGTCGAGTTTCCTGCAGTGGTGGCACAGGTATGGAAGAAGATGGGGATGCGGAAGAAAATGACCGCCACTGGCCTGCTTAAAAAGGCCAAGGCGTTGGATCCCGACGCGAAGGCTGAAATGCCGCCATTGATGAAGGCAGGCGGCTATCCCAGAAGTTAGGCAGCCCGGCTAGAGCAGGAGTGCAGGTGTCGGGCGCCGCGAACAGCTTTGGAGTCATCCTACTTCCATTTATGGCTAGAGGAAGAAAGTTGTTGGGCCGCTGCTCCTCGATCTATGCGGGAGGACACACGCGCTGTCCGCAAGCACGCGTCGGTTCCCAAAATTTAGTAGATTGATGGGTCACGCTGGACAAGTCGGTCCATTTGGATCACGCGTTGAAGCGTGCGCGATAGGTCCGTCTATCTGCGTGGACCGGTTCAAACGCCCGAGAACTATTTGAGTCGCCGCGGTTGTAGATGTCTAAAACGTGAAAACCCTGTACACGTTGAAAGAAATGCAATGCTACCGCGGATTAGTGGACGGATTTTGCTTAGTGCAAATTTAAGAAGAGAATGTTGGTGTATATCCCTAAGTTTTATTTCTCTTCTAGGGCGTCTACGCTGTGACCTCAACTTTAACATCGTCAACTCCACCGTTCGAGCGGACATGTTGGCACCTCCACCGCGCCTTGTCACCAACGAGGAGAGGCAGCGCCACCGCCGGCTCGCCATCGTCGCAGAGGACGCATGGTAGCGTGGCGCGAGAACTCCCCTCAGGACGTCATCGACGAGAACGAATTCTTCAAGCAGCAACAGACAGAGCGCAAGGCGGCTAGGCAAGCCAAGCGGGGGCACATGGTGTCGTTGCCTATTCGACGGTACCCTGTAGGAGGGATCCTCACGAAGGGGGGAAGAAGTAGGGTCCATAGGGCGGAGAGCCATTGGGGCGGTGGTACGCGGTTCACCCAGCTTCGGAACACGTTGCTCGGCTGCTGCTTGTCTGAAATTATCTGGGTGTTTTCGCGTTGTTACAATGAGTTGTGGTTGTGCCTCTAGGGCTCTCGGGATCCGGCATATAAAGGCGTCAAGAACTAGGGTTTATACGGAGAGTCCTAGCCGGAATACAAGATGCCTAACTACGGAATATATATTACCGTGCACGTTAAGAATCCACCTAGATCTAACTTCCCGCCATGGATCCGGACACTTCATGAGCCTCCATGGATCCGACTCCTGACGTAGGTCGGTAAGGATCCGGCTCTTGTTTCTGGACTGGACTTCTTTCACCTTCTATCAACAACAGCTAGGCCGCCCGGTGGGTCGTAAGTCACCACCACCATCTGTGGGCCATCGGGCTCGCCGAATCTAGACCATATCGTTGCCATACCCATGAAGTATACCCACAACACATATCATTCATCTTGGCGCAGATGGAAGGCTCGACCACCATCGACGACGACGCGTCGGTTAGATATGCTCTAAGAATTACTCCCTCCCTTCCAAAATAGAAAGCGCATAAGATTACTTAAAAGTTAACTCCTACTAACTTTGACCAAATATTTAAGAGAAAAATATCTACATCGAAGGCATTGAGAAATATATTTCATGATGAATCTATTGATATTTATTTAGTATTATAAATATTTATACTTTTTTATAGAAACTTGGTTAAAGTTAGACGAACATTGGATGCGTTATATTTTGGGACACAGTGAATACAGAATACGCACTTTACCTGATGGGTGCATATCCATCCCGGTGGACCGGTTCCACCACCAACTAGGCGCGTGCACCCCTAAACCCAACCTAACCCCTGTTTCTGATCGTGCTCTGGTTTGCTCCCCACCCCCACCGCCTCCGGCCCGCCTGCGGCGCCCTGCTCCTCGCCGTCGCGTCGAGCGGAACCGATTCGATTCCTAGGACTATGGCGCCTCCGCCTCCGCAGAACTGGGCCAACGCGCCGCCCTACCTCTACCGCGGGGCGCAGCAGCAGCAGCAGCAGGCGGCGCCGGCCGCGGAGGACGAAAGCGACGCCAAGCCCGGAGGAGACAGCCGGAGTTCACTGCGGATCGGGAGGCTTCTCGACTGGATGGACGAGGACTACCTGCGCAGCTGCTTCACCTCCTCGCCCGAGGTGATCCGATCACATGCCTCCCTCTGTCCATAAAAAAATGTCTTATATGTGTTAAAATTTAGATGTATCTAGACACTATTTAATGTATAGATACATCCAATTTTAGAAAAAATCTAGGACATCCTTTTATGGACAGAGGAAGTACTATGTGTTGCCCAATTAATTCTTCTTAATTAATCGAGTTTACGCTTGTGTGTCTGCTTGCACCATTACATTGCAACTTTGATGCTCACTAGATTGCGTGGCACTGCATAGTGTCTGACTCTGGGGATGCAGGGATATGGTCTCAGTCTCACATTTTTTGGAAAAAAAAAAGATGGAGGATATAGTCCCCACTGCCTTTAATTTTCTCCTTATATGTGACACTCTGGTGTCTACTAAATATGAAAAGTACACGGTGATCAGTTATAGCTCCTTACTCTGTCTGCGACCTGTCACATTTCAGCTGCCTAAATCAGGCCATATACTTGCCGATGTTCTCCCTTTACTAATCGAACACCAAGAGAAATATTCTATATTCATTTTTAATGCTCACGATTCATCTCAACCTTTTCATCTTCTTTTCGCTGTTACCTCAATAATCATGTCCAATGCAGCTCGTGTCAGTGGTGATCAAGCGGAACAAGGAGACTGGACAATCGGAGGGTTTTGGTTTTCTCAACTTTGCCGACCATGAAGCCGCTGATCTAGTCCTCCAGAGCTACCATGGCCAGAAGATGCCTAATACTGGCAGAGATTTCGCACTCAACTGGGCTTGGACTACTCCTGGGAAGCATGCTGACCATGTTTGCGCCATATACGCTGGGGATTTGAGCCTCGATGTCAAAGACTTCATGTTGTACCATTTGTTCAAGAGTCGCTATCCATCAGTTAAGAGTGCAAACGTTGCATGGGATGATATTGCTGGTTGCTCAAAAGGCTATGGATTTGTTATGTTTGGAGATGTCAATGAATGCAGACAAGCCATGAAGGAAATGAACGGGGCATACTGTTCTACTAAGCGCATGCGTGTCAGTCCTGCTACTGATAAGATGCGTGCCAGTCCTGCTACCAACAAGGACGGTATGGCCACCAACGAAAATGTTTCAAATTTCAAGTTTCGTAGCTACCGTGCAATGTGATTTGAATCCCAGCTTTCTCCCTCTAAATACTGCTGCAAATGTTTATTTAGGGGCTAGTTTTCATCATGTTGCATTGCTTAAAGCTCTGCACTGCTGCAAAAGTTGTGCTTCTTAGATCGTTTCCCTTTACTTGTATACTATCTGGCCGCCCTAGTTGTATCAGTAAGCATTAGCAGCATTGCTCCATGATGTGAATTAGTTTTTTTACCTTCCATTTTATGATGTAAGTGGAGTCAGTTCGCTAATTAACATGCTTATTATCCTGGAGCAGGCTGCCATGCTATCATAGTATGGCATGTTTATCACTTTGTCTTGTTTAGATTGTAGCCTTCCCTTGTCCAGTCCTTTTATTATGCTCTCCTTTTTTTCCAGGACTTCTGGTCTACCCATTTTTTATGTATTGCTAAGTGCCAGTTCACATATTCACATGACACTGCTGCATTGTCATTCGTCATGAACTCTTTGATGCATATTGAGTTGCATGATACACAAATTGTTTCGCTTGCAAGAGAACTGATTTAGATGCACAAGGCCTGAATCCGCTGCAAAAACCTAATGTGGTCTACCGTAAGAACATTATTAAATATCTTAAATCTGGTTTCAGTTTAATTTTGAAACTCCATGATTTAGCAGTAAATATATATCGATGTGAACTAGCTAGTGCTGGGTATACATCCTACAACGTTGCCAGATTGTAGTGCATTAACCCATGACTAGTGGTTGGTTAATTCTCATGTACTGAATACTGATGGATCAGAAATTCATAATAAAGCTAGCATTATCATATCAGTTATACCATACAATTCCTAGCAATGCCAGTATCAATAGTTTCTAACTTCATGTCTCATTTTGCAGATTTCCGTACACAAGAGGCTGATTCTGATTGCAATTCACACAATTGGAGAGTAAGTACATGGTTGTACCCTATAAAAGTATTCACATGTATGGGCGTTTAATCTTAGGATGTATTCATGGCTTGCAGCTATTTGTTGCTCGTCTTGATCTAAGTGTGACCGATGAGGATCTAAAGGAAGCCTTTAGTCCTTATGGAGAGATTACTGATGTAAAGGTAATAGCGGGAAAGAAGTATGGCTTCGTCACATATTTGAGCAGGTATTGGTTGTCATCACTATGTTTTGTTCAGTATATTGTTGTGGTTGCCAACTAGCCGATCAATGGCATGACAAGTGCCTCTTATCCCAGCCATATTTAGGTAGGTGTGTGCAACAATATAGAACTGCATATGCAGCATGCCAATCTTTATTGGTCTGCCATAGCCTCCCTAATGTACCCCAGTTATTGACACAAATATACTGAATGACTTCTATACCTGTGCAGGGCATCAGCTGAGGAGGCTATGAGAATTCTGAATGGAAGCAAGCTGGGAGATAAAAACATAAGGGTTAGCTGGGGTCATTGCGTTGCTAACCAGCAGGTAGCTTTTGCCTCTTCTTTGTTTTCTGCTTTCTAGTTTTTCTGTCCAGATTGTTGCGAGTTTTATTCGCTGACATGCATACTCTTCTATCACAAATATGAGCAGGATCAATGGAATGGTGAGTACCATGGACAACCCCAAGACTCTGGTCCTGTCATTGGTTGGTGTACTAATGATCCTAACATGTACGGTTTCCACCACGGATATGCACATTACCAACAGCAGCAACCACAGCAGACCATGGTACAGGTAGGCATTTTTCATGAGGACCAGAGGCAACCAATATTATTCTTTCCCATTCTAGTTTTGTTTCTGTAAATACCCAGCTCCAATAAGTGAGGTCTTCCCTTCTGCAGTGAGAACACCTGCGCCAGGAATATCTCAGTCCAGGTGTGGCGAAATTCTTGTGACATAAACTCAAGAGGACGTTTCTCGGAACTAAACAGTCTGTGTTGCCATGTTTCATTGCACGTCGCAACTGTGCACCACACACAAGTTTGTTCAGAATGCCTGGAAATGGCAGTTTTGGTTGGTAGATTTTTCTCTTTGCGCAATGATTACAACCATTCCAAGCAGGCTCTTAGGGTTGTGCACCTGTCACACGAGTTCCTTGAGATGCATGGACGATGGTTTGGGGGAAAACACAGTTCAGTCATTTTACAGTTTTGACGCGAAAACAAAGGTAACCCATTTTAACTTGTTCAGAAGGATCCTGAGTTCATGACTAGCAAGCCTCCGAACTTGTAAACCGGAGGTTGTACAAATGCACTCTTAACACTTTTTGAGCTTACATTTGGGTAAATATTTAGGCTGTGATGCGTTCACTAAACCGCTCGGCACAGTGCTATGATTTAGGACCACTGCTTGCACTGACGCTGATGGTGGTTTGAGATGATGATACCAGCGATATGATTTGGAGTATGTGTGGATGTCGGCGTCATCTTTGATGGCCGCTCACACCCATGTTATGCCCAGCACGCGCGTCAAAGAAGGCCGCGGCCATGCTTAAAGTTTCCCCAAAGGCAGGCATGGGAGAGCAAAGTTTTGCATCGAAAGTCTCCACCCGTTTCGCTTGTGGAGAAGCGCGAGATGCAGCTTAGAGCAAGTACAATAGAGTCCAGTCAGCTGACTATAAGATATTAAATAATATATTTTAGATGAGTTGGAGGAGAGAGAAGAGGAGAGAGAAGAGGAGAGAGAAGGGAGGTGGGCTACTATGCAATAGCCAGCTCTTGCACGTGCTCCTATGCACTTTGTGAGAGTGAGAGGTGGGTCATATGTTAGTAAAGTACTTCATTCTTATAGCCAACTATTGTACATGTTAGCTATATGATGACTACAAATGATATGACATCTTGTTATAGCCAGCTGTTGACTATACTCTTGGAATTGCTCTTAGCTCCCCTGCCCCAGTCCTCTCGCTCAGTCACCGTTCCACTGCAACGCTACGTTTTTCGTTAACATCCCATCAACTGCCTCCTACATGCATCGCCTCCTCCCCTGATGGTGTTGGCGAGCAAGATCCCCTCCCTGAGGGTTGCGTCGAGCGCCTGCCCCGTGTAGAACGAAGCACGAACCTGCGAAGCTCGGTGGCGCCGGTTGACTTGGCCGAGGTGCCCGCTGTCAATTTCCCCTCGCCGTCTGCAAGCATGTGGCCACGCGCACCGACGAGGGAGGGGGGGGGGTGCATTTGTGAGGCTGTAGATAGGTAGATTCGGTCGTCCGGCAGACATCAATCCTCGCCATTGGACGGAGATCAATGCACGACGCCAGGTGGCAGTCGGGAGATAACTCATCGGTCGGGGTTTGACATAGTGCAGAGACACGCAACCACTTCCCTCCTTAGCCCCCTCCTCGCGCTCGCCCTCCTTCTTTGCTTGTATCGCATGGCACCCCCAGAGCCCGTTGCTCCGGCACCGCACATGCCTTCACCTCCTACTCCAGCGTGGCCGACAACTCCTACTCCAGCGTCGGTGACACCTCCACTAGCGGTTCCCCCTCCCGCTATGAATACTCTAATCCCATACCTGATTTGGGCGGTTACGTTTTTCACGGGGTTCTTAGATCCGTTTAATTTTACTCTAATACATCGATTCAAGCGTAGATCTGTAGGATTTTATGTAGATCCGGTAGGCTGATCACCGGCATTGACATGCACGACTACATGCGATGGGTCGCTCTCCGTGCATAGTTGTGGCGCGGTGATCATCGGCATTGTTGTGTACGAGCATGCGAATGAGCGGTGGGCGCACACATTAGAGGCGTGGTGATAACCATGCCACGGCTATGCGCGCACACCGCTCATTCGCATGCCCATGCATGGCAATGCCGGTGATCACTGCGTCACGACCGTGCGCGCAAAATGCACGACCTTGCCAGTATTCACCATGCCTCGGAACCATATCTGCCATGTCCTGACATCTGTGAGTTTTAAAATTGAATAGGGCTAGGACGCGATCGTGTAGACCTATGTCCCTCCTCCCTCGGAGCAGAGGACAACATCCCGGTGAACTTGTATTGCGAGCAAAGGGCCGATACATCCATCTAGCGGAACGGGGAGGCGATGATGAGCTTGGGGCACAAAACGCGCTCGGGTGTAACAAGTCTTAGGTGAATTGACTGCAAGAATTTAAATGCAAAGTGGTGAGTGTAAATGATAGGATTTTGGAATATTGATAATGCAAAAGTAAAGTGCATAAAAGTAAACAGCTAATAAGAAATAAACGATTTCTGCAGGTCGAAAGGTAGGCGCGGGGTGATTTGGTTCATGACGATATATAGTGAATGTACCTGGTGGAATAAATGTGATAACTGAATAGGAATCTTCTTATTTATATCTGAGAAGGCAAGCAACCCATAAGAGAAAAAGATTCCTTTTGGTAGATTTCATCTTCCTCCAATAATCCTTCTGCATGTTACCAAAGCCATGGTCAGCGCATCTATTAAGGTGGTTAGACCGGAATAAAGCTTTTAAGATCGGTGGTTTCTTGTGATTCCTCGGGTATTGCTAGATCCTCTTTGATATCCGTCGTGTCACTCGGGGGTCGCCGATTCACTAGCAAACAAGTTCATGTTTATGAGTTCTTGAGATCATGCTATCGGGGCCCTTAAATTAGATAACAACATTAGGTGCACATAAACATTCATACTCATATATATAACAATCCTAAACATAAGTTCACAAATAGATGGAATAAAATTGGCACATCACATCTCACCAATCCCCTACATCTCCCACGCTAATGGGATCTACTCACACATGAGAGGAGAATAACATAATGATATCATATCAAAGTAAATGGAATTCATCTTGATATTACCGTAGCAAGCCACAATAGGTGAAGATCAAATCAAATACAAACCAAGATGAAATAGAGGTTTCAATCCCTAATCTTACAAGTATGAATCTCTCTCTCTCAGTACAAGTGGGGTGTAGTGGATAAGGTGATGATCTCGATGAGATTGATCTTCGGTGGAGTCGAGGATGGTCTTCTCCTTCTTCAGATCTGATCTCCTCTGTTCTGGTGCGAATGAGGGATGTTGTGTTATATTTTTCGTCGTGTTGCCTTCACAGGAAGGGTTTCGTTTGATAAGACGAAGACGGCACAAGCCAGTACGGGTGGGTGGTATGGTCACCTCCGCCCGTACCGATGCCCGTTAAAGCCCCTGGGTCGCCATGATGGATTTGGCCTCAAAAGAAAATGTCTTTATTTCGTTGTAATTAGCCCATAAATGTCCTGAGATCCTCCAGATATGATGATTTACTGAAACACATAATTTAAAAACAAGGTTTCGTCTGGATTGCGATATTAGCGTTAGTTGAAACACAAAATCCAATGAAAACCCAATGAAACCAATAGATAAGCGATGAAAAATCCGTAGTAAAAATCATCAAAATTTAGAGCTATCAATGTACTTCATGAGAGGCTAGAAGAAGTTCGCCGAGAAGACAATGTTGCATGAAAAAGGCATCGATATCTTTAAGCTGCTGAGTGATGGATTCAATAGGACGCTCATGAGAGGGTTAATGTTGTTCATGGCCTGCTAACGCCATGGCCTGACTATGCAAGTATGGTTAGTTTCGGTGGTTGCTTAGTTTGATGGGTTGTTGTTTGAACCTTTTTTTGTGTGTCAGAGGAGTGTTTCCCGACGTAAATTGCATTTAGGGTGCATTGGATGCACATGTGCTCAACTTCAGTACCTATGCAGTTGTGCGACTATGGCTGTGCAATGGGTATGTGATATCTTTGTGTTGTGGTTGTGCTATGCTTGTGGTATGTTATGCTCACCATTTTTGTGGTGAGCATATCTCATTGTCAACTTCCATTTGGCAACTTTATTGGCAAACAAACATCACTTGTTTTTGTTACCTAATGAATGAAACAATATGTCTTTTGTACCGTTCTGTGTGACTATACACCTTAGGAACATGCGTCTAGGAGTTCCAAGAAAGGCCTAGACAACCAATCATGGACGTAAGATATTAAGTGAAATTCTGCCAATATCCAGCCCGTCGGCGTTGATTCGCTGCCTAGCTTGGTAGTCATGAATACACTGTTGTTATCATGTGTGTGTGTGTGTTTTAGCCTGAGGCAAAAAACTTCACCCGTTCCATCAAGAACATGTATTTGGGAGCATGTTAATTGTGTGAAAGTCTTAAAAGGCGAGTACTTTAAAACAAAGGAAAATTGCCCTCCAGTTTACAAATAGGCGGCCTTTTGGACATAAGCCTGCAAAAAGGGTGGTGTCGTTGAAGATGGTTTTACCTTCTAATGGTAAGCTTACTTATATCATCTCTAATACTCAAATATGTAAAATAGGCCTAGTTCCAAAAAAAAAACTGATTTATAGTGTATTTTGGGAAAAAAGAGTCTCCAACAGGTGTCCTATACCTGGTTGGTGGTACAAAAAAATTGAGGCAACTTCTAGGCAACACCGCGTGGCTGCCGCAAAACAAATTCTCAACCAAGCACAAAGTTGGTGTTGACGACGCCAGAAAATGTTCTAGCAGTTGCAGTGGAAGTACGCATCAACCACTATGATGTACGTATCCTTTCAATTCTCCGGCAACGGTGCCAGAAAATGTTCTAGATGACATCAACTCTGTGTGCACCAACTCGTTGGGACTCCAAGTGGAGAGTGTTGTAGCAAACGTCTTTTCCCCACAAGGGTGACTCGAGGGTTTATATCGAACTCTCGATGAATTGGTAAGGGGTTATTTCTTATTCTTCTTCCTCTTCTAGTAACCTGCAAAGCAAAGTTTTTGCCTTGTGGCCCCAACTTTACCGTGTGGTTGTCAAGCACAAGGTTTCGTATTAGTAATATAAAATATAAGTATAAATAAAATAAAGTAAAGCAAGCAAACTAAGAAAGCAAGATAAAGGCAATAAAAAGATGGTTATTTTTGGGTTTTATGTGCTTGCAAGTGAGGAAAGTATTTTTATATTTTCGAAATAATAAATGGCAAAAAAATAAAGTGTGATAGTTGTGTTGGAAATGTGTTTTAATGGTTTAAAATGGACCGAGGTTTATAGGTTCACTTGTCTACTTTCTTTTTTAGGTTGTAGTGGACACAAATAATTCATCAAAGACATAATATTGATGGAACTTAAACATGTGTTTGATAAGCATTCATATGGGCATCATATCCTAACGTAGAGATGATGCAACACATATCTCTTATACTCCTCAAGAAAGGGAAAACTCCAAGAAATCTTGAATTAAGAATCAACAGAGTATAGCCTTAAGTAATTTGACATAATGTTTGAATCACAAATATGCTACCTTGACCAAACATGATTATCAAGCTGTCACATAATAATTATAGCACATGAATTCACTTTATCCCTAGTGAGGCAGCAAAAGAAAGGTAAATACCACAATCGATCTTGAATTTGTTGTCACTATTCAATCACTCCAACATGCTACTCCATCTAATACACACTTCTCCCAACACATTCTCTTGCATACAAGTTGGATCAGAACAAGTACTTAATAACAAAGTACATGATATGCCTCTATCATTACATCTTACACATAATAGGTTTCAATCTTATATATAAAATCATAGAATAAAGATCCACCACATATGAATTAATATATGACCATAATTATGTTGGGCAGCTCATATGGTACTAGCGGCGGTCCAGCGGAGTTTCCCCCTCCAATCTTCGCTGGTTCTGGCTCTTATTTTGGTGTTTCGGTGTTTCTGCGGCGCTCTCCTTGAGGAAGCCTCGGGAAGTCCTTTATATAGAGGTTTGTAGGTCAGATGGAGTCTGTGGGCGAAAGAATCAAGCGAATCGGACGGCCGAGGAAGAAAAGAGCCTGGGTGGCGCGCACACCCCAACTAGGCGCACCACCTAGCCTCTCTTGGCCCCCTTGGCCCTTATCATGAGGTCCAAGTGCTCCAGATGCTCCTCTTGATGAAATATTAACATCCCTAGAATCCTAGCTATGTTTGACTTCGTTTAGGTCCCTTAAAGCTAAAATACATAAAATAGGGTTTTCTATCCTGGAGGGTTATAACCAAAATAAAGGGGATCCATGGTAAATCCCCAAAAATCAATATAAACCATAGATATAACACATCATATATGTTGCAAATATGTGGAAATATGTGTCAACAAACTACAAATTCATGCATACATTTTACATACATCAAATGGGACAACATGTGTTAGATATGCAATCTTAACCTAGGCTCGCTGAGCGAGGACAAGGTATCTTGGGCCTTAGAAGCCTCGAGCGGCTATTCAATAAACTTGTAGTACCGTAAACTGTCACAAGGGGGAGGCTTCCATCTTGGGAGCAACTGTCCAAGAGGAAAGGCCCCTCGGATGGGAGCTATGCTCTCTGCAGAGAGTTTAAGGACTGCAACCATATTTTCTTCAAGTGCCATCTAGCTAAAGTCATGTGGGCAGGAGTTAGGAAACTCATGTCCTATACCTAGAACCCATCAGGGTCTTTTTTCGATAAAGGGAATATATTAATATCAAAACGATACCAATTACACCCAGCCTCTGCAACAACGCACCACCCTAATGGCACTACGGATGCAGACAGCCAAAAAAAAACTAAGAAACAAAAGTCCCGCTACAGTATCTCGGGCCTAACAACAGCAATACATCCACCGCAAAGACAACACCTGAAATACAGAATCTCCAAAAACGACGCCTCCAAGAAGGGAACAGTGCGCGAACACCATCGTCGCCCGATCAACGATCTTAGGTTTTCACCCTGAAGATAGTCCCCGCTCTCAGAACAATGCCTCCAACAAGGTCATTGCCAGGCACAACCAGTTAAGGCCAGACCTTGGGTTTTCACCCTGAAAGGTAGGACTCTGAACTTCACCTGTGTTGTCGCCTCTGTTGGACAAGGCGACGCCTAGGCACCGCTTAAGCACGCTTAGGCACTAGGCGATGGACAACCGCCTCGCCTAGGGCATAAGCGGAAGTCTAGGCAGTGTAACCAAGAAATTGTCTTCCACAATAAGAAATCATGCCATACTTCACGATTGAGCTAGATGGGAATTTTTCTAAAGGTAGTTATCAGAAATTTACACATTTACATGCTCTAAATTAATATTTATTCACATATAATAATCCATATAAACACTTTATGATATAAACTATGCCCGCCTAGGCTGCGCCTAGGCCGCTTAAGCATCGCCTAGGCACTAGGCGAATGCCAACCGCCTCGCTTACGCCTAGCGCTTTTTCCAACCTTGGTTGTCGCCCCCACTTTCATACCGCTGCTGTGAAGACCGGAACACCAAGCAAGTCCCTCAACAACGCGGAGACTTGAACCTCCCTTAGCTAGTCCTCCCCTCCGGCCTTCATGAACTTCTCTTATTCCGACTTTCATCATGGATCCATAGTCACTTGATGTCAACACAGAAAAAGAGCTTCGCGCCGCTCCCTCCAGAACCAATCGGTCGGAATAAAAGCATGGGTGCGCACGACCGAATACCACCGATCCAGCAAACTCCAGGCAAAAAGCACTGTTACATTCACCGGCGGAGCCTTCCGGAACTCAACACTCCGGCTAGATCACGAGTCCAGGCCTCCGGTAGGTCTTCCTCTTCACGCAAGAGAGACCCTAGGACCACCGCCTTTATTCAGGTCGGACCCCCACGTCGGCGACCATCCCGGGCTGGCCACTCCAACAATCCACCGGCGACTCCGTCACCGGCTTCCAAGCATCTCTATCTCGCCGCCGGAACGCGTTGATAGATCGATAGATCCACCACCACCAACCGCAGGCCAACCCTCTCCGGCGAAGAAGAGGGCCACCTCCACCGTCTTACCCAAGGCTGCTGCCCCGGGCGACCTCGTGTCGCGGTGAAGCCCGAGATCGCCTCCACTCACCGGCGAGAGGCGGGGGGAAATTGGCGCATGCCATGAGCCTGGCCGCCGCCCACCACCAGCCCCTGTCGGAGTGCTGCGGAGAGCCGACGGGAGGAGGGAGGCTGCAGCGCTGGCCACCGCCGCCCATCCCAACCGCGCCGGCCGAGGGAGAGCTGACGGGAGAAGGGGGCGCAGCGCAGGCCACCGCCGCCCAACCCATCCGCGCGCCCGCCATGCGTCGAGGAAGGGGATCCGGCCGCCGTCCACCAGGCGTCAACGAGGAAGGGCCCCCGCCGCCGCCACGCCCCGAGGGTCTTTGCCCTGGCGGCGCTAAAGGCGGCAGCGGCGGCGTTTAGGGCTGGGGAGTTACGGGAGGCTGGGGAGTTACGGGAGGCTTGCAGATCTTTCGTGGTAAGTGCACTCATACCCATCAGGGTCTAGGGACTTCATCGCCATTGGCTAGGGTTTGTCAGGGCTCCTTCATAGATTTGCTTGGTTCACCTTTGTGGCCTAGAGTTGGACGCTCTGGAACATTTAGAATAAACTAGCTATAGAAGGATCAATGTTAAGCATTTCGTCTCATGCCATATTCAAAATTTGTATATTTCTGCGGACCTGAAGGGTATTGGTTAGACAAAGGGACAGAGAGCTGCAGGACGCGGTGTTGGGTGAGGTTATGATGCTACACGCGAGGATGAGGGCATGAGTAGGATGAAACAAATGACTTTTCGGTTCAAATGTGAAAGATCGAGATGTCGCCTAGAGGGGGGGGGGGGGTGAATAGGCAATTACAAACTCTTGCGGATTTGTCTTGTATGAATGCGGAATTAAACTATCGTTTAGTTTACAAGCACAAACCCTAAAATATGCTAAGCTCAACTAAGTGTAACAATAGCAACTAGAGCTAAGCAAGATAGGCACAAGATATATGTAGCACAAGTGATAGCAAGATATATGTACTTCAAGCACGATGGCTATCACAAGGAAAGAGAGCTCGGGTATAGAAATAACCGAGGCACGCGGAGACGAGGATGTATTCCCGTGTTCCCTTGCTTTGCAACAAGGTACGTCACGTTTGGAGGAGTGGAGGTCCCACGAAGGATTCCCCGCGCCACGAAGGCTCACCCTATTCTCCGAACCACACCCACGAAGGATAATGGCCCCTTCCTTATGGTTAGCTTTTCCTCCGCTCCGGAGATGGCAAGCTCCACAACCACTTCACAAGCTCCACGAAGGAGAAGCCCGGGCCTCTTCACAATCTTCTTGAAGAGATCACCGGAGCACCAACCGCCAAGCCAACTAGGAGGTTTCCCTCCAAGAGTAACAAGCTCACGGTCTCTCACTCGAACTAATCGTGGTGGAGAGCTCAACACTATGCAATGATGCAAAGCAAGAACACTAGAGGTGTTCAAGTCCTTCACTCTCAAATCCCACCCAAACAACAAATGCTAGGATGAGATTGGAGAGGAAGAACAATGGGGAAAGTCAACAAAAGACTCCAAGATCTAGATCCCAAGAGATTCCCTCACTTAGAGAAGAAATGGATTGGTGGAAGTGTAGATCTAGATCTCCTCTCTTAGATCCCTCAAGAATGAGCAAGAATGGTTGGAGGAATCAAAGGGGAGAGCAAGTTCTTCAAATGCAACAATGGAGGAGAGAGAATGGGAAGAACTACACAGCCCAAGGTGGAAGAAAGACAATTTATAGCCCAAGAGCAAATATAACCGTTGGGGAAAAGTTGGGCTGAGTCAGCCGTCGAGGAGGCCGGTCAACCGGGCCTGGGACCGGGCCGTCCGGTTCAGGACCCGGTCAGACCAGACCACTGAGACCGGGCCATCCGGTCCACAGAACCGGTCGGCCGGGCTAGTGACCGGACCAAGCTGAAAAGCTTCTTGGATAGTGCCGGATGGCACCGGTCCGAGGCGGTTTGAAACCGGGCCATCCGGTCAGACGGCCGGTCACGCCGGGCTAGAAACCGGACCAAGATTAAAAGCTTACTGGATAGTGCCCGGATGGCACCGGTCCAGGGGCCGGTTTGAAACCGGGCCATCCGGTCAGACGGCCGGTCACACCGGGCTAGAAACCGACGAGGAAATCATGTTATACAAAAACTGTGATAACTTTTGTGTCCGGACCCCGATTGACATGAAACCAATTTTGTTGGAAAGATAACGACGAATAGAACCCCAACAAAAACTGGAAATATGGAGACTCCTCACAGAACATTTTAGATGATTTTAGAGAGGGAGTCTCCCACCGTCAAGAAACGGTAAAGACGTCCAAACTCGAAAACGCAATAGAAGATGCATGCGGATTCCGTTTTCGATGAACTTGGGCTTGTTGTAAAGCTAGCAACAAGCTCAAGAACCTCACATAGAGAAACACCAAGAAGCAATAAGGATATGCAAAGTATGCAAAGGATTGAGCTCTCTAAGACGATGCGATCAAGTTACCCAACCGAAAGCCCCTCTTGATAGTGCGGCTATTTATCCTATAATCCGGTCTCCCAACAACCACCTTGAGACCGGTAAAAGGAAAACCTAGCAAGGCCATACCTTTGCCTTGCGCATCCCGCTTGATCTTGATGATAGCTCTTCAAGCTCCACTCAAGCCGGAATGCCTCACTTGATCATCGTCGCTTCGTGAAGACTCACAAATGCTCCCCCATACACCATGATGGGAAAGCTCTATTGATGCACATCTTCACATGTCCATTATCACCAAATGGACGGCAAGCTTCAAGCATGTGATCCACTTGAGATGCTCATCTTGAACTTGCCCGACTTAACCTTGTACCTTCTCATACTCTCATAAGATAGAGCATGGCTAATATTGAGTCCCACATAAGAACTCCATCTTCATTTCTTCTTATTGATCATATCACATATATATATCTTCATACCAATGATCTTGATGCCAATACACAAGATATACCTTTATCTTCATGGCATCCATACTTGAATCCAACACATGGAGAGCAAGTAACACCTATGGAATATTACTTCATATAAACTCAATGAAAACATTAGTCCATATGGGTTGTCATTAATTACCAAAACCACACATAGGGGCAATGTACCCTTACAATCTCCCCCATTTTGGTAATTGATGACAACCACAATAAGAGGGTTTATATAATGAATATTAGTGACAAGTACGCAACTTATCCGAGAATAAGTTGTATACAAGAGGTTGTATTTGATATGGTCAAGTAACACAAAGCAACTAGTCCATATCAAAACCGACTCTACTCACACAACTACAACAAATGCAATGGATGTGAGTAGAACCAATATATATAGAGAAAACTCCCCCACAATGTATGCACGTGTGATGAACATGAATTCATTGCATACGTTGTCAAGATTAACCTTTGGGATAGTTTCCACTATATATATACAACCATGCAAGACATATAAATATGGAATGCATGAGAGGCAAAAACACTTAAGCACAAACCAAGCTTAAGTATAAAACCATTCCCTTAAACCCTCTAAACTTCTCCCCCATTGGCATCGATTGTCAAAATGGGTGAAAAATTTAGAAGGCCAATATAATGTGAGTTCCTCCCCAAAGTGTGCACTTCTCATAATTTGAGTGGAATCAAGTGCACATATCCAATGATGAATACTTGAAGGAAGTCAAACTATATTGAGGATCAAAGATTGCATAAAGATAATATGGTGAAGTGAGCTTCAACAAATAAAGGCAAGCAATCAAGGATCCAATTGGACAAACAAAGATATCATGATAAGAGAGATATGGTGCTCTAAAAATAAGAAAGCTCCCCAAGGTTCGTGCACAATTTATAATGTTTGCGTTTGAATACAATATGCACAAACATGGAATCCTCACTCCCTATATATCATTTAGAACACAACTAAGATAAAGAGAGTATGCTTATCAAGAACAACTTTAGTCCAACAATTACGAGATATGAGTGCAAGAAGGAAAACAAATAAACTAAGCACTCATAAATCTTCTTTACCAACAACACTAAAATCAAAAGGATAAGAAGATGGTTGGCAAAGAACAAGGATATCAAGGTGATGGATTAGCGCTCTTATGTATATGAGTTTCTAAAGTGGACAAAGTGATCCATAAAGAAACATGCACACACAAGAGGTTAACAAAATAGATAAGACAAGGTATCCAAGATGAAGTCATAAAATATACCAAAGGATGTTTGCTTAATAAAGCATATATATAGCCTATGGCTCCAATTTTCACTTATGGTATATGAATGAGCTTCAACCAAGTAAAATCTCAAAAACATCACAACCAACAATAAGGGAAGTCAAGCTAGTTGAAATGTTTTGAGAGAGGCAACAAGTATCACAAATGCGGATTTATTTCGCAATTTCATCAATATTGCACATAAGAGTTCTTTGAGGAATTGATATGCAATACATTGCTAGAGGGCATATTTGGGATAGGTGAATCATAAACATGATATATATATATATATCCCCATCATATGCATCTTCTCAAATTACTCAAGTGTACAATAAGAAGTTTTCTTTAAAAGGATTTTTCAAGAACCTCAATATTTTCGAAATAAAGAATTTCATGCCAAGATGCAACCTACAAGAGGTTGGATGCTATATGAGTATGCATGAATAAGATACTTGTTACCGAGATAGCAATGTCATGATGTAGTAGATAGGAGTTCATCGATCATCCTAGTCTTGACTCCAATTCTCATATGGTGATAACACCTTCCTTATAGATGAGACAAGCCTCCATTGCATCTCCAATGTACCTAAAACATCATTCAAGTACATCTTGGCCCCCAAACTTATTGGGTCCAACATGGTTAGACAAACCACAATATATAGGACACACTCCATATAAATATGTGCATATTTAGATGAATTTGAATTTCATGCACATCTTAGCCATTTAGGATTTGATGGAGTATACCCTATATAATGGATCAAACAAAGCAAGCATGCTACAAATATAAACAAATTACATATAAGCACACATAAAGACTTTAAAGATCCAAGAAAGATATACTTTGGACAAAACACCAAAAGAATCGAATAAGGCATAAAGGTGTCACCAAACAAATTTGTTGTCCAAAATATATCAAAGACGCAAATCACAAAAGATTTGTTCAACAAAGTTCAACAAATGAACTAAGAAGAAACCATTGAGCATAAAGGATGAAATAAAGCAAACATGCTCAAGGATTTATCTCATTCAAGCAAATAAATCATGTAAGAAAGAATGAGATAGCAAACTTCCCCAAAAGAGCAAGGTTCAAACAAAATAAACCAAACCCTATACACTTTTCACAATGGCACAATGTACCGTAAGGAAAAGGTTTGTCTTCCAAAACAAACACTTGATATGAATCAAGATAATTTATCAAAAGATTTTTCAAAGGGACAAGGAAGACACATGGGAGCAACAAAGATTTGTTGGAAGTAAAAATAAGGCAATAAGAAACAATCCAAGGTGAAGATGATCCAAAAATTCAACCACATATAAGGTTATCAATTGTCAAAGACAATGAGTATATTGGAAATAATTTCCGGTGGTGAATTGACAAAGATAGTAAGGATCAATCTTCACAATAAAAGGCATAGGATAAGTATATAGAATTAAGCACTATGCACGGATGAAGATTCTTGATAACTTCAACTACTCACACAATCACGCACGGCAATGATTAGAATAACTTGAAGCAAACGGTGTCCCAAATAAGATATAGAGATATGTATTTGAGGAAAAAAAAAACGCACCAAGAATTTCAAATTCAAACAAGAGCCCACAAGATGAGTAATAAAATATTTTTATTATGAATGGAGCTTGTTTGAGCAAACATGCCACCTAGGAACAAGATAATTAAGAGCATCAACTCTAAGTGGCATAACCTCATATGTTCACATTTTCTAGGCTTGTGATATGTACAAAACATATTACTCCCCCATAATGTGATAAAACATTTCTTCTAAAAGAGAGGCAACTAAAATTCAACTAGAAATGATTAATGGATATTTAGAATTTGAATTTCTCATGAGTATGGCACACCACATAGTGACTAGATAATCTTGCAATATCAATACTAAGTGGTGGTACCCATGTACACACATTTTAAAGAAAGAGAGATGCACAAAGCATATCACTCCCCCAAAATGGGATGATCCATTAATCACTTCAAAGAGAGCCAAATAAGATATCATCAAGATGCATTAGGCTCAAAGCACTACACAAGTATATGATGAGTCAAACAAACATACTTGAATACACAAATAAGCAAGTAAGACACAACACATACATACACATATTTGGTACAAAACCAAACATGCAAAGGGGCAAGTAACTTACAATAAACATGAAGAGTTGAAGTATAAGTTACCGCAAGGAGGAACATTGGATTATGAGATATAGATGATAATCCATACGACTTGGCTTGGTCAAAATATAATATATGAAGATCCCTTAATTCTTCATGAAGTAGCCAAATCTCCAATGCCCTCCACATGCACCTATTGATCAAGTTTGAGATTGTTGGTCCCCAAACAAGTTGGGTCCTAAGAGATTAGTCACAATAGGCTTGGCAACCCAAATGGTTCTTTTCTTGAAACCACTTTGAGTTCCAACAAACTTGGCAAACACATTGCCATCCTTATCCTTCCCTAGAGAATAATCATTATCAACAACTATAGGGTTAGATAAGGTACCACCTAAGCAAGAAGAAGCAAAGTGCCCCTTCTCACGGCATAAGTAGCAAGTGTTCCCCTTTCTCTTCTTTATTGATTTCTTCTCTTGGGGAACAATATCTTGATTCTTCTTGGGAAGTGGCCTATCTTCAACTTGAGGTCGAGCATGAGCTTGACCTTTACCTTGTGGCCGTTTCCCTTGTTGTTTCTCACTCAAGTGCTTCTTCTTCTTCTTCAATGGGCATGATCTAACATGATGCCCTTCAACCTTGCACTTGAAACAAACCAACTTGGCCGAATCCTTGACTTTGTCTTGGCCCTTCTTCTTGTTGCTCTTGCTCTTGGACTTGTTCTTGTTATTGGAGTTGAATTCAAGTCCACTCTTGTCATTGGGGGATTGTTGCACACTTAGCATCTTGTCAAGTGCGGATTTCCCTTCATGACGCTTTTCCAAGTCTTTCTTCAAAGAAAGAACTTGGGCCTCGAGCTCTTTTATTTCCTCTACATGGTTAGTAGAAATACAAGTACTAGAGGAAGTAGAAGCTTCATTGTTAGAGCAACAAGGCAAAGTGAGTAATCCAACACAAGGTGTATCACTAGATTGACTAGATGGATTACAAGGACTAGCACATGAAGATATAGCATTTGTAGTAGAGATTGTGCTAATGTCCACATGAGGCTCACAAGATGTTACCTTAGTGATACTAGCCTCATGAGCTAACTTTAGCCCATCATAGGAAATTAGAAGTTCATCATGAGAGCTTGAGAGCTTTTTATGACTTTCTTCCAATTCCCTATAATTGCTAGTTAGCAACTCAAGTTGAGCCCTTAGCTCAACATTCTCCTTTAAGGTCGATGCTTCACAAGAATTAGAGTTAGTAGCACAAGCATCAACAATAGTTTTCTCATTTTCATGCATATAGGATTCAATTTTTTGTGTAAGCATGAAATTAGCATGCTTCTCATCTTTTAGCTCATGCTTGAGGAGAGTGAATCTCATTTCCCCATTTTCAACATGGGACTCCAACTCCACTATGGTTTCCCTATATTTATTCAAGGTATCCATAGAGTGTTCGAGATAAGCACGAGCTTCTTTATTACCACGAAGAGAAGCATATACCATTGCCATATCATGCACCAAGGTATTATGTTCTTCATCATTATCATCATCATCACTCTCATCATTAGAGGATGTGTTAGGAGTCAAAGTAGGAGATACCTTTGGTCCATTTGCCATAAGGCACATGTGCATACCGGAGGATGAAGATGAAGATATTCTTGAATCCTCATTTGAAATCATGTCTTGATCCATAGAGTGTTCGGTTTCCTCTACAATGTTAGTCAACAAGCAACTAGAGGAAATAGAAACATTTTGATTATGGGAGCAAGACAAGGCAAGCATATCCTCATGAGATCTATGTAAGCAATTTACACATGATATGCAAGGACTATCAACACAAGCATGTAGATTATTTTCAATGCAAGATGTGTTTAAGTCCAAAGAGGAAACATTGCAATGAGATAGAGATGAAGAGTCATCACTATTGAGCACAATATCAACATTGCAATTTCCCTCACCACTCACCATATCATTACCTTGTGTCTTGCAACACGTTGGTGAAGTGGAAGAAGATGATGACTCATCACGGCCGGAGGTGGAAGCAACTTGGAGCTCTTCATGATGTGAAGAAGAAGAGAGCTCCTCGGAGTCACCACCGACCAAATGAGAAGTGGATCCACCAAACATTTCCTTAAGCTTGATCCACATCTCATGAGACGATTTTCGCTTTATATATATCAAGAACCTACGAAAATCGGGTCTCAAAGAGAATAAAAGCTCATTAGATACTTGAGCTTCAAGATGTAAGTTTTTCTCATCCTCTAAAGATAGATTTTGAGAATCCATCGGAGGAGAAAAACCTACATCTAGAAATTGCTCAATGTTTGGACACATGGTCCGAAGTTTACAAAGCAAGCAATTTCGCCACAAATGATAATTTGTGCCAACAAAGATAATTGTGTCATTGTGCACTAAATTACTAGCCGACATCTTTACTCTCAAGGCGGTGAAGCCTAAAACAAGGAGAGACCTTGCTCTGATACCAATTGAAAGATCGAGATGTCGCCTAGAGGGGGGGGTGAATAGGCAATTACAAACTCTTGCGGATTTGTCTTGTATGAATGCGGAATTAAACTATCGTTTAGTTTACAAGCACAAACCCTAAAATATGCTAAGCTCAACTAAGTGTAACAATAGCAACTAGAGCTAAGCAAGATAGGCACAAGATATATGTAGCACAAGTGATAGCAAGATATATGTACTTCAAGCACGATGGCTATCACAAGGAAAGAGAGCTCGGGTATAGAAATAACCGAGGCACGCGGAGAGACGAGGATGTATTCCCGTGTTCCCTTGCTTTGCAACAAGGTACGTCACGTTTGGAGGAGTGGAGGTCCCACGAAGGATTCCCCGCGCCACGAAGGCTCACCCTATTCTCCGAACCACACCCACGAAGGATAATGGCCCCTTCCTTATGGTTAGCTTTTCCTCCGCTCCGGAGATGGCAAGCTCCACAACCACTTCACAAGCTCCACGAAGGAGAAGCCCGGGCCTCTTCACAATCTTCTTGAAGAGATCACCGGAGCACCAACCGCCAAGCCAACTAGGAGGTTTCCCTCCAAGAGTAACAAGCTCACGGTCTCTCACTCGAACTAATCGTGGTGGAGAGCTCAACACTATGCAATGATGCAAAGCAAGAACACTAGAGGTGTTCAAGTCCTTCACTCTCAAATCCCACCCAAACAACAAATGCTAGGATGAGATTGGAGAGGAAGAACAATGGGGAAAGTCAACAAAAGACTCCAAGATCTAGATCCCAAGAGATTCCCTCACTTAGAGAAGAAATGGATTGGTGGAAGTGTAGATCTAGATCTCCTCTCTTAGATCCCTCAAGAATGAGCAAGAATGGTTGGAGGAATCAAAGGGGAGAGCAAGTTCTTCAAATGCAACAATGGAGGAGAGAGAATGGGAAGAACTACACAGCCCAAGGTGGAAGAAAGACAATTTATAGCCCAAGAGCAAATATAACCGTTGGGGAAAAGTTGGGCTGAGTCAGCCGTCGAGGAGGCCGGTCAACGAACTGGGACCGGGCCGTCCGGTTCAGGACCAGTCGAGCCAGACCTGACCGAGCCATCCGGTCCACGAGACCGGTCGACCGGGCTAGTGACCGGACCAAGCTGAAAAGCTTCTTGGATAGTGCCGGATGGCACCGGTCCGAGGGGGTTTGAAAGCAAGCCATCCGGTCGAGACGCCGGTCACGCCGGAGCTAGAAACCGGACCAAGATTAAAAGCTTCTTGGATAGTGCCGGATGGCACCGGTCCAGGCCGGTTTGAAACCGGGCCATCCGGTCAGACGGCCCGGTCACACCGGGCTAGAAAGCCAAGACGTGAGGAAATCATGTTATACAAAAACTGTGATAACTTTTGTGTCCGGACCCCGATTGACATGAAACCAATTTTGTTGGAAAGATAACGACGAATAGAACCCCAACAAAAACTGGAAATATGGAGACTCCTCACAGAACATTTTAGATGATTTTAGAGAGGGAGTCTCCCACCGTCAAGAAACGGTAAAGACGTCCAAACTCGAAAACGCAATAGAAGATGCATGCGGATTCCGTTTTCGATGAACTTGGGCTTGTTGTAAAGCTAGCAACAAGCTCAAGAACCTCACATAGAGAAACACCAAGAAGCAATAAGGATATGCAAAGTATGCAAAGGATTGAGCTCTCTAAGACGATGCGATCAAGTTACCCAACCGAAAGCCCCTCTTGATAGTGCGGCTATTTATCCTATAATCCGGTCTCCCAACAACCACCTTGAGACCGGTAAAAGGAAAACCTAGCAAGGCCATACCTTTGCCTTGCGCATCCCGCTTGATCTTGATGATAGCTCTTCAAGCTCCACTCAAGCCGGAATGCCTCACTTGATCATCGTCGCTTCGTGAAGACTCACAAATGCTCCCCCATACACCATGATGGGAAAGCTCTATTGATGCACATCTTCACATGTCCATTATCACCAAATGGACGGCAAGCTTCAAGCATGTGATCCACTTGAGATGCTCATCTTGAACTTGCCCGACTTAACCTTGTACCTTCTCATACTCTCATAAGATAGAGCATGGCTAATATTGAGTCCCACATAAGAACTCCATCTTCATTTCTTCTTATTGATCATATCACATATATATATCTTCATACCAATGATCTTGATGCCAATACACAAGATATACCTTTATCTTCATGGCATCCATACTTGAATCCAACACATGGAGAGCAAGTAACACCTATGGAATATTACTTCATATAAACTCAATGAAAACATTAGTCCATATGGGTTGTCATTAATTACCAAAACCACACATAGGGGCAATGTACCCTTACAAAATGTGCAATTGCCATGTACTCGTGTTGCTTGTTGTGGGGTTGCCGTGGAGGTACCCGACTTGATGTTGTGGATGTACCGAATATGTGAGGAAATAGCAGATAGCAGCACATGTTGGTAACATTTTTGCACGGAACAACAACATGGGTTTTTGCACAGTACACCACATTTTGTTGTAATCACTTGCACAAAACATATAACCCATATTGAAAGCTTTAATGGAAAATTAATCTTCATTGTTGACTGCTGGTATGTTCGGATCGATTCGTCCAGATATGAAGTGGAGGCGGCCACCCTTCACCACTGTCCCTGGTGATCGGCAACATCAACACGTGAGATGCCACACCAGCAGTGGGGATGAGACCGACATCGGGGCCGAGGAAATCCATGGTCAGCGTCCTAGTGCTCTACTGTCGTGCCACCTTCATATGCACTGGCTGCTCGTCCGCGGTGGTGGTGTAGTTGCTCACCCTCCCACGAACTCGATGAATGAGAGATCAGGTCCGGTCACATGTAGATGTTGACCGCCAAACCATGCCGTGCTGTCAATAGGCTTCTTCTTGTCTAGGTCGCAGTAGGACTATGAGAGGACATCTCGAGCAATCGAAGCACGACATGTCCGCCTCACGAATCTAGTGCAATACCGCCGAGGCGGTAAGGCGCAGGAAGCTCTCGTGCTTGTCTCCATCCTAACATCACAAAGCAGCATCGACCTGAGGATGGCGAGCTCTCTGATAGGGATGTGCGAGTCGAGGACAACGCAACACAACTGACACACCCCCGCGCGACATGGACGGAGTCGGTGGAGCATGACGAGCTCGCTCCCACCAGGGTGACGCGCCTAAGGACCATTCACTTTCTCCAGGTAGAACGAGTCATGCAATCCGCGAGAGCTCTCTTGACTCGACATGTGTGCAGGCTAGGCTGGCGGTCTTCAAGCCGTCGGAGGCTCGGTGAGATTGGTATCGGGTTGAGTTGATTTGTACATAGCAGTTCGGTTAAATAAGGAGAGAGAAAGGCAAACAGAGCTTGGCTCTGGTGGTTAGGTCCCTTGTGGTGGAACCAGCCCACCCAGGTTCAAGTCCTCGACTTGGCATGGGTGTTTGCATTTACCTGGATTTATTCCAGGATTTAACCGGCGCTATGCTTCCAGTGGTAGGTGACGTGCCCGTCAACAGCGAGGCACCAGTGGTGACTTCGTCAACCTCAAGATATGCCGGCTCAGTCCCTCGGAGGTGCTCATAGGGGTAGGGTGTGCGTGCGTGCGTTCATAGGGGTGTTTGTACGTGCGTGTTTGTGAGCATCTGCGTTGTACTGTGTTCTCAAAAAAAAAAAGGAGAGAAAATACAGCGGGCTAGACTGGTTAACTGGTTATTAAACCTTTTAATGATCGGCTACGTGGGTTTGTGAAGTGATTACATCAAAATATGGTGTTCTATGCAAAAAAAAAAAAAAAAAAAACGCATGTTGTAGTTCCTTGCAAAAAAGTCGCCAATATGTGGTGTTAGGTGCTATTTCCTCCGAATATGTGGGTGTCGTAGAAAGAAAACCCGGTGGACCGGTTCCACCACCTATTTGGAATGCGTGCACCCCTCTTTAAACCCCAACTTTACCTCTGCAGCTCTGCTTGCAGCACCTTTTTCCTTCCCTCCCCCTCCTCTCGCCGTCGACCGGAATCCATTCGATTGCTAGGGTTTGCTCCCGCCGTCCCTTCCGCGGCCATGGCTCCATCGCCTTCGTCCAACTGGGCCATGGCTCCGCCCTACCACTACCACGGCCCGCCGCCACACAAGGAGCAGGCGGCGCCGGCCGCGGAGGACGAAACCGGGGCCGGGTCCGTCGGATTCGGGCCGAGGTCACTCTGGATCGGCGGGCTTCTCGACTGGATGGACGAGAACTACCTCTACAGCTGCTTCACCCGCTCGCCCGAGGTGATCCCATCCCATGCCCCTCCTCCTACTCCTACCCGCTAACTTACTTCATATGTGCGTGCGTGTGCCCTTGATATGTGTTGCCCAATTAGTTCCCTTTAATCAATTCGAGATTAATATGTGCACCATACTTGTGTACTGGCACCACTAGCTTGCAGCTTCGGTGCCCACTAGCTCGTGTGCCACTGATTAGGATATGGCCTCGCGTTTTTTTTTTAATAGAAATTGGATGCAGGACATGGTCTCACTGACAACGTTCAGTTTTCCGTTATGTATGTGTCGTATGTGCTCTAGTTTCAGTGAACTGCACACATTTGGTACTTTTAGCTCCTTCCTGTATCTGCATTCCAGTTCCCTAAATCTGGCTATATATTTTTCAATGTCCTCCTCTTATCAGTCAATTAGTAGTAGTACAGAAATTTGCCATTTTCAAAGCGTTTACTTGTTTTTCTCACTGTTTTCCTCACCGTTTCTGTTCAATGCAGCTCCTGTCGGTAGTGATAAAGCGCAACAAGGAGACCAGGCAATCTGAGGGCTTTGGTTTTCTCAACTTTGCTGACCATGTTACTGCTGATCAAATCCTCCACAGCTACAATGGCCAGAGGATGCCTAATGCTGACAGGGATTTCAGGCTCAACTGGGTCATGCGCACTGCTCCAGAGAAGCCTGCTAGTGCTAAGCCTGCTGAAGACGATCATGCCATATATGTTGGGGGATTGGCCTATGATGTTACAGACTTCATGCTGCACAATGTGTTCAAGAATCGCTATCCATCAGTTACCAGGGCAACTGTTATTCGGGATGGTTTCGTTGGACCCTCAAAAGGCTATGGCTTTGTTTTGTTCGGAGATGTTAGTGAACGCAGACAAGCGATGACAGAAATGGATGGAGCATACTGTTCTACCAGGCCTATGCATATCAGAGCTGCCACCGGTATGGTCACCAACAAAATGGTTTGCAATTAATTTTCTGCAGCTACCCAGCTTTGATTTTGACTTTCGGCTCTCTATGTCTCCTTACAGCATTTTGGCTGTGTTGAGTGTACCCACCCCTCATCCAGTCCTTGTATTAGGCTCTCCTTGTCCCCTGGACTTCTAGTCCACTAGTACAATATATGCATTTCTTGTCCCCTGGACTTCTAGTACTGTATTCAGAATTTTGAAGTAGCTAGTGTGCTTGGGTATACATCCTCTAATGTTTGCTCACTTCAGTGCGCTAGTCTATGACTAGTGGTGGGTTAATTCTCTGTCCTGATGGATCACAAGTTGATATATGTCTAGTATTTGTCATATCCAATTGTCCATTATACCACACAATATTTAGCAATGTCAACATCAATAGTTTATAACTACATACTTCATTCTTTCAGGTTCTCGTAAGCAAGGGACGGATTCTGATGGCAATTGGGACAATAAAAGAGTGAGTACATGGTCTTATACCTCTTAAAAGAAGTCATATGTACGGGCATTTAATCTCAGGATGTGTTAATGGCTTGCAGCTATTTGTTCGTGGTCTTGATTTAAGTGTGACTGCTGAGGATCTAAAGAAAGCCTTTAGTCCTTATGGAGAGATTACTAATACCAGGATAATAGAGGGGAAATGCTGTGGCTTCATCACATATACGAGCAGGTATTTGGTTTAGTCATCACAATGTTTGTTTAGTATATTGTTGCCAAGGCCCATTTGAACTCACCTGTCAAATTATTATGTCGTTCAGATGTTGAGACCGAATTCATTTATTCACATTGTAATTTACATCCACCCTGTGGAAGAATATGGAACTGTGGATATCTTTAATTGGTCTGCCATACCTCTCTAAAGTACCCCAGTTCTTCCCTGGAATAGACTGAAATATGACTTCTTCATCTTGTGCAGGGCGTCAGCTGAGGAGGCTCTAAGAATTCTAGATGGAAGCCAGCTGGGAGATAACACCATGAGGATTTTCTGGGCTCGCCCTCTTTCTAACAAGAAGGTAGTTTTTGTCTCTTGTTTGTCTTCTACTTTCTAAGTTGATTGCCAGATCGTTCCGAGTTTTCTTTGTTGACAAGCATACTTCTACATCCCAAACATGAGCAGGATGAAGTGAATGATGAGTACCATGGACATCCCCAAGGTTTGGGTCCTGATAATGATTACTGTCCTGGGGATCCTAACATGCATGGCTACAAAGGCCATGGAGGGAATGCATATAACCAACATAAGCAACCACAACAGACCCCAGTACAGGTAGGTTTCATTTCCGATGAGGACCAGGGAGAGCTGTTTTTCCTTGCAAGTTCTTTTACTTTCGGAGAACTGTTTTTCCTTGCCAAGTTTTTTTACTTTCTGTAAATACCTAGCTACAATAAATGAATTCTGGCTTTGTGCAGTGAGGATGGTAGCGCAGGGAACTTCAGAGTCACAAAGTGCGGTGGAGTTCTTGCAAGATAAACCCAAGAGAACTTTTGCTGGAAATACTTTTTTTTGGTGCCGTGTTTCTCCTTTGGTTCTGCATGGTCACGCAAGTTCCTTGAGATGCCTGGAACAACAGTTTCGGTCTCCGGTTTTTCTCTTTCGAAAATAGCTGTATCTGCTGCTGCTGTTCTTTTCCTTTGGTTGCGCATCAAGAGATGCACCGTTATGCAAATGCAAGTTCCGTAGACGCCTGAAACGGCAGGTTTTGGTTTAAAACTGAGATAACTCATCCTGTAGTTTTGGTGGAGAAACAGAGATAACTCATTTTAGCTATTAGTATGGGCATTCACTGAGACTTTCTGAACTCTAAGCCGAAGGTGGTTCAGATGCAATGCTACTCTTTAACCCTTCATATGATCCCATTGCGGTAAGTCTGGTTGTGCTTGTTGACTCGCTCCTCCTGTGCTATGATATGGAATCACAGTTTTGCACTGCTGAGTGCTGATGGCTGTTCAGATGCTGGTGATCCTGGTTAATTAGAGTTTTATGCAACCTTGTTGCTTTTAATTGTGCTATATATGCACTATATGTGGTGTAGGCGTTGGCGCCATCCTTGGTATCTGTGCAACAGGTGCTTCTCCAAAACTTGCCGTTCATAAGTGTGGGAACGGAAGTCTGGGATGCACATGCACACTCACCTCGACCACTCAATCAACAACAACAACGTGTGGAAAGTTGGGATGCACACGCACCTGCGCCACTCAGCCGTTCTGAGGGCATCTCCAACCGGGCGACCCATCCCGCGCCCACGCGTCCGGATGGATCGAGCTGGACAAAATCGCGGCCCAACGTGGGGACGCACCGCAAAAGCGGACGGCCGCGGCGTCCGGAACGATGCAAACCCGGCCCAAATCTGGGCTAGGTTTGCGTGGCTGCGGATGGCACGACGAGAAATGGCCGCACCTCCAGGAGGCCTGTGGTCTCCGTGGCCGGAGTCCCCGGCGCGGTCGAGCCACAACATCGCCTCCCCGCCCGGGGACGTCGTCCACGGCGACGACGTCGCCGACGACGCCCACAGGGGCTAGGCGGCGCACCGGCGGCCACCGCGCCGCCGACCAAACCCTAATAGAGGGTTTTTAGTTTAAATTTAAAAGCCCATATAGGGGCTTCTTTTGTCAGTTTTATTTGCCCAAAATAGGGCTATGTACAAATTTGCCCAAAATAGGGCATATGTTCAATGAAATTTCGTTTAAATTCGCATTTTGTTTTTGTTTTCGTGGTTCTCCGGTTATGCGATGCGTTCGCGCGTTGGGCGCAGCGCGCGACCCAAACGGACACGCGGACGCGGGGCGCTGTCTGCGTGTCCGGACGGCGACCCAAACGGTCCAAAACGGACGGCCCAGCGCGTCCGTTTGGGTTGCGCGGTTGGAGATGCCCTGACTTCCATGGCTGCCTTGCATTGCAGCTCCTCTCACTGTTGACACACATAGGCATGAGCCAATACCTACGGACTTTTTTTTTTCTGAAGAATCTACTACGGAGTACTACAAAATTTTAAATTTTCAACATCATCATTGACATCGGGAGATCTTGTTGTCGGGCGAAGGTTCAGACATCAGTTACTATAGATGATGCCATCCCCCATCGTTGCGGATGATAAAAAGGAGACGGGTGCCAAAACCATAATCTAATCTATTCAAAACACTTCTTTTATTAAAAACACAACGTGGACGGCAAGACTGATTGAACAGAACTGTACAGAAAACACTATCCAACACAACTGTGGACAGAAATTCTGTTGAATCAAAGAAATAAGTAACCGGTGGGTTTAATGATGAGATTTTAACCTTCACTCTTCCGAGCAAGCATATACTTTCTCCATTCACAATTACCTTGTTCTGGGCTTGTATTTTTTTTTTTACCTTGTTCTGGGTTTAACTAAAGTCAAAATTTATTAAGTTCAACCAAAAATAGAAGAAATATCAAATTGTCATAATATCAAATGCATATTATTTTAAAGTATACTTTATGATGAGAAGCTCCCGGGTCGTCCCCCAGGGTGACTCCGGAGCGACCCCAACCGCCGCCAGAAGTTCCGTTCGCGCGGCATCCCTTCGCCGTTGCCGCCGGCGTGGGCCGCGGTGGCGGTGACACCTGGTGCCGAACGGTGATGGGGATGGGGGTTGTGGCGAAATCCTCGACGTGCGACTAGGGAGGCGTCATCGGAGATGGATGTCGGCGGTGGTCGGGGCGGAGATCCCGGTCAGGCGGTGACGGCAGTCTGGTCCTGGACTGCTTCACGACGTTTGCAGGCGATGGAGGCAGGCCACGGGTATAGGGTCCCGCTTAGATCCGCCGTCTTCGAGGCTACACAATGGGGCTTGGGGCGGTGTCGGTCGGTGCTTGCTCCCTCCTTGTCAAGTGATTACGAGGAGGTTGAGGGCGGCAACCGTGCGTTCGCTAGATTCACTTTGTTGAGATATGGGCTGCCTTGGACCTAGAATTGGGCCTTTCGACCCCAACCAAAGTGTGTTGTGGATCTGATAGTGGTTTTGTCCATGTCGGCGATCTGCGACGGTGCTCTGTGTAGCATCTCCTTGATATGTCCAATTTGCATCACTATTTTATATCATAATTTGCTGTTATTCATTGATATATTTCATATTGGGACACAATACTTATGTTATTTCATCTATTTTGCATGTTTCATCATTATTGGAGGATCAAGCACCGGAGCCAGGATTCTGCTGGAAAAAGCACCGTCAGAACGCAATATTTCGGAAGATCAACTGTGGGAGGAAATTATACCAAAAATCCTATTTTCCAAGATGACGAAGGAAGCCAGAAGGAGGGGCCAGGAGGACCCAGGGTGGGCCCACACCCTAGGGCGGCGCGGCCCATGCCCTGGCCGCGCCGCCATGTGGTCTGGGGGGCCCACGACCCCTTTCGCCTCCTTTTCTTCGCGAAATCCTTCGTCCCGAAAACCTAAGCCACAGAGGGTACCTCGCGAAGAGTTACAGCCGCCTCTGCGGGGCGGAGAACACCGAGAGAAAAGAGCTCTCGGCGGGCGAGGAATCCGCCGGAAATTCCCTCCGGGAGGGGGAAATCGACGCCATCGTCACCGTCATCGAGCTGGACATCATCGCCATCACCATCATCATCATCTCCACCATCATCACCGCCGTCATCACCGCTGGACACCGTCACCGCCGTAGCAATTTGGGTTTGATCTTGATTGTTTGATAGGGGAAACTCTCCCGGTATCGATCTCTACTTGTTGTTGATGCTATTGAGTGAAACCATTGAACCAAGTTTATGTTCAGATTGTTATTCATCATCATATCACCTCTGATCATGTTCCGTATGATGTCTCGTGAGTAGTTCGTTTAGTTCTTGAGGACATGGGTGAAGTCTAAATGTTAGTAGTGAACTATGGTTGAGTAATATTCAATGGTGTGATATTTAAGTTGTGGTGTTATTCTTCTAGTGGTGTCATGTGACCGTCGACTACCTGACACTTCACCATTTATGGGCCTAGGGGAATGCATCTTGTATTCGTTTGCTAATTGCGTGGTTGCCGGAGTGATAGAAACCTAAACCCCCATTGGTATATCGATGCGGGGAGGGATCGCGAGGATCCCGAGTTTAAGGCTGTGGTTAGATTTATTCTTAATTACTTTCTTGTAGTTGCGGATGCTTGCAAGGGGTATAATCACAAGTATGTATTAGTCCTAGGAAGGGCGGTACATTAGCATAGGTTCACCCACACAACACTTATCATAACAATGAAGATTATTTAGCCGTATGTAGCGAAAGCACTAGACTAAAATCCCGTGTGTCCTCGAGAACGTTTGGTCATTATAAGTAAACAAACCGGCTTGTCCTTTGTGCTAAAAAGGATTGGGCCACTCGCTGCAATTATTACTCTCGCACTTTACTTACTCGTACTTTATTCAAGCTGTTACATCAAAACCCCACTGAATACTTGTCTGAGCATTTACAAGTGAATCCTTCATCGAAACTGCTTGTCAACACCTTCTGCTCCTCGTTGGGATCGACATTCTTACTTATCGAAAATACTACGATACACCCCCTATACTTGTGGGTCATCAAGACTATTTTTAAGCGCCGTTGCCGGGGAGTGAAGCGCTATTGGTAAGTGGAATTGGTAAGGAAAACCTTTCTTGTTGTGCTGATTTTATTTCACTTTCTTGCTATAAGTCATTATGGAGAGATCTTCTCTTCAATTTTTATTTGGGAAATCTACTACTACTGCAACGGTAGTAGATGAGGCGCCAGGTGAGGAAGTAATACCATATAAAATACCTATAAAAATTATTGAACGTGTTATGGATAACCGCTATGAAGGGGATGGAACTGTCCATCCTGGTGATCATTCTTGTTTTTGCATGAATTATGCGGGTTATTCAAATGTGCAGGTATTGCTATGGATGAAGTGAGGAAGAAACTATTCTCTTTATCGCTATGCGGTAAAGCGGCGCATTGGTATAAATTCTTGGATAATGGGGATTCTCTTGAATGGAATGATATTGTGCCCCGGTTTTATTCTAAGTTCTATCCTCCAAGTGAAATTCACAAGGATCGGAATCGCATATATAATTTTTGGCCTCATGATGGAGAGAGTATTGCCCAAGCTTGGGGGAGATTGAAGTCTTTAATGCTCAAATGCCCCATTCATGAGCTTCCTGGTAATGTTATTATTGATAATTTCTATGCAAGACTTTCTTTTCAAGACAAGACCTTGCTGGATACTTCTTGTTCTGGATCATTTACACGTAACAAAGAAGATTTTAAAAGGGACCTTCTTGATCGGATCCAAGAAAATACTGAAGGTTAGGAGAACGACAAGGATAGAGAATCAGGTATAATTTATGATTATAAATGCATTGAAGCTTTTATGGATACCGATAAATTTCGTAATATGAGTGCTACATATGGTCTTGATTCTCAAGTTGCTGCAAATCTTTATAAAGCTTTTGCCTCTCATTATGAATTGCCAAAGAAGAATTTTGATAAGTATCATGAACCTTATAAAGATAAAATTGATTCATCTATTAATAAATGCGTTGTAGTTGAAACTGTTGATCATGTTATTCCTGAAGCTTATATTGAAAAACTCCTTTCCCTGCTAAAATGAAGGAGTACTCTGTTATAAATAGTGCGGTTCATAAAAGTGAAAAGAAACCTGTAGTACCTAAAGAACAAATAAAAGTTGAACCTGCTGTTGCAATAATTAAAGATCTTGTGACTGAAAATGTGGAGGATGGTCATATTATTTTCTGTGAAGATGCTTCTAATATTGTTTCACATCCTAATAAACCCAAACAAGCTAGTGTTCCTATGCTATCTGTTAGAATTGGTGATCATTGCTATTATGGATTATGTGATATCGGTGCAAGTGTTAGTGCTATTCCGTATGAGCTTTACACGGAGATTATGCACGAAATTGATTCTTGTGAACTTGAAGATATTGATGTGGTTATTCAGCTGGCTAATAGAGAAACTATTTCTCCAATTGGTATTGTTCGAGATGTGGAAGTTTTATGCGGTAAGATTAAATATCCTGCTGACTTTTTGGTACTTGGTTCTGCTGCTAGTGATTATTGTCCTATTATTTTTGGTAGACTTTTTCTAAATACTTGTGGAGCTATTATAGATTGCAAGAAAGAGAAAATTTTGACTAAATTTGCTGGTGAATCTTATGAGTTTAACTTCTCTAAATTTACTAAAACTCCTTATAAAGCTGATTTGCCTAGTAATGATTTTAAAATGGAGCAGTGTGCATCTATTGTTCTTGTTCCTAATAATCCTTTGCAGCAACATTTGGAGGATAGCGAGAGTGAAGTTTTTAGGAAAGAAAGAGATGAGCTTGAGGAAATTTTTCTTCGCCAACCCATTCTCAAGCATGATTTACCGGTGGAAGATTTGGGTACAACACCGCCACCAAAGGAAGATCCTGTTTTTGATTTAAAGCCTTTGCTGATAATCTTAAATATGCTCATATTGATGATAAGAAAATATATCTGTTATTATTAGTTCTAAGCTTTCAGAGATTGAGGAAGAAAGGTTATTGGAAATATTGAAGAAGCACCGAGGAGCTATTGGCTATACTCTTGATGATTTGAAAGGGATTTCTCCTTCTAT
Source organism: Lolium perenne (assembly GCF_019359855.2). Taxonomy (NCBI): domain Eukaryota; kingdom Viridiplantae; phylum Streptophyta; class Magnoliopsida; order Poales; family Poaceae; genus Lolium; species Lolium perenne. The sequence goes on from NC_067245.2 coordinate 187,167,693, forward strand.
TTGCCAACATGCTATTAATATGGAAGATGATGCAAAGCACATGTTGTTGAACATCAGCGTCGTCTAATTCCGAAGATGAAGGAAGTGGTAAGAAATGAGGTATTACGACTTCTTGAAGCTGGTATTATATATCCTATTGCTGACAGTAGATGGGTTAGTCCTGTGCATTGCGTTCCCAAGAAAGGAGGAATGACTGTTGTGCCTAATGATAATGATGAGCTCATCCCTCAAAGAGTAGTTGTAGGGTATAGAATGTGCATTGATTTTCGAAAAGTTAATAAAGTTACTAAGAAAGATCATTACCCTTTACCATTTATTGATCAAATGCTAGAAAGATTGTCTAAAAATACTCATTTTTGCTTTCTTGATGGTTATTACGGGTTTTCACAAATTCTTGTTAAAGCTAAAGATCAAGAGAAAACCACCTTTACTGTCCCTATGGAACTTATGCTTATAGACGCATGCCTTTTGGTTTATGTAATGCTCCTGCTACTTTTCAAAGATGCATGTCTGCTATTTTTCATGGTTTTTGTGAAAGTATTGTAGAGGTATTCATGGATGATTTTTCCGTCTATGGGAATTCTTTTGATAGCGCTTGCGAAACCTTGATAAAGTTTTGCGAGAGATGTGAAGAAACTAACCTTGTTCTTAATTGGGAGAAATGCCACTTTATGGTTAATGAAGGAATTGTATTGGGACATAAAATTTCTGAGAGAGGTATTGAAGTTGATAGAGCTAAAGTTGAAGCAATTGAGAAGATGCCCTATCCGAGGGACGTTAAAGGTATTCGTAGTGTTCTTGGTCATGCTTTGGGTTTTATAGGAGATTTATTAAAGATTTCTCCAAGATTTCAAAGCCTCTTACTAATCTTCTTCAAAAAGATGTACCATTTGTTTTTGATGATGATTGTAAGGAAGCTTTTGAAACTCTTAAGAAAGCCTTAACAAGCTGCTCCTATAGTTGAACCTCTGATTGGAACTTACCCTTTGAGATTATGTGTGATGCTAGTGATTTTCTTGTAAGTATTTGTTCTTGGACAGCGAGGCGATAAAAAACTGAATGTTATTCATTCTGCTAGTACAACTCGTGAGGCTGCTCAAAGAAATTATGCTACAACTGAAAAAGAATTATTATTTGTAGTCTTTGCTTGTGATAAATTTAGATCTTATATTGTTGATTCAAAAGTTACTATTCATCTTGATCATGCTGCAATTAGATACCTTATGACAAAGAAAGATGCTAAGCCGAGGCTTATTAGATGGGTACTTCTTTTGCAAGAATTTGATTTACATATTGTAGATAGGAAAGGTCTTGATAATCCTGTTCTTGATAATTTATCTAGATTGGAAAATATTGCTTATGATCCTGTTCTGTTAATGATAGTTTTCCAAATGAACAATTGGCTGTAATAAAGGTGAGCTCGCGAGACAGTCCTTGGTATCTTGATTATGCTAACTTTATTGTTTCCAAGTACTTGCCTCCAACCTTTTCAGCTCAGCAAAGGAGGAAATTCTTTTATGATTTGAGGCATTATTTACGGGATGACCCACACTTATATAAAGAAGGAGTGGATGGTATTATGCGAAGATGTGTTCCCGAATATGAACAACAGGAGATATTGAGTAAATGTCATGGTAGTGCTTATGGAGGACATCACGCCGGAGAAAGAACCGCGCAAAAGGTTCTACAATCAGGTTTTTATTGGCCAACTCTCTTCAAGGATGCGAGAAAGTTTATTTTATCTTGTGATGAATGCCAAAGGGTTGGTAATATCTCCAGACGCAATGAAATGCCAATGAATTATACTCTTGTTATTGAACCATTTGATTGTTGGGGATTTGACTTCATGGGACCTTTTCCGTCTTCGGAAGGTAACACTCACATACTTGTTGCTGTTGATTATGTTACTAAATGGGTGGAAGCTATACCTACAAAAAGTGCTGATGGTGAGACCTCTTTAAGAATGCTTTTAGATATTATTTTTCCTAGATTTGGAGTGCCTAGATATATTATGACTGATGGAGGTTCTCACTTTATTCATGGAGGTTTTAGAAAAACTCTTGCTAAGTATGGTATTAATCATAGAATTGCTTCCGCTTATCATCCTCAAACTAGTGGTCAAGTAGAATTATCAAATAGAGAGATTAAATCTATTTTGGGAAAGACCGTTAATAAAACTAGAAAGAATTGGGCTAGTAAATTGAAGGATGCACTTTGGGCTTATAGAACTGCTTATAAAAATCCCATGGGAATGTCACCTTATAAAATGGTTTATGGGAAAGCTTGTCATTTACCTTTAGAACTAGAGCACAAAGCTTATTGGGCTGTTAGAGAATTAAATAAAGATCCTAAACTTGTTGGTGATAAGAGGTTGTTGCAATTGAGTTCTCTAGATGAATGGAGAAGTGAAGCTTATGAAAATGCTAAACTCTTTAAAGAGAAAGTTAAAAAATGGCATGATAGGAGGATTATCAAAAGAGAATTTAATATTGGGGATAAAGTCCTATTGTATCGGTCTCGTCTCAGATTCTTTGCAGGGAAATTACTCTCGAAATGGGAAGGACCGTATGTTGTCGAGGAGGTGTATCGTTCAGGAGCAATTAAAATTAGCTCTCTCCAAGGCAATGCTACGCAAGTGGTGAATGGACAAAGACTCAAACATTATATCTCAGGTGATTCCTATAATGTTGATGTTGATATTATTCAAGTGGAAACACCGGAAGCTTTCATCAAAGGGCAAATTGATGATCCGCGAACTTCGACTTTGAATAGGTAACGATCTGGTAATGAAAAGTACGCAATTTACTTTCGAACAATATTTTTGCTGTTTTTGGAAAATATGAAAAATTACGAGTTCGAAACGGAGTGGAAAGGACGCACGAGGGCGTGGCACCATAGGCCGGCGCGGCCAAGCACAGGCCCGCGCCGACCTATGGTTTGGCCGCCCGTCGCCCCTTTCCGACTACGGTTCGATCTGGTACTTTCCGTTTGTCGCGAAATTTTTTGCTATATAATCCCCGGACCACGGAGGTCCGTATATCGTTTTCTCGATGTGTTTTGTTTCGAGTTGTTTACGCCGGATTTGCTTCGGATCTAGAGCCATCATGTCTTCATCGGAAACTCCGAAGGACAGCTCCAGCAAGGATGTTGGCAACTTGTACATGGAGGAGCTGAGGATGCACCCCAAGGAGTTGCTGCTCGTTGAAGGAGAACTGCAGGTCAAGGATGTCCAGGGTCCTAAAGGAGAAGGAAGCCTGGAAGACAGGATGGAGAAGCTAGAACAAGAGGTTTTCAAATACAAGAAGATGGCTGAGCGTGAGGTGGATATTTTCCACAGGATTGTGTCTGAACTCATTGCTGAACATGAGAAGGAAACTGCAAAGCTTTGGAGTGACATCCTCTCACTTCACGACACCACCAACAAGCTCCAAGCACAACTCTATGATTTTCAGAATCAGAACTGTGAGTATGAAAACAGGTTTAAATACATAAGCCGTGCTGCTAGTTTCAGGATCCCCGAGACCAAGATGTCGTTTCTTGATGGAGAGCCTCTTCCTTGGAAGTTTGATGACGGGAGTTCGTCACCACCATCTCCGCAGGAGTAATTCATCATCGGTATTGGCATCCCCTTGGTTTGTTCCAAGCTTGGGGGAGTGCCGCGGTATCACATTATCACTACCTTTTACTTTTATTTGTCAAGTAGTGTCATATCATGAGTAGGGAAGTTATCATATAAGATGGGTTGCGTTTGGAAGTATCTCTCCTTTAGTTGGTTATTTATGTATCCCTTGGTGTGAGTTATCGTTATGGAATATTAATGAGAAGTCTTATCATTTACATATTGCACATCTTATTTTAGTTTGCAATCTCTATTATATGATTTACCTTGTTGTTAGTATTGGTATCACTTTGGGAGCATTGAATTAATCTATTTGGTTTTGGCAAACTTAGCATTGGTCGATAGCAGCAACACTTTGAGGTTTAAATAGAAAAGAGAAATACATGTAGATGTTTCATTGTCTTTCTTGTTAGCTCATAGCTTACTATTCTGAAGTTAAGATTGTTTGTGCTTACAAGGAAGATGCATGATTGTTTCTATCATATGTATGTTTGTTTGTTTCCCTCGACTCTTATGCTTGCTAATTAACCTTGCTAGCCAAAGACCTGTACTGAGAGGGATTACTTCTCGTGCATCCAAACCTTAACCCAAACCTATGTCATTTTTGTCCACCATACCTACCTACTACATGGTATTTTCTGCCATTCCAAGTAAATACTTCATGTGCTACCTTTAAACAATTCAAAACTTAGTATCTCTTAATTGTGTCAATGTTTCATAGCTCATGAGGAAGTATGTGGTGTTTTATCTTTCAATCTTGTTGGGCAACTTTCACCAATGGACTAGTGGCTTCATCCGCTTATCCAATAATTTTGCAAAAAGAGCTGGCAATGGGATTCCCAGTCCCAAATTAATCAAACTAAATAGACACTCCTCCATGGTATGTGATTGATGGACGGCACCCGAAGGATTCGGTTAGCCATGGCTTGTGTAAGCAAGGGTTGGGGGGAGTGTCATCATCATAATAAAGCTAAAATAAAAAGGCACTCCTTCATGGTATGAGATTGTTGGCAGGCACCCGAGGATTCGGTTAGCCATGGTTTGTGAAAGAAAGGTTGGAAGGAGTGCCACACAAAATGAAAATAATATGGGAGCCGCTCTTAGGAGGTTGTCTGGCAAGGGGGTTAGAGCACCCGCTACCAGTCGTTGACAACAACAAACACCTCTCAAAATGTTACTTTTATTATCTCTATATGATTTCAAAATTGAAAAAGCTCTAGCACATGATTTAATCCCTGCTTCCCTCTGCGAAGGGCCTGTCTTTTACTTTATGTTGAGTCAGTAAGCCTATTTCCCTCCATCTCAAGCAAGCATTTGAGTAGTTGTGATCAAACCATTATACTGTGATTTGCTACATCATGTCTTTTATTCTTCCTTGTTTAGTACAAGTTTTATCTGAATGAATATAGCTTTGCAAGTTATCAATGATCATGAGAAGACCATTATGATTGAGTATGCAAGTTGTGCCTTATAAACTTTAACATGAGAGCGCTGCTCAATGAGATAAATATAATCATTAATTGTTCTCTGACCAAGAACGAAGTTTGCCATCACCAATTATGATTTCTCATGCACCTTTACTTGTGATTACCTTATACTTGTTTCAAGATGAGTTATAAGAGGTTGTTTACTATAATGTCCTGTGTGAATGAATATGATGCTTCTTGTCCGTATTTTATTTATCGACTCTTCACTCCATAAACATGTGGTCCTGTCTATCGAGCTCAGTTTCGCTTGGGGACAAGCGAAGTCTAAGCTTTGGGGGAGTTGATACGTCCAATTTGCATCACTATTTTATATCATAATTTGCTGTTATTCATTGATATATTTCATATTGGGACACAATACTTATGTTATTTCATCTATTTTGCATGTTTCATCATTATTGGAGGATCAAGCACGGAGCAGGATTCGCTGGAAAAAGCACCGTCGAACGCAATATTTCGGAAGATCAAGCGTGGGAGGAAATGATACCAAAAATCCTATTTTCCAAGATGACGAAGGAAGCCAGAAGGAGGGGCCAGGAGGACCCAGGGTGGGCCCACACCCTAGGGCGGCGCGGCCCATGCCCTGGCCGCGCCGCCATGTGGTGCAGGGGCCCACGACCCCTTTCGCCTCCTTTTCTTCGCGAAATCCTTCGTCCCGAAAACCTAAGCCACGAGAGGGTACCTCGCGAAGAGTTCTGACCGCCTCTGCGGGGCGAGAGAACACCGAGAGAGAAAGAGCTCTCCGGCGGGCAGGAATCATAGGAAATTCCCTCGGGAGGGAAATCGACGCCATCGTCACCGTCATCGAGCTGGACATCATCGCCATCACCATCATCATCATCTCCACCATCATCACCGCCGTCATCACCGCTGGACACCGTCACCGCCGTAGCAATTTGGGTTTGATCTTGATTGTTTGATAGGGGAAACTCTCCCGGTATCGATCTCTACTTGTTGTTGATGCTATTGAGTGAAACCATTGAACCAAGTTTATGTTCAGATTGTTATTCATCATCATATCACCTCTGATCATGTTCCGTATGATGTCTCGTGAGTAGTTCGTTTAGTTCTTGAGGACATGGGTGAAGTCTAAATGTTAGTAGTGAACTATGGTTGAGTAATATTCAATGGTGTGATATTTAAGTTGTGGTGTTATTCTTCTAGTGGTGTCATGTGAACGTCGACTACATGACACTTCACCATTTATGGGCCTAGGGGAATGCATCTTGTATTCGTTTGCTAATTGCGGGGTTGCCGGAGTGACAGAAACCTAAACCCCCGTTGGTATATCGATGCAGGATCGCAGGATCCCAGAGTTTAAGGCTGTGGTTAGATTTATTCTTAATTACTTTCTTGTAGTTGCGGATGCTTGCAAGGGATATAATCACAAGTATGTATTAGTCCTAGGAAGGGCGGTACATTAGCATAGGTTCACCCACACAACACTTATCATAACAATGAAGATTATTTAGCCGTATGTAGCGAAAGCACTAGACTAAAATCCCGTGTGTCCTCGAGAACGTTTGGTCATTATAAGTAAACAAACCGGCTTGTCCTTTGTGCTAAAAAGGATTGGGCCACTCGCTGCAATTATTACTCTCGCACTTTACTTACTCGTACTTTATTCAACTGTTACATCAAAACCCCCTGAATACTTGTCTGTGAGCATTTACAGTGAATCCTTCATCGAAACTGCTTGTCAACACCTTCTGCTCCTCGTTGGGATCGACATTCTTACTTATCGAAAATACTACGATACACCCCCTATACTTGTGGGTCATCACTCCTCTACGAGCTCGACCTGAACAAAAGGTGGTGGTCCTAGGATTTCTTCTCGCGCTAAGATGATGATCTGCCGGATGCGTGTCCCCATTGATATGGTTGCAATGTCGTGTTCCAGAAGGATCCGCCGGCGAACTCCACTAGGCGATATATGCCTCGAGATTGCTAAATCCTGTGTTTTTCTGAGTGTTTGGTTTCAGAGGGAGCGCTTCGAAACTCTATTGGCTGTTAATATCATGGGGCACGCTTTCTCGTCCCATGGTGCTGACGGAGAATGGCATGGCAGTCGAGAGTTGGGGACTAGCAATGGTGGTTCGAGTCTTTGTGGTGACGAGGAATTGCCTTGGTGTTCTATGACTTGGAGCATCGAAATGCAAGTGGGGCGACTACACAAGAGAAGTTTAAAGTTTTACTTTTTCAAGGTGAAAATTCATGGTCAGGCCTTAATTAGTTGTGCCTGACAATGGCCTATTGAACGCATTGTTTTGAGAGCGAGTATTTTCTTTAGTGCGAAAACCTAATACATGTGATCGGACGACGACGACGCTTGTGCACCGTTTCCTTCTTAGAGGCGTCGCTTTTGGAGAAGCTGAACTTCTGGTGTTGTCTTGGTGGTGTTAGTATTGTTGTTTCAAGAAATAGCCAAATGTAGCGGGGCCTTTTCTTTTTTGTAATTCTTTTTTTGGTTGTGTGCATCTGTAATGCCGCTAGGGCAATGTGTTGTTGCAGATGCTAGATATATTTGGTATCTCCGTGATATTAGTATACAATCTTTGTCGAAAAATATTTTATGATGATTCTAATACTCCCTCTGTGCCAAAATATAGTGCGCATAATATTTTCCTAAAGTCAAACCGTGTAAACTTTGTTTATATAAAAAAAATCAACACCATCAGGTTGAACATGAAGTATACTTTAATGTGGTATACATAAGGTATTGTAAACATAGATAATCTTCTAAAAAAACTTGATCAAACTTTGTTGATTTTGACTTTCGCGAGAACCAATACGCATATACTATGGCAAAGAGAGATCACAATAAAATTTATGTTGTAGATATTGATATATTTTCCGTAAATATTTGATAAAAATTTAACTGAAGAAGGCGTGGTAATGTGAATGGAGCGAGTAAGAACGGAGTGTGCACGTTTTTTCATTACCTTCAAGCCGGTGTTTTCACAGACCAGTGGACCCACCTTAAACCCCAACTTACCTCTCAACCTCTGCTTGACTGGTGTTCCACCTTTTTTCCTTCGTTCCCACCCTCCTCCTCTCGCCGTCCATTCGATTGCTAGGGTTTGATCCCGCCTTCCCTCCCGCACGCCACCATGGCACATTCGCGTCCGCAGCACTGGGCCATGGCGCCGCCCTACCACAACCGCGGGTCGCCGCCGGCGCCGCAGCAGGAGCAGGCGGGTCCGGCCGCGGAGGACGAAAGCGGAGCCGGATCCGTCGGAAACAAGCCGAGGTCACTCTGGATCGGCGGACTTCTCGACTGGATGGACGAGGACTACCTCTACAGCTGCTTCACCCGCTCGTCCGAGGTGAGCCCATCCCATACGGGCTATGCTACAGAGTGCCCGGGCACCGGATTGTCTTTCGCAGTGCCCCACCCGTAAATAGTAAACAATCATGTTCCTACATCATTACTTCTGAAAAAGGAAAGTCCTGGTCCCCAAGCGGTCACGTCCCTCGCTTTGTGACCCGGAACCCCTTTTCCGCTTTGTTATGCACGCGAGCGAACATGTAATTGAACAAGAAAAATATCTCGCTACACACATGCACGTAGTATTCCAATCAGTGTAATTTGTATGCAAAAACTTAACCTAAGTTACCCGCAAAAAAAAAACTTAACCTAAGTTTTACAAAAAAAAAACTACATCCCTCGTAAATAACAACTGCTACCACTTATTTTGTGGCCTAATTGAGGCTGTAAAAAATGCACCGATAGATGTAAAAAGAATGTAAAAATTACATCCAAACTCACAAAAACTAGAATAAAAAATATAATATTGTTTACACATTGATCCATTAAACGTTCTGGATGTAGAAAACCAATAAAAATTACATGCCAAGTAGAGAAAGAAACTAATATATTCACATCCTTCGACTGATTCTCAAAGTGAAAAATGTAAGTGGCAGAAATTAGTCTGCAAAAATTACATCCAGGGACATAATATATTACATCATTCCACCGTTCTAGAAGTAAAAAAAAAGGCAAAAAATAAACTGCAAAAATTACATCTAGGGAACAAAATTTAGATCCTTCCGTTGATTTGGAAGTGAAAACCTACACCATCAGAGTAGATTAAGCAGTACAGTAATAAGTAGCAGGAGCATGAAACATTAACACGCAGCCAGAAAAGAAAAGACAAGAGAGGGAGTGGACGCCACATACAAACACGAGGAAAAAGTGGCTTGCGTGCAAGGCCGGGCGATGGGCGCTGCTGCACTGTGCAACGGAGCGGCACGGCGTGGTAGCTCTTGCGTGCGCGAAGAGCCAAGACGGATTCTCGGACCAGCGCCGCATCTTCCGCTACTCCAGCTCGCCGCCGTTGTGGAAGAGTAGGATGGCGGCGGGAAGTCAGATCTTGGCGCGGAGCCTAGCAGAGATCGAGCTTGAACTCTTCCTCTTCCCCGCCGGAGTTCTCCTACTGTTCCGCCATAGCTGGAGGTGGCTCGCCAGGGCACAGATCAAGGAGCTATGGCGGCAATGGCGCCCTTGCGTGATTGAGGATGGAACTCGCGGGAGGTTGGGGAAGGGGCAGTGGAGAGTTGGCAGAAGAAGGGCGCGAGACCGGCGCGAGCACGCACGTCCACCGAGGTGGCGCGGGGGCTAGGCGGAGAGGAGGTCACCGGCGAACGGAGAGACAGTGAGGGCGCTCGGTGTCTCTAGAAGTTCGTGGAGATGTGGATGGGGGGCGGGGCAGTGTCGCTAGGATCAGGACTGCGTGGACCAGAGGAGAGCCACGTGCGGGTTGGATTGGGCTGCTTCCGTCATGCCGTTAGATCAGGATCCGACGCACCAAAAGTGGGAGCACCGCATAAGATCAGATGGTGCCCAGGCAAGAAATAGAAATTGGGATCCCATACCCCACATCCTACCCTACCTACTATTTTGTTTAATTGTTTCATATGTGCCTAATGTGCGCCCGCCCTTGATATATGCTGCCGAATTAGAACTCCTAAATTAATACGCGCCTATGTATGTGCAGCATACTGTTTACTAGCACTGCTAGATTGTAGCATTGGTGCCAGTAGATCTGTGTCCCGCTGACTAGGACATGGTCTCAATCTTTTTTTTTTTTTAGAAATTGGATGGAGGAAATGGTCTCACTACGTTCAGTTTTCTGCTGTGTGTGCGTCATACATGCTCTACTGGCAGTAAATTGCACACATTTTACTATTTTTAGCTCCTTACTCTATCTGCATTTCAGTCGCCTAAATCTGGCTATATATCTGTCAATGCTCTCCTCTTATCAGTCAATTAGTAGCAGAGGCAATTACCATTTCTCTTGTGATTCACCTCAACGTCTTACTTGTTTTTCTCACTGTTCTCTTCATCATTTCTGTTTTAATGCAGCTCGTGTCGGTAGTGGTAATGCGCAACAAGGAGACCAGGCAACCCGAGGGTTTTGGCTATCTTAACTTTGCTAACCATGTCACCGCTGATCAAATCCTCCAGAGCTACAATGGCCAGAGGATGCCTAATACTGACAGAGGTTTCAGGCTCAGCTGGGTCATCCGTAGCGCTCCAGGGAAGCCCGCTGGCGATGATCATGCCATATATGTTGGGGACTTGAGCCTTGATGTTACAGACCTCATGCTACATGATGTGTTCAAGAACCGCTATCCATCAGTTAAGAAGGCAACTGTTATGCGGGGTGGTTTTGCTGGACACTCAAAAGGCTACGGGTTTGTTTTGTTTGGAGATGTTAGTGAGTGCAGAAAAGCGATGACCGAAATGGATGGAGCATACTGTTCTACTAGGCCTATGCGTATCAGAGCTGCTACCGGCACTGGCCACCAACAGAATGGTTTGCAATTGATTTTCTGTAGCTACCCAGCTTTGATTTTGAATTTCGGCTCACTATGTCTCCTTACTATTGCAAATATCTTTTTACTGGTTTAATTTTTAGCAAGATGCAATTCCACTGTTTGCACTGCTGCATATTTTACGCCTTTCAAATGGTTTCCCTGCACTTACATACTCTCTATCCAACTGAATCACCCCCAACCCAATCCAATCCGATCCAATAGTGTGAGCAAGCATTTTTGGCTGTGTGAGTGTAGCCTCCCCTCATCCATTCCTTGTATTAGGCTCTCCTTTTCCCTTGCACCTGTAGTCCACCCTTTAGTACAACATGCACGTAACTCTGCTGCATTGCCGTAGATCATGCACTCTGATGCATTTCAAGTTGCATGTTACACACATTGTTTCACCTGCAAGTGTTTTGATTCAGCTCCATGAGCCTATCGTGGTCTATCTCGATCATAAAACATGTGTTGATTATCTCAGTGCTGGATTCAGTGTTTTGAAGTACCTAGTGCGCTGGGTATACATCCTGTAATGTTGGCACACTTTAATGCGTTAATCTATGGCTAGTGGTGGGTTAATTTTCTGTCCTAGTGGATCACAAATTGATATACCTTAAGTATTTTCATATCAATTATACCACACAATATTTAGCAATGCCAGCATCAATAGTTTATAACTACATACTTCATTCTTGCAGGTTCTCTTACACAAGGGACAGATTCTGATGGCAATTGGAACAATAAAAGAGTGAGTATATGGTCTTACCTCTTAAAAGGAGTCACATGTACAGACATTTAATCTCAGGATGTTTTAATGGCTTGCAGCTATTTGTCGGTGGTCTTGATTTAAGTGTAACTGCTGAGGATCTAAAGAAAGCCTTTAGTCCTTATGGAGAGATTACTGATACTGATGTCACGTTAGTAGAGGGGAAATGCTGTGGCTTCGTCGCATATTCGAGCAGGTATTTGGTTTAGTCATCACAATGTTCAGTATATTGTTGCCAAGGCCCATTAGAACTGTGGATGTCTTTAATTGGTCTGCCATACCCTCTCTTAAGTACCCCAGTTCTTCCCTGGAATAGACTGAAATATGACTTCTACATTCTTGTGCAGAGCATCAGCTGAGGAGGCTAGAAGAATTCTAAATGGAAGCCAACTGGGAAATAACACCATGAGGATTTTCTGGGCTCGCCGTCTTTCTAACAAGAAGGTAGTTCTTGTCTCTTGTTTGTCTTCTACTTTCTGATTTGATTGCCAGAACGTTCCTAGTTATCTTTGTTGACAAGCATACTTCTACATCATAAACATGAGCAGGATGAAGCGAATGATGAGTACCATGGACATCCCCAAGGTTCGGGTCCTGATTATGGCTGCTCTCCTGGGGATTCTAACATGCATGGTTACAAAGGCCGTGGAGGATATGCATATCACCAACAGAAGCAACCACAACAGACCCCAGTACAGGTAGGTTTCATTTCCGATGAGGACCAGGGAGAGCTGTTTTTTCCTTCCAAGTTTTCTTATTTTCTGTAAATACCTCGCTACAATAAATGAATTCTGCCTTTGTGCAGTGAGGATGGCAGCGCAGGGAATGTCTCAGTTGCGAAGTGTGGTGGAATTCTTGCAAGATAAACCCAAGAGATCTTTTGCCGAAAATACCTTTTTTGTGCTGTGTTCCTCCTTTGGTTCTGCATGGTCAGGCAAGTTCCTTGATATGCCTGGAACAACAGTTTCGGTCTTCGGATTTTCTCTTTTCGGAAATAGCTGTATCTGCTGCTGCTGTGTTTTGCCTTTGGTTGCACATCCAGAGATGTGCACCGTCGTGCAAATGCAAGTTCCGTAGATGCCTGGGGAACAGCAGGGTTTGGTTTAAAATTGAGATAACTCATCCTAAGTTTTGGTGGGGAAACAGGGATAACTCATTTTAGCTTTGGTTCGAAGAGTTGAGTGGCCTGAATTCTGCTATTACTATGGGCATTCACTGGGACTGTTCTGAACTCTATAAACCATGGTGGTACAGATGCAATGCGACTTTTTAACCCTTCATAAGATCCCGTTGTGGTAACCCTTAAGTCTGTGATTGTGTTTGTTGACTCGCTCTGCCTATGCTATGATATGGAATCACAGTTTGCACTGCTAATGGGTGTTCTGATGCTGATGGCCCTGGTTAATTGGAGTTTTATGCAACCTTTGCCTTCTATTGTGCTATGTATGCACGATGTGTGGTGTGGGCGTTGGCGCCATCCCGATGGTCGCTCTCACACCTTATCTGTGCAACAGGTGCTTCTCCAAACCTTGCCGTTAATATGTGTGGGAACCTGAGATGCACATGCACACTCACATCGACCACTCGTTCAACAACAACAATGTGCTGCAAATAGCAAGTTGCCCAAGGTGACAAACAAGGCCAGCCATGTGCTGCTGGGATTGGATCAGTGCTTATGTGGCTTTGTGTATAGATCCATGCCTTGCCGATTATGCAAATAACTCATCACTGTCGAGCTCGGCTAATGCGTCACAAATGTCCGGATCAGCGGGGATGAGGAAAAGGTCATTGACCAGGCGTTTCCGGCTGTCTGACGGCAAGGTGATGCCGTCGCCATCGCGGTAGATGCACGTCGATTCTCGCCAGGTTGAGGCAGACACGGTCGGCCGTGCCTGTGCTTCTGAAGGCTACCTCCCTGTTCACCTCCTTCCACGTCTCACCGACGTCATCCGCCACTGCGCCACGGGCTTCTTCCTCGCTGGTGCCACCTGTCTCCGCCATGCGGCAGGAGATGGATGACGGCCCCTCCTCCCGCTCCGAGTACATGTATGTACACACCACGAGTACGGCCATACTAGTACTGGAATTACGGAAAAAAGTATCTCGAAATCTATCAGCATGAAATCTAGTTTTGAAGATCTTGACGCGAGGATCTCAAAAGTGAAAACGGTTCGTAATTTAGACTTACGGTTCTCAAGATATTTTAAGTTAAAAAAATGAATCTTAGAAATAAAGGGAAGACTAAGACACCCACCCTCCACATCAGGGCTGGGCCGGCAGGAGTGCGCCTTGTGCGGCTGCACGGGGCCCCAGATTTTGGGGGGTCCCAAATTTTCATATAAGCCTTATTAGACTTGGCAGCCTAGGCTGCATTCCCGCTGCCTGGCGGACCACCATAGGTGCGAGCAGCCGAGCAGGGATGAAAACCCCGACTATCCTGGCGCGGAGCAGGTTAGGGCATCTCCAGCGGGGCGACGCATTTCGGACGCTCAAAAGTGGTCGCGAGCGTCCGTTTGCGTCGTCCCGTGGACGCCAAAATGACCGCAAGGGGCGAAATGTCCGTTTGCGTCGGGGGCTACCTCCAGCGGTCCGACGCATTTTGGACATGCAACTGTTTTTTTTTTGTGCTACTTCTTTACAGTTTATAGTTGAATGATCAAGTTTTAAACGCGAAAAAGATGTACTCATGATGTCATGTTGGTCCAATCGAATAGATTATAGCCTAAACAATTAACCGGATACGTCAATCGACTAGATTCAAACATATCTAACATACAAATAAGAAGAAATTTAAAAACATATAAACTAAAACTATTTTTTGGCCTTCTTGTTCGAAGGCCCTGCGTCGTCGTCGTCGTGGAAACTCCTCCGCCTCTTGCTTGTCACCTCGTCGTCGGAACTGGAGGACGACGCGCCCGTCGAGGACTTGAAACTGGAAGAAATGGCGTCTTCGTCGTCGTCGTCGGTGAACGGACGACGACGCGCCACCCGCGCCAGCGCCCTGGACTTCTTCCTTGCCGCCGCCTTGTCGTCCGCCGCCTCCTGCGCCTCCAATCGGGCGAACTTGCTGTCGGAGTCCTCCTCCTCCTCCTGGCCCTCCTCCTCGTCGTCGGCATCGCTGGCAGCGCCGCCTCCGTCCTCCTCCTGGCCTTCGCTGCCATTGCCGCCTCCCTCCTCCTCGTCCTCACTCGGTGTGGAGGTAGGGTAGCTGGGCGTGGAGCCCGGATCGCTTGGCATCGCCGGCGATTCCCACCAATGCAGGAATCCGGGCGACTTGCCCTCGCTCTCCGAGTCGGACGGCAGCGTGTAGTCACTCATGACGTGCCGGTGTTGGAGAAGAAGAAAAGAGGATGAAGAAGGAGGCGGTTGAACTTGAATTACCGTAGACGCGGGGGTTATAATGTTCGCGGATTAACGGCGGCGCGTAAAACGAAGAGGCCGGCGGTTGCTCTTCCGCGGCGGTTCGGCGCTCCATTGCGGCGGTTGGTCGCCGGCGGTTGTGAATTCGAGGCCGATCGAACCTCCTAGATCGCTGCCATGAGGGTCCGTGGGGACCCGAGCGGACGCTCCGTGCGACCGCCGAGCGTCCGCAGAGACGCAAACCTGGTGCATATTTGGGCCAGGTTTGCGTCTCCGCGGACGGCCCGGTCACTTTGCGTCGCCCCGCTGGAACAGGCCCCAGACGCATTTCCGGTCACGGCGGACGAAAACGGTCGCTCAGCGTCCGTTTGCGTCGCGCCGCTGGAGATGCGCTTACCTCACAGCCCCGATTAATTAGTTCCTCTGATTTCTGTGGAAGGGAGCATCCATTAACGAGAGCAATTTGTTTCAAGGGCAGTTACGTTTCCGAGGAGGAAGAAAGGTGAAATGGGCCCTGACGAGTGGCCTTAAGTGAGTTGTCAAGGCCCATTTTCTATTTCTGAGCACACCATCTACATTATTATGTGCCTTCTCAAAAAAAAAAATCTACACTAGCCTATACCACGATCCATAGCATTATTTTGATAGCAAAAATCCTTACGTTGTCTCAAAAATAAAATCCCTATTTCACAGCCTCCTGACCGCTAGCTCAATTCCACACGTTGGTAGAGCCGTCGACGCTACGACCAGACTAGGGCCCCGTTTGTTTGGGCTTCTGCTTCTGCTTTTGCTGCTTTTGGAGCCTAAAAAGCAGCAGCCCAAACAAACAGCAAAATTTTACAAAGCACTTGCGAGAAGCGCTGTGAGGAAATGTACGTGAGGTCCGAAAGCTGGGCGAGAGGTGCTTCCCGAGCTGTGGCCTGCTTCCCGAGCGACGGAGTCCGAAAATGCCCCTGCCTCTTCGACGAATTAACGAAAAAACTGCCCTCCCTTATAATAAAGCTCGGTCCTTGCTATTTTCCCCAGCCCGACAGCCCCCTGGGCGTTTTTTTCCACCTCCTCCTCCCGTTCCCGAGACGCGCCGCCGCCGCCGCTGTTCCCGTCCCCGTCCCCGGTCACCGCCGCCGTTCCGTCCGTCGACCCGCCGTGGCTCCGTCCCCGTCCTCCACAAGCTAGCGCCGCCGTCCCCATCTGCGTCGAGCCGCCGTCGTCCCCGTCCCCGTCGAGCCGCCGCCGTCGTCCCCGTCCCCGTCGAGCCGCCGCCGTCGTCCCCGTCCCCCGTCGAGCCGCCGCCGTCCCCATCCCCGTCGAGCCGCCACCATCCCCGTCCCCGTCGAGCCGCCGCGAGGCGCGACCACGAGGAAGACGCCGAGCAGATCCGTTCTTCAAGGTCGCGGCCGTCCCCGCCCTGCCGCCGCCGCTGGCCGCCTCGCCGTTGGACGCGCCGCCGCCGTTCTCCGTCGAACCTCTTCTGCGTTCTCGGCCTCCTCAAGGAGGAGCTCGCCCCCGTCAAGCTCGTCCTCCTGAACGCTACGGCCGCCGCCGGCGACTGGAGGTCTTCAAGGCGCTGCCGTCCCCTGTGAGATTCCCCGGCGCTTGCTGCAGCACCATCTTCCAGCGCCGCCGTCCCCTCCGAATTTCCCCGGCGACTTGCTTCTGTGTATTGAAGTTTATTTGTGCAAGTTTTATGCCTGTTTGTGATGTATATTCTAGAACGAGTTCATACACTGCACAGCAAACATGCCTATCGCTGCAAGAAGAGGTGCCTTGTATTCTTTTGAGTTTAATGGAGATTTCTTGTAATTTTTTTTGGCTTATATGAATCTCACGAATATATATGTTGTTATGTGTTTTATAATATGGATAAGTCTTGTACTAATATTGTTTACACACTTTCTGATACACTCCAAGATTATTCCGATACAATGCGCTGGCCGAGCTACTCCTCGTATTATCTTTGAATATATGTAATTTTTTATATTTAATATGAATGTTTTAAAATTAAAATTGAGGTAATTAACCCTTAAGCATGATAATTATGTTAAAAACGGTCAGAATTAGCTAATTCGTACCAAATAAGTATTTATACAACTTCTTCAGTGTTTAGGGCCATTTCAGACATTTCATCGTTCATACCAGCAACAGCAGCCTTAAAAGCTGTACTGCCAAACATCAAATCTCTGCTTACAACAGCTGCTTCTCACAGCTGCTTTTTCACAGCTGAACAGCTACAGCTGCTTCTCAAAAGCTGCAGCCCAAACAAACAGACCCTAGACCCGCCCGACGCCGCTGATTAGTGCAATTACAGTTAGGAATATGGACTCCATATAGCTAGCGATAGTGCTAGACAACTAGGAGCCACATTGTCCTTTTATTTTCTCGCCGATCGTTCCAAAATATTTTCCTTGGTTTTAAAAAGTACAATGATGATTAACTTTAGCAGTTATCGATTCGGTCTCCTCAATCTTCGGTGCAACAATTTGACCAGACCAGAACATTACGGGACGACCGAAGTTTCACAAACCGTCTAATCACTAAGAAAATTAACAACTATGTGGCTAATTAGTTTAATTTTTCTCTTAACATAAGGGCCCATTTTTAAGTTTCGCACAGGGCCCTAAATTTTGCCGGCCCAGCCCTGCTCCACATGTCTTTCTCTCTCCTCCTTCATCCCCACATTGTTTCCCCCTCGCAACACGTGTCGAGCAGAGATGTCACTTCTAGGATTTTTCTCGTACCATAGCGTGCCACTTGTCACGTATAGAGCGAGGGTTGGTCTTTTTTTTAGAGATTTCGAATTTTCGCTTAGAACTGACTGTTTGAAGAACATGCGAAGAGTACAGCCCAATAAAGGCCGAAAGCGGCCTTGAATGTGGAACAACCTTCGGGCCGCCTTGCATGGCTGTCCTGTCGTCCGAGGACTCCGAGTCGTAGTCCAATTCAAATCTTGCGCGTACGGCCTATACAAGAACAAGGCAGATTCCTGTACCGTGCACCACTTGGAATCGGAGATGAATCAAATGTGTGTGTATATATATATATCTGAGGGGGTGTAGACGAGAGAGGCTCCAAAAGTAGTCTGAGTTGTCGTGCTAGCTACTCATCGAACACAACACAAGGTTGTGTTTTCGATCCGTATCATCGAAGCCGCACATCAGTCGAAGGCGGTCGTCATGGACGAGAGCGGACCTCGAAAGCACAAGTATACGCCCGATGCCGGGCGGGGAGGTCGCGACGGCAACCTTTTCAACTATCACCCTGGCCGCACTCACATGTATTCTGCGCCCTACGCCACCAGGCCGAGCTACGAGTATGACAACCCGGATGGATTCAGTGTTGGGCACGACGACGATGGCAACCTCTTCAACTATCACCCTGGCCGCACTCACATGTATTCTGCGCCCTACGCCACCAGGCCGAGCTACGAGTATGACAACCCGGATGGATTCAGTGTTGGGCACGACGACGACGGCAACCTCTTCAACTATCACCCTGGCCGCACTCACATGTATTCTGCGCCCTACGCCACCAGGCCGAGCTACGAGTATGACAACCCGGATGGGTTCAGTGTTGGGCACGACGACGACGGCAACCTCTTCAACTATCACCCCGGCCGCATTGGCTCCTCTGACGAATATTATTCTGCGCCTTACGCCACCAGCAGGCCGAGCTACGAGTACGACACCCCCGATGGATTCAATGTTGGGCGCGATGGCAACCTCTTCAACTATCACCCCGATGGCTCATCTCACGAATATTATTACGCCACAAGACCCAGCTACGAGTACGACACCCCTGATGGATTCAACGTGGGGCCCGGTCGCATTCACATGTACACATCCTCTGACGACCGACGGTCAAACGGCGGACTAGCTAGCAGGCCGCTCGACACCAAACAAGCATGCATCCAACATACTACCCTCGAGAACTAACATGTAGAGAAGATGTAAGTGGGAGTGCTTAATTTGCTCAAGTGGCTACTTTTATCTGCTTTTGTGTAACAAGCTGCATGGATGGGCTGGTGTATCCCATGTCCATGGAAGTTGAGTTTGATCCCAGGGAGCTTTTATTTGTTCAGTTTGCTTCCTTGTAAAAATCGGTACCCCGACGTAAACTTCAGACTTTGCTTTCTACATAAAGCTGGGCGAAATGCGCGCCTTTATTAGTCAAAAATATTAGTGGCATGGTGATCACTATATTAGTGGTGGAATGGTGGAAATTTATTGTGTACAGAGGACTAGAGTATAAAATTATTGTGTGTGGCTAGTTGAAACATATGCAAAGTTGCAAAACCTAGGACGTGTTTGGTTGGTAACAATCTATTTTCTCGTTTCCAATGGACCAAAGAACGGCCGATTGGTAGACCAGCCCGTCTCAAAACCATGACCCACACGCTCCTCAAACCATCAATTTCTTGCACGCGATTCCACTGTTTTCAGCGAGCCAACCTCCGAGCGGCCAAAAAGGGGAAAATATTTGCCCTGCCCGTGCAAGATCGGAGATGGCGCGAGTGCAAGCAGCCACGAAAAGTGGCAGGATAAATTTCGTCACTGTAACATCCCAAGTTTCAACAATAATAAACAAGAAGGACAATTTCCCCAAAGTCAAAAATTGCAATTAACAAAAACTTTTTCTATGCATATAGTGCCCCATATAGGTTCATGCATTTGAGTGATTCTCTTTTTTGCAATTGCCATGATGAGTGTTGGTATGTTTAACAATTGCTATTGGAACCCTAACAAAGATCATCAAACCCTAATTTGAGGAGAATTGAAGAAAATGGGAAAAACCCATAATTCACTTACATACACATTATGCCAAATTGCAAATCCTCAACCTAGGCCATAATTGCTTGCTCCCTTGCTTGTAGAATACTTCAATATGATAAACTAACACAATTGCATCTTTGGATCAAGAATCAAACACAAGGAAATCAAAATTCTTTCATACATATGATAATGGTCACTTGTCACCAAAATAATTTCTTCACTACTTTACCCCTCTGGTTTTCTCATTTCTTGAACTAAACTTGGTCAACCAAAGCCATGTCATCCAAGACCATGTCAAGGTGAGTAACTTTGATGTTGACCACCATGGCTAGAGTTGACTAGGTTGACCAGTATAAAGGTGACAAGTAGGGATGCTGAAATAAAGTGAAGATCATGTCACATTTGCCATTTTGCAAAACAACTCCAAATTGAAACCCACCACCACCATTCTAACCCATAATTAATATGTTTAAGATCCACCAAAAAGAATTTCAAAATTCAAATAAAAATCTCATGCGGCCATTGTGTCGAACAGGTGGCAGGCATGATTCCAGAATTAAGTTACACTCTATTACCCTCTGGTTTCTTCCCTAAACCCCTTTAACCTGTGATCATTACACTCTCCTACAGCCCCTGCATCATCCCAGTACCTGCCCTGGTCGATTAAAGTGAGAGAAGAGGGAAAAGAAACCCTAGACTATGCATGCCGTGGCCATGCCGGCCACCTTTGGCCACCATCTCTCTGGCCTCCCTCTCTCCTCAAATTCTTGTCCTGGAGCATCTACCCTGCACAAGGATGATGACCATGCACGGCCGAGCCTCGCGCACGCACAGCATTGGCCAGGAGAGCCGCGTCCAAAACCATGCCAGTACACGCCCGTGCACGCGGTGACCGCGCTCTGGCCGCGCCAGGACGCCACGCGCTCGAGCAGTCTACGCCTCCCCTGCAAAGCCTACCGCTGCGTCGAGCACCGCCTCTGCGCCCTCTAGCTACTAGACGTGAGCGATCGACTGCGGCCGCCTCGTCACCGTCGTCCTCGTCGGAATCTTACCGCAAGGACCGCCGCACTCGAATCGACCTCCTGAGCAATCCCTTCGTCCTCTCGCTGCGCCAGCTAGTCCTCGAGCATCGCCAGGACGACGCCTACAAGATGCTGTCCTCGCCTTGCCCTTTCGATCGACGGAGAGGCCACGCCGTCGACGCGCCCTTGCAGCACCTCACGGCCACCCTCGCCCGCTATAAATAGAGCACCGCAGCCCGCAACTTCTTCACACCATCTGTTCTCCTCTCCTCACTGATCACTCTCCCCACCTCAATTTAACACCACCTCGCCGGAGCAGCAGCAATTGGAAGCTGAGGTCCGCCGGAGCCCGCGGAAGCCCTGCTTCGGTTGGAGCCTCCCCGAGCGCCGCCGCTGCCCCAAGCTCTTCCTCATCTACTTCCACTTCTCCGCGCACACTGCCAGACTCCTGCAACGGCCTGGTAGGCTCTCCCACCCCCTAGGCTCGCCGCCAGTGAGCCATCGCTCGTCGGAGACGACGATGCTCCAGCACCGTCGGATCATGTTCTAATCCTACGGCCTAACGCGCGCGTACCGCTTCGGCGTTTAAAGAGCCGCTGACAGGTGGCCCCCACCTCGTCAGGGCAGCCCACCCGCACCAGTTGCTAGTTGGGCTGCGAAGTGAAATTTAAATCTGTTTCGGCCCGTTTAGCTTTCCCGCCTAGCCCATCAATTCAAATTCGGATTTAATCTTTATTCAAAATGTCCTGCTGATGGTTTAGTAAAATTTGAATATTTTGAAATCTGCCAAACCAAATGTAGTAAACTTTATACCGTTGGAAAGCCCATGAAATTATCTAACAAATGCCACTGGCCACACCTCCAAGATCATAGTAGATTTAATTTGATAAAAAAGACAAGACAGGGACTTTTGAACATTCAAACTTTATTTAAAATTTAACCAGAATAGATTTTGAATTGATTCCAATTCTAATAAATCACAAATGATGTCCTCTAATTGATTATGCAATAATATAGACATGTTGTTTGTATGATCATGGACTAGATCAACTAAAATGGCTATGTAGTCAATTCTAGAGCTCTTGAAAGTGGAATTCAAACTCAACACTAATATGAGAGCTACCTCTCATTTAAATTTTGATCCTAAGTACTAATAACCAGGGGGAATGACTTAGGCTAATGAACCCTTGAGAATTATTACTTAGAGATTTTAATTCATTTAAATAATTAAGTATTAAAACTATGTGAAGTGTAGCACTTCAATTAAATTATACTCACATATAATAGATATGGAATGTTGACTTTGGGTCAACCTATATTTCATACCTTATTATTATATGAAGAGATTAAATCTTAATAAGAGGTAATGAGAAGAAATGAATTCCTCTAAGGATCTAAATCCCAAATTTAAGAAATAGGAATAATGAGAGGAAATTATTCTTCTTTTAAATAAAGACTAATCCAATAATCCACCATGCCATGTTTGATTGATAATAGGATTAGTGTGTGAACCCTTTTGAGTGTTTCTAGTTTAGTATGTGAGCTTGGTTTAGTATTTATACTTCGTATTCGTATATAGACGCTAGTAACGAGGAATACCAAGAGGAGGAAGCCTACTCTCAGGAA
This sequence comes from Lolium perenne, assembly GCF_019359855.2. NCBI lineage: Eukaryota > Viridiplantae > Streptophyta > Magnoliopsida > Poales > Poaceae > Lolium > Lolium perenne. The sequence continues at coordinate 187,190,162 of NC_067245.2, forward strand.
GAAGAAGAGAACTTCGATAACTACCCAGCTCAAGGCAAGCTAACCCTTGCTAAACACAAGTGCTTAGCTCTACAAGAGCAAAGGCACCATCACACTTTACTTTTATGTATTACCTATCCCATGTTTTTACTTACATTTACTTTTGCTTATTTATTTCAAAGTACTTTTTGATTTATGATTCACTTGGTCTAGAGTAGAACAATACTTGAAGTTAGATTAGCACCACTCAAAGCTAGATAGCATCCCTCATTTAGTTGCTAGTGCTAATCAATTAAAATTGACTACTCTAGATGGGAACATGGTGAAGTGAAATGACTTTGAAAGAAAGTAAAGTGGAGGTGGATTTGAACAAGAGAAGATGGTGATTTTTGATAAAATTGATAATTGGGTTTGAATGCGATACCCTTCCAATTATACAAGTACCCCCACAATACCTGATTATGGGTAGGGCTTAACTAGAAACTTGTGTATTTTAGTATGGGTTCCCTCTGAACAAACATCATAGGGGTTACGCTGCGGCTGCCTCCGTTAAGTGTGGAATGATGTTGAAATGAGGTGAATGTACGGCCCAAGCCTGTGCAGTTCCCGGTTAACTGCGGTTTCCACCGGGAGGCCAAGCTCATGGGGAGAGGTGCTCATACTAGCATATATAAGTGAAAGGTTTCGATTGATGATCCGCGTACTGTGTTACGATGATTCGGGGTTATCCTCGACGGATGTAATCAAAAGTTGTGGCACAAGAGTACAACCTCTGCAGAGTGTTAAACCTATTCGAATAGCCGTGTCCACGGTTACGGACGATTGGAAAGGCCATACTATCTCCGTTATCATTAAAATGTTTTGATCCTAGAAATGAATGGTGAATTGAAAGGTGATATTATGGTGAACCATAATGAGTTGTGGGAATGACACTAATGTTCCCACTTGAGTTAGTCTAGCACATGATAAGGCTTTACTAAATGTTTATCAAACTAAAACTTGGCTTTATGCAAATAAACCTAGAGCTTAGCACCCCCTTGTTACACTTAATGAGTATTTATCATAGAGTTAGTTTGCGAGTACTTTAAAAGTACTCATGGCTTTGCCCTGGCTATTCAAATGCCAGACTATGAAGGAGAGCACCAGTATCAGGATGACGGACAACAGGACGTCTACGATAACTAGGATCGTCTTCTAACGTCAAGCGTTGCCTGTGGAATAGATAGTCCACTACTACTTCGCTCCCGCTACTATTTGTGCTGTTGAACAATATATTCGTGTAATATGGGATCATGTGATCTATGGTTGTAAGACAATATGTGTTGTAATAAATGATGACTCTATGCTACTTACTATTATGTCTCGCAAAAACATTATTCCTGGGATTGCGATGTACGGCATAATAGGCATCTGGACTTAAAAATCCGGGTGTTGACAAGTTGGTATCAGAGCCATTGTTTGACCTTAGGAGACCCTAGTTAGAATGGACGCTCAAAAACTTAGTTTCAAATTCCATGATTTGACTAGTTATGAAAACCTTATTCACTTTCTTACCTTGTAGAGTCTATTACAAACTTTAAATTCATGCCCTTCTTATAAGTAAATTAAAATTTGGAACACTTGCACTTCTCTAACTTAATCATCTAATCTCTCTACAGATGGATCACGTCGTGGACGCGCAGCCCTTTCTCCAGACTGAGTTCTATCAGTTGGGGAACGGTGGAGAGCTCATCTTTGAGAGGGACCTCTTCTCCCTCTCAGAGTTCCTCGGGCGCCCACCACCGGAAGTCTTTGGCGGAATGGTCAATGACCAGCCCGGTGGTCAACTTCAGTGGGTGATCATGGTGGACCTTCGTGGAAGGTTCACGCTCCCAATGAGCGCAAGGATCCAGTTCTCCTTCCGGGAGAACAACTGGGCGGATGGTCTCGCAAGGGGACTTCAGGAAGGGCTCGCACGTCTGTGCGGGCAAAACTTCATGGACTTCGAGGATAGCCGCTTTGTGCACTATGCAAGGCACAACTCCCTCGGAGTGCCAATGAACCTACCGTCGCACCCGCAACTTCGCCACCATGTGGATCATCTTGACTTCATGTTGAGTGAGACCCGCATCGACCTCGACAACTCCCGCGAATACGCCAACCACACTCACATCCAGTTGGCGCAGCAGGCGGACACCATCAGGGTTATCGCCGGAGAACGCAGGGCACTCCGCCGTGCCAACCAGAAGAAGGATCACGCCATCAACCGCCTAAAGGCCAGGATCGCCACTCTGAAGGCGACCATCGCCGCCCAAGCTGAGCAGATCCAGGAGCTGGAAGGCGAAGGTGAAGGGGAGAACATCCAGGGGGACGGCTACTCCTACGTCAGCAACGACGACGACTATGAGGAGGAGGAAGACGACGACCTGGAGTTCCACCCTTACGAGGATGGCCACGAGCACCTCGATGCCGGGGTAGACAATGTCTACCCTATCAACGTCGATGGCGAGTAGTCCCGTCTGAGCACTTGCGTCCCGTGTTATGTATCGGTCCTTTGTACCCGCCCCATGTATCGTAGTTTGTTGAAAGGGTTCTTAAAACCCTCCTGAACATTTGGCTTGTAATATTTGCTACCTCCATGACTATGTTTGTGTGTGTGTAATATTATTATTATTATGAATCAAGTTTTAAGTTGTGTGATATTTTATCCCAAAATGAGCCATAGAAATTTCCCTCTCATCTCATGATCCCTATCCCTGTTCAGATGGCACCCCCAACTCGCAGCGAAACCGCAATGATGCAAATGTTGCAACAGATGATGGCAGAAAGAGAAGCTGAGAGAGTTGACCGTTAAGCCAACCTAGCTGCACTTCAACAGCTTGCTCAGGGCAATCAAGGCCACGGAAACCACGACCACCCAGGGTCGAAGCTGAAAAACTTCCAAAACACCAACCCACCGGTGTTCAGCAAGACAGAGGAACCCCTCGATGCTGATGATTGGCTCCAAACTATGGAGAACAATCTCGAGGTTGCCGAAGTGGAGGACAACGAGAAGGTGTTGTTCGCCACCCACTATCTGGCTGGACCTGCACGTGCCTGGTGGACAAGTACCCGCGCCTTACATGCGGGGCAAATGATGACTTGGGAGGATTTCAAACTCAAGTTTAGTAAGTATCATGTGCCCCCGGGTTTGATTAAGAAGATGAGGGATGAGTTCAGGGAACTGAAGCAAGGCAGAATGACCGTGGTGGAATACCGCGACAAGTTCCTCACTTTGTCAAGGTACGCCCCGGATGAGACGGACACCGTCGAGAAAAGGAAGGAGAGGTTTCTGAATGGACTGCATGATGAGATGCAGACTGTGCAGATCAATATCCCCTTTGCTGACTTAGAAGCCCTCGTTGACTCCGCCATTCAGATGGAGGGGAAGATACACCAAGCCAATGAGAACCGCAAGCGCCGTATGATGAACCAGAGTGGGCCCAGGAACAACCACAAGTATCGCCCCAGCTCAAGTGGAGGGTTCGCCCCAAGAAACAACAAGCCCCCGATGCAGAATCCACGTCCGAGTTATCAGAACCGGAGTGGAGGAAACCCCAGGCCAGGAGGCCACCACAACTACAACAACAACAACAACAACCACAACAACTTCAACCGCGCTCCACCTCGCGCCCCCAACAACAACTCCAACACCGCTCCAAGGACTGGGAGCAATGCTGTTCCCATCACCCCCAAGGACAAGTCCACCTACAACTGCTACGAGTGCGGAGTGGCTGGGCACTTCTCCTATGAGTGCCCCAAGAAGCTCGCCAAGACTGCCGCCAACACCTCAGGCCCTGCGCAGCATCAGCGTCGTGTCACCACCAACAAGAAGTTCGCTTCAACAACCCGAACAACCGCAACGGCCGCCTCTACCACATGAATGCGAAGAAGCTCGGGAAGCCCCGGATGTTGTGCTGGGTATGTTCTCTCGTTAACTCAATACCCGCAAGAGTCTTGTTTGATTCGGAGCATCGCATTCATTCATTACCGAAGATTTTGCATGCACTAGTAAGATTCAACCCATCAGTTTGAAGCATGTCATGATAGTTCAAATACCTGGATCAACAACTAAAGCTAGAAAAATTTGCAAAGATGTGCCAATCAGAATACATGAAATAGAATTCTATGCAAATTTGATTGTTCTGGGAGCCAAAGGTTTGGAAGTAGTCCTGGGAATGGACTGGATGGCGAAACATCATGGACTGATTGATTGTGCCAAGAAGGCTATCACCATGACTAGTAGCACCGGAATAATAGTCGAACACATATCTGAAAAGATGCCCCGAAAGTTCACTTGTAACCAAGGCCTAGCCAAACCCACCTTGGATCAGATCAGGGTCGTTTGTCGATATCCTGATGTGTTTCCAGATGATCTACCCGGTATGCCCCCAGATCGGGATATCGAGTTTATCATCGAGTTAATCCCCGGAACCGGACCTATAGCCCAGAGAGCCTATAGCATGAACCCGGCAGAGTTAGTGGAACTGAAGAAGCAACTGGATGATATGCTATTCAAGGGTCTGATTCAACCAAGTGCGTCACCTTGGAGATCGCCAGTTTTGTTTGTGGATAAGAAGGACGGTGCCACTCGTTTGGTTACGGACTACCGTAAGCTCAACGATGTCACCATTAAGAACAAGTATCCATTGCCCAAGATAGAAGATCTGTTTGACCAGTTGACCGGAGCCCAAGTATTCTCGAAGATTGATCTGCGGACAGGATACCATCAGCTGAAGATTCGTGCCACCGATATCCCCAAAACTGCCTTTACCACCAGATATGGATTGTACGAGTACAATGTCATGTCATTTGGATTGACCAATGCCCCCGCTTACTTCATGAATCTCATGAATAAGATCTTTATGAACTTCTGAAGGAGATATGCCCTAGAGACAATAATAAAGTGGTTATTATTTATATCTTTATGTTTATGATAAATGTTTATATATCATGCTATAATTGTATTAACCGAAACATTAGTACATGTGTGATATGTAGATGACAAGGGATTAACTTGTCAATGCCTATGGATTGTAGGCTAGGGTTTAGTTAGAAGTAGAGGGTAAGTAGATCTCGAAGGTTTCAGCCGAAAAGTACTCGACGATTGTGAAAACTAGGATTTGCAGACAATGATTCGATTGATTCTTTGTCCCTCGACTCCCCCTTATATATGAGGTGGAGCCGAGGGATTCGTGCTATACAAGTTTACAGAGTCCGGGACGGTTTCTAACTCATCCCGCCAGATTACAAACAACACTTCCTATTACAACTCTATCTTTCCTTAGTAAATCTTGGGCTTCCGAATCTTCTTATTCTTCGGGTATTGGGCCTCCAGTAAACCCCGGGTACCATCTTCGGCAGGCCCATTTGGGATGCCTATGTCAGTAGCCCCCGAGATTTTGCTTGAATCGTAGAGTCAGGGAAAATCTCCATTGTTTATTTTTACTCGAAAGCTTTAACCTTTTATATTTCTTCACATAAAATTCTATATTGTGCAGGGATACTGGTAATTGGGGCTAGTTCATCTGACGGATCAGGTACTAGTTAACTGCTCTAGTGGCAATCCGCAAAAACCTACTTCAAAATCACGTCCCCGGACATGATCTCGGGATACTGGTGTAAACGTCGACAGGTGCCGCTTAAGGTCTTACCATTCTGTCGAGTCCCAGTCAAATTTATCGGGTACCTAACGCGTCCGTTAGGATTTTTCTTCGTATACGTTGATACGGATAAAAATGTGAGCGCAGTCTTTAGCGATGCCACGCCCAAAGCAGAACGGATCTGGGGTCTTACCTTCGCAAATTTGCGGCATTCAGAAATTGATCGCAACCGGCGTTCTGAGAATATATTGTCGAGTGCTTTTCCGGCTGTTGGAATGGCACTTGTTATCGAGTCATATATGACTTATATTGTTCTCCGATGGGAGTATATGTAGAGTTAATTATAACTCGAAATATACTCTCTTGTTTTTCTATTTTTGTTAATTTCATCGGGCACGCGAACAGCGTTCCCGATGGGAGTAGCCCCCGAGGCTACAACCAAGAACTTGTGCTTGGTTGTAGGCTCAACATTTTAGTCCACCTTGTCGCTATATTTTCATTACTTCCCAATATGATCTCTTTCTTCTTCTCTCTTTTTTTGATCTCTCGGGTGCGCGAACAGCGTTCTCGATGGGAGTAGCCCCCGAGGCTACAGCCAAGGACTTGTGCTTGGTTGTAGGCTCCCGCAATTTCTATATTTATCATACTCGAAAATTTACTTTTTCCTGAAGTAGCCCCCGAGCATTTGGGCAAAAACTTGTATTTGACCAAAGGTTCCCGAGGTATTGAATAATTCTTTCTGTCGCCGTTTTTCTTGTCGACATACTTCCCTTAATCAAATTTACTTCATCCTCCTCGAATAGTCGTGACTTTTCTGCCCTGTGGGTCCATTGCTTCGACTATGTTGACACGTCGTGCAAGTAGTGGACACACGTCCTCCGCTTTTCCTGGCGCACGTACGGTAACGCCTATTTCAGTAAAAATACTCTTTTGCCCTTGTGTCTAGAAGATCCATCCTCACCACACGATTTCTTCATCCAACGGCACACTGCTTCACCCGAATCTTATATAAACCCTTCTTCAACCTTCGTTCATCCCCTCGCTTGCGCCGCTCACCTGTTCCTCTTCGCATAACTTCCCCTGCGCCCAACTCTCTTCAATCTTCCGTACGCACATACATTGCTCGCCCACCGCCGTTGATGCCACCGCGCACGCGTTCGACTCGCCACAGCACGCCGGAATCCAAGATGGCTGCCGAGGATCTTGAGTGGGAGAGATCCAAAATCTCCAACCAGGACACCAATATCTTTGAAGAGGCTTGGCCTCATGAAGCAGGAGGACGCCATCCGCTTCCCCAGCGAAGAAAGCTACCCCAAGCCTCCAATGGAGTATCGGGTTAGTTTTGTTGATCACCTGATCCGCGGCCTTTCAACCCCAATCCACGATTTCCTCCGCGGCCTTCTTTTTGTTTACGGGATTCAACTGCACCAGTTGACTCCCAATTCCATCCTTCACATTTCTATTTTTATCACACTTTGCGAATGCTTCCTCGGAATCACTCCCAATTGGGCTCTGTGGAAGCGCATTTTCTGCCTCCGCCGTAATGGCTCCCACAACGTCACTTATAACATAGGTGGCGTTGTTATCTGTGTTCGGACTGATGTCGATTATTTCGACGTCAAGTTTCTGATTCTGTCCAAGGATGGCGCAAAAAGTGGCTCTACATCCACGAAGAAAGCGCCAATTCTGTGGAGCACAACATAGTTCCTTTCGACGGAAGTGCCGGGATTCAGCGTCGCCGTTCTGGGATGCCGAAGCTTACGAAGAAGAGAAAAGCGACGAGGCGCTCATGGCTCGTATCCGTCATCTTCAAAACACTCGAGGCAAAGAGCTATCTGGTGTTCAAATTACCGCCTACTTCCTTAGGATTAGGGTGCAGCCTCTTGAGGCTCGCAAAAATCCCCTACGGACGTATTCTGGTGAAAACGACGCCAATAGAATCTCCGACGATCTTTACGCAAAGGACTTGGAGAAGTTGATCCGAAGAGTTTCCCGCTTGGCAAAAAGGGATCCTATTCCTTCCGCTTGTCGCGTGGAACCATACAGCTCCGCCAATCCTCTCCCGAGGTATTTTGCCTTCTCGAGTTTCTATCTTGTTCCGAATTTGCCACTGTATCTCATTGTATTTGTGTCACTCTAATTTTTCTTTTGTCGCTGTTTTCTTGCAGAACCATCCTACTATGACTTCCCTTCCTCCTCTTCCTGAGGATGGAGAAGTCGAAGAACGGGGCATCGTTGCCGAAGATACCCCAGGTTCTTCTATTCCTGAAAGTGAAGTCGCGGGTTCCCACAAATCTGCGGCTTCCCATGAAAAGGAAGTTGAATCTGAGGCCAGTGAATCGACGCAATCCCTTCCTCCTGCAGTTTCCCCAAAGAACAAAAGGAAAAGGCATGATGCCGAGGATTGGCACTTCTAAGGCTGAAGAAGCTGGTCCTTCTAATCCGAAGGCAGCTTACGATCCTTATGTTGAATCCCTCATCAGCTCGTAAGTCACCTATCTCGCTATATTTTTGTACTCGAAATATTTATCTTGTCGTGCTTTTTATACTGCCGATTTTTGATCAATCAGTGATGAGGAGGAAGAAGTACTAGTTACTGACGTGGCTCCTCGAACAAGCACGTCACGTACTGTACTTGCCTCAGACACGCTAGTTGAAGGAGAAGAAACGTCGCCTCCTCAACAAGACGTCGTCACCACTACTCCGCCATCAAGCCCCGAGTCCCTTCACCAAAAAGGGCAAGGGTTGAAAAGATTGTTGATCCTGCCCCTCAGTTGGGCAGTTCGTCGACTCTGCTCTTAGATGATGTAAGTGCAATAGACATCTATATTTTCCTTATTTTATTTTTTTTTCACCTTTTCTCTTTTTCATGCCGATGTTTCTTTTACTGTGTTCACGCTGAACAGCCTATGATCAAGGATCTTCTCCGCATCGGGTCCCAATTTATTGGGTACCGTGAATATGCCGCCAGAGCCGAAGGTAACGACTTTTTATACTCGCTATTTTGCACTGACTTTCTATTCCTGTTGCTTGTCGCTATTTTTTGATCTTTCTTTTCTTTCTTTTTCATATCTCGACAGAAAAACTCTCAGAGGCCAACGAACGTGTCGACGCACTTGCTCAAAAACTCGAGCAAAGTGAGGCGGCTCGCAAGAAAGCTGAACTTGCTGCTAGCAAAGCCAAGGCCGAGGTTGATGAAGCCAAGGTGAAAGCTGCTAGTGTCGAGGAACTGCAGAGAAGGCTCAAAGATGCCGAATCTGCCTTAGATGAGCAGAAAACTGCACAAACTGTGCGTGAACAAGAGATCATCAAGCGTCTGAAGTCGCAAAGTCGACGTACGCTGAGTAATATCATCAACCCCTTCTATTGTACTTCCTGTTTCTTGGTTTTTGACTAATGGTTTGTCTTGTGTGGCAGCCCAAACAAACCAAGATTTTGATCTGGAGAATCCCGTCAATGACCCTCTCCTTGATGCACTTTCTCTTCTGGAGTTCCATGGGCGCGAAATTCGTGAAGGCGTGGCCAATGCCAATGCGAGTTTGTCGGCGTTGTTCCCCTTCTTCTTCCCGAAGAAAGAGGAACCTTCAACTTTCCTTGCCCTTGCCAAGCTTTTCAATTCGTCGGAAGACCTGGGATTGAAGATGCGTCAGGGAGAATATGAAGGTTCTTTGTCGAAATCTTGTTGCCCTGGTTGCTGACAGCCAACAGACGCTTGATTGGATGAAGGTTGGCGACACCATCGGATAGAGCGATCAAGATGGAGGTCGCTGATCAAGGCGGCCAAGCCCAACACGAAGAAGATCTTGGCGTATCAGGGATCAAGCCAGCTTCAACTCCTAGCTCTTCGAGGCCGGAGGTCTAGTTGCATGCCTCTGTTTTTCTTCTGTTTCTTTTGCTTCGTCGCCAAAGTAGTCATTTGGCGACACGTACTTTCTTAACTCCACTGTAATGCCCTTGTAATTATTCCAAGAGATTAATGAAGACTTCTATCTTTGCTTGTTATTTGATGTTGTCTTGTTTATTTTTCAGTTGATATTTGATAACTATACTCCATCTTCTGCTCCTTCCAATGTTTCGCCTTCTTCTTCCCGCGAGGAAAGCTTTTGGTGATACCGCTCCTGTTGACGATACCTTGTCGCGAGAACTGGATGAACTTCGGCAACAACTTCAGTATGCGAAGAAGCAAACACTTGTGATGATGGAGCAATCTCGTAAGTCATCTGAAGCCGAAAAAATTGCTCTTCAACAAGCTCGCGAGGCCGTAGCTGCTAAGGAAATTGCTGCTTCCGATGCTGAAAAGGCGACTATTCGAGAAAATTTCATGCTCGAATTAATGAATGAAGCGGTGCAGATATGTCGGGTATGTCTATTTCATCCTCGATATCTTCCATCTTCATGCTCTTGTCTATTAAAGGTTTCCACTTCTTTGTTTGGCTAGGTGCCATTACTGATGCTGCTGCCGAGGAAGAGAGGGTGAATGCTAGGACAACCCTCCTTGTTAATCTCTCCATGGACCCTGGTTCTTTGTTTTGGGCTACCTCGGAAAGGACCCGCCAAATTGTCGATTTCAAGATCGCGCCTCTCAAACTCGCGATTTCCTCGACTTCTGTACCAAGACCTTGTCCATGGTTTACAACTCCATGTTTCCTCGCAACGTCCAACCAAAAACTCTTCCTGAATTGATGGAAAGGTTCAAGGATGCTCGCAGTATCCATGATTTTGTCAAAGCTCAACTAGTAGCTGGTGCAGATTTGCTCTTATCATGCTCCAAATCTGCCACTCGAAGCTTGACCTTACCCAGGTTGTCGAGAAGGTTCACCAAAAAGTAAAACGGCGGAGAGTTGGTGTTGACAGGATTAACACGAAGGTTACGCCTATAGCCGAAGAAATGATTGAGGACCTACTTCGGATGGATGCCGACTTTTTTGCCGATGGCCATTATGCCGATTTTCTTGGTGCTGCTCCTGAGGAAAACAGGGTCACTCTTGATGACATATTGAATCAAGACTAGTTAGTTTCTTCTTGTAGATATTTCTTCTTTGTAATCCATGACTATATTGTAAAGCAATCATTATATTTCTCTGTTTGTTTAGCCCCCGAGTGTTTCGGTGACTCTTTACTATATTTGTATACTTGCGAGGTTTTGAACCAAGGCATTTATATATTTAAGGCGAATATGAGCCCCCAAGCTTTTTATTGAGCACTATTTTGTATTTTTGTTGACTCACGAGGTATTTGAATACCAAGGCAAGTTTTTCCTTTTGTCGATGAACTATATTGAAATTCGTCGGAGCGAAGACTTTGGTCATGTCGATAAGGAAGAAAAGTTATATTGTCACTATCTTTATTATGTTGCAGCACCGCGAGCCCGCCTCATTAAAAACCTTCTCCGGCCCCACTCGGTGCCCCGAAAAAGGAAAAGAGTGCGTCTGAAAACTCGCGGGCGTTTCAGTACATTGAAGCTTTACAAAGACTATATTTTGACTCTAGGCGTAAAAACGCCTAAGTTGCGCCACGTTCCGGGGTTTGGCTCCTCCACCCTCGTCTTCTTGTCCTTTATTCTGTATGCTCCTCCTCCAATTACTTCCGTGACAATGTAAGGGCCAAGCCATGGTGACTCGAGTTTTTCATGACTTTTTGCGTGAGCCGAAGAACTAGGTCTCCCACCTGAAAAGATCTTGGCCGCAAACGTCGACTGTGGTAATTCTTCAAGTCTGTTGATATTTGGTTACCGAGATAATACTTCATCTCGAGCTTCATCAAGTGCGTCGACGTCGTCTTCTAGCACTCTTCTCGACGTTTCTTCATCATATTCAGCGACACGTGGAGAGTTGTGCTCTATCTCGATTGGTAGTACGCCTCTGCTCCATGAACCAGGAAAACGGAGTTTCTGCGTTCTTGTGTTTGGTGTTGTTCGGATGCTCCACAACACGCTTGGTAGTTCTTACGGCCAGGTATGTCGAGCTTTTTCCAGTGGTCCTAACAAGCGTTTCTTAATACCATTGCCGATGATGCCTTTGGCTTTCTCGTCTTGCCCATGGGTTTGAGGCTGTGCGGCGACGCAAAGTTCAGCTTAATACCCACCTCTTCGCAATAATCTTTGAATTCATGGGATGTGAAGTTGCTGCCGTTGTACGTGACGATCTTTGTGGGGCACTCCAAATCTGAAGACGAGGCCTTTTACGAATTTTCTGCGGATGCTCCATCTGGTGAATTTATCGGCTTCGCTTCTATCCACTTTGTAAACTTATCGACAGCTACTAGCATGTACTCCTTTCCTCCTGGCCAGGATTTGTGTAACTTACCCACCATATCAAGTCCCCATTGAGCAAAGGGCCAAGACAATGGTATTGGTGCTAGCTCTTCTGAGAGAGTGAGGTTTTGCGGCGAACCTTTGACATGCGTCGCAAGTTCTTACTATATCCTTGGCGTCCTCGATTCTTGTCAACCGGTAGAATCCTGCCCGAAAAACCTTGGCTGCGATAGCTCTACTACTTGCGTGGTGGCCACATATTCCTTCGTGTACATCCTTCAGATTATTCTTCCTTCTTCGGTGTAACGCACCTTTGCAAAACGCCTGAAATACTTCGCTTATACAATTCTCCCTTGACCACCGTAAAAGCTTTGGAGCGTCGAATTACTCGCCTTGCTTCAACTGGATCATTGGGTATTTCTTTCCTCATGATGTATGATATGTACGGCTGCATCCACGGTATCTGTATCACCATGACCAAGTCCTGATCTTCTTCTTCGTCCTCTTGCTTTTCCTTGGCAGCCCCAGGGTTTCTTCTCCTTCTTTTTTGACTTTGTTGGCTTAGTGGATCTCTCTGTTATCTCTTCCCAGAATACACCTGGCGGGATTGGAAGGCACTGTGACCCGATGTTTGCAAGAACGTCGGCTTCGTCATTGCTCAACCTGCTAATATGATTTACTTCGCATCCATCGAATAACTTCTCAAGCTCGTTGTACACCTCCTTGTATGCCATCATGCTATCATTGATTGCATCACATTGGTTCATAACTTGCTGAGCCACCAACTGTGAGTCGCCAAAGATTTTTAATCGAGTTGCTCCGCAGGCTTTTGCCATCTTCATCCCGTGTATGAGAGCCTCATATTCTGCTTCATTGTTAGATGCGTTAAGGAACGTCATCCGGAGGATGTACTTTAATTTGTCGCCTTCAGGTGATATGAGTACTACTCCTGCGCCAGCTCCTTCTAGTCTCTTGGACCCATCAAAGTTCATGGTCCAAGTTCTCGATAAATCTGGAGGTCCTGTATTTTGCAACTCCATCCATTCTGCGATGAAGTCCGGCGGTATTTGCGACTTTATTGCTTTTCTTTTTCATACGTGATGTCCCGAGGAAAGTTCTATTCCCCAAAGGGAGACACGACCCGTAGCTTCCGGGTTATTCGGTATATTTGATAAGGAGCTTCATTGACCACTATGATCGGGTGTGCCGAAAAATAGTGGCGCAATTTCGTCTTTGTCGTGAACACTCCATATGCTAGTTTTTGGTACTGAGGGTACCTTTGTTTTGAAGGTGACAAGACTTCGCTCACGAAGTATCTTGGCTTGCACTCCATGGATTTTCCCTTCTTCTTCTCTTTCGACAACTAATACCGTGCTAACCACTTGGGGCGTGGCTGCAATATATAGCAGGAGAGGTTCCTTTTCCTTTGGAGCCACCAGGATTGGTGGTGTCGAGATTTTTCGCTTCAGATCCTCGAAAGCTCTGTCGGCCTCTTCGTTCCTTGGAATTTATCTCCTTGTTTTATCAGCGCATAAAATGGTAACGCTTTTTCTCCTAACCTGGCGACGAACCTGCTCAAAGCTGCGACTCGCCCAGTTAGCTGCTGTATTTCTTTCAACTTTGTTGGCTTTCTCATTGTTACTATGGCTTGTATTTTGTCGGGATTTGCTTCAATCCCTCTTGCCGAAACTAGAAACCCCAGAAGTTCTCCTGCTGGGACGCCAAAAGAACACTTCGTCGGGTTCAGTTTGAGGCAGAATCTGTCGAGGTTGTCAAAAGTTTCTTTGAGATCCTCGATCAATGTTGTCCCCTTTTTTGATGTTATGACGACATCATCGATGTATACTTGCACGTTTTTCCCGATCTGTGTTGCTAAACACTTCTGCATCATCCTCTGATATGTTGCTCCCGCATTTTTTAGACCAAAGGGCATTGTTTTGTAGCAAAACACGCCGTAAGGTGTAATAAACGCTGTCTTGGCTTCATCATCTTCTTTTAATCTGATCTGGTTATAACCAGAGTATGCATCCAAGAAGGAAAGACGTTCGCAACCTGCCGTGGAGTCGATAATTTGATCGATCCTTGGGAGGGGAAAGTGATCCTTAGGACAATGTTTATTGAGACACGTAAAGTCGACGCACATGCGAAGGACTGTCGTGTTTTTCTTCGGCACCATCACTGGGTTAGCTACCCATGTGGCTTACGTAGATATTTCTCACGATAAAGCCAGCCTCTTCTAGTCGATTTATTTCTGAAAGCATGGCTTTGCGGTTTGGTTCCGAAAAACGCCGCAAAGGTTGTCTGATTGGTTTTGCTGTTGGATCCAAATTTAGGTGGTGCTCGGCAAGTTCCACAGGTACTCTGGCATGTCAGCTGGACACCATGCAAAGATTTTCCAGTTCTCACGGAGGAACTTGACGAGCGCGCTTTCCTATGCGATATCCATATCGTTTGCGATAGATGTCGTCTTTTTTGGATCTGTCGGGTGAATCTGCACCTCCTTAGAATTTTTCTACGTGTTGAAAGTTGATTCTTTATTTGCCCTTCCAGCGTACGGCAAGACGTCGTAATCAGTCATGCTTTTTGACGCCAAGTACTCGGCTTGCATCCCGAAAGTTTCTCGCCAACTGTGAAAATCCTTGTCGCACTTATCGGCTAAGGCAAAGCTTCCCTTGACCGTGATTGGTCCTCTTGGTCCGGGCAACCTCCACAACAGGTATGTATAGTGTGGTACTGCCATAAATCTAGCATATGCTGGTCGTCCCAACGAGCGTGGTATTGTGATGGAAAATCCACGACTTCAAATTCGAGCTTCTCGATTCTATAATTTTCTCGGGTCCCAAATTGAACATCGAGATTGATTTTTCCCAATGGATAACTTGGTTTCTCTGGTGTGATGCCGTGGAATCTTGTGTCTGTTGGTTTCAAGTTTGCTAAGGATATGTTCATCTTCCTCAATGTATCTGCATACATGAGGTTCAAGCTGCTGCCGCCGTCTATGAACACTCGAGAGACATCAAATCCTGCGATAGCTTCTTTGGCGAATAAGTCTTGCCCCTGGTCGAGGAACTTGCTGCGGATGATCTGCTATTGTGAAGCCGATATCTTGTCACGACCAATTAAGGTACTCAAGCTGTTGGTGGAGGCATTTTCTCTGCCATAAACACCGTCGTGAGATTACTTTTTGAGCTCTATTGGACGGCCTTCCCTTACGAATCATCAACAACTGCTCCGTTGGAGTTAGGATCGACATAGGGTGGTGGTGCAGGTGCTGCCGCTATTCTTAGCTGGTGTCGATTGTCCTCTGTAATCGCGGGAGGTGGCGGTAGATGAACCTCGCTCCTAGGCTCCCGAGGGTTTCTCTGTGCTGCTCGAGCGTGAGCATTTTCTGCGTATCTGAACATTGCCTGAAAATTTCGACAGTCTTTCTGCAGGTGCCCTGACTGTCTCTCTTCCCGTTGCTGTCGAGGAAGAAGTGCATCTGGCACGGTCCGTTCAGCATTTCCTCGGGGGACACGAAAGGTCTTGGAAACCTCGGCCCACTATTTTGCACCATTGCGTGAATCATCCCTATTATCACCTCGCTGTTCACTTTGCTTCTCTCGGTAATCATCTCTGTTGCCTCCTGTATTTGTCCGAAAACCTGCCGAAATTTGTCCTGGGGTGTCGTAGTTCGGTACGTCCGAGGAAATCTTCGCCTCGGTTGATAGTTTCGACCACGGTCCTCCTCGGCGACTGTGTCGTTTGTTGTGGACAGCGTCTTCTCCATCTGCCCATTTATTTGCTATCTCCATCAACGCGGATACTGTCCTTGGATTGGTCCTTCCCAAATCCTCGACAAAGTCTCCACGCGACTCTGCGACAAACGCATCTATTGCTCTCTCGTCGGATATGTTTCTCACGAGTTTTTGATGATATTCCACCTCTGGATGTACTTTCTCATTGGCTCATCGGCTTTTGTCGACACGCTCTCAACTCCTCTAACGATGCGGGTTTTTTGCACGTGGATCTGAAGTTCTTGACGAACACGTCCTCGAAACTTTCCCGGTGTCGATGGATCTGGAGCGAGTTTCTTTATCCATGATCGTGCGGCACCACTCGGGTGCACCTGGATGCTTTGCATGGCTGTTGCCCTAGTTCCTCTGTCGGCTTCACCGTCTCCGGATAGTCGACTAGCCAATCCTCCGGATCTTGAAGGCCGTCGAATTTCTTGAAATTATCGGGTAACTTGAATCTGAGGGGACTCGCGTTTTCGGACTCTCCTCGTGAAGCATGGTAAGCCGCACATATCTTCGTCGTTAAGTTAAGGGATTGCCGATGATCCCTTACTGCTTTGCCGCGCTCTGTCGACTCTTGCTTGTGCTGCTATGTCTCTTGCTCCACTTGGCCCTTCGAGTGCTGCCGGCTATTCTTGCTGCTGCGGGTCGCGGACTATTTTGCCTTGCCACTCCTTCGGGAGGCGTTGATATAAACGCTGTCCCCATAGCTCCAACTCCTGCTACCGCCATATTGTACAGTGTTTCCCTTGGGTCACCCGGAGGTGGTTTAGATGCAAGGATAAAAGCATGTGTCGCCATATACCCAGCCTCTGGTGTCTTAGGGATGATGTTTCCTCTTGTATCTATCGACATAAAGGACATGTCGAGGTTTTGAACCAAGTGCTCTCTTTCCGCTTCGGGTATGTGTTGCAGTCTTGACCTTGCTCTGTTCGCGCCTCCCGATGGCTATCACCCGTAGTTCTAGATTGTCGACTTAGATCTGCCCTTCTCCTGCTGGATGCGAAGCTGCCTCCTTTCTCTGTTCAACTCATTTGTCTGTTTTCCAATTCCCTGGCAGCTCGTGCGAGCCTATATTGATATGCTTGCAATTCTTCCGGTGTGGCTGTGGTAGCCATTGGTTCTGTGCCGTTCATAGCTCTCGCAGCTCTGTCCCACGCTGCTTGTGAAAGTTGAACTCTATCTCGCGGCTACGGCCCGACGTATTTGTTGCCCAAGCCTTGTCGCAGATTGGAGGGATCGACGTATGGATTTCCCAAGCGTCGAAAGCCTCGGATGTCTCCTCTTGACCTTCAATGGCGTAAATCTGATGATACCTTGTACTCAGATCTATGTTGGGTTTGGTGACATCATCGTTGAGATTGATGAAGACCTTGCCTTTGTGAGAGATTTGTCGATGAAGTCATGACTGTCGACATCGCTTGAGCCATCGCTTATATACGAGTCCGCAGATGACTCAAACGATATGTCGTTGAAGATCTTGGCGAGTTTCTCTCTTGCTCGATACGACGTGGCGTGTCGCGAGGTTTCTTCTTCTCCTGACTCGTTTGACGATGCATAGCTTGAAAAATCGGAATCGGCCACTGATGATCCCGACGAAATCGGAATTTCGACACGATACGATCCTTCCTTCTCGACGCGAAAGTGGAACCTTCCGAACGTCATCTCCATGGGCTCCGCCAGATACGCATATGCATCCAAACGGGAGGGTGGGTGAGGAACAAAATCGACAAGACCAGTAGCGATCTGTTTACCTCGATCCATTGTGTTGCTTGCGGTTGACGATGTCGAAGATCTTGAGCGTGCCATCGAGATCAGCTCCTTACGCCTCTAATTCCCACAGACGGCGCCAATTGACAAGGGATTAACTTGTCAATGCCTATGGATTGTAGGCTAGGGTTTAGTTAGAAGTAGAGGGTAAGTAGATCTCGAAGGTTTCAGCCGAAAAGTACTCGACGATTGTGAAAACTAGGATTTGCAGACAATGATTCGATTGATTCTTTGTCCCTCGACTCCCCCTTATATATGAGGTGGAGCCGAGGGATTCGTGCTATACAAGTTTACAGAGTCCGGGACGGTTTCTAACTCATCCCGCCAGATTACAAACAACACTTCCTATTACAACTCTATCTTTCCTTAGTAAATCTTGGGCTTCCGAATCTTCTTATTCTTCGGGTATTGGGCCTCCAGTAAACCCCGGGTACCATCTTCGGCAGGCCCATTTGGGATGCCTATGTCAGTAGACAAACAAGAAGTCCCTAGTATGCCTCTTAAACTAGCTTGTTGATTAATGGATGATTAGTTTCATAATCATGAACATTGGATGTTATTAATAACAAGGTTATATCATTATATGAATGATGTAATGGACACACCCAATTAAGCGTAGCATAAGATCTCGTCATTAAGTTATTTGCTATAAGCTTTCGATACATAGTTACCTAGTCCTTATGACCATGAGATCATGTAAATCACTTATACCGGAAAGGTACTTTGATTACACCAAACACCACTGCGTAAATGGGTGGTTATAAAGGTGGGATTAAGTATCCGGAAAGTATGAGTTGAAGCATATGGATCAACAGTGGGATTTGTCCATCCCGATGACGGATAGATATACTCTGGGCCCTCTCGGTGGAATGTCGTCTAATGTCTTGCAAGCATATGAATAAGTTCATAAGAGACCACATACCACGGTACGAGTAAAGAGTACTTGTCAGGAGACGAGGTTGAACAAGGTATAGAGTGATACCAAAGATCAAACCTCGGACAAGTAAAATATCGCGAGACAAAGGGAATTGGTAATGTATGTGAATGGTTCATTCGATCACTAAAGTCATCGTTGAATATGTGGGAGCCATTATGGATCTCCAGATCCCGCTATTGGTTATTGGTCGGAGTGAGTACTCAACCATGTCCGCATAGTTCACGAACCGTAGGGTGACACACTTAAAGTTGGATGTTGAAATGGTAGTACTTGAATATGGAATGGAGTTCGAATATTTGTTCGGAGTCCGGATGAGATCCGGACATCACGAGGAGTTAGGAATGGTCCGGAGAATAAGATTCATATATAGGATGTCATTTTATGTGAATTAAAATGTCGCGGAAGGTTCTATGGAAGGTTCTAGAAGGTTCTAGAAAAGTCCGGAAGAAACCACCAAGGAAGGTGGAGTCCACATGGGACTCCACCTCCATGGCCGGCCAGCCCTAGGTGGGGAGGAGTCCCAAGTGGACTCCCCCTTATGGGGCCGTCGTCGCCCCCACTTGGGAGGTGGAAATCCCAGTTTTGGTGTGAGTCCTAGTTTGGCTTGGTATCCCTCTCTTATGGAAGGTTTTGGGTTCGGGTCTTATTCGAAGACTTGGACACCAACACTTGGGGATCCACCTATATAATGAGGGGCCAAGGGAGGGGGCCGGCCACCCCCAAGACCACAAGCTGGCCGCCCCCCGTGAGTGGCCGGCCACCCCCTCCCAAACCCTAGCCGCCCCCTTCTCCTCCATATCTCCCGCGTAGCTTAGCGAAGCTCCGCCGGACTTCTTCACCGCCACCGACACCACGCCGTCGTGCTGTCGGATTCAAGAGGAGCTACTACTTCCGCTGCCCGCTGGAACGGGGAGGTGGACGTCGTCTTCATCAACAACCGAACGTGTGACCGAGTACGGAGGTGCTGCCCGTTCGTGGCGCCGGAACCGATCGTGATCAAGATCTTCTACGCGCTTTTGCAAGCGGCAAGTGATCGTCTACCGCAGCAACAAGAGCCTCATCTTGTAGGCTTTGGAATCTCTTCAAGGGTGAGACTCGATACCCCCTCGTTGCTACCGTCTTCTAGATTGCATCTTGGCTTGGATTGCGTGTTCGCCGTAGGAAATTTTTTTGTTTTCTATGCAACGTTATCCTACAGTGGTATCAGAGCCGTGTCTATGCATAGATGGTTGCACGAGTAGAACACAATGGTTTTGTGGGCGTTGATGCTCTTGTTATCTTTAGTTTGAGTACTTTGCATCTTTGTGGCATAGTGGGATGAAGCGGCTCGGACTAACTTTACATGACCGCGTTCATGAGACTTGTTCCTCGTTCGACATGCAACTTGTATTGCATAAGAGGCTTTGCGGGTGTCTGTCTCTCCTACTATAGTGAAGATTCAACTTACTCTTCTATTGAAAACATTAGTATCACCGTTGTGGTTCATGTTCGTAGGTAGATTAGATCTCTCTCGAAAACCCTAAACCACGTAAAATATGCAAACCAAATTAGAGACGTCTAACTTGTTTTTGCAGGGTTTGGTGATGTGATATGGCCATAATATGATGATGAATATGTATGAGATGATCATTATTGTATTGTGGCAACCGGCAGGAGCCTTATGGTTGTCTTTAATTTTCATGTTGAGTAGTATTTCAAAGTAGTTGTAATAGTTGATACATGAGGTGAACAACCATGAAGACGGCGCCATGAACCTTGACGCTACGCCGACGATGATGGAGATCATGCTCGTTCATGTCCGTGCTTTGGAGATGAAGATCGAAGGCGCAAAGACAAAAGGGCCATATCATATCACATATGAACTGCATGTGATGTTAATCCTTTTATGCATCTTATTTTGCTTAGATCGCGACGGTAGCATTATAAGATGATCCCTCACATTAATATCAAGATAATAAAGTGTTCTTCCCTCGTATGCACCGTTGTAACAGTTCGTCGTTTCGAAGCATCTCGTGATGATCGGATGTGATAGATTCAACGATTCACATACAACGGGTGTAAGCCATGTTGCACACGCGGAATACTTGGGTTTGCTTGACGAGCTTAGCATGTACAGACATGGCCTCGGGACAACGGAAACCGAAAGGTTGAACACGAGTCATATGGATGATATGATCAACATGTTGATGTTCACCATTGAAGCTACATCATCTCACGTGATGATCGGTTTTTGGTGTAGTGAATTTGGATCGTGTACCACTTAACAACTATGAGGGATGTTGTATTAAGTGGGAGTTTATTAGTAATTAGATTAAAACATGAACTAATTATCATAAACATAGTCTGAGTAGTATTTTGAATTAATTTTGTAGTATTGGCATCCGTTTTCTACCATGCGCTAGTCTTGTAATTGAGATAGAAATACTGTTAAAATCGACAAGAAACTTTACGGATTGGTACCGTATTGTTAAAGAATCAAGAATTGATTAAGTCCTATTGCAAACTTTTAGTAAACCTCACATTGTTGATTCAAAGAGCTATGGTTTCAATTAGTACCTAAAGTTATCTTGTCTCCGTGAAACTTGAAGTTCAAATCTGTTTGAAAAGTAAGGAGCTGAAAATTTAGTTTTCAGAAATAATCAAGGTATGAGATATATGTGATATCTAAGACCTTATTGCAAGATGATAGAATAAAGTTTGGTGAGACTACATAAACTCATAAGTTTTATGGGAATGTACGAAGGTTGAAGACGCATAGGCGTCACAATCCTCCAACTATTGGGGCACTAACGATATTCGCATATCCATGAAGTGACCATCCTTAAATATGCACCGTTACTAAGACTCGTCGTTTTGAAGCATCACGTGATGATCGGGTGTGATAGATTCTACGTGTGCATAAAACGGGTGCAAGCTAGATTTGCACATGCAAATACCAAGGTTAAAACTTTACGAGCCTAGCATGTACAGACATGGTCTCGGAAAGTCGTCATGATATGATGGATAAAATTATGAGTGAAACTGTTCATCATATTACAAAGTTACTAATAGTGAAATCTGGAACACTTGTCATATGATGATCAACTTCAAAGTAAGAACCTCAAGGTTATTGGTATTTGACCAACAAACCTAGAACTTAATGATGTTGATGTGTTTTTCTGAATAATGAGGAAAGCTAAAAGAGAAACTACAAAAGATTATTGGCAGAAAGAAAGAAAAGACTAGAATGTCTAGCTCAGGTGTATATAAATGATATACATGTTATGGTTGTATTCCTAGTTAGGTCTCTCAATGAAATTCTTGGGTATTTGTACCATATTGGTTGGTATGAAGTGTCATACAAAACAACGCAATACAAGAATACAATGGCCTAAGTGACTGACAAGGAATATGAATAGGAATGCACGTCAGGAACAAAAATAAAGTGTTATTATGTTCGTCATTGGCATTCTATCTAGCCCTTAGAATTTATAATAAAGAGCTTAATAAATTGTTATTTTGCTCTGGTCAAATAAAAACAATGAGTTGTTTAAATTATGACATTACTCCATGTACGATGGATAAGTTATTATAAATCTTAATGGTGAGACACACATACATAACAACGACGCTAAAATGCCATAAGGCAAATGATTTGAATTCCACTTATTTGTGGAACCGCCATTTAGGTCATGTTAGAAAGGAACACATGAAGGAACTCCATGCAAATGGATTTCTGGAGTCATTTGATTTTTTGAATCATTTGGTGCTTGCAAATCTTTTCTAAAGAGAATGATTAAAATACCGTTCATAGGCCAAGAGTTGAATGGGCAACTAACTTAGTGAAAAATACATGATGATGTATATGGTTCACTGGGCATAGTTGTGTGCGGAAGATTCTTCTACTTCATGAAAACTTTCAAACAATGAATTGAGTATATATGTGCATATATTCAATAAGGAAAAGTTTGAAACATTTGAATAGGATTCAAATAAATTTCAGCATGAAGTGGAAATCATCGTAATAGAAAAATCAAATATCTATGATTGGATCATGGTGGAAATATTTGAATTACGAGTTTTAGCGAACATCTAAGAAAGTTATGAAATTGTTCTACAACTCACATTTCTTGGAGTATCATAATGATGATATAGTATCCGAGATATGTATCCAAACCTTGTTGGATTAATGATGAGATAAAATATTATGACGCCATTATATTTTTGTGAATTATGCTTTAGTGACTACCGCTTTTACACTGAATAGAGCATCATCATGATCCGTTGAAATGACACCATACGAGTTATGGCATGGGTATAAACTTTAATAGTCCTTTCTTTAAATTTTGGTCTAAGAGTTTTCAACCAAAATCGGATGAATGTCTTTGTTGGTTATCCCAGAGATTTAATTGGGAATTCTTCCCACGAGACAAAGACAAAAGTGTTTGTCAATGTTTCTTATTTCCAAGAAATTGTTTCTAGTGAAGTTTTTGAGTGGGAGGACAATATAATTTGATAAGGTTTATGAACCTGAGCATAATGATCAGAGTAGCGCAGCATCGGAATTGGTTTCGGAAGCGGCTACGACGATCATGGCTCCCATGACTACAAAGTGTTTTAGCCATGGAGATCGAAGTACATATTGAACCTTGTAGGTATGGTTTACTTTGTGATCAAATAAAAGATTTGTGGACAAAGGATTGATTTTGAACAATAATAAACCAACTACAAACAAAGAAGTTATGATGGGCCCTGACTCCGTTAAAATGGCTATACGCCATGAAATCCAAGATAGATGAATACTTTTTGAAAGTAAATGGATCTATGAAATTGATGGACTTGGATGAAATATCCTTGAAGAAGCTCAACTTGTCGAAAAGTTGTTTACGACAAAGTTCAAAGAGCTGACTACGATAAGATTAAATCTTCCGTAGCAATGCTTATAGTCTATGTGGATTATTCTAGTAATCACTACATATTTCTTTTATGAGATATGTTAGTAGAGTGGCAAAATACACTACTTATGAAGTGTGTATTAAAGGTGTATACAAGATACAACCAAGAGTTTTGCTGGTCCGTGGAATACTAGATAGGTATACGAACTTCAATTGGATGAAGTAAGTATCGCGGAGTTAGAATCTTCACCAGATGAAATAGTCAAAGAGTTTTTGATTTCATCAGAAACGATGAAGAGGCTTGCATTTGCAAGAAATTAAGTGGGAGCGCTAAGACATATTTATAATACTTTATGTAGATGACATATAGTTGGTTATAAATGATGTAATTATATACTTGATTAAAAGGTTTCATTGAAAATTAAACTTCAATGAAAGGATATGGACTGAAACAAATTTAGTGTCAAGATCTATGAAGATAGATTGAAACACAAAATAAGTTTAAGTCAAAGTACATAGAATGGATATTGAAATAGTTCAATATAGAAATATTAAGAAGATGTTCTTGTCATGTGAAGTTTTAACAAGACTTGAGTGTATATGACACTCAATGAGTAAAAACACATGAGTGACTTTAGATCACGAATAATATGTACACAATCAGATATCTTGTGCTCTAAAATGTTATGAGCATATACCAGAATGATTCATGAGATGATCATTGAAAAACAGTAAGAATATTCTTGAAGTACTTAAGAAGAACCAAGAATATATATATATATATATAGTTTTGTATGGAGAAATGACAAACAAATCGCTGTAAGTTGTTGCACCGATATTTGTTTTGTCACATATGAAAATAAAATTTCAATCTCAAATTAGACTAAGTGTTGTTTTAAAAGGTAGCACAATGAGCTAGAAGTTGTCTATGCTAGATTTAGAATAGTTCTAAATATTGTGACGGATTCTACAAAAGAAGGCAGAGTATGTCATTGTTTTGACAATGACAAAGGATGTTAAGTCAAGAGGTTCTTTGAGAACTTGGTGTAGTTCCGACAGAGTCAGAACTTTGAAGCTATATTGTGTGTGACAATATAAGTGACATATTTCAGACATAATGGAATTAAGGTTCCACCAGAAGATCAAACATATATAATGCCAACTCGTTTGGAAATGAGTGATGCGTTGAGACGCAAATGAATTACAAAATACATACGTTTCTGAGCGTGTCAGATCCGATGACTAAAAACCTCTCCCGTGAGCAATACATGATAAAGCACCAGAAGGCCAAGGTGTTATATCTTTACAAATGTAAACTAGATTATTGACTCTAGTGCAAGTGGGAGACTGAAGGAGATATGCCCTAGAGACAATAATAAAGTGGTTATTATTTATATCTTTATGTTTATGATAAATGTTTATATATCATGCTATAATTGTATTAACCGAAACATTAGTACATGTGTGATATGTAGACAAACAAGAAGTCCCTAGTATGCCTCTTAAACTAGCTTGTTGATTAATGGATGATTAGTTTCATAATCATGAACATTGGATGTTATTAATAACAAGGTTATATCATTATATGAATGATGTAATGGACACACCCAATTAAGCGTAGCATAAGATCTCGTCATTAAGTTATTTGCTATAAGCTTTCGATACATAGTTACCTAGTCCTTATGACCATGAGATCATGTAAATCACTTATACCGGAAAGGTACTTTGATTACACCAAACACCACTTTGCGTAAATGGGTGGTTATAAAGGTGGGATTAAGTATCCGGAAAGTATGAGTTGAAGCATATGGATCAACGGTGGGATTTGTCCATCCCGATGACGGATAGATATACTGGGGCCCTCTCGGTGGAATGTCGTCTAATGTCTTGCAAGCATATGAATAAGTTCATAAGAGACCACATACCACGGTACGAGTAAAGAGTACTTGTCAGGAGACGAGGTTGAACAAGGTATAGAGTGATACCAAAGATCAAACCTCGGACAAGTAAAATATCGCGAGACAAAGGGAATTGGTAATGTATGTGAATGGTTCATTCGATCACTAAAGTCATCGTTGAATATGTGGGAGCCATTATGGATCTCCAGATCCCGCTATTGGTTATTGGTCGGAGTGAGTACTCAACCATGTCCGCATAGTTCACGAACCGTAGGGTGACACACTTAAAGTTGGATGTTGAAATGGTAGTACTTGAATATGGAATGGAGTTCGAATATTTGTTCGGAGTCCCGGATGAGATCCCGGACATCACGAGGAGTTCCGGAATGGTCCGGAGAATAAGATTCATATATAGGATGTCATTTTATGTGAATTAAAATGTCGCGGAAGGTTCTATGGAAGGTTCTAGAAGGTTCTAGAAAAGTCCGGAAGAAACCACCAAGGAAGGTGGAGTCCACATGGGACTCCACCTCCATGGCCGGCCAGCCCTAGGTGGGGAGGAGTCCCAAGTGGACTCCCCCTTAGGGGGCCGGCCACCCCCCCACATGGGAGGTGGAAATCCCACTTTTGGTGGGAGTCCTAGTTGGGCAAGGTTTCCCTCTCTTATGGAAGGTTTTGGGTTCGGGTCTTATTCGAAGACTTGGACACCAACACTTGGGGATCCACCTATATAATGAGGGGCCAAGGGAGGGGGCCGGCCACCCCCAAGACCACAAGCTGGCCGCCCCCCTTGAGTGGCCGGCCACCCCCTCCCAAACCCTAGCCGCCCCCTTCTCCTCCATATCTCCCGCGTAGCTTAGCGAAGCTCCGCCGGACTTCTTCACCGCCACCGACACCACGCCGTCGTGCTGTCGGATTCAAGAGGAGCTACTACTTCCGCTGCCCGCTGGAACGGGGAGGTGGACGTCGTCTTCATCAACAACCGAACGTGTGACCGAGTACGGAGGTGCTGCCCGTTCGTGGCGCCGGAACCGATCGTGATCAAGATCTTCTACGCGCTTTTGCAAGCGGCAAGTGATCGTCTACCACAGCAACAAGAGCCTCATCTTGTAGGCTTTGGAATCTCTTCAAGGGTGAGACTCGATACCCCCTCGTTGCTACCGTCTTCTAGATTGCATCTTGGCTTGGATTGCGTGTTCGCCGTAGGAAATTTTTTTGTTTTCTATGCAACGTTATCCTACAACTTCCTGGACAAGTTTGTCGTTGTCTTCATCGACGACATCCTCATATACTCCAAGTCCGAAGAAGAACATGAGCAACATTTGGAAGTGGTCCTAGATACCCTTCGGGAACATCAGTTGTATGCCAAGTTCAGCAAGTGTGAGTTCTGGTTGAAAGAAGTAGGATTCTTGGGTCATATCTTGTCAGCCGGAGGAATTGCCGTTGACCCCGCAAAAATCAAGACTGTTGAAGAATGGAAAGCCCCAACCACTCAGATAGAAGTCCGTGCATTTCTCGGATTGGCGGGATATTACCGCCGATTCGTTGAAGGATTCTCGAGCATAGCAAGACCGATGACCCAATTGTTGAAGAAGGACCGGAAGTTCGAATGGACCGACAAGTGTGAAGAGAGCTTTCAACAGCTCAAGCTAAGATTGACAACAGCCCCAATACTGGTTATGCCGGACATTACCAAGCCATTTGATGTGTACTGTGACGCCTCCAAGATTGGTCTTGGATGTGTGCTGATGCAAGAAGGCAAAGTGATATCTTACCTATCAAGACAGCTGAAGCAGCATGAACAGAACTATCCAACCCATGACTTAGAGCTAGCAGCGGTGGTGTTAGCACTGAAAGTATGGCGTCATTACCTCATGGGTAATCGATGCGAGGTTTACTCGGATCACAAGAGCCTGAAGTATATCTTCACGCAGAAGGAGCTGAATATGAGACAGCGCAGATGGATAGAGTTAATCAAGGATTACGACATGGAAATCCACTATCACCCCGGCAAGGCCAACGTGGTAGCGGATGCTCTGAGTAGACTGCCGTGTCAGTTGAACTCCATGTTAGCCATTGAGCAACCCAGCCTGTTTGAAGAGTTTGAACAGTTTAGGCTTGAACTGGTTAGCGAAGGATACCTCGCCAGCATTGAACTCCAACCCACCCTGATTGGTCAGATCAAAGAAGCTCAGAAAGGAAATGCTAGCATTGACGGAATCAAGAACCAAATAGCCGCCGGAAAGGCACCGGGATTCACCGTAGATGAAGAAGGAGTGCTATGGTATAACAAGCGCCTTTGCGTGCCGTCAGACTCAGAATTGAAGCAAGTTATTCTGAAAGAAGCTCACGACACCCTGTACTCCATTCACCCCGGAGGAACCAAGATGTACCAGGATTTGAAGGAACAATTCTGGTGGCATGGAATGAAGAGAGAAATTGGAAGCTACATCGCCAAATGTGACATCTGTCAAAGAGTCAAAGCAGAACACCAACGCCCCGCAGGACTGTTGCAACCACTACAGATTCCCGAATGGAAGTGGGATTCCGTAGGAATGGACTTCATCACCGGACTGCCCAAGTCTAGTAAAGGAAATGATTCCATCTGGGTAGTGGTCGACAGACTGACCAAAGTCGCCCACTTCATCCTTGTCAAGACCACCTATCAAGGACCGAGACTCGCAGAGCTATATATCTCAAGGATAGTCAGCCTGCACGGAACCCCGAAGTCGATAGTATCCGACAGAGGATCCCAATTCACCTCCAGATTCTGGCAGAAAGTACATGAAGGACTCGGAACTCGTCTGAATTTCAGCACAGCCTACCACCCGCAGACAGATGGACAGACTGAAAGAGTCAACCAGATACTCGAAGATATGTTGAGAGCATGTGTGCTAGAGTATGGATCTAAGTGGGAAGACTGCTTGCCGTACGTAGAATTCTCGTACAACAACAGCTACCAAGCCAGCTTGCAGATGGCCCCCTTCGAAGCACTGTACGGAAGGAAGTGCCGTACCCCTCTGAATTGGTCGGAAGTAGGAGAGAGTCAAGTCTTTGGACCAGATATTCTCCGAGAAGCCGAAGAGAAGGTACACAAGATCCGCGAGTACCTCAAGACAGCCCAATCAAGACAGAAGAGCTACGCCGACAAGAGACGCCGAGAGATGACCTTCGAGATCGGAGATTTCGTATATCTCAAAGTGTCCCCTCTTAAAGGAATGCAGAGATTCCAGCTTAGAGGAAAGCTCGCACCTCGATATGTCGGACCTTTCAGAGTCCTGAGTCGCCGAGGAGAAGTATCCTATCAGCTGGAGTTACCGGAAGAAATGTCAGCGGTGCACAATGTGTTTCACATCTCGCTACTCCGGAAGTGTTTAGAAGTACCTGAGAAGACCGAGGTTTTCAAGAACATCGACCATCGAGCTGTGGATATCAACTCAGATCTGACATACCGCGAAGTACCTATTCGCATCCTGGAAGAAGCTTTCAGAACCACCTGTACCCGAAGTATCAAGTTTCTGAAGATCCAATGGAGTAACCACACCGAAGAAGAAGCCACTTGGGAGAGAGAAGACTTTATGAGGACTGAGTACCCAGATCTCTTTAGTACCTAGTTTTCTCGCAGATCTCGGGACGAGATCTTTTGTAAGGGGGAAGGGTTTGTAACATCCCAAGTTTCAACAATAATAAACAAGAAGGACAATTTCCCCAAAGTCAAAAATTGCAATTAACAAAAACTTTTTCTATGCATATAGTGCCCCATATAGGTTCATGCATTTGAGTGATTCTCTTTTTTGCAATTGCCATGATGAGTGTTGGTATGTTTAACAATTGCTATTGGAACCCTAACAAAGATCATCAAACCCTAATTTGAGGAGAATTGAAGAAAATGGGAAAAACCCATAATTCACTTACATACACATTATGCCAAATTGCAAATCCTCAACCTAGGCCATAATTGCTTGCTCCCTTGCTTGTAGAATACTTCAATATGATAAACTAACACAATTGCATCTTTGGATCAAGAATCAAACACAAGGAAATCAAAATTCTTTCATACATATGATAATGGTCACTTGTCACCAAAATAATTTCTTCACTACTTTACCCCTCTGGTTTTCTCATTTCTTGAACTAAACTTGGTCAACCAAAGCCATGTCATCCAAGACCATGTCAAGGTGAGTAACTTTGATGTTGACCACCATGGCTAGAGTTGACTAGGTTGACCAGTATAAAGGTGACAAGTAGGGATGCTGAAATAAAGTGAAGATCATGTCACATTTGCCATTTTGCAAAACAACTCCAAATTGAAACCCACCACCACCATTCTAACCCATAATTAATATGTTTAAGATCCACCAAAAAGAATTTCAAAATTCAAATAAAAATCTCATGCGGCCATTGTGTCGAACAGGTGGCAGGCATGATTCCAGAATTAAGTTACACTCTATTACCCTCTGGTTTCTTCCCTAAACCCCTTTAACCTGTGATCATTACACTCTCCTACAGCCCCTGCATCATCCCAGTACCTGCCCTGGTCGATTAAAGTGAGAGAAGGGGGAAAAGAAACCCTAGACTATGCATGCCGTGGCCATGCCGGCCACCTTTGGCCACCATCTCTCTGGCCTCCCTCTCTCCTCAAATTCTTGTCCTGGAGCATCTACCCTACACAAGGATGATGACCATGCACGGCCGAGCCTCGCGCACGCACAGCATTGGCCAGGAGAGCCGCGTCCAAAACCATGCCAGTACACGCCCGTGCACGCGGTGACCGCGCTCTGGCCGCGCCAGGACGCCACGCGCTCGAGCAGTCTACGCCTCCCCTGCAAAGCCTACCGCTGCGTCGAGCACCGCCTCTGCGCCCTCTAGCTACTAGACGTGAGCGATCGACTGCGGCCGCCTCGTCACCGTCGTCCTCATTGGAATCTTACCGCAAGGACCGCCACACTCGAATCAACCTCCTGAGCAATCCCTTCGTCCTCTCGCTGCGCCAGCTAGTCCTCGAGCATCGCCAGGACGACGCCTACAAGATGCTGTCCTCGCCTTGCCCTTTCGATCGACGGAGAGGCCACGCCGTCGATGCGCCCTTGCAGCACCTCACGGCCACCCTCGCCCGCTATAAATAGAGCACCGCAGCCCGCAACTTCTTCACACCATCTGCTCTCCTCTCCTCACTGATCACTCTCCCCACCTCAATTTAACACCACCTCGCCGGAGCAGTAGCAATTGGAAGCTGAGGTCCGCCGAAGCCCGCGGAAGCCCTGCTTCGATTGGAGCCTCCCCGAGCGCCGCCGCTGCCCCAAGCTCTTCCTCATCTACTTCCACTTCTCCGCGCACACTGCCAGACTCCTGCAACGGCCTGGTAGGCTCTCCCACCCCTAGGCTCGCCGCCAGTGAGCCGTCGCTCGTCGGAGACGACGATGCTCCAGCACCGTCGGATCATGTTCTAATCCTACGGCCTAACGCGCGCGTACCGCTTCGGCGTTTAAAGAGCCGCTGACAGGTGGCCCCCACCTCGTCAGGGCAGCCCACCCGCACCAGTTGCTAGTTGGGCTGCGAAGTGAAATTTAAATCTGTTTCGGCCCGTTTAGCTTTCCCGCCTAGCCCATCAATTCAAATTCGGATTTAATCTTTATTCAAAATGTCCTGCTGATGGTTTAGTAAAATTTGAATATTTTGAAATCTGCCAAACCAAATGTAGCAAACTTTATACCGTTGGAAAGCCCATGAAATTATCTAACAAATGCCACTGGCCCCACCTCCAAATTCATAGCAGATTTAATTTGATAAAAAAGACAAGACAGGGACTTTTGAACATTCAAACTTTATTTAAAATTTAACCAGAATAGATTTTGAATTGATTCCAATTCTAATAAATCACAAATGATGTCCTCTAATTGATTATGCAATAATATAGACATGTTGTTTGTATGATCATGGACTAGATCAACTAAAATGGCTATGTAGTCAATTCTAGAGCTCTTGAAAGTGGAATTCAAACTCAACACTAATATGAGAGCTACCTCTCATTTAAATTTTGATCCTAAGTACTAATAACTAGGGGGAATGACTTAGGCTAATGAACCCTTGAAAATTATTACTTAGAGATTTTAATTCATTTAAATAATTAAGTATTAAAACTATGTGAAGTGTAGCACTTCAATTAAATTATACTCACATATAATAGATATGGAATGTTGACTTTGGGTCAACCTATATTTCATACCTTATTATTATATGAAGAGATTAAATCTTAATAAGAGGTAATGAGAAGAAATGAATTCCTCTAAGGATCTAAATCCCAAATTTAAGAAATAGGAATAATGAGAGGAAATTATTCTTCTTTTAAATAAAGACTAATCCAATAATCCACCATGCCATGTTTGATTGATAATAGGATTAGTGTGTGAACCCTTTTGAGTGTTTCTAGTTTAGTATGTGAGCTTGGTTTAGTATTTATACTTCGTATTCGTATATAGACGCTAGTAACGAGGAATACCAAGAGGAGGAAGCCTACTCTCAGGAAGAAGAAGAGAACTTCGATAACTACCCAGCTCAAGGCAAGCTAACCCTTGCTAAACACAAGTGCTTAGCTCTACAAGAGCAAAGGCACCATCACACTTTACTTTTATGTATTACCTATCCCATGTTTTTACTTACATTTACTTTTGCTTATTTATTTCAAAGTACTTTTTGATTTATGATTCACTTGGTCTAGAGTAGAACAATACTTGAAGTTAGATTAGCACCACTCAAAGCTAGATAGCATCCCTCATTTAGTTGCTAGTGCTAATCAATTAAAATTGACTACTCTAGATGGGAACATGGTGAAGTGAAATGACTTTGAAAGAAAGTAAAGTGGAGGTGGATTTGAACAAGAGAAGATGGTGATTTTTGATAAAATTGATAATTGGGTTTGAATGCGATACCCTTCCAATTATACAAGTACCCCCACAATACCTGATTATGGGTAGGGCTTAACTAGAAACTTGTGTATTTTAGTATGGGTTCCCTCTGAACAAACATCATAGGGGTTACGCTGCGGCTGCCTCCGTTAAGTGTGGAATGATGTTGAAATGAGGTGAATGTACGGCCCAAGCCCTGTGCAGTTCCCGGTTAACTGCGGTTTCCACCGGGAGGCCAAGCTCATGGGGAGAGGTGCTCATACTAGCATATATAAGTGAAAGGTTTCGATTGATGATCCGCGTACTGTGTTACGATGATTCGGGGTTATCCTCGACGGATGTAATCAAAAGTTGTGGCACAAGAGTACAACCTCTGCAGAGTGTTAAACCTATTCGAATAGCCGTGTCCACGGTTACGGACGATTGGAAAGGCCATACTATCTCCGTTATCATTAAAATGTTTTGATCCTAGAAATGAATGGTGAATTGAAAGGTGATATTATGGTGAACCATAATGAGTTGTGGGAATGACACTAATGTTCCCACTTGAGTTAGTCTAGCACATGATAAGGCTTTACTAAATGTTTATCAAACTAAAACTTGGCTTTATGCAAATAAACCTAGAGCTTAGCACCCCCTTGTTACACTTAATGAGTATTTATCATAGAGTTAGTTTGCGAGTACTTTAAAAGTACTCATGGCTTTGCCCTGGCTATTCAAATGCCAGACTATGAAGGAGAGCACCAGTATCAGGATGACGGACAACATGACGTCTACGATAACTAGGATCGTCTTCTAACGTCAAGCGTTGCCTGTGGAATAGATAGTCCACTACTACTTCGCTCCCGCTACTATTTGTGCTGTTGAACAATATATTCGTGTAATATGGGATCATGTGATCTATGGTTGTAAGACAATATGTGTTGTAATAAATGATGACTCTATGCTACTTACTATTATGTCTCGCAAAAACATTATTCCTGGGATTGCGATGTACGGCATAATAGGCATCTGGACTTAAAAATCTGGGTGTTGGCAGTCACCTCCCGCCGTTTTCAAGCGCTTATATCACCTCACGGTTCACCACCCGAAATCTCGTCTCCATTCCAGGCCCCCCCCCCAATGGCGCGGAGGTTCACCGACGGCCATTTAAGAGGCGGCGACTACCCTGGTAGGCGATGGGTGGCGGCAAGCAGGCTTCCACTTCTTCTCTGAGATCGACAAGTTGTTCTTCTCCGATGGTGTTGAGTCTCATAACCCTAGCTATGTATGATCTGTGAGCATGTCGTAGATTGGAGTAGTTCATTCGGTACATCCGAGCCAGGTTGTAAGTTGTAGATAGTAATCTTTACTCAATCTTACTTAGTACATCTGTACATGTATATTTTGCTCTGTCCCTGTGATTTCTTTTCGTGTAGCTATTGTTGTGCTTGAAGGTAGCTATTCCATCTCTCTTGTTTCAGTATTTGCTATGTTGATCTGGACAAAATCAACCTCATGTGTGTCAAATTAGTAACCCTTTGTGCTAGATCTAGTCGTAATATTGATAATGTACATGCTTGTGTGTTACATTTACATATTATCTTATATTATCTTGAAACTTTGTACTGTATTAGTGTTCTAAGTAGACTGATTTTTTTCGGCTTTGTTACTGGCCCCTACCTAGATGTACACCCTCGATGACTTCGACCAGTCCCTGATTGATATCCATGACAATATGTCCTCCGTTACCGAGACCCAGCTAGAACTCACTTACCCGCAGGACGCGGATATGAAACCTACGCCTCCCATGCGTTTACTGCTTGTTGATAAACATGACCTGGCAATTGCAATCTTGAATGCCAAGAAGAAGGCAGCCAAGGTTGGTAAAGCCCACACCACTAGTGCGGGGCTTAAGTTGGCAAGTCCACTATGAAGTGGCCACCTTATCTCTCTGTGTTTGTCCTGAACCGGATGTGAAAAATCATCAAGTATGGCATGATGGGGATATGCCCTAAAGGGGTGTGTCGCCAGTCCCACTCGCCATGAAGATGAAGGCCCAAGAAAGGCGCCGATCGCCCAAGCGGCCCAGGGTGCCACTACCCGCAGCGACCGGGTGGCTGGGCCCTGAAGCGACTGGGCTGCAATCTCTGGATGAAGATCTGCGCGACTGGAGAAGGAGATTACTTGCGAGAGGGGTGGCGAATCCCAGATTGGTAGCAACTGATATGATTCAGAGTTATCCTCATGTAACCCTAGATCGGGGGTGCCTATATAAACCCCCGAGCTAAACCCTAGAAGACACATCATCTGAGATCTAATCTCCCTCTTGTAGCTCTTGGTGTAGCCGCCGACTGAGCCCCCCATTGTAATTCTCCCTTGAGTATCAGATCTAGCAGGACGTAGGCCTTTTACTCTCCGGAGGGGCTGAACCTGGGTAAAACCTTGCATCCTATGCACCTCGATCCGCAGATGGCTGAGTTCCCTTGACCCCGCATCAACGAAGTGGTGCCCCCCGTAGCACCTGCCGTGGTCATATCCATGACATGGCATGGTTTTAAGAAGGTGCATCTGAATAATTGTGCCAAGCAGATCTTTGACTACTGCCAGGGGGTGTCATCAATGTAGGTGTACAACCACCTGCGTAAGTGGAGAGCCAGGTGGATCCATATCAGGAAGCCGAGATGCCTCAGTGGTGCCAGATAGGATGAGGAGACTCACACCATCATCCTGGAGGACGGCCACTACATAG
Organism: Lolium perenne; assembly: GCF_019359855.2. Taxonomy (NCBI): domain Eukaryota; kingdom Viridiplantae; phylum Streptophyta; class Magnoliopsida; order Poales; family Poaceae; genus Lolium; species Lolium perenne. The sequence goes on from NC_067245.2 coordinate 187,224,906, forward strand.
GCCATGTCTCGGTATTGACCTCTCACTTGCACAATCATTCACTTGCACAACTTAGCACGTATTGTAACCTTCCCCGACTAACCAACTATTTGTCCCCATGTGTTAGGCTCACCCAAAGGACACCGAGTTCCTCAACAAGCCAATTACCAACTACTCACAGATGCAACAGATCTTTGCCTTTGGCCTAGCCACCGACAGGTATGCCATGGGATCCGGTGAGCCTCTGGGAACAATCGGAGCAGATTTCCCTAACACCTAGGACTCTGATACTATTGTGCTTGACGAGGACTACCAACCAACCTCTCCTGGTGTTGCTACTAGTGCTGCTCCTCGTCCAGGAACTACAGCTTATGCTAATGCTTTCGGGAAGAGGAAGATATTTGTCTTCGATGAGGAGAACATTGGCCACATGACCTTCGGCGCAGAGGCGAATATGGTGGCTCTAAGCCACCTCTTTGACAACAGGACCTAGGGCAATGGGTTTGTCTAGAAGTCCAAGGATCACATGGAGCTCTGGCTCAGGACCTTCCTGAGCAAGCACTACTACGTCTAGTGCTCCCTTGTGCTGGGGTGGTGGTGTGCACTTGTGATAAAGATGATGACAATATTGGTTGTACATTTTGAAGTATCTAGGACTTGATGAACAATTATGTCAGGGCATGTACATTATGTGAGGTGGTATATACTAACCCCTCACATGATGTTGAACATCCGGTGTTGCGGGTGGTAGGAGTACACCCTCTTTTAATGTGGTGGCAGGATGACACCACAGTAGTTAGTGTGATCGTTAGTAAGATCACACTAGCTGGTAGATTTGAACTTCCGTGGTGCTTTTGCATATATTATCATGCATGCTTATATTTCTTAGCTTATGTTCATTACTTGCCTTGAAATGGTATGTTCCTTCATATGTTTCTTATGCTCTTTCTTGGTAGAAGCACAACTTGTATGTGATCTACTATGGGAGAGTGCCAGGAGTGTACAGTTCGTGAAAGGAGTTTGGACCTCTTGTGATGGGATACGAGAACAACCTCCACAAAGGGTACAAGAATAGGGAAGAGGCAGAAGAAGCTTACTCTCAGTTCTTATCGCAACATCAGGCTACTATGTGCCTCCGTAGGTCGAGGTAAACGAAGCTCCACCAAAGATCGTAGGTCGTGGTGAAGGGAGCATTCTGAAGAACTTGATCATCACCGTCCTTGCGATCTGGATCATGTATTTGATGCGGTCGTAAGATTGTGTGATCGCCTGTAATACCCTAAACTCTAGACTCCTGGATGGTAACTTCACCAACCGTGTGTGCAAGGTGACCGTATGTGACTTATCCAACCTGCCAAACATTGTGCGTTGCATCAACGAAGCCGAGAAACACGTTTTGTGGCCTATCAAATCAGTCTGGCTTTTACTTCTCCCTTCGTACTGTTAGTAACATTGTTTGCAACCAAACATAGTGCACAACATAGCACAAGCTCTGTTTCTCCTGATACGGCATCCAGCAGGCCAAATGGGAAAATAAGGAAATTTTCTTGTGAGCAACCAATCACGCTCCTAACAGATACAAATATTTGACAGAATACACAATATTCATATTCAGAATGAGGTGTCATACCTGGGCATCTGCTGGCCGGGCCGGGCCTAGGCCTGGCCAAAAAAACCTGGAAGCTCGTTAGGCCGCAGGCCGAGCCGCTTCCTTATTTCGCGTTTTCAGGCTACCTAGGCCTGGCCCGCCATCGGGCAAACTTTTTTAGGTCCATGCCCGGGAATTTCGGGCCGGGCTGCCCATGGCCAGGCATGTATGGATGTGATTTGGTAACAGAACTGCCATTAAGGTAAACAGGAGTGGAAATTGTTTATTGCATATATCTAGAGTATTAACGCACAGTTAACATTCAGAGTAATTACCCGCAAAAAAACATTCAGAGTAATTACACGAGGTGTGGTGAAGTATTTCTTACTGCCAACAGCGCGAATTTGCAGTAGCAATCATTTTCAAATTGAGAGTTCTCACATGGACGTAAATTTGGTACCAGACATGCCAGTACCAACACAAACAGATTCGGAAATTTATTTCATTTTAAACAGAGAACTAGACTATTCATGTTTAATGCATAAATAACAATCAGATAATCTCAGGACAAATATTATTTTTGGAGATGATAGATGTAACATTGAACAATCGGGCAAATTTTGTTTGTTGTGTATCTTTATGCATTACAGGGTAAACGAAAAATTGAACAAATAACATATTGAAAAGGAAAACTTATGCTGGCTAGGCAGAGAAACATCAATGAAGAGAATAAGAAAGAAGACAAAGAACACTGGAAGAAACCTTAAGGTGGATTGGCCAAATGCAGGCTTAGAGTGGACTTTTAGACCAGGTTTTTGGCGTCCACCCATATCTAGACCGTCTATACTGCATCAATATCTATGCTAATTTTATTTCCCCTCTCAAACAACTTCTCATTTTTATATCTCTGACATCACATAATTTTTGAATTTAAAATTTTGCAGATCATTTAAGCATAAAAACTAGAATATGGGAAATATATATTAATAATTTAATAATTTATTTTGAATTTTAAATAATTTAAATTTAAATTTACACAAAAAAATCCGAACTATTATTTTCCTATTCTATTTGTTATTTTTGAGTGACTTGCAAAAAATCTAATCAAAATATTATATAATTTAAAAAATATGAAAAGAAAAAGTCAAAAGAAAGGTGGGTGCGTCGAGCACAGCTGCTCCACCACACTTTTCCCATGAAGGCTTCCTCGAAGACCAGCGGTCGAGCTCCTGGGGTGCTGTAATTCGTGATGAACACACCTCAAGTTCTGATGGAGATTCAGCATTGCTCTTTAGCTGAAGCTGCCGGAGCAACTGCCATCTCAAGCGTTGTGCAGGTCTTGTCCTCCCTGAGGTAACTAAGCATGACTATAACCATAACCCAATTATTTGAGTAATGGAAGTGAAGTTCAAAAAAAGATTATCATCAATGTCATAGCAGCTGTCATTTTTTTCGACAAAGAGAATATATTAATATCACGGAGATACCAATTATACCTAGCCTCTACAACAACGCACTGCCCTAGCGGCATTACGGATGCACACAGCCAAAAAAGAAAGAAGAATTATCAAAAAAGAAAAGTCCTCTAACCCTTTAAAACAACAACTCTAACACCACCAAGATAACAGAAGTTCAGCTTCTCCAAAATCGACGCCTCCAAGAAGGTAACAGAGCACAAGCATGTCGTCACCCGATCATAGATCTTAAGTTTTCACACCGAAGAAAGTCCTCACTCTCAAAACAATGCCTTCAACAAGGACATTGCCAGGCACAACCAATTAAGGCCATCTCCAACGCGGCCTCCCTTAGGCCATCTCTAACGCGGCGACCCACCCGCGCCCGCGCGTTTGGATCGGTCGTGCTGGAAAGTCGCGGCCCAACATCGCGACGCATCCCAAAAGCGGATGGCCGCGGTGTCCGGGATGATCCAAACCCGGCCCAAATCTGGGGCAGGTTTGTGGCCGCGGATGGCACGCGGTGTCCTCCCGCGTCTATTAAATGTGGACTAGGAGGCGGACTGTCCCTATCCAGTCCCCACTCCCACTCCACTCCCAGCGCACTCTTGCTCGAGCTTCCACGCCACCATGGTCCCTGCTTGTGACGGTAAAGCACACGTCCGTTGGGAACCCCAAGAGGAAGGTATGATGAGTACAACAGCGAGTTTTCCCTCAGTAAGAAACCAAGGTTGTCGAACCAGTAGGAGATGAAGATCACGTGAAGGTTGTTGGTGAAGGAGTGTAGTGCGGCGCAACACCAGGGATTCCGGTGCCAACGTGGAACCTGCACAACACAATCAAACTACTTTGCCCCAACTTAACAGTGAGGTTGTCAATCTCACCGGCTTGCTGAAAACAAAGGATTAAACGTATGGTGTGGAAAATAATGTTTGCTTGCAGAAAACAAAAGAGAACAATGATTGCAGTATGTTGTATTTCAGATGTAAAAGAATGGACCGGGGTCCACAGTTCACTAGTGGTGTCTCTCCAATAAGATAAATAACATGTTGGATAAACAAATTACAGTTGGGCAATTGACAAATAGAGAGGGCATAACAATGCACATACATATCATGATGACTACTATGAGATTTACTTAGGGCATTACGACAAAGAACATAGACCGCCATCCAGCATGCATCTATGCCTAAAAAGTCCACCTTCGGATTAGCATCCGCACCCCTTCCAGTATTAAGTTGCAAGCAACAGACAATTGCAATAAGTACTGTGCGTAATGTAAACAATACAAATATCCTTAGTCAAAGCATTAATGTTTTATCCCTAGTGGCAACAACACATCCACAACTTTAGGGGTTGCTGTCACTCCCCAGATTCAATGGAGACATGAACCCACTATCTAGCATAAATACCCCCTCTTGGAGTTACAAGTATCAACTTGGCCAGAGCCTCTACTAGCAACGGAGAGCATGCAAGATCATAAACAACACTTATATGATAGATCAATAATCAACTTGACATAGTATTCCATATTCATCGGATCCCAACAAACACAACATGTAGCATTACAAATAGATGATCTTGATCATGATAGGCAGCTCACAAGATCTAAACATGATAGCACAATAGGAGAAGACAACCATTTAGCTACTGCTATGGACCCGTAGTCCAAGGATGAACTACTCACGCATCAGTCCGGAGGCAGGCATGGTGATGTAGAGCCCTTCGGTGATGATTCCCCTCTCCGGCAGGGTGCCGGAGGAGATCTTCTGAATCCCCCCGAGTTAGGGTTGACGGCGATGGCGTCTCTGGAACTGTTCTGGTATTTTTGGCTCTCGGTACTAGGATTTTCGGGGACGAAGGAATAAATAGGCGAAGGGGCAGCGTCGGGGGAGCCATGGGGCTCCCTCCCCACGTCACGGTGCGGCAGTGGGGCCCCCCGCGCCGCCATATGGGGAGGGCCCCCTGCTGGCCTTCCTCGACTCCTCTTCGGTCTTCTGGAACATGATACGTCTCAAACGTATCTATAATTTCTTATGTTCCATGCTACTTTTATGATGATACTCACATGTTTTATACACATTATATGTCATTATTATGCATTTTCCGGCACTAACCTATTGACGAGATGCCGAAGAGCCAGTTGCTGTTTTCTGCTGTTTTTGGTTTCAGAAATCCTACAAAGGAAATATTCTCGGAATTGGACGAAATCAACGCCCAGGGTCTTATTTTTCCACGAAGCTTACAGAAGACTGAAAGGGAAACGAAGTGGGGCGACGAGGCGCCGACACAACAGGGCGGCGCGGCCCAGGTCCTGGCCGCGCGGCCCTGGCGTGTGGGGCTCTCGTGCCGCCCCTAAACCTACCCTTCCGCCTACTTAAAGCCTTCGTCGCGAAACCCCCAGTACCGAGAGCCACGATACGGAAAACCTTCCAGAGACGCCGCCGCCAATCCCATCTTGGGGGATTCAGGAGATCGCCTCCGGCACCCTGCCGGAGAGGGGAATCATCTCCCGGAGGTCTCTTCATCGCCATGATCGCCTCCGGATCGATGTGTGAGTAGTTCACCCCTGGACTATGGGTCCATAGCAGTAGCTAGATGGTTGTCTTCTCCTCATTGTGCTATCATGTTAGATCTTGTGAGCTGCCTATCATGATCAAGATCATCTATTTGTAATGCTACATGTTGTGTTTGTTGGGATCCGATGAATATTGAATACTATGTCAAGTTGATTATCAATCTATCATATATGTTGTTTATGTTCTTGCATGCTCTCCGTTGCTAGTAGAGGCTCTGGCCAAGTTGATACTTGTAACTCCAAGAGGGAGTATTTATGCTCGATAGTGGGTTCATGCCTCCATTGAATCTGGGACAGTGACAGAAAGTTCTAAGGTTGTGGATGTGCTGTTGCCACTAGGGATAAAACATCAATGCTTTGTCTAAGGATATTTGTGTTGATTACATTACGCACCATACTTAATGCAATTGTCTGTTGTTTGCAACTTAATACCGGAAGGGGTTCGGATGATAACCTGAAAGTGGACTTTTTAGGCATAGATGCATGCTGGATAGCGGTCTATGTACTTTGTCGTAATGTCCTGATTAAATCTCATAGTACTTATCATGATATATGTATGTGCATTGTTATGCCTTCTTTATTTGTCAATTGCCCAACTGTAATTCGTTCACCCAACATGCTATTTATCTTATGGGAGAGACACCACTAGTGAACCGTGGACCCCGGTCCATTCTTTACATCTGAAATACAATCTACTGCAATACTTGTTCTTTACTGTTCTTCGCAAACAAACATCATCTTCCACACTATACGGTTAATCCTTTGTTTACAGCAAGCCGGTGAGATTGACAACCTCACTGTTACGTTGGGGCAAAGTACTTTGATTGTGTTGTGCAGGTTCCACGTTGGCGCCGGAATCCCTGGTGTTGCACCGCACTACACTCTGTCACCAACGACCTTCACGTGACCTTGACTCCTACTGGTTCGATAAACCTTGGTTTCTTACTGAGGGAAAACTTGCTACTGTACGCATGACACCTTCCTCTTGGGGTTCTCAACGGACGTGTGTTAACTGCACGCATCAGAACACTCCGTGAAAAATAGGGCCGCGGGTTTTTGTTTCGTCCAATTCCGAGAATATTTGTAAAACAACTTTTCTGAAATCAAAAACAGCAGAAAACAGGAACTGGCACTGTGGCATCTTGTTAATAGGTTAGTCCCAGAAAATGCATAAAAACATTATAAAGTGTGAATAAAACATGTAGGTATTGTCATAAAACTAGCATGGAACATAAGAAATTATAGATACGTTGGAGACGTATCAAGCATCCCCAAGCTTAGTTCCTACTCGCCCTCGAGTAGGTAAACGATAAAAAGAATAATTTCTGAACTGACATGTTACCAAAATCTTGATCAATACTATTGTAAAGCATATGAGATGAATGAAGTGACTCAAAGCAATGGTCTATAGTTTGCTAACAAAAAGATAATGACTAAACAACTGAATCATATAGCAAAAACTTTTCATGAGTAATACTTTTCAAGACAAGCATAAAAAAGTCTTGCATAAGAGTTAACTCATAAAGCAATAGAGATGTTCTTATTTAGGCCTCCATTTTCGTGTCCTCGCCGGCGCTTCACATACGGGCCAAAAAAACAGATGCTGATGCTATACTGGGAGGCACGTGTAGAGATGTTCTTATTTAGGCCTCAACTCTGGAGTTATTTATCCGCCTCCTGCCATCAAATAAAGGAGAGGAGAGCAGGAGAAACATACCAGGGTTTCGCCGCCGCCGCCGCGGCCGCTCGAGCCACCTCGCTGCCATTGAAAATCGCCCTCTCGCCGCCTGTGTAGGTTCGTGCTTCCTTCCAAGAGCCTCACGGTGCCAGCCCCGCCTGGTACGTCCGCCGGCTGCACAAGATCCCGCCGTGGAACCGAAGCCTGCGGGACGAGTAGCCAAGGCCCAAGGCACCAAGCCGACGTTGGCCAGCTTCTTGTCCTGCCAAAGGAAGGTAACTTCCCTTCTTGCATTATCTTTAGACCTGCACGATTTTGGTGGAGGAAATAGAATAATTTGAAATGGATTGAGTTGTGCAATGGATTAAGTACTTTGATTCGAGTTTTCATCTTCCTGCGGGCTACGGTTGGATTGGATTACCGAATGCAAAAAGTTATTGAAAATGGGTGCACAAAGTCTGTTAGACAAGTAATGTTTTGTCTGTCTGTGTTGTCTGTATAGATGGAGACATTTAGAAAAAAGTCAGCCGGGAAACCCAGTACAAAGTTGGGATGCCCATGTAGCCAATGTTTTCAATGAGATTTGTGTGCAACGAGTGATTGCAAATAACAGGCCAAATGGTTGCTTGAACAACAGAGGTTATGCTAACCTTCAATGAACGTTCGGGCAGGAATATAGTTGTTAATATGCTACATTGAAACAAGCTCTTGTTAATTTTCAAAAAAGAAACAAGCTCTTGATAATTCAAAAAAGGAACACAATGTCAGCACTCCATGCTGTAGTTGATAGCTGATAATTGAGCTAAGAAATGATGCTATTTGGCCACCTTCCTTGATGACCCCAACCAAAATTATCACTGTTGGTGTTTCGGGCAAGTCAAGGATCAGCAACCCTGACATGAGGTCCTTATTAGGGTTCCTGATTAGTTGCTCGGTTATAGTTTTATGTCGCTGCTTCACCGCCCATGACCCCACATTTTTCCCTATTAATTTACTTTCTAAAAGGAAGTTCTGCTCCAGTCTTGAAAAAGATGCAGAAAGCTAAGAGGGGTGGTGATCATCTCACCAGAAGCTTTCGTAAGAGCAGGAGAGCTTCCAAGAATGAATCATTGGTCTCAGGTCTGCTAGATCTTCTTCTTTTCTCCTAGGTTTCCCCTCAAATTTTCAGAGCTTTATTTGATTATTCACAGTTGCCTTAATGTTTTATTTGCTTAAACTCTAGGTCGCTTCCTTGGGGATTCTGATCAAGGTGTTCGGTCTGGGCTCAGTAATAGGCCAATATCATATTTGTCTAAAAGTGTCGCCTCTATTACTTTGTACAATGGTAATTATATATGCTTAGTCTGCTCAGTTTTCCAACAAAATATATTGGAACACAGCCAGTTATAAATAATTTAAATTGCGATCGTCTCTAGGAGACACAATCTTATTTTCATGTTCGGGCATAGCTATGGAACGCCAGGGGTGCCACCTTACAAGGTTTCTGACTTCTGCGAGTTTGGTCAGAGCTCTCAATGGTACAAATGAAGACCATGATGACTTGAAGGTTGGCACTGACAATCATCCTTTACTATTTTTCTCACTTCTGATAATTGTGTGCTTATTTCCTGCCTTACCGTTTTGTAGATTCAAGTGCGCCATGAAGGCAATGAAGTGTATATGGGGGTGATGTCTGACTTTGATTTAGATCGCAACTTTGCTGTTGTCAATGTCCATGCGTTCCTTGATATTCAGGTTGGATCTTTCCAACATGCACTCAAAATTCTGCCCCATGGTGAGATATTAGTAGTTATAGGGCGCAGCGTCTCTGGTGAAATAATAGCCAAGAATGTGAAATTTGACGGTGATTCAAGGGTATCTGAGGATGATGAAGATCTTGATTGTAAAATCTCAGAGGTACACTTGCATGATGATATGATCATTGTATTCTATTTCTGTTATGCATGGAGGAAATAAGAATGATGATTTATTTTTTATTTAACTGTTGCTCTATACAACTTCATTTGATTCAAGTTTAATCCTTGTTGCCTGTCACCTTTGTTGTGTTATTAGGCTTGGGAAGGTGGGCCACTTGTTTCTGTTGATGGGAAGGTTGTTGGCATGAACCTTTTTCTGACTACTAGAAGAGCCGTTTTCCTACCATGGGGCACAATTCTCAAGCATCTAGAAGGTGAGCACACAGGCACTCCTCGAGACTGCTTAACATTGTGGTATTATGAAAATTGTTTCAATTTTTGTAATGGTAGTTATTTAGAAGCTGCGAAAGTATAGTGTTTACATTTGTATATCAACTAGTCTGGCCTTTTCACTTGTACTCTTACATTGTTAGATCTTACCAGTTAGCATATGTACGTTACATTCTTGGGTATGTTCATCCATGCCGAATTCTAATCTTAGTTGTTGCTCAGGCTGTTGTCATGATATAACTAATGTTACATGCTGATCATGCGCATAATTTATGTGAATGTACTTTCCGTGTATCGTATTAGTACTACCTCCATCCCAAGGCTTAAGCCCTATATTTTTTCAGAAAGTCAAACTATGTTAAGTTAGACTAAGTTTTATAAAAAATTATTAACATGTCAAATACAAAATTGATATTATTAGATAGATAATGAAATATATTTTTATGTGCTATCTACAAAATATCATATTTATTGATAGATTATTCTAAAATTTTGGTCAAACTTTACTTGCTTTGTCTTTTCCAAAAAAATATAAGCCTTAAGCCTTGGGATGGAGGTAGTATATGTCAGTGCTGATCAGTTGACCTTGTTGCCAGTACATGGAAATTTTCTCAACCAGGAGAAGTTAGATCTAGACTCCATGGGTTACCCGAAGTTACCATCTTCCATGTTAGGAGGTGTGTCACTGCTTCTAAAGTTGCTTACCTTCTACAGCAATTCTGTACCAATAACAACTATTACAATGTATATTTCTCCAGCTAGCATGATTTTGGTTAATACTTTTGAAGAGACTTTTGGCGACATAAAAGGTGAAGGTGTCTGGAGAAAATTTAGCAAAAGAGCTTCTAACATAAATCGCAATGTTGTCGCGCTGGCTTCATTCAATGGTGATTTTACAGTAGTATGCCATTTACTTTTTCATCACTGTTTTTATTAAAACTAGCTAATAGCCATAAACATGGTATGCAGGAGAAAAGAGGTTTTTTGCATGCACGGGTTTTTTTATTGAATGGAATGGATCTACAATAATTTTGACATCAGCAAGCTTGGTTAGAAATTCTGGTGATGAGAACAAGATTGTTGAAAACTTGAGGGTTGGGTGCTCCTTGTTCTGTAACTGCTGTTCTTTTGAGGTGCTGCTTAAGTCTCATCCCTGTATTATTTGCAGATTGAAGTGTTGCTTAACAGCCAATGCAGAGAAGGAACGTTACAGCATTATAGCCTACATTACAACGTTGCTCTAGTCAGTGTCAAGAATTACCGTGCTCTTCGTCCATCAAATACTCTGTTTTGGTGGAACAAGAGTTTTAAAGTAGCAGCTATAGGACGTTGCTTCAAATCAGGCGCGTTAATGGCTACTAGTGGGGATCTGGTTTGCTGGACAGGCACACTTGATTGCGATTTTCTCGCAACTTCCACGTGTAAAATCACTAAGGTAATCGAGTGTTTTTTATTCCCTATTTTTTCCTGGTGATAGTAAATACTCTGTTTTTTCCTAGGCGTAAATTTGACTCTCTAAAAGCGATCTTTGACTGTAAATACCCCTGACATTATTTTGCTTGTAGTTAACATGGCCATGAGAAAGCACTTTGGAATATGAATGTAATGTTTTTTCACAAAATGTAGATATTATTGGATTAATCAATGGTCAAAGCTTGAATTTGGAAAGACAAATACGCCTTGTATTTCTGAAAAGAGGAAGTACAGTTGCATCGGAATGAGTAGGCTAGCAATACCTATATGGAATATAAATCCCAGCTTGTTCATGTCAACTTGCTAGGCTGGGATTGGAGGCCCTCTTGTTAGTCTTGATGGGGATGTTATTGGCATGAACTTCTATGATAAGAGAATAGGAACCCCTTTCCTGGGTTTGAATGAGATTTACGAAATTCTAGCATCGTTTGAGACAAAAAGGTATTCAAGTGCATTTCATTTAAGTTATTTTCTGAATATTTTAAGAAGCTTGCCGAAGCATAATCTTCTTACTGGTATATGTTTGACAGTAAACCTGGTGAAATTGGCACCGACAGTGATCCCTCTGGAGCGCCATTCTGGAAAATGGATCTAGATGACAAAACTAAGTTAAACAGGTTAGTATTCGGATGCATATTTAGCTGGGGTTAAGTTTTGGACAAATTGTTTCATTGAATTGAACTGCAGGTGGCCTGTGCCCATGCCTCGCTGGTGCAGTCCTAACTATGCGGATGAGGATAAATCTGATGATGACGAGTTGTTCGATCCCAAATATGGCCGTGTGAGATACGGTTACCGGAAGGGAAAGAAAGTCATGCTTTGCTAGATGCGTCACACCCTTGATTGGTCACACAATCTCCATATCGTTGCTTGTTTGAGATTGCAGAAGTAACCTATGGCTTGCTGAACGAAAATGCTAAACTGATGTCGGGCACAAATGCACCTGTTTTCTAGACCGTCCGTTGTTGCTGAGATTGGCAGTACCCAGTTGTATTCAATGCCGTATGTCCATTTTCTGACGTCTAGTTTGCAGCGCAAAGGCACCTGTCTACGCATGTAATTATGCCTCTCTCCACCGAACGGGCGTTTACTGGTGCCAATTTTGTTAGGGCATGTACAATGGTTTTATCTTAGTCTTATCTTAGGAATGCCACATAAGAAATAAAAAAAGATCTTTGCCTTCTCTTGGCTAAGAGATCATCTCTTAGCACAATATGTCTCACCATATTTTTAGAAATACATGAGGCTAAAAATAAGACTAAAAAATAACCCATTGTATACCATATTTTGTTGTCATATCAAAAATCATAAGATAAGATCGCCTTATCAACCATTGTACATGCCCTTAGTGGACCGGAGAGTCAACATTCTGTTCATTGTTGTACCGGTTGACAATGACGGTCGCTGCGGATCCTATGGCAATGACATTCTGTTCAACGCTGTGCTTTGCTCCAGTGGCTGCGTTGTTCTCCTCCACCTCCTACAACGTACAAGCTGCTAGCCTTCTCCGCCAACTCCAGCTCCCAGGAGGCCGTCTGCGGCAACAAGTACTTCTGCGGCACCGGCACCGACGACGATGGCAGCGAGGAGATGCAGCCACGTCCGCGCCCGCACCCGCAGGCGTCGCAGGACTCGCGCAGCGTCTGCGGCATCCCTGGAACTGGTCGCGCCTCCACAACCGCAGCCATCCGGCGGCGCGGAGGTCCGAGGCCGCCACCTCCGCGGGATCCTGCGGCGGCGGCGACTACATGAACGGGTCGCGCTCGCATCCGCACTTCCCGGTGACCGCGACGGATGAGGACGTCATGCATAGAGCCATGCGACGCAAGGCGGAGATGAACCTCGACACGGCACGTATTAAACAACCGTCTAAGTCTTTTGTTTCTTTTTCAGATACTCGTATTTCTTCTATTTTGAGTAGCCTAGGGGTTTCCTTGGGTACTCGATCGGATGAGATTTCTGTTTCGGCTAATGTGTTGAGACAAACGGAGCTTGACCGTTTAACGGTTGTTCCGAATGTCTCCACTGGGCCTAAAACGGCAATTATAGACGATGATGATGATGATGACATCCTAGATGGTCAAATTCTCTCGGCTATAATTGGCAACATTTCAGAAGTTGATTTAGAACACGCGGAGCTTAGTTCTGATTTACAAGCATCCGAACGTGGTTCTCGATCATCGGCTGGAAAGAAATCTCGTACGTATGGCAAGAACTCTAAATCTAAAATAGTTTCTCGATGAATGGCATGTTCCGGAATAGCAGAGATCTTCGTGACTTGGCTAAGCATTCCCACATTGCTGATGGTTGTAGAGATTATGATTTAGATTTTCTTGCTATTTTGGAGACGGGTAGGCGAAATTTCTCTCAAAGTTTTCTCGACCGTTTGTCAGGCGGGATTAACTTTCAGTGGTTTTCTCGCCCGCCCCGTGGTAGGTCAGGGGGCATTTTACTTGGCGTCCGCATAGACACCATGACCGTTTTGGCTAGTTCTGATGGAGAGTACCACATTAAGCTCGACATTCAGAACAAAGCAGACGGTTTCATGTGGAGTCTGGTCGCTGTGTATGGTGCCGCCCAGGAAGTGTTTAAGGCTGACTTTTTACGTGAGTTGGTAAACCTTACAAAAGATAATCCTTACCTGATTTTAATCGGAGGTGATTTTAATTTGTTGAGGTTTCCTCATGAGAAAAGTAAAGGCCGCTTTGATGGTCATTGGCCTTTCTTGTTCAACGCTGTCATTGATAGCCTTGATTTAAGAGAGGTGTTTATGACTGGTCGACAGTTTACTTGGGCAAACAGCTTGCCGGAGCCCACCTACGAGAAACTAGATCGCGTGTTGATGGATACCGAATGGGAAAATAAATACCCTATGGTGTCAGTCCGCGCACTAGAACGTATTGAAAAACTGTCTGACCACGCTCACATCCTTTTAACCACCGGGAATCCCACACCCGTTTGTAAACGGCCGTTCAAATTTGAACTTGGCTGGTTATATCGAGAGGGATTTCATGATATGGTTAAAAGGGTTTGGGATAGACCGGTCGGGGGGAATACGCCCATTTTGAGATGGAATAATAAAATACGTTCTATGCGCAAACATCTCTCTGGTTGGGCTGCCCATACGGCTGGTGTTCTTAAAAAAGAAAAGTCTCGCTTATCAAATGTGATTGATGAGCTTGAGGCTGTTGCGGAGATTAGACCCCTGTCTACACATGAGATTGAGCTTAAAAATCAATCCAATGAACAGATGGCGGGTCTTCTTCGCGAAGAGGAGCTCAAATGGTATCAACGATCCAAAGCTCAATTCATCTTGGAAGGAGACTCGAATACGCGGTATTTCCATGGCTTGGCTAATGGGAGACACCGGAAAAAACGTATTCACTCTCTTATTCAAGATGAAGGGTTGATTGAAGGCCATGAGCAACTCAAGTCTTACATTACTAATTATTATAAGGGTCTGTTTGGTCCTCCGGAGGAAAGTACTTTCTCTCTTAACGAGGACTTAACGGATGATATACCCCAAGTTTCTTTGGAAGAAAACGGCTTGCTAACCGCACCTTATACTGAGGAAGAGGTTAAGAAGGCAGTTTTCCAAATGGAATGCAACAAAGCGCCGGGTCCAGATGGGTTTCCAGCAGAGTTTTATCAAACCTTCTGGGATACTATTAAATCGGACCTTCTAGATTTGTTCAGTGATTTACACATTGGACAACTAGAATTATTTCGTCTAAATTTTGGTGAAGTTATCTTGTTACCGAAAATTAATGAGGCAGAAAGGATCCAACAATATAGACCCATTTGCCTATTAAATGTAAGTTTCAAGATTTTCACGAAAGTGGCCACCATTAGACTTAATACGGTTGCGGATCATGTTGTTTTACCATCGCAGACAGCCTTTATGCAAGGACGGAATATCCTTGATGGAGTAGCGGTTTTGCATGAGACGGTACATGAGATGCATTCTAAGAAATTAAATGGGGTTATTTTAAAGCTTGATTTTGAGAAGGCGTATGATAAAGTTAAATGGTCTTTCCTTCAACAGACACTCAGGATGAAAGGCTTTTCGCCTGAGTGGCGAGCTCTAATTCATGATTTCGTGTATGGAGGTAGTGTTGCAATCCGGGTTAATGATGACACCGGACACTACTTCCAAACACGAAAAGGGTTACGCCAAGGAGATCCGCTATCTCCGATGTTATTTAACATCGTAGCGAATATGTTGGCGGTACTCATAGAGAGAGCCAAGTCTGATGGTCAGATTGAAGGTGTGATTGCACATCTGGTTGATGGTGGCTTATCTATCCTTCAATACGCTGATGACACAATTCTTTTTATGGATCATGATCTTGAAAAAGCTCGAAATCTGAAATTAATTTTAGCAGCTTTTGAGCAATTATCAGGATTGAAAATTAACTTCCATAGAAGTGAATTGTTCTGCTTCGGTGATGCCCAAGACGATGTAGCTCTGTATACAGAGTTATTTGGTTGTGGGCAAGGCCGATTTCCGATTCGCTATTTGGGTATTCCGATTCACTATCGGAGACTGACAATTGCGGAATGGAAATTAGTGGAAGAAAGATTACAAAAATGCCTCAGTAGTTGGAAAGGTAAATTGTTGTCCCTGGGTGAAAGATTGGTACTCATTAATTCAGTACTAACTAATATGGTACTGTATATGCTATCATTCTTCATCCTACCAAAAGGAATTCTGCATAAACTCGATTATTATCGATCCAGATTCTTTTGGCAAGGGGACAACGAGAAAAAGAAATATCGACTGGTTAAATGGAGTATAGTTTGTAGTCCCAAAGATCAAGGAGGGCTTGGAGTTCATGACCTGGAGGTCAAGAATTCAGCTCTTCTGGGTAAATGGCTTTTTAAGCTACTTACGGAGGATGGGATTTGGCAAACTATACTTCGGAGAAAGTACATCGGCTCGAAGACATTATCTCAGGTGGTTTGGAAACCTGGGGATTCACACTTCTGGGCTGGTCTTATGGCGACAAAAAATGTCTTTTTTCGACATGGGACTTTCTCCATTAAGAATGGAGCACAGATACGGTTCTGGCAAGATGTTTGGCTCGACAATGCTCCCCTAAGTGAACAGTATCCCGCTTTGTATAGAATTGCGCGTCGCCAAGGTGATACCATTGCAACTGTAATGGCTACTTCACCCCCGAATGTGACGTTCATACGGGTTTTACTAGGACAAAGGCTTGTGGCATGGAACAATGTAATTCAGCGGCTTGGAGATATTCAGTTATCGCCAGAACCAGATGAATTTCGATGGAACCTCCATGTAGATGGTACTTTTTCTGTAAAATCTTTATACAATGCGATCCTGCTTTCTGATTTACCAGTTGATAATAATAAAAAAATTTGGAAGATGAAGATACCATTAAAAACTAAAATTTTTGGATGGTATCTTCGTCGCGGGGTTATTCTCACCAAAGACAATCTTGTTAAGCGGAATTGGCACGGAAGTATACGATGTGTCTTTTGTCATCATGATGAAACCATCAAACATTTATTCTTCCAAAGGCTGCTATAGATCTATATGGTCAGTCATCCAAGTAGCGTCTACCTTGTATCCACCGACTAGTGTCGCTAATGTCTTTGGCAATTGGCTTTATGGTATTAACTCAAGGTTTAAAATGCTTCTTAGGATGGGGGCGCTAGCAGTTATCTGGGCGCTCTGGCTATGTAGAAATGACAAGATCTTTAATGACAAAAATTGCTCTTTGTTGCAAGTCATCTACAGATGCACAGGTATTCTCCGTTCATGGTTACCTCTTCAGCGTGTGGAGAACCAAGGCCTATTTATGGAGGTCTGTACACGGTTGGAGGATACGGCGAGGGATACTTTTTCCCTACATGGGTGGCAGCATAGTCTACGGATAGTAGCTCCTCCCACATCTTAGGCGTCATATGATTCATCGCTCCGATATGTATTTCGCCTTTGTATTTTTGTAACTCTGGACTCTGAGACAACAAACGGCTGTGTGCATCCTGGTTATGCAGAGGCTGGATGTAATTGCTTCTTGAAGTAATAAAGCATCCTTTATCGAAAAAAAGCTGCTAGCTGACGGCTTCTTCTCCATCAAACTCGCTGGCTCGACAGAGATCGTGATGCCTGGCACCGCCGAGCCATCTTGAGCCGCGTCACCAGGGAACAGCGCGGTTGTGCCGGCCACTTGCGGTCGCGCTCCATGGTGTGGGCACGCCAGCTGCTCGCAGCCTGGTCGCACTCGCTGCGTGGGCGCCGGCCGACCGTGGAAGAGGTGGCTGAGAGGCCGCCGCGAGCCCTGCCCATCTTGAGTCGCGTCCATCACATTTTTCTGAAGTAATCATCTATGATGGTAAGCATGTAATTTGCATCACAAAGAGAAGTCTTGCGAGAAAGGCCCCACACATCAGCATGCACATAATCTAGAATCTCTTTAGTAGTATGAACGGAAGCATTGAATTTAACTCTTTTATGCTTACCAAAAATGCAGTGTTCACAGAACTTAAGCTTACTCAAATTGCAGCCGTCTAGCAGGTCTCTCATGTGCAATTCCGCCATACGATGTTCACTTATATGTCCAAGACGCATATGCCACAGATTAGTTTTACCAGGTTCATCAGGAATTACAGTATCAGCAATACCAGACAAACTGCTACCTCTAAGAACATATAATTTTGCAGAATTCATATCACCAATCATGTGAACGAGAGAACCTTTTGATACCTTCAGAACTCCGCAAGAATCGGAGTGTTTGTACCCGTCAACATCAAGGGTACTGAGAAGATCAGATTTCTGGCCATGCCAGATATGTGTCTCACATCTGTCAGAGTGCGTGTCATGCCATCATGCATCTAGATCTGAACGGAGTCAATGCCCACGATCTCACGTAGATTGTTATCTCCCATACGCACAACATCTTCACTCTGCACAAACTCATAAGAACTGAACCAGTCTTTGTTACAGCTAATATGAAACGAACATGCAGAATCAAGAATCCACTCATCATTACCAGAAACACAACCAGCAAACACAACTGGGCAATCGCCATCAGAATTATCACTGAAAACAACAACAGCCTTAATATCACCCTCAGATATTTTTTTGGTTGGTAAGCACCGTTTCTTTTCTCTTTATTCTGCAACTTCCAACAATCATCAATATTGTGGCTAGTTTTATTACAATACTTGCAGAACTTACCATCTCGTCCCTTGGACTTTGAGCAACCTCTGTCAGTCTTGCTCTGTAGTTGTTGTAGTTGTTGTTTCTGTTCTCGGTCCTGCCTCGGACCTGCAGTGCTTCTGCCTTAGATGACGAACCCTCTGCCTGCACCATAGATTTCATCTTTTCCCTCTGCTGGAGGGCCTCATAAACTTCGGCAAGTGTTAGTTCATCACAGCTGTATACCAAAGTGTCTCAAAAATTTGCAAAAGAATTAGGGAACGAGACTAACATTATAAGAGCGATATCCTCATCATCATAATTTACCTCCATGAACAACAAATCAGAAACAATCTCTCTAAAGATCGATAGGTGATTCATCATTGACGCATCTTATTGCAGCTTGTGCGAGAACAACTTCATCTTCACGTGCGTCTTACTGGTTAGATCTTTGGACATGTAGATCGATTCCAGTTTCAACCACAACGCCGCTGCGGATTTCTCAGTCAACACTTCCTGCAATATATTGTTGGATAGATGAAGCTGAATTAATGAAAAAACATTACGGTCTTTCCTCTTTTCATCGTCGGTCCAGGTCTTGGCATCTTTCTTGCCAAATCCATCAAGAGCTTCATCCAGATTAGAAGATTGGGTAAGGATTGCCCTCATCTTCACTTGCCACAGAGAAAATCTCGTGGCATAATCCAGCCGCGGTAGATCGAACTTCAAGGAAGACAACTTGCAAAACCGTAGATTGAAACACGGGCTCTGATACCACTTGTTATGAAAGCGACAAGCAAATAACGAAGAACGATAAAAGAAAACGCAGCGGAGACACAAGATTTAACGTGGAAAACCCCTTCCAACACAGAAGGGAACGGGCACCAGCCAGCAAAACTTCACTATATCGTAGAGTGTTTACAAACGCCGTGGGTTATCTTATAATCTGATAAACCCTAGCATGCGGCTTACAAGATGTATATATAGACAGTGCCAACGATCCGTACCGGCGACGGGCCTCGCTCCGCTCGTCAGAAGTTAGCCTCCCTTTAGTATATGAATTTGGATCATAATACAACATGGACGACGCCAACATCTTCCACGAGATGACCATCATCATCGCACACCGGATCGAGGCCAAGCACATGCTTAGCATCAAGCAGTCGTCGATGAGCCGCTCGTAGCTCCTAGTCGTCTAGTTTGGAGAGGGGCGACAGGGTGAGGAGAGGAAGAGGAGGAGGCCGGTTGGCGGTACATACGTTTGTGTCACATGTGTACCATAGGTCCATCTCTTCTACCGTCAAACGCGGGACCACTGTAGCTCACTCACAGATACGAACCGCATGCTGTACTACCATTACGGGGGACTTTTTTTCGGCTTCTAGGATGGCTTCTCCAGAATATTTCCACTGAGTTTTTCTCCTTCCTTTTTCACAACCCCACTAGTCCTTATCAAAAAAAAAACTAGTAGTTCCTCACCATGTAGTTTAACTCATCACACAAAGCCATCGACTTGAAAACGCTTATTATATAGGTTGGAATGGACTGAGAAGTCGATTTTATGAGTGTTTCCTTCGCCGACTGAGAGGGAAACGAGTCACCGCACTGCATAAACCTTTTAATCAGCCGCACCTTCAAGGACTTATTTATCCGACACTGAGGCGTAGGCAGGTCTAGATATTTCTCTTCAAACTCCGACCTTTAAAGTTGTGGGATACCTTTGATTTTGTCTTGTGTTTGCTCAGGACATGGTTTGCCAAACATAATATATCACTTATTCAGATTAATCAGTTGTCCACTAGCACGAACGTAGGTGTCAATGATCTTGCTTGTGCTCTCAGCCTCCCGTTCCTCGGCTTTGAGAAACAACAATGTATCATCCGCGAAGAGAAGGTGTGAGACACCCAGAGCTCTAGGACAGACTTTGACTGGAGTTATGGCTTGCTGACCACACCTACATGTAGCATAGCAGATAAACCATCAGCCACAAAAGAACAGAAGAGGTGAAAGAATGTCACCTTGTCGTAGCCCACGCGACGCTGAAAACAAATCCAAAATAGCTCTGAACACCTCACTGTGGTGACACATGACATTATCCACTGCACCCATTGATGAGAAAAGCTTAACTTTTGCATTGCTTACCATAGGAAACCCCAACCCGATCTTCGAGCGGTCAAGTTTGTAAGAACAAAAATTCCGAAAAGTTCTTTTGGATCAAGGGCACCGGTGCTCTCATTGTATTAAAAAAATTCGAAAATTGTATTTATATATTTTAAAAAATTATGTAGTAAAATTCTAAAAGTAGCTAATGATGTATTCCACTAACGTATAAAATCTCAATTACAAATGTTTTGTTTTCTGAGCTACACAAAAATGACAAAGTCTGAATTTGTTTGGAGATTTGAATCACTATACTCAGATCCACATATTTGTTATTTTTGTGCAGCTAAAAATACACGTTATTTCTAGTTGAAAATTTACACGTTTGTGGGATACAATACTAACTACATCATGATTTATTTTCAGATTTTTCTGAAACTTAAAAATATGATTTTTATTTACTTTTCAGAAAAGGGATCACTGGTGCTCATGTGCACCGAATTTCTGTCCCAAAAATTCTTCTCTAGATCGTTTTCCTGTTGAATATAGTGAAAGAACTCAAAAGCAAGGAGGATAGCCATCTGGAACAAATGCATTTTGGTTTGGAGACGCAAACCCATCAAGGATAGGCAGTAGTCTGTTCACCAAGCACTACTTTGTAGATAACGTTACACAGGTTTACTGGAGGGCTGCTCCGGTGCTCCCCTCTAAACGAAGTTGAAGAGTTATAGTTGGTTTTTTTTTTCTGTGTTGGATCCGCCGAAACTCATATATAACCATGTATATCCGTCTGTATTGATAATGTATGTGTACGTCGTGTAAGAAAAAAAAAAGATCACGTGAGCAAGATCTTTATATGATCTTTCTATTCCAGCACACTCATGTGACCATAGATACGTAAAAAAAACCGAGGTACAACACAACACGAGTCATACGGGCATGTACATGGTTGTACATACGGTGGACCTACATTAAAATTACGATCGTGCCAGCGCTTATAAACAGGTATGAAAAGATCACCACCGTTGTTATGTTTGATGGGCCTATGCTTTTTTTAAGGTAGGAGCACTGGAGTAGAAGTGCTTCGGCTGATCCACTTTAGGTATGAGCACGATCATAGCATCAATAACACGAGCGGGCATGACACTAGTAGAGAAAAAGGATTTAACCGCTGAAGTCCCCGATTCCATTGAAAGAACCTAGCAGGGAAACCACCGGGCCGCGGGGGCAGGTGCCTTTGAAGTACCAAATCTGGAACAAATCGTCAGCTATCTCTTTGTCTGAAAATTCTGCACACAGTTTACTATCATATCTTCTGTAGCTTTCCCTCTACCAACTCGAGAACTGGGTCAGGGACAATGGATGGATCAGAGGTGAATAAATTTCACTTAGAGACTCGATTACCCATCTGCTGCTGATCTGTATGCACCATACCATCGTTATCAATAGTTTGCTTCGTATTATTCTTCATTGCTCGCCACACGGCCTTTCTATTAAATAACTTTGTGTTCCGTTCTCCTTCACGCAGCCAGTCAATTCTTGATCGCTGCATCCACATCATCTCCTCCCTATACAAAAGCTCATTCATGATGTCTGTCACTCGGCGTATCTCCTCTCTATCGGAATTCATGCTCATGAGCTCCTCAAGCCTTGAACGAGATTTCTCAAGTTAGTTGACATTCCCAAATTTGTGTTTTCTCCAAGTCCAAAGGTGTTGCATAACATTTCCTAGTCCTGTACAAATCTGGCCCAAGTTAGCTTTTCACCCAGCCTTGGCCCAAGCACTTGAAATGTGCTCGGGTAGGCTTGCTTCCCACTCCCACATGACTTCGTACTACCGTTTAGTTGGATGAATTCGTTGCTCCACATCCTTCTCACGAAATGAGATCATCGCACGGTACTAGATATCCAACGCCCACATCGTGCTTGTCCAGTTCTCCAGTCGCTCCTTCGCTTTTCGTGGCTTCTTCTTGTTCGCCTCAACTCCATCGGAAGCGACGTGAGGGCCTTGGAACTTCTTATGTGGCATCTCTACGACGAGGAGGAGGCAAGGGGGCGTCGACGTGAGAGGAGGAAATGGCGGGAGTGGCAGCGGCTGGGCGTGGAAATGGCGGAAAAAGAGAGTGGAAATCACAATTTTTGGAGGGAAAATCTTCCTCACTTACCAACAGGGCGGGCCCGCCCGCTTTACTACTTCCGCCGGTGCTCCCGCTACCCCCCCGTGGGTTGGGTTGGGCCTGGGGGTGCCGGCGAAAGAAAACGTGCTTACCGGCCCAAAAACTAGTTTTGGGTGGGCAAGTGGGCGACTTTTTGACCAACGGAGCTTGGTTGACTTCACGATTCAAGATTTCTGAAGGAGGAGGACTTGAACGCGATGCCTCCAAGGAGGGAAACGACGCCCAAGGACGACATCGCCGCCTGCACTGGCCAAAGGCCTTGCCAAGCTTTCGCCCTAACCCGACCACCACCCCAAAGACTCAACCTTGGCACTTGCCCAACAACACACTAAGCCCACGGCTTGAAGAAGTAATCATCGGCATCACCTGTGGCAATACGACAAGCTAGACAACGACTCATGGGTTTCTAGGTAGCCGACCGAACAGGGATAAGCACCGTGTATGTGTAGCCAGGGCGACAAGCTCAACGAGGGTGAGAGGGTGAGCTTAGAGTCGGTGAAGAAAGACTTTCCCTCGACCAAAGAAGCACTCAAGTTTTGCAAGGAGGCGTGATCCAGCTACGCGAAAGGAGGGACATTTTGGTGGCACCCCCAAGAAGGTAAATGGCATAGAAGACGTCATCATCACCCGCACCCGCCGTGACCTTGCACAGCTTTCACCGGAGTCCCGCTCCGTACCAGTAGGCGGTCACCGCCATCAGGACGTAGAGAGGAAACAGAACCAGCCACTGCAGCGACAACATCTCCTCACGTATTGCCGGCCCAAGGAGACGAGGTGACATAAGCCCAAGAATCACCTACGTCGAGCTCATCGCTGACACCAACCACACCAATCAAGCAAGCAAGAGCTCCAAGATCACTCAATGACCTGTCCATACCGACCCAGTCCATCCCATCTCGAAGATTGCCCCCACACAAAGCTCAGATCTGGGGAAAAGAAGGTCAATTGTCCGCTGCCTGGCATAGTACCTCGTCCAGAACATGGCGAGGATATGACGAGAGACGGGCGATACACACCACCACCACCGCTTCACCCGCACGACCATAACCGGCATCAATCGAGCACCAGACATTGTTGTCCACCCCTGGAGCAGCGATGCCACCAAAGCCCACCCCTGGAGCCGAGACTAACAGATTGTCCAGGGCCGCCACCCGGCATCCAAGGCCACGCCACCCCGCGCCCTTGCGGCCCGAGACGCGAGTCACGCATGGCCACCGCTTAGAGAGACAACGCTGAAGACCACCACCCGGAGCCGCCGCTCAGGCGCCCAAGAGCCTCCACCAGTAGCAACTCCTGCACTAGCAACCGACCTAGCCACAATAGATCATGAGGAGCCGCACCTGTCCAGGGGAAGCCGCAGAGCGGCGACATCCGCACCGGCGACCCCTGCGCAACGACCTCCCTCCCCGTGGTCGCGCAGAGAAGCCGAAGGGCCAAAATCCCCGCCGCCCCCTTCACCGGCGCTATGGTCTTCAACCGGCAGCACCTACAGGGCGTCGAGGAGGGGAGGGAAGGAGGAGGGGGCAGCGGCGGGAGCGGGTTAGGGTCCCCCCCTCCCCCCGTGTTGCCTGGAGGAGACGACGAGAGGCGCGGGGTTTGATCACATCAAGGTGAACCAAAGGAGACAGCGAGCGGCAGAAATCTGTCAAACAATTTATAAAATTAGAAAAAATAAAAAATAAAAATAAAGCTGGTTCATGTTAATTGGCCACGTTTAGGTTGATCCAGCTCGGAATTCCTTCATTTCTTGCATTTCATGGAGGGCTAGGGGGGGCGTCGACAGAAATTGAAAAAAAAAGGCTGGTTCATGTTAATTGGCCCGCAATGAATCTGCGTTGGATACATGTTTGAAGTATGAAGTGACAAAACAGGGTCGCTAGTTACTGTAGGAGCCGGGCAGCCGTGCCTTGTCTATGAGCGCATAAGATGTTTACAGCTACGACTTACGGTGCCGGCTACATCAATTTACTTTTACAAATCCCTTTCTCATCTCTTAATGTACACATCTTGTTTGACATATACATGATAGTGAAGTTCACAGTATGTTCAGGCTTAATTAATCGTCGCCCGATATCTGTTGGTTCCGTAGCTGCTCAATTTGTCCTTACTCCCTCCGGGAATCCATAGTAGCATGATTCTGTGCAATGATTCCAACACCAAATAAACAAACGAAGACGAGTACTACTCCGTACTGTATTTATAAGAGGACGAGGATCATCGAGAGGAGCTCTGGGATCAATAAACAAAAAGAAGAAGAGAATGGACATGGACATGGATCCTTCCGTGGTGGCAGCTGTAGCAGCAGTAATCCTCGTTTCCGTCTTGCTGGTGTTGTCGCGCCTGAGAAAGCAGAGCTCACCTCCAGACGGTCCACGGCGGAAACAGAAGCTGCCTTCCGGTCCCTTTGGTCTGCCCGTCCTGGGCCAGACTCTCGGACTGCTGGGCGCCCTCCGTGCCAACACCGCCGAGGCATGGCTCCGGCGGCAGGTCTCCAAGTACGGCCCCGTCTCCAGGCTTTCCCTCTTCGGCTGCCCGACGGTCTTCGTCGTCGGCCCCTCTGCCAACAAGTTCCTCTTCTCCAGCAACGCGCTCACCGCCATGAGCAACAGCTCCTTCAACAGCATGGTCGGCTGGCGCAACATCCGGGAGCTGGCCGGCGCGGACCACCGCCGCGTCAGGGCCATGATGGTTCAGTTCCTCAAGCTCGAAGTCGTCAGGGGTTACGTCGCCAGCATGGACGACGAGGTCCAGCACCACCTCCGCACGCACTGGAGCGGCCGCGCCACCGTCTCCGTGATGCCGTCGATGAAGTCGCTCACCTTCGACATCATGTGCACCGTCATCTTCGGTCTCGGGAGGGAGGACCACGCCGCCGTGAGGGGGGAGCTCTTAGCGGGTTTCGAGCCGCTGGTGAGGGGCATCTGGTCGATCCCGGTTAACCTGCCCTTCACCACCTTCGGCAAGTGCCTCGCCGCGAGCCAGCGCGGGCGGCGTGCCGTCGCGGGGGTCCTCAAGGAGAAGCGCACCAAGCTGGAGCGCGGGGATAGCTCGCCGTCCGACGACCTCATGACCCGCATGCTCTCCGAGGGCACGTCCGAGGGGGAGATCATCGACAACGTCATGTTCGTGATGGTGGCGGCGCACGACACCACGGCCACCCTACTCACCTTCCTCATGAAGCACCTCGACGCCAACAGGGACGCCTACGCCAGGGTCGTCGCAGAGCAGGAAGAGGTGGCGAGGAGCAAGGCTCCGGGCGACGCTCTGTCGTGGGAGGACCTCGGAAGGATGAAATACACATGGTCGGCGGCGATGGAGACGCTGCGGCTGGTCCCGCCCGTGTTTGCCAACTTCAAGAGGGCGGTAGACGACGTGGAGTTCGACGGCCACCTGATACCCAAGGGGTGGCAGGTGCTGTCCGCGTCGAACATGACGCAGTGGGACGATGCCATCTTCCCGGAGCCCGGCAGGTTCGATCCGGCGAGGTTCGACAACCCGATACTGCCGTACAGTTTCGTGGCTTTCGGTGGGGGTGCGCGCGTGTGCCCCGGGAACGAGTTCGCGAGGGTGGAGACGCTGGTGGCCATGCACTACATCGTCACCGGGTTCAGGTGGAAGCTCGCCGCCGGCTGCGACGGCAGCTTCTCCAGGCACCCGCTGCCGTTCCCTGCTCATGGGCTCCTCGTCAACATCGAGCCAATAGAGGCAAAGACCACCACCACAAGCTAGGTACTACTAGACGATCGACAAGTGCATCATGCATCACCGAATGATTCCAAGGAAATGATATGTTGTCCTGGACTGGACTGAACGATTGATTCCATCCACCACATGTATTCGGCATTTCAGCCTCTTCTTTTTTCCTTTCGAAACCCGGCATAATTCCCGGCCTATACATCGACAACAACGGATGCACGATTTTTTTTTAGGTTGGCCGAAAATTAGAAATTTTGACAAAAGAGACCACCTGCGCGAGTGAATTGTCAAAAAAGACCACATCTGAAAATTATTGTCAAAAAGGACCACCTGCGTCGTGGCGGCACGCGTGCCAGGTGACACGTGTCGCCTGCCGCCACAGCCGGAGGCGGCAGGGCCTGCCGCCACAGTCAACGGCGGCATGTCCACATTGTCCTGATCTATGAATAGTAGCATGTTTTGATTTTTTTTTAAGTATCTCAAAAAATTCGAAAAAAATACCTACATGTAGCTAACTCTATGCACTACAATCGTGCAAAAATTCACTGTAAAATACGTTGTATTTTGGGCTCAGCAAAAAAGACAAATTTAACAAATTTTGTAGCTAATGTGCAGTGTTCATCGATCAGCAGACTATTCATTGATCATTGTGGACGTGCCGCCAGGGGCAACGGCGGCAGGCCCTGCCGGAGCCGGCTGTGGCGGCAGGCGACACGTGTCGCCTGGCACGCGTGCCACCACGACGCAGGTGGTCCTTTTTGACAATAATTTTCAGATGTGGTCCTTTTTGACAATTCACTCGTGCAGGTGGTCTCTTTTGTCAAAAGTTCCGAAAATTAAGTTAGTTTTGGATTGGATCAACTCAACAACCTTTAGATTTGCATCGTGATTCTTACACATAATGATTACACATGATCTGTGTTATTGCACATGGATTTGCATTTGCATATCTTTTACGTCAGTTTAAGCGTGAGTTACACATAAATTAAATGGCTGAGAATTAAGTTAATTATAGGTTAACCGATAGTTAGTCGCGCCCAAACTTTCTTATTCCGTATTTAAATATAAGTACGTTACAACTCAGTTACAACTCAACGATCAAAGCTCCACAACAAAGCTAAGCTCAACTCCCTCTAAAGTGGTCCAATCATCTCTAGCCCAATTAGCTCTGTTTCCCTTCCCCTCTGATTGGGAACTGCTTTACACCGACCTGCTCGGTAGAAAGCAGATGCCGCACACCCTCTGGCTTTATGTGGGCTTGGCCCATCAGACAGGTATTTATCTTTTTTCTTCTTTTATGTTTTTAATTAAAAAATTGCAATTTTTTTAATTGAACGTTTTTAAAATCTGACCAATCATTTATTTTTTTAAAAAATTAGAATATTAAAAAAAATTGAAAATTGAATTTTTAAGAATTTGAATACTATTAACAATTTTTGAATTGTGGCAAATTTCATATCTGAACTATTTTCAAAATTTGAACAAATTTTGAGTCTGAACATTTCTCAAAATTTTAACAAATTTCGAGTCTGAACATTTTTCTAATTTGAACAAATTTAAAATCTGAATATTTTTCGAATCTCAAGATTTTTTGAATTAAATATTTTGAAAATTTTCAATTTTGAACAATTTTGGAATCTAAACATTTTTCAAATTTGAACCATTTTAGAACCTAACAAATTTGAACAAATTTTGATTTTTTTATTTGAACATTTTCGAATTTGAATATTTTTTAGTTGTAACAATTTTCGAATCTGAAAACAGAAAAACAAAAAAATACTAAAGAAAAAAGAAGAGAACAGAAAACGAAATAAGCAAATTCCCGAAATATACGAATTGGCCCGGCCCATATGGGGGTGTGCGGCGCCGGCTATACACCGACCTGGTCGGTATATAGGATTCGCCTCTCTAATTGATGTTCTGGCATCACGAGGGGGAGGGGATGCGGGTTCTCTCTTGTGCTTTTGTTTTTGTCCTAGGTTGCTTAGGTTTTCAAGGTTTCTCTGTCAATGTCATGGTGGCGCAGATGAGATGGTGCTTCTAGGAATAATGGCCTCACAGTTCATGTCCCTGCTCGACGAAGGTGTTGCTGACACCGGCGAGAGGCTTGTGGAGTCCAAGAAGTTGCAGTGGTTTCGATCCGGCGCCCCGTCTTGGCGTGGTGGTAGGGATGGACTGATCTTGGAGCGCAGAGGTTATGACCGTTGCATGTTAACAGAAGACGGTGGGGGATCCGGCCGCCTGAAGAGCGGTGTGATGCTGGCCCCAAATCCGGCGTTGAAGAGGCTCGGAGGGCTCCTCCGGCCAATGTTTCTCATCGGGCTAGATCCAGTCTTATAAGGCTGGTGGCTATCTCGGCTTGTCAACGCCTCTTGGCTAGGGGCTTCTCAGCGCGAAAGAGTGGACCAACTGTTGGTACTCTTCTTTTTCTCTGGCAACAGCGAAGGACATGTGTACTTATTAATTGCGGTGATGACAGTTTGCAGCAGTACATCTGTTTATATGCTCTTTGTGTTCCGTTGTTTGTAGGCATATCAACTCAGGGAGCGGTGTTTTGGAACATGGGTCCATATGCTCTCAATATTTCGAAATGCATCTTACATACTTTTAAATTTAAAAAAAAATTAAAACTAAAAGTTCGCACGTACATCTTCATGTGCTACGTGCTCATAAAGTCGTTTCATAAAAAATCGACTTATCATGTGACGTGTGTAAAGAAGATAAAATTCAGTGCTAAAAATAATGTTTTTCACAAGATAAACTTTCTCTTTTTTATATAGACCACACAAAATATTGATTTTTCGTGAAACTTGACGAACGCACGTATATTATGAAGATGTACATGTAGAATTTTTTGTCTAAATTTTTCAACATTTCAAAATATAATTTTTTAGTAGAGGGAGCATACGCACCCGGGAGGCGAATTGAATTTCCGTATCAACTCTATATTATTATGTTTATTATAAATACAAGTAATGTATGCCTACGAGCGTACATGGTAAAAAAAAAAGATAGCTCCATCTCACGCCACACCAAACCCAGACGCTATGGAATGGATTGTTGGGTCTTTTCTGTACCTCCCGGTCGATCGCTCCCGAGTCCCCATATCTAATTACTCAACACGGCCGCTGAGCCCTAGACGACGGCCGACGAACAACGTTGCGACAGGGGAGTCATGGCCACCGCACGAGACTCGTCCCTCTGGCCTCCGTGGCTCCGCATCTACGCATCCATGCCTCCTCATTTTCAGGACCTAGGGCGGCAGAGCTTGCATCTGCCCTGGCTTGCAGGTTCGCACTTCTAGAAACTCCTGGATTTTTTCGAACCGATTCGTTAAGTTATAGTAGAAAATTCAGACCACCATCAATTTCGATTGGATTTGTCTGAAATTCAATCTTATTGTTGTTTCTGTTTTTTGATTTTCAGATTTCATAGGTTGCATTTGGTCTGAATTAATTAAACATGAAGAGAAAGACTTCAAGCCTGGGAAAGTTATCCCGTAATTTGTAACCTTTTTTATCTTTTTACTATTTTCTGTTCTCTATATATTTCAGATGTTGCTTCTTTAATGTGCTGAACAATTAGTACTTATATAAGTTTACCGATCCCAAGCCATGATTTGTTCTATGAATCTATATAATACTCCATGTGTCCTAAAAAAAGCTGCTCATTTTTTTTCTAGATATAAATGTATCTATAACTAAGGTGCTCAACTTTGTTAGATACAGAGGTTTTTTAGGAACAAGGGAGTAGTATGCTGAAATTGTATCATAGCTTCTGTATATATGATGCTATAATTAGTTATGCACGCTAGAAACTAGGCTTGAGAGTGTCAAAAAAAGTATACCCTTTGGCATTTCGAATACACTCGCCCTTGATATGGAGATACAGAGCACTGGAGTAGGATACTGATGAACTGGTATACAACAGTTGGCAAATGAATTTCCTGACTAAATTTCTAATGATGTAAGAAGATTTGGAATATCACTGTTTATTTTGGAGTTTTGAAAATATGCACTGTTCATTGTATTTAGATCCATATTTTTTCATTTTTTATAGCTTAGAATATGAAGTATTTGAAATAAAGATTTTCTATGTTTCTAGGACACATCATTGAGTACATCCAAATTTTATATTACAATCTTCTAAAACTTGTAAAAATGACTTCCAATTCATTGAAAATAAAGTGATCACTGGAACTCAGGAATCAAAAACCCCTACTCAAAAACGGATAAATAGGTATACAGCAGTTGGCAAATAAATTTCTTAACTAAATTGCTATTGAAGAAGACTGGGAAAATCATCATGGAGAAGCAGGTATTATGAGCAGGATTTAGTTGTCCATCTGATCTTATAAGCAGGATTCCATGAAACGCGGAGAGAGGGGTCTAATTCAACTTCCTTGCTGTCAGGATCCCGACGGGAATTGGGATGGAGATCCAGACAGAGATGCGAAAAATAAGGGGAGAACTGATAAATTGCTGTAATAACTAGCTAATAATAAAGGAAGAACAGAAATAACAAGGAAGACGTAATAAGTGTTTTCATTATCGCGCCGCCCATCCACCCTCTCTCCCAGGTTATATAGAGTCCCCGGGGAGCCGCGATTGTTCCATGATTTGAATTCAAACTCGCACAGGTTTCAAAAAGGGAATTTTAATTACAGTCGTCGGATTACATCGAAGGGGTACGCCTCATCCTGGCCGTCCGTTACCAATCAACAACAAGGTTCTTGACAATACTCCCGCGACGAACTCCAGACTTCAAGGCTGGAATGTTGGGAAGGTTGCTTGGATGAATTTGGCATCCTCCCAGGTTGCTTCCTCTGGTGACAAGTTTTCCCAATGAATCAACCACTGTGGAACCGGGATATCATAGTCGCCTGCACTTCTGGGAACTTGACGATACTTGAGAACTGCAAGTGGAGCAATCTTGATCTTCCCATCAGGTGTTACCAGAGGCAAGGTTGGATTGGGGACTGCCTTAGGACCAATGTGTTTCTTCAACTGATTCACATGGAATACATCATGGATTAGTGTTCCCTCTGGCAGCTGTAGCTTGTATGCTTGCTTCCCAACTTTCTGGAGTACTCTGAAAGGGCCATAGTATTTTGATGAGAGCTTGAGTGAATTCCTCAATCCCAATGCAGTTTCTCGATAAGGTTGCATCTTGAGATAGACCATGTCACCAATCTCGAAGGTTCTCTCTGTTCGTTTGAGGTCTGCATACTTTTTCATTCTGTTTTGTGCTTGCAGTAAGTTCTGTTGCAAAGATTTCATGATTCTGTCTTTCTCTTGCAATGTCACTTCCACCTCAGGTGTCACATCACATGGAATGGAAATCCCACGTATTGGTGGAGGAGCATAACCATACAAGGCTTCGAATGGTGTAGATTTGAGAGATGTGTGATAAGATGAATTATACCACCATTCAGCAGCAGGTAGCCATTCTGCCCATTTCTTGGGTTCCTTGAAAGCCATACATCTGAGATATTGCTCCAGACATTGATTTACCCTCTCTGTTTGTCCATCAGATTCTGGGTGATATGCTGTGCTGTAATGTAGATCCACCTTGTAAGCAGACAACATTTCTTGCCAGAGCTTGGAGGTGAAGATTTTATCTCTATCACTGACTATGACCTGAGGGGGGCCATGTAATTTCACAATGTTGTCCAAGAATAGGTTAGCAACAGTTTGTGCTGTGAATGGATGTGCCAATGTGAGGAAGTGTGCATACTTAGTGAGTCTGTCCACTACTACAAAAATGACATTCTTGCCTTTGGATGTAGGCAGGCCCTCTATGAAATCCATGCTAATTTCTGACCATTTAAGCTTGGGAATGTTGAGTGGATCAAGCA
This sequence comes from Lolium perenne, assembly GCF_019359855.2. Classification (NCBI taxonomy): domain Eukaryota; kingdom Viridiplantae; phylum Streptophyta; class Magnoliopsida; order Poales; family Poaceae; genus Lolium; species Lolium perenne. The sequence goes on from NC_067245.2 coordinate 187,256,840, forward strand.
ACCCAGGGTAATGTATCCTCTCTGTCTTGGAAATCTGACAAACAGGGCAGTGTGCAACCTTTTCAGCAATGAACTGCTTCATGTGAGGCCAGAAAAATATTTGCTTGATTCTATGGTGAGTGACTCTGTTTCCAGAATGGCCACCAAGTGCAGAGGAGTGGAATGTCTGGAAAATTTTCTCCTTCAAGTCAGTACTTGCTCCAATGACAATCCTGTTTTTGTATCTGACTATACCAGAAGTGAGCTTGTAGTTGGGGTGGGAGTCTTCTTCCAGAGTTAGCTCTTGTAATAGTTGCATACATTTCTGGTCTTGTTCATAGCTCATAATTACTTCAGTAAGCCATGTAGGCACAACAGTGGAAATGGCCTGGCAGGAGTCAATCTCAAGATCAGAATGTTTCCTAGATAGTGCATCTGCCACTGAATTCTCTGAACCTTTCTTGTATTCAATCAGGAAGTCAAATTCCAGCAATTTAAGCATTAGTTTGTGTTGAATGCCTTCCAGTAGCCTCTGGCTAGAGAGGTATTTTAAGCTTTTTTGATCAGTCCTGATGACAAGCTTGTTACCAAGTAAATAGTGCCTCCATTTCCTTAGTGCTTCCAAAATTGCTAAGGCTTCCTTTTCATAAATGGAGAGGGCTGCTGCTTTCACACCAATAGGTTTGCTATAGAAAGCAATGGGTTGGCCCTGCTGCATAAGTACTGCCCCCAGGCCTGTACCTGAAGCATCAGTTTCTAGTTGGAATGGCAGGGAAAAATTTGGTAGTCTCAATACAGGTGGTGTGGACATCACTGTTTTGAGTTGTGAGAAAGCTGATTGCTGAGATTCTGTCCATATAAAAGAATCCTTTTTCAGTGCTTCATGGAGAGGCTTGCAGATGGAGGCATAACCTTTGACAAATCTTCTGTAATAGCCAGTGAGACCAAGGAACTGCCTCAATTGCTTGATGTTTTGTGGTGGATTCCAATTGGTAATTTCTGAAATTTTGGACGGGTCAGTAGCTACCCCTGCCCATTGATAACATGTCCCAAATAATCAACAGAGTCTACTGCAAAGCTGCACTTTGAGAGCTTGGCCTTCAGTTGGTGTGCTCTCAGAATCTGTAACACTTGCTGCAAGTGAGTTCTGTGCTCAGCTAGACTTTTGCTGTATATTAGGATATCATCAAAGAACACCAGTACAAATTTTCTGAGGTGTGCAGAGAAAATATTGTTCATTAGTTGCTGAAATGTAGCAGGGGCATTGGTAAGGCCAAAAGGCATAACCAAGTACTCATAATGACCCATGTGTGTTGAGAATGCAGTTTTTGCAATGTCATTTTCCTGCATTCTAATTTGGTGATAACCAGAGCGAAGATCTAACTTGGAGAATATTGTTGCACCCTGCAATTCGTCCAGTAAGTCTTCAATCACAGGAATTGGATATTTGTTTTTGATAGTGAGTGAGTTGAGTTGTCTGTAGTCGACACAAAGGCGCCAAGTCTTGTCCTTTTTCCTTACTAGGATAGCCGGGGATGAATATGGACTGCTGCTTGGTCTTATTTCAGAGTTTTTCAGCATGTTTTTCACCAGTTCCTCCACAATATTTTTCTGCTTGTGTGGCATTCTGTATGGTCTCACATTAGGAGGAGTGGATCCTTCCTTAATGGGAATGGAGTGATCACAAGATCTATGTGGAGGTAGACCAGAGGGTTCAGCAAATAAATCCTTGTATCTGTCCACAATATCTGCTACTTGGACTGGTACAACTGTAGGAGTTTGTGAATTGTTGTCCTCCTGTTTGCCAGGTGCTGGCAGTCGGATGAGGTAAGCTTGGGCTCCATTGTTCAATAATTTGCAGCATGCTTTGGCTGAAATTGTTTTCTTGCTCAAAGGAGCAGCTCTGTCCTTGAGGTTGCACCATTTGCCTTCTACTGTGATAGCTATTCTTCTTTTTTCCCAATCGAAGTAATTTGGATTATGACTTGCTAACCAGTTTCCTCCCAATACCATATCATAACCCTTGAGAGGCAAGATTTTGAAATCATAGGTAAATGGCACTTTGTTGATCATGAAGTTACAGCCAGGAATGTGTCCATCTGAAATCAGTTCACCTCCTCCTGCTACTTTCACAGTATGGGCAGTTGTGTGGTGGGTCTTCATGTTAGCCTTCTTTGCAAAATCAGTATCCAAAAATGTGTTGGTGCTGCCAGTATCAATGAGGGCTACTGCTTGCTGTCCTCCAATGGTTACAGTTACTGACAAGGTGTTAGCACCAGGAATGCCATGTATTGCTTCAGCAGACACTTGCATAAGTTTGTCTGCTGGTTGTGGTGGGATGTGCTCTGCCTCACTATCTTCTGTAGTCACTTGTATGGGCTCCAAGGGTGTGCACTCAGCATCATGATAAGTATCAGTAGGTGACAACACTTCATCCTCTTCACTGTGTCCTTGGAGTTGTATTGCATGGACAATACTCTTCATGTTGTTGCACTTATGTCCATAATTCCATTGCTCAGGACAGTACCAGCATTTCCCTCTATCCTTAGTCTTGTCCATAAGTGGTTTTGGTTTGTTGTCTCTCTGGATAGCTGCAGGTCTGGGAACTGCAGGTGTTTGAATTCTCAGATTTTGCTGAGGAGCTGATATTTTCTTGGTAGTGGCCAGGTATGCCATTTCTTGTTGCCTTGCATGCCAGTAAGCTGACTTCAATGTGGAGGGATTGTGGCTCTTGACCACATGCTTGATAGTTTCCTTCAGTCCACTGATGAATCTTAGCAAGAAGAAATTGTCAGTCAAATAGGAGTGATCTCTCTGCATATTGATCATGTATTCTTCAAAGCTGTCAATATAAAGATTGACCGAGGTGGTTTGTTTCAAGTGCTGAAACTGCTCCATGGATTCATGTTCACCTGCTGCAGGGAATCTTTCACACAAGAGATCACAGAATTGGTGCCAATTGAGCAGATATATATTGATATTGCTGCCAGTCAGCCAGGTCTTTGCTTTGCCTCTGATGTGTGCATGAGCCCACTTGACTTTGCTTTCATTACTGATACCAGCTAAGGTGAAGATGGCCTCGCACTCATCAATCCAATTCTTAGCATTATCTCCAAAGAATAAGGGAATTTCCACACTAGGAGTCCGAATATAAGGTTCCTGGTTGGTGTTTTGCTGCAGGTGTTGCTGTGGGTTGGTGTGTGGTGTATGTGGCTGGTATGTAGGTGTATTGGTTGTGGGAGGTGGTGGGTAGTAGTAGGGAGTATGATGTGTGGGATAGTGGTTATAAGGTGGTGTGTAAGGTGTTGTTTGTGGGGGATAGTGATAGTATCCTTGATGAGGAGGTTGATATGGGTGTTGCTGTTGTGGAGGAGGATAGTAGCTATTGGGTGGGTATTGAGGTGGGCTGTAAACATTGTATGGTGGGCAATTGTATCCTGGGGGATTCTGTTGGTTGTATAGGTGTGGGTGTGATTGTGGGGAAGTAGTTTGTTTGGTCTGAATGGGTGTGGAAGATGAAGTTGTTGCCTTGTGCAGATCGGGTTGGGAAAAAGGTGTAGGGTTTGGTGGGTGTGGTTGGTCGTTTGGTGCAGGTGGTGGTTGCACAGAGGAATTTGGTGTAGATCCCTCCATGATAGGACTCAGATTCGGTGGAGGTGGTGGAGGTGTAGAAAACTTTGGTTGTTGTGGATCTATGGGGGTGGAGGTGGGTGGGGAAGGATGAGCATTCACCGCAATTGCAATCTGAGCTACCATATCCGAGAGCTTGGAGAGGTTACCTTGCAGCGTGTCGATGGACAGCCGCTGTTGGTCGAAGCGTCTGGATAGGTTGAGGACTTCACGAGGTAGGCGACCCTGGATCTCAGCTTCTTCCTCGGCTTGGCATTGAGCTGCGGCCAGCAACTCTGCTTCTTCGACCGCCGCCGCCATCCTCTCTTGAGATCTGGTTCTCCGATGCGTCATGAGTAAGAGGATCTCTTCCGCGGAGCGAAATTTCCCACGATCTGGCAGATCTATGCGGCGTCACTTTAGATCTGCGTGCCAGGAGATAGAGGGATCAAGCGCTCGGGGGAAAAAAGCGACTGATACCAATTGTCAGGATCCCGACGGGAATTGGGATGGAGATCCAGACAGAGATGCGAAAAATAAGGGGAGAACTGATAAATTGCTGTAATAACTAGCTAATAATAAAGGAAGAACAAAAATAACAAGGAAGACATAATAAGTGTTTTCATTATCGCGCCGCCCATCCACCCTCTCTCCCATGTTATATAGAGTCCCCGGGGAGCCGCGATTGTTCCATGATTTGAATTCAAACTCGCACAGGTTTCAAAAAGGGAATTTAAATTACAGCCGTCGGATTACATCGAAGGGGTACGCCTCATCCTGGCCGTCCGTTACCAATCAACAGCAAGGTTCTTGACACTTGCATGGCAGCAAAACGTCCAGCACACCCTAATGCTACTTCGAAGACGGTAGCTCACGGCCTATTGGCCCAAACCAGCTTCATACCATGGCGACACGCCCAGACGAGCTCGGTGGCATCTCGTCTTCCTTTCTACCAGTTGCCGTCGCCTCGCCAAGACTTGGCCCTATCATCTCCCCTCGCATTGCAACCACCACAGCACCTTCCCGTTGCAACTCTTGGATGAGTTGCTCGAGTCCTGGAGTTCGCTGAGCCACAAAGCCAAACAATGCACTTGTAGGAACAACCAAGCTTGAGTGGATCTGTCCATCGTTTGCAGACATTTCATCCTCTATGGTAGGAGTTTTAGTAGCAGGACCCAGTGTGTTGGCTTGCCTCTCCACTTCTTCCGGAGCTTCAGGTCCAATGACCGTGTTTAACCCTGCAACCATGTAACCCTCTTTGCCCACGCTGCGATGTGAAGCCTGCAGTGTTCCCATCAAATCCTGTGCACAGCGTGCTTTGCCATCTTGTTGTCTGGCAACCTTACTTTTTCTGCGCTTGAATACCGCCCACAGGTAGGGTTTTCCTTGAAAGGCTGGAAGCAGAGAAGAAAATAGAATAAATTTACTTAACCAACGAGTCAAATATTACATTGTTGTGAAAGGCGTAATGGTTCAAGAGAAATTGAAATAATCTATTAAGGATGATTAGTATGGCTACCCTTGACTAGAAATGCTTCTAAAAGTCTGGTGCACCACATTCTGTGACAATTATATTTTCATGTAAGAAAAGAACGCGTACTTTGCTGTTGCTCAGGCAGTAGAATAGAAGGAAGTATCAGCATATCAGCTTCTCCAATAACAGCTTGTAAGGCCATATCATTCTCCACAACTTCCTTAACTAGTTGATCCAGGTCTGCATCTTGCCTAAGGGTAAAAGTCACAATCATTAGATTCCAAATGGTGCAATAGATAGAGGCGACATAAATTAATCTGCAAGGTAAGCAAGATACCTCATTTTGGAGGGCAAAAGATACAATGCGATGTCATTATCAGTGGGCCTTGATGCCTCAAAGCTCTTAGGCCAAGCGTCCACTCTAGAAATCTTTGTTGCTACAATCTCTGGCTGCAACGATCCTGCCAATTTCCACACCTTCTCACAATATTTTGTTGACAAATGTGCAGCCAATTTAACATTTTTATTGCTGCTTATCTTAATGGTTCCACTGTTGAATAAACAATAGCAACAATTAGCATGTAGGGAAGAGTACCTATGGCACTTGACAATGGAAAAAAAAAAATACCTCCAAACGGGTTCAGCTATGGGCAGGGAACCATAGTATTCCAGTTTTAAGGATTCCGAAATAAATGGATTAGAGACTTCCATAGGACAACCCTTGAAAACGGTAGTTTGTGTTGTCAATCCAGAGGTACCAATCTCACTACCTGACATATTTTGATCACCATCGTCATCATCTTCACACTCACTGAGTATAAGTCTTCTCCTTCTCTTTGTTGGCCTACAATTCTCGGCTTCTTCACTATCATCATCCTCCCGTGTCTCAAGCTTCTCTCCCAATAATGGATCGGACCTCTTCCTCACATTGTCATCAATGATTCTGACATCCTCCGCATGACTAGTTTTCTGGTTTGTAGGTTCAATGTCCATCGATTTGGTAAATCCGGCAATACCTTTTTTAGCACGCGCAAGATTATGAGCATCATACACACTCTCATCATCTCCATGTACTATAAATCTTCTACTTTTCTTCTTTGACCTACAAATCTCAACCTTACTATGTGTCTCAAGCTTCTTTTCCAAAAATGGTTCCATTCTCGTGCTCTTAAAATTTTCGCCATTTGTTACTCCATCTTCCAAAAGGCTAGTTTTCTGATATGCACTATCAGGTTTAATGTGCTTGTTCATTGATTCCTCATGATGCTCCATGTCACTGACCATGCATGATACCTCGGCAATTTGGCGACTTGGAAGGTCCTTACCGAGTAAAGGAACATGACGGATCCCCATGTTGGCTTGCCTGGCTTGGTTACTCTTCACCGTCAAGCTATTGTTATGAGTTTCCATCGCCATTGGGATGACTTCTTTTTTAGCTTCATCATCCACAATTTGCACGGCAATCCCCGAGTTGCCAGACGTGGATGTCGGGTGTGATTTATTTGATATACCATCCATGGAATCTGAATCGTCCTGCAACACCGAGGAAAACCCATTCCTCAGACGAGAGGGTCCAGACTTCCGGGACTCATTATTCTTAATATTCGCTTGCCGAGAAACTGTGTCATTGTTCGGCCTCAAGGAAGAATACCTAGGCATCTCCGCATTCCTGGACATGGAGGCTTCACCGTGAGTCAAACTTAAGTAAGAGGACCTAGGCTTCTCAATATTCTTCAATGGAAAGGCAGCGGCATTTGTAATCTTTTGCAGAGAATCCATGACGTTGTTCGGCCTTGAGGATGGCGGTATGGACTTCTTTATATCATTTTGCAAACAAACTATCGCATTGTTCGAACTTGAAGAAGACTTTGTAATCCTCTGAAAAGATACCACACCATTTTCTGGCTTTGAGCAAGAGGATCGAGACATATCTGTATTCTTTTCGAGAATCCTTGAGAGGGAGGGCCTGGATTTCTCGATATTCTCAAGAGAAGATGTCATATTGTTTAGCCTCATGGAACATTTCATGTCATTTCTTCGAGGGGCTACTGTAACTTGGCTTGACTCCTCCAAAGGAGTTTGTTGGGTTCTCTGAGGTACAAACTTATGTTTTATATCTCTTTTTGAAACATCATCAGCACCACCCTGTTCATTATCATTGTTATTTGACATTGACATAAAACATTCTCGAGTTTTCTTCAGTTGTTTGAGGCTCTTTTTCATGAGTTTAGTTGGTTCCTTCTTTATGTATGGCTTATGCAACCTTGGACCAAAGTAATAGCTACGATTGTTCCTCATCTTCCTTCAAATAATCTACGTGCTAGCCTCAATATATTCAGATAGGATAGCAAAACGAATTCTGAGAGCCACAACCGTGTCGAAGCAATATCTACAAAGAGAACATAGGCACAATCATTCCATAGAAGATAAATTGTCTATAATAATGACCTTTTTATATATATTATATTTTATTAGATTTCGTACAAAACATTGAACTTGAACCAAGAATTATGAGATGTGTCAACATTTAACACTTTGCACCATGAGGGTACCCATAGATATGCACTTTTTTGTAAGGAATTGTTTATTCACAATTAAGAAAATGATCCATCTACTATGTCCACATCATAATACTAAAACCATAAATTTTTAATTTTCAAAACCGTCACAAAACTTAAGGATGATGTAGTTGGATGAGATGGAAGAATAATTTGAATAAGAACCTTCTCGTACAATATATTTATATAGAATATTTTTTTATATAGAAGAGTTGGTGCCCATGCATAACATCATTTTACGAAACATCTAAATATTATCCATTTCTAGATTTCACATATAAATTTTAAGATATTATTTTTGGTTTCGTTAAAATTTATTCATAATAAATTCATATCTAAAATATTGTATTAATGAATAAAAAAAAGTCCCTCGTATATAAATGGGGTGACAATTAGAGCCATGCATCCCTCTACATATCTGCCGTAGATCACTCGGAAGCACAAGATGAAAATATTTGATTCTTAAAAGAGGATACATATTTTTAGCTGCCAATTAAGGCGTGTCGCTCTCGTAACACAAAAATACCTTCAACGATAGACATCATATCGACCGGCTATGGGTAACGTAATGTCTATTTCAAGGAGTGGAAAATTGCTCATATATAAGTATTGTGGTGGTGCAGCCCACAAATTGGTAATGGCTTGGATTAACCAACCTGAGGTTGGGTGGTTAGGAGGATGGTTGTATCTCCAGCCCACCAGAGTTCAAACCCCAGGTTTGACATCTGTGTGTCTCATAAAAGGCGGAATATTCATTCAGTGGGAGGCGACGTTCCCGTCGACAGCGAGGCGCATGTGGTGACTTCGTCAATTTCAAGATCCAATCCGCCGGCTCAGTCTTCCGGAGGTGCTCATAGGGGTAGGGTGTGCGTGTGTGCGTTCATAGGGTTGAGTGTATGCGCGTGTATGTGAGCGTCTGCGTTTGTACTGTATTTCTCAAAAAAAAAAAAATACAGGTGTGTCGCACATGGGCGTGTTGTGTACCATGGCATGCAGTCCGTCAAGTATATGATAAATCATGGATTTTATCTGAGAAACTTCTGCTCTAGAACTTTGTGTTTTGGTAAGAAATGCATGATGTGTGCTGATATCTATGTGAGTGGGTCATTCTAGTTAAAACCAGGCCTGGTCAAAACAACTATTGTTCTGCTGATCTACACCATCAGCTATTCGAAGCCTTGTTTGGCTACCCTAGTGAATCAATTTTCTCACCAAACCAGAATATTGACTAAAAAGTGTGTTTACCCTATCAACCAAAGCATGAGAACCCACGCAAGCATGTAGAAGCAACAAGAATTTCAGTTTCAGAGGCATATAACTCTTGAGAAGAACAGATAAGTAGGAAAAAAGTACATTAGTGATCGACTAAGATAAAGCACATTACCTTGTGGTCGTCTACTTGAAAATTCTCTTCTCCAACAATGACGAAACGGAAGTCTTGGGCATGACTCCTCTCCTCGAGTATGAACTCCTACCAAAGCCAGAACAACTCCCAACCCCTCTTCTAAAGAAGTTTTCCGTGCCTTAGTGCGATCTAGGCACAAACCAGACGCAAGAGGAGCATTTTCCAGTGAAGAAATTTGTCCCCAGATGTGTCTTCTTTGGGCTGCTGGAAAATACCAAACAAAACCTAGCCGCAAAGCACATGAGAGAGAGAGAGAGAGAGAGAGAGAGAGAGAAAATAACCAAAGAGAAGCAACCAAAGATAACAGAGGCGTAGCCGATTTATTTATAGGCGATAACAACGCGTGACACAGCTGTGGACAGGGTAAAAACTAATTAGGAAAGAAACCAAAAGGATATCGTGTATTAGGTTTCCCTTACGGTGCGGATACCGTCTTAGTTGTCGATTGGGATTGAGACATTAATTGTTTCCGTTTTGGCTCCTTTTATTCATAGGACATGAAAAGTATAGGAATAGGAAAGATAGTAGGATTGGGATGTCATGGCTAACTGAATTATATGGAAACACGAATTCTCTTTGATAGTAGCAAAGGATTTTTCCATTAGGTATAGACTAACGCCTTTATACTATAGGATTTACACTGCAAGATTCATATAGGATTAGTTCCTATGAGATATGCTCATATGAATCAAACAAGTTGTGTAGGAAAATTCCCATAAGATCCAAAACATACACATTTCTTATACAAATCATATGAGTCAAAGGAGCCTTAAGGTTAGTGTAGGTGAGGACAAATGCTTGCATGGAGTACATAACAGGTACTGTGCATGCATGGCTGAGGCAAGTGCATCCACCCTCTTCTTGCTATGGAAACGACGAAATGCACCTAGGCTCGTTGAAAGGGCATTTCCCCATCCTTGATGGTTTTGTGAGTTTGACAACAACACTAGCGATCTTCTAATCATATGCTAAGTGTTGCAGATTTGCACATGTCATTTTTGACTCCCCAAAAATAAGTGAAAAGAAAAATTCATGTGCAATGGACAAAATTGCAGCTCTAGTCCGGATTATTCGGTGCCTTTTGAGGCCGGATTACCTTCCCCGCCCCCCCCCCCCCCCCCCCCTCTTAGGAAATTCCAGAGCCAGATTATTCTCTAAATATCTGCCCCCTAAAATTTCTCTAAGGACTCAAAAGTGCCGAGCTGCGCAAGCCTCTGTTATAGGGGCGCATTATTTCACGGATTATTTTGGCGGGCCGGAGATTTGCTTAGGCCGGAATATCTAGCCCCCACTTAGGCCGGATTATCCAGCCCTAGTTATGCCTGACAGCTACATTTTGGAGGGAGTATAAATACCCCTCCCCTTCTTCAAGGTTGGGATGCTCGTTTCCCTCTCAGGATCCCCAAAATCTGATCCACTCCAAATTGCTAGATCTCCTACATTCACCAATCAAAAGAGTTGATCTTTGAAGAATCGAAAGAGAAGACCTAGATCTACAAGATCAGCAAAGCGATTTGATTTCCTCCTCTATCACTTGAGTATCTTGTGCCTAGTGGTTCCTTTCGAATCCCTAGGTGTTCATTTCTTTGTGATATCTTGTCTTTGTGTTGCTATACCTTCGTGGTGATCTTGGGAGCCTCCAATTCAGTTGTAGATTTGTGTTTTTATAAATGGGGAAATATTGCCCCGGCTTCTTCATCCAAGGGATGCACACGGCTTTTTTATTAGATTATTCACAACACCTTACAAGAGCAATACAAAAGATCAAACTCGAAGCCACCTCGCTAAACCTACAGAGGGATGAAGGGGGTGACAATTCACCAACTCATATCATCCAAAAACCAAATGTCTTCCCAGGCCGCCCAATAGCAGATGAGAAGCACATCCAATCAAACAGACTCTCAGGATACGCCAACGCACACGCCATAGAAGTTGCTACCACCGTCTTCCTCGACTCCATCTTCAAGAGAGATCATCGCATTGACCATGCCAGGCCTGCCATCGATGCCACCACGGCGCCAGACGAATCCACCATCCTGCGCATGTCCATCACACTGCATCCGTCCCGAGACACCACTACACCATGCCGCGGCAACTCGAAGACGCCGACACAGTAAATGCACACCGCTCCACCTCAGCACCACCGCGATCCGTTGCGCGACACAACAAAAGGTTTTGGTTGCTACCTTCAAGGCTACTTCTTAGTCGAGCATGAGCTAACCTTCGTGGTTTGTTCACTGGAGAATAGGGTGAGGCTTTTGTGGCGTTGGTTGGCCTTCGTGGCACCACCCCCTCCAACGTAGACGTACTTTCCCTTAAACAGATGCAACTACGGGAATTACCCCGTGTGTCTTCGCATCCTTCACTATTGGTTACCTCTATCCTTTTACCACACCTTATTACTTGTATCCTGTGTATTTGCTTGCGTCTTTTCATATAGGTAAATTCACATAGTTGCATATATATCTAGAGAATTTATCTTTTGTGTCAAGTCTAAATTGAAAAATAATTAAAATTTCAGTAGCACCTATTCACCCCCAACCTCTAGGTTCCCATAAAATCCTTTCAATAGGTATCAGAGCTTTGCCTCTTATTTTGGGCTTTACTGACTAAGATAATATGGGAAAAGAGAAAGAGGTTAGTGATTCGAAGGATGTGGCTACCATGGAGGACATCAAGGGTTTGGAGTCATCCATTTCATCCTTGAACAACTCCATGAACCGTAAAGTGCAAGAATTGCGCAATATGATGATGCACTTCATGCAATCCAACAAAACCTCTAACCCCCCATCCACCACATCTCCGGAGCAAGTCACTCCTTTAATGTGGAGGAGGTTGTTGATGATTCCAAATCTAAGGAAGAAAGTGGGTCCGAGAAGTTCTCGGAGGTTCCTTTGGTGTACTCTCCGAACCCACATATTCCTCACCCTCATATTCACCAATGTGATCCTCCTAAGTTAACGCCTAATACTTTTCCTAAGTGGCAATCTAAAATGAAGTCATATCTTTATTGTTCCTCCATTGAACTACGGAGAATTTTTTAGGAAGGATACAAGGCTAACAGTCCAAAAAAAAACTTGACTCATCGTGAAGTGGTTGATTGCCAACTAAACGACACCGCCTTGTACATGATTCAAAAAGGCATGTGTGAAGATGACATACCAAACATTGAGAACGTCACCACCGCCCAATCGGCTTGGAACAGACTCATGTAATTGCTTCTTGGCAATGCTAGCATGAAGCAGAACAAGTTAGAAGAAGTTAGAAATTAAGCCAATGGCTTTCTCATGGAGGAAGGTGAAGATCATCAACACATGTATCGTCGTCTCAAGGTGATACGAGGATCCAACCTGATCCTCGCGGAGTTTGCCCGATCTTTCACAGCGAGACAACCTGGTAGAAGATACTCCCAATCACGCGTGGAACGCAACCTAAAGTAGAGGAACAAATCCAGCAAGCAATGTATCAAAGAACGACACGCCTCAAACCCTAGCTTGATAATCCTTGATGAACACAAGAACCCTCGCAACAATCTTTATTGGAAACTGATAAACGGCATCGCCGTCCCCGGAGGGATGCTACACCAAGGAGCACAAAGTCTTTGGACTAGTTTTAATCTAAACTGAATACTAACCCTTAAACCTAGCCGCACCAGCCCTTATATGAGGGGGTGGCCGTCCATCCCTGTTGGGCTTTGTTATGACCGGCCTGGTCTACCGCCGGAGGGGGCCCATTGGCCCAACCGGCCAAGCTTAGTTAGGGGCTTAGCCCAGTTAGCAGATTAGGGTTTCGCTAGTTCTCTTATATATACAAGTTGTAATAGACTAAATCAATCAAGCAATAATCAGATATCATTATTGCCGACTCCCAGAGGAGTCGGCCTTCTTCTGTCCGCGCCGCCCACGCCCTAGCCGCCGCCACCGCGAGCTCGCAACGGCGCCCTGCCGCCGGCGCCGCCTTCCTCCCTCTCGCTCTCCGCACTTCCACCCCTACAATCTACGCCCTCGCCTCGGTAGAACCCTAGTTTCTACCAATTTGGTATCAGAGACATCTACGGTCATGTCTTCGGGCCAGATCACCGCCACCGCCGCCGCCGCCGCCGAGACGCCGCCGGCCCCCTCCGCCGCCGCCCTCCCCCGGCGCCGCAGCGCCCTGGCAGATGTCGCCGGCGCCGCCCCCCTCCTCTCGCAGCAGGAGCTGTCGACGGCCATCCGCGACCTCGCCACCGCCGTCCAGGGCATCCGCCTGTACCTCATCGGTACGCAGGGGATGACTACGCCGGTCCTGTCGCCACCCCTCGGTGCATACCCGGCCGCGCCGACAGCCCCCCCGGCCGTGGAGCGCCCACTCCGCCCCCGGCCTCACCGCCGCCACCATGGGCGTCCCGGCCGCCGGCCCCTAGCCCGGGCCCCGCCTCGCTGCCCTGTGGGGTGCCCATCCAGCGGGTCCAAGCCCGCCATCGCCCTCCCGACTCCCTGCGTGGGTGACCGCGACGGAGCCCCCGCCGATCCACTCGGCCGCCCCGGCGCCCTCCCCCGTCTACACCACCGCCGGGGACCCTCCGCGCCCGTCCTTCCCGGACCCGCCGCCCGCCCGCTTCGCCGAGCCGCCCGCTGGTCGCGCGGAGTACCCCGCCCAGGGCGCCACCGGTCTCGCTCCCCCACGCTACGCCAAGCTGGAATTCGCCACATACGACGGCGTCGAGGACCCCCTCAACTGGCTCAACCAGTGCGAGCAGTTCTTCCGGGGACAGCGTACTCTCGGCCGGACCGGACGTGGCTCGCCTCGTACCACCTCCGCAGCGCCGCCCAGACGTGGTACTACTCCCTGGAGCAGGACGAGGGTGGCATGCCGCCATGGGACCGGTTCCGTGAGCTCTGCCTTCTCCGCTTCGGCCCTCCAGTTCGCGGCAGCCGCTTGGTGGAACTTGGGCGTTTGGCGTTCACCACCATGGTGCAGGACTTCGCCGACCGCTTCCAAGCCCTCGCATGCCATGCGCCCGGCGTGACGGGCCAACAGCGTGCCGAGCTCTTCATTGGCGGCCTCCCGGACCATATCCGCGTGGATGTCGAGCTACAGGCCCCGCGGGACCTCCAGACGGCGATGCACTACGCGCGCGCTTATGAGCGTCGCGCCCAGGCGGTTCAACAGACGCCCCTGGCCCGCGGCACCCGCGCCGCCCGTCCTCCTCCTCCGGCCGCGGCCGCCACCCGCCCCGCCCCACCTGGACCGGCTGGCCCTGCCCCCGCAGCTACACGCACGTTCCGCCGCCTCACCCCGGCGGAGCAGCTCGAACGCCGCCGCCTGGGCCTCTGCTTCAACTGCGACGACCCATACACGCCCGGACACGTGTGCCCTCGCCTCTTCTACCTGGAGACCGTCGACGTAGAGGAGGGCGACCCGATGGCCGGGCCGGTTGTCGCGGCATCCGAGATGGCCGGGACGACCGACGCAGCTGCCACGGCCTTCGTCGTGTCCCTCCACGCGCTCGCCGGTATCCGCCACGAGCGGACGATGTTGCTTCCGGTCACTATCCAGGGCGAGCCTCTGGTGGCGCTACTGGACACGGGGTCTACGCATAATTTCCTCCCCGCCGCCACTATGCGCCGCCTCGCGCTACAGCCGACGGGTGGGGATACTCTCCGCGTGACCGTGGCCAACGGTGACCGCCTCCACTGCCATGGGGTGGTCCAGCACGTCCCCCTTACCATCGGCGACGAGCACTTCATCATCACGTGCGCCGGCATCGACTTGGGCTGCTTCGACTTCATCCTTGGCGTCGACTTTCTGCGGACGCTGGGACCCATCCTCTGGGACTTCGACGCCCTGACGATGACCTTCTGGCGCCAGGGACGCCACATTCGCTGGGAGGGTCTCGGGGGCACATCCCCCGCGCCGCAGCTTCAGCTAGTCTCGGGGGCCGACGACGCCGACCACCCCCTCCTGACACACCTCCTGCAGCAGCACGGTGACATCTTCGAGGAGCCACAGGGCCTGCCGCCCCCACGAGCATGTGACCATCGCATACACTTGCTCCCAGGGTCGGCGCTAGTGGCGGTGCGTCCATACCGCTACCCCCAGCTGCAGAAGGACGAGCTGGAGCGCCAGTGCGCGCTCATGTTGGCGGCGGGCATCATCAGGATCTCCACATCCCCGTTCTCCGCGCCGGTGCTCTTGGTGCGCAAGTCGGATGGCACGTGGCGATTCTGCATCGACTACCGCGCCCTCAACGCGCTCACGCTCAAGGACAAGTTCCCGATCCCGGTGGTTGACGAGCTGTTTGACGAGCTCCACGGCGCGAGATTCTTCACCAAGCTCGACCTCCGCTCAGGCTATCATCAGGTGCGCATGCACCCGGAGGACATCGCCAAGACGGCGTTCCGGACACACCATGGCCACTTCGAGTTCGTGGTGATGCCCTTCGGCCTCACCAACGCGCCCGCGACCTTCCAGGCCCTGATGAATGATGTCCTTCGCCCATACTTACGTCGTTTTGTGCTGGTTTTTTTCGATGATATCTTGATCTACAGCGCATCATGGGCAGAGCACCTGCAGCATGTCGCCATCGTCTTCAACGAGCTTCGAGCGCATCGACTTCACCTCAAGCGCTCGAAGTGCTCGTTTGCGACGACCTCGGTGGCCTATCTCGGTCACGTCATCTCCGCCGACGGTGTGGCGATGGATGCGGACAAGGTGGCAGCAGTCGCCGCCTGGCCGACGCCGCGTTCACCACGCGCCCTCCGCGGGTTCCTGGGCCTCGCCGGCTACTACCGGAAGTTCATCCGGGATTTTGGCCTCATCGCCTCGCCGCTCACGCGCCTGCTGCGGCACGAGGCCTTCGCTTGGGACGACGAGGCTACCGCTGCCTTCGAGGCCCTCAAGGGGGCCCTCACGACGGGCCCCGTTCTCCAGATGCCGGACTTCGACAAGCCGTTCATCGTCGACTGTGACGCCTCCGGGGCGGGGTTCGGTGCCGTCCTTCACCAGGGTGACGGGCCGCTCGCCTACTTCAGCCGGTCGTTCGCTGCACGCCACCTCAAGCTTGCGGCGTACGAGCAGGAACTCATTGGCTTGGTCCAGGCCGTACGCCACTGGCGCCCCTACCTATGGGGGCGCTCGTTCCGCGTACGTACGGACCACTACAGCCTTAAGTTCCTCTTGGACCAGCGGCTGTCGACAGTGCCCCAGCACCAGTGGATCAGCAAGCTGTTTGGCTTCGACTTCACGGTGGAGTATCGTCCGGGGCGCCTCAACACGGTGGCCGACGCCCTGTCCCGCCGCGACGCCGATCCCGACGCCACTGAGGGAGACTCGGACGGACACTTGCTCTGCATCCGCTCGGGTCCCTCCTTCGTCCTCTTCGACCGCATCCGCCAGGCGACGGTGTCCGCGCCGGATGCCCAGCTGCTGCGGCAGCAGCTCGACGCGGGTGAGTTGGACGACCCTTGGCGCGTCACCGACGGCCTTCTCCTCCACGGGCGCCGCGTGTTCGTCCCCGACCATGATGACCTCCGCCATCAGGTGCTGCTCTTGGCGCACTCCGCCGGTCATGAGGGTGTCCAAAAGACCCTCCATCGCCTCCGCGCGGACTTCTACATCCCTGGCGATAGGGCCATGGTCCAGGATTGGGTGCGTTCGTGTGAGACGTGCCAGCGCAACAAGACGGAGACTTTGCGTCCAGCTGGTGTCTTGCAGCCGCTTGACGTTCCTTCGCAGGTGTGGGCCGACATCTCCATGGACTTCATCGAGGGCCTTCCGAGGGTGGGCGGCAAGTCTGTCATCCTTACGGTGGTTGACCGCTTCTCCAAGTACGCCCATTTCATCGCGCTTGGCCATCCCTACACGGCGGCGTCTGTGGCCCGCGCCTTCTTCGACGGTATCGTCCGCCTACACGGGTTTCCCTCGTCCATCGTCTGTGATCGAGATCCGGTGTTCACGGGGCACGTATGGCGGGACCTCTTCCGCATGGCTGGGGTCCAACTCCGGTTCAGCACGGCGTTCCATCCTCAGACGGACGGCCAGTCCGAGGTGGTCAATAAGGTGATCGCCATGTATTTGCGCTGTGTTACAGGTGATCGTCCTCGCGCTTGGGTGGATTGGCTTGCATGGGCGGAGTACTGCTACAACACCTCCTACCACTCCGCCCTGCGTGCCACGCCGTTCGAGGTGGTCTACGGTCGACCCCCACCACCTATCCTACCGGTGGATCCAGCGATAGCGCGGACGGAGGCAGCTGGCGAGCTCATCCGCGCTCGCGACGAGATGCTGGCCGAGGTGCGGCAGCGTCTTGTCCAAGCTCAACAGGTCGCCAAGCACTACTATGACGGGCGACATCGGGAGGTTGAGTACGCGGTGGGTGACTGGGTGTGGCTTCGCCTGTTGCACCGCTCTCATCAGTCCCTCGACCCGCGTGCCAAGCGTAAACTTGGTCCGCGCTATACGGGGCCCTTCATCATCGTCGAGCGGATTGGGACTATGGCGTACAGGCTTCAGTTGCCAGAGGGGGCTCGCATTCACGATGTGTTCCACGTGGGCCTGCTGAAGCCCTATCGCGGTGCCCCGCCGGTGGCCACTCCACCACTTCCGCCGACGGCCGAGGGTCGTCTGCTGCCCAGTCCGGCCAAGGTGCTCCGCGCTCAACTACGTCGTGATGTGTGGCACTTGTTGGTGCAGTGGGAGGGCCTTTCCGAGGAGGAGGCGACTTGGGAGCCCCGCGAGGAGTTCCAGCAGCACTACCCAGACTACCAGCTCGAGGACGAGCTGTTTGCGCAGGCGGGGAGAGATGTTATGACCGGCCTGGTCTACCGCCGGAGGGGGCCCATTGGCCCAACCGGCCAAGCTTAGTTAGGGGCTTAGCCCAGTTAGCAGATTAGGGTTTCGCTAGTTCTCTTATATATACAAGTTGTAATAGACTAAATCAATCAAGCAATAATCAGATATCATTATTGCCGACTCCCAGAGGAGTCGGCCTTCTCCTGTCCGCGCCGCCCACGCCCTAGCCGCCGCCACCGCGAGCTCGCAACGGCGCCCTGCCGCCGGCGCCGCCTTCCTCCCTCTCGCTCTCCGCACTTCCACCCCTATAATCTACGCCCTCGCCTCGGTAGAACCCTAGTTTCTACCAGGCTTCCCTAACTTGGTTGGACAGGTCCAAACCAAATCTGACTCAACTTACTAAAAACCCTAATTGGCTCACATATGACCAGAAATATAAAATACATAAAATAAGATAACTAGGTTGGTCGAGTCGTGAAATTGGGCTTCACCTCGGCCTTCATGCCCGTATCATACTCCCCCACCCCCTTCAAGAAGAGTTGTCCCCAACAGGTGAGGGTCTTCTCGAAAAGGTGACGTGATATGAACATCACACGTCCGCGCCGTGTTCAAGTCTTGCCTACCACACCACATCCTCCCTCTCGGCGTGCTTGACCTGATACAACACTTGGTGCCAATACCTTCTTCTTGTGAGGTCTTGATGGAACCATGTGTTATTGAATATGAATTTTCTTTGTGCAACCCTGCAAACGAGAAATGCCTGGGCCACAAAGTTTCCGAACACGACCATCATTGCCTCTATGCAGCCTCCACGCTGCTGAAAACTGGGCGGCAGTGCCGCTGCTCTCTGTCTCCTCTAACGCGCTCTCCTCCCGCTCCTCCCTCACGCATCTGCGCCTTATGAATTGAGACATGATCAGCACAAACATCATCAGTCTAAATATTGGAATCAACACAAACTGAAACTGTAGCACATGCTGCAACATCCTCATCAATAATAGGCTTGACTTCAACCGGCTTGTCACCAACAAGAATTGGCTTCTCATCTACATGCTTGGCTGAAATATCACCAACATAGATGCTCGGAACATCATGCACCTCATGTTGCACTTTAGGCTTGTGCAACTTCTCCTTGCGAACCACTAACTCCACATCGGATTTGATATGATCATCACTCATAGGCTTCAAAGTCCGTTGTTTGCCATCGTGCATAAAAGAATATGTATTTGCTCTCCCGGATGTGTCACATTATGATCATACTGCCATGGACGTTCAAATAACAATCCACGCACCTCCAATGGCAACACATCACACTCTATCTCATCAACATAATCATCAACTGTAAATGACACACGCACCTTATAATCTTCAGCATACCGCAGCTATTTAACCACTCAAGATGTTTAGGTTCAGGAAGACGCCATGTAGAAAACCCCAATGTTGCCACCATCGCCTTGCTTATGCCATTAGTACAGCTACCTCTATCAATCATCAACTTGCAAGCCTTGCCCTAAAGCATTGAGTCTGAAACAAACTCCATCGCTGACCCTTGTCAACTGTCTTGCAAGCATCATTTTTTACCTTCTTAAGTTGCATATTCAGCCCGCTCAATGGTACATCCTCCTCCACGGTAGTATTATAGCACACCACCTCATTGTCCAACTCCACGGACTTCCCCAAAAATCTAGCACGCAAAAACTGCTTGAAATCTGCCCAACTAGACCTTCCACCAGTGATACCCTTGGCTGATTGATCTTCACGGTACCAACTAGCCACAACGTCATCAACACGCCGGTATGAAATAACAAATTCAGTTTGGCCACGAAAAGTGCTATCATATGAATGACAACGGTCGAAACCACCAGCCATGTGAGCTTCCCAACTATGAAATTCTTCCGGTCTCGCGGAACTAGACAACCTCCACTTGATGTTGGATGTATCCGATGTCAAACCTATCACAATATGGAGGTAGTCATGGTACACATCAGCTGCTCCATCAACCACACGAACAGGTTTCGCGGAATCCATCGCGCGTGGCGCAAAACATACAGCAGCACCAGTAACAGGGGCGGCAGTGCCGGCCCAAGGGGCGGCAGTGCCGGCCCAAGGGGCGGCAGTGCCGGCCCAAGGGGCGGCAGTGCCGGCCCAAGCGGCAGCAGTGCCGGTCCTGGCGGCGGCCGTGCCGGCCTCGCTGGCGGTAGTGCCGGCCTTTGTGGAGGCAGTGCCGGCCATTGGCGGTAGTGCCGCTCTTGGGGGCAGTAGTGTCGGCCTGGGGCGGAAACTTCTTCTTCGCGACGCAAAATACAAAAATCCACGATTTTTCTTGAAACAGCAGCCCTAGATAGCAGAGAAACTGCATCCCAGCAGAGAATCAACAGCACAAAACCTTCCTCCCATTCGATCTCCAAGAACCCTAGGAAAATATCCTCTGATGCAAACCGATCTAACAAGATCGATCAACAACTCCTCGATGTGAGCAACCCAGAGCTCTGATACCACATGAGACGAGGATTCAACCTGATCCTCGCAGAGTTTGCCCGATCTTTCACAGCGAGACAACTTGGTAGTAGATACTCCCAATCACGCGCGGAATGCAATCTGAAGTAGAGGAACGAATCCAGCAAGCAACGTATCGAAGAACGACACGCCTCAAATCCTAGCTTGATAATCCTTGATGAACACAAGAACCCTCGCAGCAATCTTTATTGGAAACTGATAAACGGCATCGCCGTCCCCGGAGGGATGCTACACCAAGGAGCACAAAGTCTTTGTACTAATTTTAATCTAAACTGAATGCTAACCCTAAAATCAAGCCGCACTAGCCCTTATATGAGGGGGTGGCCGGACAACCCTGTTGGGCTTCCCTAACTTGGTTGGACGCGGCCCAAACCAAAACTGACTCAACTTATTAAAAACCCTAATTGGCCCACATATGAATAGAAATATAAAATATATAAAACAAGATAACTAGGCTGGTGGAGTCCTGATATTGGGCTTCACCTCGACCTTCATGCTCGTATCACAAGGCTCTTGCTATCACCTTTAGAGACCTCAGTGCTTCTCACATTGATGATGATTGCTTCAAGAGGATGTATGTCAAGGCCCTCATGCCTTTTGAAGCGGAGGATTTGAGGACCCTCAAGAGCAAGCATAACTATGACGAAATGACCTCCATTGAAGTTATGCAAGAGATTGATGGTTTCAAAGTTGAGTCAAAGCTTACGGAAGATAATCGTGCTTGTGCTCTTGGTATGAGGAGAGGAGGGAATCTTGCTTTGAAGGTCAAGGCCGTGGAGGAAGTGGATGAATAAAGTGGAGATGCAAGTGTTGAGTGGTGTCCCGAGGACATCAAATATGATCTACATGAAAATATTACACTTGCAACAAGAAGCTTTTGGAGGGACCCGGTTAAGTACAAATCAAAAGGCAACCAAAGAAGTGACTCAAATATTCCAAGGAGTAGTGGCCCAAGGTTGAGGACTTGCTACAATTGTGGTCACCAAAACCACTTCATTTCTCAGTGTCCATATGAGAATAGAGAAGATCATGGTGGCAAGATTCTTCCCAAAGATAAGTCAAAGGCCCCTCACAAGACGTTTGTCAAGAAGGGCCCCACCAACAAGAAGACCTCAAATTATGTGTTGGTGACTCGTGAGGAATATTATTTCGGGGATGCCGATGATCAAGAAGATACATCAAGCCAGGCGACCGCCATTTCCATCACCCCTCCTCCTTCGATGTCTCTTTTTGAATCCCTGATGGCAACAATATATGTGTACCAATTCGTTGGGACTCTAAGTGCAGAGTGTTGTAGCAAGAGTATTTTCCCCACAAGGGTGACTCGAGGGTTTATATCGAACTCTCAAGGAATTAGCTTAGAAGCTGAATTCTTCGCTCTCCTCTTCTACCAACCTGCAAAATAAAGTTCTTGCCATGTGTTCCCAACTCCACCATGTGGTTGTCAAGCACAAGATTTTGTATTAGTAATAGGAAATACAAGTAAGAAATAAAGTAAAGTAAACAACTTAAGTAAACTAAATAAAAACAAGTAACGGCTAAGGGTATTTGGGTTGTGTGTGTATGTAGAGATAGTATTTTCATATAAAATAATATTATAAAATATAAAGCAAGGTAAATTTATTGGAAAGATATTTCTAGTGATTTAAAATGGACCGGGATTTATGGATTCACTTGTCTACTCTCTTTTAAGTTGTAGTGAAAACTAACAATTCATCAATGACATAATGTTGGTGGAACTTCAATATGTGTTTGATAAACATTCATATGTGTATTACGTCCATAGATATGATGCAACACATCCCTCTTATACTCCTCAAGAAAGGAAAAACTCCAAGCAATCTTGAATTAAGAATCAACAGAGTATAGCCTTAAGCAATATGACATAATGTTTGAATATCAAATATGCTACCTTAAACAAACAATATTATATGTCCCCGCTATAAATATGGGTCCTAGTGCTAGAGGTCTTCGACTCTTCTGCAGACAGGTCGGAAAAGCAGGCGGCAGACAAAAAAGTATGTTAACAGAATCATGTAGAGGGTGGGTCATATGTGTCCAGAGGCCCGAGCCTGGTTTTTGTGACGCCACCCCCCACCACCACCACCACCCCCCCCCCCCCCACCCCACGAAGGCCGTAGTTCGGGTTGCCATGCAGGCGACGAAAGTTTGTGGACAATCGTTGACGTTAAGAGGCCGCTCGTCAAAAAATTGGGCTCAAGGGGGGGGGGGGGCAAAACTCCATTTGTGATGCGAAAACACAAAACCGTCAAGAGAAATGACATTCACTGACAGATTTCCAAATCATTAGGAGCATTCCATCATCGAAACTCCAAGTTCTTGTACTGAAGCAACGTTGCAGATCCATCGCGACCATGGCGACGTCGGAGAAAGGTGGTAACAACACGACTGCGAGGGACACAAAGTTACCCAGGTTCAGGGTCTTCGTGGTGAGGTAAAACCTCCATGTCCTGCCTTGATGTGGTATTGATATCTCTCCGAGAGGAAGTATGGACCTAGATCTAGATATGCTCTAGGTAGAAGATGAGGGTATCTGAATGGGATCAAGTGAGGATCATGGAGAAGATCCCCTCTACTGGGCAGTTGCCTCCCCTTTCATAGCGGCTTTCATAGCGGCACCAGCCCTCCTCTCCGAGGAAACTTGGTAGAAGGGTAACCACAGGCATGTCCAAGGAAGAGGACAGTTATCCTTAGCTAAGCCCATGAACTTGGTCAATGGCCACACCAGAAGCCTTAGTCCACAGGGATTGATTGTGGACGATATCAACACTCCCTGTTGTACTTGCGCCATCCACCCCGAACCTTTAGGAAATATGGGCAATGGCCAACATGCTTTATGCAGGTAAACTTGGAGCTCATCTTATATTCTAGAGTGCCTCAATGCTTGCATCATGCACCCTGGCTTCGTCCCTACTTAACTGGCTTGCGAAGGGATCTTGTGCAACATTTCCTGACATGGAGGCCTCCTGTCCCGCGGAGAGAAGCCTTGTTCTTCGTAGATAGGACGTCGTGGGGCCTAGCAGCAGGTGTAACATGGTACCCCAGTCCCACTACACCGACAATTTTTACATTTACTTTGTTTTGGTGCAGCAGCTGTGGTGATCGAACCTGGCTCAAAATAACCAAACCAATGTGTGAAGAGTTCATCCATCTTAACCCTACAGACCACACATACACCGAGAGACAAAGGGATATGCCTCTTGTTTTGGGAAAGAGGGACAAATAGATAAATAGATTAATCTTGTAAATAAGGTTTTGATCCTTAAATAGCCCTGTACATAAGTCAGGCACTATTAGAGCTTGCGAATGTTGAACTCCAGTTCAGGCAGCATAACGAGAAGTCATCTAAATAAACCATAGCGGACAGTACACCAAATTTCCATCAGAACAGATAAAAAAAATCAAAACACCTGAAACTCCCATCGCACGATCCATCTACACTTATGCTTTTGAGAAAAAAAAACAGCTCAAACATCAACATTTTACTAGCACCACACGTGTAGAGTTTTTGTACATTTCAAGTTTATCCATTATTCTTAGGATAGCACCATACAGAAGAACACAACCTCTAGTTAATAGGATGATATTGCGCCGACACCCGCTTAGGTGGGAGCTTCCGGAGGATGAAAAGGACCAGCGCAGAAGGCAGTATCTCTGTCAGCTGTACAGTAATAGTGGAGCATATGTATAAGGGTGTATGTATAACATGGGGAGTAATTCTACAAGGTCTAGTAGTGGTATAGAATTTTTGTTTTGCGTTACTTACCAAATAATAGAAGAAGTCTAGGATTGGATGATCCAAAACCTCCAAAGAAACATCATCATCGAATGCGGATACTGCCACCTGCAATCAAGTACAAGCGATGGACAAAGGGAGCAGATTATAAGTAAATTTACCAACAGAAGCACACGTGTTGACAATTGTGCGCTGTTTTGGGTCAAGATCTGTAAATCTAGCAGTATGTATGTAGAGGGTTTCATCACAACAGTGCAAGGCAACATCAGGTACAGTAAATTAGATTGGCATGTTTGATGGCTTCACATTCATATAAAACTGTCCACACAGGTCTACATCAGAGCTCTACTTAAAGTTAGAATTAAGCGTGATTCTTAAATGCCTAACAATGAGTCATGAAGAACAAAATGAACAAAATACTCACCACAATGCATCTTATCAAGAAACAAGTACAGCAGATTGTTGTCACAGTCCCAACCTGAAGAATTTTGAACGTCAGAATGAAAAAATTGCACGCCTTGAAAGAAATTTACAGCTGTTCTTTTCAGACTGATGGACCGCCAGCTTTGCTATTATTAAGAAATAATATAAGATTTATAAAAAACTAACATGCAAAATTCACCAGATAAAAAGACAAGACAGCACAAAAAAATTACTAGTCACAAATTGTGAGCATTGAGGTACTAATAATATTGCATAGAATTTTCATGTTCAACGCATGTCATTTCTGGTATCTCAAATTGAACACAATCTTAGTTATAGTTAAAGCTGTACGAAATTGACAGATCTTAACGGACAATGCTGGCAGTTTGTTCTTTACAACCGCCGGAACAGGAAATATGCACAGCGCGATTTATTAAAGGGTTAGTGGCACCTCATAAAGCTTCTTTTTCCGCCCCTTGGATTCAATGGGGAAACGTCTCAGCAAGACAAACAACCTATAGAAAGACAAGAGCAAAGCTTTAGCAATACAGCTGCAGAATTGACCCGGCAATTAGAATACAAACAAAAACAGCATTGAACTTCGCTTGCCTTCCACCATATACTGCGAAACCAAGAAGAGCCACAGCGGAGACAGCTACGACGAAGATTTTGGTGACCAGCTCAACCAAGAGATTGTCGTTGATTCCAAGGTATACCCAAATGCAGACCTGTCCAGACCTCCGACCAGAGACAGCAACCATATAGTTAAGAAAGGGCCAAGCGTGGATGGATGCATAATAGGCTACGCGTGAACATGGTTCTTTTTTTTAGGAAACGTAGGGAGGGATAGGGCTGTGCATAGATGGAAAATAACACACCTGAATTATGTACACGATGGCATTAACGGCGGCGTATATAAGCCTTAACTTGTCCGTGGGGAGACTCCTAGCCTGCAAAACTCGGAAGAATATCTTGGATCAGTAAGAGTAAATGAGATGAGAATGGAGAGTTTATAGAGAGATTTGTCGCGAGCAGCAGCAGAGCACCTGGTGGTATATCTCTGCCCAGAAAAGAACGAGCAAGGTGTAGGCCGAGAAGAAGAGCAGGCCGGGGAGGTCTAGTAACACCAACTTATATACCTGTGGAAGCAAATTAATCTCTGTCAAAAGTGTGTTAAAGAGAATTGGTACATATGCAGCGTGCACAAAAAAATTGAGTTTATTACTCTTGTTGGGAGGAAGAAGACCCAGACGTGGAAGCCGAACACGACGGCACGGACTGCAGAAATGTGGTAGTGCTTGGTTAGTTAGTTGGTTGGTTGGCGCACACGCGGAACATGCGGTGGGGGGTTTGTTGCGTAAACGGCGAAATCGAATGACGGAATCGGTGAATTGGGGGATCCCCACCCACATGAATAAATAAATAACTGGGCATTGATTGCATTATTACCCCCATTGACGACGAAGTTCATGAGGTGGAACACCTTCTGCGTGGTCCATCCGAACTCGGGCACCCTGCGCTGGATCCTAATGAGCTGAATCTGCGAGCGGCAAACGAATTTGTTACACGGGTCGTCGAATCGAGCTCCCGCAGCGGCGGCGGCGGCGGCATCGTGATCCACAATTTGTTATGCGGCGGCGCGCTAATCGGTGCGGCGCGGCGACCGGCTCAGGTGAGATCAACGGTGGGGGGTCGGACGAATCGAGGTAGGGTAGCATTACGGGTGTAGGGCGAGGGGGGGGGGGGGGGGGCGGGACTGACCAGCGCGACGGCGGAGACGAGGGCGTAGGCGGCGGAGAGGGAGAAGAAGGCGCCGTCCTGCCACGCCGGCGACGCGTTGACGTCCTCCCACCATCCCCCGAGCGCCGCGCCGCCCGCGGCGGCGAGGAGCCCGGCGGCGGTGGTGGAGGCGGCGGAGGCGGAGGAGGAGGCCAGCTCCCTCATCTCTCTCTGCCGCAGCTTGAGGGTCCTGAATCCTGATGGCGTTCTCACACTTTGTGTGCGGTGGGGCGGACGAACCAGGGAGAGGAGAAGCGCAAAAGAAATTGAAGACAGGCAGAAGAACGTGGGCCCGCATGACAGAGCCAGGGCTTATTTTATTCGCGGGCGGTGGTGGATTTTTGGGCGTGTGCGTTTATCGGGGCGCGGCGGGGCCCACTGCGCAGGGACCTTGGCGTCAGCGTATTGCAGGATTAGCTAGAAAGGACAGGTGGGCTCCACGTGGCGGCAGCTGCTTCCGTTCCTACGCGGGGCCTACAGTCAGTGGGACGGAACGCAATAAAGTGAATGATGGACTGCCGGTCGTGACCGTGGTGGCGGTGGTGACGAGGATGGGTGGGGGATTAATTAAGCTGATTGGACCGAATGATATGATAGATAAGAGCCGTGATGATGCAATGATTTGTGAAGCTCAAAGTGAATGGATAAGATAAAAATCTGACGATCGTCGGAGCAGATCGGCGGCACCGCGGCAGATATTGCCGGGGAACTTCAATGAGCTTGCTGCTCCATTTGCCCAAAGGACAACTCCACGGGCCACGGCTCGTCGTCAACGCAACACACCCACGGTTCGGAAAAGCCTGATCGCCAAAAACTAGGCCTGAGCCTAACCTAGCCCGACCAAAAAAACCTGAAAGCCCGTCGGGCTGGGTCGCTTCGTTAAAACGTGTTTTCACGCTACCTAGGCCTGGGCTCAGATGACAGGCTAAGATTTCAAACCCAGGCTCGTTGTTTTTGGGCCGGATTGCTCGGGCCGGGCTGCTCATGGTTAGGTCTACGCATGCTCCAACCAAACCTTCACTGTAGCATGGATCTTGCTGCATTGCCCTCTCGGAATTCCTATATGCCAACCAGGTCGGCACCTGCACCGTGCCGCACACCCCCGCGCGCGGTGTGGGCCAGCCCGGTTAGGCGTTTTTTCCTGTTTCTCTCTTTCTTTTTTCCTTTTCTTTTCTCTTTTCTGTTTTTTTTCTTTTCTGTTTTCTTTTTCACTGTTTCTTTTTTCTCACGTTTTATTTTATGTTTAAAAATAATTTTCGAAAATTATAAAATTTGAATTTTTTTGAACGAATTTCGAAATTTGAACAAATTTTTAGTCTTGAACGAATTTTTAAATTTGAACAAATTTTAAGTTTTGAACGATTTTTAAAAACGAATTTCGAATTTGAACAAATTTTTAATCTTGAACGAATTTCCAAATTTAAGAAGAATTTTGAATTTTGAACAAAAAAAATTCGAATGGTTTTTGAAATTTGAACGAATTTTGAAATTTGAACAAATTTTAATCTTGAACGAATTTCCAAATTTCGGAATAATTTAGAATTTTGAACAAAATTAAATCAAAATCTGAACATTTATAATTTCCAAAATTTTGAATCTGAACAGATTTTGAAATTTTGTTCTCCAATTTTTTTAAAAGTTAGATATTGAAAAAGAAAATATTAACAAAAAAGAAACAGCAAAAAAAAGAAAAAAAACGTACCTACTACTAATGGGCCGCGGCCCAACCAACCGGCCTGGTCGGTGGGGTGTGCGGTGGCCCGTACACACCGACCAGGTCGGTGTACAGCACTCCCCTTGCCCTCTCGGCTCACGTGAATTTACTACTCCCTCCGACTAGATTTAGGTGTCGAACACGTAGCTACAAAGATTTTTTACAATTTAACCCTTCATATTTTAAACCTGAAGAGATCAACTCCCTCATCCCCGATTGCATCGTCCTCGTCCCCGATCCAACGCTCGCGCCGGCAGGCCGGCGGCCTCTGGCGGCCTCCCGCGCTTCTCACCTCTCGCTCCGGTGGGCTCGCGGTCTCCGGCCACCCTCCGTGGACCTCGCCTCTCGCCGCCTTCCTCCCACAAGCTCGTCTTCCGCCGGCAGCCTCCCCCGAGCTCGCCTCCTGCGCCCAATGGGTCCGCCTCAAGGAGGGCGGCGCCGCTGGGCCAGTATCTCATCCCTCCTTGACGGCCACGCCTGCAGCCTTCTCCCGCAGGCCACTCCAAGGAGCTCGCCTCTCGCCGGCGGTCGCTGCTCGCCTCCTGCATCCATGGGTCCGCCTCGAGGAGGGCGGCGCCGCCGGGCTAGTATCTCATCCCTCCCTGGCGGCCGCGCCTGCAGCCTTCTCCCGCAGGCCACTCCGCCGAGCTCGCTTCTTGCCGCCGATCGCCGCTCACCTCCTACGCCCATGCGTCCGCCTCGAGGAGGCCGGCACCGCGGGGCAAGCTTCTCCTCCCACCGAGGAAGAGGACGAGGGCGTGGGTGGAGGGGGCGGAAACTGGTCGGGAAAAGAGTAGGTTGGTTACTGCAAAAATGCCGATTCGGCAGGTAAATCTAGTCGGAGGGAGTATGCTTTTTTTTGAGCCAAATATCTGAACTATATTAAGGAGTATGCTTTTTTCCTTTAGTGAAACGTGGATTTATTATGCTGGATCTAGATTTCATACATCACTTAATTTGGTCGGAAGCATGGCCATTGTAGATAGCAGTTTTCCTCATATTACTGACGTATCACATTTTCCTGTCAACACGCCATTAAAGTAGTACCAACTATTTTCTGGCGCCACATCATATTACCACTGCTTTCACATCGTTCTGTCGCTAGTGCTTTTCCAGTTGCAACTAAATTGACAACTCCGCTGCCAAGGCTTATAAGTATTCTTTGGCTCTCCTTGTGTCGAATCAACAAATTTGGGTTTTACTTCCCTCGAAGACTGTTGCAATCCTCTATAGTTGTGGGTCATCAATACCTCAGAGTTTCAAACAGGGCCTCTGAACCGAAGCTTTTCCGCATATGGACGTGGCCTACCGCCAACCACCTCTCTTTCTTTTTCATCTTTTCCAGTTCCTGGTCATCAATGAACACATCATCCAACTCCCCTTCCCTCAACTCAATGTTTGTAAAGCCCTCGCCAGCGCTTCCTCTTCCTCGTCCTTCTTCCCCAGGCCCGAAGCTTCTCCAGATGTCGACATAGATCTCCTTCCCCCTCAAAAACCTCCCTTCGCCCTCCTCCAAAACCCTAACTGCGATCGGTACCAAGGCCGGGCAGATAGGCAAGTTGTCCCCTTGATCAGCCTGAGCACCCGCGCAAGTCCAGATTAGAGAGATAGGGCGGAGATCGGTACATGAACAAACTCACGACGGAGAGAATCGCCGCCGGAGTAGCTAAACCCTAATCGCTAGGATTGTTAGTCGTGCTTACACATGGGCATGTGTCGAGCCGGGTTGAGCTTCAAGCCGGGTTGGGAAAAGCCTGATCGCCAAAAACTAGGCATGAGCCTAGCCTAACCAAAAAAACCTGAAAGCCCGTCGGACTAGGTCGCTTAGTTAAAACGCGATTTCATGCAGGCCTGGCTTGGATGTCGAGCCAAGATTTCAAGCCAGGCTCATTCTTTTCAAGCCGGGCTAAAGTCAGATCGGCCGGGCTGGGCTGCCCATGGTTAGGTCTACGCGTGCTCTAACCAAACCTTCACCATAGCATGGATCTTGCTGCATTGCCCTCTTGGCTCACGTGGATTTACTATGTTTTTCCTTTAGAGAAACGTGGATTTATTATGTTGGATCTAGATTTCATACATCACTTAATTTGGTCGGAAGCATGGCCATTGTAGGATAGCAGTTTCCCTATACAAAGTCTGGCATAATCTTATCATGGTAGAAAATCTCCTACTACTTTGGGTTCATACTAAGCGTTAGGATTTAGTTTAAGCTTAAACTTGAGCTAAACCTTCTTACACGTATTATTTATAAGAGGGAGTAGTATTAACTTAGTGTGTTAGATTACCCTAGTAACTTCGTGTTCAACTCAGCAAATTTGTCTGTGTGGCAGTGAGTTAACGAGGAGAGAGAAGGATTTAGTAACATAGCTAGTTACATCACACTTTTTAAGATATAATGAGTCTAACCACTATAAAGATAGTAACATTGAGTAGTAATATGTGCATGTTACTACTCTAAATTACTTTTCACTATAACTAGTCTTAGAGCATGTACAGTGGTAGGGAAGACATGCCTTCTTTTAGCAGGCCACATCATCTAGAGAAGACACTAAATATAAATGGTACAATACATTGTCTCTTATTGTTATCTCTACCAATAAATGAGAATCAATTAAATTTTAGAAAAAAATTGAATTGCTAAGGGAAGACAAATGGTACAATAGAGAAAATAGACTTCTCTTATTTCATAAGAGATCATCCCTTAGCTAAGAGAAGACAACCTTCTTTTTCTTCATTCTCCGCCAACTAAGCAAAAATATACGTGGCAACCATAAGAGAAGGCTAACGTCACCTCATTGTACGTGCCCTTAGACATATAAGTTCACATATTTGAGATAACTTATGTATTATTTTCTGTATAGATCACCCCTTGAGTTGACCTTGAAGGTAGCGACCAAAACTTCTCACGAGATTGAGAATATCTCCACAAAGCTTTATAACACCAAGCACAAGCTCTGAGGGCGAGTTTATTCGGCTGTTCCAAAAACCCAAGAGTAACTTCCTCAATGGAATGGTCCTTTGGTGAAAGTGTAGATCTAGGACTCCTCCCTTGATTCCCCAAATGGTAACAATATTGAGTGGATAGAGAGAGAGATCTAGTGATTTTGAGCTCGACAACAAAGATAGTGGAAGCCGTAGCCTTCTCTTGAGGAAGAAGGCGGTATATATAGATCTCCAAAACATTACCATTGGGGGGAGAAATAACCCCAGAGTCTTCGGCCTAGGAGGGTTGAACTGTCCGGCCTGAGCAAGCACTCTGAAAGGAGACTTGAGTCTTGTCATCAAGATGGTCTAGCTTCCACTGCATTGTTGCTCTCTTATTCCAATCTTTGATAAGCAATCTTTTCCCATGAAGAGAAATGCATAAGCATCTAAAAGGTAACTCCTCATGTTAAACCGGCCAGAAGTTTCTCATGGATCCTTGAGCATCTTTTCCTCTCCAAAGCAATATAAATTAGTTTAGTACAAAAGTTATTGTCTAGACCTAAAAGTTGTTCAAACACAATAACACAAACTTATGTTTCTAGCACTATCCACAACAAGATGATGTAGAAATTTTTTGTTATCTGCATATTGCTAGATGCAACAACCTACACTTACTAGATGTTGAGTCAATCCTTTGATCAAAACTATTTCCGGAGTCTCCTTCAAAGAAACTAACTAAAGGATTAGCGGCCGGATTGAAGCAAGAATGAACACATGAAATCACACCCTGTCTCGCACCTAATAAATTATAAAGTGAAATCTACTATTATTGTTAACCTTAAGTACAACATGGCATCCAATAATACGCATAGAGCACCCACAATCGTGGAACGCTTACAGAGGCGTCTACTGAATCAAGTTATAGTGCAACCAATAAGGGTCGGCAACCTGGTAACCCGTATTTTAGGCTGAACTTGCAAGAGTTGGATCAGAAAAAACTACTGAAAATTAGCTAAAATGGCCAGGATTTAATCCCTAACGCATGGGCATAAGCACCCCATGGTGGATAAGAACATGAAAAAACGATCTCAAGAAAAAGAACATGACAAAACATTTGTGTAGGGATAATTTCATTCGTTTTGTGTTGCTCTTGCTCCCCACAAATGAGAAAGATTATCCAAATCACCGCGCATTAGCATTTCAGAACGAAAATAAGGAAATGATAAATAGGAATATCATCTTTCATGTAAAAAGATTCCTTTTCTGACAAGAGTAAAGAGGAAATTGAAAGCGCGCCCCAATGGCACCATTACCCAAGAAGAGGAGGAGGAGGAAGAAGACTGGTGCCGTCCGCCGTGAGTCTGCGAGGAGAGAGGAATTCAGTCATTGCCGACGGCGACGGCGACGACGACGAAGAACAGATGGCACATCCTCTCATCTATCCACTGATCTAATCCCCCACACTAAACCCACGAATCTTCTAAGGGACGCCACCGGCGTCACCATCGTCGCCGCCATGTCCTCCTCCGACGAGCTCCTTCTCGTCCAGGAGCTCCCTATGGACATGCAGTCGGACGGCGGCGTCGGGGAGCGCCGCCTGGCCCACGTCCTCCCCCCTCTCGCCCGCGCTCCTGGCCCGCCCCCGTTCAGGCCGCCTCCCCCTCCGTCGGCCGTCGCCGCCGCCGAGTTCCGCGTCGCCTTCAGGGGCTGGCTAGGCGCCCCGCGTCACTGGGAGCTCTGGGTCGCCAAGCTGCGCCCGATCCACGAGCGCCTCTGGCAGGAACTCGGGATCCTCGACGCCGTCCTCGCCTCCACATACAGGTTCAAGAGGGACGCCTCCGGCCTTCTCCACCTCGCCTCCTTCTGGTCCCCAGCCACCAACACCTTCGCCTTCCCGTGGGGCGAGGCCACCGTCACGCTCGAGGACGCCGCCGCGCTCGGGGGCTTCCCCGCCGACGGCTCCCCCGTGCCCGCGCCGCTGCCGCGCCAGTGGGGCTCCGACGAGGAGGCGCTCAATGGGGTGCGTCTCGACCTCAACCGGAGCGCCTGCAAGAAGGCGCACCACGCCGCCTGGCTGAAGCACTTCCTCACGGGCACGGACATGGAAACCGGCATAGAGCACGCCGCGTTCCTCGCGCTCTGGCTCAACCGCTTCGTGCTCCCGGGCCACCCGGAGTCCACCATGCGCCAGTCCCTCTTCCCGCTTGCTGTCCGCATGGCGCGCGGTGACCGCGTCGCGCTTGGGCCGGCCGTGCTCGCGTCGCTGTACCAGGACCTGCGTGAGATCAAGACTTACTTGGTGGCTGCTGCTACATTCGGTGGCAATGGGGAGTTGCTGCCTCCCTTGTCAGTTCATGCGCCCCTCTACATCCTTCAGTTATGGATGTGGGAGAGGTTCCCCATACTCTGTGATGGAAAGGCCAACCCCATCAAGGATGGCGAGCCGAGGGCCGCTCGCTGGCATGATGTGAGCAACAAGATAAACCCAACAGTGGTCCGCGAGGTCCTCACTTCAGAGAAGAACTTTGTGTGGAAGCCCTATACAAGCTGTCAACGAGCATGTAAGCATCACACCGGCGGGTGGGTTCGTGGCAGTAATATTACTCTGGACGGCGAATTGGTATCACTAGCACATTGCTTGCGTGCTTGTGAGCTCGTGGGGACGGATTGCATTGAACAATACCTTCCGCACCGTGTCGCAATGCAGTTCGGGCTTGACCAAGATGTGCCCGGAGATGTTCACCGAGCCAATGAGGACTCGGAGCTTGCATGGGAGACATATGATTTGGACGGGAAGAATGTAGCTTTCTTCATCCCTCGTGCTGAACCAGGAGTCACGGCTCGGTACGCACGGTGGTGGAGGCAGCCATTGCCATCTTCTGGTCTTACTGTTGGGGCAGGAAACATTTCTGTGGAAGGTAAGGTTTCCAAGTGTAAGGTGAAGAAGACATTGGCAGCCCTGGAAGCCGAGGCAGAGAAAGAGCGGAAGATGAAGAAGGCTCGAGTCTCTGTTAATAATGATAAAAAGCGTAAACTTGAAGAGTTGTATGATGCAAAGCTGTCAGATTGGCTTGCAACCGCAAGGAACGGGAGCAGTGGGACTGGTGGTGGGTCTGGTGGCAGCCGCAAAAAAGGATCCTCGCCAAAATATGATGATGCATCAGACATGCGCATGTTGCCTAGTGTTGGAACTGGCAAGGATGATATTGCACCTCTTGTGCCAAGGAAGCTGTTGTCAACTTCGGCCGTAAATCTGAAGAAGGATAGTGATATGAATCAGGATAGATGGGGTAAGTTGCTGACTTGGTCGAAGTACGAAGGTGTGAATTTGAAGGGCTATATGGCAGGTGATGTACATCCTCCGGTGAATGAACCATATTTTAAAGAGGCGCCAATGGTGTCAACTGAAATCTCTACATTTAATGAAGATGCCAAGGGTGAATGGAGAAATGAGATTTTGAAAAATACCAATGAGCTGGTTAGAGGGGAAACTCCTTATGTTCCTAATAGGCCTAAAGAATTCAAACCTCCACTCTGTATGGAGAATGAAGAGTGCAGTGATTATTTGTCTGACGTTGATTGCAGTGAGGATGATAGAGAGGAAGCTGTCATAGTTGATAAGCCCACAATTTTCTCCAGTGCACCTGAAGGAGGTAATGCTGTGACGCCAGAGGAAAAAATGGTCAATCTTCCAGAAGACAAGTGTCTTGATGCTACATATACCACAGCAGAAGGCACTATTGATACTCAGGAGTTGGAGATGAAAGTTATGCTTGCAGTTGATGAGTCTTGTGGGATTTCAAATAGACCTGAAGAAGTTACTGCTCTAGTCATGGAAGAGAGAGAAGAAAAGGGTAATGTAGCAGCAGATAATAAAGGTAGCATAGTTTCAGAAGGAGTTGGAAGGGCTGCGGAGGGAACAAGTCATTCTATTGAAGTCTTGCCAGGGAGTGAACAAGGAGTCTATGCAGGTATTATGAACATTCCTCAGGAGACAGTGGCTTTAGCTGAGGAAACACTTCCAGTTCAGCAGGCAAATGTTGTTGGTGAATGTGTTGCAATGTCATGCGTAATGGAGGATGCCAGTGTCGCTGCTGGAGTTCAGGGAACAAATGATGGAGAAACCAGTTTTGATTTTGCCGATGAGGAGAAGAGGGATATTTCTTGTATAGAAGAGATTGGGCGAGGGGAAAGCAATCAGATGTCTGAGAAAGATATCCAGCAGGAGCCTGCAGAAGCTCCTCAAGTTGATATTGTAGAATGTGGAGAAGACATTGCTCTCGTGGTAAAAGACAACACGGGTGAGAACAAAAATATTACTCAAACAGTGGAGAAAGTGGTTACCAACAATAATATGGCTGCAGTTCTGTTGGGTTTTCCTGAAAAGAGAACAAATGCGGATAAACCTCTGAATCTAGCAAAGAAAGACACTGAAGATATGCATAAGGAAGTTGTACAAGTAGAAGATGCAAAACAGGTGTGTATTGATACTTTGGAAAATGGAGGTGCAAATGAGGGGCACCACAAAGTTGCTGAAGTAGAGAATATAGACATGACAGAGGCAAAGATGCATGCACAGTTTGATACCGAGAAACCTGAGGAAGTTGCAGAGGTAGAGCATGCAGATATGGATGAATGTAAGAGATCAGCTGGGAGAGGTACTGATGGGGATCCTGGAGAAGTTCCTGAAGATGTCCACACAGAAGTAGAAACGGCTAGGAAGTGGATAGAGAATAACAATGACAATAAGATGACAGAGTTTCCTGATATAGCGCATGCAGAAATGGAAGAGGTGGAGAATTCGGTGAAGGAAGGTGCAGATGAGAAGTTTGAGGTAGTTTTTGATTTAGAAAATACAAGAATGGATGGAGCTCATGGGCCAATGGAGGAAGGTACTGGTGTTAAGCTCAATGAAGTTTCTGATGTAGTGCATGCAGAAACCAAAGGTACAAAGGATTTTTTTAAGGGCGGTGCAGACAACAACTTCCAAGAATTTTGTGAATTGGAAAGTATAGAAATGGATGGAACTCATGAGCCAATGGAGGAATATACTGATGTCAAGCTCAATGAAGTTTCTGATGTAGTGCATGCAGAAACCAAAGATACAAAGGATTTTATTAAGGAAGATGCAGACAGTAAGGTTCAAGAAATTTCTGAATTGGAAAGTATAGGAATGGATGGAACTCATGGGCCAATGGAGGAAGATACTGATGGTAAGCTCATGGAAGTTCCCAAAGTGAATGTGGAAGTCGAACACGCCAATGGAACTGAGAGGGACAACGATAGACTCGACAGCATCCTTCAAGTAGATCTGCTATCAAGGGGTGAAGCCAGGTGCTTGGTCAAGGAAGATATCGAAGAAGATAATGAAAAAGTTCCACAAGTAAAGCATGCAAACCTACAAGACGAGGCACCAGTTGAGAAAGATTCAAAGGAAAATCCCAATGCAGATGGCAAGGATTTACCAGAGAAAGAAGTAGGCGAGTCCAAAGAGGTTTACCAAGCGAAGCAAACAGAAGGGGAGGAACACAAGGTGTTAAGAGAGAAAGACACCGAGGAGAATACGAAGGATGCTCTTGGGGTTGAACGGGCAGAAGAACAACAAGGTGAGACACTGACATCAGAATATATGCATGGCTATATTGAGGAAATTATTGTAGCGGAGCAGCTGGATGGACAAAGAGAGACGCTCCCGAAGATAGATGCTGAGGGAAATCCTGAAGAAATAACTCGAGCACAGCGAAAACAATTTGACGATGATATAATGCACCCTTTGAAGAATTCAGTTGATAGTGAGATGCTATTTAGCTCAGCTAGCATAGAGTCAAAAGAAGAGCATAAGGAAGTGGTTGTTGAAGACGTGATAGAAAAGATAAATGAGAGGGAATCATTGTCAGATGGAGCTGCTATGGGGAAATCAGATGCTGACAACCACAAAACTTTGGACATACATGATGTGAGTATGCTTGTAAATCTGTTTCTGTATTAACTGGTCGGGTAGCTAATGTGACAGTTCTCTTTTGCAGGAAGTGTGTATTAAACAAATACATGACTGTGGAATA
Organism: Lolium perenne; assembly: GCF_019359855.2. Lineage (NCBI taxonomy): Eukaryota > Viridiplantae > Streptophyta > Magnoliopsida > Poales > Poaceae > Lolium > Lolium perenne. The sequence continues at coordinate 187,293,814 of NC_067245.2, forward strand.
ATATGTGAGAACAAGGAGACACATATATTGGAAGACAGACATATAGTAGACAGTGGATTGGATGATTTGGTTATTATGGAGGTTGATGGAGCTTGGTCTACAGTCGGAACTCACAACCAGGAAGCTTTGGACTTGGACAAGGTGAGTGCACTTGCAGAATCTCCACCTGGAATACCGTTTCTGAGTCCTGATAATCGGTCTTTTGTAGCAACAAACAAGGGAGGAAAGACAAGATTTAGGAGCTACAACCAAGGACAATAAAATGACAATGGTAGGAGATGCCATTTTGCCTAGTTGCAGTGAGTTTCAAATTAATTCACCGGAGACAAGGATTTATGAGGTTGTGTCTACCAAAGGATTACAGAACCAAGAACATTTGTTCATTAAGGAAGTGAGTGTACCAAACTAAGTTTTCTTTGATTGGTGGAATTTCTTTACCTCTTTGATAGGTGGAATCTGGTCATGCTCTTTTACAGGAACAGATATTGGAAAAAGGACTGGAGTGTAAAATTATAGAAGGAAATGCAATGCCCTTAGTGACCAATGTACTTGGTGATGGTAGAGTGAATACCACTCTGGGTACTGTGGATGTTAACAAGGCTATTTGTGTTGAAGGAACAGAAAATCATGAAGCTTGCAGCAGTGGGGAGGCAAGTCCATTTAGAATAGCTGTCTACGTTAACTATGATTCAATCTAATAAGGCTGTTTTGCAGATGCAGGCAAGACAGGACAAGCAGCACACAGCAGTTGGAGATGTGCGGATTTTGCAAGACACAAACACCAATTATAGTGGTGACGTGGGAACAGCGAAGGATTTATGCATGGAGAAGGTAATGCAGCTTGTGAAACCCTCTCTCACCGCGAGCCTCTCTCTCTCTACTAGTGGGGGTCTGATGAATCTTGTCCACAGGGCCCAGCAGTGCTGGAGAAGCTGGACAAGGGAACGATATATGAGAACACAGAGAGAACATTCGTCGACACAGATGCATCTGAATGCGGTGAAGAGGAACATGGTGGGACCATGAAAATGATTCATGAGACTGATTCTACAGTACAAGCTGTTCGTAAAATTTCATCCAAGAACAAGCATAACCCTACAGTGCTGGAGAAGCAGGACAAGGAAACGACAGATGAGAACACAGTGAGAACATTGGTCGACGCAGATGCACCTGAAGCGGAACATGATGGGACCATGAAAATGATTCATGAGACTGATTCTACAGTACAAGCTGTTAATATGGCAGAGGATATAATTTCATCCAAGAACAAGCAGGACCCTGCAGTGCCGGAGAAGCAGGACAAGGGAACGACAGATGAGAACACAGTGAGAACATTGGTCGACACAGATGCACTTGAATGTGCTGAAGCGGAACATGATGGGACCATGAAAATGATTCATGAGACTGATTCTACACTACAAGCTGTTAATATGGCAGAGGATATAATTTCATCCAAGAACAAGCAGAACCCTGCAGTGCTGGAGAAGCAGGACAATGGAACGACAGATGAGAACACAGTAAGAACATTGGTCAACACAGATGCACCTGAATGTGATGAAGTGGAACATGATGGGACCATAAAAATGATTGGTGAGACTGATTCTACAGTAAAAGATGTTAATACGGTAGAGGATAAAATTTCATCCAAGAACAAGCAGAACCCTGCAGTGCTGGAGAAGCATGACGAGGCAAGGACAGATGAGAACACAGAGAGAACATTGGTCGACACAGTTGCACCTGAATGTGGTGAGGCGAATTATAATGGGACCATGAAAATGATTCATGAGTCTGATTCTGCGGTACAAGCTGCTAAAATTGCAGAGGATAAAATTTTATTCAAGAACAAGCAGAACCTGGCAGTGCTGGAGAAGCAAGACGTGGGAACGATAGATGAGAACACGGAGAGAACATTTGTTGACACAGATGCACCTGAATGTGGTGAAGTGAACCATGATGGGACCATGAAAATGATTCATGAGACTGATTCTATAGTACAAGCTGTTAATATGGCAGAGAATAAAATTTCATTCAGGAACAAGCAGGGAGACCACGGTAAACCAGATGCTGAAGGCTCCGGATCAAATCAAACTGCAAGAAAGGAGTTCAAGGGGGATCTTCAACTAGACTTTGAAAGGGAGGTACAAGCGCAACAAGAAAATGTAGAGAATAAAGCAGAAATGTCCGGTGGTAGAAAGAATGATGAAGCGTCTGAACAAGAGCAGACCACCATAGAGAATGCTACAATTGCTCCTTCAGGTGTTGAGAATAACAACGAATTAGCTGAAGAACCGATAAAAAGCTATGGCAAATATGCTTCTGATCCTTGCCAGACTAGTAAAGTTGGCAGACCAAGTATTGAAGAGGTTAGGAGAATACATAGTGGCAGGTCTATTTGTCTCAAAGACATAAAGGAATCTCAGGGAAGAATTTGTTCTGAACCATCAAACAGAACACATACAAACAATGCTGGGCATTATTCTCGACATGGAGTTCAGGAACCAGTTACAGTCAGCAAGGATATCAAAGTTCCATTGCATGATACTGTGAGTGTTTGTGGAAGAGATCGTGCACTGGAGCTGGTGACAGGTCCACCAGAAGAGTGGAGACAAGAGCAGTATGCACTTAATATACTAGAAGATGTGCAAAATGCTCGCGTTGCTTCGAAAACTAAGATGGAGATGGAGATCAGAATTCTGAAGGCACAAATTGTTAGCATGCAGAAACAAGTGATGAACATGGATCATGCTGGTGAGGTTATTTCCAGATCAAAAAGGCACTGAACTTACCATTGTCTACATGCGAAATGATAGATTGGCATAAAATTTTCATGTAGAACTGTACAGCTTTCTTTGTGAGATCAAACTCCAATGCATGCTAGTTTCTTCACGTTGAGGGTTGACTCTCATGAAGGTCGGTGTGCACCTTTTCTCTTGGCTAAATTTTATTTAAATTGCTTGCACACTAGGTAGTGATAGAGAGAGTCGCCAAACAAAATTAGCATATGGAATTCACATGTTTCGTGAGTGAATTTTAATCTGCCTGCATCAGTGTACAGCACGAGTTGGTTGGTAATTTTTGGTCAAAAGTCAGTTTCTCGTAATAAATTATGAATGCTTGATCACGTAAAAGGCTACGATATATGAATTACTACGAGTACTTCTTGCTCGGTTCTAGCATGTAACAATGAAAGCGGAGGCCATTTCCCATCTCTAAGCATTCTTTCAGCTGTTACTTTAATAATTCTTATACTTTCTGGGGAGAAAAGAAAAAACATTACAACCTTGCATTTGAATACGGCAACAGCCAGTTTATTTAGGGTCTTAAAAAAAGGAAAGTAACAAAAAAAAAAAGCTTGTCAACCACTTGTATCCGTAGAGATACCGAGTTCATCGCTCAGAAATACACTATATGTAGCGTTAACCTGCCGGAACTGAACTAGACGAGAACAGGAGCTGGAGGAGGAGCAGTAACCGCCCGGGCTGCGACGGATGACGCAGCCGGCTTCCCCCTGCCCATGGTGAACCCACGAGTCCCATCGGGCATCCTGGGGCCCTGGGGAGGCTGCCTGGGGCTGAATGGACACTTCTGAGAAGCCTGCCTGGGGCTCAATGGGCACTTCTGGGATGCCTGACGAGGGCTTGATGGGTCAAAGTGACCAACCACGCCGGCAGGAGCAGACTGTGGGCTGTGCGGCGCCACCACATGCAGCTTCCCTCGCCCTCTTGCCCACCCTTTCTTGCCTCCGCCCTGGTGATCCTCTGGCTGTGGAATTGCCAGTTTGCATGAGATAAGAAACCCTGAGCGACAACTGAAAGGAAATTGGCACTGAAACTGCAGCCAGTGACGTGCTTACATGAGCTTCAGGCGAGTGGACGGCTTCTGAAGTCGGGGAGTCGGACATCTGTGAGTGTGGCGATTCGTCATCGGAGCCAGCAAAGTGGTCGAAATCAGGCCGCTTAAGCCTCATTACTGACTTGGGCTGTGACAAGATCATGCGAAGTTGCAGTAAAACACAGTGGCTAGATCAATACTGGTTTGTAAGAGGAGGGTTCTTACGGAGCGCCTGAGCACTGTGCGCACACGCAGGCCTTTCCTCCAGTTTCGTTCATCGTTTAGCTTCTCAACCTGACAGGAAAATAAAATAAAGGTACATTTCCACATCCATTAGTCCTTTTAACATCATGGAAGAACCAATGATATCCGAATTCTTAGAAAAATGTGCAGTAGGGGGGCAGTTAACTTAATACTCACTGCTTTCTCAGCTTGCTGTGAGGTCTCATATTCCACAAGAGCATGCATCTTTGACAACATCACGAGGTAAAAAAAAAAGTTAAAATGTAATTTTGCTGGGACAGAATTGTTTACTGTTCTGAGTCTGATGTAAGCAAACATTGAACTTCTCAATTTCTACAGTCAGCAGCAGCTGATGCCGTGATTCTGAAACGTATATCATATGGTGTTTCACTGAAGATTTGAGTTGAGCAAGTGAAATACCTTGTTACTCACTAGTGTGTCCGACTTGGAAGCCCTCGCTGAGCTAGGCTCTTGAGGGTGACATATCTTGATGTTCTTCACACTGATTGACATATGGGTATGTACAATAACATCGTTAATGGACAATTACGTATCAGATCCTACATACGTTATCGGTCGCAATTTGCAAACTGTGGAGAATTGCCTTGTCTGACCTTCCGACAACACTGAAGACCTTTTCGAGGCTGTTTCTTGACGAGTCCTCTGGCAAATTCTCTGCTATGATCATCCGAGACTGCAGTCAAGAAAAGGTTCAGTTCAGGGGATGGCAGAGCACAACATAGGATCCCTGGACCAAATATGGACTCTCTGTAATAAAGCAGTGACCTGAAGTTCTTCTTTGTGCTTCTCGGTGAATGGCTGCCTGCGCCGGACTTTCTTCCCGTCGTCGCTGACAATCTGCAGCCAGAATTCAGTTATCCTATGAGAAGGATGTTCAATCTGCTAGCTGCAACAAGCAATGGTATAATTCTGAAGGAGCTTGATTACAAGCTTCGTGGAGGTGCGAAGAGCCTTAACGAGCATCTGGTTGGTTGCTCCGAGAGACTTGATCTTCTTCCAGGATGAAATGACCGACAGGGGAACTGTAATGGGGCATAACTAGCTAGTCTGAATGTTTCGCTAGCGAAAGAAATGAAATGTAAACCTTTTCGTTTGTGCTGGCATGCGACTTACCATAACCTTCCGAGTCTTTGTTCATGATCTTGAGCAAAAACTCGTTGGCAACCAGGTTAATGTCGCTGAACTGGTACTCGACCTGCTTGACGATCTTCTGCGCGACATCTGTGGTGCCGCCACCTGCGCCGCCCTTGGCCCCTGCGCTGTTGCTGGCGGCTGCAGCAGCGGCGAACTTGGCGTGCGCGAAGTCGGGCATGAAGAAGACGGGCTCGTGGTCGTGGAGGAAGCTCCAGTCGGGCGCCGCCTGCATCTGCAGGAAGGGCGAGTAGTATCCCCCCGCCGGCGCGGACATTGGGGTGGTGGCAGCGGCGGTGGGCGACATGGGCACGAACTCCGGCGCGTGCACGTTGAACTTGAACGACGCCGGAGCCGACATGGGCGTGGGTGGCACCGCGGTGGCGTCGCCGTCTCTGCCCTCCTGCGCGGCCATGGCTGGCTGGCTGGTGGTGACCAAGGGAATGGATGGATCGTGACCGGCGGTGCTATATAAAGGCTGGTGGGGAAGAAAGAATGGTTGGTCTGCGGGTTTCATGGCCGCTTCTCCCGCGCATACGCATGCACTGCACACCCGCATGTCTCGTCTGTCCTCCCTTTGACCGTTGACCCCAATGAGGGATTCTGCTTACATCTAGGGCCCACCTACGCCTCCACTAAAATCTGCAGCATCATGAGGAGCCAGCCAAGCTAATCTCGCATCATCAGTATTCAGTACAAGTACGAAGCATGTAATACTTGAATCTGCACTGTAGGACAAGCACAAAAAAATCCACAACGGTTGCTAATTCATAACATTGCACATTTCACTAAAATGAAACTGGGTTTATATCGGCAAGTGTTAACAGTATTTCCATCAAGCAGAAGCAACAGTGCCTTCTTGTCCATGAACGAGACATTTAGCTTAAAGAAAACAATTTGCAAGGATGAAATGGCGCTACGCATGATATCATGTCCTTAGGACCCTTAACAGATTTCAAGTAAGGTTTTAACCAGAGACAACAAGTAAAGAATAAAAGATCTCCTCAAGCCATGATCTTGGCCGACCTCATGTAAAGGCTCTCCACAACCTTCCCCACATTTGAAATCGTCTCGAGCGTAGCAGGGAAGATGGCCTCCGTCTTGGAGTCCTCGAAGATGATGAGGCAACCAGCACCCTGATCCAGGGTCCCTGAGAATTTCTTGTCGAGGATCATCTGTGACAGCTTCTTCTCGACATGGTCAATTGGCAACTCAATCATCTCTGCTACGTGCGCGATCTCCACCCTTGAGTACGGCTCAATCAGCCTGCAGAGGTTCTGCTCCAGGAGGGTATCATACAGAGATGAGAGGTGCCTGTGGACAATTGGATCCTCCTCCAGCTGGGCCTTGTAGTCGCGGAGAGCGGTTTCGAAGTACTTGAGAGATCTCTTTGAGTAGGCATCAGCCACAGCTTTCATCGCATCCACATCAGGGCCAACATACTTCAGGCCTGCCTTGGACGAGATAATTCCAGCAACATCATCAGCATGGTTAACCATTATCTTGCACAGAAGCATGTACTTCAAGCAGAAGATGGCCTTTGGATCCTCCAGCGCATTGAATCCTTCAAATGCTTCAAAGAAGTAGCTGTAGGCAGTCTTGTAATCCTTCTCCTCGGCGTGAAGGATTCCGCTCTGCAGATCAATGGTGCCCTGCTGCGCTGGCGGAACGTAAATGGCATTCGCCGCGGTTCTTGCGGCAGTCAGAGAGGCTTTCGCCTTTGGCAGGTTCCTCAGAGAGAAATGGAGCTTGCTCTCCAGAAGGTCAATGTCAACAAGAAGCAACTTGTCATCCAGCCTCCTCACTTCCTTGATAAGACTAGAAAGAAGGGTAAGAGCTTCAGTGTACTCCTGACTTTCCAACAGAAGGGACGCCAGCCTTGCTTCCACACGCTGCCTGAGGAAGGTGCGCTTCTCTGCACGCGTCCATTCCACCATCTCCTTGCAGAGCGAGATCTGAAGCTCAGATGTTCCAGGTATCTTGGAAACAGCGTCGATGATACCACGCACAATCTTCGCCGTCTTTGCCTTGGGAATCAGCGCGAAGAATGGCCGGAGCTGGGTCAGCAGATTCCGAAGATCCTCGGCTCTGTTCTCTTTGGTGAGATAGCTTGTCAGATTCGTGATGGCGACTTCTTTCACTCTCACTGCATCTGATGAAGAAGACGGGTCTTCGAGCACACGGTAGAGGATTGAAATGGACTCTGAAGCATCCTTAGCCTCCTGAGCCATTGCAACTGACTCGGTGGTAGCGGGAAGATAGGATGATTGCATCGCAGACATGGTCAGCACGCCCTGTCGCAAACGAATATGGGTTATCAAAAATAAATCAAGGTAAGCTCAGAAGGCAAGGTAAACAAATAATTAACAGGATGAACAACACAGAATACTGGAGCATCTAGAAGGCATAATCATGAAGAGAAGCTCAGCCGTCAAAACCAAATAAAAAGTTTAGTTGTTCAAGTTAATACAGTAAGTAACTAGTTGCAGCACCTTCTTATTTACTGAGAGGCCTAAAGTCAAGACATGGGAAGAAGATAATACTCTACAGAACAAATCCAGGTGAAGAAGGAAAACCCTAGAACTGATAAATCGAAACGGCCTCACGGATTGCCCCTTTCGAGTTCGCGAGAGGCTGCCAGATCTCATCGTCGAACAAAATCAAGCAGTGCGCGCTAACAGAACCACCGGACCACGACTACAGTCGAACTAATCGGAGCCTACTGCGCTTACAAAATTAAGATGCGAGCTCGTCATGGAGGGACTATCCGGTTCTAATCCAAACTACTGAAGTAATGAACCCTAATTGCCATGGCGGGATCTAGGAGATGGGGGAGAGGGGGGGAGATGGGACTGGGAAGGGGTCGTGGTACCGTGCAAACAATGGCAGATTCCGGCGGAGACGGGGCGGAGCGGAGGAAGCAACCTCTGCGGCGGTGGCGGCCGGCCAAGGGGAGGGGGAGGGGGAGGGAGAGGAGTTGTACTTGGAGAAGAAGCAAGTTGTGGTAGTCGATGGAGTGCCTTTGCGTCTCCCTGCTATGTGGTCCCGGTTGCCAGAGTCTCGGTGTTCCATGCCTTCAGGGTCGGTCGGATCCAAAAGCAATCCATCAGAACCCCATGTTAGATTCAAATCTCCATCAACACAAATTCAAACAAATGTTTGTATTCTTATAATATTTTATTTTAGGATAATGATTCTTCTAAAATACGAATAAGAATGTGTCGTGGACATGATTATATGTTTGTTTTGTCATGAGCCTAACGATGTGCCTCACAACTATGGATCAAGAACAATTTTCCAGTTCATAAAAAATGCTACACGGCCCTTTGTCGACAAGATCCAACGGATAGGACTGAAGCACTAATAAATTTTAATCTCCATTTGTTGTATGTAATCACACTTAAATGACCTAAACAATATGATTGGAAGTCTTTCGTTACTGCTATAAAAGGAGGTGCATGGGTGGCTGGGACGCCAAGCTATGAAAAACCCTAAATTTTGTTTATTACCTTTCCTTTCCAATTTTATCAATTCCTAGTTCATATATGACGTAAGCCAATCGATGCTCTCCTTCCTCCCCCTCTTCTTGATTCGAATGTTAAGGACTTCCAGATCCTGACATCGTGGTATCAAAGTGGTACACTCTAACGGCCGTCACACCCTGCCCTCCCTCTTCTTTGTTGCACCACCTTCCATTTCCCCACAGGTTCCCGTTACATGTAGCACACGGTGGTAAAATCTCTACTCTTCTCCACCTTCATTAGACGTATGCCAGCGTCAATCATCCGCACTATCCGAGATCGGCTTCCCCATGAGGTGCTCAACATCATTCGTCGCCTCTACGCCCAACGCGAGGACTCGCAAGCCGTGTTGGACAACATCCATGGCGAGATCGCCAAAATGACGGCGACGATCGATGGCAAACATGGCCGTCACACCTTCTAGATCCACTGCAATCGCTTTGGCGCAAGGTAATCGAACCAACCCCACCTCTGAAGGTCGCGTCCTACATCGCCTCCATTACCCACTACTACCCTCTCCCACATCTTCGAAATCTCCACTCCAGCAGCCACACATACCAATCCTCAATTCGTACCACAATACGACACCGCTCCTCCACTTTGGCCAACATCCGCACGACAAGTACCCCCATCCCACCTTCCCCATAAACTCCCCATCCATTTCACAACTAGTTTATTCTGTTCCAAACCTCATTATTTCATCATTTTGTCAAACTCCGGTGAAATCATCCAACTTTTCCAACATACCAACCCTACTAGCCAACCATAATACTAGAGCCACCTTAATCAAACACCACTACCATACACGAGCTCATCTCACATCCCCTAATGCCTAAAGAACCCAGCAGTTTGCCAATTCATACCACCAAACTTCTATTTCCATCCACACATATAGTACATCACTCAGCCAACTCCTCAAGCCAACCACGCCACTCACATAGCCCCCAAACCAAACCGGTGAACGCACATATCCCAATAGTGAACCCAATTATGACATACATATGTTTTTCCCAAATCCCCCACATTTTGCTCTATTTTGGTCAGCCAACCACCTAATTATAGGTATCTCGTGCAACCGTCTCTAGAAGGCTGCATCTAGAATCCATATATAGCGACGGCTGCATCTAGAATCCATATATAGCAGATACTTTGGTGTTGGTCTATACCATTTTCAAGCATAATGGTTGGCCTTACTTTTTTGTCTTTTAATATATTTTTATTAACTGACATTCTCTTTGTTAGTATCAAGTTTGGCGGAGAGGTATCAATTATCTTCTGCAGTTTCTTCACATAGATCACTGCATTTGTTCTTTTTGTCAAAATTTGTTCTTCAAAGCTTTATTCTCTCAAACAACTTTTACATTCTCCCTAGTTTAAAATGCGCACTTAAAAATGTATGGCAGGTGAACAATTTTCCTCTCACTCTAGAGGCAACAACCCAATAGATGGGCCCCACGTGTTGTGAGAGGGTGACAAAGCAGAAACCACATGGTCGCTTCTAGCCAAAGAACACATAAAAGTAAGGGAGAAGGCTGGGTGATGTATGTGCGGACGCTGTCTGAGCACACATGACGGTGGAGCTTTGACATTTTTATATCTATCTATTTAGCCATGGTGCCATGTGTGTGAGTTTCGATCCCACGCGCGATGAACTCCCTAGCCCCTGCCGGTTCCAGTCGCATGAAAGGAGATCCCTCAACCCTGCCCACAACAGCCTAGCAATTGGGTAGGCGAAGAAAATGTGGTTGCAGTCCTCCCAGGCACCGCACAAAGAGCTAAGACCGTTGGAGGGCCCCTGTCTCATGAAAAGCTGCTCCCTCGAGGGCAGCTGACCCCTAATAAGTTGCGAGAGAAACACATTTATCTTAGGTGGCACTCTGGTACACCATACCTCCTTGAACGATGTAATCACAGCCCCTTGCGACAGTCGTGCGGAGATTGAGTTAGTGGAGAATGCGCCAGAGGGCTCTAACGACCATGACACAACATCGTCATCCAACTCAATGGGTAGGGCCTGAACCTCACCGCGGAGATTATTCCACTCCACCACTTCTGCCAAGCCAAACTGGCGTCGAAACCGGATGCGCCACTCCCGAGGCTCACCCTCTAGCATCCTAGCCCCAAAGACCGTAATGAATGGCGTTTTGCAGCAACTAAACAGTCTGGGGAATCTAGCACGGAGGGGTTCTGTTCCCAACCACCAATCCAACCAGAAGTAGGTGTTGGAGATATGCCCAAGAGGCAATAATAAAGTGGTTATTATATATCTTTATGTTTATGATAAATGTTTGCATACCATGTTATAATTATATTAACCGAAACATTGATACATGTGTGTTATGTAAACAACAAGGAGTCCCTAGTAAGCCTCTTGTATAACTAGCTTGTTGATTAATAGATGATCATGGTTTTGTGATCATGAACATTGGATGTTATTAATAACAAGGTTACTCATTGGATGAATGATGTAATGGACACACACCCAATTAAGCGTAGCATAAGATCACATCATTAAGTTCAATTTGCTATTAGCTTCCGATACATAGTTACCTAGTCCTTCGACCATGAGATCATGTAAATCACTTATACCGGAAGGATACTTTGATTACATCAAACGCCACTGCGTAAATGGGTGGTTATACAGACGGGATTAAGTATTCGGAAAGTATGAGTTGAGGCATATGGATCGAGAGTGGGATTTGTCCATCCCGATGACGGATAGATATACTCTGGGCCCTCTCGGTGAAATGTCGTCTGATTAGCTTGCAAGCATATGAATAGTTCATAAGAGATGATATACCACGGTACGAGTAAAGAGTACTTGTCGGTGACGAGGTTGAACAAGGTATGGAGATACCGATGATCAAACCTCGTACAAGTAAAATATCGCGTGACAAAGGGAATCGGTATCGTATGTAAAGGATTCAATCGATCACTAAGTTATCGTTGAATGTGTGGGAGCCATTATGGATCTCCAAATCCCGCTATTGGTTATTGGTCGGAGAAGAGTCTCGACCATGTCTACATAGTTCACGAACCGTAGGGTGACACACTTAAGGTTTGATGTCGAGTAGATATGGAATATGGAATGGAGTTCAAATTTTGTTCGGAGTCTCGAATGGGATCTAGGACATCACGAGGAGGTCCGGAATGGTCCAGAGAATAATATTCATATATAGTAAGTCACTTTCCAAGTTTGGAAATGATCCGGTGCATTTATGGAAGGCACTAGAATGTTCTAGAACCTTCCGGAAGAAATCACCATGGAAGGTGGGGTCCCGGTTGGACTCCACCAACCCTAACTTGCCAACCAAGTGGGAGGGCCACCTCCTTGGCCGGCCAAAGAAAGGGGGAAAGGGAGAGTCCCCTACCCTCTATGTTTCGTCCATAAGGCAGTTTTTGAATTGGGGTCTTATTCGAAGACTTTGGGCAAACCCTTGGGGTTCCACCTATATAATGAGGAGGAGAGGGAGGGGGCTGCCTTAGACTTGGCCGCACCACCAAAGGGGGATCTCCACCACCACCGTCACCACGCCGTCGTGCTGGCGGGATTCCGAGGAGGATCTACTACATCCGCTGCCCGCTGGAATGGTGAGAGGGACGTCATCATCAACACCGAACGTGTGACCGAGTACGGAGGTGCTGCCCGATTGTGGCACCGTCTGACAAGGGATTAACTTATCAATGACTACAAGTTGTAGACTAGGGTTTTAGTCGGAAGTAGAGGGCAAGTAGATCTCGAAGGTTTCAGCCGAAAAGTGCTCGACGATATGAAAACTAGGGTTTCGTGAGACCATGAATCAATGCTTTCTTTGTCCCTCGACTCCCCTTATAAAGGAGGCGGAGCCGAGGGATTCGTAATACACAAGTTACAGAGTCCGGGAGGGTTTCCAACCCATCCCGCCAGATTACAAGTATTATTTCCTAATACAACTCTAGCTTTCCTTAATAATAACTTGGGCTTCCGATTCTTCTTATTCTTCGAGTCGTGGGCCTCCAGTAAACCCCGGGTACCATCTTCGGCAGGCCCATTGGGGATGCCTACGTCAGTAGCCCTCGAGATGTTACTTGAATCGCAGAATCAGAGAAAATCTCTAACTTTATATTCATTCAATAGCTCTGCCGAATTTTATCACATATCTTTGGATACGTAATTATATATTATACATGGATAATTGTAGTTGGGGCTAGTTCATCTGACGGATCAGGTACTAGTTAACTGCTCTAGTGGCAATCCGCAAAAACCTACTTCAAGATCACGTCCCTGGACATGATCTCGGGATACTGGTGTAAACTTCGACAGGTGCCGCTTAAGGTCTTACCATTCTGTCGAGTCCTAGTCATATTTTATCAGGTACCTAACGCGTCCGTTAGGATTTTTCTTCATATCTGTTGATAGGAAAAAAGTAGCAAACCGACGTCAGAGACGGCGCCACGCCACTCAGAACGGATCTGGGGTCTTACCTTCGCAAAGTTTTGCGGCATTCAGAGATTGTTCGCAACTTTGGCGCTCTGAGAATATATTGTCGAGTGCTTTTTTGGCTGTTGGAATAGCACATTTTATTGAGTCAACGGATGACTTATATTGCCCTCCCGATGGGAGTATATGTAGAGTTATTTACATAACTCGAAATATGCTCACTTTTTCTTCTTTTTCTCTCTTTTTTTTATAATTTCATCGGGCACGCGAACAGCGTTCCCGATGGGAGTAGCCCCCGAGGCTACAGCCAAGGACTTGTGCTTGGGTGTAGGCTCAACGCTTTACGTTGCTATATTTTCCTTCTTTCTCGAAGTTTTCATATCTATCGGGTGCACGACCAGCGCTCCCGAGGCTATGAGCAAATGCTTGTATTTGATCATAGGCTCTCACCATTTTCTATTTTGTCATTCTCGAATTTTTCATTTTTCCAAAGTAGCCCCCGAGCATTTGATCAAAAACTTGTTTTTGACCAAAGGCTCTCGGAATAATCAATAATCTTCTGCTGTCGCCATTCTTATGAAGCTTCATAGCCGAGATTTTCTCTTGCCAAGGTGACATCACTGTTGACGATAGCCACGATCACTGTATCGGGAAAACGCGAGGACTGCGCTCTCTCTGTCTTGCGGGCCCAAATTTCTTATCAAGTTGACACGTCATGCAAGTGGGGGACACACGTCCTCCACTTTTCCTGGCACACGCACTGTAGCGCCTGTTCCTTCCCTTCTTAGTGAAATTGCGTTTTTACCCCTTGTCCACGTGTACACCATCTATCTCACAATTTCTCCATCCAACGGTGCGTCGATTCACCGCACCTATACTTAAGGTCATCGTCTTCCTCCTTCCACACTTTCGCTCGCGCCGCACCCCTGCTTTCCTCTGCAAAAAATCCTCCATTGCGCCCATTGCCTCTTGCGCTCAAACACGCTCGCACCTTTCTCCTCCACTTTTGTTGATGCCACCACGCGCGCGGCTCACCAGGCACAGCACGCCCGAGTCGAAGATAGCGACAATGGATCTGGGGAGCGCTGAGTGGGAAAGATCTAAGATCTCCGCCCAGGACATCAACTTGCTGAAGAAGCTTGGGATCAGCAAGAAGAAGGAGTCGCTGCTCTTCCCTAGCGAGGAGAGCTATCCCTCTCCTCCAATCCAGTACCAGGTCAGTTTCGTCGACCACCTCATCCGCGGTCTTTCTTCCCCCATTCACGACTTTCTGCGCGGATTGCTTTTTGTTTACGGGCTGCAACTTCACCATCTCACTCCTAACTCCATCCTCCACATCTCGATTGTTATCACTCTTTGCGAATCCTTCCTTGGAGTCCAGCCTAACTGGGCTCTATAGAAGCGCATTTTCCTCCTTCGCCGTAATGGCTCTCCCAACGTCGCCTACAATATAGGCGGCGTTGTTATCTGCGTCCGCCCTGATGTTGAATACTTCGATGTCAAATTCCCTGACTCAGTTCAAGGGTGGCGCAAAAAATGGTTGTACATCCATGAAGAAAGCCACAACTCGGCGGAACACAACATTCCCCCTTTTGATGGCAACGAAAAGATCTGTCGCCGCCAGTCTTGGGATGCAGAGGCTAGTGATGAAGAAAAAGTGGCGACAGAGGTGCTGATGACACGCATCCACGAGCTTCAAAATACCCGCGCACAAGAACTGTCGGGTATCCAAATCAAAGCTTATTTCCTTAGGACTAGGGTGCAGCCTCTGCAAGCGCGCAAAAACCCCCTTTGGATGTATGCTGGCGACAAAGATGTGGATCGCCTGTCGATAGATTTACCGGTCAAGGACTTAGAAAAACTTGTCCGGAAAATCTCGTCGCTCAGCAAGAAAGACACCGTCCCGTCATCTTGCCGTGTGACGCCCTACAACGCCACCAACGCGCTCCCACAGGTAATATTTTTATCGTCTGCTTATCTGCTCAGTTCTCTTTTCTTTCTTTTGATTTCTATTTCTTCGACTGATGTTAGTGATACAAATTCCTGCCGATGCTTTCTCTATCTTTTGTCCAGAACCACAAAACTGCGTCACCTCTTCCTCCCCTTCCCGAAGGTGGAGAAGTCGAAGAGCGCGCAGTTATTTCTGAAGACACCCAGGTTCCTCCTCATCCTGAGAGCGAAGTCGTGGTTTTGCACAAACCCGCAGCTTCCTCTGAAAAGGAGTATGAATCCGAGGCTACCGCTTTGACACATTCCCTTATTTCTGATGTTTCTCCAAGGAACAAAAGAAAAAGGGATGAAGGTGCCGATTCTGGCACCTCCAAGGCCGGCGCACCTTCTGCCGAAGAAGTTGGTCCTTCTGAAAAGAAGACAACTTTCAATCCTTACGAGGATGCCCTTGTCAGCTCGTAAGTTCTTATTGCTCTTTGTTGTTTGCTCTCGATATTTTTGTCTATGTTGCTTCTTATATTGTCGCCTTTTATTGAAGGAGATATGCCCTAGAGGCAATAATAAAGTGGTTATTATTTATATCTTTATGTTTATGATAAATGTTTATATATCATGCTAGAATTGTATTAACCGAAACATTAGTACATGTGTGATATGTAGACAAACAAGAAGTCCCTAGTATGCCTCTTAAACTAGCTTGTTGATTAATAGATGATTAGTTTCATAATCATGAACATTGGATGTTATTAATAACAAGGTTATGTCATTGTGTGAATGATATAATGGACACACCCAATTAAGCGTAGCATAAGATCTCGTCATTAAGTTATTTGCTATAAGCTTTCGATACATAGTTACCTAGTCCTTATGACCATGAGATCATGTAAATCACTTATACCAGAAAGGTACTTTGATTACATCAAACACCACTGCGTAAATGGGTGGCTATAAAGGTGGGATTAAGTATCCGGAAAGTATGAGTTGAGGCATATGGATCAACAGTGGGATTTGTCCATCCCGATGACGGATAGATATACTCTGGGCCCTCTCGGTGGAATGTCGTCTAATGTCTTGCAAGCATATGAATGAGTTCATAAGAGACCACATACCACGGCATTTAGTAAAGAGTACTTGTCGAGAGACGAGGTTGAACAAGGTATAGAGTGATACCGAAGATCAAACCTCGGACAAGTAAAATATCGCGAGACAAAGGGAATTGGTAATATATGTGTATGGTTCATTCGATCACTAAAGTCATCGTTGAATATGTGGGAGCCATTATGGATCTCCAGATCCCGCTATTGGTTATTGGTCGGAGTGAGTACTCAACCATGTCCGCATAGTTCTCGAACCGTAGGGTGACACACTTAAAGTTGGATGTTGAAATGGTAGCACTTGAATTATGGAATGGAGTTCGAATATTTGTTCAGAGCCCCGGATGAGATCCCGGACATCACGAGGAGTTCCGGAATGGTCCGGAGAATAAGATTCATATATAGGATGTCATTTTATGTGAAATAAAATGTCGCGGAAGGTTCTATGGAAGGTTCTAGAAGGTTCTAGAAAAGTCCGGAAGAAACCACCAAGGAAGGTGGAGTCCACAAGGGACTCCACCTCCATGGCCGGCCAGCCCTAGTGGGGGTGGAGTCCCAAGTGGACTCCACCATAGGGGGCCGGCCACCCCCCACATGGGAGGTGGGAATCCCACCTTTGGGTGGGAGTCCTAGTTGGGCTAGGTTTGCCCCCTCCTATGGAAGGTTTTGGTTTCGGGTCTTATTCGAAGACTTGGACACCAACACTTGGGATCCACCTATATAATGAGGGGCCAAGGGAGGGGGCCGGCCACCCCAAGACCATAGCTTGGCCGCCCCTTGAGTGGCCGGCCACCCCTCCCAAACCCTAGCTTTGCTCCTCCACTTCATATTTCCCGCGTAGCTTAGCGAAGCTCCGCCGGACTTCTACACCGCCACCGACACCACGCCGTCGTGCTGTCGGATTCAAGAGGAGCTACTACTTCCGCTGCCCGCTGGAACGGGGAGGTGGACGTCGTCTTCATCAACAACCGAACGTGTGACCGAGCACGGAGGTGCCGCCTGTTCGTGGCGCTCGAACCGATCGTGATCAAGATCTTCTACGCGCTTTTGCAAGCGGCAAGTGATCGTCTACCGCAGCAACAAGAGCCTCATCTTGTAGGCTTTGGAATCTCTTCAAGGGTGAGACTCGATACCCCTCGTTGCTACCGTCTTCTAGATTGCATCTTGGCTTGGATTGCGTGTTCGCGTAGGAAAATTTTTGTTTTCTATGCAACGTTATCCTACAAAGTGGTATCGAGCCGTGTCTATGCATAGATGGTTGCACTAGTAGAACACAATGTTTTGTGGGCGTTGATGCTCTTGTTATCTTTAGTTTGAGTACTTTGCATCTTTATGGCATATTGGTATGAATCGGCTCTGACTAACTTTACATGACCGCGTTCATGAGACTTGTTCCTCGTTCGACATGCAACTTGTATTGCATAAGAGGCTTTGCGGGTGTCTGTCTCTCCTACTATAGTAAAGATTCTATTTACTCTTCTATTGACAACATTAGTATCAACGTTGTGGTTCATGTTCGTAGGTAGATTAGATCTATAACGAAAACCCTAAACCACGTAAAATATGCAAACCAAATTAGAGAGCGTCTAACTTGTTTTTGCAGGGTTTGGTGATGTGATATGGCCATAATGTGATGATGAATATGTATGAGATGATCATTATTGTATTGTGGCAACCGGCAGGAGCCTTATGGTTGTCTTTAAATTTCATGTTGAGTAGTATTTCAAAGTAGTTGTAATAGTTGCTACATGGAGGACAATCATGAAGACGGTGCCATTGACCTTGGTGCTTCGCCGACGATGATGGAGATCATGCCCGAAGATGATGGAGATCATGTCCGTGCTTTGGAGATGAAGATCAAAGGCGCAAAGACAAAAGGGCCATATCATATCACATATGAACTGCATGTGATGTTAATCCTTTTATGCATCTTATTTTGCTTAGATCGCGACGGTAGCATTATAAGATGATCTCTCACTAAAATCTCAAGATAATAAAGTGTTCATCCTTAGTAGCACCGTTATCAAGTCTTATCGTTTCGAAGCATCTCGTGATGATCGGATGTGATAGATTCGATAAGTACATACAACGGGTGCAAGACATGCTTTGCACATGCGGATACTAAGGTGGCCTTGACGAGCCTAGCATGTACGTACATGGTCTCGGAACACGTGATACCGAAAGGTAGAGCATGAATCATATGGTTGATATGATGAACACTTTGAGTGTTCGCCATTGAAATCACACCTTTTCTCGTGATGATCGGGTTTAGGTGCGGTGGATTTGGTTCGTGTGATCACTAAGACAATGCGAGGGATATTGTTTTGAGTGGGAGTTCACTTAGGTTTTTAATTATGTTGAATTAAAATTTGAACTCAATATGTCATAAACTTAGTCTAAACTATTGCAAATATATGTTGTAGAGATGGCGTCCCCAATCAATTTTAATCAGTTCCTAGAGAAAGAGAAACTTAAGAGCAACGGTAGCAACTTCACCGATCGGTTCCGTCATGTGAGGATCTTCCTCTCTCGGCGGAAATCTGCAATTTGTGCTTGATGCACCGCTAGGTGACCCTCCTGCAGAAGATGAATCCGATGAAGTGAAAGCTGTTTACGCGACTCGAAAACTCGGTACTCTCAAGTTCGGGCAGCCATCCCGTGCCTCCGGAATCCGATCTTTAAAAACGTTTTGAGCACCATGATCCTCATGAGTTGATGAATGAGCTGAAAGCTATATTCGAGACTCATGCGGCAAAGGAATGCTATGAAGCATCGAAACATTTCTTCACCTGTATGATGGAAGAAGGCAGCTCCGTTAGTGAGCACATGCTCGCCATGACCGGCATGCGAAGAAACTCAGTGACTTGGGAATAGTGATTCCTAACAGATCGGGATTAATCGTGTCCTTCAATCACCGCCACCAAGTTACAAGAACTTTGTGATGAACTACAATATGCGTAACATGAACAAGGAGTTACCTGAACTCTTTGGCATGCTAAAAGTCACGAGATTGAGATCAAGAAAGAGCACCAAGTGTTGATGGTCAACAAGACCACCAGTTTCAAGAAACAGGCAAGTCTAAGGGAAAATTCAAGAAGGGTGGCAAGAAAGCTGCCACGCCTCCTATGAAACCTAAGAACGGCCCTAAGCCCGATGCCGAGTGCTATTATCGCAAGGAGAAGGGACACCGGAAGCGTAATTGCTCCAAGTATTTGGCAGATCCGAAGAGCGGCCTTGTCAAGAAGAAGAAAGAAGGTATATCTGATATACATGTTATAGATGTTTATCTCACTAGTTCTCGTTCTAGTACTGGGTATTTGATACTGGTTCGGTTGCTCATATTTGTAACTCAAACAGGAACTAAAGAATAAACGACAACTACCGAAAGATGAAGTGACGATGCGCGTTGGAAATGGATCCAAGGTCAATGTGATCGCAATGCACACTTCCTCTACATCTACCTTCGGGATTAGTTTTAAGCCTAAATAATTGCTATTATGTACTGCGTTGAGCATGAACATTATATCTGGATCTTGTTTAATGCAAGACGGTTATTCATTCAAGTCTGAGAATAATGGTTGTTCTATTTTTATGAATAATATCTTTTATGGTCAAGCACCACAAAAGAATGGCTTATTTCTGTTAGATCTCGATAGTAGTGATACGCACATACATAACATTGATGCTAAGCGAATTAAACTTAATGATAATTCTACTTATATGTGGCAATCGCTGCCTTGGTCATATTGGAGTGAAACGCATGAAGAAACTCCATATCGATGGATTACTTGAATCACTTGACTTTGAGTCACTTGATAGATGCGAAGCATGTCTAATGGGAAAAATGACAAAGACTCCATTTTCTCGGTATGATGGAGCGAGCCATCGACTTATTAGAAATCATACATACCGATGTATGTGGACCAATGAGCGTAGCATCGCCGTGGTTATCGTTATGTTCTAACCTTCACAGATGATCTCGAGTAGATATGGGTATATCTATTTCATGAAACATAAATCCGAAACTTTCGAGAAGTTTAAGGAATTTCAAAGTGAAGTAGAAAATCAACGTAACAAGAAGATCAAATTTCTACGATCTGATCGTGGAGGTGAATATCTGAGTTATGAGTTTGGCATGCATTTAAAGAAATGCGGAATACTTTCACAATTGACACCGCCGGAACACCTCAACGAAACGGTGTGTCCGAACGTCGTAATCGAACTCTCTTAGATATGGTTCGTAGTATGATGTCTCTTACTGATTTGCCGTTATCATTTTGGAGTTATGCATTAGAGACAGCCGCATTCACTTTAAATAGAGCACCATCAAAATCCGTAGAAACGACACCGTATGAATTATGGTTTAATAAGAAACCTAAGTCAGTCGTTCTGAAAGTTTGGGGTTGCGAAGCCTATGTAAAGAAGTTACAACCGGACAAGCTAGAACCCAAAGCGGAGAAATGCGTCTTCATAGGATACCCTAAGGAAACTATAGGGTACACTTTCTATCACAGATCCGAAGGCAAAATCTTTGTTGCTAAGAACGGAACCTTTCTTGAGAAAGAATTTCTCACTAAAGAAGTGACTGGAAGAAAAGTAGAACTCGATGAGATTGATGAATCTATACTCGTTGATCGAGTAGCGCAGATCGGAAGTTGTACCTGTACCGCCTACACCGGCAACAGAGGAAGCTAATGATAATGATCATGAAACTTCGAACGAGGAAACCATCGAACCTCGCAGATCGACAAGGGAACGTGCCACTCCCGATTGGTATGATCCTTGTCTAAATATCATGATTGTAGATAACAATGATGAGGACCCCGCGACGTATGAAGAAGCGATGATGAGCCTAGATTCCAACAAATGGCAAGAAGCCATGAAATCCGAAATGGGATCCATGTATGATAACAAAGTATGGACTTTGGTAGACTTACCCGATAGCCGAAAGGCTGTCGAGAATAAATGGATCTTCAAGAGAAAAACAGATGTCGATGGTAATATTATCGTCTATAAAGCTCGACTTGTCGCAAAGGGTTTTCGACAAATTCAAGGAGTTGACTACGATGAGACTTTCTCACCTGTAGCGAAGCTAAAATCTGTGAGGATTTTGTTAGCAATAGCTGCATTTTTCGATTATGAGATTTGGCGTATGGATGTCAAAACGGCGTTCCTTAATGGAGACATTGAGGAAGAGTTGTATATGGTACAACCCAAAGGTTTTGTCGATCCTAAAAATGCCGACAAAGTATGCAAACTTCAGCGTTCAATCTATGGACTGAAGCAAGCATCAAGAAGTTGGAACCGACGCTTTGATAAGGTGATCAAAGACTTCGGGTTTATACAAAGGTCATGGAGAGGCCTGTATTTACAAGAAAGTGAGTGGGAGCTCTGTAGCATTCCAGATATTATATGTAGATGACATATTATTGATCGGAAATGATATAGAACTATTAAGCAGTTGTTAAGGGTTATTTGAATAATAGTTTTTCAATGAAAGACCTTGGTGAAGCATCGTATATATTAGGCATCAAGATTTATAGAGATAGATCAAGACGCCTAATAGGGCTATCACAGAGTACATATCTGGACAAGATTCTAAAGAAGTTTAGAATGGACGAAAGTAAGAAAGGGTTCTTACCTATGTTACTGTGCAAGGTATTGAGTAAAACTCAAGGACCGGCTACAGAAGAAAGAGAAAGGATGTGTAACATCCCCTATGCCTCAAGTAGGATCTATCATATATGCCATGCTATGTACTAGACCGGATATAGCACATGCTGTTAGTTTGACTAGCAGATATCAAAGTGATCCAGAATGGAACACTGGACAGCGGTCAAGAATATCCTGAAGTACTTGAAAAGAACTAAGGATATGTTTCTTTGTTATGGAGGTGACCAAGAGCTCGTTGTAAACGGTTACACCGATGCAAGTTGGAACACTGATCCTGATGACTCTAAGTCACAACTGGGTACGTGTTTATATTGAATGGTGCCGTAGTGAGCTGGGCAAGCTCGAAGCAAAGGCACGGTGGCGAAGTCTTCAACAGAATCAGAGTACATAGCGGCTTCAGAGGCTTCATCAGAAGCGGTATGGATGAAGAGGTTCATTGTAGAGCTCGGTGTGGTTCCTAGTGCATTGGACCCATTAATCATTTACTGTGATAACATGGGTGCCATCGCCAATGCACAAGAGCCAAGGTCACACAAGAGGCTGAAGCATATCAAGCTGCGTTACCACTCGATTCGCGAGTACATCGAAGATGGAGAAGTAAAGATTTGCAAAGTACACACCGATCCGAATGTAGCAGATCCGTTGACTAAAGCTCTCCCTAGGGCAAAGCATGACCAACACCGTAATGCCATGGGTGTTAGGTATATTACAATGTAATCTAGATTATTGACTCTAGTGCAAGTGGGAGATCAAGGAGATATGCCCTAGAGGCAATAATAAAGTGGTTATTATTTATATCTTTATGTTTATGATAAATGTTTATATATCATGCTAGAATTGTATTAACCGAAACATTAGTACATGTGTGATATGTAGACAAACAAGAAGTCCCTAGTATGCCTCTTAAACTAGCTTGTTGATTAATAGATGATTAGTTTCATAATCATGAACATTGGATGTTATTAATAACAAGGTTATGTCATTGTGTGAATGATATAATGGACACACCCAATTAAGCGTAGCATAAGATCTCGTCATTAAGTTATTTGCTATAAGCTTTCGATACATAGTTACCTAGTCCTTATGACCATGAGATCATGTAAATCACTTATACCAGAAAGGTACTTTGATTACATCAAACACCACTGCGTAAATGGGTGGCTATAAAGGTGGGATTAAGTATCCTAAAGTATGAGTTGAGGCATATGGATCAACAAAGTGGGATTTGTCCATCCCGATGACGGATAGATATACTCACGGGCCCTCTCGGTGGAATGTCGTCTAATGTCTTGCAAGCATATGAATGAGTTCATCTGAGCCCACGTACCCCGGTACGGGTGCAGTGTACTTGTCCGGAGTCGAGGTTGAACAAGGTATAGAGTGATACCGAAGATCAAACCTCGGACAAGTAAAATATCGCGAGACAAAGGGAATTGGTAATATATGTGTATGGTTCATTCGATCACTAAAGTCATCGTTGAATATGTGGGAGCCATTATGGATCTCCAGATCCCGCTATTGGTTATTGGTCGGAGTGAGTACTCAACCATGTCCGCATAGTTCTCGAACCGTAGGGTGACACACTTAAAGTTGGATGTTGAAATGGTAGCACTTGAATTATGGAATGGAGTTCGAATATTTGTTCGGAGCCCCGGATGAGATCCCGGACATCACGAGGAGTTCCGGAATGGTCCGGAGAATAAGATTCATATATAGGATGTCATTTTATGTGAAATAAAATGTCGCGGAAGGTTCTATGGAAGGTTCTAGAAGGTTCTAGAAAAGTCCGGAAGAAACCACCAAGGAAGGTGGAGTCCACAAGGGACTCCACCTCCATGGCCGGCCAGCCCTAGTGGGGGTGGAGTCCCAAGTGGACTCCACCATAGGGGGCCGGCCACCCCCCACATGGGAGGTGGGAATCCCACCTTTGGGTGGGAGTCCTAGTTGGGCTAGGTTTGCCCCCTCCTATGGAAGGTTTTGGTTTCGGGTCTTATTCGAAGACTTGGACACCAACACTTGGGATCCACCTATATAATGAGGGGCCAAGGGAGGGGGCCGGCCACCCCAAGACCATAGCTTGGCCGCCCCCCTTGAGTGGCCGGCCACCCCCTCCCAAACCCTAGCTTTGCTCCTCCACTTCATATTTCCCGCGTAGCTTAGCGAAGCTCCGCCGGACTTCTACACCGCCACCGACACCACGCCGTCGTGCTGTCGGATTCAAGAGGAGCTACTACTTCCGCTGCCCGCTGGAACGGGGAGGTGGACGTCGTCTTCATCAACAACCGAACGTGTGACCGAGTACGGAGGTGCTGCCCGTTCGTGGCGCCGGAACCGATCGTGATCAAGATCTTCTACGCGCTTTTGCAAGCGGCAAGTGATCGTCTACCGCAGCAACAAGAGCCTCATCTTGTAGGCTTTGGAATCTCTTCAAGGGTGAGACTCGATACCCCCTCGTTGCTACCGTCTTCTAGATTGCATCTTGGCTTGGATTGCGTGTTCGCGGTAGGAAAATTTTTGTTTTCTATGCAACGTTATCCTACATTTATTGTAGTGGTGACGAGAATGAAGATCAACCTATTGACGTGACTGCTCGAACGAGTACGTCGCGTACTTTAGTTGTCTCTGAAGCTCAGCCTGATGGAGATGAAACTTCGCCTCCTCAGCAAAACATCGAGCATCCAACTCCACCTGCGAGCCCCCGTGCCCCTTCGCCAAAGAGGGCTAGGGTCGAGCCGGTCAAAGAACCTACCTTGCTACTTGGTAGCTCCACGACTCCTCCTCTGGATGATGTAAGTTGCTCACTTCGTCTTTTTTTGTGTCGAACATTTCAATGTTGTTATCTTCTTCTCTGTTTTTGCTTCTCTTTTCCTTTTGATGTTGAACTTTTTACTTCCTATATTGATGTTTCTTTCTCTATATTTCTTTGTCAGCCTTTGATGAAGGAATTCATCCATCTCGGTACCCAATTCGTCGTGTACCGTGACCATGCTAAAAAAGCCGAAGGTACTATTTTGCCACTTCTTCTGGTAAATGACCTCTCCATCATTTCTTGTCATGACATTTATTGCTGTCGACTATTTTGCCAGAAAATCTTGTAGAAGCCAACAAGCGTGCTGATTCTCTTGCTCGTAAACTGGAGCAAAATGAAAAGGCTAGTAAGAAAGCTGAAGCAGATGCTGCCGCTGTCGAAGATCTTCGAAAAAGACTTCATGACGCGGAGACTTCTTTAAGCGACAACATGGCTGAGCAAGCTGCTCGTGAAAAAGAAATCCTCAGTCGCTTGCAGTCGCAAAGTCGACGTTTTGTTAGTAAGTACTCAAATCTCTGCTACTTCTTCGGGTTGTCAAATTTATCCTTGCGCAATATTTGACGAGCTTTCTTTTGCTTCTTTGTAGGGAAAACACATCAAGATTTTGATTTGGAATGTCCTGAAGGTGATCAGCTTCTTGACGAGCTTTCTCTTCTTGAATTTCATGGAGAGGAAGCACGCGAAGGCCTTGCTGAAGCCAGAATGGGTCTGTCGCGTCTTTTTCCTTATTTCTTCCCGAAGAAAGAAGAGCCCAAGATTTTCACAGCTCTCGCCAAGTGCTTCAACTCTCAAGAAGATCTTGGGCTTTAACTTCGCCAAGAAGGCCTAAATATTGGCGTCGAAGGCACCATTGCTCTGGTTGCTGACAGCCAACATGACGTCGACTGGGCTAAAGTTGGCGATATAAAGGAGATGGAGACGAAAAAATGGCAATCTTTGATTAAGGCTGCCAAGCCAAACTCAAAGCCAATCCTTGCCTTCCTTGGTTGCAAGCCGACTCCTGCTCCCAGCTCGTCCAAGCCGGAGGTCAAGTAGACCACCCTGTCTTTCTTTTGTTTTCTCTTTTCTTTTGATGAAATCGCCAGAGTAGCTTTGGCGACACCTATCTCATTAGTTCGATAGGATATCCTCCTTATGTAATACCTTGTAAATATTTTGAGAATCAATGGAAATCTATTTTGCTTGATGATTGATGTCGAAACTTTTATTTTCAGTTGATATTTGATAACTACACTTCAACTCCTCGTCCCTCCGATGTTTTTCCTGCTTCCTCCCACTCGAAGAAAACGCCTGTTGATAATGAGTTTGGTGAAGACTCTTCGAGTAGGGGTTCAGCACAAGACTTGGAGGAACTTCGTCAACAGCTTCAGTATATGAAGAAGCAAACACTTATAATAATGGATCAGTCTCGAAAATCATCCGAAAAGGAGAAAATTGCACTGCAGCAGGCTCAAGAGGCCATAGCTGCCAAAGAAGCCGCCGTTTCTGAAGCTGCACAAGCTACCACCCGAGAGAATTTTATGCTCGAGTTGATGACTGAAGCAAGTTTGGATATGACAGGTATATTTTGCAAACCAAAATTTCCTCTGTTTTTTCCCTGTTTCCTCCTTTGAAATTCTTGTGCTTTCACCAAATAGGTTCCTTTCTAGACACTGCTGCCGAGGACCAACGAGTAGACACAAGGACAAATCTCCTTGTTAATCTTTCACTTGACCATGGTTCTCTTTTCTGGGCTACTCCAGAACACACCCGACAAATTGTCAGATTCCAGGACCGCGCTTGTCAAGTTCGTGAGTTCCTTGATTTCTGTACAAGAACCTTGTCTCTAGTTTATAGTACCATGTTTCCTCAGAACAAAATACCGGACACTCTTCCTGCTCTGATGGAGAAATTTCAGGATGCCCCTCGTATCCATAATTTTGTGTGGGCTCAACTGTCTGCTGGGGCAAGATTCGCCATGATTATGATACAAATCTGCTACCCGAAATTAGATCTGACGAAGATTGTCGCCAAGTGTCTGGCCAAGCAGTCGAAGCGAAAGAGGAACATTGATAAAATCAACGACACTGTAACTCCTGTAGCCGAAGAAATGATGGATGAACTTCTTCGGATGGACTCTGAGTTCTTTGTAAAAGGTAGCTATGCTGAACATACGACTGGTACTGCAAACAACAAAGGTGTGACCATAGATGATATATTAGGTAGCAACTAGTTGTACTATATTGCGGGAATTCATATATATTGTTTGTGTCGAATTTATCTTGATGATGAAGTTGTCTATATTGTGAAGTATAATCTATATTGTAAAGCCATCGAGCCTTTGGCCGGAACTCCAAGCTATTTTTTATGTCTCGATGACTTTACTATGTTGCGAGAAGATATATATATTTGTTGCTATGGGTTATGAGCCCCCGAGCCTGTCGACGAAAAAGGATGTATGTCACCAATATCTTTTACTATATTGCCGCACCGCGAGCCCGCCTCATTAAAAACCTTTCAGCCCCACTCGGTGCCCTGAAAGGAAAAGAGTGCGTCTGAAAACTCGCGGGCGTTTCAGTACATTGTATTTTTACAAGGAGGACTATATTTCGACTCTAGGCGTAGAAACACCTTAGCTGCGCCACGTTCCAGGGGTTTTTCTCGGGAGCTCCCGTCTTCTTGTCCTTTATCCTGTACGCTCCTCCTTCGATTACTTCTGTGACAATGTAAAGGCCAAGCCATGGCGACTCGAGTTTTTCAGTGCTGTTTTGATTGAGTCGTAGAACTAAATCTCCAACTTGAAAGGATCTTGGCCGCAAACATTGACTGCGGTAGTTTTTCAAGTCTTGCTGGTACTTGGTGACCCGTGATAATACTTCATCTCGAGCTTCATCAAGTGCGTCGACATCGTCCTCTAATGCTCGTCTGGAAGCTTCTTCATCGTATTCCGTGACTCTTGGAGAATCATGCTCTATTTCTATCGGCAGTACTGCCTCGGCTCCATGGACCAGAAAAAACGGAGTCTCCTGTGTCGCTGTATTTGGTGTTGTTCGAATACTCCATAATACACTCGGCAACTCTTCTGGCCAAGTATGTCGAGCTTTTTCCAACGGTCCTAGCAAGCGCTTCTTGATACCGTTGCATATGATACCATTGGCTTTCTCGACTTGACCATTGGTCTGCGGGTGCCCAACTGACGCGAAGTGCAATTTGATGCCTACTTCTGCACAGTATGCCTTGAATTCCTTGGATGTAAAATTACTGCCATTGTCCGTGACGATGCTATGAGGTACTCCAAACCGAAAGATAATGCTTTTCACGAACTTTATTGCCGACGCTGCGTCTGGTGAGTTTATCGGCTTTGCTTCTATCCACTTGGTGAATTTATCGACAGCGACAAGCATATACGCGTATCCTCCTGGCGAGGCTTTGTGTAACTTTCCCACCATGTCGAGGCCCCACTGAGAAAAGGGCCAAGACAATGGTATTGGCATCAACTCCGCTGCCGGAGAACGAGGCTTCGCGGCAAATCTCTGGCACGCGTCACAAGTTCGTACTATCTCCTTCCCATCCTCGATTGCTGTCAACCAATAAAATCCAGCTCTGAAAACCTTGGCCGCGATAGCTCGACTGCTTGCGTGATGACCACATATTCCCTCGTGTACGTCCTTCAGAATTATCCTTCCTTCTTCGGGTGTGACGCACCTTTGTAACACACCAGAAATACTTCGCTTGTACAGCTCACCTTTGACCACCGTAAAAGCTTTGGATCGTCTAATAACTCGCCTTGCTTCAACTGGGTCGTCGGATATTTCTTTCCTTAGGATGTATGATATGTACGCTTGCATCCATGGAATCTG
The DNA here is from genome assembly GCF_019359855.2 of Lolium perenne. Taxonomy (NCBI): domain Eukaryota; kingdom Viridiplantae; phylum Streptophyta; class Magnoliopsida; order Poales; family Poaceae; genus Lolium; species Lolium perenne. The sequence goes on from NC_067245.2 coordinate 187,322,346, forward strand.
CACCATCATCACTAGTTCCTGTTCCTCTTCTTCTTCTAGTGCTTCTTTAGGAGCCATCGAGGTTTTCTCATCCTTCGGCTTCTTCTGTGCTTTCTTCGGCTTTGTAGACCTCTCGGTTATCTCTTCCCAGAACACACCTGGTGGAATTGCGAGGCACTGCGACCCGATGTTTGCAAGAACATCGGCTTCATCATTGCTCAGCCTGCTGATGTGATTTACTTTGCATCCATCAAATAACTTCTCTAGCTCGTTGTACACTTCTTTGTATGCCACCATGCTATCATTGACTGCATCACATTGGTTCATGACTTGCTGAGCCACCAATTGTGAATCGCCAAATATTTTTAGTCGAGTTGCACCACAAGCCTTCACCATATTCATCCCGTGTATAAGAGCTTCGTATTCTTCCTCATTGTTAGACGCGTTTGGGAACGTCATCCGTAAGACATACTTTAATTTGTCGCCTTCAGGTGATATGAGTATCACGCCTGCTCCAGCTCCTTCTAATCTCTTGGACTCATCAAAGTTCATAGTCCAAGTTCTCGATAAATCCGGGGGTCCTGTATTTTGTAGCTCCACCCACTCTGCAATGAAATCTGGTAGAATTTGCGACTTTATTGCTTTTCTTTTTTCATACGTGATGTCCCGAGGGGAAAGTTCTATTCCCCAAAGGGAGACACGACCCGTAGCTTCTGGATTGTTTAGTATGTTGGATAAAGGCGTCTCGTTGACCACTATTATCGGATGCGCCGAAAAATAGTGCCGCAATTTTCTTGCGGTTGTAAACACTCCATATGCTAGCTTCTGGTACTGCGGGTACCACTGTTTGAAGGCGATAAAACTTCACTGATGAAATACACCGGCCTCTGTACTCCATGGAGTTTTCCTTCCTCTTCTCTTTCGACAACAAGTGCCGTGCTGACCACCTGAGGTGTGGCTGCAATATATAACAGGAGGTGTTCCTTCTCTTTAGGCGCCACCAAGATTGGTGGTATCGAAATTGTGCGCTTGAGATCCTCGAAAGCTCTATCTGCCTCTTCGTTCCACTGGAACTTCTCTCCTTGCTTGATTAAAGCGTAGAACGGTAACGCCTTTTCTCCCAGCCTGGCGACGAATCTGCTTAAAGCTGCGACTCGCCCAGTTAACAATTGTATTTTTTTCAACTTTGTTGGCTTCCTCATTGTTACGATAGCTTGAAATTTTTCTGGATTAGCTTCAATCCCTCTTGCTGAGACTAGGAACCCGAGAAGTTCTCCTGCAGGGACGCCGAAAGAACACTTCGTCGGGTTTAGCTTGAGACAAAATTTGTCAAGATTGTCGAAAGTTTCCTTCAAGTCCTCGATCAGTGTTGTCCCCTTTTTTGACGTTATGACGACATCGTCGATGTATACTTGTATGTTTTTCCTGATCTGTGTTGCTAAACTCTTCTGTATCATCCGCTGATATGTTGCTCCCGCGTTTTTCAGACCAAAGGGCATTGTTCTGTAGCAAAACACGCCGTAAGGTGTAATGAACGCTGTTTTGACCTCATCCTCTTCTTTCAACCTGATCTGGTTATAGCCAGAATATGCATCCAGGAAGGAAAGACGTTCACATCCTGCCGTGGAGTCAATAATTTGATCGATCCTCGGGAGGGGAAAGTGATCCTTTGGACAGTGTTTGTTGAGACACGTAAAGTCGACACACATGCGAAGGACTTTAGTGTTTTTCTTCGGGACCAGCACTGGGTTTGCTACCCACGTGGCCTCTGTATGCAGTTCTTTAATAAAACCAGCTTCTCTGAGTCGATCAATCTCTGACAGCATAGCTTTGCGGTTTGGTTCCAAAAAACGCCGCAAGGGTTGCTTAATTGGTCTCGCTAGTGGATCCAAGTTTAGGTGGTGCTCGGCAAGTTCCCTGGGTACTCCTGGCATGTCAGCTGGACACCATGCGAAGATTTTCCAGTGCTCACGGAGGAACTTGACGAGCGCGCTTTCCTATGCAAGGTCCATGTCTATCGCGATGGACGTCGTTTTCTTCGGATCTGTCGGGTGAATCTGCACCTCCTTGGAATCTTTCGCAGTGTTGAAGGTTGGTTCTTTATTAGGCCTCCCTACATCTGGAAGCACATCATAATCAGTCGTGAGCCTTGACGCCATGTATTCTGCTTGCATCCCGAAAGTTTCTGACAGTCGATGAAAATCCTTGTCACATTTATCGGCTAACGCGAAGCTTCCTTTGACTGTGATTGGTCCCTTAGGTCCAGGTAACCTCCATAACAAGTATGTGTAATGTGGTACCGCCATAAACCTGGCATATGCTGGTCGTCCCAACAAGGCGTGATATTGCGACGGAAAATCCACGACTTCCAACTCCAGCCTTTCTATTCTGTAATTTTCTCGGGTCCCAAACTGAACGTCGAGATTGATCTTCCCCAACGGATAACTTGGCTTCTCCGGTGTGATACTGTGGAAACGTGTGTCGGTTGGTTTCAGATTTGCTAGGGAGATGTTCATCTTCCTTAGTGTATCTGCATACATAAGGTTTAAACTGCTGCCGCCATCTATGAACACTCGAGATACGTCGAATCCTGCAATTACTGCTGGTAAGATAAGTGCTGACTGCCCTGGTCGAGGAACTTGCTGCAGGTGGTCCGCTATTGTGAAGCCAATATCTTTCCCTGGCCAATTTAGGTACTCAATCGTTGGTGGAGGCATCTTCTCTGCCATGAACACTTGTCGCGAGATTAATTTCTGAGCTCTATTGGACGGCCTACCCTTCTGGATCATCGAGACCGCTCCGTTGGAGTTAGGATCAACGTATGGAGGTGGTTGTGGTGCTGCCGCTATTCTGAGCTGGTGTCGATTTTCGTCCGTAATTGCCGGAGTAGGTGGCAAGTGGATCTCACTCCTGGGCTCTTGAGGATTTCTATTTGTCGCCTGAGCATTGGCTTGCCCTGCAAACCTTAGCATTGCTTGAAAATTTTGACAGTCTTTCTGCAGATGTCTTGACTGTCTCCTCCCATTGCTGCCGAGATAAAAATGCATCTGACACGGCCCATTCATCATATCCTCGGGGGACACGAAAGGTCTCTGGAACCTTGGCCCACTATTTTGCCTGTTATTTCGGGAGTCATCTCTATTGTCGCCTCGCTGCTCGCTGCTCCTTTGATAGTCATCTCTATTGCCTCCTCCATTGTTTCCTCGGAAACCAGCCGATATTTGGCCAGGAGCGTCATAGCTCGAGTACTGCCGAGGAAATCGTCGTCTATTATGGAAATTTCGACTGCGGTCCTCTTCAGGCGACCTGTGCCGCTTATTGTGGACATCATCTTCTCCATCTGCCCACCTGTTTGCTATCTCCATCAATGCTGATACTGTTTTTGGGTTGGTTCTCCCCAAGTCTTCGACAAAATCTCCTCGTCAGATTCCTGCGACAAACGCATCTATCGCTCTCTCGTTAGATATGTTCTCTGCCGAGTTTTTAATGATGTTCCACCTTTGGATGTACTTTGATCGAAAGTTCTTGACGAACACGTCCTCGAAACTGTCCCAGCTATCGATGGAACCCGGAGGAAGCTTATTTATCCAAGATTGCGCGGCTCCACTTAGATGTACTTGGATGCTCTGCATGGCTGTTGCTCTGGTTCCTCCTATTAGCTTCACCGTCTCGAGATAATTGATTAGCCAATCCTCTGGATCTTGCAGGCCATCGAACTTTTTGAAGTTAATAGGTAATTTAAACCCTGAAGGGACTCGAGTTTTCCGGACCCTCCTTGTAAAGCACGGCAGCCCACACATATCCTCGTCATCTATCTCTGGGGAATGCCGATGTTCCCTTCTATTTTGTCGTGCGCTGTCTACCCTTGCCTGTGCTGCTATGTCTCTTACTCCACTTGTTCTCTCGGGACCTGGCGCTGCTGCAGTAGGTCGTGGACTATTTTGCCTTGCTGATCCTTCGGGAGGCGTATTTACAAACGCCGTTCCCATGGCTCCAACTCCCGCCATAGCCATGTTGTATAATGCTTCTCTTGGATCTCCGGGAGGTGGCTTGGATGCGAGGATGAACGCTTGCGTCACCATGTATCCAGCTTCTGGTTTCTTAGGGATGATATTCCCCCTCGTGTCTATCGACATAAAGGACATGTCAAGGTTTTGAACCAGATTCTCCCTCTCTGCCTCAGGTATATTTTGCAGCCGAGATCTCGCCCTATTTCGGGCTGCTCTGTGACTATCTCCCGAAGTACCAGAATGTTGACTCAAGTTAGCTCTTCGCCTGCTTGACGCAGAGGCTGCTTCCTGCCTTCTATCCAACTCGATTTTCTGTTTCTCGAGCTTCCGCCTGGTACGTGCAAGCATATATTGATATGCTTGTAACTCCTCGGGTGTCGCCGTTACTGTCATTGGCTCTGTACCATTAATAGCTCTTGCAACTCGATCCCATACTTCCTGCAGAAATCGCACCATCTCTCGTGTTCCTGGTCCGATATATTTTGTTCCTAGACCTCTCGTGAGATCTGCAGGATCGACATATGGATTTCCCGCCTCGTCGAAGTTCTCTGATGTCTCCTCTTGTGGGCGACTCGGATCTCCGATTGCATAGATCTGATGATATTTTGGATACTGAACCATGTTGGGTTTGGTGACACCATCATAGAGATTGGTGAAGACCTCTCCAACAATAGTGGATCTGTCGATGAAGTTGAAGCTATCGACGTTGCTCAAGTCATTGCTTATATCGGAGTTCGCAGATGACTCGAAGGATATGTCGCTGAAGATCTTGGCGAGTTTTTCGCTTGCCTTGGTGCTGATGAAGCGTGGCGATGAAGTCTCCTCGTCGCCTGACTCGATTAACGACGTTGAACTTGAAAAATCGGGATCGACCGCTGATAATCCCGACGAGATCGGAATTTCGAGACGATACGCTCCTTCTTTCTCGACGCAAAAGTGGAACCTTCCGAACGTCATCTCCATAGGCTCCTCCAGATACGCATATGCATCCAAACGGGAGGGCGGGTGAGGAACAAAATCGACTAGACCAGTTTCGATCTGTTTACCTCTGTCCATCGCGTTGCTTGCAGTTGATGAAGTCGACGATCTTGAACGTGCCATCGAGATCAGATCCTTGACGCCTCTAATCCCCACAGATGGCGCCAACTGACAAGGGATTAACTTATCAATGCCTACAAGTTGTAGACTATTGTTTTAGTCGGAAGTAGAGGGCAAGTAGATCTCAAAGGTTTCAGCCGAAAAGTGCTCGACGATATGAAAACTAGGGTTTCGTGAGACCATGAATTGATGCTTTCTTTGTCCCTCGACTCCCCCTTATATAGGAGGCGGAGCCGAGGGATTCATAATACACAAGTTACAGAGTCCGGGAGGGTTTCCAACCCATCCCGCCAGATTGCAAGTATTATTTCCTAATACAACTCTAGCTTTCCTTAATAATAACTTGGGCTTCCGATTCTTCTTATTCTTCGAGTCGTGGGCCTCCAGTAAACCCCGGGTACCATCTTCGGCAGACCCATTGGGGATGCCTATGTCACCATCAAGATCCTCTACGCGCTTTTGAAAGCGGCAAATGATCAACTACAGCAACAACGAGACCTAATCTCGTAGGCTTTGGAAATCTTCGAGGGTTAGTCTCATGATCTTTTCATTGCTACCATCTTCTAGATTAGATCTTGGCTTGTTATTCATTCTTGCGGTAGGAATATTTTTGTTTTCTATGCTACGAATCCCAGCAGTGGTATCAGAGCCGTGTCTATGCATAGATTGGTTGCACGAGTAGAACACAATGGTTTGTGGGCGTTGATGCTTTTGTTGTTTTTAGTTAGTGTACTTTGCATCTTGCGGGATGGTGGGATGAAGTGGCCCGGACTAACTTTACATGACCGCGTTCATGAGACTTGCTCCACGCTCGACATGCAACTTGTATTGCATAAGTGGCTTTGCGGGTGTCTGTCTCTCTCACCATAGTGAAGATTCAATCTACTCTTTCTATTGACAACAATAGTATCACCGTTGTGGTTCATGTTCGTATGTAGATTGGATCTTACTCGAAAACCCCAAACCACGTAAAATATGCAAACCAAATTAGAGGCGTCTAACTTGTTTTTGCAGGGTTTGGTGATGTGATATGGCCATGATGTGATGATGAATATGTATGAGATGATCATTATTGTATTGTGGCAACCGGCAGGAGCCTTATGGTTTTCTTTATATTTCATGTAGTAGTATTATTTCAAAGTAGTTGTAATAGTTGCTACATGTGGTGAATAACCATGAAGACGGCGCCATGGACCTTGACGCTACGCCGACGATGATGGAGATCATGCCCGTTGATGATGGAGATCATGTCCGTGCTTTGGAGATGAAGATCAAAGGCGCAAAGACTAAAGGGCCATATCATATCACATATGAATTGCATGTGATGTTCCTTTATGCATCTTATCTTGCTTAGATCGCGACGGTAGCATTATAAGATGATCCCTCACATTAATATCAAGATAATAAAATGTTCTCCCCTCGTATGCACTGTTGCTACAGTTCGTCATTTTGAAGCATCTCGTGATGATCGGATGTGATAGATTCTACGTTCACATACAATGGGTGTAAGCCATGTTGCACACGCGGAAATACTTGGGTTTGCTTGACGAGCCTAGCATGTACAGACATGGCCTCGGAACACATGAAACTGAAAGGTTGAACACGAATCATATGGATGATATGATCAACATGTTGATGTTCACCATTGAAGCTACATCATCTCACGTGATGATCGGTTTTGGTGTAAGTGGATATGGATCGTGTGCCAGTAAAACAACAATGAGGGATGTTGTATTAAGTGGGAGTTCATTAGTAATTAGATTAAAACATGAACCAATTATCATGAACATAGTCTGAATAGTATTTTGAATTAAATTTGTAGAATTGGCATCTGTTATCTACCATGCGCTAGTCTTGTAATTGAGATAGAAATATTGTTAAGTCTGACAAGAAACTTGACGGACTGGTACCGTATTGTTAAAGAATCAAGAAATGATTAAGTCCTATTGCAAACTTTTAGTAAACCTCACATTGTTGATTCAAAGAGCAATGGTTTCAATTAGTACCTAAAGTCATCTTGTCTCCGTGAAACTTGAAGTTCAAATTCGTTTGAAAAGTAAGGAGTTGGAAATTTTGTTTTCAGAAATAAGAAAGGTATGAGATATATGAGATATCTAAGACCTTATTGCAAGATGATAGAATATAATCTAGTGAAACTACATAAACTCATAAGTTTTATGGGAATGTACGAAGGTTGAAGATGCCAGGCGTCCCAATCCTCCAACTAGTTGGGCACTAACGATATTCGCATATCCATGAAGTGATCGTCCTTAGTATGCACCGTTGCTAAGACTCGTCATTTCGAAGCATCACGTGATGATCGGGTGTGATAGATTCTACGTGTGTATACAACGGGTGCAAGCCAGATTTGCACATGCGAATACTGAGGTTAAACTTTACGAGCCTAGCATGTATAGACATGGTCTCGGAAAGTCATCATGACTTGATGGATAAAATTATGAGTGAAATTGTTCATCACATTACAAAGTTACTAATAGTGAAATGTGGAACACTTGTCATATGATGATCAACTTCAAAGTAAGAACCTCAAGGTTATTGGTATTTGACTAATGGACCTAGAAGTTATTGAAGGCGAAGTGTTTTCTGAAAATGAGGAAAGCTAAAAGAGAAACTACAAAATATTTTGGCAGAAAGAAAAGTAAAGACTAGAAAGTCTAGCTCAGGTGTATATAGATGATATACATGTTATGAATGTATTCTTGATTGGTCACACAATGAAATTCTTGGGTATTTGTACCAGATTGGTTGGTATGAGATGTCATACAATACAACGCAATACAAGAACACGATGGTCTAAGTGACTAATAAGGAATATGGTAATAATGCACGTCTGGAACATAATAAAGTGTTATTATGTTTGTCGTTGACATTCTACCTAGCCCTTAGGATTTATAATAAAGAACATAATAATTGCTATTTTGCTATGGTCAAATGAAAACAATGAGTTGTTCAAATTATGACCTTACTCCATGTACGATGGATATATTTATTATAAATCTTAATGGTGAAACACACATATATAACACTGACACTAATATGCCGTAAGGCAAATGATTTGAATTCCACTTATTAGTGGACCCGCCATTTAGGTCATGTTAGAAAGGAACGCATGAAGGAACTCCATGCAAATGGATTTTTGGAGTCATTTGATTTTTGAATAATTTGGCGCTTGAAAATCTCTTCTAAAGAGAATGACTGAAATACCGTTCATAGGCCAAGAGTTGAACGGGCAACTAACTTAGTGGAAACATACATGATGATGTGTGTTGCTCACTGGGCATAGTTGTGTGCGGGAGATTCTTCTACTTCATGAAAACTTCCAACAATGAATTGAGTATATATATGTGGATATATTTATTTGATAAGGAAGAAGTTTGAAACATTTGAAAAGATTCAATTGTCAGCATGAAGTGGAAATCATCGTAATAGAAAAGTCAAATATCTATGATTGGATCATGATGGAAATATTTGAATTACGAGTTTTAGCGAACATCTGAGAGAGTTATGAAATTGTTCTACAACTCACGTTTCCTGGAGTATCATAGTGATGATAGAGTATTTGAGAGACGTATCCAAACCTTGTTTGATTAATGATGATATAAAATGATGCCATTATATTTTTGTAGATTGTTCTTTAGAGACTACCGCTTTTACACTAAATAGAGCATCATCATAATTCGTTGAAATGACACCATACGAGTTATGACATGGGTATAAACCCTAATGGTCTTTTCTTAAAATTTTGGTATGCATAGCATAAGTAAATGAGTTTACAACCAAAATCGGATGAGTGTCTTTGTTGGTTATCCCAGAGAATGATTGGGAATTCTTTCCACTATGAAGTCAAAGACAAAAGTGTTTGTCAATGTTTCTTATTTACAAGAAATTGTTTCTAGCGAAATATTTGAGTGGGAGGACAATAGAAATTGATAAGGTTGATGAACCTGAGCATGATGATTAGAGTAGCGCAACATCAGAAATGGTTCAGGAAGCGGCCACGATGATCATGGCTCCCATGTCTACGAAGTGTTATAGTCATGGAGATCGAAGTACCTATTGAACCTTGTAGGTATGGTTTACTTTGTGATCAAATAAATGATTTGTGAACAAAGGATTGATTTTGAACAATGATAAACCAACTACATACAAAGAAGTTATGATGGGTCATGACTCCGTTAAATGTCTAAGCGCCATAAAATCCAAGATAGGTGAATACTTTTTGAAAGTAAATGTATCTATAAAATTGATGGATTTGGATGGAATATCCTTGAAGAAGCTCGACTTGTCGAAAATTTGTTTATGACAAAGTTCAAAGAGTTGACTGCGATAAGATTAGATCTTCAGCAGCGATGCTTATAGTCTATTCGGATTGTTCTAGTAATCGCTAAATATTTATTTTATGAGATATGTTAGTAGGATGGCAAAATGCATTACTTAACAGAAGTGTGTATTAAAGGTGTATACAAGATACAACTGAGAGTTTTGCTATTCCGTAGAATACTAAAAAGGTATACAAACTTCACTGGATGAAGTGAGTGTCACGGAGTTGGAATCTTCACCAGATGAAATAGTCAAAGAGTTTTTTTGATTTTATCAGAAACGATGAAGATGCTCGCATTTGCAAGAAATTAAGTGGAAGCGCTGAGACATAGTTATAATATTGTATGTGGATGACATATCATTGATTATAAATGATGTAATTATATACTTGATTAAAAGGTTTCATTGAGAATTAACTTCAATGAGAAGATATGAACTGAAACATATTTAGTCTCAAGATCTATGAAGATAGACTGAAACACATAAATAAGTTTAAGTTAAAGTACATAGAATGAATATTGAAGCAGTTCAATATAAAAATATAAAGAAGGTGTTCTTTTCCATGTGAAGGTTTAACAAGACTTGAGTGTATTTGACACTCGATGAGTAAAAACACATGAGTGATTTTGGATCACGTATAATATGTACAAAATCAGATGTCTTGTTCTCTAAAGTGTTAAGTGCATATACCAGAATGATTCATGTGATTATCATTGGACAACACTAAGAATATCCCTGAGTGCTTTAGAAGAACTAATGATATATATATATAGTTTTGTATGTGTAGTGACAAACAAATCGCTGTAAGGTGTTACACCGATATTAGTTTGGTCACATATAAAAATAAAATTTCAATCTCAATTAGGCTAAGTATGGTTTGAAAGGTAGCACAATGAGCTAGAAGAAGTCTATGCTAGATTTAGATGAGTTCTAAATATTGTGACGGATTCTACAAACGAAAGCAGGATATGTCATTGTTTTGGCAATGAATGAGGATGTTTAAGTCAAGAAGTTCTTTGAGAATTTGGTGTAGTTCCGATAGTGTCAGAACTTCGAAGCTATATTGTGTGTGACAATATTAGTGACATATTTCAGACCGCGGAATTAAGATTCCACCAGAATACTGAACATATATGATTAATGCCGACTCATTTGGAAAATGAGTGATGCGTTGAGACACAAATGAATTAAAAAATACATACGTTTCTGAGCATGTCAGATCCGTTGACTGAAACCACTCCCGTGAGCAAAACATGATAATCACCAGAAGGCCAAGGTGTTATATCTTTACAAATGTAAACTATATTATTGACTCTAGTGCAAGTGGGAGAGTGTTGGAGATATGCCCAAGAGGCAATAATAAAGTGGTTATTATATATCTTTATGTTTATGATAAATGTTTGCATACCATGCTATAATTGTATTAACCGAAACATTGATACATGTGTGTTATGTAAACAACAAGGAGTTCCTAGTAAGCCTCTTGTATAACTAGCTTGTTGATTAATAGATGATCATGGTTTCGTGATCATGAACATTGGATGTTATTAATAACAAGGTTATGTCATTGGATGAATGATATAATGGACACACACCCAATTAAGCGTAGCATAAGATCACATCATTAAGTTCAATTTGCTATTAGCTTCCGATACATAGTTACCTAGTCCTTCGACCATGAGATCATGTAAATCACTTATACCAGAAGGGTACTTTGATTACATCAAACGCCACTGCGTAAATGGGTGGTTACAAAGATGGGATTAAGTATTCGGAAAGTATGAGTTGAGGCATATGGATCGAGAGTGGGATTTGTCCATCCCGATGACAGATAGATATACTCTGGACCCTCTCCGTGGAATGTCGTCTGATTATCTTTCAAGCATATGAATAGTTCATAAGAGATGATATACCACGGTACGAGTAAAGAGTACTTGTCGGTGACGAGGTTGAACAAGGTATGGAGATACCGATGATCAAACCTCGGACAAGTAAAATATCGCGTGACAAAGGGAATCGGTATCGTATGTAAATGGTTCAATTGATCACTAAGTTATCGTTGAATGTGTGGGAGCCTTTATGGATCTCCAGATCCCACTATTGGTTATTGGTCGGAGAAGAGTCTCAACCATGTCTACATAGTTCACGAACCGTAGGGTGACACACTTAAGGTTTGATGTCGTTTTAAGTAGATATGGAATATGGAATGGAGTTCGAATTTTTTTGGAGTCTCGGATGGGATCCAGGACATCACGAGGAGGTCCGGGATGGTCCGGAGAATAAGTTTCATTTATAGAAAGTCACTTTCCAAGTTTGGAAATGATCCGGTGCATTTATGGAAGGCGCTAGAATGTTCTAGAACCTTCCGGAAGAAATCACCATGGAAGGTGGAGTCCCGGTTGGACTCCACCAACTCTAACTTGCCAACCAAGTGGGAGGGTGGAGTCCTTGGACTTCCTTGGCCGGCCAAAGAAAGGGAGAAAGGGAGAGTCCCTGTCCCTCTAGGTTTCGTCCATAAGGAAGTTTTTGAATTGGGGTCTTATTTGAAGACTTTGGGCAAACCCTTGGGGTTCCACCTATATAATGAGGAGGAGAGGGAGGGGACTGCCTTAGACTTGGCCGCACCACCAAAGGGGGGCCCCTGGCCGGCGCCCCTACCCCCTCTCTCCAAACCCTAGCATCTCCCCTCCTCCTTCTTCTCCCATGGTGCTTACGGCGAAGCCCTGCTGGAGATCTCCACCACCACCGTCACCACGCCGTCGTGCTGGCGGGATTCCGAGGAGGATCTACTACATCCGCTGCCCGTTGGAACGGGGAGAAGTACTTCGTCATCAACACCGAACGTGCGACCGAGTACGGAGGTGCTGCCCGATTGTGGCACCGTCAAGATCTTCTACGCGCTTTTGAAAGCGGCAAGTGATCGACTACAGCAACAACGAGATCTAATATCGTAGGCGTTTGAAATCTTTGAGGGTTAGTCGCATGATCTTCTCGTTGCTACCATCTTCTAGATTAGATCTAGGCTTGTTATTCGTTCTTGCGGTAGGAAATGTTTTGTTTTCTATGCTACGAATCCCAACAGTAGGTTCGCCTCCCACTGCGAACTTTATGTTTGGCCCCGAGCTTGAAATAGGGGCGGAGCCAGAAATTTATTTTAGAGGGGGCACAGATGTGTTTAATGGGACAAAAATAATTTTTAAGTGGGGGCAAACCACCATTTAGCTTGGCATATTACAAAGAGATTAAAAATTGAGTGGGGGCAGCTGCCTGATACGTCTCCGACGTATCGATAATTTCTTATGTTCCATGCTTGTTTTATGACAATACCTACATGTTTTGTTCACACTTTATGATGATTTTATGCGTTTTCCGGAACTAACCTATTGATGAGATGCCGAAGTGCCAGTTCCTGTTTTCTGCTGTTTTTGGTTTCAGAAATCCTAGTAAGGAAATATTCTCGGAATTGGACGAAATCAACGCCCAAGATCTTAAAATCCCACGAAGCTTCCAGAACACCCGAGAGCCACCAGAGGAGGGCCCTGTGGGCCCCAGATGATAGGCCGGCGCGGCCAGGGGGTGGGCCGCGCCCCCTACTGTGTCATCGCCTCGTCGACCTTCCGACTCCGCCTCTTCGCCTATATAAATGTCCCTGACCTAAATCTTCGATACGGAAAAGCCACGGTACGAGAAACCTTCCAGAGCCGCCGCCATCGCGAAGCCAAGATCTGGGGGACATGAGTCTCTGTTCCGGCACGCCGCCGGGACGGGGAAGTGCCCCCGGAAGGCTTCTCCATCGACACCACCGCCATCTTCATCACCGCTGCTGTCTCCCATGAGGAGGGAGTAGTTCTCCATCGAGGCTAAGGGGCTGTACCGGTAGCTATGTGGTTAATCTCTCTCCTATGTACTTCAATACAATGATCTCATGAGCTGCCTTACATGATTGAGATTCATATGAGTTTTGTATCACTATTTATCTGTGTGCTACTCTAGTGATGTTATTAAAGTACTCTATTCCTCCTCCACGGTGTAAAGGTGACAGTGTGTGCATCGTGTAGTACTTGGCGTAGGTTATGATTGTAATCTCTTGTAGATTATGAAGTTAATTATTGCTATGATAGTATTGATGTGATCTATGCCTCCTTCATAGTGTGATGGTGACAGTGTGCATGCTATGTTAGTACTTGGTGTAATTGCAATGATCTATCATGCACTCTAAGGTTATCTAAACATGAATATCGAATATTGTGGAGCTTGTTAACTCCGACATTGAGGGTTCGTGTAATCCAACACAATTAGTGGTGTTCATCATCCAACAAGAGAGTGTAGAGTATAGCATATATCTATTTATTCTGTTATGTGATCAATGTTGAGAGTGTCCACTAGTGAAAGTATAATCCCTAGGCCTTGTTCCCAAATATTGTAATTATCGCTGCTTTTTTACTGTTCTACTGCATCTGTACTGCCTGCAATATTACCACCATCAACCACACGCCAGTTGTAGCATCAAGTATTTTCTGGCGCCGTTACTGCTGCTCATATATTCATACCACCTGTATTTCACTATCTCTTCGCCGAACTAGTGCACCTATACATCTGACAAGTGTATTGGGTGTGTTGGGGACACAAGAGACTTCTTGCTTTGTGGTTGCAGGGTTGCATGAGAGGGATATCTTTGACCTCTTCCTCCCTGAGTTCGATAAACCTTGGGTGATCCACTTAAGGGAAAACTTGCTGTTGTTCTACAAACCTCTGCTCTTGGAGGCCCAACACTGTCTACAGGAAAAGGAGTGTGCGTAGACATCACTGCCCCCCTCGGCTAACACACTGGATCCGCCCATGGCTTGAAATGCCATTTGACCTTTTGTATAGCGTTCCAAACTGGGAGCCATGGGTAGGGATCTCCCCCGCACAGAGATCCCTACCCTGCAGGTAGTTAGCCCTGATGAGGTCTGCCCATAGACCCTCCGCGCCATGATAGAGTTTCCAAATCCATTTCACTATTAAGGCAATGTTCATGAATTTGGCGTTGAGGACCCCCAAGCCCCCAACTCCTTAGATTTACACACCGTGGCCCAATCCACCATGTGGTAATTCCTCTTTTCCCCTACGCCCTCCAAGAAGAAGCGTGCACGGGTTTGTCCATGGCCTTGTGTGTGCCATCGTGCAGTAGGTATAAGCTCATGGCAAACAAAGGAAGACTTGATAGGCATGAGTTAGCAAGCTCGAGGCGTCCCACCACCCCCAGGAAGAGGCCCTGCCACGGGTCCACCCGGTGTCCCACCAACTCCGGAAGAAATCCCTAATCTGCTACCCTTAGCGGCTTATCACTGATCGGAAGACCCAAGTAAGTGATAGGGAACTTGCCGAGCCGACAGTTTAGCATATTGGAGACCCATCGTTGTGAGTCCGGTGGGACCCCCATCACCACCACATCACTCTTGTCGAACCTAATCTTCAGACCCGACATGTTCTCTAAACATAGGAGTTGGGTCTTAAGATTGGCCATTCCTACCCCTGTAGGCTCAATCAAAATCATCGTGTCGTCCTCATATTAGAGGTGTGTCACCCCTCCCGGTATAAGGTGTGGCACGAGACCCTGAATATGTCTAGCGGCATTGGCTTTGGCCAGGATGGCCGCCAACCCGTCCACCAGGAAGTCAAATAGGATCGGCGAGAGCGGGCCCCCTGCCACACCCCTCTCGCGTTACAGAAGAAATGCCCTATATCTCTGTTCACATTAATTGCCGCATAGCCACCCTTGACCAACTGCATGATCCAGTGGACCATCATCGCGAAACCCTTATGAAGAAGAATCTCCCGAAGAAAATCCCAATTAATCATGTCATAGGCCTTTTCGAAGTCCAACTTTAGGAGCAAGCCCTTTTGCTTCCTGAAGTGTAGCTCGTGGACAATCTCGTGTAAGGCAAGTGCTCCCTCATGCAAACATCTTCCTTTGATAAAGGCCATCTGACACATATCTATCGCCCTATGCGCAACAGGAGTGATTCTAATCACGTAGGCCTTCACAACAAATTTAAAGATCACATTAATAAGTGCAACGGTCCTGAATTTTTTGATAATGTCTGCCCCCTTTACTTTGGGAATGAGGGTGATGATCCCAAAGTTAAGGCACGTGATGTCCATCCATCCTAGGGCGAAGTCATTAAGCATTTGTAAGATAGGGCCTCGTAAGGTTCCCCAGAACTTCTTGAAGAAGAGGACTGGCAAGCCATCCGGGATAGGGGTCGAGTCCTGCTTCATGCTCAAGGGGACCTCGTCTAGCTCTTTGGCCGTGAAAGTGAGCTCTAGGTCCTGGATTCTCCCTATCCGACACGCGCTGATTATCATCCTAGAGGTGCTATCCGAGGGCAAAGCTCCTTGATTCCCCCTCTGATCCCATCAGTCCTTGGTAGAACTGATAAATGTGCTCCATCATATCTCGTTGCTCATAGACCCCCCCTGGTCAGTGATGAGCCTAGGAAACGAGCATTTCCGCCTGCACCCATTCGCGATGGCGTGAAAGTAGGCAATGCAGGAGTCTCCCCTGAGCGTCCATTGCACCCTGCTGCGTTGACGCCAGGATTCGTCGTCAGTCCGATCCAAAGCTAGCAGCTGGTCCTCCGAATGGTATCTAAGTGCCCATCCCTCCTCATCCAAGCCGGATAAGTCGGCAACTCTATCTAGGTCCGCTACATGGAGGAGAAGGTTGGCTCAAAAATCTTGTTTCCCCTACCTAGATTAACTCCCCACCCCTTGAGGAACTGACGGGAGTTGCGGGCCACACATTGCCAACGTTCAATGCAGCACCTGTGCGGCCCAATCTTGGTGATGAAGCTCTGTAGTTTGATACTAACCAGCTCCCCAAACCCTGGAAGAAGAACCTTGGCTGCGCTCGCCTGGTCTTTTCCCCACTGGACAAGAGGAGGGGCGTGTGGTCCGAGCCAATCCTTGTGATCTCCGTGAGCGAGCACAAAGGGAACACCGTCTCCTAGGCGGGTGCAACAAGAACGCGGTCGAGCACACACCGTGTGTGCCGAAGGCGCTTGTTAGTCCAAGTGAAGCGGTCCCCTGTCCGCTGAGTAAGGCCATTGCCGCGATGGCCTCGTTAAAACGCCTCACGAGAGGCCAATGAATATTACTATCATTCTTCTCTTCTGGAGCCCGAATGAGATTGAAATCCCTCCCAATCACCACCGTGTATTGGCTAGACGACACCGCATGGGTTAGTTCCCCCAAGAACTCCTCCGTGCGTCGATGGTCCGCAGGTCCATATACCAGGAAAAAGCACCACTTCATGTTGTTGCTTCGCTAGAGTATAGATGCAGAGATATATAAGGTTCCCTTCCTCCAAGCTCCCACCTCAAAGCAGTCGTCATGGAACCCTAAGAGCAGACCCCCCGAATGCCCATCCGCCGGGGGCCAGTTCCACGCAAACTGACCCCTAAATTCGAGGCTCCGCAGCTCTGCGTCGGAGAAGATTTTCTAAAATTTTGAGTTAGAGATGTATAAACCATGCAACTATATGTAATGATGCTATGATATGAGATATTACATGATAATATCAAACTCTTGACCTCCAAGTCTTAGAATATGGGTCATTACACAGTTCTCCAAAGGTGCTTGGGCCTAGTGCTCCAGATTTGAGACCGGTCGTTCCTTGATCAAATGCGGGGTGAGTGCATCATGTTTGTTCTTCTTTAAATTTTTTGTTAGAGTATCAACTCTGTATAGTTTGTTACGCAAGTGTAGATAGCAATCTCCTCAACCGATCATGTATATCTCTTGGTTTGGTAGGATTAGATTGTATTCTTGTATACCAAGGCACTGTACTCGGGCCTATATATTAACATGAGCTGAACGCCCCAACGTGTGGCGAATTCCCTCAATCTCTCTCTCGTTTACATGGTATCAGACGACTAGCTTCAAACCGATCTCACGCCTAAACCCTAGCCCACCCGCCTCCCTCCCCAGCCGCCGCCCTCCATCGCCTCCATGGGCGACACCAACGCCGCTCCCTCCATGGCCACGACGGGCGCCCTGGCCTCGGGCACGGCGGGCTCCCTCGCTCTCGGCACCACTCCCGCCCTCGCCGACCTGACGGCGCCGTCCTCCTCCAACTTGGCGATGGGCGTGGCCAGCGTCAAGACGCACGTGCCCGTCGTCCTCGACCTCGCCAAGTCCAACTACGCCAAGTGGCGTATGCTGCTCTCCGTTCTCCTAGGCAAGTACGAGCTCACCTCACATGTTGCTGTGCAGACCGCCGCCGCCGATCGCACCCCTGTATGGGCTCGTGAGGACTTCATTGTCCGCTCGTGGCTCTACGGCTCCATCAGCGAGGAGATCCTCGACATCATCATGGCGGAGCACCAGACCGCCTTCGATGCCTACGTGCTCATCCGAAACCTCTTCCTCGACAATCAGATGACCCGCGCCGTCCACCTTGAGGCCGAGTTCTGCGCGCTCGTCCAGGGCGACCTCTCCGTCACCGCCTACTGCCACCGCCTGAAGGCCCTCTCCGACGCTCTTCGCGACGTGGGCCAACCCGTCACCGACCAGACGCTGGTGCTCACCTGCCTTCGCGGCCTCAACCCGCGCTTCTCCGACCTCACCAGCCTCGTCACCATGTAGACGCCGATGCCGTCTTTTCTGTAGACACGCTCCATGCTGCTCCTCCGCGAGACGCAGCTCCACCACGCAGCGCCCGTCAACCAGCAGACAACCCTCTACGGCCAGGGCAACGGCGGCGCTGGCTACGGCCAGGGCAACGGCAATGGCGGTCGCAACCATGGCCGGCGGGGCAACCACGGCAATGGCAACAACAACACCAGCGGGGGTCCTCGCCCCCCCCGTCGGGCCCTGGGTCTACTTCAACCCTGCCACCGGCGCCATGCAACCCGTGCAACCCTCCTGGCGCCCCGCCGCTCCCCCTGGCGGTGGCCAGGGGCTCCTCGGCACACGCCCCGCCGCACCACCAGCTACGCCATCGCACTGCCCAAAGACGTGGGTGCCCCCGGGCCAGCAGGCCTACACCACCGTGATGGCTCCTCTGCACGGCCAGGCTTTCGGCACCAACCAGCCTCCCCCTGGCCCCGTCTACTATGGCGCCCCTGCACACGCCACCGACGGCGCGCCGGCCTGGGACTGCTCCGCCCTCATGGAGGCCCTGAACAACGCCACCTCCTCGTCATCAGCCCCTGCTGCCGCTGGTGAATGGGTCATGGACTCGGGTGCCACCTCTCACATGGCCTCCAACCCCGGTATACTCTCCTCCCACAACCTACCCTCCCAACCCTCCCATGTCACCGTCGGTAACGGCGTCTCCTTGCCTATCTCCCACAGCGGCCACACCTCCCTCCCCCTCCCACCCTATTCTTTCTCCCTTAAACATGTTCTTATCATCCCACACATTATCAAAAACCTGTTATCTGTTCGTCAATTCACTATAGATAACCTTGTCTCTATTGAGTTTGACCCGTTTGGTTTTTCTATTAAGGACCTTCGCACCAGGCGTGTGATAGCTCGATGCAATAGCACCGGCCCACTCTACACCGTCTCCGCCGCATCACCGTCTTCCAGCCTCGGCCTCGTCGCCTCCACCAGCCATGAGCTTTGGCATCGACGTCTAGGGCATCCGGGTTGTGACACTATGTCACATTTATCTAGCAAATTTTCCCTTCAATGTAATAATGCAACACCTCCCGTGTGCCATGCGTGTCAGCTCAGCAAGCATGTTCGCCTGCCGTTCTCTAGGTCTAAAACTTTTTGCACCATGCCGTTCCAGTTAATTCATTGTGATTTGTGGACTTCTCCCGTTCTTAGTGTCTCTGGCATTAAATACTACCTTGTCATTGTTGATGAATATTCTCATTTTATGTGGACGTTTCCCCTCCGCCACAAATCCGACACCGCCACCACTATTCTCAACTTCATCGCCTACGCCCAAACCCAATTCAACCTTCGCATAGTTGCCATGCAAGCCGACAACGGAACCGAGTTCCTCAACTCCACGATCACCACCTTTCTCTCCAGCCACGGCATCCACCTACGCCTCTCCTGCCCCTACACATCCCAGCAAGACGGCAAGGCCGAGTGCGCTCTCCGCACCCTCAACAACATCACCCGAACCCTCATCTTCCAAGCCCATATGCCAGCCTCCTACTGGGCTGAAGCCCTTTCCGCTGCCACTCACCTCATCAACCTTCACCCCTCCCAGTCCATCGATTTCTGTGTCCCTTATGAGCGCCTCTACCGCTCTCCAGCCGACTACAGCAACCTCCGCGTCTTCGGATGCCTCTGTTACCCCAACCTATCCGCCACCGCCCCTCACAAGCTCTCTCCGCGCTCCACAGCTTGTGTTTTCCTCGGTTACCCCTCCTCTCATCGCGGCTATCGCTGCCTAGACATGACCACCCACCGTGTCATCACCTCTCGTCACGTCGTGTTCGACGAGTGCACCTTTCTGTTTGCTGCCAGTCCACCCACACCACCTACGCCTCCCTCCGACTCCCTCGACTTCCTCCTCGACCTCGCAGCAACCGACTCCCTTCCACCTGTGCCCCCTCCCGCACCGCGCGCCGCGACCTCACCCGGGGCAGCCCCTTTCGCTGCTCCCAACTCTCTCATGTCGCGCGAGCCTGCCAGGGCAGACTTCTCACCCGCGGCTTCTTCCCCTGCTGCCTCACCTACCCCTGTCGCCTCTCCACCAGACCCCTCGCCCACAGCAGCACCTCCTTCTGCCGCAACACCACCTCTCCCTCCAGCCGACAATACCCACCCCATGACCACCCGTGCCAAACGTGGCATCCACGTTCCTCCCCGTGAGCGCCTAAACCTCTCCGCCATCGAGTCAGCCATCTCTCCCATTCCCAAAACCTACCGCTCCGCTCTCCATGACCCTCACTGGCGCGCAGCTATGACTGACGAGTTTGACGCCCTCATGCAGAACCGCACATGGACTCTTGTTCCATGCCTGGCTGGTGCTAATGTTGTTTCAGGAAAATGGCTGTTCAAACACAAGTTTGGCTCTGATGGTGGTCTCGCTCGCTACAAGGCAAGATGGGTTGTTCGTGGATTCTCGCAGCAGCCCGGGGTCGACTTTGATGAGACTTTCAGTCCCGTCGTCAAGCCGGCCACTATCAGGATCGTCCTCAGCATTGCCACCTCTCGCGCGTGGCCCGTACACCAGCTGGACGTCAAGAATGCCTTCCTCCATGGCAATCTTGACGAGGAGGTCTACTGTGTTCAACCCCCCGGCTTCATCGACCCGGCTCATCCTCACCACGTTTGTCGGCTTCACAAGTCACTCTACGGCCTCAAGCAGGCCCCTCGCGCATGGTACCAGCGGTTCGCTCACTACGCCCACCGACTCAGCTTCGTCGCCTCGCAGTCGGATGTGTCCCTCTTCGTTCTCCGTCAGGGCACCGAGGTGGCCTATCTCCTGCTGTACGTCGATGACATCATCCTTACTGCATCGACATCGCGGCTACTCCAGCACATCACCGGGCTCCTCCACCGCGAGTTCTCCATGACGGACCTCGGGGATCTCTCCTACTTCCTAGGGGTCTCCGTCACGCGATCCTCCACTGGCATGCATCTCTCCCAGCGCCAGTACGCCCTCGACCTACTGCAGCGCGCCGGGATGCTCGACTGCAATCCTTCTGTCACTCCTATTGACACTCGTTGCAAGCTCCCCGCTGAAGATGGTCCCCTTCTTGCTGACCCGACGGAGTACCGCAGCTTTGCCGGGGCCCTGCAGTATCTGACGCTCACCCGCCCGGATATTGCTGATGCGGTGCAGCAGGCCTGCCTCTACATGCATGCGCCGCGCGAGCCACATCTCCTCCTCGTCAAACGGATCCTTCGCTACATCCGTGGGTCTCTCGACTATGGTCTTCAGCTTCATGCGACGCCCTCCACCACTCTCACTGCCTACTCCGATGCCGATTGGGCAGGTTTCCCTGACACTCGCCGATCTATATCTGGTTACTGCATTTACCTTGGTGACAACCTCGTGTCATGGTCATCTAAGCGGCAAGCCACTGTTTCTCGCTCTAGTGCTGAGGCGGAATACAGGGTTGTCGCTCACGCCGTCGCCGAGTGTTGCTGGACGCGCCAGCTACTCCAGGAGCTTCACCAACCCCTCCGCGCCGCTACTATTGTCTTCTGTGACAATGTCAGTGCGGTCTACATGGCCTCGAACCCTGTTCAGCACAGCCGTACGAAGCATATCGAGATTGACATCCACTTCGTTCGGGAGAAGGTGTCTCTCGGCCAGATACGGGTTCTTCATGTGCCCTCCTCGCAGCAGTTCGCGGACATTATGACCAAAGGGCTTCCCTCGTAGCTCTTCTTGGACTTTCGGTACAGTTTGTGTGTTCGCTCGCCCGACGCACAAACTGCGTGGGATGTTAGAGTATCAACTCTGTATAGTTTGTTACGCACGTGTAGATAGCAATCTCCTCAACCGATCATGTATATCTCTTGGTTTGGTAGAATTAGATTGTATTCTTGTGTACCAAGGCACCGTACTCGGGCCCATATATTAACATGAGCTGAACGCCCCAACGTGTGGCGAATTCCCTCAATCTCTCTCGTTTACAAAAATGTACACATAAAGTTGATTATTCGAAATGGAGGCGTTAACTTCTGTCTCTGTATTGAATCGACTGATGTACACATCGAGCTATTATTAAACGAGGTCATCAACCAATGCAGAAGTCAGAGTTGTGCCCTCTTTATACAGAAGAAATGAACTTTGTCTTTGTTCTTACAGAGAAGTTTGTGCAAAGTGCTTTGGGGCATCTCCATCAACCGATAGCAAATCCTCTTATCACAAATGTATTATTAACAACTTCTTGCATTTCAAAATAGTATGATTGTTCGAACCTGTATTTAATACCCTGTCCTCTGACTCTAGTTGTGTCAGTTAATTAGCATCACCACCTGCCCAATTAACTATCGCCTGAATTGTTTTCATCTAACTAAGGGAAGTTTGCAAGTATAGTTCTATTTTGGGGGAACAGGTAGTTAATTTGTGGCCGACAATTTTTTTCCACTTGACATACTGGCACAATGAACTAATTATCTAAGCACAACACGTGATACTCACACCGCTGTGATGATAAAATATTCAAGAAGACTGGCAGCTGTCAAAAGTAACATGTTAGTATGTTACAAGACTGTGTTACTTAAACTCGGTTCTGTTGTTGGTACTTTAATGTGTAAGAAAGAAGGATGAACACCAGAAAAGTTGGCGAAGTTACATTTATGCAAGATCACCCTAAATTAATATAACAGAAAGCAAACTAACAACTCATCAATAATATACATTGTTCTTTTGTTCATGATAACTGATTAATTTGTTCTTGTTCTCACTAAATTCTCAACTTGCTACCCTGCTCCTGCTCCATAATATTACCCAAATATATTGAATGATTCTGTTAAGAGTACGCAATCTTTGTTGATGGAGAGACTGAGACCGGGAACCATGCAAATTAATCATGACATAATTATATGTGGCATCTTAATTTATTTTTGACAGGCATATCATATCCGACTGAAGAGAGACAAACACCACCAGATTTCCGAAGTATACAAAAGATCACATGCCATTCTCTTCTCTTATCCTCCCCCCGGCAACCAAAAAAGAAAATAAGATTCATATCCTCCTCCTACCCACCAGTCACTGTGTGCTTTCATTGCCCATCTATCCACACTTTGTTCGGTTGTAGTGCTGGTACTACAATGTGTAAGATACAGTAAAAAAAAGTGTAAGGAAGAAGGATGAACATCAGGAAAGTTGGTGAAGTTAGACATTTATGTAAGAGCATCCTGAATTAATATACATTGTTCTTTTGTTCATGATAACTGATTTGTTCCTGTTCTCACTCTATTCTCAGCCTGGTCTCCTGATCCATAATATCACCCAAATATTGAATAATTCTGTTAGGAATACACAATCTCTGTTGACGGAGAGACTGAGACTGGGAACCCTACAAATTAATCATGATAGAATCACATGTAGCATCTGAACTTATTTTTGACAGGCATGTCATATCCGACTGAAGAAAGACAAACACCACCAGATTTTCGAAGTATACATAAAGCTCACATGCCGTTCTCTTCTCTTATCCTCCACCCGGAAACCAAAAAGAAAATCCATATCCTCCTACTACCCACCAGCCACTGTGTGCTTTCATTGCCCATCTATCGATCGACACTTGCACAGCAGGTGTACCAGTCAGAAGATTGGCTCAGTTGACTTCCCATATCATTTTCTAATTATGTTCACGGTGCCATCTCCCAGCTACTACCCTGACGCTTCATCAGTACTAATTAGTAAGTAACTTCATGTTGACCAAGTTGGTGATTGTCTTATGCACTGACAGCAAACAGATACAGCCTGCCTAACCCAACAAGGTGTGAAGATGACAAGTCTGGCATATGTAACGTCAGTTATTGTTTTGCACGAGTACATCGAAACATGAGACATTGGACGGCTAAAACAACCGGTTTCATGCACCAGTTGAGCTATTGGGGGCAGCAGAGAGCACATGCATCTCCATATCTATCTATCTAATCAGTCTATGTATGTATGCATGTATGAGGCTACGGAGCATAGTATCTTGCTTGCGCAATCAACAAAGTGGGGCGGGCAGCTTTATTCGCCCAAGTGAAACGGCCCCAGAAAAGCCAAAGTGGTAATCACTAGCCTTTGTTCCCTGAGAAAGATGGCTCTGTATGCTTCCATGCCAAGCCACAGCCACAGCCATAGCCATGCCAAACCAGAGAGGCTCAATGACTAGTAGTTACTGTTGTTGAGAACCGAAGCAGATAACTGCAATTGTTTCTTAAACCAAAGTAGTGCCCGTTTCGGCATAATAGCTGTGCTGTAACAGTGGTTAGAATCATGCGTTGCACTGCTCATGTGATGTGAAACTGCTTGTCAAAAAAAAGGGTGATAGAGTGGATGCCTTTTGTAGCAGATCGATTCTCGCTTGCAGTGGAGACGTACCGGTGAATAGATTCGCCGTCGTTCTCCCAGCTCGCATCTCTGGTTGCTTCATTCGATCAATGACCACGTTTTGCTCGAGATAGTTAGGGAGCAGAGCAGTCAGCAGCACAGTAGTCCTGTGGCGTCCGGGGTCTCCGTCAGTTCTTTTTCCTGTCTTTTGTTCTCCGTTGCGGAGACTGAAGAAAGAGTCGTCTCCATCAACTTCGCACTTGGTTGTGTGTGCCGAACTCGCCGTCCCAAGTATAGGAGGAGTAGTCGTCTGGTACTGTACGAGTCCATCTGAGCCGAGTGTTGCTCTACTTGTACTCTCCTCCGCACTGCCTTCCGCGCCACTGCTTTTTCCCCGGCCGTCGAATCCTTTTCTTGCTCCTCACCGGTCAGAATCACGTCGGTTTGTCATCTTGCTCCCCTCGATCCTCTCCACTCCGCTATTCGTTCTCTTGATCCCTTCCTATGGCTAGCTCGGGCGGAGCACTTCTTGCCTTCGTCTTCCTCCTCCTCCGTTGATTCGTCTCCCAGGCGATAGCCGTCGGTGGTTCCTGGAGATGGCGAGCTCGGGCTCAGCTTTACTGCTCCGTGTCCTCTGCCTCTGCAGCGTCCTGGCGCTCGCCCTCCCGGCCAGGCCGGCCAACGTCACCATCGGCGCCCTCTTCACCTTCGACTCCGTCATCGGGAGCTCCGCCAGGGCCGCCATCGACCTCGCCGTCGCCGACGTCAACCGCGACGCCGCCGTCCTCAACGGCACGCACCTCACCGTCTTCGCGCAGGACACCAAGTGCAGCGGCTTCGTCGGAACCATCCAAGGTACCACCACCACCATTCTTCTTCTTCTCTTCCTCCTCCTACTCTCCTAACAAACTGCGGTCAAGCGAGTAATTGTATGGCCTAACTGTGGTTACAAGTACTCTACGATCCATTTGCAAGTTGCAATTGCGACGAGTTGTTGGCATGTATGGTTCGACTTAGAGCAAGTTCAATAGTAGAGCCAACTGTTGGCTATAAGCCAAGTGCCATGTCATCTATAGTCATCTTAGAGCCAACATGTGCAATAGTGAGCTATAAAATTGTACTACTTTATTAGTGCATGGCCCACCATTCACTCTCACATGGTGCCTGTGGAAAGACGTCTTTAAATTTCTGCATAAGAGCCCACTCCTCTTCTCTCTCATCTCCTCTCTCCTCCAACTAAGCAACAATATACTATTTTAATCCTTATAGCCAGCTGACTAGGACTTATTGTACTTGCTCTTATTTATCTGTTTGTTGACTCTCGTGGAGGTGGATCCAGCATAGATTTCTGCACACGAGCATTGCGTGACCATTTCGGTCGCACAAAATAATTCGCCATATTTTTTTTTCTTCTGACAAGCTAAACAGATTAGTCAGAGATTACATGTCTCGTGCTTTGTCATGGCAGTGTCACAATTCGACTTGACCACATTCCACATTTTCATTGTTTTCTTGACAAGATATATATTTTCTTGGGGTGTAACTATTTCTCGATCGGAGAAATAACTTCATTCTGAGTTATATGATAGATGATATCATGTTGCAACTCAGGTTGCAATTGATGGCTACCACAAATCACAAAGAAAATCTAACAGTTCAGATAAGTTTTTTAGTTGCATCTTCTTTTGCAACTAAAAAATCTCAGTTGCAAAGTAACTGAAAAAGTTCAGTCGCAACCTAACTTACATCTTATATATATGAATCACGATGCAATCTAACGATGTAGAACTTGACTGAGCACGAATTTAGTTATCAGAACTATCAAATCCTATTTTCTTGACAAGCTAAATGGATCATCGCATTTTATTTTGTGCCCAATCTACCAGTATTGATTATTTAAACATGAAATACCAGTATTGATTTGGATTGAACAATGCTTCTCATTGGCAAATGCTACTCCCTTAACTTAGTTGCCACTAATATAGATTATTTAGATATATTTTAATTCTAGATATATCCATATTAGTGGCCAGGAATATAATCGGGAGGGAGTACTCCAATCAATCAACCATGGAAGAAGAGTAGAGCTTGAGCAAGACACTGACGTGTAGTATTCTCGATGGTGTGCAGCGCTGCAGCTGATGGAGAAGGAGGTGGTGGCGGTGGTGGGCCCGCAGTCGTCGGGGATCGCCCACGTGGTGTCGCACGTCGTCAACGAGCTCCACGTCCCGCTGCTCTCCTTCGCCGCCACCGACCCGGCGCTCGCCTCCGCGCAGTACCCCTACTTCGTGCGCGCCATCCGCGGCGACGACTCCTCCCAGATGGCCGCCGTCGCCGACATCGCAACCTACTACGGCTGGAGGGAGGTCACGGTCATCTACGTCGACAACGACTACGGCCGCGGCGGCGTCGACGCTCTCGGCGACGCGCTCGAGGCCAGGCGTGCCAAGGTTTCCTTCAAGGCGTCCCTCCCTCCCGACGCGGACGCCGCCGCCGTCGTCGACCTGCTCGTGCAGGTCAGCATGATGGAGTCCAGGGTGTGCGTCGTGCACGTCAACCCGGACTCCGGCCTCGCCGTCTTCGCCGCCGCGCGGTCTCTTGGCATGATGACGTCCGGCTACGTCTGGATCGCCACCGACTGGCTCGCCGCCGCCGTGGACTCGAAGCGGCCGGCCGATCATAGGATGATGAGCCTCATCCAGGGAGTGGTCACGCTCCGCCAGTACACCCCGGACTCCGCCGCTAAGAGGTCGCTCAAGTCGAGGTTCGCCGCGGGGCAGCTGAACCGGAGCGCGGCCGTGAACGCGTACGGGCTCTCCGCCTACGACGCCGTGTGGATGGCGGCGCGAGCCATCGACGAGTTCCTGGACGACGGGGGGAACATCACCTTCTCGGCCGACCCGAGGCTGCAGCAGGAGGCGAACGGGAGCAGCACGCTGCGGCTGGACTCGCTCAGGGTGTTCGACCAGGGGGAGCTGCTGCTGCAGAAGGTGATGCTGGCCAACTTCACGGGAGTCACTGGCGACGTGCGGTTCTCCGCGGGCGGGAAGAGCCTTGTCGACCCCGCCTACGAGGTCCTCAACGTCGGCGGCACGGGCGTCCGGCGGGTGGGATACTGGTCGAACCACTCGCGCCTGTCTGTCGCCGCGCCCGCGCCCACTCCAACTACCAGAAGCAACCGCAGCATTGATCAGCAGCGGCTGTACAGCGTGGTCTGGCCGGGGGAGACGACGTCGCCGCCGCGCGGGTGGGTGTTCCCGAACAACGGCCGGCTGCTGAGGATCGGCGTGCCGTACCGAACGACGTACAAGCAGTTCGTGTCCAAGGACAGCAGCCCCGACGGCGTGAGCGGGTACTGCATCGACGTGTTCAAGGCCGCCGTGGCGCTGCTGCCGTACCCTGTCCCCTTCTCCTTCATCCTCTTCGGCGACGGCGTCAAGAACCCCAGCTACGGCGACCTCGTCAACAAGGTGGCCGACAACTATTTCGACGCGGCCGTGGGCGACGTGTCCATCGTGACGAACCGGACGCGGGTGGTGGACTTCACGCAGCCGTACGTGGAGTCCGGGCTGGTGATCCTGTCGCCGGTGAAGCAGAAGAGCTCCAACGCGTGGGCCTTCCTCAAGCCGTTCACGCTGGGGATGTGGGCCGTCACCGGCGCCTTTTTCCTCTTCGTCGGCAGCGTCATCTGGGTCCTCGAGCACCGCTTCAACCCCGAGTTCCGGGGATCCCCACGCCAGCAGCTCGTCACCATCTTCTATTTCGGCTTCTCCACAATGTTCTTCGCCCACAGTACGTGATATATAAGCTTCTTCTTCCATTCATCACATTCTCAAGAAGATTTGATTAACTAGCGACGCCGTTCAATCTGCAGGGGAGAACACTGTGAGCTCGCTGGGTCGTTTCGTGCTCCTCATCTGGCTGTTCGTGGTGCTGATCATCAACTCCAGCTACACGGCGAGCCTGACGTCGATCCTGACGGTGCAGCAGCTGTCCACGGGGATTCAGGGGCTGGACGGACTCCTCGCCAGTGCCGACCCCATCGGCTACCAGGTCGGATCCTTCGCCAAGAGCTACATGATGCAGGAGCTGAACGTGCCGGAGTCCCGACTCAAGGAGCTCAACATCGACCAGTATGCCAACAGCCTCAGGCTCGGCCCGCACAACGGTGGCGTCGCCGCCATCGTCGACGAGCTCCCCTACGTCGATCTCTTCCTCTCCACCAACTGCCAGTTCAAGACCGTCGGACAAGAATTCACCAAGAGCGGATGGGGATTCGTAAGTATCCAAATACTCTCTGATTTCTGCATCCATGGCTCTGCTTTCTTCTTCGGACCCTTCTGATTCGGTCGATCACCTGATGCATAACAGGCGTTCCAGCGGGACTCGCCTCTGGCGGTGGACCTGTCGACGGCGATCCTGACACTGTCGGAGAACGGTGACCTGCAGCGGATCCACGATAAGTGGCTCAGCCCGGGGCAGTGCGCGTCGTCGACGGGCACCAACGTCGCCGTCGACAGGCTGAACCTCAGCAGCTTCTGGGGCCTCTTCCTCATTTCCGGCATCGCGTGCTTCATCGCGCTGCTCGTCTTTTTCACCAGGATACTGTGCCAGTACGGCAAGTACAACCAGGGCGTCGACGAGGTGACGGACGAGGAGTCCCCGGTGAGGCGACCGGAGCGGATAAGGAGCATCAGGGATCTGATGGCGTTCGTGGACATGAAGGAGGAAGAGGTCAAGAGGGCCATCAGGAGGAAGCCCAGCGACGACCGCCGGGATAGGTCCATCGCCAGCTCCGGCGGGGCTTCCTCCCTCTCCCCGTCCACGGTGTAGCCAGCTGCTCTCTCCCGGTAGCCTAAATGGATTAACGGTGATGTTGATTACCCAAGCTGCGGCGCAAACGAAGTTTGGTGCAGCTGCTGAAACGATACTGTAATGTAATTGCTAATTAGGCAGTGTTGATATGCATACTCTTACAACATAGTACATTGACTATGGTATAGGTAGATTAGATTTAACTCATATTACAAGACTTCAATTTCTGCAGAAGGGGGATATTTTTTCGTTTTTTCCATTTTGTGGACTCACTGTGCGTTGAAGAGAAATCTCATCATCCAATTGGTGCAACATTTATTTTCTTGAAATGCAGCATCCTCTTACAACAACTTCTTTCTTGAATCCGTAAAACTTGTGAAAAAGTTGCATATTTCGAGTAAACCTTGGTAGCAAAAAAAGTATGTAATAAATCCTTATTTTGGTTGCACCAAAACTTTAAGAAACTGTTTGCAAACACAAAGGACCAATGCATCCAACATATGCATCGGCACCCAACATTTCAAACAAATTTGTAGCATTGTGGAAATATATTTGTTCCATAAGCCAAGGAAGCAATGGAGAGACTAACCACAATACCACTAGTCAAAAATCGAGAGCTCCAAAATAGCACTGAAAAACTGAACTTTGTCAAAATACCATTACAATTTTGGTTTTTATGCCAAAATATCACTCCCATTAAATGTCAAACTACTCCTGTTAGTCAAACCGTAAAGCTCTTGTAAAATTTTCTGGAATCCTAGAATTGCCCTTGTGTAAACCTAGCTAGCTATGTAATTATCTTGCATCCGACGTAACGTCTCCCCATCCGCGATTTTTCCTGGAGACATGGCATGCTGCATGGGCTCAGTTTAGTCGCTTCCTAGCCAATTGCCATGCTTACTCTGATCTAAAACTGAATTTCTCTTTAGACTCCATGCACATTTTGCCTTTTAGTAAAGTGGAGAAGAATTCTTTGTTTTGATTCTCAAAACAGAATAAACTGATCATTATTAGAACACTGCTCAATGATCCATCATCATCTCCGGGAACATTTTGTTCATAACTAGAATAATCTGGTGATGTATTGTTAAAATGTTGTTGAAATCTGGCTTAAAAGATGTTGAAATGAGTGGAAATGAGATTGTGTTATTTTGTAAATAGGTAAGGGCATATAGGTGTTTTGGTTTTGTTACTCTCAGTGAATAGTGGTATTTTGGCATGAAAATCTTGATTGTAGTGGTATTTTGGCAAAGTTGTTTTTTCGAGTGCTATTTTTTGGAACTTCCGGTTTTCACTAGTGGTATAGTGGCTATTCTCTCAAATCAATGCAACCTTTTACTCGTGGGTACGCAACAAACCATAAATAGTTGTAGTATTTCAAAAAACCGTTTGCGACATTCAGAAATCTGGAAAACCACTCACCTCCACCATCGCCCATAGAGGTTACACCATGCGCTGATTCAATTTTACTGGCCACGAATCTGGTACGCCAAAGGGAAACAGGAGACAAATCAGTTAAAAGCCTTACCAATCCACTCTAAAAATAGCCATCTCTAGGTCTAGTGGAATGGGCTTCACCAGGTGCACAGGAGTTGGCGGCATGAACTTGCCGCAGAGGATCAGCAGCGTTGCACCCAACACGCGGAGGGGTACCAGACACGGCCAACGAGTAGCATGTAAAGGAGCTGCATCCCGTCACGTGAATGATCCGCAACAAAGGACAGATGTCACCTAGGGGGGTGAATAGGTGATTTAAGATAAGTATAGTATTGGCTTGAACAAATGCGCCATAAAGCTAGTGTTTAATTTATCAACCAGAAAATTTTATATAATATGCTCAACTATGTGCACAAACAACTTATACTAAATAAAATAAGTAACTATGTGATAGTAACATTTATAAATTTAAGCATGAATGCTATCAAAAAGATAAATGCATATGTAAAGAGCTCGAATATGGAAATAACCGAGGCACTCATAGATAATTATGTATCATGAAGTCCACACCCTTGCAGATGCTACTATCCTTTTGAGAGATGAGGAGGCACAATGCTCTTCAGACGTCACAATGGCGCACCGTATTCTCATCGAGTCTTTCGGCAAAAAAAGGAAGTCCTCAATCCACTATGGGAGCCTTAAGGGTAGTCACCGAAACTAATGTGGACATACCTTATCAACTAACCATCATGATGGACCATGAAACCCAAGAAAGAAAAGTTCAATCGCATGACTCTTGAAGCCCAGAAGCTGGACGTATTGACCAAGGAAAGCTCATAAAAGGAAGAATCTAATTTATATACTACTCAAATAACGTGGTACCTGAGACATGTCCTCCTATATAAAGGCCAGGAGGGGCCTCCGAGCAACGACAAGCAGTCCATAATCACTAGCCATATGCAACACAAACCCTAGTTTTGCTAGACCACAACCAATATCGGTGACTTTGTAGTCTCACCATCAATATACACAACAAGACACACATAGGGTTTCTCCTCTAGAGGCTTGAAGCTGGGTAAAACCTAGTTGTCCCATGTGTCTTGTGTTTTTACACAGCCGAAATCACCATCATGCCTTTTCTATAAACCCAAGTCCACGTATGGGAATTTCCGCATGGTTACCTCACATTAATTGGCGTCGTATGTGGGAAATTCACATATTGGATCTATGGTTTCTACAGTTTCCATCCCACCAATCTACAATCCGTTGGTTCTTAGTGAATCAATCCGCTTCGCATCTGTAGCATACAAGCCACACCCGCCGGCCATGCAGCCATTTTTTTCGCTTCCACTTTAACGCGGTGGGATCTATCCTCCTTACGGATCCGATCTCATCGGTTCCAATGGATTCGACATTTTCATCAACGGCCATGGAATGTTCAATGACATCTTCCATTGGATCTAGTAGAAAGCTTGACTTGGCATCGAACCTGCACCCAACCTCTACACCAAAAATAGTCTATTGCTCTGATTGTGTGGTGACCCTGCATACCACTGCATGTTGTAGTATGCCAGTCGTTGATATAACATTCGCGAAGTACCAATCCGCAAATATTACATCCCCCAGAGTAGTACAACAGAACATAGATGGTCCATAACTCATTCACATATTATTACAAACCATACATATACATCATCTCGGAGCTCCTCCTGGGTCCAAAGAGGTTTACTCCTGGGTTTGAGGTGAACCCAACTTAACTTACAATATAAAAGTCTTAGCAGGTTATACATTTATTCCACTCGAGCTTATAAGTACTATAGTGTTCGTACTGCTCGGTTACTACTAATACTCTGGTAGTCTAAGCTTGTTCTCCTTCGGGAGCCTACCCGGTTCCGTAGACGATAAGGTAGTCTACGCCTTCTACTCCGCCTGAGAGGTCTGGCTCCTCGTAGCAGATCTCATCTGCTCCATCTTGTCCATCATTGGTTTCCTCGAGGTGATTCAGACAGTCTAAGCAAGGGATTATAAGAGGTATGAGTACGAGCGTACTCAGCAAGTTCATAATAGGAAAGGGGTGTTTAATGCAGTAGCTACGATATTAGACCAGAAAATCTAATACCAATGCATGTTTTTATAACCATTTCTTCAAAAGGTTGCTTTTATTCAGAAGAACTATGTCCGGCAGCATTCACCGGTTTTCTAGAACTTCATGGAGTTCCTTTCCGGCACGTTCACAGTTCCAAATCCCGGAACAAGGAGTGACAGGTCACGATTCATTGCACTCTGCAGAGGTGTGTTGCTTTACCCATAAGAGATCTTAACCATGGTACCAACCAGGCAGCTTTCCCGTCCACACTTTCGTAGTGTGAGGCCCGGTATAAGGTCCTAGTCAAATTATACTCCTTTGGGACCTCGCACACCCACCCTTTGTTGCAGTTTCGACCTTGGGTCCTCGCCGTCCTACATCACTTGGATGCCTTCCGACCTCGAGAACTATCAGGTTTCGTGACCTCGATACCTTCGTCGGTCGTTGCAACCCATCATAGACCGCATTACCGTGGGGACTTAGGGCTCCCCAACCACTCCGCTTGTCCCTAGGGACTCAAGTGACTACGGTAAGCGCATCCGTTGATGTACGAGAGGAAGAAGTACCATTGACTACTCCATCCCACTCCAGATCTTATTGTTGACATGAGTTTTACGGCACAAGAATGATTGGACGATATTTGTTGTTTAATCCTAGATGGATACAAACCCTTACAATGGAACCTCCACCAAAATCATACCATGGTTCCATTGCCCACCACTTAGTCATATTCGTAATTATGAAGATAGTAATTTTACTTTTTATGCAAGAGTGATAAGTATAGTAATTTGCAAGTAATTTGGTAAAAATACTCAAATTGACATGAGCAAGCGATAAACTTCCCTGAAGACTGCAAAGTGTTGCAGTTGGATGGTGTGGACTCACCCTTGTCCTCTATTTCTGAAAGATAGCATCATTGTCCGATAAGGGCAATGGTTAAAGAATCAAATATGCATGCTTTCAGCCTTTAGGGTTTGGTTCCCCCTTCCCGGTGTTTTATTATTTCATGTCAGAGGTGATTACTAAGAACAATTTAGGGATACTCCTTAAGAGTAAAATACTACCTTGGAATATTGCCAAGGTGTTTTTAAGTCCAAAAGAATTTATGGACTTATTTTATCATTAAAAATATGGAGTGTGATTTTTAATGATTATTATAATATTTATTCCTTGCATTTAATTATGACAGAATTTTTAATTGTCTCAAAAATTCCATTAGAATTTTATTCTGAGTGGTTTACATATGTTTACTTATTTTTTAGAGCTATATTTATTTTAGAAAATTCTATGAAAGTTTTTAATTAAATGGACATTTATGAAATGACCAAAATGCCCTCGGGACCACGTGTCAGGCAGCCCAAGCTGGTTAGGTTGGACCAGCCCGTTGGGCTCGGTCCAACCGACCCTGTTGCGCCGTAGACGCTGCCTCGCTCTAACCCTAGCTCTCCCCCACACGCTCTGGCGATTCGCGGTCGCCGCTGCCGTCGCCGCATTGTTCCGACCGCCTCTGGCCATCTCCGGCGACGATATTGGTCGCGGATGAACCGCCGTGGTGATGTTGGGCGCTGCAGCGTTGTTGTGGCCTGGCCTGGCTTGGCCTTGCGCCGCCGTGTCCCCGACGTGTGCCACCGTGGCCGCCATGTGCCTGTAAGTACTCCACCCCCACTCTCTCAGTTCTTCTTCCTCTTCGTCTAGCTTGAGCTGCGGCTGCTCCTCCTCATGTAGATGCCATGCCGTGCTGCTGCTACTGCTCTGTTGGCTGCTGCTGCTGTGTTTGATGTTGTTGTGCTTGTTGTTGTGCTTGCTGCTGTTGTGGTGTGCTAGCTGCTGTTGTTGCTCTACTGGCCCTATCCTATGCCATGATGTTTCCTGCTATATGCCATGGCTTGATGTCTTTTTGCATCCATGCTGTTGTGCATGCTACTGATCGTTTAGATGCTTACCTGGCCAGCCCTAGCCATTGATGTTGCTTAATTCTTGTGCTATGTCATTGCTCTAGCTCTCATGGCTCACTACTGTGAGTAGTTCTTGCATTTAGCAAGTGCCAGTGCCCATGGTGTATTGCTCATTGAGCTATAATTCATGGAAATGCTCTATTGAGCTTGGTTGTGGGCTAGATAGCTCCATCCCTTGATGGTGTGCTTCTGGATACAATTATATATCATTTATTTGATTATCTGTGATGCAATTGTTAATGAACTAGGGCTATTTAATTTATATGATTCATGGATTGGTGCTAGGCTTGTCTCTAGCATGTACTTGAATGCTCTGGCAAGCCCTGATGATCATATGATCACCAGTTGCTTGGTGGTTGCCTACTGTTCTATGGCTTGTGTCTCACTGGTGCTCTTCCTTATGTATGTGTGACATTCTAGCATGTGCTGGTGCATGCTCTTGCTTGCTCCAGCACCTACTGATGCTTGTAGTGATCCTCTGGATCATTTTCAATTATCTGATGCACTGTTTACTTATGTATCTTATTTATCTGTGTATCCTTGCTTGATTGAATAGATAAAAATGAGGTGAACTGTGTGTCAGTAATAATCCTATTATTTGATAAATTGGAGCTAGAGGGATGCCAACCATTGGTTGGGGACCCTAGCTCACTCTGAACCGTCCTGGGTGATGATGAAGTGGCTTTACTGGATGGTTTTTTGGGTTTGAGGTGGCCCTGTCAGCATCTTGTTGCTGACCAAGGGTAGCTCCCACTCTGTGGCTTGTTGTGGCTATCATATGCTTTCTGGTTGATCCCTGGTTGGATCTCTAGTAGCCTTTGCTGTTGAAAACATAAATAGACAAGAATTTGTCTATATGTCTGATGGTGTAGCTAGCTATAAGGTGCTAGGTGACTCTGGCTGGCTAGATAGGATCAAATCCTTGCTGGATTTCCTTGGTTGTGTCACTGTATTGACACAACCAGTGTTCCCTTGGATGAATTCCTGCTGGCTTATCCCATGTTTTGCTTGCACCAAATGGCTAGTAGCCAAGTGATGATAAATACAGGGTATGCCAACCCTTTTGGCTTCTGTGGTATATGCATATGCTTATTTATGAGCAAAACAAATGCTTGCTCATGTTCATCTGTGTATACCTCACTCCAGCTCCTAGATTATGTGCTGATGTAGAGGATTTGCTTCTGGCTGAGGTCTTAAGCTTGCCCTGCTCCTCCTGGCTAGCTTGTCATTGCAATACATATGTTTTAACCAAGTATCACAAAGGGGTGCCTCTATGCCGCCTGTACAAAGGTCTAAGGAGAAAGCTCGCATTGGATTTCTCGCTTTTGATTATTCTCAACTTAGACATCCATACCGGGACAACATAGACAACAGATAATGGACTCCTCTTTAATGCATAAGCATTCAACAACAGATAATATTCTCATAAGAGATTGAGGATTGTTGTCCAAACTGAAACTTCCACCATGGATCATGGCTTTAGTTAGCGGCCCAATGTTCTTCTCTAACAATATCCATGCTCAAACCATTCAACTCATGATAAATCACCCTTACTTCAGACAAGACGAACATGCATAGCAACTCACATGATATTCAACAAAGTGAAATAGTTGATGGCGTCCCCAGGAACATGGTTATCGCACAACAAGCAACTTATAAGAAATAAGATACATAAGTACATATTCAATACCACAATAGTTTTAGGCTATTTTTGCCACGAGCTATATATTGCAAAGACAAAGAATGGAATTTTAAAGGTAGCTTTCAAGCAATTTACTTTGGAATGGCAGAGAAATACCATGTAGTAGGTAGGTATGGTGGACACAAATGGCATAGTTTTTGGCTCAAGGATTTGGATGCACGAGAAGTATTCCCTCTCAATACAAGGCTTAGGCTAGCAAGGTTGTTTGAAGCAAACACAAGTATGAACCGGTACAGCAAAACTCACATAAGAACATATTGCAAGCATTATAAGACTCTACACTGTCCTCCTTGTTGCTCAAACCCTTACCAGAAAATATCTAGACTTTAGAGAGACCAATCATGCAAACCAAATTTCAACAAGCTCTACAGTATTTCTTCACTAATAGGTGCAAAGTATATGATGCAAGAGCTTAAACATGAGCACAACAATTGCCAAGTATCAAATTATTCAAGACATTATACCAATGACCACATGTAGCATTTTCTGTTTCCAACCATATAACAATTAACGAAGCAGTTTCAACATTCGCCATGAACATTAAGAATAAAGCTAAGAACATATGTGTTTATATGAAACAGCGGAGTGTGTCTCTCTCCCATACAATGAATGCTAGGATCCAATTTTATTCAAACAAAACAAAAACAAGAACATACAAACGCTCCAAGTAAAGCACATAAGATGTGACGGAATAAAAATATAGTTTCACTAGAGGAACCTGATAATGTTGTTGATGAAGAAGGGGATGCCTTGGCATCCCCAAGCTTAGATGCTTGAGTCTTCTTGAAATATGCAGGGATGAACCACGGGGGCATCCCCAAGCTTAGAGCTTTCACTCTCCTTGATCATATTGTATCATCCTCCTCTCTTGATTCCTTGAAAACTTCCTCCACACCAAACTCAAAACAAACTCATTAGAGGGTTAGTGCATAATCAAAAATTCACATGTTCAGAGGTGACATAATCATTCTTAACACTTCTGTACATTGCACAAAGCTACTGAAAGTTAATGGAACAAAGAAATCCATCAAACATAGCAAAACAGGCAATGCGAAATAAAAGGCAGAATCTGTCAAAACAGAGCAGTCTGTAAAGACGATTTTTTCTGGGGCACCAGACTTGCTCAAATGAAAATGCTCAAATTGAATGAAAGTTGCGTACGTATCTGAGGATTACTCACGTAAATTGGAAGATTTTTCTGAGTTACCTACAGAGAACACTGCCCAAATTTGTGACAGCAAGAAATCTGTTTCTGCGCAGTAATCCAAATCTAGTATGAACCTTACTATTAAAGACTTTACTTGGCACAACAATGCAACAAAATTAAGATAAGGAGAGGTTGCTACAGTAGTAACAACTTCCAAGACTCAAATATAAAACAAAATTGCAGAAGTAAAATCATGTGTTGTCTCCCATAAGCGCTTTTCTTTAACGCCTTTCAGCTAGGCGCAGAAAGTGTGAATCAAGTATTATCAAGAGATGAAGCATCAACATCATAATTTGTTCTAATGATATAATCAAAAGGTAACTTCATTCTCTTTCTAGGGAAGTGTTCCATACCTTTCGTGAGAGGAAATTGATATTTAATATTACCTTCCTTCATATCAATAATAGCACCAACAGTTCGAATAAAAGGTCTTCCCAATATAATGGGACAAGATGCATTGCATTCAATATCCAAGATAACAAAATCAACGGGGACAAGGTTGTTGTTAACCGTAATGCGAACATTATTGATCCTCCCCAAAGGTTTCTTTGTAGAATTATCAGCAAGATTAACATCCAAATAACAATTTTTCAATGGTGGCAACTCAAGCATATTATAGATTTTCTTAGGCATAACAGAAATACTTGCACCAAGATCACATAAAGCATTACAATCAAAATCATTGACCTTCATCTTAATGATGGGCTCCCAACCATCTTCTAACTTCCTAGAAATAGAAGTTTCGCGATTTAATTTCTCTTCTCTAGCTTTTATGAGAGCATTTGTAATATGTTTTGTAAAGGCCAAATTTATAGCACTAGCATTAGGACTCTTAGCAAGTTTTTGTAAGAACTTTATAACTTCAGAGATGTGACAATCATCAAAATCTAAACCATTATGATCTAAAGCAATGGGATCATTGTTCCCAATATCTTGAAAAATTTCAGCAGTTTTATCACAAGCAATTTCAGCAGTTTTAGCAGTTTTAGGCAGTTTTTCAAGGTTTGCATTAGGAGTAGAAACGTGGGATTTCTATTTTCGTGCCCTGGGGTTGTTAGTTGTACCCAGTTTTCCCCAGCCCCTTAGTTTTTTCTCAGTTTTCCCCAAGCCTATGTATGAAACCCGCACAGACGGAAGGAATCCGTTTATTTGGACGTTCTGTGCTGACGTGTTGCGCCGCATCGTCTGTGGGGCCGCGTCGTGTGGGGCCGCATCGTGTGGGGCCGCGTCGCGTGGGGCTGGTAGAAAAGGACCGCGTGGGACAGGACGAGAAGCGTTTGGTTGCACGTGAGCAGGAGCTGGGTTTTGTCTCTCTCGGCCCAAATTGGCATTTTTAAGAGCACCTTTTCCCCTCTTTCTCTCTCTGTCTTTTTCACCAAATTAGTATCAAATCTAGAGAAGCTTCTATTTCTGTCTTTCTTCAATATGGCAGCAAATCTAGTAGCAAATCTCTGGGGTTATTTATGCCTTTTGGCCCTCGTTTTTTGCCCAATATGGCAGCAAATCTAGAAGCTAGTATATGATAAATTCACAACAGCATAATCAGAAAACTAAGTATAATACATAAACTGCATACAGCAGCCAAAAGCAGCCAATAACGTTGTTAATGTTCACGACAAACTAAGCTGAAAAATATACAAGACGCACGCAATGTATGGACAACAAGAAGATTAGGATACCCCAGGATGAATAAATTTGTTCTTCATTCCTCCTCATATATTTCTTCTTTTCTCCATTCGTGCATTACCCCAAGGAAATATTCATTGAACTCCTTCCGTCTGCAGTGTGAGGCCAATACATCCTCCAAACGGTATGGCCTGTGTTCATTTCTCATACCGTAGAGTCCTATTCTATCCACACGTAGTGGCCACTCATCCCAGGCCTTTGTATCATGAGAGTACTCTCTGATATAACCCAAATCCGTGTAGTAGATGCTGCCAGGTCGAAGTGTCGGGTACACTCTGGTGTCGACGGAGAGACACCGGATATAATTCACGAAGAAGGCATTACTGCCAATGTTACTGACCGGATGGAGAGAGCGGCTCTGAGTGTCCACACGGTACACCAATGGTTTGCCCGCCAAAGCCTCGCTGACCAACAACACAAGCAGCAGATCACCATCCGAGTTCACAAGGTAGAACTTCTGATGTCCAAGTTCTGGAAATGAAATTAGTGTCTTCATCTTGACAAAGGTTTCATGCGCTGCTGCAACTGTACATTGGTGCACACTATTCTTCCGTTCTCAAAATTGTCCGCAGCTACTGCATACAGTTCACCATTGAACGGGGTAATGCAACGCAGACAATGGTTCTTGATCGAAAATCTTACTTCTCCCCAATCTTCATTTATATCCTTAGTCGGAGTGCTCTCATCGACCCAACCAATTTCCGCCGGGTAATGTGCGGCAACGAAGACCATAGTCGGGGATTTGATAACAGCGACTGATTTCAGAAAAACAGATGGCATCTGCGCCTCAAACATAGTGTTCGATTTCTTTGTGAGTGGGTTCAGAAGCCGTATCTTGTGCGGCGGGTTCTTCTGGGCAAGCACGATGACGCCACGGCAAAAGCCGACGAAGTAGTATCTAAAATATATTGATGAAGATAACATTCAGCACTAAGATGTTTAAAATTGAAAATAAAAAGGTAGATATGGAGGAATTTGAACCTTGTATGAACTTCCGATAGATCTATGGTGACGTAGCGTGATGTGCCGAGTTGGAGGAAGGTGAACTCAGCGACGCGTGGAAGGGCGTGGTCTAGCATGATCCATTCATCCAGGTGCACGTCGGGCTCAGGCAAACCTGAGCGCCAATTTCTACAGACTTGCCTCATAGCAGAGTAGGTGTCGGCGTACTCCTCGTTCGCCAGTAAGCATTCGCCGATCTTGTGAAGTGGTCCATCAGCCGAGAGAGAGGCCCAGTTCACGGAGGCGCCGTGCTTGGATGTGCCACCCTCGGCGGCGACGCGCTCGGCAGCGACGGGCTCGGCGGCGACGGGCTCGGAGGCGACGGCCGCCGGCGCATTCTTCTTCTCCATCGCCGGCAGGGTAGCGTGCGTACGGCGGTTGGGGTTTTTTCGATTTGGAGAAGTTGATGGGACGTGAGAGGGGTGGTTTCGTGCGTGAGCGAAAATGAGACGACTGTGTTCAGAGGGAGGGAGGGAGGGAGGGGCTTACGCGTCCTAAATGCGACCCACGTCCTACGCGTCCACTATTTGCACGTCTGCACCGCGACACGCGTCAACAATGGCACGTCTTCCACTTCTGCACCGCAACACGCGTCCTCGGGTCTAACCCTGGAAATTTAGATATACTCAGGTATACCCTCGAGTCATATACTAGCATTTTTTGTGTGCTCAGTTTTCGCCTTGAGTGCTAATACTGGCTAGTGCAATATACTCAGTTTTACCCTCAAGTGGCTGGTCAACGGAGAGTCAACAAATGGGATTAACTAGTTAAATGAGTTATTTAATGTGCAAAAAATTCCGAAAAAGAGTGGCACTTACTCATTGAGTCTTTACCACAAATTGCCACTTCTCAAATCATAGATAAATCATAGATAAATCAAGTTTCACCACAAATTGCCACTTATCAAATCACCTAGTAGCTATGAAGGTGCATGGTTTTCCATAATAAGCCGTACCCAAAACAGCTTTCCCCAAAACATACTTTGTCTGAATGAGGCCATAATTTTCACACTCATGTAGATTTGTATTGCAAATAGTTTGAGGTATGCCAAGATGGGTTTCATTGTACAAAACACGCATTTTCTATTTTTTAAATCTCATATTTGAATCCCTTAGTCTGTTTACTACTCACTTGCCCTTGGTTTCTTGATACTACTCAGTTTTGCTCTCTCCCTTCACAAACTCTCACAGACGCCCAACATTGCCCTGATTGGTCTAGCCCATGTCACGCGGATCGTGCCCGCTGACCGTTGATCGTATGATCTAACGGGCAGGATAACCCCTATCTCTCTCTCTGGTCGGGGCCACCACCCTCTCTCTCTCTGTCGTCGGTTAGCTTCACGCAAAGTTTGGTTTTCTGCATTATTTTTCACGAGCTAAATTATAAAATCTTTTTAGGCATTACTTTTCACGCAAAAAAGGATAAACCATCACCGATTTGTTGTAGCCATTACTTTTCACGCAAAAAATGATACACCATCACCCATTTCTTGTAGCCATTACTTTTCACGCAAAAAACGATAAACCATCACCGATTTTGTTGTAGCCATTACTTTTCACGCAAAAAATGATACACCATCACCCATTTCTTGTAGCCATTACTTTCCATGCAAAAAACGATAAACCATCACCGATTTTGTTGTAGCCATTACTTTTCACGCAAAAATTGATACACCATCACCCATTTCTTGTAGCCATTACTTTTCACGCAAAAAACGATAAACCATCACCGATTTTGTTGTAGGCATTACTTTTCACGCAAAAAATGATACACTATCACCCATTTCTTGTAGCCATTACTTTTCACGCAAAAACGATAAACCATCACCGATTTTGTTGTAGCCATTACTTTTCACGCAAAAAAATGATACACCATCACCCATTTCTTGTAGCCATTACTTTTCACGCAAAAAATGATAAACCACCAACGATTTGTTGTAGCCATTACGGTAAATGATAAACTATCACGAATTACCATTTCTTTTAGGCATTACTTTTCACGATAAAATGATAAACTATATCACGAAGTTCCATTTCCGTCAAGATACTCCGCATTACTTTTTTGTTGAGATATATACCCCCACAACGGTCGTCTCCTCCTTAATTTATTGTGTAAACCCCCACAACGGTCATCTCCTCCTTAATTTATTGTGTAAACCCCCACCAACGTTCACCTCCTCCTTATTTTATTGTGTAAACCCCTACAACGGTCATCTCTCCCTTATAAACACCCACACGGCCATCCCTTGTGTCAATAGGTTCTGCCTCTCTCTTCTTCGTTCACATACACTTGATCCATTGCCATGGCTTCCACGTCTCGGACGCGGACCGGAAGGGGAAGGGGAAGGGGAAGGGGAAGGGAAAGGGGAAGTGGATCATCATCATTGCCACCACCACCGTCAACACTGCCATTGATCATAGAGGAGTTCTTCATCGTTGTCTATGAAGACCCTTTGGTCAAGAAGGTACGTACGCGTTCCCACATATATGATGCATGTGATTAATTATGGGCATGTTCTAAAAAACCTTTAATTTCAAACGATCGGCGCTCGATCTCTTTGTAGGCTCTCCCAAAAAAGTTTGCGGACCATCTTGACGGCCAGGAGCCAGCTAAGGTGTATCTGCGAGTAGCTGACTGTGGTCCTCGTCTCTGGACCGTGGAGGTCCTATTTGACGGTCAAGGCCGGATGTACCTCGAC
Organism: Lolium perenne; assembly: GCF_019359855.2. NCBI lineage: Eukaryota > Viridiplantae > Streptophyta > Magnoliopsida > Poales > Poaceae > Lolium > Lolium perenne. Next base: position 187,365,327 of record NC_067245.2, read on the forward strand.
AAGGGCTGGGAGAATTTCACCATCGCGCACGGTGTGGATTTCGGCTGCTTCGTACACTTCAAATATGAAGGCGATGATGTGCTCACAGTGAAGGTGTTCGACGGAACAATGTGCAGGAAGTACTACTACTCGGACGACGAAGATACTAACGATGAAAGCGACGACGACGTGAAGCCATGCATCCATCCCCTTTAGATAAGGGGATTATGACCAAGAATATATATGTAGCTTCATATGCATCGATTTAGAGATCTAGCTATTTTCTATATATTATGCATGTAAAAAATAATATCGCATTTCCACTATTATTCGAGCACCACATCCTCCAAACGATGTCGATGCCGATATCGGCATGGTCAGAACGGCTATGCTCACCGCCACTGCTAGGTCAACGTCGGGATGCACAATGTTTAGCATAAGAGTCATTTTAGATTAAGCTGCGAAAATAGTCACCTGCCACAGCGGTCATTGGCTGCGGAGGCCCCACAGAGCGGCAATATAATTTTCTATAAATAAATAGACGACCCACTGGTCATTTGCTGCGGCAGCCCCATAGAGCGGCCCCATTTGTCATTGGCATCACCGCGTATACAATCAGGAAATAAAACGGCCCACGCGTCAGCGGTAGATGGATGGCTACCCGTCAGCACGAGACGGTCAGAGAGGAACTGACCTGACGGTAACGGTAAGGCCTCTGACCTGACGGCAACCCGCGTCTTCGAGGGGTTTCAAACTAGAGGGAGGGGAAAGCTGAGGAAAAACTAACAAGCTGGGGAAAACTGAGTACAACTAACGAAGCAGGGGCACGAAAATAGAAATCCCTAGAAACATTACCAACACCAATTATTTTACCATTGATAGTAGGAGGTGTAGCAACATGTGAAGCATTAGCATTACTAGTGGTGGTAATAGTCAAAACTTTAGCTACATTATCATCTTCAGCATTTTCTTCTTTTTCCCACCTAGCACGCAATTCGGCCATCAATCTAATATTCTCATTAATTCGAACTTGGATGGCGTTTGATGTAGTAACAATTTTATTATCAATGTCCTCAGGTTTAGCAGCCTTTTTATTAATTAAATAAGATTATGACGTAGACATGTATGCGATTCGGTTTTCAGCATTTGAAAGCTTATTTTGCAAACCTGAAATCTCCATATTCAAATTTTCAAGTTGATTTCCTATATTTTTCAACAAAGCAGATTGTTCATTCATAGTTTTAGTAAACAATTGATTTTGCTCATATTGTGATTGCATAAAGCTCTTAGTAGATCTTTCAATTTCTAACATCTTTTCCTCATTAGGCGAAACATATCTACCATAAGAATTACCATAATCATTATGTGATGACCCAGCGTACCACTGCATGGTGTAGTACACAAGTCGTTGACATAACACAAGTGAAACACCGTTCCACTCATATTACATCTCTCAGAGTGGTACAACAGAAACATATGCGAGTCCAAGGTATGTCTATAGAAGTACACACGAACTGTTTACATAAGATCAACACAACCTCCTACTTTACAGTGAGGTAAAACTTCAAATAAAGCTCCAGAAGAACGACTCGTAGTCTATCTTATTGCTAACTCAAGATTATGAGCTACTTGGCTTGCTATAGCAATCTAGCTACTTAGGTGCTAGGATTAGGGAAAGGTTCCCTTCTGTTACTAGTCTAGGTTTCCATAATAGCTGATGCAGAAGTTGACTCCATTGACTTCTTTGATTGGATTCTTCATCTTGTTGCAGTTGACTCCTTTGTCTTCGAGTTCCACGGTAGTTTCTCCTTCGGTGCCTTGATCTAAGAAGGGGGTTCAAACGAGATAGAATGAGTACGAGCGTACTCAGCAAGTTCATATTAGGAAATATGTGTATCATGCACTAGCTACAGCCATAGACCAGAAAGTCATAGGCTAATGCAAGTTTTTGTAAACATTTCTTCAAAAGGTTTATTTTATTCTGAAAACTATGCCCGTCAGTCTTCACAGGTTGACCAGAACTTCGTGGAGTTCCTTTCCTGCCGCGTTCGCAGTTCCCTTCCCGGAATAGGGAGTGACAGCCACAATTTGATACACTCTGCAGAGGTGCGTTACTTTTCCCACAAGAGATCTCACCCTTTTTGCCATCCGCAGGGACTTGCCCCCGTTCACACTTCCTTTGGTGTGAGGCCAGGTATAAAGATCCAAGCCCACACCGCCTTCTCCGCGACTGCAAACCCACCCTTTTGTCCACCCGCACACCTCCAGTAGACTTCCCCCGATAATACGGCTTTACTCATGGTGTACTTTGGACAATCCTTCATAGATCGTAGAGCCATCATCACTAATGGATGGGGATTTAAAAGGCTATCCCAACCTACGGCAGTGCCTCCAGCACCCCACCGGCTCTACCAATCCGTTGGCGTGCAGAAGGGAAAAGATACAGCTGGCTTTTCCAGAGCCATTATAGATCTCATGGTCAACGCGGTTTGTACGGCGCTAGAATCACTGGACGGCATTGGTAATTTAATCCTAGGGTGATATAACCCATTGCAATGGAACCTCCACCATATCAACACATACCATGGTTCCATTGCCCACCACATAGTCATATTCATAATTGTAAAATAATACTTTGCTTTTCAATGCATGAGTGATAAGTATAGTACTTTGCATATAGTTTGATAAAAATAATCAAATGACATGAGCAAGCGATGAACTTGCCTTTCTTGACTGCAAGATTATGCAGGCAAAAGCTTCAATACGTGATAACTCCAAATTCTGAAATACCATCATCGTCCGGTAAGGACAATGTTTAAAGAACTGGCAAAGATGCTATAATGCATAGTATGAGATGCAATCGTCCTGAGCGTAACCTAACCTCGATGATTTAGGATATATGAGTTGTAAAGATTTCTTTAGGGTTGGTTGCACTTTTAGAATGGTTCTCAAACAAGGTTCTTATTAGGGTTTGGTTATATTAGCATTATAATCAAGTGATATAAGACATCATAACAAGTACACACATAAAGAATAGTGGTGGAACAATATGTAAAGAACAGTGGTCAATTTTAAGTTCTACAGGACATGGTTGATGATTATTTATATTATACTTCAAAAGAATAACTTTTGAAGAACATGTTAATTAAGAAATAATGAGTATTTCAAAGAAGAACTATAGCTTCTATGGGTTGGTTGACATATGTACTTCAAAAGAATAACTTTTGAAGAACAGGTTAAATAAGAATATGAACTACTATACATAGGAGCTATGTAACTCTAGGGTTTACTATGGTTTCACCATTGCTTCACTAAGTAATCTCTAATTGCTTCTAAGCTAAATGGATTATCATCTCCTAAGTAGGGTTTAGTGGAATAGGGACATGTGATGTGAATTGCTACACAAGGTTGGTACTAGGGTTTATCATTATAGTTATACTAGGGTTTGATGATTGAGGTTGACCTTAATGGTATGGTATATAGGATTGATGATCAATGGTGCTAACATGTAGTAACAAGCTAGGGTTTATACCTATGTGATACTAGTGAATCATATAGGTTTTAATTAAGAATAGAAACATGAAATGATAATCTCATGTGACTTGGTTTATGCTAATGGATCATAAGCATGCATTCCTTGGTCACATAATATGGTTCTCTATGTAAGGTGAAATTCACATGATCACATGTGATAAGCAACTAGGGTTTTAGGGTTTAACATTTTGACATGATCACATAAAATAATGGGATCCAGGTGTCTTACTCAAATTGAAACTAGGGTTTCTAAATTATGGTACAACTCCTAAAATGATGGTTGGACATATAGGTGTGGTAACTAATTACTTTGAATCAAAATTAGGAATGGTTTGACATTTTATTAATTTTCACAAGATTTAATAATTAGAGCAACTCCTATTTAGGTGTTAATTAAGAATCAGGGTTTAATAATTGTTATTAGGTTTTAAAATATTTAATTTGTTAACTTAAGAATGTTTAAGTAAATGAGTTTTGATTTACCAAAATAATATTGGCTTATAATATTTTCTTGAGTTATTACTATTTAAAGAAAATGGTAAATAGTAATTTGTAATTAGGGTTTATGAATTACCACTAATAATTAAGTTAATGCAAATATGATAAAGAAAATTAATCTTAACATTTTACTTAGTTACTGAATAGTTAAAAGTTAATTTTTGGAACTTAATTATTTATTGAATTCAATTTGCATTTTAAATAAATGAAATGGCATAATTAATAAGGTTAAAAATAAGTGAATTTTTATTTTGACACACATTTTTGTTTTATATTTTATTTGGATAGAGTTTATTTTTGTGAGCATTTTGATATATTATTTATATTTTTCTGAGTTGAAATGGATTTTATACAATTTTGCAAAGTTTCAATGATTTTCTGGAATTTGTAATTAAACGAAAATAGTAAACGTACCGGTTCATACCCTAGCCACTGCGACTGACTGGTGGGGCTACTGCCACGTTGGCTGCCACGCAGGCAAAGACTAGTCAAAGAGGACTGGGGCCGTTGACCTTACCGACGGTTAAACGCCGGCGGCCAGAGCACGGTGGCGCCGCCGCTACAAGGTACCCCTGGATACGTGGTTGGTACCAGTCGAACGAGAAGAAGACGAGGAACACGATGGTGGTGATGGATTGGACTATTGGTCGTCGGAACCATGTCGGAAAACATGTCCCGCGGCGGTGCTCTCCGGCGAGGTATTGAAATCGAGCTAGAGACGGAGCTAGGAAGCGAAAGTATGCTCTAACGGCGCGCAAACTCACCCTGAACCTGCTGGTGTGGTCGGCGACGACGATTGTTGACGGAGACGACGGCGATTGACTGTTTCCCGGGGAACCCGAGTGAAAGGGAACGGTGAAGTCCTCCTGGTTCCGAGCTCCCCTTGATGCCTGCTTGCTCCCAGAGGATCTATACGCCAAGGCGCATCTCCTCGACCATGCGCCGGAGGCTGAGGTGGCCTGTACCGCCGTGTTCATCATTGACGCCGGCGATAGAGCGTGGAAGAACACGAGAGATAGAGGGCTACTGAGAGAGAATGGATGGGCGTCGAGGTATTAGGGTTTCTTGGAGAAGCGCTTAGCCTATTTATAGAGCTTGGCGAGGGCAAATGAGGAAGTTCACCGCCGGCGACGGCCGAGATGTGGCGGTGACAATGGTACTGTAAACGAGCACGAATCGAGATGTTGGATAGGCTCGGACGCGAGAGGAGTTGGGCGCGGTTCTGAGAGGTCTGACGACGTCCGGGGCGTCCCTATCCATCACGGTGAGGTGGCCGGGGTGCTCCTGTGTGCTGTCGTCGTTGGAGAAGACGACGATCTCGTTTTTCCTCTCGCACGATTTTTAAAGCAGGCGAAACGGTAAGTGGCTTTGGGCTGGGCCGCGTCTGGGCTGTGTTGGCCTGCTCGGCTGGTGCAATCGGGCTGCGACGATGGTGGTGATGGGATGCTGCGATGCTGAGGTCCAGGTAAGTTTCCCTCCACTTCTTATTTCAAATTTTTGTTTTGCATTTTGTTTTCTGGTTTGAATTTACTATTTGATTTCAAATTTGAACTCTGGCTTATTTTGCAGGTTCAAAACTATTTGAATATCAATACCATTTTATGATAATACCCACTGCATTGTTTTGTTTTTAAACAACCATTTATAATGGATTAACTTTAGTTCTTATAAAGCACAAGTTAAAATTCAAATAGATATGAATTTTAGGGTTTAATTCAATTACTTTAAATTTAGGAATCAATTCTGTTTTAAAAGATGTAAAATTGATAACATGTGAATGGTGAACATATTATATTTTGCAAGTGCTTAACCATATTGATTATTCATATAAAAATTAATTATGGCTAGGGTTTAACAAATGGTAAAGGAAATGGGATTGGTTCATGATTTTATGTGAGTGATTATTTCTAGGGTTTAAGAAAATAGTTGAACAAACTCTATAATTATCAATCTTGCTTAGCAACTTCTAGCTTAAATTATCTGAGATAGATCTTATGCTCATCATGATTAACTCCACTACTTATCTGAATACTATTTTATTTGGTTCACTCAACAAGGTATTTGGATAGCAAAGTAAAATAGGGTATTGGGTTCATCCTACTCACCAAATGGTATTTAATACTAAGCATTTATAACTTGGTTTATACTTGTGATCCATGATACACAAGTGGGGACATAATATTTTATGTAGGATGGATACTACATGAAAAGGTTTAGGGTTTTGCATAAGCTTCACTAAATTGAAGTATAAATAGGCATGAGGTATGGCAGGGTTATAATTATAATCCAAAGTAATCCATGGTTTAACTTATCATCTATGTCTACAAGGTATGACCATGTATTAGACAAGATTCACTCATTCCTCACTAATCTCTCTTTAATATTCCTCTCATCACACTCATCCTAGATTCTTAGGGTTTATAATTAATACCAAGTTGTGATGATTATGGAATTGGTCTCCTAAGGTATTACTATAGGGTTCTCACTTCCAAGATCCAATATTGACTTGAACAACTAGGATTAGTACTTCTCTAATATTCTTGTATGAACATGGCTATGGTTAGCATCTATAATCTCTCTCACTTCTAAATGTCTTGTAATAGCCTAAGGTCCTACTCAAGATATGATGATATGATCCTCTAAATATATGGTTTGCCTAGGGATTCTACCTTGCAATATTATGTAGCTTGTTCTTCAGAAATCTGATAAACCTTCATCTTGTGGTATGCCTCCACCTCCTAGCTTCTTCATCTTGATCCTAGATAATTCCCATGGAGTGGCTCTATGTGTTTGTTACCATGTATCATGGTACTTGATGAGCAAATGGATGAAGGGTGTAGCTCTATTTATAGGCTTGGGCAAGCTCTAGTATCATGACACATAGGTGGTGACTCTTGTGTTGGTTAGATGACTAAGGTGCTTGGTTGTCATGCCCTCATCCATAGCAATCCTTTGAGCATGAGGTGGCAAAGCTTAGGATGCAAGTCATGTAGATATTTTCATCCTATGTGGCAAGATCATTATCCTCTCATATGATTTATTCTTGGATAGCCAAGTGGCATTTGTTACTAAATATCTTGTGGATGGTTTATTAATGTTGATGAGTCACTATATCATATTTGATTTGATTTATATTATAATATTGGTCAAAAGGTCAAAGTTGAGGGTTATTCCTCAAATTTGGATAGTTGGATTTGATTTCACCAAGGCATGATCATATGAGTTTCAAAATACTCATAGTTAATTTTATTCAAATAGTTTGAACTATAATTCGTAATGTAAACGGATTTAGTTTTATGATATTCCATGTATTTAATAAGTTATGATTTAAATAAGAATGTTTGGCTTTTATGCACTTTAGGCCCTGTGGTTTACCTTATTTATAAGTGAATTAAATTACACACAAAGGTAGTTGCTAACTTTTAAGTATTATTAAGTTAGGGTTTGATTCTTAACTAATGTGTTGTTGTAAGGAATGCCATGTTGAGATCTTTTATAAGATCTTGTAGTTGACCCTTACTTAAGGTTTTGTTTGTTGTAATTCTACTACTATTTGATCTAGCCCAAAGATCAAATCATCTCTACCCAAAACAAGGTTTTAGCAAAGATCACAGTGAAGTTTATAGCGCTTGACTTGATGATCTACTTCAATTCCAGCAAGTCAAGTGAAACTTCAGTTACTGTGGTAAGTTTTATGTGAAGCGCGAAAATTCCCCGGATTTTCTATGCATGAATGCAATGCACACTTTGGTGTTCTTTTTTTTTTATAGCCTCTAAACCTGGGATATTACAGCCTCTCCCCCTTAAACTGAACTTCGTCCCGAAGTTCGAACGCTCTCATGTTTCGGAATGTGGAACGGACTTGAACAGATCACAATTCTTTCAAACTCCCTAGTGATCTCATTAGATATAATTGAATATATCCCTTGTCCAGATCCTTCCTGAAGTCTTCTGATGTCTGGCACTGATACTTTCTTTAATTCTATGATTTCTTCCAATATTCTAAGCTTATAGTCTTGCTATTCAAAGATCCTTGGTTTAGGACATCTTATTGTGTTAATGGGCTTTACTAATGGTTGTGGTGACATCTTCCTATTTGGGTACTCAAAGCTTGGTTCTACCAGCTGCGGTAATCCAGCTGTGGTGTAATGTGGTACTATGGTGTACCAGCTGCGATGTTCAAACCTTGATTCTAAAAGATTGGTTTTAAAGTAAGGTATTGTTTTCCCTTACTACCATAACGAAAGTAATGGTACTTCGTAAGGTATTTACAATAAGCATGGTCCTGGTGGTTTAGTCCTACGAATGGATTAGACTCATTTAGTCCATCCAATCATGGCTTCTAGTTTATGCTAGTTATCTTCCTTTTGGTTTCTTTAGGTTCCATGAAAGGAATCTTTCTAATAGGCTTATGTTTTAGTATGGTCAAACTCCTTCGGTCTTAAGCCTTCTTAAGCTTTGCATGTCCTCCGATAACTTCTTCATCCAACTTCATTTTCTAATACTTACTTAAGTTCTCTGGGTTTTGAGTAATAACAATTACCCACTCTAGTTAAGGTCTAACCCTTACTTCCTCGAGATATGAACCTCGGCTTCTGGTCTGACAACCTCCTGAGAGTACTTTTATATGGGTAGTTCCCAACAACCTTATAAAAATAAGATCGGACTTCCTCTCAGTTCAGACCTTCTTCTTGGTCCATCATACTCCCAATATTACATCTTAATACTTCTCATTCAGCCTTCCTCTCCCCCTTGGAGTTTACTAATAATCTTCAAACTTCCTTTCTTCTAATCATTAAACTCCAAGGGTAGGTAGTTGGTTTAAGTCTGGTTTATATTTTGTACCTTTCTAAAGTCTCACGAAGAATTCTTTGCGGTGTATCCACACAGTTGTGGGTATCCATTATGAATCCTCCGACTAAATATTTACCAACCACGAGATATCAGCTGTGAAATACTAGCTGCGGAATCCCCCTTTCCTTTAGGGTAAAGAAATGTTCAGGCTGTGGCTATCTGGTACCAGCTGCAGACTACCTAGTACCAGATGTGGCTTATTGGATACCAGCTGTGGCTATGTTATGGTTCTAGTCAATATCTACTTACCAGCTGTGGCTACTTACATAGTTTTAGTTAAGATATACCTAACTTTCACTGCTTTCTCTTCATGATTATCCTATATCAGCTGCGGTCTTATTATACCAGCTACGACTTCACTTGTCTATTTTCCTTCTTCTAGGGTTTGTTTTGCAAGATAACCACTTGTTGACACTATAAAAATAGTATTGTAAGTGACTTCACTTGCATTCTCTTCTTCCAGAATGAATACAGCTCTACTTCTACTACTCCATATTCACTATTTTTCTCACTTCCGTGATACTTCCATGTTGAAGTACTCCTTGATTAAGGATAGAAGTGAGTTTGATTGGTCCTTACTGTAGAGTATTGTGGTTGCTTCCCACAATTTGACTTCTTTCTTCCAGTGAACATTCATCTTGACTCCAAAATCCTCAGAATTCGTCACTTCCTCACACGAATACCTTTACCCTCTAGACCTATAACATCAAGTAAGAGCTTGATATTGCAACATGCATTTGCATATCAAAGTCAAACTTCATGTATGGATCTAGTCAATCAATGAAGATTCAAGAAAATCCAAGAAAAATCCAGCTTTGTGCTTATAATACACATCCTTATATGCCTGAATATAGTAGTTGGGTAAAACATCCCTAAACATCAGGATCAGATATGTAGTATATAACACCACATAAGATAGGTTTAGGTTGTGATACTTAGCACAATACGTGAATTTCTACTATTTGTCTCAACATTTGTCTTAATTGCACATTTGCAATGAGACAAACTTGAAACAAAATGGCCTGAGATAGTTGAAGTTAACCTAGTTTTCTTTGGAAGTACTAACAAAATAGTATACCATATATGTGTGCTATTGAGGACTACTTCCTGTAATTCAATTAGTTCTAACATGTCTACTCTAAACACATGATTGTTTAGAATATACCACCTATAACTCTAGGTTTTCTCTAGGATATATGCTATAAATAAGCCTTCATTAAATTAAGGACTATGGTTCTAACATACTTGGTACAATTCTTAGGATTTTAAGGCCTAAGCTTTCGAACTATTCCTTAAATCCTACTCCTTATCATCCTTTTGTTATCGTACTTATGATGTTCTACTCCATCATACCATGATTCTCAAGTGAATCATATATGAATACCTAGTTTATTATTGAAAGTAGACTCATGTAACTCCTATCACTCTTCCTTACCTCCTATGATTGACTCATCATAGACATATACTACCTTATATAACTTATCTCCCTTACTTAACATCAGTCATTTGACATTTTTAATGACTCTTACCTAACTATAACTTGCATTGGTATACTTCTTCCAATAGGATATCTTCCTTATGGTTGTATCCTCTCTTTGGACTACCATGTATTGTATACCAATTGTGGTCTACTACCACCCATTATCTTAAGCTTCAATGGTGTTCTAATTATTTGGAATGAAGCAAGATAACTAACTAACTTCACTTAAGAAAATAGATACGAAATATTGACTCAAGTGTGTCAGGATTATTCTCAAATGAATACCCATCTCAAGTCAAAAGAATAGTTGGTTTGGCTAAGACAACTTCCTATAGACACTACCAAACCTATAGGTCTCCTTTAAAGGGTTTTAATCCTAGGGTCAAAGCATTTGCTCTGATACCAGCTGTGATGACCCAGCGTACCACTGCATGGTGTAGTACACAAGTCGTTGACATAACACAAGTGAAACACCGTTCCACTCATATTACATCTCTCAGAGTGGTACAACAGAAACATATGCGAGTCCAAGGTATGTCTATAGAAGTACACACGAACTGTTTACATAAGATCAACACAACCTCCTACTTTACAGTGAGGTAAAACTTCAAATAAAGCTCCAGAAGAACGACTCGTAGTCTATCTTATTGCTAACTCAAGATTATGAGCTACTTGGCTTGCTATAGCAATCTAGCTACTTAGGTGCTAGGATTAGGGAAAGGTTCCCTTCTGTTACTAGTCTAGGTTTCCATAATAGCTGATGCAGAAGTTGACTCCATTGACTTCTTTGATTGGATTCTTCATCTTGTTGCAGTTGACTCCTTTGTCTTCGAGTTCCACGGTAGTTTCTCCTTCGGTGCCTTGATCTAAGAAGGGGGTTCAAACGAGATAGAATGAGTACGAGCGTACTCAGCAAGTTCATATTAGGAAATATGTGTATCATGCACTAGCTACAGCCATAGACCAGAAAGTCATAGGCTAATGCAAGTTTTTGTAAACATTTCTTCAAAAGGTTTATTTTATTCTGAAAACTATGCCCGTCAGTCTTCACAGGTTGACCAGAACTTCGTGGAGTTCCTTTCCTCGCGTTCGCAGCTTCCCTTCCGAACAGGGAGTGACAGCCACAATTTGATACACTCTGCAGAGGTGCGTTACTTTTCCCACAAGAGATCTCACCCTTTTTGCCATCCGCAGGGACTTGCCCCCGTTCACACTTCCTTTGGTGTGAGGCCAGGTATAAAGATCCAAGCCCACACCGCCTTCTCCGCGACTGCAAACCCACCCTTTTGTCCACCCGCACACCTCCAGTAGACTTTCCCCCGATAATACGGCTTTACTCATGGTGTACTTTGGACAATCCTTCATAGATCGTAGAGCCATCATCACTAATGGATGGGGATTTAAAAGGCTATCCCAACCTACGGCAGTGCCTCCAGCACCCCACCGGCTCTACCAATCCGTTGGCGTGCAGAAGGGAAAAGATACAGCTGGCTTTTCCAGAGCCATTATAGATCTCATGGTCAACGCGGTTTGTACGGCGCTAGAATCACTGGACGGCATTGGTAATTTAATCCTAGGGTGATATAACCCATTGCAATGGAACCTCCACCATATCAACACATACCATGGTTCCATTGCCCACCACATAGTCATATTCATAATTGTAAAATAATACTTTGCTTTTCAATGCATGAGTGATAAGTATAATACTTTGCATATAGTTTGATAAAAATAATCAAATGACATGAGCAAGCGATGAACTTGCCTTTCTTGACTGCAAGATTATGCAGGCAAAAGCTTCGATACGTGATAACTCCAAATTCTGAAATACCATCATCGTCCGGTAAGGACAATGTTTAAAGAACTGGCAAAGATGCTATAATGCATAGTATGAGATGCAATCGTCCTGAGCGTAACCTAACCTCGATGATTTAGGATATATGAGTTGTAAAGATTTCTTTAGGGTTGGTTGCACTTTTAGAATGGTTCTCAAACAAGGTTCTTATTAGGGTTTGGTTATATTAGCATTATAATCAAGTGATATAAGACATCATAACAAGTACACACATAAAGAATAGTGGTGGAACAATATGTAAAGAACAGTGGTCAATTTTAAGTTCTACAGGACATGGTTGATGATTATTTATATTATACTTCAAAAGAATAACTTTTGAAGAACATGTTAATTAAGAAATAATGAGTATTTCAAAGAAGAACTATAGCTTCTATGGGTTGGTTGACATAGGTACTTCAAAAGAATAACTTTTGAAGAACAGGTTAAATAAGAATATGAACTACTATACATAGGAGCTATGTAACTCTAGGGTTTACTATGGTTTCACCATTGCTTCACTAAGTAATCTCTAATTGCTTCTAAGCTAAATGGATTATCATCTCCTAAGTAGGGTTTAGTGGAATAGGGACATGTGATGTGAATTGCTACACAAGGTTGGTACTAGGGTTTATCATTATAGTTATACTAGGGTTTGATGATTGAGGTTGACCTTAATGGTATGGTATATAGGATTGATGATCAATGGTGCTAACATGTAGTAACAAGCTAGGGTTTATACCTATGTGATACTAGTGAATCATATAGGTTTTAATTAAGAATAGAAACATGAAATGATAATCTCATGTGACTTGGTTTATGCTAATGGATCATAAGCATGCATTCCTTGGTCACATAATATGGTTCTCTATGTAAGGTGAAATTCACATGATCACATGTGATAAGCAACTAGGGTTTTAGGGTTTAACATTTTGACATGATCACATAAAATAATGGGATCCAGGTCTTACTCAAATTGAAACTAGGGTTTCTAAATTATGGTACAACTCCTAAAATGATGGTTGGACATATAGGTGTGGTAACTAATTACTTTGAATCAAAATTAGGAATGGTTTGACATTTTATTAATTTTCACAAGATTTAATAATTAGAGCAACTCCTATTTAGGTGTTAATTAAGAATCAGGGTTTAATAATTGTTATTAGGTTTTAAAATATTTAATTTGTTAACTTAAGAATGTTTAAGTAAATGAGTTTTGATTTACCAAAATAATATTGGCTTATAATATTTTCTTGAGTTATTACTATTTAAAGAAAATGGTAAATAGTAATTTGTAATTAGGGTTTATGAATTACCACTAATAATTAAGTTAATGCAAATATGATAAAGAAAATTAATCTTAACATTTTACTTAGTTACTGAATAGTTAAAAGTTAATTTTTGGAACTTAATTATTTATTGAATTCAATTTGCATTTTAAATAAATGAAATGGCATAATTAATAAGGTTAAAAATAAGTGAATTTTTATTTTGACACACATTTTTGTTTTATATTTTATTTGGATAGAGTTTATTTTTGTGAGCATTTTGATATATTATTTATATTTTTCTGAGTTGAAATGGATTTTATACAATTTTGCAAAGTTTCAATGATTTTCTGGAATTTGTAATTAAACGAAAATAGTAAACGTACCGGTTCATACCCTAGCCACTGCGACTGACTGGTGGGGCTACTGCCACGTTGGCTGCCACGCAGGCAAAGACTAGTCAAAGAGGACTGGGGCCGTTGACCTTACCGACGGTTAAACGCCGGCGGCCAGAGCACGGTGGCGCCGCCGCTACAAGGTACCCCTGGATACGTGGTTGGTACCAGTCGAACGAGAAGAAGACGAGGAACACGATGGTGGTGATGGATTGGACTATTGGTCGTCGGAACCATGTCGGAAAACATGTCCCGCGGCGGTGCTCTCCGGCGAGGTATTGAAATCGAGCTAGAGACGGAGCTAGGAAGCGAAAGTATGCTCTAACGGCGCGCAAACTCACCCTGAACCTGCTGGTGTGGTCGGCGACGACGATTGTTGACGGAGACGACGGCGATTGACTGTTTCCCGGCGAACCCGAGTGAAAGGGAACGGTGAAGTCCTCCTGGTTCCGAGCTCCCCTTGATGCCTGCTTGCTCCCAGAGGATCTATACGCCAAGGCGCATCTCCTCGACCATGCGCCGGAGGCTGAGGTGGCCTGTACCGCCGTGTTCATCATTGACGCCGGCGACAGAGCGTGGAAGAACACGAGAGATAGAGGGCTACTGAGAGAGAATGGATGGGCGTCGAGGTATTAGGGTTTCTTGGAGAAGCGCTTAGCCTATTTATAGAGCTTGGCGAGGGCAAATGAGGAAGTTCACCGCCGGCGACGGCCGAGATGTGGCGGTGACAATGGTACTGTAAACGAGCACGAATCGAGATGCTGTTGGATAGGCTCGGACGCGAGAGGAGTTGGGCGCGGTTCTGAGAGGTCTGACGACGTCCGGGGCGTCCCTATCCATCACGGTGAGGTGGCCGGGGTGCTCCTGTGTGCTGTCGTCGTTGGAGAAGACGACGATCTCGTTTTTCCTCTCGCACGATTTTTAAAGCAGGCGAAACGGTAAGTGGCTTTGGGCTGGGCCGCGTCTGGGCTGTGTTGGCCTGCTCGGCTGGTGCGGTACTGGGCTGCGACGTGGTGGTGATGGGCTGCTGCGATGCTGAGGTCCAGGTAAGTTTCCCTCCACTTCTTATTTCAAATTTTTGTTTTGCATTTTGTTTTCTGGTTTGAATTTACTATTTGATTTCAAATTTGAACTCTGGCTTATTTTGCAGGTTCAAAACTATTTGAATATCAATACCATTTTATGATAATACCCACTGCATTGTTTTGTTTTTAAACAACCATTTATAATGGATTAACTTTAGTTCTTATAAAGCACAAGTTAAAATTCAAATAGATATGAATTTTAGGGTTTAATTCAATTACTTTAAATTTAGGAATCAATTCTGTTTTAAAAGATGTAAAATTGATAACATGTGAATGGTGAACATATTATATTTTGCAAGTGCTTAACCATATTGATTATTCATATAAAAATTAATTATGGCTAGGGTTTAACAAATGGTAAAGGAAATGGGATTGGTTCATGATTTTATGTGAGTGATTATTTCTAGGGTTTAAGAAAATAGTTGAACAAACTCTATAATTATCAATCTTGCTTAGCAACTTCTAGCTTAAATTATCTGAGATAGATCTTATGCTCATCATGATTAACTCCACTACTTATCTGAATACTATTTTATTTGGTTCACTCAACAAGGTATTTGGATAGCAAAGTAAAATAGGGTATTGGGTTCATCCTACTCACCAAATGGTATTTAATACTAAGCATTTATAACTTGGTTTATACTTGTGATCCATGATACACAAGTGGGGACATAATATTTTATGTAGGATGGATACTACATGAAAAGGTTTAGGGTTTTGCATAAGCTTCACTAAATTGAAGTATAAATAGGCATGAGGTATGGCAGGGTTATAATTATAATCCAAAGTAATCCATGGTTTAACTTATCATCTATGTCTACAAGGTATGACCATGTATTAGACAAGATTCACTCATTCCTCACTAATCTCTCTTTAATATTCCTCTCATCACACTCATCCTAGATTCTTAGGGTTTATAATTAATACCAAGTTGTGATGATTATGGAATTGGTCTCCTAAGGTATTACTATAGGGTTCTCACTTCCAAGATCCAATATTGACTTGAACAACTAGGATTAGTACTTCTCTAATATTCTTGTATGAACATGGCTATGGTTAGCATCTATAATCTCTCTCACTTCTAAATGTCTTGTAATAGCCTAAGGTCCTACTCAAGATATGATGATATGATCCTCTAAATATATGGTTTGCCTAGGGATTCTACCTTGCAATATTATGTAGCTTGTTCTTCAGGAAATCTGATAAACCTTCATCTTGTGGTATGCCTCCACCTCCTAGCTTCTTCATCTTGATCCTAGATAATTCCCATGGAGTGGCTCTATGTGTTTGTTACCATGTATCATGGTACTTGATGAGCAAATGGATGAAGGGTGTAGCTCTATTTATAGGCTTGGGCAAGCTCTAGTATCATGACACATAGGTGGTGACTCTTGTGTTGGTTAGATGACTAAGGTGCTTGGTTGTCATGCCCTCATCCATAGCAATCCTTTGAGCATGAGGTGGCAAAGCTTAGGATGCAAGTCATGTAGATATTTTCATCCTATGTGGCAAGATCATTATCCTCTCATATGATTTATTCTTGGATAGCCAAGTGGCATTTGTTACTAAATATCTTGTGGATGGTTTATTAATGTTGATGAGTCACTATATCATATTTGATTTGATTTATATTATAATATTGGTCAAAAGGTCAAAGTTGAGGGTTATTCCTCAAATTTGGATAGTTGGATTTGATTTCACCAAGGCATGATCATATGAGTTTCAAAATACTCATAGTTAATTTTATTCAAATAGTTTGAACTATAATTCGTAATGTAAACGGATTTAGTTTTATGATATTCCATGTATTTAATAAGTTATGATTTAAATAAGAATGTTTGGCTTTTATGCACTTTAGGCCCTGTGGTTTACCTTATTTATAAGTGAATTAAATTACACACAAAGGTAGTTGCTAACTTTTAAGTATTATTAAGTTAGGGTTTGATTCTTAACTAATGTGTTGTTGTAAGGAATGCCATGTTGAGATCTTTTATAAGATCTTGTAGTTGACCCTTACTTAAGGTTTTGTTTGTTGTAATTCTACTACTATTTGATCTAGCCCAAAGATCAAATCATCTCTACCCAAAACAAGGTTTTAGCAAAGATCACAGTGAAGTTTATAGCGCTTGACTTGATGATCTACTTCAATTCCAGCAAGTCAAGTGAAACTTCAGTTACTGTGGTAAGTTTTATGTGAAGCGCGAAAATTCCCCGGATTTTCTATGCATGAATGCAATGCACACTTTGGTGTTCTTTTTTTTATAGCCTCTAAACCTGGGATATTACACATTACCACTAGCAGGATATGGCCTATAGTTGTTGTTACCCAAATTATTCCTATTAGCATTGTTGTTGAAATTATTATTTTTAATGAAGTTCACATCAACATGTTCTTCTTGGGCAACCAATGAAGCTAACGGAACATTATTAGGATCAACATTAGATCTACCATTCACAAGCATAGACATAATAGCATCAATCTTATCACTCAAGGAGGAGGTTTCTTCGACAGAATTTACCTTCTTACCTTGTGGAGCTCTTTCCGTGTGCCATTCAGAGTAATTAATCATCATATCATCAAGAAGCTTTGTTGCGGCGCCTAGAGTGATGGACATAAAAGTACCTCCAGCAGCTGAATCCAATAGGTTCCGCAAAGAAAAATTCAGTCCTGCATAAAAGGTTTGGATGATCATCCAAGTAGTCAGTCCATGGGTTGGGCAATTTTTAACCAAAGATTTCATTCTTTCCCATGCTTGAGCAACATGCTCATTATCCAATTGCTTAAAATTCATTATGCTACTTCTCAAAGATATAATTTTAGCAGGAGGATAATATCTACCAATGAAAGCATCCTTACATTTAGTCCATGAATCAATATTATTCTTAGGCAAAGATAGCAACCAATCTTTAGCTCTTCCTCTTAATGAGAAAGGAAACAATTTTAATTTTATAATGTCACCATCTACATCCTTATACTTTTGCATTTCACATAGTTCAACAGAGTTATTAAGATGGGCAGCATCATCATCAGAACTAACACTAGAAAACTGCTCTCACATGACAAGATTCAGTAAAGCAGGTTTAATTTCAAAAAATTCTGCTGTAGTAGCAGGTGGAGCAATAGGTGTGCATAAGAAATGATTATTATTTGTGCTAGTGAAGTCACACAACTTAGTATTTTCAGGAGTACCCATTTTAGCAATAGTAAATAAATCAAACTAGATAAAGTAAATGCAAGTAACTAATTTTTTGTGTTTTTAATATGGGGAACGCAAACAAGGTAGTAAATAAGGTAAATGCAAGTAACTAATTTTTTTGTGTTTTTGATATAATGCAGCAAACAAAGCAGTAAATAAAATAAATTAAAGCAAGACAAAAACAAAGTAAAGAGATTGGAAGTTGTAATGTCCCAGGTTTAGAGACGATCGAGGGGTAGATTTTAGAAAGGGATGTGCATTGCATTGTAATTTACGGGGAAATTTCGCTCTTTTAAAACAAAACTGCATCAAAGGGGGACAGGTTTCTCTCTCGACATCCTACAGGGTTAGGGTTTCGAGAGTGCGATGAACTTGTTCCTACTTGTCTAAATTAGGGTTTTGAGAAGAGAGAAGAGAAATTGTATTGAAATCATAAGTTGCATGATTAAATTACAAGTTAAGTTGTTTGAATGAATTCAAACCAAATTTGAATGTGAATTTCAAATTCAAACATCAAATGGTTATTACATAATTCAAACTTGAGATAATTTAACAAACAAATATCATTAATCAAGAATATAAATAATACAACAATTACATAAAGCTCAATAGAGAGAAACTTGAGCTTTATTGATAATCACACACATAATACAATGTCTTTACAATATTCAGAATTGAATTATTGAATTACAACACATTACAAGAATTGAAGAAATAGAAAATGAAAAAGGAAAATTACAAGTTATTTAAATGTCCTAAACTACATTGTTGATCATCATGCAAGTCTTGCTCAAGAAGATATTGATCTTCATCTTGATCAGCACTTGGTCCCTGCACACACACACACAAAAAACCAAACAAGGATTAAGCCAAGTGGCAAAGCCACTTGGCAGGTTAAAAGAAAACTGGAATTGAGCAGATATGGATCAGCTCTGCCGAGCTGATCATCTCACCACCAGAACCAAGCCAAGTACAAGGCACTTGACACACACACACATCCAACCTGCTCACCAGGCAGTGTGCATGTGTAACAACACACAAGGCCAGGGTGAGTCACCACAAACTGCAGGCCAAGCTGTCGACCAACAAAGCAAAGCCTAGAGCATATAAAACTTGCCACAGTAAACCCTAGATCATCCCATCGACAGAACTGCACTGGTAAGCCACCAAGAACACCAAGAACAGCTTGAACAGGAAGAACAGCTTCACTGTTCAACCTGCTCCATCACACCACTGAATTAAATCAAGCATCAAGCTCACCAGGAGGAGCAGGGCAAGCAAATCAACCATAAGATCAACACAGAAGCAAACCCTCTACACCAACACCAAATTCTAGGAGCTGGAGTGAGGTATACCAAGCATCATGAACAAACCAGATGGTTTTGTTCATATATAAGCATATGCACCAATCACACAGAAGCAAAAAGGGTATGAAACCCTGGATGTATCATCATTTGGTTACTAAACCAATTGGTGCCAGCAAGTAGAACTAAGGCTAGAAGGAAATCAAACCAGGGAACACTGATTGTGACAACACAGTGTCACAACCAGAGAAATCCAGCATGGATTTAATCCTATGTAGCCACCCAGATTCACCAAGCACCTATTAGTCTAGCTAAACCATCAGACTGATAGGCAACATGTGCCTATCTTGTTTATCAACACCAAAGTCACTGGTAATTCACCAAGTGATTAGCCAGTGAGCACTTAATCATCAAAGAAAGCCAACACTGGTGGGAGCCACCCTAACAGCAAGAACTTACTGTCAGGGTTACCTCAACCACACAATCAATCCAAACAGTTAAGCCTTACACATGCATCATCACCCAAGTGGGTTCAGAATGGGCTAGGGTCCCCAACAATTGTTGGCATCCCTCTAGCCCAAGTAAATCAATTGATATGATCATCATTGTGTTACAGTTCACATCATTTATCCAAATAACAAAGCAAATTAAGCAGATAAATGAAACAGATAAGCTACTGATGCATAGGGTCTTGCAGATGATCCAAAGGATCATTGCACACAGTCACTGATGCTTGGACAAGCACCAGCACACCCAGACTAAGTCTGTAGGCAGCACATATAGCACTGAATGAGCACCAGTGAGTCACAGAGAGGGGCACCCACTAATTCATAAGCAAGAAATGATCAAATGATCATCAGGGCTTGCTATTGCATGCCAATACATGTTAGAGCATCACTGAGCAGCAGAGCATGAACCAGATAACTAAATGGCCACAGTTAATCAACCATTGCTTCACAGATAATCAAATGGATGATTTATAATTGTATCCAGAAGCACATCAACTACATGATGTACCACTGGATCAAGCTAGACAAGGATGGCACACACACATAATCAAGCCATAACAATAATCAGAGCCATTAAACAAGCAAAGCACTTAGTGCTCAGCACTGAATCATACCATTAAGCCAACAGTAATGCTCAGATGAGCATGCTCATGAATTTGAGCATAAGAACTAGCCACAGAAGCTCAGGCACTTGCAAATTTGCAAGAATTGTATACTGCAATTAGGCCATTGAAGCATATATGAATACACATGAGTGTCAGGCAAGCATAGAAACAAGAACAGAGGCACAGGGAAGAATTCTAGCAAGTAAAGCAAGCTTTCACAGGCACATAGCTTAGCAATCTTGCACAGCAGCACAAGCAGCACATCAGCATAAGCAACACAGCAGCACACGCAGCACAGCAGCAGCAGTAAGCACGGCCACAGAGCAGTATGAGCACGGCTATCCTCTCCACGAGGAGGAGAAGCTGTGACCAGAGCTAAGGAAGGAGGAAGAAGAACAAGCACACAAGAGAGAGGGAGAGATGGCGAACGTACCAGGGTCGAGCAGGCAGACAACCATGGCGGCCACGGCGGCACACGCCAGGGCGCGGCGGCGCCAGGCAAAGCCAGGCCATGGCGGCGCCACAGCACCACCCCACCATGGTAGCACAGCCACGGCGGCGCCAATACGCCAGGAGCACTGGGAGCCGCGGGATCACGCGGATCCCGTAACCCTAACCATGGCGAAGAAGGTCGAAGACGAGCGAGAGCGGCGTCTGCTCTAGATCGACGCGGATGGAAAGGATTGCCGTCACACGGCGGTTCGATTACGCCCCATGGCGAGGGCCATGGCGGCCGGGGACCGCCGGAATCGGCCGGCGACGGTGAGGGCGACGCAGGTCGCCAGAGTGAGAAAGGGGATTAGGGTTAGGTCGAGGCGGCGCGAGGGGTGAGTGAGTGAGCGACCGCTCGGGTCGGTTGGACCCGAGCTGGTCTAACCCAACCCACTGGGCTCCACTGACAGGTGGGCCCAGGGGCAATTGTGACTTTTCACAATTCAAATAAAAACCAGAAACTTTAAAATTCAATAGAAAATTGATAAGAGCTCTAAAAAAATAATTAAAAATATGAAAATCAATCAGCATAAAATTCTCTATCCAAATAAAATATCAAAGAGAATTTTTGAAGATAATTAAGAATAAGTCTTAATTTGATGATTTAAATAAGGATTTAAATCACACATATTATTTTCAATAAAGAAAATAAGTCCATTAATGTAATTGGACTATAAAAACACCTTGACAATATTTCAAGGTTGTATTTACCCTAAATAGAGAACCTCCAAATTATTCTTAGTAAATACCTCTCACATAAAATGATAAGACATCGGAAAGGGGGGGAACAAACCCTAAAAATGGAAAGCATGCATAATTGCTTCTTTAACCATTGCCCTTATTGGACAATGATGCTATTTTTCAGAGACAGAGGACAAGGGTCAGTCCACACCTTCCAACTGCAAAACTTTGCAGTGTTCAGGCAAGTTCATCGCTTGCTCATGTCATTTGAGTATCTTTATCAAATTACTTGCAAAGTACTATGGTTATCACTATTGCATAAAAACCAAAACCACTACTTTCATAACTATGAATATGACTATGTGGTGGGCAATGGAACCATGGATTGTGTTGATATGGTGGAGGTTCCATTGCAAGGGTTTATATCCATCTAGGATTAAACAACAAATGTCGCCAGTGATTCTTGTGCCGTAATACCCGTGTTAACCATAAGATCCGGAGTGGGACGGAGTAGTCAAAAGTGTTTCCACCTCTCGTTCATCAACGGATGCGCTTACCGTAGCAGTTGTATCTGGCGGAACAACCGGAGGGTGGGGATCCCATTCTAATTCCCCACGGTAATGCAATGCTTACCGTAGCAGTTGTGTCTTGCGGAACAACCGGAGGGTGGGGATCCCATTCTAATTCCCCACGGTAATGCGGTCTATGATGGGTTGCAGCTACCGGCGTAGGAGTGTATGGTAGAGCCCAGCACTGTCGTCGTGGTCGGGGTCCACCCTGAAATCTACGGGAATAATGGGACCGGCGTGGACCCAGGGTCGGGGCATGCAACAAAGGGTGGGTGTTCGAGGTAGCGGAGGAACATGATTGGCTAGACCTTATACCGGGCCTCACACCGAAGGAAGTGTGGACGGGAAAGCTGCCCGGTTGGCACCAAGGTTAAGATCTCTTATGGGTAAAGCAACACACCTCTGCAGAGTGTAAAGAACTGTGACCTGTCACTCCTTGTTCCGGGATAAGGAACTGCGAACGCGGCCGGGAAGGAGCTCCATAAAGTTCTAGTAAACCGGTGAAGGCTGATGGACATAGCTCTTGGAAATAAAAGCAATCTCTTGAAGAAATGTTTATCAAAACTTGCATTGGTATTAGACTTTCTGGTCTAATATCGTAGCTAGTGCATTAAACACCTCTTCCCTATAATGAACTTGTTGAGTACGCTCGTACTCATCCCAATCTTAAATCCCTTGCTTAGATTGTCTGAATCGTCTGGAGGAGGACTACGACAACAATGAAGGAGCCGAGATCATCGGCTATGAGGAACCAGACCTCTCTGGAGGTGTTGAAGGCGTAGACTATCTCATAGTCTACGGAACCGGGGAGGCTTCCGGAGGAGATCAAGCCTAGAGCATCAAGTAGTAGTAGTAGCCGAGCAGCGTGAACTCTTAATACTTAGCTGCTCGAGAGAATAAATGTACAACTTAATGAGACATCTATATTGTAAGCTAAGTTGGGTTCGCCTCGAACCCAGGAGTATTCCTCTTAGGACCCAAGAGGAGCTCCGAGACAATATGTGTATGATGTTCGTAATATTAAATGAATGAGTTATGGACCTGCTATGTTCTGTTGTACTACTCTGAGGGATGTAATATTTGCGGAATGGTACTTCGTGAATGTTATATCAACGACTGGCATACTACAACATGCAGTGGTATGCAGGGTCACCACAGTTGGTATCAGAGCAAAAGCTTTGACCTTAGGTTGGAACCTAGTAAATGGGACCAAACGTTAGGAGTCAAATAGGACTAGTAAAGAATTCTCTAAAAATATGGTGTATATTCAATTGAGAATACAACAATCATATCTTTTAGTGCGATAATTCTTTATTATCTCTATTATGATGCATTATTACTAATCTTATAATCTTTCTATTTCTACAGCCAACATGGCAAGTTCACGCCCGGGACGAAACGTGAAAGTGATGGATTCCACACTGAGTGAATATGAAGGAGGACTTGCAGATATTCTACGTGCCATGTTACTTGAATTTGGGTGTGATCCCCAGATCCAAGTAAAGAAATACATGTACTATGATGGTACTGTATTGGCCAAGTGTAGGGTAGGACTGCGACTTCCTGAATCT
This sequence comes from Lolium perenne, assembly GCF_019359855.2. NCBI lineage: Eukaryota > Viridiplantae > Streptophyta > Magnoliopsida > Poales > Poaceae > Lolium > Lolium perenne. The sequence continues at coordinate 187,389,179 of NC_067245.2, forward strand.
TTAGGAATGAGCGTAGTTATGCCAGCAGGTGAAGCCAGAACTATCAACACAGCCTACCATATAGCCGTTATGAGAGCCATAACTGATATTCGGGAGCATAAGACGAAAGAGCTTGTGGGTTCCGAATTCACCCACATTCCTCATATGCAGGAGGAAGAGGATCCCATGCTTAACCACTACAAATATGCAAAACGCAAACCAATAGCAGCTGCAAAATACATGGACAATAGCCGCAACTTGCTATCATTGCTCTTTCAACTGAATCATCATTTGATAGGAGCAATTGATACGATGCTAGAGGAGTTTACTGAACCCAAGGAGGAGATTAGGGGGAAAGAACCTATGGAGAATGTGGTGCACACACCAGTTTACTCAGCTGGTGATTACATTAGTATCGATCCTCTTGAGCGGGAAACTACACCCGTTACACCTGGGAACTATCTTGGTAGTTCCTATGGGGGATATGAGGGTGGAGAGGAATCCGGAAACAATCAGCGTTCCGAGACTCCTATCGAAAACTCCACGGGTTGGTGTTGGGGATCTGATACAGGAACTCATAGTACTTCAGTGTATTATGATGGGGAGATGAATGATGATGCCACAACCCAGAACCAGAGTCATCCCAGTAATGGAGGAGTTGATGGAGGGTATCCGACACAGGTTGAGTCGGATACAAATGTTGGAAATACCTATGGTGGAACTACAGGGGAGTACACCCGATGGGTGGACTATGATGCACTTAACGATCAGTTTGTGAACACTGATTTCTCCCTAGGATCATCGTCTGATTCTGATTACCAGCCGACGGGGAGACCTTATGTTCCAGGGTCTATCAGGAGGACGACACGTTCGACCGGATGGAAGCCTGGGATGTATCGGGAGTGAAGATCGACTAGAGTCCACCAAGGAAGGCGGGACTACAATACACAAGTACCACGTGTATTGTAGAGTGTAATATTTGTAGAAATTTGTACATATACTTTAATAAGTGAGTTTGCATACTCACATCGACTTGAGTATTGTAATAAGACCACTTAAGTATGTATATACATGGTATATGTTTTGTATGATTTGGATTTGCTTCTTGATTTCCATTGCGTGACTAGTTCTGTGCACAAAGTTGAGCTCAGAAAACTTGCGCATGGAGTAATTATGAGTATCATCTTGTGTTGCAGAACTAGGGGGTTATGTCGGGAGCGATAGGTGAGGAGACCGAAGCGCAGCGCATGGAGCGCGGAGCGAAGCAAAAGGAAGAGGCTGATGAAGCAGCCAGGAATCAGTTTCCACCACCACCACCTATGACGCAACAGAATTTCGTCCAGTACATGCAACTGGTAGAGGAGAGACAACGTGTAATGTTGGAGCAGCAGAATAAATTCTTTCAGGAATTGCTGCAATAGAACCGGGTGGAGAGACCCGAGCATCAGGGAGTCACCTTAGCAGACTTCCAGAACACCAAGCCTATATCTTTCGCATACGCGCCCGAGCCAATGGACGCGGAAGACTGGCTTATGGACACCGAGCGAAAGCTCAACACTGTTGGTTGTAACGACCAGGAGAAGGTTCGTTATGCTATACATTTATTGTGTGGACCTGCCGCATCATGGTGGGATAACATCGTAGCCGTTTACCCGGCTGGAAAAGTGTTTACCTGGGAGGAGTTCGCGAGGAAGTTCAGGGAATCCAATGTCCCTGAAAGCATTGTGGAATTGAAGCGTCGAGAATTTGAAAGTCTCGAGCAGAAGGACAAGGCAATCCTGACTTATGTCAGGGAATTCTCAAAACTGTCCCGGTATGCTGTTGAAGAAGTCAACACCGAGGACAAGAAAAAGAAGAGGTTTTTGAGGGGGTTAAGTCCCCAGTTCAAAGTACAGCTCCGTATGATGAAAGCAACAGAGTTCCAAGAGTTGGTGGATGCAGCCATCACTCTTGAAGATGATTTCAAGCAACTGCAAGAAGAGAAAAGGAAGAAGGCCAAGTTTGAGCCTAAGAGGTTTGTTAGTAACAAGCCCAACACCAGCTTGAGTTTCAAGCCAAGATACAACAACAACAACAACAGCAACTACTACGGTAGTAGGAAGAACCAAGCATTCCAGACTGCAAATCAAATTGTTTGCAGAAGCTGTGGATTCACAGGGCATTTTGCCAAGGATTGCAAGAAGCCAAAGATCATATGCTTTGATTGTCGCCAGGAGGGGCACATGCTGAAGGACTGCCCCAAGAGAAACACCAGAGGAGGTCAGTCTGGAGGAGGTGGAAGCCGAGGAGGAAACACCGGAGGGAACTGGAAGAATAAGAAGCCCTTCGGCAAGCTGAACTGCACTAGTCTGGAGGAGGTGGTCAACTCCGATCAGGCGGTGATAGGTACGCTCCAGATACTCACTCATCCTGGCAAAGTACTTTTTGATACTGGTGCAACTACATCATTCATTTCTTAACAATTCATCATCAAACATGGGATTAGTTGCACTAAGTTAGATACATCCATTACCATACTTTCTGCGGGGGGAATGATAGTAGCAACCCATACCAAACAAAAACAAGTCATCATGATCAATAAGTGCGCGTTTGACGCGGACCTGTTCATTTTACCGATGAAGGACATTGATGTCATTCTTGGTATGAACTGGTTAGAAGCTAATGGAGCATTGATCGACTGTGTGAACAAGACGGTATCTTTGAAAAGCCCCGATGGAAGTAGAATGATCTATCAAGGCGACAAACATACCCAGATTGAAGTGGAGCTACAGTTGAACAGCATGAAGGAGGTGAAGTTAGAGGATATACCTGTAGTGAATGAATTCCAGGATGTGTTTCCTGCGGAATTACCAGGTATGCCACCAGATAGGGAGATAGAATTCACTATCGACCTAATTCCAGGAACAGCTCCGATTGCTAAAGCACCATATAAGATGGGGCCTAAGGAATTGAAAGAACTCAAGGAGCAATTGGATGACTTGGAACAGAAAGGATTTATGCAAGAAAGTGTTTCACCATGGGGATTGATACGTCCAAAACGTATCTACTTTCCCGAACACTTTTGCTATTGTTTTGCCTCTAATTTGTGTATTTTGGATGCAACTAACACGGACTAACGCTGTTTTCAGAAGAATTGCTCTGGTGTCTCGTTTTTGTGCAGAAATCCAACTTTCAGAAAAATCCTCGGAATTTATGCAGAAGGCCCTATTTTCCTAGAATATTGGCGGAGCCAGAAGGACAAGTCAGGTGGAGGCCCGAGGGCCCCACACCATAGGGCTGCGCGGCCCAGGGGGGCCTGCGCGGCCCTGTGGTGTGGCCCCCTCGGCCGGCCTCCGACGCCCTCCTTCGGACTATATATTGCCTTCGACCTAAAAACGCACGGGGGGAAGTCGAAGTCGCCAGAAAGCCTCCAGAACGCCGCCACATCGCGAAACTCCGTCTCGGGAGCCAGAAGTCTCCGTTCTGGCACTCCGCCGGGACGGGGAATTGGAGGAGATCATCGCCATCATCACCACCGACGCCTCTCCATCAACCAGCCATGTTTCCCCCATCCATGTGTGAGTAATTCCCCCGCTGTAGGCTGAAGGGGATGGTAGGGATTGGATGAGATTGGTCATGTAATAGTATAAGATTGTTAGGGCATAGTGCCTAGTGTCCGTAATTGGTACTTTGATGATATTGTTGCAACTTGTTATGCTTAATGCTTGTCACTAGGGCCCGAGTGCCATGATCTCAGATCTGAACATGTTATTATTTCATCATGATATTCATTGTTTATGGTCTTACCTGCAAGTTGTATACACATGTCGCTGTCCGGAACCAATGGCCCCGAAGTGACAAGAATCGGGACAACCGGAGGGGATGGTAGTGATGTGAGGATCACATGTGTTCACGGAGTGTTAATGCTTTGCTTCGGTACTCTATTAAAGAAGTACCTTAATATCCAGTAGATTCCCTTGAGGCCCGGCTGCCACCGGCTGGTAGGACAAAAGATGTTGTGCAAGTTTCTCATTGCGAGCACGTACGACTATAATTGGAACACATGCCTATTGATTGCTTTGTACTTGGACACCGTTTTATTATTATCTGCAAATGCCCTGCTATGATTGTTACATGAGTTTCTCTCATCCATGCAACGCCCGTCATCCGTCCCCGTGCCTACAGTATTTTAATCCTGCTGTTTACTATAATCACTACTGCTGTGTCTGTTACTCTACTGCTGTTATTTCACTACTGCTACTGCTATAAAACTGTTACTACTGATAAACTCTTGCGAGCAAGTCTGTTTCCAGGTGCAGCTGAATTGACAACTCCGCTGTTAAGGCCTCCAAGTATTCTTTGTCTCCCCTTGTGTCGAATCAATAAATTGGGATTTACTTCCCGCGAAGACTGCTGCGATCCCCTATACTTGTGGGTTATCAAGACTGTTTTCTGGCACCTTTGCCGGGGAGCATAGCTTTATTTGGAAGTTCACTTGGATTGATATTGTTCGCTGCAAATTCTCCATCATGGGTAAAGCTCGCGATTCTAAAGTCGCCATATTACCATCCACTACAAGAAAAGGTACAACTCTGAGTACCTCCGCTACACTTGATTCACCATCTGTGATAAGTCAACTTGTTTCACCGCCACAAGCTGGTACGTCTGCTGAATCTGAAAACTCTCATAATATTGATAATGTTTCTGCTGTGCTTGATGATAGTGGTTCATTGGGATCCTTTCTAGATGCTACAGCTAGGTCTAGACAAATTGAAAAGGGATTTCTAGTTTCGTGCCCCTGGTTCGTTAGTTGTACTCAGTTTTCCCCAGTCCCTTAGTTTTTCCTCAGTTTTCCCCTCCTCTAGTTTGAAACACGCACAAGTGCTGGAACGGCCGGTAGCCGTCAGGTCAGAGGCCTTGACCGTTAGTCTGACCGGGTGGGGCCGCACAGGGGTAGCTCCTCCCTGACCGTCTCGTGCTGACGGGTAGGGTCAGGAGACACGTCGGAGCAGCCATCCATCTATCGCTGACGTGTGGGCCGTTTTATTTCATGATTTTATACGCGGTGCTGCCAATGACAAATGGGGCCGCTCTATAGGGCTGCCGCAGCCAATGACCAGTGGGGTCGTATATTTTTCAGTAAAAGACATATATTGCCGCTCTGTGGGGCTGCCGCAGCCAATGACCAGTGGGGTCGTCTATTTATTTAGGGAAACTCATATATTGCCGCTCTGTGGGGCCTCCGCAGCCAATGACCAGTGGGGTCGTCTATTTTTCAGGAAAAGACATATATTGCCGCTCTGTGGGGCTGCCGCAGCCAATGACCAGTGGGGTCGTCTATTTATTTAGAGAAACTCATATATTGCCGCTCTGTGGGGCCTCCGCAGCCAATGACCAGTGGGGTAGTCTATTTTTCAGGAAAAGACATATATTGCCGCTCTGTGGGGCTGCCGCAGCCAATGACCAGTGGGGTCGTCTATTTATTTAGAGAAACTCATATATTGCCGCTCTGTGGGGCTGCCGCAGCCAATGACCAGTGGGGTCGTCTATTTATTTAGAGAGAAAAAATCATATCTTGCCGTTCTGATATATGTCTTTAGAGAATATCATAGAGAGAAGCAACAAGTTCGCTAATTAATTATTCTTAAGCTAGACCGGAGAACCGCTGGCAGCTCGTTCCCCACCGTCGGACGGAGCAGCCATCGCCGGCGGCGCGCCGGCGCCTCGTCGCGCCGCCGGCTCTGTCCCCCGGCGGCGTCGGACGAACTGCGGCGCTGCACGTCAACCACGGCTCCAGCACTTGTTTCGTCCGCACGCATTGTACCCACCGCAGGAAAGTCCGCCGCAAGCAGATCCGCCGCCCACGACGACCGGGATTTGTTCCGCGCACCAATTGGTAGACCTCCGCTTCTGCCTCCCCCGCCCCCTAATCGATTCGGTTCCCGTAATTTATTGGAGTTTGCAGGTACGAAATAGTCCTCAATGTCTCGTCGTAGCGGGTACACCGGCGAGGGTGGGGATTCGATCATGTCGTGGCCACGTTCTACTTCTCCTACCTCGTCGGAAGTGCAGGTATATAGCTTCAGCTCTCTGTACTACCGTTGAATTTGAAGTTCCGCCATGGCCTGTTGGGGTGATTTCAGTTGTTCTTTTTTCCATTATTGTTACAGTTAGCCGTGCAAGCCGATGATCCATGGTACATTGCATACCAAGATGAATCAACCCAGTGGTGTAGCCAGAGGATGGATTTGGAGGAGAAGGTGGCCAATTTAGGTGATGAATTGGCCCGTAAAAACCTGATGATATTCGAGCTGAAGCGTATTGTGGATGAAGAAAAGAAGAATTCAGAGCTTATTCGCAAGGAGAAGTTGAGAGTTGAGACAGATCTTGCCGTATTTGATCAAGTGGTAGAAAATCTAGAACATGAACTAAAAGTGATGGGAGAGGAGAAAAGTAGATTCATCTGTGCAGTTTTATTAGGTGTCATCCCTGTCCTAGCAGTTATGTGGTTCTGGTAGACGATTTAGTATAGAATTGTTATTCAGTAGATGGCTCTAACCACTGTATTTTGTTGTGGCTCTAAGCACTGTATTTCGGTGTACAATTTCCTACTTGTGCTAAGTAATGTGCACGATAATTTTAGCAAGGGATCCCAAAAGTGAAAGCATGTACCAGCCTCCGGATCAAATACATATCAATATCTTCCCAATCAAGTTGGGATAGAATTCAAATCATACATACGGATGTACATGGACACATCAAGAACGTGAAGAAGCTTTTTTTGAGACGGAGGTAGTAGTTCGAATTTATAATAATTTATCCCAATTTGCGGCGTCGAACACGGTCGCGCAGCGATGGGCAAGAAAGGCCGGGACGACGGGCGGCTGAGGGGTGGTCATCTGCGCCATCAAACGTTGAAGCGATGTTATCGGCGATGGCTTCAATGTTCGTGGCATCGATGACCACTGTCGGAACCGCCGCTGTCTTGGTGTTCTTCATCAGCGATGGATCTGCGGAGGGCTGGATCGGCGGCTTTGCAGCGCGGTTGTAGACGATGGCTTCAATCGTCTTGGCATCGATTCGCACTCTCGGCACCGGAAGTGAGACATCAACAGGCTCCGACATTGAAGGCTGGGTCTGCGCCGTCGAAGCGATGTTGTAGGCGATGGCTTCAATGTTCGTGGCATCGATGACCACTGTCGGCACGGCCGCCGTCTTGGTGTTCTTCATCATTCAACAGATCTGAGAATAGAATCGAAAGTGAGACAGAGAGAGACATTTCAACTATTTCTGACGGTTAGATCCTCACCGGCACTCTTAGATCCACGGCGCACGCACGGTTAGATGCACGCCGCCGCACGCACGGTTAGATCCGCGCCGCCGCACGCCGACGCACGCACGGTTAGATCCGCGCCGCCGCACGCACGGTTAGATCCGCGCCGCCGCACGCACGGTTAGATCCGCGCCGCCGCACGCCGCCGCACGCACGGTTAGATCTGCGCCGCGCCGCACGCCGCCGCACGCACGGTTAGATCCGCGCGCGCCGCGACCGCCGTAGTAAGAGAAGAAATACGAGAGAGGAGGATGCGACTGGAATATGCGACTGCCAGGGTTGGTAGGTATGTGCTCTTCTCTTGTCTCCGTATGCGTCCATCGTGGTAGAGAGAGATACAGGCCGTCCGATCATAAATGATCGAACGGTGCAAGCGTTCGTTGAGCTTTCAACTAACCAAGATCCGTGTGACATACATCTCGACCAATCAGAGATCAGCCAGTGAGTACAAGTTAGGAAAACTGAGTAGAACTAAGAGGGGGAAAAGTGAGGAAATGTTTATCGGAAGGGCAAAACTGAGTATGACCGAGTAAAACAAGTGGGCCCGGAGGGGGAAAACTGAGTAATACTAAGTAAAACAGGGGCACCCAAATAATAAACGGACTAAGGGAAATTGAAGCTTTTGGCATAAAAATTGTAAAATTGTGTTATTTGAACAATATATTACATTTTGGCCGACTAGATATTGTTTGCAACTCAAAGATACACAAGTGTGACGAATTTGGACTCATTTGGACAAAGTTTGTAAGCATAGTGGGTATTTGGGAGGTGTATTGAGCAGAAAGCCCTGCATCTTCATATCTAGTAGCTCATGGACTAGGAAGTGGTTTTGAAGCTTTTGGCATATCTAGTATCTCTATATTTCCTTTTCCATTATTATTTCTCTAGGTTGTAGGTAACATAACAAGGCTCCATGGGAAGGTTCCACCATGTTTTGAATTATTTTGAATTGAACCCTAAAACCCTAAAACCCTAAAACCCTAAAATGATAAATGTGGCTTAAATGTGGCATACAAATTGTTCATACAAATTCAAATTGTTCAACACAAAGGGATCCCCAATACAAAGGGAACCACAATACAAATTGTTCATACAAATTCAAATTGTTCAACACAAAGGCATCCCCAATACAAATTGTTCAACACAAAGGCATCCCCAATACAAATTGTTCAACACAAAGGGATCCCCAATACAAAGGGAACCACAATACAAATTGTTCATACAAATTCAAATTAGTTGTTCAGAATAAAATCTTTCTCTTGCTCCTGGTGTGACTCGCTAGGGCCACCACCTTACTCCGGGTAACCCTACCAGGGATATTACCGGTGTCTACCTTCCTTTTGCCCTCTTTCTTGTTCTTCTTCTTCTGCAAAGCTTGTGCTTTTTCTTCTGCCATGTACTCTTCGAAGTTAGCATCTATCATGGCCTTACTACTTTCGAGGCATTCTCGACTATACTGTTCCCTCTCCTCTAGACTCATCGGTTGAAGCCATTCTACATCCATCTGTTCCCTCTGCTCTCGATCCATCGGTTCAATCTCCTCATGTTCAATTGCTGCTTCAATCTCCTCTGCATTTGCTGCTTCAATCTCCTCATGTTGAACTGCTGCTTCAATCTCCTCTGCATTTGCTGCTTCAATCACCTCATGTTGAATTGTTGCTTCAATCTCAAGTTGAATTGCTGCTTCATTCTCCTCTCGCATTTTCTGCTCCCGCCTGATCTTCCATTCCAAAAGCTGGGTCAACTCCATTTTTACAAATCCTAGCAATGTGTCCAGGGATTCCACAACGTTTGCACTTACGTTTTCGAATCGGTGCACCACCCTCTGCACTAGCTCTGATCCTATTCTTCCTCGGCCTACCTGCCGGTCTAGTCAATACTGGAGAGTACAGTTTGAAGCCTGGATCGACTTTCATCCATTGGTCTTTTCCCAACAAGGTAGGAACATTCATAGCATATGCAGCCCTAAATTTGGCAACAGAGAAATACTCTGACACATACTGATCAACTTCACCATCTTCACCCCTATAACACTCATGAAAAACAATGCGTGTATGCAGGGTATCCCACGGATCTGCCATCCCCTACAATGGCATGTCCTATCAACCAAACTCACTGGATACCTCCACTGCCTGTTTTGACCGGTGTAGGTTACCTCGTGCTCCATTCCTTTTCTGACGCATTGCATCCTCAATTGTTTTGCCCTCTCATGCAAAGACTTAATCAAAGATGGGAGCATGAGATGGCCAACATAATTTGTGGATGCAATTCTTTGACGCAGATCGATCTTTATCATGATCATCTGCCTAATCTTATCAAATATTTGCCACAGCATAAGCCCTTTCAATGACTTGACCTTTGAATTGAAACTCTCCGCAAGGTTACTTGTTACATAGTCTACCTTGCAAATTTCATTGAATTGGCTTCTTGACCACACCCTACCATGATGTTCATCCAAGTACTCCTTCACCCTGTGTTTTTGTTTATACAACACATCCAAATGAAACAGATGCTTCCTAGAGCTGCATGTGTATGAAGCTGGCCATAGGTTGTCAAGAAAACTTTACCCTTGAATTTCTTTGTAAAATTCTGTACCAAGTGTCGCATACATTCCCTATGCTCCACTCCAGGGAATACTGCTTCTACCGCAGTCTCCAAACCTTTGCAAGCGTCTGTGTGGATAACAAGTCCTGGTGGATGACCTATAAGATCGCGCAAATTCTGCAGAAACCAAGTCCAACTTTCCTGTGACTCAACCTCCAAAACCCCATAAGCAACAGGGAACATCCAATTATGTCCATCAACTGCAGTAGCAGCAACTAGCTGTCCTTTAAACCTGCCATGAAGAGCTGATGCATCCACGGCCAAATAAGGCCTGCAACCGTCCAAAAAGCCTTTCCAGCAAGCTTTGAAACAAACAAAATCCCTTCTAAAACATTCCTTGTGCATTACCTTCCCGCTTTTCAATTTGTAGGGAACCGTATGCTTGTCTATCGCTACAACACTGCTGGACTAGCCATCTCCACTTCAGCTTTGAAAGTGTAAAGCAACTGAAAGCTTTCATTCCATGGACCATTGATCTTGTCAAGAGCCATTTCCTTTGCATAGAACATCCTCATGTAAGGTACTTCCATTTTATACTTCTCAACCACCTTTTTTACGAGTGCTGTTGGACCAAGTGAAGGATCTTCTCTCAGCCAATCTAGGATTATATCTGCCAACCACCTAGTCTTCGCTAGCTTTGTTTTCAGCTCTGGCTCTCCCCTAGAGGTGGACACCTATGGATCTCCTTATTCTTCTTTACCTGAAACATAATGATAAGGGATGTCGGTAATAGATAACAAATTTTACACCGTGATCTAAATACACAACTGGTTGGCGTAGTACCTGAACCAAGCCGCTTCGCGCATTGTGGATGCATGCAGCCTAAACCTACACCTTGGGTATGGGCATTTAATTGTGAACCTACCTGGCTCACTTTTAACAACCTCAAAATTATTCTTAGTGAGAATGTGATATGTAGTAATTGCATTACGGCAGTCCATCATCGTTTGAAACACGGTGCCTTCTACAAGCTGGGGATTCTCCCTGTTCCACTCAATTGTAGGCAAGTCTTCACCTTCGTAATCGGCTAAAACGAGGCTGTCATCATTCTCATTCTTCTCTTCATCATCAGTGTCATCAAATCTGGCACCAAAAGCAATATCTTCCATGTATTGATCCTCCATTGCCTCGCCATCGCATCGATCTACCAATTCAGGAAACATCAACTCATCCTCATCATCTTGAGGAGGCTGATCCTCAATGTCCGCATCGTCCTCCACAATGACCGTACGAAACGATCTGGCTACCACTAGCAGGGGACAGATGGTGCTGCTGTGGACCTACAAGGAGCGCCACAAGCACACCGTTAGAAGAGGCAGCAGCATGAGAGAGACATGATGCCCGACCACCTGATGATGCCCCAGCACCAGAGAGAGATGATGCCCGGCCCCTGTCCACATGGATACGAATTTTACCGAACCGGCAAGAAGCATTCAAAGCAAAAAGAATTCCCAGATCGTCGTCGGAAATTAGTGGAACAAATCTTCCCTCCGTGTTGAAATATTCGAAATGAACTGCGTCGTAAGAGCTCCAGCTGTACTGAGCGCAGATGTTAGCTTTCAAATCCCTCAACGAGATGGTGGTTGCAACCACCGCAGGGAAGAAAAACCCATTCTTATAGCGTTTAGAATCACGTGTATAGCTAGAATCCAGCCTAGCCACCAGCCGAAAAGCCAGCGCTGGATCAATCCTATTCGAAAAGCAACGCAGTTAGTTGAGCAACAACGATTGGCGCTCAAAAACTGCCTACTGTTAATTCACATAGGCAGACGATGCTTACCCAGATGGAATCCATGCGTTAGATCCCTCCGATTCCCAATCTTCTCCGCGGTTGACGCGAACATTTGGCACACCAGATGGACATACAAACTCCACGAAAGGGGTAGATCCAGATCTGGTGGAGGCGGAGCCCTCTCCGCCTCCCGGTGGTGGTGGTGGGGACGGGGGCGGCTCGGCGGCGGACGACGCCATAAGGTAGGAGGGCAGGACGGCGTGGCGGCGGAGGGGCGGTGTGTGAGCTCCTCCAGTATCGGGCGGAGTGGAAAGCTTTGGGTGAGCTCCTCCGATCAACGATCAACACAGTTCGAAAGAAACGGTCAATTCAACACCAACGCGGCTCCCTAGCCGTCACCGGTAACGGTGAAGGCCTCTGACCAGACGGCAACCCTCCCGTCTGAGCGTCTGCGACGGGTTTCAAACTAGAGGGAGGGGAAAACTGAGGAAAAACTAAGGGGCTGGGGAAAACTGAGTACAACTAACGAACCAGGGGCACGAAAATAGAAATCCCAATTGAAAATGCTGAAACTCCTGATGAAAATGCCACTACACCTGTTAGTTCACCTGAACTTGATTATTCTAGTGATGATCCTGATGAAGATTATGTGGAGCTTAATGATGATTTTATTAATAGATGCAATGCTACTGCTGATGCAAGTAAAATTAAAAAGTTTCTCACACAATATACTGTTAGACATAAGCTATCTTCTGATCCTAAATTAGCCACATCTCCTATATGCATTAAGGATAAAGATTATGATTTTTCTCTTGATCTATCTCATATAGCTATTGTAGAGAAAGCACCCTTTTGTGGTACTGAAAAAGAAAGTGCTGTAGAACACATGAATGAACTTTCTTCTATGAGTAGCTTGTTTTCTGATGATGACAAGATGCGTACTTACTTTGTCATTAAAATTTTTCCTTTCTCATTAGAGGATGATGCTAAAACTTGGTATAATAATTTGCCTCCTGGTTCTATTAAAAGTCCATCTGATTTGCGTGATGTTTTCTTTCGAAAATACTTTCCTGCTAGTGCTCAACATGCTGCTTTACAGAGAATTTATAGGTTTGACCAGGGAGATGAAGAGAAATTGCCTGCGGCATGGGCAAGATTTTGTTCTCTTATCAGAGCTCGACCTGGACATGATTTAGAAAAGAATGATCTACTTGATATATTTTATAGTGGACTAACCATTGAATCTAGGGCATATTTGGATAGTTGTCCTGGTTGTGTTTTCAGGAAAAGAACTCCAGACGAAGTTGGAGAATTATTGGCCAGAATAAGCCGGAATAATGATGATTGGAATACACCTGAACCAACTCCAACACCAATATTGAAGAAGAGGGGTTTAATTGAATTGAATGATGAAGATATGCGGGAAGCTAAGAAGTCTCTCAAGGAGAAGGGTATTAAATCCGAAGATGTGAAGAATCTACCTCCTATAGAAGATATATGTAAGATAATTCCCCCTTCATCCATGATTGAGGTAAACTCCCTTCAACGCTTTACTAGGGAAGATATTCCGTATTCAAAACCTCCTGCTCAATGCTTAGATGAGTTTGATAATTATATTGTTAAGCAAAAAAAATTTAATATGAGAGTAGAGAATCATCTAATGGAAAATTCTCAAGCTATTAGCAATTTGCATGATATTGTGGAGAGAACCTCCAATGATGTTAAGATGCTTGTTAAACATTTTCAAATGATTCAAACTCAAATTGATCAACTCACTAAAGTGCAAAATGACTTGCTAAATAATAATTCTAAAGAGAAACATGCTTATGAAGTAACAACTAGAGGTGGTGTCTCTACCCAGGATCCTTTATATCCTGAAGGGCATCCCAAAAGAATTGAACAAGATTCTCAACGAATTGAACCTAGTGCTCATTCTAAGAAGAAAAAGAAGAAGAAACATAAAAATGTTGTAGAATCCTCTGAACCTGTTAATGATCCTAATAGTATTTCTAATTCCGATGCTAAAACTGAAAGTGGTAATGAACATGATAATGATAATGATAATGATAATAATAAGAATGATGCTTCTGATAAAGAAGAGGTAGAAGATGAACCTGAAAAGCATGCTAAAAATAAAAAGTATACTAAAGAAGATTTTATTGCTAAGAAACATGGTAATGAAAGAGAACCTTGGGTGCAAAAGCAAATGCCTTTTCCTGCTAAGAAACTAAAATCAAAGGAAGAAGAACACTATAATAAATTTTGTGATTGGATGAAACCTTTATTCTTGCAAATCCCTTTGACTGATGCTATTAAACTGCCTCCTTATTCAAAGTATATGAAAGATATTGTTACTAACAAAAGGAAAATCCCCAATGAGGAGATTTCCACTATGCTTGCTAATTACTCTTTCAATGGCAAGGTTCCAAAGAAGTTGGGCGACCCAGGTATACCTACTATTCCTTGTTCTATTAAGAATAATTATGTTAAAACTGCTCTATGTGATTTGGGAGCCGGTGTTAGTGTTATGCCTTTTTCTCTTTATAAGAGACTCTATTTAGATAAATTGATACCTACTGATATATCTTTGCAAATGGCTGATAAATCTACTGCTATTCCTGTTGGTATATGTGAGGATGTTCCTGTTCAAGTTACTAATAACTGCTTGATATTAACTGATTTTGTTGTGTTGGAAATGCCTGAAGATGATAATATGTCTATTATTCTTGGGATACCTTTTCTTAACACCGCAGGGGCTGTTATTGATTGCAATAAAGGAAAGGTTACTTTCAATGTTGATGATAAGGAGCATACCTTCTATTTCCCCAAGAAGATTGATAAAGTATGTGGAGTTAATACTATTTCTAATGTGAGAACTATCAAAATTGGAACTATCGATTGTCCTATATATGAGCCTAAAGAAGGTTATCAAAATCTTATGATTGGATCCATATCGATACAATTCAAGGTAACATGATTGATTTGAGGTTTATTTCTTCATATGCTATGTAAAATTTATTTGGTGGCGAGACTTGATCAACCTTGTTAACAAACACCTTTTATATGCATAGAGGATGTAAACAACATCTCTTTCTCCCTCCACTTGTCTTATTTGCTGTAGCACTTTTGTTTTGCAAAGTTCCTTAGTTAATTAGAAATTTCAAAAAATTTCCTGGCCAGTAATAATAAATTTAATACCCAGAAATGTGCATTTTTCAAAATTTTCAAAAATTCACAAAAATTATACCGTTGGTCCTATTTTTCGAAGAGGCACCTGGGAGCACCAGAGGATGACCTGTGGGGCACCCCAGGGTGCCACACCACCAGCCGGCGCGGCCAAGGAGGGGGGCGCCCCACCCTGTGGTGTGGGCCCCTCGCCCCACTTTAGCATCTCTTTCTCCCAGAATCTTCTCTCTCCCGAAAAAACTCGCACCAGCTTTCTCTCACTCGCGTTTTTGCTCAAGAGCTCAGGATTTTTCGATCTCTTTGCTCAGCCAGATTTCTGTCTGAAATTTGGCACATTTGCTCTCCGGTATGTGACTCCTCCGATTATCCAAGTAGAATTTTGTTTAGTTGAGTATATCTTGAATATTTTGCTGCTGTAGGTAACATGTTTAGTGAGCTTGCATGCTTGTTCTAAGTTGTATAAACTAGTTTTGATGCATGATTAGTACTCTAGCAAGTTCCTATAGTAGTTCCCCTTGATTATATGTCACCAAATCAAGTTTTATATCACTTGTTGAAAAATTTCAGAAAAGGAAGATGAAGAAGTTCAACTTTGGAGAATTGTTTCAGAGGGGAACAACCAGCACCGGGAGGCCTTCTAGGACCGCCACCCGACTTAGGCGATCCTACAATGAAGATATCATCGCGCCTAGCTTCGCGCCCGAAGAGGACAATGGGGCTCCTAATGCTTCATCCTTCCCATGTTATGATTTTCTGAGAAATGCAGGGATATTGGATGATTTCTCCACCCTTGTCAACAGGGCGGGCTTAGCCGCCTATGTGGGAGATGAAAGGGAGCAATACTACATGCTCACCAAAATCTTCGTCGAGAGCTTCAAGTTCCACAACAAGCAATATGGGCCGACAGTTGCATTCAAGATCTATGGTAATCCTGTTACTATGGAATTGGAAGAATTTTGTCGTGCATTGGATATTGCCCTTGTAGGTACAGCAAGCAGGATTGATGACAACCCCCGGGACCTATTGGAGCTCTATCGAGGGATCACCGATGATGATTGTCGCACCATTCAGCGTGGCAAGATAAGGAACATTCAACTCCCCGCCATTAAGTATTTTGCCTATTACATTGCTACTAGCATTCTTGGTAGGGAGAACACTAGCAATATTTCTAGCTACCATCTTGCTTTCTTGAATGTTGCACTTACTGGACGAACATCTTATCATCTTGGTTCTCTTATTGCTCGCCGCCTGTCTAATAGGGGGGCTATTTTTGGAGGAACTATTGCATTGCGCATTTTAACACATTTGAGACTTCCTCTTGATTCTAATGATGTGCCATTAACCCCTAGGAGGCTTGATATTGCTGCTATGAAAAGCCATCATTTTGTTACCGCTGATTCCACTTTAGATAATATGGTCTATAGAATGTTGTTTGCTGACGGGGATGAGAAGGAAATTCCTCTTCCCCAGCCAGGTTTGTTCAGTATTGACAGGCAACCATGGTCGCGCACTAAGGAGGAGGTGGAGGAACATATGAAGATACAAGACTTCCACCAGCAACATGAATCCGAGGACGCCGAGCCCTCCTACAACTACACCGTCACGTATCCGGGTGCTTCTTCTAGCACATACCCGGAATATGATCCATCTTCGTCGTACTACGGAGATACTACCTCATGGCCTCGATGGGATTGAACTCCACTTAGGCCAAAAGCCTAAGCTTGGGGGGAGGTATACCGGCATCACTCATTCTTTGCATATTATGATTGCTGGATACTTGTATATACTTGTTTAGTTTGTTTGAGTGGTTTTCTAATGAGAGGGAGATGATATTTGGGGAAGTGCTGCCTGAAAACAGATTCTGGACTCTTACCGAAAAAATTCCCAAAAATAGCCAGAAAAGTATTTTGCGAAGCCAATTTTTGTGCATGTTCCCCAGGTTGTTATCTAACTTTCATTTTTTGAACACTTTTCGATTTGAGCAGTGGAAGAATTTCTTAAAAATCGAGTACTGTACTGCTGTCAAGTTTGACGAATTTCTGCTGCTTTGTGTTTATGTGAGTCTTCTAGTTTGCTATTTCTTGTTTTTGCTTTGTCTCTTTCCCAAAACACAAAAAGACCAAAAATATTTCTGTTGTTTCTCTTCATCATTTGTTTGTTTTGATTTCTTGCATTTATTTCGCTTTATTTGCTATTGCTAGTTTGCTATAAGAAAACCCAAAAAGATTTTGCTTTGTTTGCTTGTTTCTTTTGTTCTTGTTTCCAATTCGAAAACACCAAAAATATTTGTTGTTCTTCTTTGGTTTGTAAAGTTCATCATGAGTTCAATGGTCTTCGATGGCTGGAGCGTGGTTTTCATTTTATATTATCCAAGCTACACAAGTGAAAGGCAATAATGACGATCTACGACAATTGGATTGTGGTGAGAGGCTGGTATGAACTCTATTTGTTTTCATTTTTGTACATATACTCATCCATGTGAGCATGCTTAGTTGGTTCATGTGAGGTATATGTCATTTGAGAAAGTCTAGTAGTTCATGATCTCTCATGTTTAGCTCCAATTTATTAATATGAGTAGCATGTCATGGATGTTTGCTTGCATTATTTTATTCATAAGTATGTATGGCATTGTGGTATCCTCCTCTGAATAATTCATTTATATCGACTTGGCACATGCTCACGCAGGCATATGACTTAACAAAAGTCAATTAAGCCTCGATGATTTACATTGCTTCAGAGTTCTTGTATCACTTTTATGCCTCCGTTAATTTATTTTGCCGCAAGCATGATTATGACAGTTACTGCTCTCTTGATTTGTCGCTCCCCAGTCTATTGCTAGCCTTCACTTGTACTGAGCGGGAACGCTGCTCATGCTTCCAAACACCTGAAAACCAAGTTGTTCCAAAGTGTCCACCATAAATACCTATGCATGGCATTTCAAACCATTCCAAGTAAATTCTCATGCGCTACCTTTAAAACCTTCAAAATGCTTCTCAATTTGTGTTAATGTTTCATAGCTCATGAGGAAGTATGTGGTGTTTAACTTTCAACCTTGTCATTTACTTTTGACGGACTTTCATTATGGACTAGTGGCACATCCGCTTATCCAATAATTTTGCAAAAAGAGCTCGGAATGGGATTCCCAGTCCCAAATTAATTAACTTAAATAGACACTCCTCCATGGTATGTGATCGTTGGACGGCACCCGAGGGATTCGGTTAGCCATGGCTTGTGTAAGCAAAGGTTGGGGGGAGTGTCATCATAATAAAACTAAAATAAAAAGGCACTCCTTCATGGTATGAGATTGTTGGCAGGCACCCGAGGATTCGGTTAGCCATGGTTTGTGAAAGAAAGGTTGGAAGGAGTGCCACATAAACATAAAAATAATTCATGGGAGCCGCTCTTGGAAGTCCGGTTGGCGAGGTTGTTAGTGTACCCATTACCATTCGTTGACAACAACAAACACCTCTCAAAACAATTTTATTCCTGTTTAAAAAAATGAAAAGCTCTAGCGCATGTTAATCCCTGCTTCCCTCTGCGAAGGGTCAATCTTTTACTTTTATGTTGTGTCTCCATTCTTTCTTTGAGCACTATCTTGAGAGCACAACTGTCATTCTTAGTATAATATGCTTGTCTCAAAATATGATTGATTGTGGTATAACTTTGATGCTTTTATCTTTGACAATCACTACTTCTAGTCTTTCTATGAACTTCAGAGGTGCCTAGGCATTTATGTTTTGCCGATCAAATACGGGCAAGCGAGATACCACTTTATCATACTATCTTATGAACATTGCAATCCTGCTTATATACATGATTCATGATGCTTATTATTAATTGTTGGTACCTCTCCATGATTGACATAGCTGTTAGATGATCTTATTTGTATGCATCTCATTATGAACTGCTTGAGTATTAGCCATAGCATGAGAATATATACATCATATGAGCAAATGTGTTCGTGAAAGTTCTTTTATCGCTCAGTTGTTAACTGAATTGCTTGAGGACAAGCAATAAGCTAAGCTTGGGGGGAGTTGATACGCCCAAAACGTATCTACTTTCCCGAACACTTTTGCTATTGTTTTGCCTCTAATTTGTGTATTTTGGATGCAACTAACACGGACTAACGCTGTTTTAAGCAGAATTGCTCTGGTGTCTCGTTTTTGTGCAGAAATCCAACTTTCAGGAAAATCCTCGGAATTTGTGCAGAAGGCCCTATTTTCCCAGAATATTGGCGGAGCCAGAAGGACAAGTCAGGTGGAGGCCCGAGGGCCCCACACCATAGGGCGGCGCGGCCCAGGGGGGGCCCGCGCGGCCCTGTGGTGTGGCCCCCTCGGCCGGCCTCCGACGCCCTCCTTCGGACTATATATTGCCTTCGACCTAAAAACGCACGGGGGAAGTCGAAGTCACCAGAAAGCCTCCAGAACGCCGCCACATC
The DNA here is from genome assembly GCF_019359855.2 of Lolium perenne. Classification (NCBI taxonomy): domain Eukaryota; kingdom Viridiplantae; phylum Streptophyta; class Magnoliopsida; order Poales; family Poaceae; genus Lolium; species Lolium perenne. The sequence goes on from NC_067245.2 coordinate 187,408,430, forward strand.
GCGAAACTCCGTCTCGGGAGCCAGAAGTCTCCGTTCTGGCACTCCGCCGGGACGGGGAATTGGAGGAGATCATCGCCATCATCACCACCGACGCCTCTCCATCAACCAGCCATGTTTCCCCCATCCATGTGTGAGTAATTCCCCCGCTGTAGGCTGAAGGGGATGGTAGGGATTGGATGAGATTGGTCATGTAATAGCATAAGATTGTTAGGGCATAGTGCCTAGTGTCCGTAATTGGTACTTTGATGATATTGTTGCAACTTGTTATGCTTAATTCTTGTCACTAGGGCCCGAGTGCCATGATCTCAGATCTGAACATGTTATTATTTCATCATGATATTCATTGTTTATGGTCTTACCTGCAAGCTGTATACACATGTCGCTGTCCGGAACCAATGGCCCCGAAGTGACAAGAATCGGGACAACCGGAGGGGATGGTAGTGATGTGAGGATCACATGTGTTCACGGAGTGTTAATGCTTTGCTCCGGTACTCTATTAAAAGAAGTACCTTAATATCCAGTAGATTCCCTTGAGGCCCGGCTGCCACCGGCTGGTAGGACAAAAGATGTTGTGCAAGTTTCTCATTGCGAGCACGTACGACTATAATTGGAACACATGCCTATTGATTGCTTTGTACTTGGACACCGTTTTATTATTATCTGCAAATGCCCTGCTATGATTGTTACATGAGTTTCTCTCATCCATGCAACGCCCGTCATCCATCCCCGTGCCTACAGTATTTTAATCCTGCTGTTTACTATAATCACTACTGCTATGTCTGTTACTCTACTGCTGTTATTTCACTACTGCTACTGCTATAAAACTGTTACTACTGATAAACTCTTGCGAGCAAGTCTGTTTCCAGGTGCAGCTGAATTGACAACTCCGCTGTTAAGGCCTCCAAGTATTCTTTGTCTCCCCTTGTGTCGAATCAATAAATTGGGATTTACTTCCCGCGAAGACTGCTGCGATCCCCTATACTTGTGGGTTATCAGGGATCACTGATACGTCTCCGACGTATCGATAATTTCTTATGTTCCATGCCACATTATTGATGTTATCTACATGTTTTATGCACACTTTATGTCATATTCGTGCATTTTCTGGAACTAACCTATTAACAAGATGCCGAAGTGCCAGTTCCTGTTTTCTGCTGTTTTTGGTTTCAGAAATCCTAGTAACGAAATATTCTCGGAATCGGACGAAATCAACGCCCAAGTTCCTATTTTCACCGGAAGCATCCAGAACACCCGGGAAGGACCAGAGGGGAGCCCTGGGGGGCCCACACCACACCCCGGCGCGGCCAGGGGGGCCGCGCCCCCCTATAGTGTGGGCCCCCCAGAAGCCCTCCTGCGCCGCCTCTTCGCCTATATAAAGCCCCTGACCTAAAAACCTCGACACGATTGGCGAAAACCATAGAAACCTTCCAGAGCCGCCGCCATCGCGAGGCCAAGATCTGGGGGACAGGAGTCTCTGTTCCGGCACGCTGCCGGAGCGGGGAAGTGCCCCCGGAAGGCTTCTCCATCGACACCGCTGCCATCTCCACCGCCATCTTCATCACCGCTGCTGCTCCCATGAGGAGGGAGTAGTTCTCCATCGAGGCTCGGGGCTGTACCGGTAGCTATGTGGTTAATCTCTCTCCTATGTACCTCAATACAATGATCTCATGAGCTGCTTTACATGATTGAGATTCATATGAGTTTTGTATCACTACTATCTATGTGCTACTCTAGCAATGTTATTAAAGTAGTTCTATTCCTCCTGCACGTGTGTAAAGGTGACAGTGTGTGCACCGTGTTAGTACTTGGTTTATGCTATGATCATGATCTCTTGTAGATTGCGAAGTTAACTATTGCTATGATAATATTGATGTGATCTATTCCTCCTACATATGCATGGAGGTGACAGTGTGCATGCTATGTTAGTACTTGGTTTAGTCTTTTGATCTATCTTACACTATAAGGTTACTTAAACATGAGCATTATTGTGGAGCTTGTTAACTCCGGCATTGAGGGTTCGTGTAATCCTACGCAATGTGTTCATCATCCAACAAAAGTGTAGAGTATGCATTTATCTATTCTGTTATGTGATCAATGTTGAGAGTGTCCACTAGTGAAAGTGTAATCCCTAGGCCTTGTTCCTAAATACTGCTATCGCTGCTTGTTTACTGTTTTACTGTGTTACTACTGCTGCAATTCTACCACCATCAACTATACGCCAGCAAGTGATACGTCCAATTTGCATCACTATTTTATATCATAATTTGCTGTTATTCATTGATATATTTCATATTGGGACACATTACTTATGTTATTTCATCTATTTTGCATGTTTCATCATTATTGGAGGATCGAACACCGGAGCCAGGATTCTGCTGGAAAAAGCACCGTCAGAACGCAATATTTCGGAAGATCAACTCTGGAAGGAAATTATACCAAAAATCCTATTTTTCAAGATGACGAAGGAAGCCAGATGGAGGAGCCAGGAGCAGCCAGGGTGGGCCCACACCCTAGGGCGGCGCGGCCCAGGCCCTGGCCGCGCCGGCCTGTGGTGTGGAGGGCCCACGACCCTTTTCGCCTCCTTTTCTTCGCCAAACCCTTCGTCCCGAAGACCTAAGCCACAGAGGGTACCTCGCGAAGAGTTACTGACCGCCTGCGGGGCGGAGAACACCAGAGAGAAAAGAGCTCTCCGGCGGGCAGGAATCCGCCGGGGAAATTCCCTCCGGGAGGGGGAAATCGACGCCATCGTCACCGTCATCGAGCTGGACATCATCGCCATCACCATCATCATCATCTCCACCATCATCACCGTCGTCATCACCGCTGGACACCGTCACCGCCATAGCAATTTGGGTTTGATCTTGATTGTTTGATAGGGGAAACTCTCTCGGTATCGATTTCTACTTGTTGTTGATGCTATTGAGTGAAACCATTGAACCAAGTTTATGTTCAGATTGTTATTCATCATCATATCACCTCTGATCATGTTCCGTATGATGTCTCGTGAGTAGTTCGTTTAGTTCTTGAGGACATGGGTGAAGTCTAAATGTTAGTAGTGAACTATGGTTGAGTAATATTCAATGGTATGATATTTAAGTTGTGGTGTTATTCTTCTAGTGGTGTCATGTGAACGTCGACTACATGACACTTCACCATTTATGGGCCTAGGGGAATGCATCTTGTATTCGTTTGCTAATTGCGGGGTTGCCGGAGTGACAGAAACCTAAACCCCGTTGGTATATCGATGCAGGAGGGATCGCAGGATCTCAGAGTTTAAGGCTGTGGTTAGATTTATTCTTAATTACTTTCTTGTAGTTGCGGATGCTTGCAAGGGGTATAATCACAAGTATGTATTAGTCCTAGGAAGGGCGGTACATTAGCATAGGTTCACCCACACAACACTTATCATAATAATGAAGATTATTTAGCCGTATGTAGCGAAAGCACTAGACTAAAATCCCGTGTGTCCTCGAGAACGTTTGGTCATTATAAGTAAACAAACCGGCTTGTCCTTTGTGCTAAAAAGGATTGGGCCACTCGCTGCAATTATTACTCTCGCACTTTACATACTCGTACTTTATTCAACTGTTACATCAAACCCCCCTGAATACTTGTCTGTGAGCATTTACAGTGAATCCTTCATCGAAACTGCTTGTCAACACCTTCTGCTCCTCGTTGGGATTGACATTCTTACTTATCGAAGATACTACGATACACCCCCTATACTTGTGGGTCATCAAGACTATTTTCTGGCGCCGTTGCCGGGGAGTGAAGCGCTATTGGTAAGTGGAATTGGTAAGGAAAACCTTTACTGTTGTGCTGATTTTATTTCTGCCTGCTGCTATAAGTCATTATGGAGAGATCTTCTCTTCAATTTCTATTTGGGAAATCTACTACTACTGCAACGGTAGTGGATGAAGCGCCAGGTGAGGAAGTGATACCATATAAAATACCTATGAAAATTATTGAACGTGTTATGGATAACCGCTATGAAGGGGATGGAACTGTCCACCCCGGTGATCATTTACTGTTTTTGCATGAATTATGCGGGTTATTCAAATGTGCAGGTATTGCTATGGATGAAGTGAGGAAGAAACTATTCTCTTTGTCGCTGTCTGGTAAGGCGGCGCATTGGTATAAATTACTGGATAATGGGGATTCTCTTGAATGGAATGATATTGTGCCCCGGTTTTATTCTAAGTTCTATCCTCCAAGTGAAATTCATAAGGATCGGAATCGCATATATAATTTTTGGCCTCATGATGGAGAGAGTATTGCCCAAGCTTGGGAGAGATTGAAGTCTTTAATGCTCAAATGCCCCATTCATGAGCTTCCTGGTAATGTTATTATTGATAATTTCTATGCAAGACTTTCTTTTCAAGACAAGACCTTGCTGGATACTTCTTGTTCTGGATCATTTACACGCAACAAAGAAGAGTTTAAAAGGGACCTTCTTGATCGGATCCAAGAAAATACTGAAGGTTGGGAGAACGACAAGGATAGAGAATCAGGTATAATTTATGATTATAAATGCATTGAAGCTTTTATGGATACTGATAAATTTCGTAATATGAGTGCTACATATGGTCTTGATTCTCAAGTTGCTGTAAATCTTTATAAAGCTTTTGCCTCTCATTATGAATTGCCAAAGAAGAACTTTGATAAGTATCATGAACCATATAAAGATAAAATTGATTCATCTATTAATAAATGTGTTGTAGTTGAAACTGCTGATCATGTTATTCCTGAAGCTTATATTGAAAAAACTCCTTTCCCTGCTAAAATGAAGGAGTACTCTGTTATAAATAGTGCGGTTCATAAAAGTGAAAAGAAACATGTAGAACCTGAAAAACAAATAAAAGTTGAACCTGCTGTTGCAATAATTAAAGATCTTGTGACTGAAAATGTAGAGGATGGTCATATTATTTTCTGTGAAGATGCTTCACATATTGTTTCACATCCTAATAAACCCAAACAAGCTAGTGTTCCTATGCTATCTGTTAGAATTGGTGATCATTGCTATTATGGATTATGTGATATTGGTGCAAGTGTTAGTGCTATTCCGTATGAGCTTTACACGGAGATTATGCACGAAATTGATTCTTGTGAACTTGAAGATATTGATGTGGTTATTCAGCTGGCTAATAGAGAAACTATTTCTCCAATTGGTATTGTTCGAGATGTGGAAGTTTTATGCGGTAAGATTAAATATCCTGCTGACTTTTTGGTACTTGGTTCTGCTGCTAGTGATTATTGTCCTATTATCTTTGGTAGACCTTTTCTAAATACTTGTGGAGCTATTATAGATTGCAAGAAAGAGAAAATTTTGACTAAATTTGCTGGTGAATCTTATGAGTTTAACTTCTCTAAATTTACTAAAACTCCTTATAAAGCTGATTTGCCTAGTAATGATATTAAAATGGAGCAATGTGCATCTATTGTTCTTGTTCCTAATAATCCTTTGCAGCAACATTTGGAGGATAGCGAGAGCGAAATTTTTAGGAAAGAAAGAGATGAGCTTGAGGAAATTTTTCTTCGTCAACCTATTCTCAAGCATGATTTACCGGTGGAAGATTTGGGTACAACACCGCCACCTAAGGAAGATCCTGTTTTTGATTTAAAGCCTTTACCTGATAATCTTAAATATGCTCATATTAATGATAAGAAAATATATCCAGTTATTATTAGTTCTAAGCTTTCAGAGATTGAGGAAGAAAGGTTATTGGAAATATTGAAGAAGCATCGAGGCGCTATTGGCTACACTCTTGATGATTTGAAGGGGATTTCTCCTTCTATTTGCCAACATGCTATTAATATGGAAGATGATGCAAAGCCTGTTGTTGAACCTCAGCGTCGTCTAATTCCAAAGATGAAAGAAGTGGTAAGGAATGAGGTACTACGACTCCTTGAAGCTGGTATTATATATCCTATTGCTGATAGTAGATGGGTTAGTCCTGTGCACTGTGTTCCCAAGAAAGGAGGTATGACTGTTGTGCCTAATGATAATGATGAGCTCATTCCTCAAAGAGTAGTTGTAGGGTATAGAATGTGCATTGATTTTCGAAAAGTTAATAAAGTTACTAAAAAAGATCATTACCCTTTACCCTTTATTGATCAAATGCTAGAAAGATTATCTAAAAATACTCATTTTTGCTTTCTTGATGGTTATTCTGGGTTTTCACAAATTGCTGTTAAAGCTAAAGATCAAGAGAAAACCACTTTTACCTGTCCCTATGGAACTTATGCTTATAGACGCATGCCTTTTGGTTTATGTAATGCTCCTGCTACTTTTCAAAGATGCATGTCTGCTATTTTTCATGGTTTTTGTGAAAGTATTGTAGAGGTATTCATGGATGATTTTTCCGTCTATGGGAATTCTTTTGATAGCTGCTTGCGAAACCTTGATAAAGTTTTGCAGAGATGTGAAGAAACTAACCATGTTCTTAATTGGGAGAAATGCCACTTTATGGTTAATGAAGGAATTGTATTGGGACATAAAATTTCTGAGAGAGGTATTGAAGTTGATAGAGCTAAAGTTGAAGCAATCGAGAAGATGCCTTATCCGAGGGATGTTAAAGGTATTCGTAGTGTTCTTGGTCATGCTGGGTTTTATAGGAGATTTATTAAAGATTTCTCTAAGATTTCAAAGCCTCTTACTAATCTTCTTCAAAAAGATGTACCATTTGTTTTTGATGATGATTGTAAGGAAGCTTTTGAAACTCTTAAGAAAGCCTTAACAACTGCTCCTATAGTTGAACCTCCTGATTGGAACTTACCCTTTGAGATTATGTGTGATGCTAGTGATTTTGCTGTAGGCGCTGTTCTTGGACAGCGAGTAGATAAAAAGCTGAATGTTATTCATTATGCTAGTAAAACTCTTGATGCTGCTCAAAGAAATTATGCTACAACTGAAAAGGAATTATTAGCTGTAGTCTTTGCTTGTGATAAATTTAGATCTTATATTGTTGATTCAAAAGTTACTATTCATACTGATCATGCTGCAATTAGATACCTAATGACAAAGAAAGATGCTAAGCCGAGGCTTATTAGATGGGTACTTCTTTTGCAAGAATTTGATTTACATATTGTAGATAGGAAAGGTGCTGATAATCCTGTTGCTGATAACTTGTCTAGATTGGAAAATATTGCTTATGATCCTGTTCCTGTTAATGATAGTTTTCCAAATGAACAATTGGCTGTAATAAAGGTGAGCTCGCGAGACAGTCCTTGGTATGCTGATTATGCTAACTTTATTGTTTCCAAGTACTTGCCTCCAACCTTTTCAGCCCAGCAAAGGAGGAAATTCTTTTATGATTTGAGGCATTATTTCTGGGATGACCCACACTTATATAAAGAAGGAGTGGATGGTATTATGCGAAGATGTGTTCCCGAATATGAACAACAGGAGATATTGAGTAAATGTCATGGTAGTGCTTATGGAGGACATCACGCCGGAGAAAGAACCGTGCAAAAGGTTCTACAATCAGGTTTTTATTGGCCGACTCTCTTCAAGGATGCGAGAAAGTTTATTTTATCTTGTGATGAATGCCAAAGGGTTGGTAATATCTCCAGACGCAATGAAATGCCTATGAATTATACTCTTGTTATTGAACCGTTTGATTGTTGGGGATTTGACTTCATGGGACCTTTTCCGTCTTCAGAAGGTAACGCTCATATACTTGTTGCTGTTGATTATGTTACTAAATGGGTGGAGGCTATACCTACAAAAAGTGTTGATGGTGAGACCTCTTTAAGAATGCTCTTAGATATTATTTTTCCTAGATTTGGAGTACCTAGATACATTATGACTGATGGAGGTTCTCATTTTATTCATGGAGGTTTTAGAAAAACTCTTGCTAGGTATGGTATTAATCATAGAATTGCTTCTGCTTATCATCCTCAAACTAGTGGTCAAGTAGAATTATCAAATAGAGAGATTAAATCTATTTTGGGAAAGACCGTTAATAAAACTAGAAATAATTGGGCTAGTAAATTGAAGGATGCACTTTGGGCTTATAGAACTGCTTATAAAAATCCCATGGGAATGTCACCTTATAAAATGGTTTATGCGAAAGCTTGTCATTTACCTTTAGAACTAGAGCACAAAGCTTATTGGGCTGTTAGAGAATTAAATAAAGATCCTAAACTTGCCGGTGATAAGAGGTTGTTGCAATTGAGTTCCCTAGATGAATGGAGAAGTGAAGCTTATGAAAATGCTAAACTCTTTAAAGAGAAAGTTAAAAAATGGCATGATAGGAGGATTATCAAAAGAGAATTTAATATTGGGGATAAAGTCCTATTGTATCGGTCTCGTCTCAGATTCTTTGCAGGGAAATTACTCTCGAAATGGGAAGGACCATATGTTGTCGAGGAGGTGTATCGTTCAGGAGCAATCAAAATTAGCTCTCTTCAAGGCAATGCTACGCAAGTGGTGAATGGACAAAGACTCAAGCATTATATCTCAGGTGATTCCTATAATGTTGATGTTGATATTATTCAAGTGGAAACACCGGAGGATTTCATCAAAGGGCAAATTGACAGTCCGCCAGAACTCGACTTTGAATAGGTAACAGTACTGGTAATGAAAAGTACGCAATTTACTTTCCGAACAGTGTGTGCACCGTGTTAGTACTTGGTTTATGCTATGATCATGATCTCTTGTAGATTGCGAAGTTAACTATTGCTATGATAATATTGATGTGATCTATTCCTCCTACATATGCATGGAGGTGACAGTGTGCATGCTATGTTAGTACTTGGTTTAGTCTTTTGATCTATCTTACACTATAAGGTTACTTAAACATGAGCATTATTGTGGAGCTTGTTAACTCCGGCATTGAGGGTTCGTGTAATCCTACGCAATGTGTTCATCATCCAACAAAAGTGTAGAGTATGCATTTATCTATTCTGTTATGTGATCAATGTTGAGAGTGTCCACTAGTGAAAGTGTAATCCCTAGGCCTTGTTCCTAAATACTGCTATCGCTGCTTGTTTACTGTTTTACTATGTTACTACTGCTGCAATTCTACCACCATCAACTATACGCCAGCAAGTGATACGTCCAATTTGCATCACTATTTTATATCATAATTTGCTGTTATTCATTGATATATTTCATATTGGGACACATTACTTATGTTATTTCATCTATTTTGCATGTTTCATCATTATTGGAGGATCGAACACCGGAGCCAGGATTCTGCTGGAAAAAGCACCGTCAGAACGCAATATTTTGGAAGATCAACTCTGGAAGGAAATTATACCAAAAATCCTATTTTTCAAGATGACGAAGGAAGCCAGATGGAGGAGCCAGGAGCAGCCAGGGTGGGCCCACACCCTAGGGCGGCGCGGCCCAGGCCCTGGCCGCGCCGGCCTGTGGTGTGGAGGGCCCACGACCCTTTTCGCCTCCTTTTCTTCGCCAAACCCTTCGTCCCGAAGACCTAAGCCACAGAGGGTACCTCGCGAAGAGTTACAGCCGCCTCTGCGGGGCGGAGAACACCAGAGAGAAAAGAGCTCTCCGGCGGGCAGGAATCCGCCGGGGAAATTCCCTCCGGGAGGGGGAAATCGACGCCATCGTCACCGTCATCGAGCTGGACATCATCGCCATCACCATCATCATCATCTCCACCATCATCACCGTCGTCATCACCGCTGGACACCGTCACCGCCATAGCAATTTGGGTTTGATCTTGATTGTTTGATAGGGGAAACTCTCCCGGTATCGATTTCTACTTGTTGTTGATGCTATTGAGTGAAACCATTGAACCAAGTTTATGTTCAGATTGTTATTCATCATCATATCACCTCTGATCATGTTCCGTATGATGTCTCGTGAGTAGTTCGTTTAGTTCTTGAGGACATGGGTGAAGTCTAAATGTTAGTAGTGAACTATGGTTGAGTAATATTCAATGGTATGATATTTAAGTTGTGGTGTTATTCTTCTAGTGGTGTCATGTGAACGTCGACTACATGACACTTCACCATTTATGGGCCTAGGGGAATGCATCTTGTATTCGTTTGCTAATTGCGGGGTTGCCGGAGTGACAGAAACCTAAACCCCCGTTGGTATATCGATGCAGGAGGGATCGCAGGATCTCAGAGTTTAAGGCTGTGGTTAGATTTATTCTTAATTACTTTCTTGTAGTTGCGGATGCTTGCAAGGGGTATAATCACAAGTATGTATTAGTCCTAGGAAGGGCGGTACATTAGCATAGGTTCACCCACACAACACTTATCATAACAATGAAGATTATTTAGCCGTATGTAGCGAAAGCACTAGACTAAAATCTCGTGTGTCCTCGAGAACGTTTGGTCATTATAAGTAAACAAACCGGCTTGTCCTTTGTGCTAAAAAGGATTGGGCCACTCGCTGCAATTATTACTCTCGCACTTTACATACTCGTACTTTATTCAACTGTTACATCAAACCCCCCTGAATACTTGTCTGTGAGCATTTACAGTGAATCCTTCATCGAAACTGCTTGTCAACACCTTCTGCTCCTCGTTGGGATCGACATTCTTACTTATCGAAGATACTACGATACACCCCCTATACTTGTGGGTCATCAGCAAGCTATTTTCTGGCACCGTTGTTACTGCTCATATATATTCATACCACCTGTATTTCACTATCTCTTCGCCGAACTAGTGCACCTATTAGGTGTGTTGGGGACACAAGAGACTTCTTGCTTTGTGGTTGCAGGGTTGCATGAGAGGGATATCTTTGACTTCTTCCTCCCTGAGTTCGATAAACCTTGGGTGATCCACTTAAGGGAAAACTTGCTGCTGTTCTACAAACCTCTGCTCTTGGAGGCCCAACACTGTCTACAGGAAAAGGAGGGGGAAGTAGACAACAAGCTATTTTCTGGCGCCGTTGCCGGGGAGGAAAGGTAAAAGGTACTCACACTCCGGATCTCGGCTACTAAGCTATTTCCTGGCGCCGTAAGTACTCGAAGCTATTTCCTTTAGATCCTGCAATTGCATCTTTTTGTTTCTTGTTTACACTAGTAAGGCATAATGGAAAACAACAAAAATATGAGAGATCTTTATGAACTTTATCTTGAATTAGGACATGATGTGTTTGAAGAGAAAATTAAAAAACCCATGGAACTTTATATGCATGCTAATGGGAATGTTATTGATATAAATGCTTTGAACACTATTGTTGCTAATGCTATGGAAAATTCTAAGCTTGGGGAAGCTGGTTTTGATGAGCATGATCTTTTTAGTCCCCCAAGCATTGAGGAGAAAATTTTCTTTGATGATACTTTGCCTCCTATTTATAATGATTATAATGATAGTAGTCTTTTGGTGCCACCTACTATGGAGAGTAAATTTAATTATGATTATACTATGCCTCCTACACTTGATGAGAATAATAATAATGATAGCTACTTTGTTGAATTTGCTCCCACTACAACTAATAAAATTGATTATGCTTATGTGGAGAGTAATAATTTTATGCATGAGACTCATGATAAGAATGCTTTATGTGATAGTTATATTATTGAGTTTGCTCATGTTGCTACTGAAAGTTATTATGAGAGAGGAAAATATGGTTGTAGAAATTTTCATGTTACTAAAATACCTCTCTATATGCTGAAATTTTTCAAGCTACACTTGTTTTATCTTCCTATGCTTGTTACTTTGCTCTTCATGAACTTGTTTATTTACAAGGTTCCTTTGCATAGGAAGCATGTTAGACTTAAATGTGTTTTGAATTTGCCTCTTGATGCTCTCTTTTGCTTCAAATACAATTTCTTGCGAGTGCATCATTAAAACTGCTGAGCCCATCTTAATGGCTATAAAGAAAAGAACTTCTTGGGAGATAACCCATGTGTTATTTTGCTACAGTACTTTGTTTTTATTTTGTGTCTTGAAAGTTGTTTACTACTGTAGCAACCTCTCCTTATCTTAGTTTTGTGTTTTGTTGTGCCAAGTAAAGTCTTTGATAGCAAGGTTGATACTAGATTTGGATTACTGCGCAGTTCCAGATTTCTTTGCTGTCACGAATCTGGGTCCACCTCCCTGTAGGTAACTCAGAAAATTAAGCCAATTTACGTGCATGATCCTCAGATATGTACGCAACTTTCATTCAATTTGAGCATTTTCATTTGAGCAAGTCTGGTGCCATTTTAAAATTCGTCAATACGAACTGTTCTGTTTTGACAGATTCTGCCTTTTATTTCGCATTGCCTCTTTTGCTATGTTGGATGGATTTATTTGATCCATTAATGTCCAGTAGCATTATGCAATGTCCAGAAGTGTTAAGAATGATTGTGTCACCTCTGAATATGTTAATTTTTATTGTGCACTAACCCTCTAATGAGTTGTTTCGAGTTTGGTGTGGAGGAAGTTTTCAAGGATCAAGAGAGGAGTATGATGCAACATGATCAAGGAGAGTGAAAGCTCTAAGCTTGGGGATGCCCCGGTGGTTCACCCCTGCATATATTAAGAAGACTCAAGCGTCTAAGCTTGGGTATGCCCAAGGCATCCCCTTCTTCATCGACAACATTATCAGGTTCCTCCCCTGAAACTATATTTTTATTCCATCACATCTTTTGTGCTTTTTCTTGGAGCGTCGGTTTGTTTTTGTTTTTGTTTTGTTTGAATAAATTGGATTACATCATGCTTGTGTGGGAGAGAGACACGCTCCGCTGGTTCGTATGAACACATGTGTTCTTAGCTCATAATATTCATGGCGAAGTTTCCTCTTCGTTAAATTGTTATATGGTTGGAATTGGAAAATGATACATGTAGTAATTGCTATAAATGTGTTGGGTAATGTGATACTTGGCAATTGTTGTGCTCATGTTTAAGCTCTTGCATCATATGCTTTGCACCCATTAGTGAAGAAATACATAGAGCATGCTAAAATTTGGTTTGCATATTTGGTTTCTCTAAGGTCTAGATAATTTCTAGTATTGAGCTTGAACAACAAGGAAGACGGTATAGAGTCTTATAATGTTTTCAATATGTCTTTTATGGGAGTTTTGCTGCACCGGTTCATCCTTGTGTTTGTTTCAAATAACCTTGCTAGCCCAAACCTTGTATCGAGAGGGAATACTTCTCATGCATCCAAAATACTTGAGCCAACCACTATGCCATTTGTGTCCACCATACCTACCTACTACATGGTATTTTCCGCCATTCCAAAGTAAATTGCTTGAGTGCTACCTTTAAAATTCCATCATCACCTTTGCAATATATAGCTCATGGGACAAATAGCTTAAAAACTATTGTGGTATTGAATATGTACTTATGCACTTTATCTCTTATTAAGTTGCTTGTTGTGCGATAACCATGTTTCTGGGGACGCCATCAACTACTCTTTGTTGAATTTCATGTGAGTTGCTATGCATTTTCGTCTTGTCTGAAGTAAGAGCGATCTACCACCTTATGGTTAAGCATGCATATTGTTAGAGAAGAACATTGGGCCGCTAACTAAAGCCATGATCCATGGTGGAAGTTTCAGTTTTGGACATATATCCTCAATCTCAAATGAGAAAATTATTAATTGTTGTTACATGCTTATGCATAAAAGAGGAGTCCATTATCTGTTGTCTATGTTGTCCCGGTATGGATGTCTAAGTTGAGAATAATCAATAGCGAGAAATCCAATGCGAGCCTTCTCCTTAGACCTTTGTACAGGCGGCATAGAGGTACCCCTTTGTGACACTTGGTTAAAACATGTGCATTGTGATGATCCGGTAGTCCAAGCTAATTAGGACAAGGTGCGGGCACTATTAGTACACTATGCATGAGGCTTGCAACTTATAAGATATAATTTACATGATACATATGCTTTATTACTACCGTTGACAAAATTGTTTCATGTTTTCAAAATCAAAGCTCTAGCACAAATATAGCAATCGATGCTTTTCCTCTATGGAGGAGCATTCTTTTACTTTCAATGTTGAGTCAGTTCACCTATTTCTCTCCACCTCAAGAAGCAAACACTTGTGTGAACTGTGCATTGATTCCTACATATTTGCTTATTGCACTTATTATATTACTCTATGTTGACAATATCCATGAGATATACATGTTACAAGTTGAAAGCAACCGCTGAAACTTAATCTTTTTTTGTGTTGTTTCAATGCCTTTACTTTGAATTATTGCTTTATGAGTTAACTCTTATGCAAGACTCATTGATACTTGTCTTGAAGTGCTATTCATGAAAAGTCTTTGCTTTATGATTCACTTGTTTACTCATGTCATATACATTGTCTTGGATTGCTGCATTCACTACATATGCTTTACAAATAGTATGATCAAGGTTATGATGGCATGTCACTCCAGAAATTATCTTTGTTATCGTTTTACCTGCTCGGGACGAGCAGAACTAAGCTTGGGGATGCTGATACGTCTCCGACGTATCGATAATTTCTTATGTTCCATGCCACATTATTGATGTTATCTACATGTTTTATGCACACTTTATGTCATATTCGTGGCACTTTGCTGAAGATGATTCCTTGCCATGATTTTTTCCGCTTCTTTCCCGAAGGCCATCCTTTTGCCGCGAAGTTTCATGTCTTTGCCGAGAGGCTTATTTCGCTGAGAGTTTTTCCCCAGTTTTATGCTCGCTGGGCAAAGAATAAGCCTTTGACATGTTCTCTGACAGAATGCTCACGATAAAGTCGAGGACCTACGGCAAAGGAACTGTTTGTTGTAGTTATATGCTGCTGCTGATGTACATCCACCTTCACGATTTTATACTGTATGCAGCAATGTGCAAAGGATTAGTAAGTAGTAACTGTGATATTAGTTTAATCAAGTACATGATGTATAATATAATTTTACCATCCCAACAAAATGGAACCAACAATGCACAACCACGCACATACTCTGAGGAGAGATGTGGGAGGCTAGCAATCTGTATGATTTATCCGTAAATCAAGTCAGTTAAGAGCCATGCACATAGGCTGATCAGCTGATGTGTGCATGCTATGACCAGATCGCAAATATCATGTTTTTTTAAGTTCCATCTCAACCTACTACCTATTAGGCACCACAGATCATATCTCAAAAAAAAAGGCACCACAGATCACGCAAAAGCAGCTAACGATCAAAATTTTGATCAACTAATTGCATCCACATGGATCATGAAGTATCACTATAATTCAAGATATGACCATGGATATTTACGTTTTAATTAAGCAAGCACAATACCAAACCTGAAGTTCAGGGGCGATGAAGTTGGTCCGGTGCCGGAGAACCGCTGCCATGTGCCATCTATTTGGTATCCCTGACAGCTAATTAAAGGCTCGCCTGCATGTAGTGAACGGATTACGTATTGGTTTGTTGTTGCCGCAGCTGGCTCTCTTTCTGTGAAGCTTACCGTGGAATCTGTGGATGTCTTGGTGCATCCAATTGATCGACGTCCATGCAACTTTCAAGCGCCATCACGCTTGCGTGGGTAGTCTGAACTCCTCGTTGCTACTCCATGGCGGTCGCGCTGAAACGTTTCCGGCCGGTGGTGTGGTACTATACGATGAATTAGACGCCGCCGTTTGACATAATCTGAAGCAAATACGACAGATCTATCAAGGTTGAGGAAGATTAAATATATGGTTGAGGCTTGCGTTGGCCAAAGAGATAGATTTTCTGTTGAGATTTAAGTGGAGACATCGTTTAAGGCTTGTATTGGCCAAAGAGATAGAGTGCGGACGTAGGCAATTTAATCTTGACCCTTATTTTTTTATATGATTAGGTTTAGCTAATCTACACCGTTGGTTGTTTGTTGTTTTAATAATATAATAGATAGATGAGTTATGGACCTGCTATGTTCTGTTGTACTACTCTGAGGGATGTAATATTTGCGGAATGGTACTTCGTGAATGTTATATCAACGACTGGCATACTACAACATGCAGTGGTATGCATGGTCACCACAGAAGTGGAGACTCCCCTTGCAGCGTGTCTTGATCTCCCCGGCAACAGCGCCAGAAATTTAGCTTGTTGACGCGTGAAGCACGCGTCCGTTGGGAACCCCAAGAGGAAGGTGTGATGCGTACAGCAGCAAGTTTTCCCTCAGTAAGAAACCAAGGTTATCGAACCAGTAGGAGTCAAGAAGCACGTTGAAGGTTGATGGTGGCGGAGTGTAGTGCGGCGCAACACCAGGGATTCCGGCGCCAACGTGGAACCTGCACAACACAACCAAGATACTTTGCCCCAACGTAACAGTGAGGTTGTCAATCTCACCGGCTTGTTGTAACAAAGGATTAGATGTATAGTGTGGAAGATGATATTTGCAGAGAACAGTAAGAACGAGTATTGCAGTAGATTGTATTCGATGTAAATGAATGGACCGGGGTCCACAATTCACTAGTGGTGTCTCTCCGATAAGAATAAGCATGTTGGGTGAACAAATTACAGTTGGGCAATTGAAAAATAAAGATGGCATGACAATGCACATACATGTTATGATGAGTAGTGTGAAATTCAATTGGGCATTACGACAAAGTACATAGACCGCTATCCAGCATGCATCTATGCCTAAAAAGTCCACCTTCAGGTTAGCATCCGCACCCCTTCCAGTATTAAGTTGCAAACAACAGACAATTGCATTAAGTATGGTGCGTAATGTAATCAACACAAATATCCTTAGACAAAGCATTGATATTTTATCCCTAGTGGCAACAGCACATCCACAACCTTAGAACTTTCTGTCACTGCAGATTTAATGAAGGCATGAACCCACTATCGAGCATAAATACTCCCTCTTGGAGTTACAAGTAACGACTTGGCCAGAGCTTCTACTAGCAACGGAGAGCATGCAAGATATTAAACAACACATATATGATAGATTGATAATCAACATAACATAGCATTCCATATTCATCGGATCCCAACAATACATAGACCGCAATCCAGCATGCATCTATGCCTAAAAAGTCCACCTTCAGGTTAGCATCCGCACCCCTTCCAGTATTAAGTTGCAAACAACAGACAATTGCATTAAGTATGGTGCGTAATGTAATCAACACAAATATCCTTAGACAAAGCATTGATGTTTTATCCCTAGTGGCAACAACACATCCACAACCTTAGAACTTTCTGTCACTGCAGATTTAATGAAGGCATGAACCCACTATCGAGCATAAATACTCCCTCTTGGAGTTACAAGTAACGACTTGGCCAGAGCCTCTACTAGCAACGGAGAGCATGCAAGATATTAAACAACACATATATGATAGATTGATAATCAATATAACATAGCATTCCATATTCATCGGATCCCAACAATACATAGACCGCAATCCAGCATGCATCTATGCCTAAAAAGTCCACCTTCAGGTTAGCATCCGCACCCCTTCCAGTATTAAGTTGCAAACAACAGACAATTGCATTAAGTATGGTGCGTAATATAATCAACACAAATATCCTTAGACAAAGCATTGATGTTTTATCCCTAGTGGCAACAGCACATCCACAACCTTAGAACTTTCTGTCACTGCAGATTTAATGAAGGCATGAACCCACTATCGAGCATAAATACTCCCTCTTGGAGTTACAAGTAACGACTTGGCCAGAGCCTCTACTAGCAACGGAGAGCATGCAAGATATTAAACAACACATATATGATAGATTGATAATCAATATAACATAGCATTCCATATTCATCGGATCCCAACAATACATAGACCGCAATCCAGCATGCATCTATGCCTAAAAAGTCCACCTTCAGGTTAGCATCCGCACCCCTTCCAGTATTAAGTTGCAAACAACAGACAATTGCATTAAGTATGGTGCGTAATGTAATCAACACAAATATCCTTAGACAAAGCATTGATGTTTTATCCCTAGTGGCAACAGCATATCCACAACCTTAGAACTTTCTGTCACTGCAGATTTAATGAAGGCATGAACCCACTATCGAGCATAAATACTCCCTCTTGGAGTTACAAGTAACGACTTGGCCAGAGCCTCTACTAGCAACGGAGAGCATACAAGATCTTAAACAACACATATATGATAGATTGATAATCAACATAACATAGCATTCCATATTCATCGGATCCCAACAAACGCAACATGTAACATTACAGATAGATGATCTTGATCATGTTAGGCAGCTCACAAGATCCAACAATGATAGCACAATGAGGAGAAGACGACCATCTAGCTACTGCTATGGACCCATAGTCCAGGGGTGAACTACTCACACATCAATCCGGAGGCGATCATGGCGATGAAGAGTCCTCCGGGAGATGATTCCCCTCTCCGGCAGGGTACCGGAGGCGATCTCCTGAATCCCCCAAGATGGGATTGGCGGCGGCGGCATCTCTAGAAGGTTTTCCGTATCGTGGCTCTCGGTACTGGGGTTTTCTCGACGAAGGCTTCTTATAGACGGAAGGGTAGGTCAGGGGGCGTCACGAGGGACCCACACGCTAGGGCGGCGCGGCCCCAGCCCTGGCCGCGCGGCCCTGCTGTTTCGGCGCCTCGTGGCCCCACTTCGTATCTCCTCCGGTCTTCTGGAAGCTTCGTGGAAAAATAAGACCCTGGACGTTGATTTCGTCCAATTCCGAGAATATTTCCTTACTAGGATTTCTGAAACCAAAAACAGCAGAAAACAGCAACTGGCTCTTCGGCATCTTGTTAATAGGTTAGTGCCGGAAAATGCATAAATATGACATAAAGTGTGTATAAAACATGTGAGTATCATCAATAAAGTAGCATGGAACGTAAGAAATTATAGATACGTTTGAGACGTATCACACCTCCGTACTCGGTCACACGTTCGGTGTTGATGACGACGTCCTTCTCCCCGTTACAACGGGAAGAGGAAGTAGTAGATCCTCCTCGGAATCCCGACAGCACGACGGCCTGGTGTCGGTGGCGGTGGAGATCTCCGGCAGGGCTTCGCCTAAGCTCTACAGGAGAGGTGGGAGGAGGGAGGCGGCTAGGGTTTGGGAGAGGGGGCGCCGGCCTGGGAGCCCTGGGAGGGTGCGACTGGATTGGTGTGGCGGCCCCCTCCCTCTCCTCCTCATTATATAGGTGGAACCCCTAAGGCTTTTCCCAAAAGTTCGAATAAGACCCCAATTAAAAACTTCCATATGGACGAAACCAAGGGGGATAGGGACTCCTCCCTTCCCCCCTTAGTTGGCCGGCCATGGAGGTGGAGTCCACCGTGGACTCCACCCTCCCACTTGGTTGGCTGGTTAGGGTTGGTGGAGTCCAACTGGGACTCCACCTTCCATGGTGATTTCTTCCGGAAGGTTCTAGAACATTCTAGCGTCTTCCATAAATGCATCGGATCATTTCCAAACTTGGAAAATGACTTCCTATATATGAATCTTATTCTCCGGACCATTCCGGACCTCCTCGTGATGTCCTGGATCCCATCCGAGACTCCGAACAAAATTCGAACTCCATTCCATATTCATATCTACTTAAAATGACATCAAACCTTAAGTGTGTCACCCTACGGTTCGTGAAATATGTAGACATGGTCGAGACTCCTCTCCGACCAATAACCAATAGCGGGATCTAGAGATCCATAATGCCTCCCACATATTCAACGATAACTTAGTGATCGATTGAACCATTTACATACGATACCGATTCGTTTTGTCACGCGATATTTTACTTGTCTAAGGTTTGATCATCGGTATCTCCATACCTTGTTCAACCTCGTCACTGACAAGTACTCTTTACTCGTACCGTGGCATATCATCTCTTGTGAACTATTTGCATGCTTGCAAGATAATCAGACGACATTCCACCGAGAGGGCCCATAGCATATCTATCCGTCATCGGTATGGACAAATCCCACTCTTGATCCATATGCCTCAACTCATACTTTCCGAATACTTAATCCCATCTTTATAACCACCCATTTACGCAGTGGCGTTTGATGTAATCAAATTACCCTTCCGGTATAAGTGATTTACATGATCTCATGGTCGAAGGACTAGGTAACTATGTATCGGAAGCTAATAGCAAATTGAACTTAATGACGTGATCTTATGCTACTCTTATTTGGGTGTGTATCCATTATATCATTCATCCAATGACATAACCTTTTTATTAATAACATCCAATGTTCATGATCATCTATTAATCAACAAGCTAGTTATACAAGAGGCTTACTAGGGACTACTTGTTGTTTACATAACACACATGTATCAATGTTTCGCTTAATACAATTATAGCATGGTATGCAAACATTTATCATAGACACAAAGATATATAATAACCACTTTATTATTGCCTCTTGGGCATATCTCCAACAGTTCATTGTTCAGCGTAGCACTTTAGATGACCTGAGGGTTCCTTTCTCTTTTGTAGACATGCGTTGCTTCTACTTTTAGGTAAGAGTTTAGTTAGGATTTCTTGTTTTCATTTTCTTTCCTTTTATATATGATTCTTTCATTGCCTTTTCTTTCTATCTTTCTTCTTTACCAACTTTATGTTTCCGGCCTAGATGTAATATAGATGTATTTCTTAGATGCAATATTTTTCTTTCCCGAGTAGACAAGATTTGTTCCCCGAGAAGATGAGATTTGTTCCTCATGTAACCGAGATGTGTTCCCCGGGTAGGCGAGTTTTTCCCCATGTTGTTGTTCCCAACCGTCTAGAGGTTGTTGTTCCCCTCCGTGTAGGCAGTTGTTCCCCTCCATCCAAGCTCATGTTCCGCACCATCTACGATGTTGTTCCCTCCGTGTAGGCAGTTGTTCCCCTCAGTCCAAGCTCTTGTTCTGCACCATCTACGATGTTGTTCCCCTCCTTTCAGGTTGTTGTTCCCCACTGTGTAGGTTGTTGTTCCTCTGCGCCCATGATGTTGTTCCCATACGTCTAGGTTGTTCCCCTCTTTCTAGGATCTTGTTCTTCTCTGTCTAGACTCTTGTTCCCCACCGTGTGGGATCTAGTTCTCCTCCGTCTATGGTGTTGTTCCCCTCCGTCATGTTGTGCTCCTCCGTTCAGGTTGTTGTTCCACTTCGCTTAGGCTTTTGTTGTCCTCCATGCAGGTTGGTGTTTCCCACCGTCTAGACTGTTGTTCCCCTCTGCTTAGGCTCTTGTTCCCCTCCATGTAGGCTATTGTTCCCCATTGTCTAGGATGTCGTTCCCCTCCATCATGTTGTTCTCCTCCATCCAAGTTGGTGTTCCCCTCCATCTAGGATGGTGTTCCCTTCCTTGTAGGTTGTTGTTCCCTATCGTGTAGGCTATTGTTCCCTTTCGCCATGTTGTTCTCCTCTATCCAATTTGTTGTTCCCTCCATCTAGGATCTTGTTCCTCGTAGTATACGCTCTTGTTCCACTCCATCTAGGTTGTTGTTCCATATCATCTAGGCTATTGTTCTCCTCCTTCAATATTGTTGTTCCCCTTTGTCTAGGTTTTTTATTATGTTTCTTATTTTTGTTCCCATTGTAGATGTGTTCCTCGGACTCAATATTCTTGTTCCCTGAGTAGACGAGATGTGTTCCCTCGAGTAGACGACATTTGTTCCTCCGACGCGATTCTTGTTCCCTGAGTAGACGAGATGGGTTCCCTCGAGTAGACAACATTTGTTCCTCAGACGCGATTCTTATTCCCTGCGTTGATGAGATTTGTTCCTCAAATGCAATATTTTTGTTCCCTGAGTACATGATATGTGTTCCTCGGTCACAAAATTCTTGGTCCCTTAGAAGAAGAGATTTGTTCCTCGGAAGCAATATTCTTGTTTCATGGATAGATGAGATGTGTTCCTCGGATGCAATATTCTTGTTCCATGAGTAGTCGAGAAGTCTTCTTTAGACGCAATATTTTTATTCCCTGAGTACATGAGTGCAAAATTCTTTATTTGTTTTTTACTTGCGTATATAAGATTATCTTCAAATAAAAATCTAAATTAGTCTACTAGTCCATCATTCTTATCGTTGTGAGTAGTTTGTTAGACTGTTCCTAGTGGGAGTAACATAGCTAGTAACATCACACATCTCAATGCATTCTAGTGACATGGCATGCTAATAAATGAAGAAAGAGAGTGGGGTGGTAACTAGCTATGTTACCATAACATCAGAAACCTCAAGGCAAGATGAGTCTACAACATAATAAATGATACAATGCATGACACCACATATAAGTTACTACCCAATATGAAGGTAGTAACCTAGACTAGTAACATGATATATGTTACTAGCCTAAGTTACTCCCCACTATGATCAGTCTTAGCACTGGCGGATCCAACCGACCCTAAGCTTAGGTGCGTGCCAAGGCTTCCAACCGACGGCACAATTTTTTGATGAAAATTTAACTGGACTTACGGTGTGCCCGAACATGGAAATTTCATCATGTCTCCCGCTGTTTGTTAGGAAACGAGATTAGACATGTCCGTCCACCCTAACTGACAACACGAATCCAGTAAAGAAGTCAACGCTACAAGTGTTGCACACTATTTTTCTACTGACACTATTCATTTCTTACATTAAAGTATGTCGATTGACTGACTAATGGTACACGATAGATACATGCAGTATACCAAAACCGCACTTGAATGTTTGCAGACAAAGGTTCGGTGTCGCATGTGCATACGCATCCGGCGCAGCGGTGTCCAACCTTTTTGCGTCTGCGCATAGGGCGCTCTTCAACAGTGCACCGAACCAGCAGGTTCCTGTTTCTATTTTTAGTACCACCTCGACAATTTAGAAAGATGCATATACCGGTTTAAATACCCCATTGTTGTCCATCCTTGTACGAAGCCAACTGATCGAACGCAGGAGGATCGATGAAGGCGAGCTAGCGCGAGGGTGTACTTACTAGACGGGCCGGCATCCCCGCCACCGGCCCATCCCAGCGATTCTTGCGCGAAAGGAGCGATGTGTGGCGCGCGGGCGCCAGGGAGGACGACCCCCACGGAGGGATGCCCTTTTGTTGTGTACATACGGGCTGGGCCGTAACTCGGAATCAGCATTTGTGTAGGCCGGTTAACTGCATCTAGAATGGGCTGGGTTGTATTTTGCTTGGTAGCCCATCTCCTTCCCTAACCCCTAAGAAAAGGTGATCCCATGTCTGCTGCAAAAAGAAGAAGAAAATATAAAAGGAACTGGTAGCGCGTGTATGAGGAACAGGAAGAAGACGACGAGCTAGCGTAGCATTCATGTATGTGTCCATGATGTTACTTATTCATTCCCCAGTTAGTTATTGTTACTCCGTACATGTTCATGGGTCCTTGATTCGAGTCTAACAAACATGCTTACATGTTCTCCGGACAAAAGTTACAGCTTTCCTACATTACTAAATTTTCCATCCATATGAAGCCCTCCCTCGTGCGTCTTGTCTGCGCTGCGGTCCAGTCCCGGCGCACGGCCGGCAAGCAGGTGTCTATGTGCGCATCATCCATCCGCCGCGTTAATGTCAACGACACTTCCACTGCTCCACACGTCCCAGTGCGCCTAACCCTCCTCCCTCCGCCATTATATAACACCACCACCAACCGCGCTCCCGGCCGCCCTCCATGGCTCCGCTCCTCACTTCCACTCTACCAAGCTAACACTACATGTCTACATTCTTCTTCTTCTTCTAGCCACCTTCCATTGCATACGAAGCTAGCTGAAGCCTGTCTTCAGGTTCACACACGCCAATTAGCTGATGGAGGAATCCATCAGTAGCTCTTCTAGGAGTAGGACCGCCGGCGCTTCCTTCTTCTACCGCGACGTCCACTGCTGCTACCCATCCGTCGACGGGCCTCGTGCAGCAGCGGAGGCCTCCGAGGACAGCGGTTGGACGGCCTACTTTTACGACGACGAAGACGGCGACAGATACCTGCAGTTGCAGGCCTCCCAAGAGGAGCCAGCGGCGCCGGCGCTCCCGGCTCCGAGGAAGAAGAAGAAGGCGAACCGGCACGGCCATGGACACGGCGATCGCGCTTCCGCTTCCACGGTGTCCACCGCTAGCAAGGCCAAGGCCAGGAAGAAGAAGGAAGTCCCCAAGGAGGAGAAGAAGAGGCCTCGCTGGGAATCAGCTGATGAAGACCCTCTGCAAGACACCGCCTCCTCCATGCCTGCAAATGCAACTCCTCAGCTGCAGCTGCAGGTATGTAATAATCCATTAATTCCTGCCCATGCATATGATCTCATTACTAATCAGTTCATGCTCCTCTCTCGTGAGTCCTGAACTAACGAATCAATGCTAGTCATCTCTCTCTCTCTCTCTCTCTCTGAGTAATGTTCATCACTCATCTGCTTTCATGTGCATCATGCAGGATGGTTGGCAAATTGCTGGCTGTTACGATCAGCAGAGATCATCAGACACAGCGCTGCAGTGGATCCCTCCAGGAGACGCACATGGATTACCGGGACAGGCCACCAGATGCAGAGAAGAGGGGATTGCATCATGCTTAATTAGTCCCTCCTAAACTGTTTGTGGAGCAGCACAGTCTCCAGTGAACTGGAGACCACACTGCTCACCATTTAGTTGTACTTCCTTCTTCGTCCATCACTATCTGCACCTTGTGCGTCAAGTCCTCAACTAATCTCATGCATGCGATGAGCCATGTCACTGTGTATGTGTGCAATAACTAATGATCATGGTCCGCGTTGTAGCGTGTGCCAGTTTGACAATTTCTACTACTAGTATGGATGGATCCGAGCTTGCTGACAATTTGTTGCTGATTACCCTAACTGATTTCACAGCAGGCAGAGAGGTCAGTAAACAATCTTGTTAAGCGGAATTGGCACGGAAGTACACGATGTGTCTTTTATCATCATGATGAAACCATCAAACATTTATTCTTCCAGTGCCAGTTTGCGAGATCTATATGGTCAGTCATCCAAGTAGCGTCTACCTTGTATCCGCCGACTAGTGTCGCTAATGTCTTTGGCAATTGGCTTCATGGTATTAACTCAAGGTTTAAAATGCTTCTTAGGATGGGGGCGCTAGCAGTTATCTGTGCGCTCTGGCTATGTAGAAATGACAAGATCTTTAATGACAAAAATTGTTCTTTGTTGCAGGTCATCTACAGATGCACAGGTATTCTTCGTTCGTGGTTACCTCTTCAGCGTGTGGAGAACCGAGATCTATTTACGGAGGTCTGCACACGGTTGGAGGATACGGCGAGGGATACTTTTTCCCTACATGGGTGGCAGCATAGTCTACGGATAGTAGCTCCTCCCACATCTTAGACGTCATATGATTCATCGTTTCGATATGTATTTCGCCTTTTTATTTTTGTAACTCTGGACTCTTGAGACAACAAACGGCTGTGTGCATCCTGGTTATGCAGAGGCTGGATGTAATTGCTTCTTGAAGTAATAAAGCATCCTTTATCAAAAAAAAAAGAGGTCAGTAAACGGTCTATCTATACATATAACTAGACTGCAAATACATTCCACGGACAACCGGACGCCTTGAGCTGTTGAGCAAATTAACATGGAACACATAGTACTCATGCTTAAAGTTGCACGATCGAAAGAGTATTAACAGAAATGCTCTTTCATCTTCTTCTATCTCTCTCTTGATTGATGTGTGCGTCTTAGCTGTGTAGAGACTGGGTGTTGGACTCGTGTGCTCATATCGCCTCGATACGAACTCTTCGGTTTAACTAAAACGAGTCCTTTGTTGAAAAAAGAATGCTAACAAATGACGGGTGTCGAAGCATTATGACTGCGTCATGACTTGGGATCATCAAAATAGAGGAAGTTCAACCCCACGCTTTCTAGCTAAAACTTTAACATTTTGAAACCGAGGTAGTACTACACGTGTGTCTAGAGCGGTTAATAAGTTGACATTGTGTAAATATTAGAGTGCCTGCTAATTTTGAACAGATCGTCCATATATGTATTCGTGCTTGCATGCAAGCATGAACCTCGAACCAAGTAGCATTCCACAAGGGTGAATAGGCCTCTTGACTTCGTCAACTCCCTTTGTCGGCTAAGAAAATTCAATCCTTCCGTCTCAAAACATGTTGGGTACAATTTATAAATTTTATTTAAAGTCAATCTTTATAAAGTTTGACCAATTAATGATAACAAATTATCAGTATCATGAAATGTATATAATATGAAAATATATTTCATCATTATTCTAACAACATTGATATCATATTGTAGAAATCGATATATTTTGTTATATAATTGGTTAATATTTATAAATTTTACTTTGACTAGACGTATATGCAATATATTTTGTAATGCAGGGAGTGTTATAAGAGTAATTTTGCACACATAGCTTTAGGAATCCGCCATTTCTAGAGGCTTTCTAACCAAAAAAAAAAAAGGTGACTCTTGAGTCGATAAAAAAAACTCCATCTCTACAAGGGTTAGGCCAATACATATTGTTTGGAACATGCCATGCAGATAGTCATGTGATGATGATATTTCTTTATGCATGTATTCATGAATTATTTGTAATGTCCTTGAACATCATCAATGATATGTATCATCAAGTACATGCATGACTTAGTTGTGAGACTATATACTGTATGATGATGATTCTAATGGTCCCTAAAAAATGGTCCCGGCCTAGTAAATAAGATTAATGTGGGGATACATGTTTGTAGACTAGTGTTATGATTCAGACTCGCCACTATTCAATATGGGATGGAAACAGCTGAGTGAGACAGATCTACTGTGTGACGCAATGAGAGGTTTATCATTTATTAGTCTCGAGTATAAATGTATAATGTGTATATGCCATGTCCTAGACTTGAGGTCTTCGCATCTCGAGTCACCTAAACTTAGCATTATATACGGTACTCCCTCAGTTCTCTATTACTTCCCGCAAAAATTTGGATGTATGTGCGACAATTAATATGAAATGGAGGGACTAGTCTATAAATTGTTTTGTTGATCCAGTATCTATTGCATTCGATAGGCTAAAGTTTTTTTAGACGTTAAACATGGAAAGTGTATATGGTAATTGTTAGTCTACACAAGTACACATATAGAGATTCCAGGAAGATTATTGTATGGGGCCGGGTGGAAGCATGTACTGCTGCACACACATGCATATATGAATATATGATGCATGGTACTAAGCGGCTGCCCATACAAATGGACCACTGCATGTCAGATGATGCAGCTAAGCTAATTACAACTAGCTAGCTAGCTGCAAGACCGTTCGTGCACGTCTGCACACGTACTGGGCGCCACGGCCTGGATCGATGGATCGATCGATCGATCCAAGCATGCAGGATGCATGTGGGCATAGGTAGCCGGTTGCAAGCAAACGAGCATGCATGCATGCATGTATATGTAGCTATAGGTTAGGTTAGGAGACTAGACGATCTACGGAGTACCTTGGATTGGTATAGAAGTTAGCTAGCAAGCTGCATTGACGTTCGATCCATATATGTACATGATCTCATCGTGGACATACACATGCATACTCCCTAAGTTACATAATTCTGGTGACACTTTTAGTTTAAATTTGAGTTAGTACTATGACAAGAATTATGGAATTGAGAGAGCACTGGCGTACATGCATCGGCACATGAGTGGATCCGAGACGCACGTGGAGCCATCGACCACCAAAATAAGAAGAAACCCAGAATTCTAGATGAAACGATTAAATTAAGGGATAAGTCAACCATATTAGAAGAGAAACAGAGCAAGAGAAAAACCCTAGCGCCGCCTCCATCTTCGCCTCTTGCATAGGTTGGTTCCCCCTTCTCCGTTCGGCCTAGCCGGTGTCAGGAGAGATGGGGAACCCGGTCTATGTGTGAAGTTTTTAATAAAAATAGTCTTTTCTAAAATTTGGTCGGCGTCTTCTTTTTGGCATCCGTCTCAATGAAGACGACATCGTCTATAATAAGTGATCTACGCCCCTTTCGTTCGACGACGAGATATCCTTCACGACGTCAACAATTGTGATGGAAGATTACAATTTTCTAGGTATGGGGCTTCGGATCTTGCTTCGTCGAGCTGTTTTTGCATCTTTTCTCATGGTCTGCGAGGAGCGTTGTTCTCGCAATATTTGCCCTGACTGCTACATCGTCGACAACAGCGATTCGTACTCTCGGCTCTCAACGACGTTGACCAGGTTATTCGGTTGCTTTTCCGTGGCACGCTGGTGTTGGTACTCTTGTCTATGTTGATTGACTACTTCAAATGCTTCGCGCATGCATATAGCATTAGCATTGCGCTCAAGTTAAAATGATGGGGAGCCTTCGTTAGTATCTACAGGTTTGTTATTCGGTATCTACGTGTGGTTGACTTCAGAATAGGGCAAGATTATGTCATGAAATAAGAAATAGTTTGAAGACCTTGAAGATTTGGTTGTTTCTTTTAGGCTCTATTTTGTAATTTTAGCTTGTGTATCTCTACCATGTACTATAAATATATATGATATTGATTGTCAAAAAAGTGAGATTGGTGAAATTGTCGCAAAAAAAATTGATGCACACAGACGTTATGCGTAGTACTCCCACTTTTTTGCGAAAACTCTACTAATTTATTAATAATCATCAACAGTAGTAAAAAATAGATATAAAGGTTAATAAAAAAATATAAAGTCACCCAGACCATAGTACTCCTACTTAGATGTAGCCGTGTACCGACCTACATATGGATGGGTTGACTGCATGCACACGTGCATCCTGCATCAGCAGGCAATTGCAATCATATATATACATCCAGCAGAGACAGCACCCGGGCGAGTGATGGACAGGCTCCGGCGAGACAGAGGGGGACTGAATGGCCATACGCAACATGCATGGCTAGACTATATACTGTACATTATTTAGGCTGAGCGCAGCCAGCACAGGTAGGCACCCACGCATGCGTGCCTTGTCTACGACCGAAAGGGCCGTGCGTGCGGTGCATCTATTCGATCATGTGATCATGTCCTGTGATGATTATCAAGTTTGGTTCATGCACCACGCTTCCTACTAGTATTCTTCCGCATTCTTGGTTGATATAGTGCATCGCTAGACATTGCAAACAAGGAAATAATGCTAACGTATACCACCAAACAGAACCATAGCTATCAAGAGTGTAGAGACATGATATGCAAACAACAACCGTGTGCTCAACTGAAGGTTGTAGAGTCATTGTATTAACGGAATTGCTAATTCTCATGCGTTTGAGATTTAGTAATCTCAATCAACTCCTTAGCTAATGGGTTTGCATCGTGATTGATGTTGATATGACCATTATAAGTGGATTGCAAGTGAGATAGTCTTAGTTACAGATGATATTCATAGTTGCAAATGGGTTGCAACTAAAAAAAACATATCTACACGGTTGAATTTGCTTCAAGATTCATATTGGCCTATGAGTTACACATAAGTTGCAACTAGATTTTAACTGAGACTCGATGATTGAGATTTAGTTAAGTAGACTAAGATTTAGACGTGCCCTTGTATTAATTTCATTTGAAACCGGGCGCATCAGGTTTATATTTCTACCTTAATTGATAGTCTGAGAACTAAGTTTTAGTAATTTCACAAAAATAAATCCTAATATGAAATAAATAGTACTCTATGTTCCGAACTATAAAATATTTTAAATGTTTCAAGATGAGTACGTATGGACTGGAATTAGCACGCATAAAATGCCTCTAGATACATACGATTTAAAAAAGGTGTGACTAATTCTAAATCAGTTAGGAATTAAGCTAATTTTTAGTCAGTGATGTCATCAAATCGCAACTTATGTTGCTTCGCAACTTATGTTGCAAGCACGAATCACGAAGCAATCTAATGGTTTGGGTCATTTGCAACTTATGTTGTAACTTATAACTAGCACGAATCACGTGACAATTCAACGGTAGATTCTCCATCTAAGTTGTAGCCTCATTTGTTGCCATAAAAATCTCATTTGCAACTCATATTTCACTCGTGGTAGCACAATCACGGTTCAATCTTATGGTTTAGAAGTCAACTTAAAACTAAGCTAATTCTCCAATTCTCAAGCGACTGAGAGTTAGCAAATCCATTTAGAAAATGCTCACGTCTTATAATTTGGAACGGAAATAGTATGATGGATGAGATCCACATGCTAGTCGTTGTTACATGACTGCAGCTTGCCAGCAAAGAAGCAAACGGTTAAATGCGCGGGTCGGGGACAAGGGCAGAGGAGGCGCCTCTGATGCGTCTCAATCAATCATCCACGTACACTGTCTACGTGTGCAATGCCCATGAAACGCAAATCCGTCCCCACGCTACCTATGCTAACCTTTTCCAACACCAGTACATACACGGCCTGCGTATTTTGACTTGTGCCAGAGCAAAAGCTTTGGCGCCCGTGCTAGATTGCAATGTTTGTTTTCATATCTCCATATGATTGGCTGCGACGGCATGATTACCAGGGCAGACGTCTGATTAGGGCATCTCCAACAACGCAAACGGGTTCCGTTCGGCCGAGCGGAGCGACGCAAAATGATGGAACCATTCTCACCGACGCAAACTTGGCCAAAATATGCGTCTCGGATCCGTCTCTGCGGACGTTGCACGGACCCGCAAAATGTCCGCTCATATCTGGTGGACGTTTCATCGGGCCCGTCTGGCAGCGACCCTGACTTGATGCGTCTTCTCAGGCGCGGCAGCCACTGGCGCTGCTGCATCGCTTCGGTAGTCTGTGCCACATTAATGGCGATGTCTCGCCTGCCGAGCGGCTGCCGCCCACCTCCGCCAACGCAGTAATGGCGATGCCACGCGTCCCGCGACCGTTGCCTGCCTCTGGCCTATATAAAGAAGGCGTGCGCTCTTCTTCCTCATCCACTCCTCCACACAAACAATAGCCGCCACAAGCTCTACCGTAGCACCGCCTAGCTCTTCCTGGGACGGAGCCAGTCCCGCGAGGAAGTCCATGGAGGGTCCTGGTGGTCCGCGAGGCGGTCGAGGCCGCGGGCCTGGGCCGCTGAGGTGGAGCAGCTACGGCCCGACGTCCGCCGTCGCCTGCGCTCTCCTCGTCTTCGCATGAGGAGCGCCGCTTCGAGTTCCTCCTCTGCATCGACGACGACCCCCTCGGCATCAAGCGGCTCCCGGACAAGTTCACCGAGTTTTTCGATGGCGTCGAGCCGGCCCAGTTGCAGCTACGGGAGGCCAGCTGCAACTTCTGTCGGTGGCCTATCGAGGTTTTGTTCGTCGAGCAGGGCAAGATGTACCTGCACATGGGGTAGGACAAGTTCGCCGCGACCTCGCGCTCGAGCCCGGTGCCAGCTCACCTTCATCTACGAGGGGGGGGGGGGCGGCGAGATGATCGTCAAGGTGTTCGACGACACTACCTGCCGCAGGTACTACCACACCGGTGAGTCCGCTCGGACACCGACAGTTAAAACTGTTAGTGTTCTTTCTTTGCAGCGAATATAGCCACGAGCAAATTGAAGCCACTAGTGGTGGGCTATAATTATCAGCTTGATTTTCCAGTTTAGGTGATTGAGTGTGCCTTTCCTTATTTTTCAATGTTTTAATTTGTGACAACCATGGTTCAAACTATGTATTAGTTTGTGTAAACCATGTTCCCAATTATTATGTATTAGTTTGTGTAAAACCATGTTTGTGTAATGTTTGGAACTATGTTTATAAATGGAGAAGAGAAAAAAAAAACAAGTAGAGAAAAAAATGCACCATCCCGCTAGAGCCACCCAGGCGTAAACAAACGCACGGACAAAAAAAAGGTCATTTTGACGGACGCGGGCGTATAATTTAGACGTCCGAAATGTGTCGCCCCGTTGAAGATGCCCTTACCCAACGCATTGCATTTTCTTGTTCACAAACAAAGCTACGTGACTATGCCAGTTCCCAGTAGTTAGTTGGGTCCTTAAACTTAAGAGTACAAGGCCAAACAGGGCAATATATGAAAACTTTCATAATACTACCATCAGCACTAGTTTAGTCAACCAAGGTTAGCATCAACTTCGACATCACTAACAAAGACACCTGGCCTCGCGCATAAAGCAAGTAAAGGGGTATGTGCTATGTTGCTTGGACAGTAATCTCGATCACGAGCTCTCAGCGGGGATCTGGGTCTGCGCCTGCGGGGGCACGCTTTCATCTTGATGATGGCTCTCCTCATTCTCGTCGTACACAGGCTTTGGCTCCAGATCGATGAATTGGTTCGAGTTGTTGGCCAAATGTGATATGCTCACCCTCCCGTGTTTCCTGATGTAATCTGCAACAGCCTGCATCTCCTCGATGGATATATATATGAACTTTCCACGATCATCCATCACGCCAGATAATCTATCTGTGCAAACCAAAACAAGCCTATCAGTCCAACTGGCTGCTCAGTCAGTAAGATTCCAGAGAAAACAAGGCCGTGAAGCAGATTCATTGATTAGAAGTTGGAATAACACAACAGTAACAGAAGCCGTAGAAGTAACATACCCATGCCTTCAAGTGTAATAATTCGGTTAATACAATCCTGCAGCATACAGGAAAAATAATAATCAGAATGCAAGCAAACATGACGCCTTTAAAAGGATGATTTTCATGGTACTATAGTACAACATAGAAGGGATGGGAATATATTTCCCAAGAGGTGGATGAATATTTCCCGGGTGAAAAGAGAATTAGGCCCCACTTGGTTAGTCAGATTGAAGTCCAAAACCAGCATTTCACTCGGTCCGTGAAAATACTCTGCAGTAGCCAAAGAAACCCACTTGGATTGGCGTTTTGGTGTACCCACTCCGGCTGTTTCCCGCCGTAACGAGCGGTAAAACTCATGGAACAGGTGAGGTCTGTGTTTTTAGCCTGTTGGATCTTGCGTGCACGAGGAATCCAGCCCGTAAATGATCACTGTCAGCAAACTAGTCAGACTTGCCAAGCGGGGCCTTAGGGTATTTCTCTTAAAAGGACATTCTAGGTCCAATTCAGGATCACATCCAGAAATACTTTGGCGCTCTGAATACAAATAGCTTGTCAAGAGCCATTCATGATACTGAATGGTCAGCTCTACAAGCAGCAGAGTAGATAGTTTGATAGATGAAATATGCTGATGTAACATACTGAGACAGAAAGGGGCAAGGTATTTAGGATTTAATGTTTCAAGGAACTAGCACTCCACAGTTTTGATCTGCAAAATCAACTAGCTACAGATGCTTTAGGAGAGCTGGAAGCACAAAGCCAGCACTGTGATAAGTATCCAAGGGGATATATCAACAAGAACCATAAACTGGAAACAAAATAAGATGCTGGCTTCACAGGGTCATTTTACAATTCTAGTCCAACCCTCACAAGATTTTCTACTAAGCCATGGTTTTAGTGGTTCCTCGGATAAGATGTTAGTATAAACCCAAAGTATGCCTCTTACCTCATACGAGGTGCCAAAACTGTAAAGAAAACAGACTAAATATTGGGTGAGACAATGCAAGTACCATCATTGTTGCCTGATTTGTGATTAGAATTTGTAATGCATTATATGAATCGGACACGCTAGAAGGCACACATTTCTGATTAGTGAACTGGAGATCAGTTGGTGAACCCACTGTTTCCGATACAAAATATACTAGGTTCAAGATCTCTAGCCACACAAAATCATAGATTAACTACATTATGGAAGAAAATAGAAAATGTATGTTGGCTGACCCAGCCCAAAAAGCCCACAACATGACCCGTATTGCTCCTGGCAGCTTCCTCTGCCCTAAGCTGCTGTCTCGCTGCTTGGTTGTCCCAATTGCTCCCCTCTGCAGCTGCAGATCCAAGCAATCACATCGAGAGAAGACGACGCTGCCGCCTAGATATGTCCTCCACCTCCTGCTAGCCGAAGTCCCCTGCTAGCATCCCTCCACCATAAGAAGCACCACCTCCAAACTTGCTCTTTCTCTGCGGTGCCCGGTAGCTCATGCTCCTGATTGATGCCAGACAGAGAGGAGCCTGTCCTCTGTACATGCATCCACAGAAAACAAGACGAGCAGCTGATGTGCACCAACAACAGGCCGGCTACCAGGTTTTCGCCATTGTCGATGTTCTGACGGGGATGGTCCTAACGCCTGGTAGAGCGATTTCGTTTTGTCTCTTGAAATCGACAACTCAGAGTGTGAAATCCGACATAACTGAAGCGATTTTGAACCCACCATCTAGATTGATTGATCTAGATCAGGGTTTGAGGCTCATTCTAGCGAATCCAGGAACTATGAGTACTATTACAATTTACAAATACACATATAACAAATTTGAAGAAAAACAGAGCAATCTAAGGAAAATAAATTCTTGGAAAAAACCAGACTCAACATATCTCAGAATATGCATGTCGTTTCCCCAGTGATGAGGACGGTAGGACGCATATCACAGTTCCAAAATATTACCACCGTTCTGAAATATAAGCCTTTTTAGAAAGCTAGCTTAGCTTTCTAAGAAGGCTTATATTTTGGAACGGAGGTAGTATCACTTTAGCACTTCCACAGCCAGTTAGTAGCATTAAGAACGATTAGTGGGTTAGCGGTAATCAGCAATTGATTTCCACCCTTTCATCACTCCCTAAGGACTTACTCTCATTGATAGCGGTAATCAGTATTCTGTAAGCGACGAAATGCTGCCATCTTCAACCGGCATAACCCTGACATCGCCTTCCTGATTAGCACTATCGGAGCTGAGGCAAGATTGTGAGCTACATAAGGAGCCACTGGCCTTGATGTCACGACTGGAGAAACTTCGCGCTTAGATAGGGGGGGGCTTTGGGTTGTGCGTGTTTGGTCTATTCGTAGAACCAGGTGTGCATGAACAGCCTTACTGTTCTAGCAGTAAACAAATGTGCATCAATTACGTATATACATAACTAACCCCAAATTACCAAGTGTCTATAACTAACCCTCTGATGTAAAACAGCTCTAAAATTACCTGGGTTCGCATTCCAAACTCTCCAGCAAGGTCCTCTAGCGGAACACACTTCTGCTTCTGTAAAGTACCGGAAAAATTCACAGAAAATGTTGTCAATTTGCATAGACAAGGCGATCTCACCACTGCAACATAATCAAGACAATGATAAGAGAAGCACACATTCTTCAAAAGTTTAGCATCATAATAATTTCAACACACAAGGGAGATAGTTTGTTCCACCACCATCTTTAACAGATAAATTAACCTCAGTTATATAAAATACATCAGGTTCAGTATGTATTGCATTCATGATGTCAAAAGTAAGATGTTGATTTCCTCAAATAACAAATCATTAACAGGCGCTAGAAAGCAACACGAGAATACATCCACACAGGGGGTGAAAAGCAATGCACCTTGATGTACTCCACAAAATTGTGGAGCAAGCCCTGGCCATCATCTTGTGTCTCGCTTTCAGTTGTCCCTTCAGCATCAACTGAAAATGCCTCTTTCCATTTCTCAAATTCCAGAGCAGCAGCCTCCTCTTCCTTGGCTTTCCGTGCCAGTGCTTGTTGTTCCTAAAGAAATAAGCAACTTAACATAAGAACTCAACATATAACAGCATCAAACAGAATAATAAGTTAAACAGACTCTAACCAATAATCTCTCTTGGGCCTCACGCTCCTCATCCTTCTTCCTTCTCATTGCATCATAACGATCTTGTTTAGCCTTCCTTGAATCAACTGGTGGTGGCGGCGCTTCATCATCATCCTTGCAAGAGATAACGGTGTAATCATGTAAGTAAACAAACAGAAGAAAATTGACTTCCATACCATACTCTACCATGAGATGAACCATCAAATTAGCAATAGCTCATGTTTTAAAAGAAGAAGGCATACTCTCTTTACTGCATAAAATCAGAGACATCTTAAAGAAAAGGAATTACCGACTCAACAAAGAGCAGAGTCATTTTCAGTCACTGTTACACAAAGAAATTGGTCTTTAAGATGATAAGAATTATGCTGACTAGCTAGTGTCTGGCGAGAGTTGAAAGCACAATGTAATACACTGACATTGTAGATGAACTATTAATATATGCTCGTGTAGCTAAGTTGGAGGATTTTACTAATATTAATCTCGTAAAATTAAAGCAATGTTCATAGTTTTAAGTACAACTTCTCGCACTATAAAAGAAAACAGCATGACACTTCGACCAACCTGACGCTGCTCCTCTCTCTCCTGCCTTTTCTTCTCCTTCTTCTTGGAGCGTCTGCGGGCATTGTTATTCTCCTGGACGTCCTCCTCGTCAGTCTCACCCTCGTCATCTGCAACCGCACACCGGAAAATCAACAGGACCAAGCTAGTGTTAAAACGAATTGGGCGACGCTGAAGAAGAAAGTACGAGCTTCAGGGTGCACTACCATCACGGCTGGTGGATGCTGCTGAAGAGCTCGCCGCTGCGGGCCTCCTACGCATCCGGCGCGCTGCAGCGCCGCCACGCACCACCCGTTCACCCTGTAGCGTACGAGATGCACAAGGGATAGTCAGCTAACTCAAGCGGTGGAAGAGATTGGGCGGATAACGTGGATCGGAGCGATGGAAAGCAACATAAGGGAGGGTGGAGGTGGGGGGGCACCTCTAGTGGCTGAGGCGGGAGACGGTGGTTGTCGCCGGCAGCGGTGGCGGCATCGGAGCGGCGGCGCCAGAGGAGGAGGGGAAAGATGGCGAAGACCAGCAGCGCGCACACGACGGCGGCCAAGATCCCGCCGGCGTCGTCCATCATCTCCGTCGCTTCGATCTTCCGCTCCAAACCCTCGATTTGGCTTTCGTTCCACAGACTAATTTGGTAGGGCTTTCCAGAAGGAATCGAATTGGGGACGGCACGACAACGCGAACTCCTCGACTGATTCAGAGTTCAGATGGACGGTCCAGATTAGAGTAAATTACACAAAGCTACCTTTTTTTTGAAACGAAAGCTACCACATGTGAGGCAACGATCACAGCTTCTTATGGTAATTTTATCACATAAACTAGTATAAATGCCCGTGCGTTGCCATGGGTTCTCAAATTTTATTTCTCAATGCGCATATATAATTTATAACTCATATGAAAATTTAAAGCAAATCATGTATATCACTATGTACTACAACATGATAATACCAACCGCAATAACATGATAATATTGTTGGGCATTTGCGTGGTTCCAAGTTCTTTTTTCTCTTCCGCGGTAAGTTCTACACATGTGTTCTAGGCCGTCATAATTGTTAACTCAACAACCTCTCATTTTGGATTTATTATTGTCTCACAAAACGTGGATGCTGCAAATACATGTATAACTAAAGGAATACTTTTTTCTGATTAGTCCAAACAACATTTTTGATATCCATAAATATCCGGAGACAACCCTTGATTATAGTATTCTGCGTCAAACATATAAAAGAGGATTAGCAAATCTTCATTAATGGGCAGGACGGTGGAGCGGATGCTAACTTTTTTAGGCAGCGATGTATCCTCATAAGAGCTGGAGAGTATTTGTTATGAGGATGAGAGCAAGCATAAAATTTACCTTTTATGCATGATGTTACTCCTTGTAATATTATATAATTAAAATGCCCATGCGATGCCATGGACCATCAAGGTTATTCTCATCACAAATGTTAATGTAATGTGCATGTATTCTCGTCACAAATATTTGTATAATGTGCATAAATATTTCAATAGCAACATCATTTGCCGAGGAAAAACTAAGTCCTCGCAACAGCGCACAAAAGAATGTAAGTGGCATTAGATAGAAAGGTTCTTTTGTTTACTATGGTTAGATGCATGTCTCATGTCTTAATCATTTATCTTCTTTCGGTTCCTTTTGTCGGGGGGGGGGGGGGGGGGGGGAGAGGATGCACTAATTACGAAGAAAATCGGTATACCACCCTCTCTTTTCTATGACAACAAATAATGTTGTTCGGTTATCAATTCCAAGAGCTATTGCATTCATGTCTTGATCAACATTTGTTTCCTAGTCTCATCTATCAAAGGTATTTTAACAAGTAAAAAACAAAGGGATGGTCTAAAGATATGGATATGAAGATGGGGCACACTTGAAAAGAATCATCATTTGTTTCGTAGTCTCATCTATCAAAGGTATTTTAACAATATTTATAACAGAACGCTTTCAGCAGGTCGAGTAATGTCATTTCAATGCAGAGATGAGCTCTGCAACTCCTTACTACTAAAGTAATTTTTACAGGCATAATTCAGATATCAGGGGATAAATTTGTCATGAGTTGAAGTACTTTTGATTTAACAAGCAGACAACATACATCCATATCTTCAAGTATTAGTACAAGAAATTCTTCAGTTGTAACACCCTAGGTATGCTTGAAACAAATAGAAATATTAGAATGACAGTCAACAAATTAGAACCCACAATATATAGCTTAATCTATTTTGAACAAATGGACTGGGTAATATAGGTAGTATGTTCCAGCAATGGATTTAACATTACAATATATCTGCTTGAGTGGGGATCTTGCTTTCCACATCACACGTTTACATAAGAGGAATTATACCAGTACAAGAGATCTCCTTCATTGAGTACCTCACGGCACACATCACCACTTCCAGGAGGGGATCTAGTTCCATTTGTATTGAAACAGAAAAAAGAGTTGGTCTATAGCAGTTGTTCTAGTTCGATCCTCCTTTTAAAAACAATCAAAAACTACATGTAGATAAACAAAAAATATCAGCTGGCAAATTGAAAAGAAAAAATAGACATGCACTAAGGATTTCTAGAGCGAGGCGTGTCTTCGAAAACTACAGCTTCATCCCTTTTTAGAAGATCCTTTATAGTTGCCAAAGATCTGCAGTGTCTAAGATGATCAAGAATTCAAGATAATAGTAACCCTCCCTCCTAACGGTCGACTCCGTTTGGCATCCGGTTCATATGAAGCTTAAAATCCCATCGGAAAGAGCTTAAAATATTGAGCAGCACAAGAACTCGATGTATTAAGCAAAGATCACAAGTTCTAATCATTGTGATCCTCT
Organism: Lolium perenne; assembly: GCF_019359855.2. NCBI lineage: Eukaryota > Viridiplantae > Streptophyta > Magnoliopsida > Poales > Poaceae > Lolium > Lolium perenne. The sequence continues at coordinate 187,447,149 of NC_067245.2, forward strand.
CAAGGATTGTTCAAACACAAAACTCTTTTCTCCATCTCGATGTGTCCTCCCACATTTTAATTGCCCTCTCGATGTGTCTAGATTTTGTAAGATGATAAAAGTAGTATATTTTTATTTATTGCACCCATAAGACAAGGGCATTCACGATTGATATTTTCGTGTAAACAAAAAGACATACATGTTCACGCTCCAGACAAAATTGTTATAATTAGCACCCTTTTTTTTGTCTTGATGTGCTAGCAAACATGTTAGGTAAATATAACCCAATTCTCAAATAATCTTTGGCCAAGCACAAACACACACAAAAAACAACCCCTTGAAATATCAAAGCTCCATACAGATCTAATTGAGAAATTACCTGGAGGTAGCACAACTGATCTTCTATGCTATGTATTACAACCAAACAAACTTGGGCATGTGCCTCTACATTTGGTTTAGTGTTCCATGTTGAAGAGCAAGTCCATGGTGCTTTTGACTTTTGCACAACTAAATCTATCACCTTGCAGGAAATTTAGAATTGAAATTGTACAAGGAGTCCTTGATTGACTGGGGGGTTAGTTGGTTAATAACCACTATTTCTGCCCCTGTACAATACATAGTTGCAGAGGGTCCAATTTATGAGCCTGTATACATGAAGTATGCTAAGTTCAAGTTGCATTAGGGATCCACCTCTCCCCGGTGTGTCCTCTCCACTCCAGAACGACATGGTGATTATTAGGCATGCTAGTCAAATAGTAGTTGCATTCAAACGTGTAGGGATAAAATGTGAAACAAGATATAGTTCCATGAAATAAAATTGGACGCATAGCCAGATTATGGGGATCTTACCTTAGAAGATGACGCTTTGGCATCCAATGTTGTAGACATAATCCGATGTATCTTGTACTTTGTTTATAGTTTATGCAACAGCTGCAAAACAAAATAGGTGCAGTTCAGTTCAGTTCCATTGGCTCTAGGAAAGGTGAGCCACTGAATCATGGCGGCAAGGAGGCAGCGTCCAGTGGTCATCTGGTTGAGATGCACGTAGTAGTGTAGCACTGTGGGTAGATTCCATTATTCCATAGCTTCGTCTCGTCAGCATTGGCCATGCCGCAAAAGTTTGTAACAGTTCTAACTCCTGAATCAGATGCAATTTTGTCGGGTACGCAATGGAATAGCAAGAGTGAAGCTATTAAAAATAGATGTTCTGTCTATCAGATGCAAATATTATGTTCTTCATCTTGACTGTTTATTTCATCTAAGTAAAGAAATGTGACATGACTCCATTCATTTTTTGATACACCTAGGGCATCTAAGAGGCATGATCCAAAATTGTATCACTTCTTCAGTTTAGCTTTGTCATTCACCAATCATTAAGGGTTGTTGCTCCAGTTCACAGTTTAGGTACAATTTACCTCAACCTAGAAGGAAATTATTAAAAACCAAAGATTTTCGAAGAGACACCACATTCCCTCCCGATTCAGTAATAGAATTCTCTTCTGAAACAGTCAATGACACCATTACAAGTAAGTTAACAAAAATTTCAGCAACAGTCTTTGAGGTAGAACAGAAACAAAGCCAATAACCTACCATGTAGTCCAGCCAGGCCTCAAAGATTGACAATGCAGTTTTGCAAATTGTGCTGCAAGGCATCTCGAACAAACAAAAAAATTCAACATACCAGAATCTATGCACTCTGATTGTTCTATACAGTTACATAATAGGTCGTGCTCAACTGAAGAATACATTTGTTGCATATTACTCTATACAGTTTCAATTTCAGAAAAGTCTTGCCAACTCCCTATGTACGGCTCTGTGGCCTAATTGAGCTCTTAACATCTTAGAGCATGTCTAACAGGCCCCGTATTTTTTCGCCCCGTAAAACCCGAGTAGAGGGCCCTGTATCCGGATTTCACCGGCCGAAAACTCGGACGAGCTAGCAGAACCCGTATCCCCACCCCGTAAAACAGGGGATACGGGTTCTGCTAGCTCGTCCGAGTTTTCGGCCCCTCAAAACAGGGTTTTAGAGAGCAATTTGCACAACAATTTCACATCAAACATAGCACATCCAAAATATATGATGCATAATTCATAGTTTTAACATCACAACGCGATCATAGGCAATGTTCAAGCCACGGAAGTTCCCAAATGTGATCAACCATCAAGGGATCCATCTCCACCGGCGCCACCGCTCGCCGGAGACTCACCTTGAGCACGAGCTTGACGCGCAGCCATCTTCCTCGCAATGATGTCCGCCTTGGTCTCCTTCCACCACGCCAGCTGATCCTCGTCCATGCCGTCCGTGCGCATCATCATGATTTCCCTCTCCTCGGCCAAGAGCTCCTTCATGGCCTTGGCTTCTTTGGCTTTGATCATCTTCATGTCAAGCTCCTTCCTTGCTTGCACCTTGGCAAGCTTCACCTCACTCTTCTTGTCGGTGATGAGGAGCTTGGTCTCCAACGTCTTCATCGTCAATGCCTCCTTGGACTTCATGAGTTGATCCAACTTCTCCCGGAAGCTAGCTGCTTCAAGTTCTACCTTGACCCTCTCCTTGGCCTTCTTGTTGCCCTCGGGCTTGCCGGTGTTTCTCCCACGCATGTCCTCCGCTTCATCATCCATGGTGATAAGTGCCTCCTTCTTGCACTTTGGCTCGTTGTCCCGCAACTTCCATTTAGGAAGATGTTGAAGGATGGAAAAGCAATGTTCAAATTGAAATTCCTTGTTCTTTGAGCCGGCCATGTCCTTGTACCGTTGTTGAGCATACTTGGGCTGCACAACAATAGTATGAGGAGATGTTTCCACATCATCAACACAATATGGATAGCTTGTGATGTTTGCACATCATGAACACAAGGAAAACTTACATAGTCCTCCGGTATGCATCCACTAGGAGGGTTGTCGGCCACTTGATCCATGGCAGCACTCCAACGAGAACAAGCCGGCTTGATGATGTTCCATCGGCCTTCAAGGGAGCGGTAGGATCTGTCCGCCATGCTCTTCGTGCGAGGCTTCAACTGGTGGTATTGATCCTCAATGCGCTGCCAATAGCGCTTGCCGCCTTGGTCCACTCCGGTGCACGCATCCATCCCCACCTTGCTCCAAGCACGGACCAAGATGACGTCCTCGATCTCGCTTTAGTTCGCCGTGCGTGGCTTCGGCGTCGACGAAGAACCGGCGGCAGCCGGATCAACCTCAACCACCTCCTCGTCACCCTCATCCTCCTCCTCATCATCAAAGTCTTCAACATTGCACTCCCCATCGAATGCACCGATACCGGCGTCCAAATTCACCGCGGAATCGTTGAGCATGTCCAAGTACGATGTTGTGGACTCAACATCGAACACCTTGTCTACGTCGATGGTGGTTGGCGGCGGCGCGGGCGGCGCGGGCAGCGCAACGGCCGGAACGGACGGAGGAGGGGTCGTGACCTTGGAGGGCGGCGGAGGCGCGAGGCCGATGCGGCTGATTGCCTTTGTCCGCACCTTGGCCGGCGCCACGCCCCTCGGCCCGGCGGCCTTGGTCTTCACCCGGCCCGTCTTCTTGGCAGCCGGCGGCGCTTCGCCCGGTGAATCGGCGGCCGCCGCCGGTGCTTCGAAGAATTGCTTCGGGATCCTCTTCCTCTTCGACGGGATGGTGGAGGCGATCATGGCCGACACGACGCCGGCGGCCGGCGGACCTCCGACGGGGACATCAACCACCGCGCCCGAAGGAGGTGTACCGCCGGCGGTAGGCGGCTCTTGCGGACGGTCCATGGCGGCCGGATCCTCCCGGGAAGGGCGCGGGGGAGGAGATCGGGCGGCGGCGGCGGCAGTTGGCTTCAGCGAAATGCTTCCCGCGCAGTGGAGTGGGCGATAGTGGTTTCGCCCACTATCCCCGCTCCCACCCCGCACAAGTAGGGGGCGACGACCCGCCCCGTACTCGAAAACAGCAAAAAACGATTCGGGGGCCGTTTTTACGGGGCGTGCTAGACGGCCGGTAGAGCCGAAACCCTCAAATCGGCGGTTATCATACGGGTTTGCCCCTTTTACGGGGTCTGTTAGACCTGCTCTTAGTGCAGAGAATGAATCGGTTTTGATGTGGTTGAGTACCTGGCTTTAGGAGGGGTGGATCCCGTCACAGGAGGCGGATCCGACCAAAGGGAAGAGGATCCCGTCGGCAGGGAGATTCCACTGCTCGTGCTGTTCATGTTGTGCCGCCGCGCAACGCCTGCTACTGCTGGTGGTTCGCGACAGCTAGTCGTCGGCAGGATTGGTGGAAGATGACGGGGTAGGTGGGGCAAGGACGGCGGACAGGATATCGGCTGCCGCGAGCTCGAGGAGACGGGGGAGTGGAAGGGGATGCAGGGATGTAGAGCACGGGCGAGGGGGTCGCAGCGGCAGCGGCGGTGGAGGGCGAGGGCGAGCGTGTGAGGTCTTCGTGAGGGTTTCCTGTTTCCAGGCGGTGGCTAGGAGCTCGTGCACGCGCTCGGGCGGCGTGTTGGGGACAACCTGGAAGAAGAAGTGGAGGCAGGGGTTGCCGGAGCCGGAGTACGTGGCGGAGCAGTTCTCTGTGAGCACCCTCTGCGGCTTGAGGGCGCGTTGAAGGCGGCGTCGAGGAGGTCAAGGAAGGTGCCACGCTGGTGCACCGTCGTCGGCGGCGTCGGCCGAAGGGCGCGCGCCGGCGCGTGTCGAGGAGATCGAGGAAGGGGTGCCACGCCAGTGCGCCGTCGTCGGCGGCGGCGGCCAAAGGGCGCATCGGCGCGTGTCGAGGAGGTCGAGGATGGGGTGTCACGTCAGTGCGCCGTCGTCGGTGGCGTCGGTCGAAGGGAACGAGCCGCGGATCACGGGAGGGCCGAGGAGGAGGTGCGCCGCGGCGGAGGATTCCGTCTCTATCGCCATGGCTGCTGCTGCCCTAGGGTTTGTTGTCTCGGGGATTTGTTGATTTGATTTCGATGGGATTCGTTTTGATTTGAAGAGGTATTGTGGGACGGTAAAATGGTCATATGGAAAATATGTAGGACGAAACTTTGTACCGGAGGAAACAGAACACTTCCTTTTAATATAGTAGAGATAACACTTCTGGAGGATGGCGCAGAGACTCGTGTGATAGCGTTTTAACTCTCGTGGGCCCATTGCCAGGTGCTGACTAGGATGAATGGCTGTTGTCGAGCCGTTAACGTTCCACGGGGCTAAGAGCGAGCGGTCCGAAACAGACAACGAATCGGCTCAGTCTCTCCCATCGCTTTGGTTCGTCCGTCACCGTCGCATCGCCGCGCTGCGGCATCTCAACCATCGCCATGGAGAGAGCAGCCAGGAAAGCCTGCTCCTAGAGTTCGACAAGGGCCACGACCATAGTCCTCGTTCATCGGTATGTGTAGGGGTTAGGGTTTGAGTTGATAGATTTGGGATTTTTTCCATTAAAACTTCGATGCGTCCAATGTATGTTTAAATATTGTTGCATTTGTCTTGTTTTAGATCCTAGAAACCATGTTAGACCTAGACTACACCTGGTATGATGACATCGATTTGAGGTGCAAAAATGGCATGGCCATGTACAAATAGCGTCTGCTTTGAAGGAGAAAACACATGGAGAAAATTTCTAGGTTGTGGATGTAAGGTAGGTTAATTGCATTGTGTAGATACTTCAGCTAATGCCTGGATAATTTAGCTACTTAATTTGTTTCTTTTATCTAGCATCGCATATAGTATTTACCTAGTGCTTGATATTGCTTTTGTATGCTTGGTATTGGTGCTTATATTTAGCTAGTGCTTGACATTGCTTTTTCCTATGTCATGGTCTTCTTGTATGCTGGATATCCTGCTTCATATTCAGACTTTGTAGTTGTTCTTCTACTTGGTGATGCAGTAGTTCTTGGGGAGAAAAAACAATTCTTATCTCGTTTATCTCAGATGTAGTCATGTAGAAAAGACGTGCCTTCTTTAGGCAGTCCACAATAATTCTAACATTGGAGTTTTTGTGATAGTGGAAATTCCTACTTTCTGCTATATGCAAATTAATCAATGCATCTGAATTGCTCCACATTTATAAAGAACATGTGTAGCAGATGTTGCTCATGTGCTTGCAGCCTTATGTCATCATACCAGATCCTATATGGCATTTTCTTTGCTCTGCCCTTTCTCCCTTGAGGTGGAACCATTGACAAAGGTTCAAACCCATCATCATCATAGTGTGGCAGAAAATCATGGCATTTCTCATCATCATCAGATGGTATGAAGCCTGGTTCATCATCAATGACCAAACTAGAATGAGACATGTCATTGGGTCCTTTTCTCTTAACACGCAGCTTGGATTTCTTCTCAGGTACATGCACACAGTCAACATATACTTCAGCAGCTGGTTCATCTGCACTTACAAAGAGATCTTAAATTTATGTATCACCTTCACAATGTGTCATCGGATCCTCTGTCTGCTTTCTCATCTCCTCCACAATCTCATCAACTTCAGCATGTTCCTTCATCCTCATTACTTCACAATTAGAAAAGTCTCCCATGTCAAACTCTGCATCATATGAGCCCATATATGCATCATCATCATTGTCTGATAGTGCTATTACCTTTCCTTTCTGAATATTCGAGTTGTCTTGGATGCACACAGCTGGATTATTACTAGCAACTTGGCTAGTAAAAACTTGACCATCAGCATCCACGACATACACATGAGGAGGAATAAAATCATACACGGTTGGAGCTGAATAATTAATAAGGCATGATGCATTATCCCCTATTATGCTACCTTGTTCTGCAGTTTTATTTTGCTTACAAACACCATCTCTGCCCCTCTTAACAATCAGTTTAACACTTTTGTTGAATCAAAGTGCAGTAACAGTTCATAGATTTTAACATTGTTCTCAACCAATGATACGTCTCCGACGTATCGATAATTTCTTATGTTCCATGCCACATTATTGATGTTATCTACATGTTTTATGCACACTTTATGTCATATTCGTGCATTTTCTGGAACTAACCTATTAACAAGATGCCGAAGTGCCAGTTCCTGTTTTCTGCTGTTTTTGGTTTCAGAAATCCTAGTAACGAAATATTCTCGGAATCGGACGAAATCAACGCCCAGGTTCCTATTTTGCCCGGAAGCATCCAGAACACACGAGAACCGCCAGAGAGGGGGCACTGGGCCCCCAGACCATAGGCCGGCGCGGCCCGGGCCCTGGCCGCGCCGTCCTATGGTGTCGTCGCCCCTTCGACCCTCCTGCGCCGCCTCTTCGCCTATATAATGCCCCTGGATCGAAAACCCTGATACGTTCGACGAAAACCACAGAAACCTTCCAGAGCCGCCGCCATCGCGATGCCAAGATCTGGGGGACAGGAGTCTCTGTTCCGGCACGCTGCCGGAGCGGGGAAGTGCCCCCGGAAGGCTTCTCCATCGACACCGCTGCCATCTCCATCGCCATCTTCATCACCGCTGCTGCTCCCATGAGGAGGGAGTAGTTCTCCATCGAGGCTCGGGGCTGTACCGGTAGCTATGTGGTTCATCTCTCTCCCATGTACCTCAATACAATAATCTCATGAGCTGCTTTACATGATTGAGATTCATATGAGTTTTGTATCACTACTATCTATGTGTTACTCTAGCAATGTTATTAAAGTAGTTCTATTCCTCCTGCACGATGTAATGGTGACAGTGTGTGCATCCGTGTTAGTACTTGGTTTATGCTATGATCATGATCTCTTGTAGATTGCGAAGTTAACTATTGCTATGATAGTATTGATGTGATCTATTCCTCCTACATATGCATGAAGGTGACAGTGTGCATGCTATGTTAGTACTTGGTTTAGTCTTTTGATCTATCTTACACTATAAGGTTACTCAAATATGAACATAATTGTGGAGCTTGTTAACTCCGGCATTGAGGGTTCGTGTAATCCTACGCAATGTGTTCATCATCCAACAAAAGTGTAGAGTATGCATTTATCTATTCTGTTATGTGATCAATGTTGAGAGTGTCCACTAGTGAAAGTCTAATCCCTAGGCCTTGTTCCTAAATACTGCTGCGTTACTACTGCTTGTTTACTGTTTCACTGTGTTACTACTGCTGCAATACTACCACCATCAACTACACGCCAGCAAGCTATTTTCTGGCACCGTTGCTACTGCTCATACTTATTCATACCACCTGTATTTCACTATCTCTTCGCCGAACTAGTGCACCTATTAGGTGTGTTGGGGACACAAGAGACTTCTTGCTTTGTGGTTGCAGGGTTGCATGAGAGGGATATCTTTGACCTCTTCCTCCCTGAGTTCGATAAACCTTGGGTGATCCACTTAAGGGAAAACTTGCTGCTGTTCTACAAACCTCTGCTCTTGGAGGCCCAACACTGTCTACAGGAAAAGGAGGGGGAAGTAGACATCAAGCTATTTTCTGGCGCCGTTGCCGGGGAGGAAAGGTAAAAGGTACTCACACTACGGACCTCGGCTACCAAGCTATTTTCCGTCGTTGTAAGTACTCAAAGCTATTTCCTTTAGATCCTGCAATTGCATCTTTTTGTTTCTTGTTTACACTAGTTTGGCATAATGGACAAGAATGAGCTTCTTACGCTATTTCCTGATTTAAAACATGGATTGTTTGATGCGAAAATTAAAAAACCTATGGAATCTTATTTGCATGCTGGTAGTAATATTAGTATGAACGCTTTGAACACCATTGTTGATAATGATATAGAAAGTTCTAAGCTTGGGGAAGCTGGTTTTCATGATCTTTTTAGTCCCCCAAGCATTGAGGAGAAAATTTTCTTTGATGATACTTTACCTCCTATTTATGATGATTATAATGATAGTGGTCTTTTGGTGCCACCTACTACAGAGAGTGAATGTTATTTTGATTATACTATGCCTCCTATATTTGATGATGAGAATAATAATGATAGCTACTTTGTTGAATTTGCTCCCACCACAACTAATAAAATTGATTATACTTATGTGGAGAGTAATAATTTTATGCATGAGACTCATGATAAGAATGCTTTATGTGATAGTTATATTGTTGAGTTTGCTCATGTTGCTACTGAAAGTTATTATGAGAGAGGAAAATATGGTTGTAGAAATTTTCATGTTACTAAAACACCTCTCTATGTGCTGAAATTTTTGAAGCTATACTTGTTTTATCTTCCTATGCTTGTTACTTTGCTCTTCATGAACTTGTTTATTTACAAGATTCTTATGCATAGGAAGCATGTTAGACTTAAATGTGTTTTGAATTTGCCTCTTGATGCTCTCTTTTGCTCCAAATACTATTTCTTGTGAGTGCATCATTAAAACTGCTGAGCCCATCTTAATGGCTATAAAGAAAAGAACTTCTTGGGAGATAACCCATGTGTTATTTTGCTACAGTACTTTGTTTTATATTTGTGTCTTGGAAGTTGTTTACTACTGTAGCAACCTCTCCTTATCTTAGTTTTGTGTTTGGTTGTGCCAAGTGAAGCCTCTAATCGAAGGTTGATACTAGATTTGGATTTCTGCGCAGAAACAGATTTCTATCTGTCACGAATCTGGGCTGTTTTCTCTGTAGAAAAATCAGAAAAATATGCCAATTTACGTGCGTGTTCCACAGATATGTACGCAACTTTCATTAGTTTTGAGTTTTCTGATCTGAGCAACGGAAGTATTTATTAGAAATTCGTCTTTACGGACTGTTCTGTTTTGACAGATTCTGCCTTTTATTTCGCATTGCCTCTTTTGCTATGTGGGATGGATTTCTTTGTTCCATTAAACTCCAGTAGCTTTGAGCAATGTCCAGAAGTGTTAATAATGATTGTGTCACCTCTGAACATGTGAGTTTTTGATTATGTACTAACCCCTCTAATGAAGTTTATGAGAAGTTTGGTGTGAAGGATGTTTTCAAGGGTCAAGAGAGGAGGATGATATACTATGATCAAGAAGAGTGAAAGCTCTAAGCTTGGGGATGCCCCGGTGGTTCACCCCTGCATATATCAAGAAGACTCAAGCATCTAAGCTTGGGGATGCCCAAGGCATCCCCTTCTTCATCGACAAATTATCAGGTTCCTTCTCTTGAAACTATATTTTTATTCGGTCACATCTTATGTGTTTTGCTTGGAGCGTCCGTATGTTTCTTATTTTTGTTTGTGTTTGAATAAATTGGATTACATCATGCTTGTGTGGAAGAGAGACACGCTCCGCTGTTGCATATGAACACATGTGTTCTTAGCTTTTAATATTCATGGCGAAGTTTCTTCTTCGTCAAATTGTTATATGGTTGGAATTGGAAAATGATACATGTAGTAATTGCTATAAATGTCTTGGGTAATGTGATACTTGGCAATTGTTGTGCTCATGTTTAAGCTCTTTCATCATATGCTTTGCACCCATTAATGAAGAAATACATAGAGCATGCTAAAATTTGGTTTGCATATTTGGTCTCTCTAAGGTCTAGATAATTTCTAGTATTGAGTTTGAACAACAAGGAAGACGGTGTAGAGTCTTATAATGTTTACAATATGTCTTTTATGTGAGTTTTGCTGCACCGGTTCATCCTTGTGTTTGTTTCAAATAAGCCTTGCTAGCCTAAACCTTGTATCGAGAGGGAATACTTCTCATGCATCCAAAATACTTGAGCCAACCACTATGCCATTTGTGTCCACCATACCTACCTACTACATGGTATTTTTCCCGCCATTCCAAAGTAAATTGCTTGAGTGCTACCTTTAAACAATTCAAAATTTATCACCTCTGATTTGTGTCAATGTTTTATAGCTCATGAGGAAGTATGTGGTGTTTATCTTTCAATCTTGTTGGGCAACTTTCACCAATGGACTAGTGGCTTCATCCTCTTATCCAATAATTTTGCAAAAAGAGCTGGCAATGGGATTCCCAGTCCCAAATTAATTAACAAAAATAGACACTCCTCCATGGTATGTGATTGTTGGACGGTGATACGTCTCCGACGTATCGATAATTTCTTATGTTCCATGCCACATTATTGATGTTATCTACATGTTTTATGCACACTTTATGTCATATTCGTGCATTTTCTGGAACTAACCTATTAACAAGATGCCGAAGTGCCGATTCTGTTTTCTGCTGTTTTTGGTTTCAGAAATCCTAGTAAGGAAATATTCTCGGAATTGGACGAAATCAAAGCCCAGGGGCCTATTTTCTCACGAAGCTTCCAGAAGTCCGAAGGAGAGACGAAGAGGGGCCACGGAGGGGCCACACTATAGGGCGGCGCGGCCCCCCCCTTGGCCACGCGGCCCTGTGGTGTGGGGCCCCCGTGCCGCCTCTTGACCTGCCCTTTCGCCTATAAAAAGTCTCCGTGACGAAAACCCCAGTACCGAGAACCACGATACGGAAAACCTTCCAGAGACGCCGCCGCCGCCGATCCCATCTCGGGGGATCCAGGAGATCGCCTCCGGCACCCTGCCGGAGAGGGGAATCATCTCCCGGAGGACTCTACGCCGCCATGGTCGCCTCCGGTGTGATGTGTGAGTAGTCTACCCCTGGACTATGGGTCCATAGCAGTAGCTAGATGGTTGTCTTCTCCCCATTGTGCTATCATTGTCGGATCTTGTGAGCTGCCTAACATGATCAAGATCATCTATCTGTAATTCTATATGTTGCGTTTGTTGGGATCCGATGAATAGAGAATACTTGTTATGTTGATTATCAAAGCTATGCTTATGTGTTGTTTATGATCTTGCATGCTCTCCGTTATTAGTAGATGCTCTGGCCAAGTTGATGCTAGTAACTCCAAGAGGGAGTATTTATGCTCGATAGTGGGTTCATGCCTCTGTGAATCTGGAGGAGTGACAAGAACCACTAAGGTTATGGATGTGCTGTTGCCACTAGGGATAAAACATTAGTGCTATGTTCAAGGATGTAGTCACTAGTTACATTACGCGCAATACTTAATGCAATTGTCTGTTGTTAGCAACTTAATACTGGAGGGGGTTCGGATGATAACCTGAAGGTGGACTTTTTAGGCATAGATGCAGTTGGATGGCGGTCTATGTACTTTGTCGTAATGCCCAATTAAATCTCACTATACTCATCATGATATGTATGTGCATGGTCATGCTCTCTTTATTTGTCAATTGCCCAACTGTAATTTGTTCACCCAACATGCTGTTTGTCTTATGGGAGAGACACCTCTAGTGAACTGTGGACCCCGGTCCAATTCTCTTTACTGAAATACAATCTACTGCAATACTTGTTCTACTATTTTCTGCAAACAATCATCTTCCACACAATACGGTTAATCCTTTGTTACAGCAAGCCGGTGAGATTGACAACCTCACTGTTTCGTTGGGGCAAAGTACTTTGGTTGTGTTGTGCAGGTTCCACGTTGGCGCCGGAATCCCTGGTGTTGCGCCGCACTACATCCCGCCGCCATCAACCTTCAACGTGCTTCTTGGCTCCTCCTGGTTCGATAAACCTTGGTTTCTTTCTGAGGGAAAACTTGCTGCTGTGCGCATCATACCTTCCTCTTGGGGTTCCCAACGAACGTGTGAGTTACACGCCATCAAGCTCTTTTTCTGGCGCCGTTGCCGGGGAGATCAAGACACGCTGCAAGGGGAGTCTCCACTTCTCAATCTCTTTACTTTGTTTTTGTCTTGCTTAGTTTTATTTACTACTTTGTTTGCTGCACTAAATCAAAATACAAAAAAATTAGTTGCTAGTTTTACTTTATTTGCTATCTTGTTTGCTATATCAAAAAACTCAAAAAAATTAGTTATTTGTTTTACTTTACTTAATATCATGCATGTTTTTATTTCACTAGTTAAGCATAATGGAAAACAACAAAAAAATGAGAGATCTTTATGAACTTTATCTTGAATTAGGACATGATGTGTTTGAAGAGAGAATTAAAAAACCCATGGAACTTTATATGCATGCTAATGGGAATGTTATTACTATGAATGCTTTGAACACCATTGTTGCTAATGCTATGGAAAATTCTAAGCTTGGGGAAGCTGGCTTTGATGAGCATGATCTTTTTAGTCCCCCAAGCATTGAGGAGAAAATTTTCTTTTATGATTACAATATGCCTCCTATATATGATGATAGCCACTTTGTTGAATTTGCTCCCACTACAATTAATAAAATTGATTATGCTTATGTGGAGAGTAATAATTTTATGCATGAGACTCATGATAAGAATGCTTTATGTGATAGTTATATTGTTGAGTTTGCTCATGATGCTACTGAAAGTTATTATGAGAGAGGAAAATATGGTTGTAGAAATTTTCATGTTACTAAAACACCTCTCTATGTGCTGAAATTTTTGAAGCTACACTTGTTTTATCTTTCTACGCTTGTTGCATTATGCTTCTTGAACTTGTTTATTTACAAGATTCCTCTTCATAGGAAGCATGTTAGACTTAAATGTGTTTTGAATTTGCCTCTTGATGCTCTCTTTTGCTTCAAATACTATTTCTTGCGAGTGCATCATTAAAACTGCTGAGCCCATCTTAATGGCTATAAAGAAAAGCGCTTATGGGAGACAACCCATGTTTTTACCTACAGTACTTTGTTTTTATTTTGTGTCTTAGAAGTTGTTTACTACTGTAGCAACCTCTCCTTATCTTAGTTTTGTGTTTTGTTGTGCCAAGTTAAGCCGTTGATAGAAAAGTAAGTACTAGATTTGGATTACTGCACAGTTCCAGATTTCTTTGCTGTCACGAATCTGGGTCCACCTCCCTGTAGGTAGCTCAGAAAATTAAGCCAATTTACGTGCATGATCCTCAGATATGTACGCAACTTTCATTCAATTTGAGCATTTTCATTTGAGCAAGTCTGGTGCCATTTTAAAATTCGTCAATACGAACTGTTCTGTTTTGACAGATTCTGCCTTTTATTTCGCATTGCCTCTTTCGCTAAGTTGGATGAATTTCTTTGATCCACTAATGTCCAGTAGCATTATGCAATGTCCAGAAGTGTTAAGAATGATTGTGTCACCTCTGAATATGACAATTTATATTGCGCACTAACCCTCTAATGAGTTGTTTCGAGTTTGGTGTGGAGGAAGTTTTCAAGGATCAAGAGAGGAGTATGATGCAACATGATCAAGGAGAGTGAAAGCTCTAAGCTTGGGGATGCACCCGGTGGTTCACCCCTGCATATATCAAGAAGACTCAAGCGTCTAAGCTTGGGGATGCCCAAGGCATCCCCTTCTTCATCGACAACATTATCAGGTTCCTCCCCTGAAACTATATTTTTATTCCATCACATCTTATGTGCTTTTTCTTGGAGCGTCGGTTTGTTTTTGTTTTTGTTTTGTTTGAATAAAATGGATCCTAGCATTCACTTTATGGGAGAGAGACACGCTCCGCTGTAGCATATGGACAAGTATGTCCTTGGTTTCTACTCATAGTATTCATGGCGAAGTTTCTCCTTCGTTAAATTGTTATATAGTTGGAATTGGAAAATGATACATGTAGTAATTGCTATAAATGTCTTGGGTAATGTGATACTTGGCAATTGTTGTGCTCATGATTAAGCTCTTGCATCATATGCTTTGCACCCATTAATGAAGAAATACATAGAGCATGCTAAAATTTGGTTTGCATATTTGGTTTCTCTAAGGTCTAGATAATTTCTAGTATTGAGTTTGAACAACAAGGAAGACGGTGTAGAGTCTTATAATGTTTTCAATATGTCTTTTATGTGAGTTTTGCTACACCGGTTCATCCTTGTGTTTGTTTCAAATAAGCCTTGCTAGCCTAAACCTTGTATCGAGAGGGAATACTTCTCATGCATCCAAAATACTTGAGCCAACCACTATGCCATTTGTGTCCACCATACCTACCTATACTACATGGTATTTTCCGCCATTCCAAAGTAAATTGCTTGAGTGCTACCTTTAAAATTCCATCATTCACCTTTGCAATATATAGCTCATGGGACAAATAGCTTTAAACTATTGTGGTATTGAATATGTAATTATGCACTTTATCTCTTATTAAGTTGCTTGTTGTGCGATAACCATGTTTACTGGGGACGCCATCAACTACTCTTTGTTGAATTTCATGTGAGTTGCTATGCATGTTCGTCTTGTCTGAAGTAAGAGAGATCTACCACCTTATGATTAAGCATGCATATTGTTAGAGAAGAACATTGGGCCGCTAACTAAAGCCATGATCCATGGTGGAAGTTTCAGTTTTGGACAAACATCCTCAAATCTCATATGAGAAAATTATTAATTGTTGTTACATGCTTATGCATAAAAGAGGAGTCCATTATCTGTTGTCTATGTTGTCCCGGTATGGATGTCTAAGTTGAGAATAATCAATAGCGAGAAATCCAATGCGAGCTTTCTCCTTAGACCTTTGTACAGGCGGCATAGAGGTACCCCTTTGTGACACTTGGTTAAAACATGTGCATTGTGATGATCCGGTAGTCCAAGCTAATTAGGACAAGGTGCGGGCACTATTAGTATACTATGCATGAGGCTTGCAACTTATAAGATATAATTTACATGATGCATATGCTTTATTACTACCGTTGACAAAATTGTTTCATGTTTTCAAAATCAAAGCTCTAGCACAAATATAGCAATCGATGCTTTTCCTCTATGAGGACCATTCTTTTACTTTCAATGTTGAGTCAGTTCACCTATTTCTCTCCACCTCAAGAAGCAAACACTTGTGTGAACTGTGCATTGATTCCTACATACTTGTTTATTGCACTTATTATATTACTCTATGTTGACAATATCCATGAGATATACATGTTACAAGTTGAAAGCAACCGCTGAAACTTAATCTTCTTTTGTGTTGCTTCAATACCTTTACTTTGAATTATTGCTTTATGAGTTAACTCTTATGCAAGACTTATTGATGCTTGTCTTGAAGTGCTATTCATGAAAAGTCTTTGCTATATGATTCACTTGTTTACTCATGTCATATACATTGTTTTGATCGCTGCATTCACTACATATGCTTTACAAATAGTATGATCAAGATTATGATGGCATGTCACTCCAGAAATTATCTCGTGTTATCGTTTTACCTCGCTCGGGACGAGCAGAACTAAGCTTGGGGATGCTGATACGTCTCCGACGTATCGATAATTTCTTATGTTCCATGCCACATTATTGATGTTATCTACATGTTTTATGCACACTTTATGTCATATTCGTGCATTTTCTGGAACTAACCTATTAACAAGATGCCGAAGTGCCAGTTGCTGTTTTCTGCTGTTTTTGGTTTCAGAAATCCTAGTAAGGAAATATTCTCGGAATTGGACGAAATCAAAGCCCAGGGGCCTATTTTCTCACGAAGCTTCCAGAAGTCCGAAGGAGAGACGAAGAGGGGCCACGGAGGGGCCACACTATAGGGCGGCGCGGCCCCCCCCTTGGCCGCGCGGCCTGTGGTGTGGGGCCCCGTGCCGCCTCTTGACCTGCCCTTTCGCCTATAAAAAGTCTCCGTGACGAAACCCCAGCATCGAGAACCACGATACGGAAAACCTTCCAGAGACGCCGCCGCCGCCGATCCCATCTCGGGGGATCCAGGAGATCGCCTCCGGCACCCTGCCGGAGAGGGGAATCATCTTTCGGAGGACTCTACGCCGCCATGGTCGCCTCCGGTGTGATGTGTGAGTAGTCTACCCCTGGACTATGGGTCCATAGCAGTAGCTAGATGGTTGTCTTCTCCCCATTGTGCTATCATTGTCGGATCTTGTGAGCTGCCTAACATGATCAAGATCATCTATCTGTAATTCTATATGTTGCGTTTGTTGGGATCCGATGAATAGAGAATACTTGTTATGTTGATTATCAAAGCTATGCTTATGTGTTGTTTATGATCTTGCATGCTCTCCGTTATTAGTAGATGCTCTGGCCAAGTTGATGCTAGTAACTCCAAGAGGGAGTATTTATGCTCGATAGTGGGTTCATGCCTCTGTGAATCTGGAGGAGTGACAAGAACCACTAAGGTTATGGATGTGCTGTTGCCACTAGGGATAAAACATTAGTGCTATGTTCAAGGATGTAGTCACTAGTTACATTACGCGCAATACTTAATGCAATTGTCTGTTGTTAGCAACTTAATACTGGAGGGGGTTCGGATGATAACCTGAAGGTGGACTTTTTAGGCATAGATGCAGTTGGATGGCGGTCTATGTACTTTGTCGTAATGCCCAATTAAATCTCACTATACTCATCATGATATGTATGTGCATGGTCATGCTCTCTTTATTTGTCAATTGCCCAACTGTAATTTGTTCACCCAACATGCTGTTTGTCTTATGGGAGAGACACCTCTAGTGAACTGTGGACCCCGGTCCAATTCTCTTTACTGAAATACACCCATCTGCAATACTTGTTCTACTGTTTTCTGCAAACAATCATCTTCCACACAATACGGTTAATCCTTTGTTACAGCAAGCCGGTGAGATTGACAACCTCACTGTTTCGTTGGGGCAAAGTACTTTGGTTGTGTTGTGCAGGTTCCACGTTGGCGTCGGAATCCCTGGTGTTGCGCCGCACTACATCCCGCCGCCATCAACCTTCAACGTGCTTCTTGGCTCCTCCTGGTTCGATAAACCTTGGTTTCTTTCTGAGGGAAAACTTGCTGCTGTGCGCATCATACCTTCCTCTTGGGGTTCCCAACGAACGTGTGAGTTACACGCCATCAGACGGCACCCGAAGGATTCGGTTAGCCATGGCTTGTGTAAGCAAAGGTTGGGAGGAGTGTCATCATAATAAAACTAAAATAAAAAGGCACTCCTTCATGGTATGAGATTGTTGGCAGGCACCCGAGGATTCGGTTAGCCATGGTTTGTGAAAGAAAGGTTGGAAGGAGTGCCATCCAAAAATAAAATAAAATGGGAGCCGCTCTTTGAAGGTTTGTCTGGCAAGGGGGTTAGAGTACCCGCTACCATTCGTTCACAACAACAAGCACCTCTCAAAACTTTATTTTTATGTTCTCTTTATGTTTTCAAAATAGAAGCTCTAGCACAAATATAGCAATCGATGCTTTCCTCTTTGAAGGACCATTCTTTTACTTTTATTGTTGAGTCAGTTCACCTATTTCTCTCCATCTCAAGAAGCAAACACTTGTGTGAACTGTGCATTGATTCCTACATATTTGCATATTGCATTTGTTATATTGCTTTGCATTGACAACTATCCATAAGATATTCATGTTACAAGTTGAAAGCAACCGCTGAAACTTAATCTTCCATTGTGTTGCTTCAATACCTCTACTATGAATTATTGCTTTATGAGTTAACTCTTATGCAAGACTTATTGATGCTTGTCTTGAAGTGCTATTCATGAAAAGTCTTTGCTTTATGATTCAGTTGTTTACTCATGTCATATACATTGTTTTGATCGCTGCATTCACTACATATGCTTTACAAATAGTATGATCAAGGTTATGATGGCATGTCACTCCAGAAATTATCTGTGTTATCGTTTTACCTGCTCGGGACGAGCAGAACTAAGCTTGGGGATGCTGATACGTCTCCGACGTATCGATAATTTCTTATGTTCCATGCCACATTATTGATGTTATCTACATGTTTTATGCACACTTTATGTCATATTCGTGCATTTTCTGGAACTAACATATTAACAAGATGCCGAAGTGTCAGTTCCTGTTTTCTGCTGTTTTTGGTTTCAGAAATCCTAGTAACGAAATATTCTCAGAATCGGACGAAATCAACGCCCAGGTTCCTATTTTGCCCGGAAGCATCCAGAACACACGAGAACCGCCAGAGAGGGGGCACTGGGCCCCCAGACCATAGGCCGGCGCGGCCCGGGCCCTGGCCGCGCCGCCCTATGGTGTCGTCGCCCCTTCGACCCTCCTGCGCCGCCTCTTCGCCTATATAATGCCCCTGGATCGAAAACCCTGATACGTTCGACGAAAACCACAGAAACCTTCCAGAGCCGCCGCCATCGCGACGCCAAGATCTGGGGGACAGGAGTCTCTGTTCCGGCACGCTGCCGGAGCGGGGAAGTGCCCCCGGAAGGCTTCTCCATCGACACCGCTGCCATCTCCATCGCCATCTTCATCACCGCTGCTGCTCCCATGAGGAGGGAGTAGTTCTCCATCGAGGCTTGGGGCTGTACCGGTAGCTATGTGGTTCATCTCTCTCCCATGTACCTCAATACAATAATCTCATGAGCTGCTTTACATGATTGAGATTCATATGAGTTTTGTATCACTACTATCTATGTGCTACTCTAGCAATGTTATTAAAGTAGTTCTATTCCTCCTGCACGATGTAATGGTGACAGTGTGTGCATCCGTGTTAGTACTTGGTTTATGCTATGATCATGATCTCTTGTAGATTGCGAAGTTAACTATTGCTATGATAGTATTGATGTGATCTATTCCTCCTACATATGCATGAAGGTGACAGTGTGCATGCTATGTTAGTACTTGGTTTAGTCTTTTGATCTATCTTACACTATAAGGTTACTCAAATATGAACATAATTGTGGAGCTTGTTAACTCCGGCATTGAGGGTTCGTGTAATCCTACGCAATGTGTTCATCATCCAACAAAAGTGTAGAGTATGCATTTATCTATTCTGTTATGTGATCAATGTTGAGAGTGTCCACTAGTGAAAGTCTAATCCCTAGGCCTTGTTCCTAAATACTGCTGCGTTACTACTGCTTGTTTACTGTTTCACTGTGTTACTACTGCTGCAATACTACCACCATCAACTACACGCTAGCAAGCTATTTTCTGGCACCGTTGCTACTGCTCATACTTATTCATACCACATGTATTTCACTATCTCTTCGCCGAACTAGTGCACCTATTAGGTGTGTTGGGGACACAAGAGACTTCTTGCTTTGTGGTTGCAGGGTTGCATGAGAGGGATATCTTTGACCTCTTCCTCCCTGAGTTCGATAAACCTTGGGTGATTCACTTAAGGGAAAACTTGCTGATATTCTACAAACCTCTGCTCTTGGAGGCCCAACACTGTCTACAGGAAAAGGAGGGGGAAGTAGACATCAACCAACTGCATTTCCCCACCCTTTTTGCAGTACAGTGAATCACCAAATCCATAGCCCAGGTCTGAGTCATTTCAATGATATTCATGTAAGTAATATCATCACGCAAAATTTTCCTCTCAAGATTATCCATTCCATCAAAATTAATTCTGACGTCCCAAACTTTAGGGTCCAAACTACAAAGCAATTGAAACAAGCCCGATTGAGTACCCCGAATCGGTAACCCTAAACCTAATTTGGGCATGCGCCTACGAGTTACTCATCTCCGCCTAGGCTGCTTGTCCACCACGCGCTCGTCGTCGGGTTCTCCACCCAGATCTAGGTGAGCGTCTGCGAAGCCGTACGACATGGCCAGAACTAATACAAGCCGTCGTCGATGACGGATCCATCTCCAGCACTCGCACCAGCTGTAGTGACCTCACCCGGCAGGGTGACGATCCCTGTGCTTATTTGTGCTAGTCCCTGGATCAAACGCTAGCACACACAGTTTAAGATGTAATATCGAGAAACAAAGGTCATATTTATTACATCGCATGATCCAGAATTACATAATGAACTTTACAAATTGCATAGCACAAGGCTAGCATATATCAGAGATTACAACATAGATAGCATGGAGTCCTTCGTCTTCATGTGCCACAGGCGAGCATGTCGAGGATAGACTCGTAACCCTTTTCAAACCTTACTCATCGTAAAAACCTGCAACATGAAACGTTGCAGCCTGAAGGGTCAATACATTTGGAATAGTATTGGCAAGATGTCTTTGGTGGACACAAATGGCGCCTAACACCTACATGTATATTTGGCTAGTGGAGTTTAGGCTCTTTTGCGGAAAGCAAGATTTATCCTAACCTTTTCAAAAACATTTCATCTTAATTTTTTTTTTACTAAGAACACACTGAGTCACACAGGTGCTCCTAAATAATTCTAAGGACCCATTGAATCACCCAAGAGTCCACTACCCATTTTGAACCCATCAAGTTTTACTTAGAAATTGGGATGAGAGAGATCTTCCAGACAGCTCCAGGTAGAGTCGCTCATAGTTGTCCATTACCGAGGACACGGCTAAGTACTTAGTTTTTGACACTCTGCAGAGGTTGTACATCTTTACCCACATGACTCAGTCAGCCCCTTTATCACCATGTTGCTCATTTTGCTCGAATGGTTGGGAGAAGACGGAGACGAGGCCTTTGAGAAGAAGAACCTTGGATCCTGGATCCGGACTCGTTCCACCTACACATCTACATCTGCTAGTCACGGCAGGCCAAGGTTCCGCAACGTACTCAGCCAAACCAGAGCCCATATGACATGTGGTTGTACTTGGAAGTTACCCATCTAGAACCCGTCCAATCTCTTTTTATCCTGGGTGGCCATCCCCACCATAAACTGCACTCCGATGACCCGTCAAAACCATTCCACCCATGTGATTGATTCATTAAGTTGTTTTCCTTAGATAAAATCATAGCTTTTTCACATCATTGAAATTGTCATGAGATCCCAACCACGAATCTACCAGCATGACTAAGCAATCTACTTACAATGGCAACTTAGGGAGAACTAAATAAAATCCTAAGACTTGTAATAGGATGAGCATATCATATACACATACTTAACTTAAAAAAACCTACACATGCAATTCCATTGATAAATCTACATGCATAGAAAAATAGGACGTGTGATAGTGACACTTGCCTTTTCTTGGTAGTTGATGAGCGTTCACTTCTCTCAACAAAATACGTAGCTCTCCGTATAAACTATAAGATAGAAAACAACACAACATAAACAAGCATTCCAACAAAAGAAAAATCAAGCAAGGCAAACAAAGGGGAGTTTATTTGTTTTAGCTTATCTTCATTTGTCTTAGTGATCAATGGACAAGAGGGTTGTGGCATGAGGTTGGCTTGATATGGGAGAGAGGTTAAATGGTTAAGTCAAAAACTTAGAAATAAAAGGGATGTTGGAAAGGAGTCAATATTCACACGAGACAAGATTTATAAATGGCTAAGTCCCAAAAGGTGTTCAAGAAAAGTTAGAGTGCACCAACACTTAGGAAAAGTACAAGATAACACGTAGTGTTAGTTGAGAATGTAGAGGTTGATACGTCCAAAACGTATCTACTTTCCCGAACACTTTTGCTATTATTTTGCCTCTAATTTGTGTATTTTGGATACAACTAACACGGACTAACGCTGTTTTCAGCAGAATTGCTCTGGTGTCTCGTTTTTGTGCAGAAACTCAACTTTCAGGAAAATCCCCGGAATTAATGTCGAATGGCCTATTTTCCCAGAAGAATCACGGAGCCAGAAGGGCAGGCCAGGGGGAGGCCCACGGCCTCCAGACCATAGGTCGGCACGGCCTAGGAGGGGGGCGCGCCGCCTTATGGTGGCGGCGCCTCGTGCAGCCCCAGGTGCTCCCCTCTGGACTACTTAAGGGCTTCGAGCTAAAAACGCACGGGGGTTAGACGAAATCGCCAGAAGACATCCAGAACACCGCCGCCATCGCGAAACTCCGTCTCGGGACCAGAAACTCTGTTCTGGCACTCCACCGGGACGGGGAATTGGAGGAGATCATCGCCATCATCACCACCGACGCCTCTCCATCGACCAGCCATGTTTCCCCCATCCATGTGTGAGTAATTCCCCCGCTGTAGGCTGAAGGGGATGGTAGGGATTGGATGAGATTGGTCATGTAATAGCATAAGATTGTTAGGGCATAGTGCCTAGTATCCGTAGTTGGTACTTTTATGATATTGTTGCAACTTGTTATGCTTAATGCTTGTCACTAGGGCCCGAGTGCCATGATCTCAGATCTGAACATGTTATTGTTTCATGATGATATTCATTGTTTCATGATCTTACCTGCAAGTTGTATACACATGTTGCTGTACGGAACCCGAGGCCCCAAAGTGACAGAAATTGGGACAACCGGAGGGGAAGGCGGTGATATGAGGATCACATGTGTTCACGGAGTGTTAATGCTTTGCTCCGGTGCTCTATTAAAAGGATTGCCTTAATTTCCAGTAGATTCCCTAGAGGCCCGGCTGCCACCGGCTGGTAGGAAAAAAGATGTTGTGCAAGTTTCTCATTGCGAGCACGTACGACTATATATGGAACACATGCCTATGGATTGATTAGTACTTGGATACCGTTTTATTATTATCTGCAAATGCCCTATCTTGATTGTTACATGAGTTTCTCTCATCCATGCAACGCCCGTTCATCCATCCCTGTGCCTACAGTATTTTAATCATGCTGTTTACTATAATCACTACTGCTGTCTTTGTTACTCTGCTGCTGATATTTCACTACTGCTACTGCTATAAAACTGTTACTACTGATAAACTCTTGCGAGCAAGTCTATTTCCAGGTGCAGCTGAATTGACAACTCCGCTGTTAAGGCTTACAAATATTCTTTGGCTCCCCTTGTGTCGAATCAATAAATTGGGTTTTACTTCCCTCGAAGACTGTTGTGATCCCCTATACTTGTGGGTCATCAAGACTATTTTCTGGCGCCGTTGTCGGGGAGCATAGCTTTATTTCCAAGTTCACTTGGATTGATATTGTTCGCTGCAAATTCTCCATCATGGGTAAACCTCGCGATACTAAAGTCGCCATATTACCATCCACTACAAGAAAAGGTACAACTCTGAATACCTCTGTTGCTCTTGATTCACCATCTGTGATAAGTAACTTGTTTCACCACCACAAGCTTCAAATGCTGGTACTTCTGCTGAATCTGAAAATTCCTCTTATAATTTTGATGATGCTTCTGCTGTGCTTGATAATGATGGTTCATTAGGATCTTTTCTAGATGCTACGATTGCTAGGTCTAGACAAATTGAAAGTACTGAAATTCCTAATGAAAATGCTGCTACACCTGTTAATTCACCTGAGTCTGTTGAATACTCTAGTGATGATCTTGATGAAGATTATGTAGAACTTGATGATGATTTCATTAATAAATGCAATGCTACTACTTGTACAAGTAATATTAAAAAGCTTCTTGCACAACATACTGTTAGATATAAACTGTCTCCTGATCCTAAATTTGCCACATCTCCTATAAACATTAAGGATAAGGATTATGATTTTTCTCTTAATTTATCTCATATAGCTATTGTTGAGAAAACACCTTTTTGTGGTGCTGAAAAAGAAAGTGTTGTAGAACACATGAATGAGTTTTCAACTCTGAGTAGCTTGTTTTCTGATGATATTAAGAAGCGTACTTATTTCGTTGCTAAATTTTTTCCTTTCTCATTAAAGGATGATGCTAAAACTTGGTATAATAGTTTGCCTCCTGATTCTATTGATAGTCCAAAAGATTTGCTTGATGTTTTCTTTCGAAAATACTTTCCTGCTAGTGCTCAACATATTGCTTTGCAGAGAATTTATAATTTTGACCAGAAAGATGGAAAGAAATTGCCTGAGGCTTGGGCGAGATTTTCCTCTCTTATCAGAGCTCGGCCTGGACATGATTTGGAAAAGCATGATTTACTTGATATATTTTATAGTGGACTAACCATTGAGTCTAGGGCATACCTGGATAGTTGTGCTGGTTGTGTTTTCAGGAAAAGAACTCCAGACGACGCTGAAGAATTATTGGCTAGAATAGGCCGGAATCATGATGATTGGACTACACCTGAACCAACCCCGACACCAATATTGAAGAAGAGGGGTATGATTAAATTAAATGATGAAGATATGAGGGAAGCCAAGAAATCTCTTAAAGAGAAGGGTATTAAATTCGAAGATGTGAAGAATTTACCTCCCATAGAAGATTTATGTAAGATAACTCCCCCTTCATCCATGATTGAGGTACACTCTCTTCAACGCTTTACTAGGGAAGATATTCCGTATTCAAAACCTCCTGCACAATGCTTAAATGAGTTTGATAATTATATTGTTAAGCAAGATAATTTTAATATGAGAGTAGAGAATCATTTAATGGAAAATTCTCGAGCTATTAGTGAATTGCATGGTATTGTGGAGAGAACCTCCAATGATGTTAAGATGCTTGTTAAACATTTTCATATGGTTCAAACTCAAATTGATCAACTCACTAAAGTGCAAAATGACTTGTTGAAAAATAGTTCTAAAGAAAAACATGCTTATGAAGTAACAACTAGAGGTGGTGTTTCTACTCAGGATCCTTTATATCCTGAGGGGCATCCCAAAAGAGTTGAACAAGATTCTCAACAAACTGAAACTACTGCTCCTTCTAAGAAAAAGAAAAAGAAACATAAAACTGTTGTAGAGTCCTCTGAGCCTATTAATGATCCTAATAGTATTTCTATTTATGATGCTGAAACTGAAAGTGGTAATGAACATGATAAAAATAATGAAAAGAATGATGCTTCTGATAAAGAAGAGGTTGAGGATGAACCTGAAAAGTATGCTAAAAATAAAAAGTACACTAAAGAAGATTTTATTGCTAAGAAACATGGTAATGAAAGAGAACCTTGGGTTCAAAAGCAAATGCCTTTTCCTGCTAAGAAACTAAAATCAAAGGAAGAAGAACACTATAATAAATTTGTGATTGGATGAAACCTTGGTTCCTGCAAATCCCTTTGACTGATGCTATTAAATTGCCTCCTTATTCAAAGTATATGAAAGATATTGTCTCTAACAAAAGGAAAATTCCTAATGAGGAGATTTCCACTATGCTTGCTAATTACTCTTTTAATGGCAAAGTTCCAAAGAAGCTGGGCGACCCAGGTATACCGACTATTCCTTGTTCCATCAAGAATAATTATGTTAGAACTGCTCTATGTGATTTGGGAGCAGGTGTTAGTGTTATGCCTTTTTCTCTTTATAAGAGACTTTATTTAGATAAGTTGATACCAACTGATATATCTTTGCAAATGGCTGATAAATCTACTTCTATTCTTGTTGGTATATGTGAGGATGTTCCTGTTCAAGTTACTCAAAACTGCTTAATATTAACTGATTTTGTTGTGTTGGAAATGCCTGAAGATGATAATATGTCTATTATTCTTGGGAGACCTTTTCTTAACACCGCAGAGGCTGTTATTGATTGCAATAAAGGAAAAGTTACTTTCAATGTCGATGACAAGGAGCATACTGTTTATTTTCCCAAGAGGATTGATAAAGTATGTGGAGTTAATACAATTTCTAATTTGAGATCTATCAAAGTGGGAGATATTGATTGTCCAATATATGAGCCTAAAGAAGAATATCAAACTCTTGTGATTGGATCTATATCAATACAATATAAGGTAACATGATTGATTTGAGGTTTATTTCTTCTTATGACGTGTAAGATTTATTTGGTAACAAGACTTGATCAACCTTGTTAACAAGTACATTTTATATGCATAGAAGAGCTAAACAACATTTATTTCCTTCTCCACTTGCTTTACTTGCTGTAGCACTACTTGTTTTGCAAGATGCGTAGTTGCTTAGAGGTTTGAAAATCTTTTTCTGCCCTGTAATAATAATTTTGACACCTAGAAATGTGCATTTTTCAAAGTTCTCAAAAATTTACAAAAATTATACTGTTGGTCTTATTTTTCGAAGAGCTACCTGGGAGCACCAGGGGCTGACCAGTGGGGCACACTGGGGCTCAACCCCATGTGCCGGCGCGGCCAAGGAGGGGGGCGCGCCACCCTGTGGTGTGGGCCCCTCCTTGCCCCACTAAGTCATCTATTCCTTCCATCTCACTCTCTTTCCCGAAAAAACTTGTACCAACTTTCTCTCACTCGTGTTTTTGCTCAAGAGCTCAGGATTTCTCGATCTCTTTGCTCAGCCCAGATTTCTGTCTGAAATTTGGCACATTTGCTCTCCGGTATGTGACTCCTCCGATTATCCAAATAGAATTTTGTTTGGTTTAGTATATCTTGAATATTTTGCTGCTGTAGGTAACATGTTAAGCGAGCTTGCATGCTTGTTCTAAGTTGCAAAAATTAGTTTTGATGCATGTTTAGTACTCTACCAAGTTCCTATAGTAGTTTCCCTCAATTATATGTCTCCAAATCAACTTTTATAATGCTTGTTGAAAAATTTCAGAAAATGGAGTGGAATAGGCACCAACTCAACCAACAAGAATTGGAGGTGCAACAAGTTATGAGAGTTCACTGCGAAGAGGGAGTATACCCCTCGTACTACCCATGCACTGATTTTATGAGGAGTGCAGGAATCTTGCAAGATGTTCAAAATCTGATTTCCAATGCAGGGTTGGAAAGTTTTGTTGTTGGCGAACCTTACCAATATGCAAAACTAACCATGTCAGTGGTGCAGGATTTTGAATTCTATTGGTCCCAACCTAACCCCATGGTTCGATATAAAATTTATAATGAAACCATCGACTTGCCTTTTGGTGATTTTTGTACATCTATTAGAGTGCCACAATGGGGATCTTGTGAGAAGATTAGGGGGACGCCGCAGGAACTCTCGAGTCTATACAAGAAGATCTGTCAAGGGAGAAGCTTCTCAAAAGAGAGTGGTAAAATTCGTAGCATTCAACTCCCAGCTATTCGCTACTTTTCTTATTTCATCACCAAGTGCGTTCTTGCTAGACAGAATGCAAATAAATTATCTATCCAGGATTTAGCTTTCCTAGCTGCTGCATTGCAAGGTGATAGGACTTATAACTTGGGTGCTTTGATAGCCTTTAGACTTGCCACTAACCGTGAGAAGGGAGGAATTTGCGGAGGTCTCATCGCCTCTCGTTTATTAGCTATGCATGGTGTAGAACCTCACCCTCTTGATGTTCAGCTCTCTGTAGAGAAACTCGATATTGTTTCAATGATAAAACATGACTTTGTTTCTAACCAATCTAATCTGACTAACCTGTATTATGAGATAACATTTTACAAGAAAAATTGAAGAACAACTAAAAGAACTGAAAAACTAGTAAGATTGCCTGCACCTACTTTGTTTAACCTTGCTTCCAGGGAAAATTGGTCGGTCACGGAAGAGGAACTAAATGCATACATAGAGGGGGATGGCCATCATGTAACGGACAGCGCGGAGGAGGCCGAGGAACACCTCGACTTGTCGTCCGATGCAGCGAGCTCTTCACATCAACATTTTGGGAATGTTGAGCCTTCACCCTTTCCTTCTGCACAGGGACCTTATTATGACTACACCATGTACGATCCACCGACGTGGAACCCTGACCCTCGCTGGGGTTGATCTCCACTTAGGCCAAAAGCCTAAGCTTGGGGGGAGGTATACCGGCATCACTCATTCATTGCATATTACAATTGCTGGATACTTGTACACACTTGTCTAGCTTCTTAAAGTGGTTTTCTAATAAGAGGGAGATGATATTTGGGGAGGTGCTGATTGAAAACAGATTCTGGACTGATACCAAAAAAAATCTCAAAAACAGCCAGAACGTTATTTTGCGAAGCCAATTTTTGTGCGTGTTCCCCATGTTGTTATCTAACTTTCATTAGTTGAACACTTTTCGATCTGGGCAGTGGAAGATTTTTGTAAAAATCGATTACTGTACTGCTGTCAAGTTTGACGAATTTCTGCTGCTTTGTGTTTATGCGACTCTTTTAGTTTTCATTTTCTTGTTTTTGCTTTTTTTCTTTCCTAAAACACAAAAAGATCAAAAATATTTCTGTTGTTTCTCTTTACCATTTGTTTATTTTGGTTTCTTGTTCTTATTTGCTTTATTTGTTATCGTTGGTTTGCTATGAGAAAATCCAAAAAGATTTTGCTTTGTTTGCCTGTTTCCTTTTGTTCTTGTTTCCAATTCAAAAACACCAAAAATATTTGTTGTTCTTCTCTGGTTTTGTAAAGTTCACTGTGGAGTTCAGCGGTCTTCGGTGGTTGGAGCTTGGTTTTTATTCCATATTATTCAAGCTACACAAGTGAAAGGCAATAATGACGATCTACGACAACTCGACTGTGGTGAGAGGCTGGTATGAACTCTATTTGTTTTCTTTTTTGTACATATACTCATCCATGTGAGCATGCTTAGTTGGTTCATGTGAGGTATATGTCATTTAAGAAAGTCTAGTAGTTCATGATCTCTCATGATTAGCTCCAATCTATTAATATGAGTAGCATGTCATAAATATTTGCTTGCATTGTTTTATTCATAGATAGATATGACATTGTGGTATCCTCCTCTGAATAATTCACTTGAATCAACTTGGCACATGCTCACGCATGCATATGACTAAACAAAAGTCAATTAAACCTCGATGATTTACTTCACCTCAGAGTTCTTGTATCACTTTTATGCCTCTGTTAATTTATTTTGTCGCAAGCATGATTATGACAGTTACTGCTCTCTTGATTGTCGCTTCCCAGTCTATTGCTAGCCTTCACTTGTACTGAGCGGGAACGCTGCTCGTGCTTCTAAACCTCTGAAAACCAAGTTATTTCAAAGTGTCCACCATAAATACCTATGCATGGCATTTCAAACCATTCCAAGTAAATTCTCATGTGCTACCTTTAAACCTTCAAAGTACTTCTCAATTTGTGTTAATGTTTTATAGCTCATGAGGAAGTATGTGGTGTTTTATCTTTCAACCTTGTCATCTACTCCTGACGGACTTCCATCAATGGACTAGTGGCACATCCGCTTATCCAATAATTTTGCAAAAAGAGCTGGCAACGGATTTCCCAGCCCCAATTAATTAACTTTCATCAATAATTTTCTTCACATGCTTTGCCCTGATTTATCAGTAAGCAACTTAATTTGCAAATAGACACTCCTCCATGGTATGAGAATGTTGGAAGGCACCCGAGGATTCGGTTAGCCATGGCTTGTGTAAGCAAAGGTTGGGGGGAGTGTCATCCATAATGAAACTAAAATACATGTGTAAACAAAAGAGAAGAGGGATGACCTACCTTGCTGGTAGAGATAACGTCCTTCATGGGAGCCGCTCTTGGAAGTCTGGTTGACGAGGTAGTTAGAGTACCCACTATCATTCGTTGACAACAACAAACACCTCTCAAAATAATTTTACTCCTGTTTTACAAATGAAAAGCTCTAGCACATGTCAATCCCTGCTTCCCTCTGCGAAGGGCCAATCTTTTACTTTTACATTGAGTCACCATCCTTTTTTTGAGCACTTTCTTGAGAGCATAACTGTCATTCTTAGTATAATATGCTTGTCCCAAAATGTGATTAACTGTGGTATAACTTTGATGCTTTTATCTTTGATAATCTCTACTTCCAATCTTTCCATGAACTTCAAAGGTGCCCTAGCATTTATGTTTTGCTGTACAAATAAGGGCAAGCGGGATACCACTTTATCATATCCTTTTATGAACATTGCAATCCTGCTGATAGACATGATTCATGATACTTATTATTAATTTGTTGGTACCTTTTCCATGATTGACATAGCTATTAGATGACTTTATTTGCATGTATCTTATTATGAATTGCCTAAGCACTTGTCCATATCATGAGAATCTTTACTATTAAATGAGTCTTTACTATTAAATGAGAGTTGGTCGTTTGACACTCAACGCACTTTGGTGATCGTCATTAAAACAATCCGGACCATTCAATCCAATTTGATAGGCTCAGCATCGTCAGATCTATTTGACTGCAAATCAAACCTCACGGAAAGAACATGCATGATATCATCAATCACGCTATCAATTAATTAATTAGAAAGATATATTTCCTTGTCACCAAATATAATCGCATAACCATATCAAGTGCTCACGGTAATTATGATGTCAATCAATCAGGCAAATTAGATCAAGCACTCCGCGCTCACGGTAATGGCAGCGGATCCCTCCCTAATTCTCCTCTTGCCTCCTGCCGTAGCACCGCTGCGACGGAACATAGAAGAACCTCGGTGGGGTGAGGTGCAACATGTGTTGAGCCTGCGTGTGTGCAAGGAGGACGGCGCTATACAGAAGCTCGCGGCCCGCCAGACGAGGACCAGCCGGAGAGCTCGGCCTCTCCCAGGGTGCACCAGATGGAGAGTTCAGCCTCTTCCCTCTTGGCTCTGGGCGCCCTCTGGTGGCTTGGTGGCTAGGGGCGGGGCTGCTAGGAGGACGAACCCGGCGCCCCCGTGTCCGAGATTGTGGCGCGGTCGGCCCTCGACTCCAAGTCAAGGTGAGCACTAGCCGTCCTCCAGGAGTTCCCGGTGCTTAGCCTCCACCCTCCTGTCGAATCTGATGGCTTTGTGCAACGACGGCGTCCGGTGCTCTGAATTTTGACGTTGTCTGAACGTGCAAGTCACGGATTGTATTAAGTCTGGTACATTGCTATATGGAGCTGCATACATGATTATGCATATAAGAAGTATTCTGTTCTAAAGGTTATTTTGACTTCAACACAATTGTGACTGAGCGGATTTTACTGCTATAAGGAAAAGAATATGCTAAAAGTGTACATTGTTCTCGTAAACCATATATCTGGTACTGAGCTATTATTACTTCTGCAATTATGCATGAAGGTAAAAACTAATACTTTTACTAGCAATTTGATCCATATTATTATCTATTTTCATCACTATGCAATATTTTGTATCTACAAATATGTCTTTCCTCTGAATTTACTGAAGTTCAGCTATGCATGGCCTGCCAGTTGCATATTCTACTTCACAAGGTCAGTAAAGAACAACATGGTTTATTCCATATAATTCTTCGTTTTTCTGCAACTCTCTCTTAGTTCCTTTACTTATGTAGCTAAAGGAAAAAAACACGATGCATTTGCCTGTGTTAATGCTAATCGAGATAAATAGTTGAAATATGTGGATTGCTACACCAGTAGAAGGTTGGATAAATTTTAATGAAGGAGTTTTTCTCTTGTTCTTAACATGGCGAGGCATCATTGGCTAATGCTAGCAATTACGGTGGGAAATTTCTTTTTCCAGCAATCATAAATCTATCAACAAATGTCGTACATCTTAACAAGGGACCCATATATGTGAATTTACCCATAGCTATATATCCTAGCAACTCAATAGTGGTATATCAACTTCAACACTATTAATATGCAGAGACTGCATAAATATTTCTTCCGTGCTTTAGGTTGCTGCCCAATGGAGAGCTTATCTTGCAAACTGTTTCAGTGGGATATAGAGGTTCAAACCTTCCAGGTTAATTTTCTGGTGAAACATATTACTACATACCAAAGTCATGGTCTTTATCACTGGATTATGCTTCTATTGGAAATAACAACAGTAAAGAAAAGGTGCGGTTTTCTTTTGAGAGTATTCTCAGGTGATATTTGTTTACATTTATGAGAACATATTGGTATAGTGAAACATGTGTGCTCAGTTTCTAAAAACAGGGAAAGCTAGATGCCATGGATGAAGGAGGAACCAGGACTAAGCCCGGGTGATTCTATGAATGTTGGGGTATAGATGTCGATTACGCCAAATGAGTGAGTTCATTTAGGGGTCAAAATTTTGAGTTTCTTTAAGTTGCAAGATTTAAGTTGATATGAACTGGATACCACTCAACAATCAGCACAAACCGTAAGGAGGGAGGGATACTATTATCTTTAATTCCTGGTCAACTTAAAAACTGCAGAGGTTTTGCATCACGTGTTAGTCAAGCTACTGGCGTGTTGAGCAATATATGTACGCATGTCATGTTAAATAGTACTCCATGTATGTGGGTGTTTTAAAATAGGAACGGTAGATGCATCTCTTTTTGAGAACTTCACTGCATAAACCTCCTGGTACTTCGTGGATTAAAGAAAATAGTTAGTTACAATATTTACATAGCAGCCATTCTAGCCTACATGGGGAGCAACGCCTTTTACAAGATATAAATGTATATTACACAAAATTCATGATGCTCCGACTGTACTCTACAGGTACATCTCTTATTAAGTATGTACAACCATGAAAACAAAAATATGATTCAGGCTTAGAGTACTTTGAGGAACTATAGCAAGTGAAATAATTTTTTTTTCCCTGATAGACCCAATAAAAACTTCTGCTTGTAGAAGCTCTGTGATCCTAATGTTGAACATGTATTTCAAGCTTTAAGGAAGTCTGGCGTTAAACTGACGTTCTCTCTCCAATTTTGATACCTGTCAACAAACACTTATGCATGCCTTAAAATGCGATCACTGGTTTGATGCGGTTATCATGTCTACTGAGGTAAGTTGTCTAAAATTGCCACTTCTTCTATCCGCCATGTCTGCTGAGGCAAATTTACTGATATTGTCACTCCTTCTACCTACCATTGAGATATGTTTATATGTTTAGGTACATCACTCTTTCAGTTTCTGTACAGCTGCAAGTTAGCATGTTTATATGCGGTACATCATTAGGTGGATACATGAAGTAAGTTGACTAAAATTGTCACTCCTTCTATCTGCCAAGTGTCATGAGGTAAATTGAATAATATTGTCACTCCTACCTATCGTTGAGATGGCTTAGATGTTAAGGTATGGTGCTCTTTCAGAGCTATAAGTTAGCATGTCTATATAGGGTACATCATTAGGTGGATGCAGATGCAATTTACTGGTGTAAAGTTTGTGAATAAAATGTTCATTGAGAATCAGTATTGAGATTTGTTTCTATTATCGTCTACTTTTCCTTCTCAGCACTTCAAGCTGGCAATACAATTTACACTACATATATTTATCTGTTTTTAAAAGTGATTATTAGTAACAATTTTATGATTAGCAAATCACTCTTTG
The DNA here is from genome assembly GCF_019359855.2 of Lolium perenne. Taxonomy (NCBI): domain Eukaryota; kingdom Viridiplantae; phylum Streptophyta; class Magnoliopsida; order Poales; family Poaceae; genus Lolium; species Lolium perenne. Next base: position 187,480,669 of record NC_067245.2, read on the forward strand.
ATGTGCATTTATACACCTCTGAAACTTTGTAGTTCCCACAGAAAATCATGTGATCTTAGTAAACTATTAAAAAGGTGGATCATGAAATCAGATTGAACGAGAGATCGCAGTTTCTTGTTCATCTACATATTTCAATACATCCTAGAGTAGCAGAAGTGCACTTGCCAATGATATATACATATTTTCAGGATCTGTTTTTTCTTTTCGACAAGGGGAACGAAGCTCCATCCTTTGCATCAAAGCGATGCATACGGCTTTTTTCAGGTCTGTTTGGAACACGACGATCAGGTTTGTTGATTTATACCATCTACCCTATATTTTTCATTTACAAGGCATATGCTTATAGGTTTTCTTATTAAATTATCATCTTCTAACACCAACTTCTGTGAGATCATCGATTAACCTATGCTATACATATGCAGATGATTACATGTATTGCATATCCAGCGAGACAAGGTCCATCACTCCTCTTCCGTTTGCGCCGAGCTCGCAGGCCTACCGCGAACCTTCTCCCACAAGTGCCAGAATCAACGACGAGGAACATACTGGTCTATATATTCCAATCTGAGAAGCACACGAAAAAACTTATAATTATTCCAAGGTACATTTGGATATCTTAATTTTTATTGTGCAGCTCTGCAAATGGATGTTTTAATCATTCATTACCCGAGAAAACTCCTCTATGTATTCAGTAATTACGGCTGTGAAAAGTAGACCAGATCAATGATGTCATGATTAAAAATGTTCATGTACCTCGTACATAAAACAAGTTATATGGCAGATCTTCTAAACTCAGTGCTCCAGACAAGTAAAGACATCTATATAGAGAAAAAAATTAGGAAGAGCTTCTGATTTCCATGATGAAAGCTAAAATAGTGTAACGTCGGCAGAAAGAGATTGAGTTGGACTGCATCATACACATCGTTCATACTACCAGAAGCAACCACAATAATTCATATCATCCATTTTCCAAGATATATTTTTACTTTGGTTACATGTTTTGTTCAACCATGTGTACCTAATACTGATCGTGAATGGACAGTAGAACCGAATCCATTTTTCTTCAGTCACAATATGTATGTTTTGTTCCATTACTGAATAAGCATATGTTTAGGTATCCCTAGAAAATGAAGATTTATTCACATTAGAATGAGCTTTTGACAAATATATAGGCAATTGAGATGTATTCTGAATCTGATAGAACCGAAGTGCTGAGAAAGGAGTGCTCCAAGTTTATTTTTCTCTCACGCGGGGATTCTCTGTCTGGCGTTTTTAGTGTCGCCTCTAGATTCCACTAATTTAAAGGACATTGCTACACAGTGCCCTAGCACTGGTTAGTCTTAGGGAGTGCCCCACCCAAAAATAGAAATAAATTAGTCTAACATCTCTCGCATTCCAAAAATAGAAAGTTTTCCGACTGGAATGGCTGCTGCACGTGCTCAGACGTGCAAAATCACCGAACTTCTCATTTGGCGGCTCAGTCCCAAATTCATGCAAGAAAAAAAAATACAAGTTCGACTCGCAAATTCACGTAAAAGAAACGCATCTATCATCTACTTCTGTTCTACATCGAGTCCGCTTGTTCCAGATCAGTGGATGTACAAAAAAGAAAGAAAATACATGCAACACGGTCAACATTGGAGATGTAAAAAACAAGGGTGAACCTACTATTCTTACATCCAAAACTGGGATGAACCAGATGCTGGATGTAGAAAAGGAAGAAAAATTACATAACCACTGCCATCATTCGAGATGTAAAAAATCAAAAAATAGATCCAGCTTCAAAAAAAATTACAACCAGAATTATGGAGAGCATACTTTTACATCCTTCGATGTAGAAGTGAGGGAGCCTGAGAGTAGCGGGAATTAACGGGAAGAGGAGCGGTGGCACGGACCAGCGGCGCGCTGGACATGGGGAGAGGGACCAACGGCGCGCTGGACATGGGGAGAAGGCCCAGCGGCTGGTCCGTCCCGGAGTTCCCGACGGCGCCAGGTGAGGAGGGAGGCGGGAGGTGCGGCGCGCCCGACGGCGAGGTGAAGTCACTTCCCTTCCCGACGGGCGACCGCACTGGTGGAGGTGACGGCCGGCGGCGGCGCGCTCGCGAAGGTGGCGGCCGACGGCGAGGTGAACTCCCTTCCCGACGAGCGACGGCGCTTGGCGCTGGTGGAGGTGGCGGCCGGCGGAGGCGCGCTCGCAAAGGTGGTGGCCGGCGGCGGCGCGCTCGCGAGGATGGCGGCGCCCTCGTGGAGATCCGTCGGTACCACCACTTCTCTCGATGGAAAAGAGGAAGGAGATAAGCTTGCTCGTGGTGGGCCCTAACTAACTGTCTCCTACCACGTGGATCGAACGGTGAAAAAGGAGGGCACTGCCTAAGACACGACGGTGCCCAGGCACTTAATAGAAATTGGGTAATTTAAATGTCCTATTTGTTTGTCTAAGAGACAAAATAATTACAAACTCATGTGAATTACTTACTGAATGAATCCTCTCAGTCATGTTATAATTATATATTTCAATAATTCCTCTATGATTGATAAGATATTTCACAAAGGATGCGACCTTGTACCTTTTGTGATTTATCGTGTAAAGAAAAAAATGAAAATCCGTAGCAACGCACGGGCATTCAACTAGTAAGTATGCAGTACACGAGATTTGTTAAACGACTCGCACATGCCGACGTCCATGGATCCTTCCTTCAAGTAGGCACCATCCTTCTGCAAAATGAAGACACATAAGAAAAAACCAAACAATTTTAGGGATCAGAAAAAATTGTTGCAAGCATTAAGTTATCCTAAGGTGTAGTATGGAAATGAATCATTGAGCTCTTTAACATGGAATATCTAACAACATACCGTGGCAGCATATTCTTTCACCAAAACTCAGCATTGAGGGTGAAAATTAAGATATCATACCAGATGAATCGACATTACTTCCAACCGCCAGGTAAACAGAGAAAAGTAGAAGAAAAGCGGATGGTGTTGGGGGGCAGCTCGTACCTCACCACCATATGGGATTTGAAGGGACGATGTAGGGCAGCGGGGGGGTCCACCATCGATGTCGCCTTGTGCCATCTAGCTCGGTCAGGCCGGCATCGCTCCGTCCGTCGCAGCACTAACCCTCCCTTGATCCCGCGCCTGCATCCAGCCCCTCGAAGAGACGCAAACCGGCGGCATCTCCCCTCATCGCTCGCAGCTGACAGCCTCCTCTCGCGGATCTCGCCGCAGTCAGGATGGTCGTGGGCTGCCTCGCCTTAGGCCTGCGTGCCTAAATCCCCTCCGCACCGAGAGCTCCACGCCGCGAGCTCCGCTCCTCTCCCCTGCCATGCCCACCGGCCCCTCGGTGCTCTCCTGCGCGGCTGCGCCTTATCTTCCTCGCCTTGCTTCCCCCTCCCTCATCCTCCTCGCTACTCTCCTTCCGCTGCTGCGTGGAGCTGTGCCGCGGCGGCAGAGGGCCTCACCGCTCCTTCTTCTCAGGCGCGAGGGGAGGAGCAGGGGAGAGGCGGCGGCAACACGCGAGAGGTTGTGGATAGAGTTTCGCTAGGTTCTGATCTCTTTTTCCCCTCTTTGCGCTGATTTATTTTCTTTCGTGTCACCGAGCCAACTACATTGCGACGCGTGGATATCCACCCGGAGCTGAAGCGAGGCCGCGCCCGCCCGACGCTCGCCAGGTGACTATCGTGGAACGCCCTGGCAATCGGCATAGGGCAAGCACATACGCAATTGCTTGTTCTCAATCTCTACTACTTAAAAAAACTAAACATGTTCCTTATTCTGCCCCGCCTCTAATACGTCAAAATCTTCGTCGTACGTTCGTCGTTGCGCTCGACCGCCCGCGCCTAAGTGGGCCAAGCCCAGCAGATGTTACCAATCCATCGTCTCCCCCGTATCACTCATCGCTCATCTCGCACCCATTTCCTCCAACGCCGCCGTCACCACACCAAGGTCCAAGCCGAGCTGCCACCAGCACCAAGAGCTGCCGCCGCTTTGTAGGCTGATGCCCGGCCTCGCGATCCAGGGGCTCCCTTTCTTGGGGCGCCCGAACCAGGCCACCGAGCTCACCCCGACAATGAGATCGAGCGCTAAGGTTCAGCGCGGCCGACCTCGGCCACCGCGCCTCACCAACATCCTGTTCGACCCCGGCCACCGCGCCTCACCCCGACGCAGGAGCGCAAGGACCACCGCCGCCTCCAGTTCGACTTCGTTGTCGACGACCACCTCCCATCTCCATCCCGACTCCTGCGTAAGTCCCCATCCACTGATCCACGTGCCTCCTTGCGAATTTCCTTGCACCAATTTCATGGTTCAGAGCCCTTAGCTCGTCTAATTAACAACAGATCTAGCCTAGATGAGAACATACTTCGTCCTTTTGTTAATTTCATATAGGATATGTCAGGGTTATCTGGGAGCGGTGGTTTGTGCCTTCGGCAAACGTAGAAGGACCTGTCAAAATGGAGTTTCTTTCATAATTCAAATGATCCTCCAGAGTACTTTTTCGAATTGTAGACAAACATACATTTTAGTAGGAGATTTTTCATTTTATTGCTTGCTTTATACAAAGAGTTTTCTTTGTATTTACGGTCTTACTCCTTTTGGAAACGTTAGCAGGTGAGGCGATTCGTTGAAAAGATGTCTGCTCGGGTGTAATGGGAGCCTTTTTCTTATGCATGTATTTGTTTCCTGCACACAAATTCAGTTCTCTTTGTGGAATTTCGAATTATTTTGGTGCTCTGGTTTTGCATACTAGGTATGCTATATTGTTTGCGAGAAATGTAATTTCGCCACGCTTATCTATTGCCATCGTATGTCTTCTGATTCAATTTTCTTAAAACTGATCAACATTTATGTTCGCTCTAGGGATGAAAAGTGAGTTCAATACTTCAAATGCTAAATTGTTGCATATGTCATGTGCTCGATGGAGTGGGACTGCCGGTGTGACAAGTTGAAGTACAACATTCTTGGAAATGAAAATTATCCCGCGGTATTTCTTGAAGCCCAAGGTTGCAATGAAGCCTTTGACGGAATAGTTGGAGCAAATTATTACAGCTAAAATTCTTGTATCACTGCAAGTGGCATTCCATCATCTGCTTGATTGAGGTATATTCCTTAATCCCAATTGTTCTGGAGTGCGAGACAATTTATTCATGTCGGCACATTATTGCTTGCATCGGTCTAATAGTCTATGGGTGGCCCTCATGATGTCATGAGAAAATTTACTTATTTGTTGATCTTGGGTTCAATCTATTTTATCTATTTAGTAGTTTTGGTTCAAAGCTTTATTCTTCTATTATTTCAGGGACAATTTCTCTATTAGCCTATTTAGTCATACAATTAAATTTATTTACAATACAAATTGTAATGAATGTATTAATTTTGTAGATTAACTTTATGATCTAGGTAAAAGCTTAGTGTTTTGTATATAATCTATTTTGTACAAATTTAGTGCGAGTCGATTTTACAATGATTTGTATAACCACTTTTCATGATAATCACTACGTGTCCAAAGAGTAATGCATTGATAGACCAGCTTCCAGATTTTATAGGTAAACGTATAGCAGCGTGTGATTTGTACTCTGTTTTGTACATACTAAAGCCTTAGAACAATTGCAGTATCAGTGCTCATTACATGTTACTATTGTGTATCTACAGAAGAATCTTGCTTCAAAAAGAGGAACATGATGGATGTATTCTATCTTTTAATTTTACCAACAAGTGCTTTTGCAAATCTGATAGATATCTTGGCTCGAGCATTCGAAATCAGCCTTAACGGTGGATGGTGGCTGAATGCAGGAGCGAGAAGATGTCGGAGTGGCAGGCCGGTGAGGCTAGCGTTGGTGCCTTGGAGCGCATGCAAAAGCTTATCGGAGTTTCATGTTTGACTGAATGCTTATATGAGATAGTCACGTTCGACCCCATTGAATTAACACATACCTCAGTGTATCATCTTATGGTTACGTTGGAGTGTATTACCATCACTGGTTACATGAAGAACTACAAGTGCATTTTCTTTATTTGCTATCACTTGGATATATCTATGTATATAAGGTTTCAGATTCATATTGCAATGTCAAAATGGCTAATCGATTTGGGTACCATCTACTATTTATCACTGCTACAAATTGTTAAGCAAATGCAGTTAGCCAGCGAGGAACCAAGCATATGTCTACTGTTGTATGTATGCTTTATCAATAACACTCGCTTTTCTGTACTATAAACCTAATATTGCTAATTTAGTTGTGGTTAATGCCATCTACTATATTGTGACCACTATATTGCTCTCTCCATATATTGCTCTCTCCTCCATCCAAGGTAAATCCTTGGCTTCAGATTTTCCTATAGTGACTACTGTTGAAAATTTGCTTTCTCGGGATTTCTGAAATTTAAGAACTCGGATTAGTCTTTCTCGGGATTTCTGAAATTTGTAGTTAGTGGTTTTAAAATATATGCTATTTCTGAACAATTGTACAGTAACTGATATACTGCAAAATATATGATATTCTGCTTGTACTGTAATTTCTCCAAAGTAACTGAATTTTTCATTGTAGTGAACTCTCCTGCTACTTATGTTTCACATAAATGAGGGCTTTGAAATTTCAATAGAGCAAGGGAAGGAGAAGGGATTTCGTTAGGAAAGAGATTTGGAAACACCAAGGTAAAAGAAGTAAGTTTTGCATTAGTTGATATTCCCATTCCAGTGTCAATTGTCGGGGTGATTGATATGTGTTCATGGATTTATATCCTGTTTAATATGGAGAAGTAAAACCATTTGAGACAGTGGTGCTGGATACCTAGATTATACTGCAGCTAGAATCAGAGAAACCGTGTGAGGTCTCGTCGGTTGAGTTGTCTCGCACCTACATACCTTCATAATGTTTGAACTCACACGGAAAACTTCATGTCAAAAGAAACATATTGTTCCTTGTGCACTATAAGAAATCCCGAACATGATCATTGTGTGCTCTCTTGTTTGAATAATGGTTCTGCTTCAGTGTAGAAGCAACTGCCTGTATATTCTTTCATCTATAACAGTTTCCTAATTCATTGATTTAGTTTCCTAATTCCCTTGTTCAGTTGTTGTGTATTTTAGTAAATAACTTATCATGACCGTATTTCCGGTTGGCCTTCATCTGGAGTGGATGGCACCAGAAGTCCTGCATAATGAAGGGGGCATATGCACCTGGGAGCCAAAACACCGCACCCTCGGAGCTATACTGAACCAGCTAATGAGATGTGAGTTCCTTAGTTTTGTCAAGTCATCTTTGCTCTTCATCTGCTCCTGCCATGTTCTTGTTCTGATGGAAAAACTATACCCAGGCATCAGGTATGGCGTCTATAGTTCTGAAGTAATTGTATGGGAATTAGCTACATTGTGTGTACCTTGGAGCGGGCTGAATCCAATGCAAGTCGTGTGGGAGTAGTTGGGTTCTAGAACAGGTGACTAGACATTCTCAAAGAAGTTGACCCACGGGTCGCTAGCATAATATATTCATGTTGGGACAAGTAAGATAATGGATCAATATTCTCAAATTTTATTCTCTCATTTATATGTCATTTGCCTCACTGACACTCACCTTAAGGTTTCTTTGCTGCAGCGATCGAATCAAACAACCATCATTTTTTCCAGCTCTTGTCGCCGCTAAAGAAATTATGTCGCTTGTTCCTGTCTGGATAATGCAAAAATGGAAGAAAAAAATTGTTTATGCTACTACATGGACCAAGTTTTTCATGGTGAAGCATGTGGAGATGCTTTCAAGATCTCTACACTACGGCAAGATTAAAGCTAGAAACATCCTTTTGTGAAAAATTGCGATAACTGTGTGAAGTAGCACAAAGGTGTTGCTGAAGAAAGTGTAACATTTTAGTTTCAAGTGGAGAAAATTTGGCGTAGCACGAAGTGCTTTGTTCATGGTAAATAATTGTCCAGTTCTGGATTTAGGATTATGGGGGTGATTCTGAGATTCACAATTCACAAAAAATAGGATCTTGATTTTGTTCGTTTAAAATAGAAAATTGAAAGAAAAGAGGGAACAAAAAGTTTTTGGCATGTGCAAAAAGTGCAGGAAAACTTTACCAAGTGTAGTCTTGCATATCATGTATACATATGTTACTTGACGTCTCTATGAATGCACATTATTACTTTAGGTTATCCCATGGGGGATAAAATTTACCCTCTTTATCAAAGTAAGGTTCAATTCAGCATTATGACATGATGAACTGAATGGCTAACTCCACGGATTGATCTTCGGAACCTTTGTTGTGACAGTTAAATTTATACGCATTGCTGGTTGTATAGGCTTTTGCAATCCCGATTGGGTGATGTAGTTCAGGTAGTTGGTACTCTACCCAATTAAGAATGAGGCAGTAGGGAAAACAATGCTTCATTTAGACCAGGGAAAAACTACGACCAGTATCTCAGTGTAATTTGGTATTGTCATTCATGCTAAATTCGTGGGAAAAACAAGATGTTTCTGCATCCCTGCAAGAGTACATTCAGTATACAAACATTGAAATATTCTGGCCACACACGCCATAGTAGTATAGCAACTAATTGTGTGACTTGCTGCTTACTCGTGCAGGGTCCGCATGGATCAAACATCACCAGACAGTACACCGTGTCATTCCAAACCGAGTGACCTTGAGAAACCAATCCGTGGGTATGCAGAAAAGCTGGGGGATGAGATCATTGATCCTTGCCTGAGGACTACGTCCGATTCGCTTGGTGAAGCTTACAACTTGTACTACTTGTACTTCGGGGAACATGGTTTCAGAATTAGATATGGGAAGAGCCGTCTAAATGCAGAGAACACAAAATACATGCAAGAAATTATGTGCGGATGCTCGGTAAGTGTAGAACAATATAACATGCGAAAACTGATTGTGATATGGTTCCGCAGATGGGTCTGTGCATCGAACTGACAAAGTAATTGTTGTGTTGCTCTTTTAATTTTGTGAAGGGCAAATCAACATGAGAGAATACTAAATTGTGTTGGTGTGAGTGCCCTGCGATGGCACAGAGTCAAGCATAGACATGTGCAAAGGGACAGAGAATTATGGTGAAAAGGTATTTTGGCCATCACACAAGCACATAAACATGTACACTAGGGACATTGTCCACCAGCTCCGGGACAACAACATTCTTTGACAGTGTTTTTGAAACTGAAGGTGAAGAGGAGATGTCGAGCAATTGAAGGAATTCCTGGAGATTCTAGAGATAGTTTCATGCAGTGGCCTAAGGAGATTTTTATGAACGAATGTTTTTTCAGTTGGTGTCGTGACTTGTGATAACCAATGATTTTAAATTAACACGAAGAGATATTTCTATAAGTAGTACTGGTTTCTTTGATGATTATATTTTATGATATTTCTAATTTCTTTTGTTTTTTCATAAGTTTATTATGAATTATATATGTGCATTACGAAATGAAATTTGAGGACCCGTGGCAAAGCACGGGCATTTTAACTAGTATTTACATCATATGAACAAATGTGTTCGTGAAAGTTCTTTTATCGCACTCAGTTGTTAACTGAATTGCTTGAGGACAAGCAATAAGCTAAGCTTGGGGGAGTTGATACGTCCAAAACGTATCTACTTTCCCGAACACTTTTGCTATTGTTTTGCCTCTAATTTGTGTATTTTGGATACAACTAACACGGACTAACGCTGTTTTCAGCAGAATTGCTCTGGTGTCTCTTTTTTGCAGAAACTCAACTTTCAGGAAAATCCCCGGAATTAATGTCGAAGGGCCTATTTTCCCAGAAGAATCACGGAGCCAGAAGGGCAGGCCAGGGGGAGGCCAACGGCCTCCAGACCATAGGCCGGCGCGGCCTAGGAGGGGGGCGCGCCGCCTTATGGTGGCGACGCCTCGTGCAGCCCCAGGTGCTCCCCTCTGTACTACTTAAGGGCTTCGACCTAAAAACGCACGGGGGTTAGACGAAATCGCCAGAAGACATCTAGAACACCGCTGCCATCGCGAAACTCCGTCTCGGGACCAAAAACTCCGTTCTGGCACTCCGCCGGGACGGGGAATTGGAGGAGATCATCGCCATCATCACCACCGACGCCTCTCCATCGACCAGCCATATTTCCCCCATCCATGTGTGAGTAATTCCCCCGCTGTAGGCTGAAGGGGATGGTAGGGATTGGATGAGATTGGTCATGTAATAGCATAAGATTGTTAGGGCATAGTGCCTAGTATCCGTAGTTGGTACTTTTATGATATTGTTGCAACTTGTTATGCTTAATGCTTGTCACTAGGGCCCGAGTGCCATGATCTCAGATCTGAGCATGTTATTGTTTCATGATGATATTCATTGTTTCATGTTCTTACCTGCAAGTTGTATACTCATGTTGCTGTCCGGAACCCGAGGCCCCAAAGTGACAGAAATTGGGACAACCGGAGGGGAAGACGGTGATATGAGGATCACATGTGTTCACGGAGTGTTAATGCTTTGCTCCGGTGCTCTATTAAAAGGAGTACCTTAATTTTCAGTAGATTCCCTAGAGGCCCGGCTACCACCGGCTGGTAGGACAAAAGATGTTGTGCAAGTTTCTCATTGCGAGCACGTACGACTATATATGGAACACATGCCTATGGATTGATTAATACTTGGATACCGTTTTATTATTATCTGTAAATGCCCTATCTTGATTGTTACATGAGTTTCTCTCATCCATGCAACGCCCGTTTATCCATCCCTGTGCCTACAGTATTTTAATCCTGCTGTTTACTATAATCACTACTACTGTTTTTGTTACTCTGCTGCTGATATTTCACTACTGCTACTGCTATAAAACTGTTACTACTGATAAACTCTTGCGAGCAAGTCTGTTTCCAGGTGCAGCTGAATTGACAACTCCGCTGTTAAGGCTTACAAATATTCTTTGGCTCCCCTTGTGTCGAATCAATAAATTGGGTTTTACTTCCCTCGAAGACTGTTGCGATCCCTATACTTGTGGGTCATCAGAGGTATGAGTGGTAGAATTCTAAGGCACAAGGATTACTTCTCATCTTCTTGTTCTTCGCTTGAACTCTCTTCTCTTCAATTTCTTGTCTTTCTCTTCATACTTATTGTCGCGGATTTCTTGTCGTGCATCTTCGACCATCTTGGTGTTGATCATCTCTTCTTGACACTGGAATAACTTGTCCTTCTCCTTGACTTGGGCGCATAGCTCATCGTCGTTTATTGAAAATTCCTAAGTCTTAGAAATGTTGCCGCATAGGCTTGAGTTGAGAATTTAGAGAGATGAGTAGTTAGAATAATTTCTAAGGCATGTAGCTCATCTCTTCGTCATCTTGTTCTTTTTTTTTTGAATTCCTTCCTTCATAGTCTTGATCATCTTTGTCTTCCCTTCAAACTTGTCTTTTCTTCGAACTTGCTTTCCCTTCGAGTTTCTCCCTCATTGTACTGAGATAAGAGGGAAAATTTTCTAAGTGGATTTTTGTGTTGGGTATGCTCTAAGATTCATTTGTGCAAATGTGACAATGTAGAAATTAATTGGGCAGTGATTCTTCATAAGGAATCACTTGATTTGTATCCCTATAATTTGAATTAGATCAAATATACTCAAATTTACATATTTTTAAATAGTTTAAAAGTCAAAATTTATCATTCTAATATGTTGTTTATATTTTTACAAGTTCAAGGGTATAATTTTTCCAGCATTTAGATAAATAGATTAAAAGATATTGATTTTAAAAAATTAAACATTTCCTGGTTAAATTTTAATGACTTCCGAAAAGTCATCCGAAAAAGTTGCTCGGATGGAAAAACTTTCTACACAAAAATTGTACAGGATTTAATTACAAACTTAATGCAAGAAAAATCATCTAAAACTAAGTTGTAGATGTAAAGATATAAAATTTTAAAGTTTATGTAGCTGAATGAGCTAGCATAATCCGCACGCATCAATCGATCGGAAAAGAGTCTGAAGCGGTTCGGTTGATTAGGCTAATACGCACACTCAGATCTGGATCTAACGGCCTATGATGTGTAAACTGTAATTAGATTTGGCACATCACGATGGAATTACCAACAGTGGCAGGACGTCGAGGATGGCAGCGCTCCCATGGTCTTCAGCGACGATGATGTAGGGGTCCCCGGAGATGGCGGAGTGGTCGACAGCGCGCAGGAGGTCTCAACGAAGAGGATGGCGACGGTGGAGAGTTCAATTGTTTCACGGAGCTGTCATGGGGTACAACCGGAGAAGTTCTTTGCGACGGTGACCTTCGCTGTTGATCTTGACGTGGATTCGCTGCGAGTTAGGAAGGGAAACATGATTCAAAATATGCGCAAGAGAATTACAGAGAGATATGGAAAGGAATCAGAGGTAGTAACCTTGTGTGCTCGTGGGAATCGACAAGATTCAATGGCGGCCGAGCTCGACTCCGGCGACGAAATTGAGCAGCCTTGGGGCACTATCGGGCGAGGAAGGAGAGGGGAAAGGGGGAGGAAGGAGTGGAGCTTTATATACACATGGAGCGGAGTCAAACGGGGAAGGGAATTGTCGGCAATGAAGTGCGGCCGGAGATGGCGCTCGCGGCGGTCACGCGCGATGATTTCGGGTGGAGGAGGGAGACGATTGCATGGCCTGGAAAGTGGCCCACCAGTTAGAAAAAGAGAAAAAAATGAACGCGGGCGAGCTGCTGCTGCTCGACTTGTCGCTCGATGATTGAGCTGGCTTTGCCGTGGTCTTGTGCATGCACGTAGTAGCTTTGCTGGTACGTGCTATTTTCTTTTTAATTTTTTTTTATAGATTGTGACTTAGGATTTCAAATTGACTAGTATATAATTTTAAACACAATTTTTAAATTTTAAAAAAAGTATTGTGTTCAACATATAACAATAAGAGAGCTTATTTTTCAAACGAAATTTTGTAACAAGTCTTTATTGCGTCTATGCTGTTTTGGCTCTATGGGATAATTCCAAGAAAGCGCGCACTAAATTATATTCGCAAAACATATTTTTTTAAAACCTCCAAAAGTTTTAATTTCTTGTGAATTATAAATCAACAAAAAAATTCAATCTACTTGGTTTAATTTTTGAACATTCCAAAATTAAGAGAATTTTGGGATGTGACACCAGCAACACTAGATTCACCGTTCCCGCCTCCACCAGCACAACCACTAAGGCCGCCACCCTCGCCATCGCTGCCCTATGTCGGTGTCGCCACCTCCTCCATCTCCGACAACTCAAGCAAGAACTGGGGGGGGGGGGGGGGGGGATGAGTGAGCCTCTTGTTCTGACCGGTCGGAATTGAACTGTCTTAGCCCTCTCGAGCGTTAACGGCTCGGCAAAGGCCGTCCGTCCTAGTCAGCGCCTCACACTGGGCCCGTGAGGGTTAAAACACTATCACACGAGTCTCTACGTCATATGTTGTGACATGCCCCAAGAGTGATATTCATGTGATAAAATTATCAGTGTTGGTACCAAGCTGTGACTATTGCCCCCAAATGTGGTAGCTTTATGTAATTTACTCTCCGGATTAAGACCATCCAGAGTTTCATCCTCGTGCACCTGGCTGCGGCTAGTTGTGATGTTTTTTAAGCTAAAGAGGCCCCGACCCGAAGAAACTAGATGTTTTCGTAAATATCGCAGTTCATGTACAAACTATAAAAGGGACCTTCAAACTAAAACAAATACAACACAGTCCCTATTTTTACAGAAAATACCCTAAAGATTTTTTGGAAAAAAACAATCATGTGCTGCCGGCACGGAACTCCAAGCTAAAGCCATGGCCATCCTCACCGACACCGTATACAAGACCTCTTGGAACCGACAGTGGGAAATTTTATTCTAGTGAAAGTGAAGATAAACATTACAAAACCATAGTGAGAGGAAGTATGATCCGATGGTAAGGGGAGAACAAGTTGGTGTCCGTTTATTGATGAATACCACTGATTTTTGTGTGGCATCATTAGCCATGTGGGTAAGGAGTGTAGGATAAATCTAAAGAAAGGTGAGAACACTACTAGGAAAAGGCCTAGCCGTAAGATTGCTAACAGTGGCGCACCACTAAACAGGTGCGCCACTACTATATAGCAGTGGCGCACCAAAAAGTGGTGCTCCACTGCTAACATATTAGCAATGGCGCACTGGTGTAGTGCTGGGCCACTACTAAGTGTGAGACTGGGTTATAAACAGGTCTAGAGTTAGCAGTGGCGCACCACATATAGGTGCGCCATTATTATTTAAATAGCAATGGCGCACCTGTGCGTGGTGCGCCACTCTGATGAAAATAGCAATAGCGCACTCTGTGCGTGGTGCGCCACTGCGCTACCAGTCCAGATCCACATTCTCTCTCCACCTGCCACCGCAGATACCTCCCCACCGCAACCTGGCACACACACCAACCCACCGCACAACCCTCCCCAGATCCACTTTCTCTCTCCCACACCCACCACCCACCGCATGGCAAACTCTCTCCCTCACTGCTCCCCCCGCCGCCAACCTCGGCCTTCTCCTCGGAAGCCATGTCCACGAGCGCCGCCAGGAAAACCACGTCGTACACGCCGAGCTCATCCGCCGTGAGGTCTACGACGTCGGCCGTGTGGAACGTCATGCGCGCGCACACCCTCCTCCGCCGCCGCCACCAGCCTCCTCGCCCGGTCGTTGGACGCGGCGCACCCGGGCCGGCGCCGCCACCCTCTGGTGCCCCCACTCCCTCCGCCGCCGCCATCTGGTGCCTCCCCGCGCCTCGCTGCTCGTCTGCGCCTCCACCCCCACCGGCCGCCTCGATCTCCCCCGACGACCTCCTCCGCGGGGCGCAGATTGGCGCTGGTACGGCGGCGCTCTCGCGGCCACCGTGCTGCGGCTGCGCGACTGCGTGGCCGCCCGCTCCACTGACGGCATCGAGGCCGGGACGCTGCTCGCCGAGATCGAGCGAGAACCCGCTCCTCCTCTGCCTCTCCTCGGTCGATCTTGCCTTCGTCGGGTCCGGCGTTTTGGTCCTCACCGGCCAGGAGGCGCGCTTCGATGCCGGCCCGGCCATCCCGCTTCTCCGCCCTGCGCGCCTGGCACCGGCCAGGGACTTCTCCGAGCCCGGTCATCTCGCGCGCCGCCCTCCCGCTGCACCTAGAGGACTTGTGCATCCAGTCTCCAGAAGATTCATAGCAAAGGATTTGATTGAGTTTTTTATTTTGTTTTAGGGTCCTAGCTACAAAATTTAGAAACTAGGGTTGTATTTTTTTTGTTTGGGTCCTGTAATAAATCATGATATTTGTAATGGAATAAAACTGACTTTCTTTTGGACTGGTCAACTCAAATCCACTGCCAGCAACAACCGACCCATGTGGCCTTTTTTTATTTTTTAAATTTATTCACCATAGCAATGGCGCATCCATTTTATAACAATGGCGCACCTCATCAATATAGTAGTGGCGCACTGTATGGCATAGGAAGTGCGCTATTGGTACATGCCCTAGTAGTGGCGCACCACTAGTGCGCCACTGCCAATAGTTAGCAGTGGCGTGATAGTAGTGGCGCACCACTAGTGCGCCACTGATGGCAAAAAGTGGTGCGCCACTGATTGCCTGTTTTCTAGTAGTGGAAGGTCTAGTTTGGAGGATGGATGAATGAAGATGTGGAGAAACATGGGGCATGATCGGTGAAGGGGAGCAGCAATGGTAGTAGTGTAGGATAACGTTGCATAGAAAACAAAAATTTTCCTACCGCGAACACGCAATCCAAGCCAAGATGCAATCTAGAAGACGGTAGCAACGAGAGGGTATCGAGTCTCACCCTTGAAGAGATTCCAAAGCCTACAAGATGAGGCTCTTGTTGCTGCGGTAGACGATCACTTGCCGCTTGCAAAAGCGCGTAGAAGATCTTGATCACGATCGGTTCCGGCGCCACGAACGGGCAGCACCTCCGTACTCGGTCACACGTTCGGTTGTTGATGAAGACGACGTCCACCTCCCCGTTCCAGCGGGCAGCGGAAGTAGTAGCTCCTCTTGAATCCGACAGCACGACGGCGTGGTGTCGGTGGCGGTGTAGAAGTCCGGCGGAGCTTCGCTAAGCAAACCGGACAATATGAAGTGGAGGAGCAAAGCTAGGGTTTGGGAGGGGGTGGCCGGCCACTCAAGGGGGGCGGCCAAGCTATGGTCTTGGGGTGGCCGGCCCCCTCCCTTGGCCCCTCATTATATAGGTGGATCCCAAGTGTTGGTGTCCAAGTCTTCGAATAAGACCCGAAACCAAAACCTTCCATAGGAGGGGGCAAACCTAGCCCAACTAGGACTCCCACCCAAAGGTGGGATTCCCACCTCCCATGTGGGGGGGTGGCCGGCCCCCTATGGTGGAGTCCACTTGGGACTCCACCCCCACTAGGGCTGGCCGGCCATGGAGGTGGAGTCCCTTGTGGACTCCACCTTCCTTGGTGGTTTCTTCCGGACTTTTCTAGAACCTTCTAGAACCTTCCATAGAACCTTCCGCGACATTTTATTTCACATAAAATGACATCCTATATATGAATCTTATTCTCGGACCATTCCGGAACTCCTCGTGATGTCCGGGATCTCATCCGGGACTCCGAACAAATATTCGAACTTCATTCCATAATTCAAGAACTACCATTTCAACATCCAACTTTAAGTGTGTCACCCTACGGTTCGAGAACTATGCGGACATGGTTGAGTACTCACTCCGACCAATAACCAATAGCGGGATCTGGAGATCCATAATGGCTCCCACATATTCAAAGATGACTTTAGTGATCGAATGAACCATACACATATATTACCAATTCCCTTTGTCTCGCGATATTTTACTTGTCCGAGGTTTGATCTTCGGTATCACTCTATACCTTGTTCAACCTCGTCTCCTGACAAGTACTCTTTACTCGTACCGTGGTATGTGGTCTCTTATGAACTCATTCATATGCTTGCAAGACATTAGACGACATTCCACCGAGAGGGCCCAGAGTATATCTATCCGTCATCGGGATGGACAAATCCCACTTTGTTGATCCATATGCCTCAACTCATACTTTCCGGATACTTAATCCCACCTTTATAGCCACCCATTTACGCAGTGGTGTTTGGTGTAATCAAAGTACCTTTCCGGTATAAGTGATTTACATGATCTCATGGTCATAAGGACTAGGTAACTATGTATCGAAAGCTTATAGCAAATAACTTAATGACGAGATCTTATGCTACGCTTAATTGGGTGTGTCCAT
This sequence comes from Lolium perenne, assembly GCF_019359855.2. Classification (NCBI taxonomy): domain Eukaryota; kingdom Viridiplantae; phylum Streptophyta; class Magnoliopsida; order Poales; family Poaceae; genus Lolium; species Lolium perenne. The sequence goes on from NC_067245.2 coordinate 187,497,839, forward strand.
TACATCATTCACACAATGACATAACCTTGTTATTAATAACATCCAATGTTCATGATTATGAAACTAATCATCCATTAATCAACAAGCTAGTTTAAGAGGCATACTAGGGACTTCTTGTTTGTCTACATATCACACATGTACTAATGTTTCGGTTAATACAATTCTAGCATGATATATAAACATTTATCATAAACATAAAGATATAAATAATAACCACTTTATTATTGCCTCTAGGGCATATCTCCTTGATCTCCCACTTGCACTAGAGTCAATAATCTAGATTACATTGTAATATACCTAACACCCATGGCATTCGGTGTTGGTCATGCTTTGCCCTAGGGAGAGCTTTAGTCAACGGATCCGCTACATTCAGATCAGTGTGTACTTTGCAAATCTTTACTTCTCCATCTTCGATGTACTCGCGAATCGAGTGGTAACGCAGCTTGATATGCTTCAGCCTCTTGTGTGACCTTGGCTCTTGTGCATTGGCGATGGCACCCATGTTATCACAAAGTAAATGATTAATGGGTCCAATGCACTCGGAACCACACCGAGCTCTACAATGAACCTCTTCATCCATACCGCTTCGATGAAGCCTCTGAAGCCGCTATGTACTACGATTCTCGTTGAAGACTTCGCCACCGTGCACCGCTTCGAGCTTGCCCACCATCGCAGCACCATTCAATATAAACACGTACCTGCATTGTGACTTAGAGTCATCGGGATCAGTGTTCCAACTTGCATCGGTGTAACCGTTTACAACGAGCTCTTGGTCACCTCCATAACAAAGAAACATATCCTTAGTTCTTTCAAGTACTTCAGGATATTCTTGACCACCGTCCAGATGTTCCATTCTGGATCACTTTGATATCTGCTAGTCAAACTAACAGCATGTGCTATATCCGGTCTAGTACATAGCATGGCATACATGATAGATCCTACTGCCGAGGCATAGGGGATGTTACACATCCTTTCTCTTTCTTCTGCGTAGCCGGTCCTTGAGTTTTACTCAATACCTTGCACAGTAACATAGGTAAGAACCCTTTCTTACTTTCGTCCATTCTAAACTTCTTTAGAATCTTGTCCAGATATGTACTCTGTGATAGCCCTATTAGACGTCTTGATCTATCTCTATAAATCTTGATGCCTAATATATACGATGCTTCACCAAGGTCTTTCATTGAAAAACTATTATTCAAATAACCCTTAACACTGCTTAATAGTTCTATATCATTCCCGATCAATAATATGTCATCTACATATAATATCAGGAATGCTACAGAGCTCCCACTCACTTTCTTGTAAATACAGGCCTCTCCATGACCTTTGTATAAACCCGAAGTCTTTGATCACCTTATCAAAGCGTCGGTTCCAACTTCTCGATGCTTGCTTCAGTCCATAGATTGAACGCTGAAGTTTGCATACTTTGTCAGCATTTTTAGGATCGACAAAACCTTTGGGTTGTACCATATACAACTCTTCCTCAATGTCTCCATTAAGGAACGCCGTTTTGACATCCATCTCGCCAAATCTCATAATCGAAAAATGCAGCTATTGCTAACAAAATCCTCACAGATTTCAGCTTCGCTACAGGTGAGAAAGTCTCATCGTAGTCAACTCCTTGAATTTGTCGGAAACCCTTTGCGACAAGTCGAGCTTTATAGACAGTAATATTACCATCAGCATCTGTTTTTCTCTTGAAGATCCATTTATTTTTGACAGCCTTTCGGCTATCAGGTAAGTCTACCAAAGTCCATACTTTGTTATCATACATGGATCCCATTTCGGATTTCATGGCTTCTTGCCATTTGTTGGAATCTGGGCTCATCATCGCTTCTTCATACGTCGCAGGGTCCTCATCATTGTTATCCACAATCATGACATTTAGACAAGGATCATACCAATCAGAGTGGCACGTTCCCTTGTCGATCTGCGAGGTTGAGAGTTTCCTCGTTCGAAGTTTCATGATCATTATCATTAGCTTCCTCTCGTTGCCGGTGTAGGCGGTATGTGTACAACTTCCAGATCGCGCTACTCGATCAACGAGTATAGATTCATCAATCTCATCGAGTTCTACTTTTCTTCCAGTCACTTCTTTAGTGAGAAATTCTTTCTCAAGAAAGGTTCCGTTCTTAGCAACAAAGATTTTGCCTTCGGATCTGTGATAGAAAGTGTATCCTATAGTTTCCTTAGGATAACCTATGAAGACGCATTTCTCCGCTTTGGGTTCTAGCTTGTCCGGTTGTAACTTCTTTACATAGGCTTCGCAACCCCAAACTTTCAGGAACGACAGCTTAGGTTTCTTATTAAACCATAATTCATACGGTGTCGTTTCTACGGATTTTGATGGTGCTCTATTTAAAGTGAATGCGGCTGTCTCTAATGCATAACTCCAAAATGATAACGGAAAATCAGTAAGAGACATCATACTACGAACCATATCTAAGAGAGTTCGATTACGACGTTCGGACACACCGTTTCGTTGAGGTGTTCCCGGCGGTGTCAATTGTGAAAGTATTCCGCATTTCTTTAAATGCATGCCAAACTCATAACTCAGATATTCACCTCCACGATCAGATCGTAGAAATTTGATCTTCTTGTTACGTTGATTTTCTACTTCACTTTGAAATTCCTTAAACTTCTCAAAAGTTTCGGATTTATGTTTCATGAAATAGATATACCCATATCTACTCAGATCATCTGTGAAGGTTAGAACATAACGATAACCACCGCGCGATGCTACGCTCATTGGTCCACATACATCGGTATGTATGATTTCCAATAAGTCAGTAGCTCGCTCCATCATACTGTAGAATGGAGTCTTTGTCATTTTTCCCATTAGACATGCTTCGCATCTATCAAGTGACTCAAAGTCAAGTGATTCAAGTAATCCATCAAGATGGAGTTTCTTCATGCGTTTCACTCCAATATGACCAAGGCAGCAGTGCCACATATAAGTAGAATTATCATTTAGTTTAATTCGCTTAGCATCAATGTTATGTATATGTGTATCACTACTATCGAGATCTAACAGAAATAAGCCATTCTTTTGTGGTGCTCGACCATAAAAGATATTATTCATAAAAATAGAACAACCATTATTCTCAGACTTGAATGAATAACCGTCTTGCATTAAACAAGATCCAGATATAATGTTCATGCTCAACGCAGGTACATAATAACAATTATTTAGGCTTAAAACTAATCCCGAAGGTAGATGTAGAGGAAGTGTCCCGACTGCGATCACATTGACCTTGGATCCGTTTCCAACGCGCATCGTCACTTCATCTTTCAGCAGTTGTCGTTTATTCTTTAGTTCCTGTTTCGAGTTACAAATATGAGCAACCGAACCAGTATCAAATACCTGTGTACTAGAACGAGAACTAGTGAGATAAACATCTATAACATGTATATCAGATATACCTTCTTTCTTCTTCTTGACAAGGCCGCTCTTTAGATCAGCCAGATACTTGGAGCAATTACGCTTCCAGTGTCCCTTCTCCTTGCAGTAATAGCACTCAGCATCAGGCTTAGGGCCGTTCTTAGGTTTCATAGGAGGCGTGGCAGCTTTCTTGCCACCCTTCTTGAATTTTCCCTTAGACTTGCCCTGTTTCTTGAAACTGGTGGTCTTGTTGACCATCAACACTTGGTGCTCTTTCTTGATCTCAATCTCAGCAGCTTTTAGCATGCCAAAGAGTTCAGGTAACTCCTTGTTCATGTTCTGCATATTGTAGTTCATCACAAAGTTCTTGTAACTTGGTGGCAGTGATTGAAGGACACGATTAATCCCAGTCTGTTAGGAATCACTATTCCCAAGTCACTGAGTTTCTTCGCATGCCCGGTCATGGCGAGCATGTGCTCACTAACGGAGCTGCCTTCTTCCATCATACAGTGAAGAAATGTTTCGATGCTTCATAGCATTCCATCGCCGCATGAGTCTCGAATATAGCTTTCAGCTCATTCATCAACTCATGAGGATCATGGTGCTCAAAACGTTTTTGAAGATCGGATTCCGCATCGCACAGGATGGCACACTGAACTTGAGAGTACCGAGTTTTCCGAGTTGCGTAAACAGCTTTTACTTCATCGGATTCATCTTCTGCAGGAGGGTCACCTAGCGGTGCATCAAGCACAAATTGCAGATTTCCGCCAGAGAGGAAGATCCTCACATGACGGAACCAGTCGGTGAAGTTGCTACCGTTGCTCTTAAGTTTCTCTTTCTCTAGGAACTGATTAAAATTGATTGAGGACGCCATCTCTACAACATATATTTGCAATAGTTTAGACTAAGTTTATGACAAATTGAGTTCAAATTTTAATTCAACATAATTAAAACCCTAGGTGAACTCCCACTCAAAACAATATCCCTCGCATTGTCTTAGTGATCACACGAACCAAATCCACCGCACCTAAACCCGATCATCACGAGAAAAGGTGTGATTTCAATGGCGAACACTCATAGTGTTCATCATATCAACCATATGATTCATGCTCTACCTTTCGGTATCACGTGTTCCGAGACCATGTCTGTACATGCTAGGCTCGTCAAGGCCACCTTAGTATCCGCATATGCAAAACTGTCTTGCACCCGTTGTATGTACTTATCGAATCTATCACACCCGATCATCACGAGATGCTTCGAAACGATAAGACTTAATAACGGTGCTACTAAGGATGAACACTTTATTATCTTGAGATTTTAGTGAGCGATCATCATATAATCCTACCGTCATGATCTAAGCAAAATAAGATGCATAAAATGGATTAACATCACATGCTGTTCATATGTGATATGATATGGCCCTTTTGTTCTTGTGCCTTTGATCTTCATCTCCAAAGCACGGATATGATCTCCATCATCTTCGGGCATGATCTCCATCATCGTCGGCGTAGCACCAAGGTCAATGGCACCGTCTTCATGTTTGTCCTCCATGTAGCAACTATTACAACTACTTTGAAATACTACTCAACATGAAATTTAAAGACAACCATAAGGCTCCTGCCGGTTGCCACAATACAATAATGATCATCTCATACATATTCATCATCATATCATGGCCATATCACATCACCAAACCCTGCAAAAACAAGTTAGACGTCTCTAATTTGGTTTGCATATTTTACGTGGTTTAGGGTTTTCGAGAGAGATCTAATCTACCTACGAACATGAACCACAACGTTGATACTAATGTTTTCAATAGAAGAGTAAATTGAATCTTTACTATAGTAGGAGAGACAGACACCCGCAAAGCCTCTTATGCAATACAAGTTGCATGTCGAACGAGGAACAAGTCTCATGAACGCGGTCATGTAAAGTTAGTCCGAGCCGCTTCATCCCACTATGCCATAAAGATGCAAAGTACTCAAACTAAAGATAACAAGAGCATCAACGCCCACAAACCATTGTGTTCTACTCGTGCAACCATCTATGCATAGACACTGCTACGATACCACCGTAGGATAACGTTGCATAGAAAACAAAAATTTTCCTACCGCGAACACGCAATCCAAGCCAAGATGCAATCTAGAAGACGGTAGCAACGAGAGGGTATCGAGTCTCACCCTTGAAGAGATTCCAAAGCCTACAAGATGAGGCTCTTGTTGCTGCGGTAGACGATCACTTGCCGCTTGCAAAAGCGCGTAGAAGATCTTGATCACGATCGGTTCCGGCGCCACGAACGGGCAGCACCTCCGTACTCGGTCACACGTTCGGTTGTTGATGAAGACGACGTCCACCTCCCGTTCCAGCGGGCAGCGGAAGTAGTAGCTCCTCTTGAATCCGACGGCACGACGGCGTGGTGCTCGGTGGCGGTGTAGAAGTCCGGCGGAGCTTCGCTAAGCAAACCGGACAATATGAAGTGGAGGAGCAAAGCTAGGGTTTGGGAGGGGTGGCCGGCCACTCAAGGGGGCGGCCAAGCTATGGTCTTGGGGTGGCCGGCCCCCTCCCTTGGCCCCTCATTATATAGGTGGATCCCAAGTGTTGGTGTCCAAGTCTTCGAATAAGACCCGAAACCAAAACCTTCCATAGGAGGGGGCAAACCTAGCCCAACTAGGACTCCCACCCAAAGGTGGGATTCCCACCTCCCATGTGGGGGTGGCCGGCCCCCTATGGTGGAGTCCACTTGGGACTCCACCCCCACTAGGGCTGGCCGGCCATGGAGGTGGAGTCCCTTGTGGACTCCACCTTCCTTGGTGGTTTCTTCCGGACTTTTCTAGAACCTTCTAGAACCTTCCATAGAACCTTCCGCGACATTTTATTTCACATAAAATGACATCCTATATATGAATCTTATTCTCCGGACCATTCCGGAACTCCTCGTGATGTCCGGGATCTCATCCGGGACTCCGAACAAATATTCGAACTTCATTCCATAATTCAAGAACTACCATTTCAACATCCAACTTTAAGTGTGTCACCCTACGGTTCGAGAACTATGCGGACATGGTTGAGTACTCACTCCGACCAATAACCAATAGCGGGATCTGGAGATCCATAATGGCTCCCACATATTCAACGATGACTTTAGTGATCGAATGAACCATACACATATATTACCAATTCCCTTTGTCTCGCGATATTTTACTTGTCCGAGGTTTGATCTTCGGTATCACTCTATACCTTTTTCAACCTCGTCTCCTGACAAGTACTCTTTACTCGTACCGTGGTATGTGGTCTCTTATGAACTCATTCATATGCTTGCAAGACATTAGACGACATTCCACCGAGAGGGCCCAGAGTATATCTATCCGTCATCGGGATGGACAAATCCCACTGTTGATCCATATGCCTCAACTCATACTTTCCGGATACTTAATCCCACCTTTATAGCCACCCATTTACGCAGTGGTGTTTGGTGTAATCAAAGTATCTTTCCGGTATAAGTGATTTACATGATCTCATGGTCATAAGGACTAGGTAACTATGTATCGAAAGCTTATAGCAAATAACTTAATGACGAGATCTTATGCTACGCTTAATTGGGTGTGTCCATTACATCATTCACACAATGACATAACCTTGTTATTAATAACATCCAATGTTCATGATTATGAAACTAATCATCCATTAATCAACAAGCTAGTTTAAGAGGCATACTAGGGACTTCTTGTTTGTCTACATATCACACATGTACTAATGTTTCGGTTAATACAATTCTAGCATGATATATAAACATTTATCATAAACATAAAGATATAAATAATAACCACTTTATTATTGCCTCTAGGGCATATCTCCTTCAAGTAGGAGGTATAGTGCAGGGAGTTCATTTGATTTTAATTGGAGGGGAGGTCACGCTGGCAGCAACAACCTATGATGGAGGAAGTTGATGGAAGAAATTGGGGAAATGGACTAGTAGTGGCTACTGATGAGGAAGTGCAAAGCCCGCTGAAATTACCTAGAGTGGCAAGTGAATGGGTGATGGGAGGAAGTGAGAGTGAGAATAAGAAGAAAGTCACACACACGAAGTTCTTTGCATCTGAGATGGGTGATGGGCCCAAACCTAATGACGATGCAGAGCTAGCACATGGTGCAAACGGCGGTGGGAAGCAAGATATGAGCCTTAGGAAGGTTGTTGAGGGAGAGGTGGTGAGGCAAGAGAGGTGGCAAGGTGATGGAAGTTTGTAGATGTGGAGTCCAAAGGCGAGCATGAAGAGGGGGCCACAAAATAATTCAAACATAGAGGAGGCTGATAAAGGAGGACGAACGAGAAAGGATGGGAGGAGGTTTAGAAGGAAAATTTGGGAGAAGGATAATGTGATCCCAATACAATCAATGTGACGAATCTATCATGCAAGAAGAGGAGTGGGGATGATCATGAATGGAGGTGGGTTCTCTCGTTCGCGACACAACATGCTTTTTTTTTCTTCAAAGGGGATATTTTTCTCTCGTCGCCTTGAACAACTAGGAGCAGCCATCGTGGATTTTTTTATAGGGATCTAGTACTAATAAAATGATTTTGATTAGATGGTGTGATTTGTTGTTCTAAATTTACAAGGCATTTATAAGATAGTGCCCGGTCTCTTGATTATTATTTTCTCATGCTAATTGTGTCAAATACTACTCTTGAAATTTATTTCACCGAAATATAAAAATATATATGGACAGTGACAATGTTTTTCATCACATTCATTTTCTAACACATATCATAGTTACATGTATCGACAATAAATGATAAAAGGGAGATTTTGTTTCAATTGGATTTATTTCCCCTCTATAGAGGTAATCTCACCACCCAAATTAAATATGTCACCACAATATTCCATCTACTCTTCAACCTTTGCACCAAGAAAAAATTGGCTAACCCTAACCACATATCACCCCACCCAACCAAACAGAATAGCTTGCTATCCTTAACCAGATGTTGGGATACCTTCTTCATATCCCATGAACCAAACACACCTTAAGGGGATAAGGTCAGCCGTCCTAGATTCTTATTGGACGAGAAATTAGATCATGGAGGAAGGTGATTTTGGTGGTTAGTGGAGGTGAAGGAAAATAGTGAAGCAAGACATCAAGCAGCAAGACAAAGCGGTGACAAATTCAGCATTGAGCAAGGTGACATATTTGGAGGCCAATAAAGATTTATTTTAGGGCCAATGTGGATAGTATTTTCACTTAATCCCTTCTATTTACACAACGGTGCTTCGGTTCAAGATAAGTTCTACACACACACTCACACAATGATGTGCTTGCATTCCCGCGATCGGTTACTAGTTTCATTAATTGTTAATTTTCAATTTCTTGATTATTTTCATTAATTGTTAAAATTTCAAACTCTCAAATGTGCGCGATGAATTTGACAAGATCATTTAAGAAATCTCCAACCAGTAACATGAAATTGAATATTAACAGCCAATGATCCATGAACAAATCAAAGAAATAAAATAACAACATCAATGTGAATATTGTTCGTGTATAAATTTTCCGAATCAAAGCACCGCTATGTAGAAATAAAAGGGTTTAAGTGAAGAAAATTGGAGAGACATAATAAGTGCAAATGCTACTTACCCATCTGGACCGGATGCAAGTGGGTACTGATACATGTAAATGTATCCATGAGCTTTCTAGTTTATTATGTCATGTTCCAATACATTTGCATCATAACAAAGGTTTCACCATGGTGGTTTTGCATTGATTACGAGATTTCCCACGAAATATCAATATTTTGTTATTTATTCTGCAAAACATGAAACCTTGTTTTTTGTATCTTGGACTTTCGGGAAGCTTACAGACCTCAAATGGAGCGAGACGTTTTGCGACCTCACTATTTTGGAAGGACAAACACTTCATGCAGAAGGAGATCACCAGGAGGCCAACAAGGCGTCACGTGGGCTCTATGGCACGACCTAGAAGGCATGCTGGGCCATGGGTGGGTTGTACCTAAACCATGGTGATATATCCTACCCCGCGATCTCGTGAGGCGGTGGCTGCAAATAGAGAAAACACGTGAATATTGGAGGCGTAATGCATCCAGAGATGCTCATGGTTGCTCCTCCACCCCCATCAACATCATCTACATCGTCTACATGAATAGGGAGTAGTCCACCCAGAACTATGGTCTTGTTGGAGTAGCTTGATTAATCTCTCTATGTAGTTCGTTGTTTTAGAACCACATGAGCTGCCTACATGATTGCAGTTATCGTTATAATTCCCTTATCATGAATCTTTTGTTTATGATATGAGTAATGCGATATGATTTTTAGCATGTGTTTGGTGTATTTATAGATGCATATGTTACCGCGTTCATGTATGCATGTTCTGATCATACTTGTATGTGAAAGCCCGAGAGGGCATGTGTGTGTTAGTTGGATCAATCTGGTAGTAGTAATTGGATATTGATAGAAATTTGGTTGCTATTGTTGTTTTTTACCTTTTCATTTTTACCTCACTAGGGATAAATTAAAATCCGTGCTATGTTCATCTTGTGATAAGATTATCTTGTTAGATCAAGGTAGCATATTTGTCATTCAATTTCATATGAAAGTACCTAAGGCAATACTCTGTTTAAATTTAAACTTGGTTTGTGGAGTTTTCTCTGATTAAGGGAGTATTAGTGAGATATATTTGTTGCATCATCTCGATGTTAGGGCATGATGCCCACATGAATGCGTATCAATCACTAATAACTTGTTATGTAAAGCTATATTCGTGCCATCATGTTTATGAGAGAAAGGTCAAGTGAAACCACGAACCACAGTCCAATTTTAAGCTGAAGAAACATCTTTCACTTTACTTTGTATGCACTTTCATTTCCAGTACTATTTAATTAAGAAAATGCAAAAATACTTTGCATTGTTAGTTCGCATATTTACTACTACCATCATTATGATTTTACTTTTACCACTGCATTGGTCAATTGGCATTAGCTTTACCATATTTTTAATTAGTATTTTTTTTGACATTACACATCATGTCTACCTAACAAACACCACGATTGAGTTGAGGACACGTGCTTTGTTTTTGTAGGTTAATTGAAGTGGACATAGAGAGGGAATAACTATATCCCCAAATTTTTGATATAAACCCTATAGTCACTCTTATGGAGAGAAATTATTTTGCTGTATCACTCTACGCTTGGAGTCCCAACGAATTGGTATACATGTGTAATTTTGTTGCCATCAGGTACACATTGCCAGGTAAAAACCCTAGCAGGTAAGGGTATGCCAAAAACAATTACCCATAAATACATGAATGGAAAAATATCATACCTGTTAGGTATAGTGGGTATGGATATTGGATTGTATAACTCATACCCACATACCTATATACCTGTATAATTTATTACAAGTGGTCTTAGGTGCCACTATCAAAATTAGTACATTTTATAAGAGACATAATAAATCAAAAGGAAGGACGCCATCCGTTTCTATATGTAAGGCCACCATCAAAAGTACATTTTACGAATATGTAAGATACTTGCTCGAAGATGAGACATTTAGACCCTAATTTTCTTTCATAAGGTGAGTATAAAATGGTCAAGCCACCCGTCACTACCACCTTACTTCAGTGTTCCGCAAGAGTGCTGACCAAGAATCTTTGATTGCTGCATACATAGACACGAAACAACTTGGCAAATGTCAACAAGTTTGACGAGGGTAATCTCGCTGCTGAGCCCTGCGATGATTTGCTGTTTTTATAAGAAGGCGGGGCTAATTTATCAAATCATTTCACTATGTCAACTCAAGCAGTTCCACTATTTTTGTAGTTTCCAACCGAACGAAGGTACTAGTGTGTACTACAACAGTCCGAACCGCTGAGTTTTCCAAGATTAGAAAAACTGCCAAAATTCCAAGACAACAACTTCTTAGCAATTTCGTTGTATTCTTCAGTCAGAACATTCTCCGTTTTCGCTGAAGTGAGACTCTCCTACTGTCCTGCAGCCAGCGGTGCACAAAACTGCGAAGCAAACCACTCCACATTCAGATTCCCCTACTGCTATCAGTGAAGCGCGCGCAAGACCATGAGCCAGAGCCACCGCCGACTCTTCCAGGCTTTCCTCTCCGTGTTGCTTCTGGCAGCCTCGGCCGTCGCCGACAGCACGTTGACGCAGTCGAGGCCTATCGGCGGCGACCAGAGGCTTGTCTCGCCCGGCGACGTCTTCCAGCTCGGTCTCTTCTGCACCGCCAACAACACCAAGTGGTTTCTCGGCATATGGTTCACCGTCTCCCCGGCCGCCGTCGTCTGGGTCGCCAACCGCGACCGCCCGCTCAACACATCGTCAGGCGTCGTTGCGCTCAGCGACAGAGGAAACCTCGTCCTCCTGGTCGTCCAACTCCTCCTCCCTGGCCATCCCTGGTGCGGTCGCGCAGCTCCACGACGACGGCAACCTGGTGCTCGCGGACGCGGCCGGCGCCGTGATGTGGCAAAGCTTCGAGCACCCGACGAACACGTTCATCTCCGGGATGCGAAGTGGGAGGAACCTCACTACCGGCGCCCTGTGGTCCCTCTCCTCGTGGCGCAGCGCCGACGACCCGTCGGCAGGCGACCACCGGTATGTGATGGACACGCAGGGCTCGCCGGAGCTGCATGTCTGGAGCAAGGGACGCAAGAAGTACCGGACGGGCCCGTGGAACGGGATGCGGTTCAGCGGCATACCGGAGATGACCAGCTTCGAGGACATGTTCCAGTTCCGGTTCACCAACACCGCCGACGAGGTCTCCTACGTGTTCCACGACCGCGACGGGTCGGCGGTGTCGCGGGTGGTGCTGAATGAGTCCGGCGTGATGCAGCGCATGGTCTGGGACCCCAGAGCACTGACGTGGAACAGCTTCTGGTCGGGGCCGAGGGACCACTGCGACACCTACGGCCTTTGCGGCGCGTTCGGCGTCTGCGACATGGGGGAAGCCGTGGTGTGCGGCTGCATCAGAGGCTTCACTCCGGGGTCGCTCGCGGAGTGGCGCATGCGGAACGCCACCGGCGGGTGCGCCCGGAGAACGCCGCTACAGTGCTCCGGCGGGGACGGGTTCTACGTCCTGCGCGGCGTGAAGCTGCCGGAGACGCACGGAAGCACCGTGGACGCCGGCGCCACGCTCGCCGAGTGCGGCCGGAGGTGCCTCTCCGACTGCAACTGCACGGCGTACGCCGCGTCGGACATCCGGGGAGGCGGGAGCGGGACTGGGTGCATACAGTGGTTCGGCGAGCTCGTGGACACGCGCTTCGTCGACGACGGGCAGGATCTCTTCATCAGGCTCGCAAAGTCTGACCTAGGTAAATAAGATGCAGCACTCTCTCTACTTGGGCAATAAGGCTACACTTACGGCTCTGTTCAAGAACAAGAATCATCAGATTTCGTAACTTATAAAAATCGTAGTAACTTACTCTTGCAAAGATCACAAGATATGTGTTTTCAAAATTGTGAACCATGTATGTAGCGGGAAAAGTGTGAGAGTGCAGGTGCGCTCTGCGCACCCTCACACTTTTTCACTTTCTCTTTTTTATATCTCTCAAAATATTACATTTTTTGATTTGATTTTTTTGCAAGTCACTAAAAAATAACAAATGGAATGCGACAAAAATAGTTCGGAATTTTTTTGTGCAATTTCAAATTCCAAATAATTTAAAATTCAAAAACAATTCTTGAAATATATATATACATAATAAAATAAAAAAATTCAAAATATTTTTCCCACGTTTCAATTGTTATGTTTAAGTGATCTGCAATTTTTTTTGTTCAAACAATGTATGGTGTGAGAGATACAAAAATGTGAAATTGTTTGAGAGGGGAACAAAAAGAATTTGCACGAATCTTGATGCTGTATACACGGTATGGATACGGGTGCTCACCAAGCACCTGCTCCAAAAGTCCACTCTTGTTCCATCATAAACTATCTACCGAATATTTCATGATCAAACTTGGATTGCATGCGTCCCTAGCTACCGAATATTAGTTCAAGAAGCGAGGCATTTGCAATGCTACTTCTGTTTTTGCAAATTTCCGAACGACACAATCAACGCCTTCGATGCTTGATACTGCCTCTGTCCACGTATAAGCCTATTTCTACCTTTTTTTAAGTCAAATATTTTTTTGAAATTTGAAAATTTTAAAGAAAATATAGCAATATTTATGAGACTGAATTAATGTCACTAGACCTATCTCAAATGTAGTTTCATAATATACAAATTTGATGTTGTATAAGGGAAAACCACAAACGTAGCTGGAGCTACATGTAGCTTATTTTTTGAAAAAATCAAAAATAATACTCCCTCCGTTCTTAGAAATAAGCCATATAGTTTCTAGCACGAAAATTATAAAACGCACATTTAGAAAAAATTACGTCATGTTTAGGTTTATCCGTAGGCAAGACATGAGCTAGTAGAGGACTTTGCAGAAGATAAGGAAAGCTAATCAAATTCCTAAAAATATCATTCATACAAGCAGGACAACGCAATACACCTTATATTCTAATTTTTTTCTCAAAAAACTATATAGCTTACATATAGAAACAGATGGAGTATTTAAAAGTTTCAAAAAAATCTGAAAATAAATCTAGATGCAGACAATCTTGTGTTCTACCAACGTCTAAATTTGCAACTCGAAATACCTTTGTTCGAGGCTATGCAAAAGTGACATATTCTGAATACTTAATAGTACAAACTCTCACAATCTGAAAATCTATCAGATTTTGTCATTTTTTGTGCTGCTTCAAATATATGGTATCTCTGGTTCAAATTTTACGCAATGATAGAACTGAACATTGCCTACATCTAGAATTTTTTCAGATTTTTTTGAAAATTAGAATGTCATTTTTAAAATTTTCAACCAAAAAAAGAGATATGTGTAGCTCGTCCTACAAAAGTCCACACTTGTTGTATACGCCTCTACTTTTTCTATGAAGTAAGTTAGATTTTAAAATCTTTGACTGCAAACAAAAGCTAAATCACACTTATTTGTAGACGGATGAATTAGGTAGTACTCCTTGGTATAGTACTATTCAAATTTTCTGTCGCACCTGAACCAAATCGATTTCACGAATATCTTGTTTGGGGTCCTCGGATGCTCTTGTTTGACTTTGCTTCTTCTCCCTGCCAACCAAAAAAATCGGCAGTTGGAGCTTGATATTTTCACTCGATAATAATAGAAAATCATTTGATCCAAGATAATATATTTATACACCCCACACCTCATAATAAACAAAACTATGCATATGTATTTTTATTCAAATCACCGAGTTGTACATATAAAACCCATCCTCATATATTGTACAACCCATAGCTTGACTTCAGCTACCTACACAAAAATAAACTGTGTTGGAACTTCCGGTTGAAGTCAGGAAACAGACATTGTCCAAAGGATATTTTCAACACTGACGTGAATCGCCTACCAGGACAAACATGTCAAGCTCACACTCTGTACAACCTTGCATCAATCTTAGCCTAATTACAATGCATCTAAGTCAAGAATTTGAATTCCACATATTTCCTGAATTAAAGTCGATGCTGACACTGCACCTACATTTTCAGAGCCAACCAAGACCAAGAAATTCGTCGCAGTCATCACAGCGGTGATAACAGGGTTTGCGTTGCTTCTGCTATTGCTTGGTTTCATGATTTGGAGAAAGGCGCGGCGCAGTAAGGAAGGTCAGTCAGAGTCATTGGTGCATTTTACCAGGGTAATCTGAGCCTACTACTTGGCCTGTTGCTCATGTCATGTGGCTGATGCCTTCTCCATTTTGCAGTCACCATGTTTGACGAGGTCATGAGAGGCGAATGCCCGACGTACGATTTCGAAATCATTAGAGCGGCCACCGGTGGATTCTGTCCCAAGAACGTGGTCGGGCGTGGTGGCTTCGGCATTGTCTACAAGGTGATATACAATGATTTAAATTGTTGTTGTCTTCCTTAATTCAAAGCCGGGCTTATTTCAAGCCTTCCATTTTAAAAGAAAGAGATTTACACATCCATGTAAATCTGAACTAAAACCTCTGGTTCTCGTATAAACAATCCCATGGTTCGAAACTACTGTCTACTGGTCTTGTAGTTGTATGACAAATGTCTGACTAATTGGATTTACCAGGGTAAAATGCCAGATGGCCAGGAAGTCGCAGTGAAGAAGCTGTCTGCGGAGAACAGAGTGCAAGGCCTGAAGGAGTTCAAGAATGAGGTGGACCTGATCGCCAAGCTGCCGCACCGCAACCTGGTGCGCCTGCTCGGCTGCTGCATCCACGGCTCCGAGAGGATACTAGTCTACGAGTACATGAGCAACAGGAGTTTGGACGCCTTCATCTTTGGTACGTAACCTGCCTAACTTGGAACAGCAGGAAAACAATTCAGATTACAGTTTCTGCAGTGGCAGCTCGAGAAACTGTGGCACTCAGTTCAGTCAATTCGCGAACAGATTCCAGGAGGCGCGCGTCGTTGAGCTGGAAGACGAGGATGGACGTCATCCTCGGCGTCGCTAGAGGGCTCGTCTACCTTCACCAGGACTCGAGGCACACCATGATCCACCGAGATCTCAAGGCGGCCAACGTCCTCCTTGACCACGAGATGGTGGCCAAGATATCAGATTTCGGCATTGCCAAGCTGTTCAGCAGCACCGGCGACGACCGCCAGGACTCGACCGTCACGGATAGGATTGTGGGGACATAGTAAGCAATGCAGATCCGCATAACACGACATTGGTCAAGTTCAGTTTACCTCGATTTATTCGCTGCATTGCCTGACTTTTTTCTTGTACGGCGCGGTGGCAGTGGTTACATGTCGCCGGAGTACGCCATGGACGGCATGGTATCGTTCATGCAGGACGTGTACAGCTTCGGCGTGCTGCTGCTGGAGATCGTCAGTGGCAGGAGGAACCAGCGAAGCTTCAGCCTCATAGCTCATGTAAGTAATCAAGTAACCCTTGCAACTGAAAACAAAATACTCATCAAAATTAATTTCGTGTGGCATCTACACAATTTGGGATTTGGCTTGAATTTATTAAGTTCAGTTGAATTCAAATTTTAGTGTTGTCCGAACAAACACATCTTGATCGAATCACAATGATTTCCAAGACGACATTGACAAACAGCATATGTTTGCAGGCATGGAAGCTATTTGAAGAAAACAATAGCCTCGAGCTCCTTGACTCAACCGTACGCGACGGTTGCTCCCCGGCGGAGCTAGAGCAGGCTGTGACGTGCATCCAGGTAGGGCTACTGTGCGTTCAGGAAAGCCCGAGCCGACGACCGCAAATGGCCGCAGTAATACCCATGCTGTCGCACCAACAGGTGCTGGTGCGGCCACTTCGGCCGGTGGTCTGCCTGCCGATAACTGCTCCGGCGGGCCTTCTCGATGTACAGGAAGTAACCTCAGGCAGCGGCGGGCTGACCATCACGAGCCTGGAAGGCAGGTAGCATGGACGGAAGGATACAGGCAAAAGCTCGAAGCGTAGATTCCAGATGTTACTAACAACTGTTCTGAATGTAATTGGGTAGAACATGTGCATTGTAGCGACCCGCATATACCAGTGTATGTCCTTTACTCGATGAATGAAAGCTTCAATCTACCTGGATCTTGTCCATTAGAGTAGCATAACAGAAATATCGAAGTGGGAGCAACGAACAAATTATTATGACATATGCAGGAACTTAACAAAATTATGGCAACCCGGATAAGTTTGGAAGTTCAGAAGGTCTCCGTGGCTCAAGTCGACTTCAAGACTGCTAAGTAATGACGGAGGCAGGCCTTGGATGCAATGAAACTGCACACATGATGCATGTGAGCCTAGCCAGGATTGGAGCAAGATCCAGGCCAAAAACTAATCGCAAAGAAAACTTCTAAAGAACTTTTGTAATAACGCGGAAAATTCGGTATATAGTACTAGCAAGGATGAAAAAATATTTTCCAATCCACTGACGCTGTAGTCGAGTGAAACTTCCAAGCATATTTCATAAGGACAGGCACAGACATCAAGTGAAATAGTCAATCATTGATTCATTGATGCAAATATGAGAAGTTTAATCATTTATTAATCAGAGGTCTTCTACCTCATTTAGTTGATGGTGGCATCTCTATTTTACAATACGCTGATGTTACAATATTGTTTATGGAGCATGATATCGCTAAGGCGCTTAACATGAAGTTGATCTTATGCATTTTTGAGCAGCTCTCTGGACTAAAGATTAACTTTCATAAGAGTGATTTTTTTTTTGTTTTGGTACGGCGAAAGACATTGGACACCAATATATGCAAATTTTTGGGTGTGAGGCTGGGGTGTTACCATTTAAGTACCTTGGTATCCCTATTCATCACCGAATTTTGAGAAATGCTGAGTGGAATCCGGTTGAAAATCGTTTTGCTTCAAAGCTAGGTTACTGGCGTAGTAAAATGCTTTCTTATGGGATAGGCTAGTTTTCATTAATTCGGTTTTAACAAGCTTACCAATGTTTATGTTGTCTTTTATGGAGATGCCGTTGGGGGTCCGAAAAATACTAGATTTTTATAGAAACTTTTTCTAGCAATCTGATGAAAACAAGAGAAAATATAGACTTTCTGAGTGAAACATGCTGTGTAGACCGAAAGAGCAGGGGGGCCTTGGTATTGAGGTATTAGAATTAAAGAATAAATGTTTGCTTAGTAAATGGCTGTTCAAACTCCTTACTGAAGAGGGTATGTGGCAGCAGATTTTGCATAACAAATATATTCATTCTAAAACTTTAGCTCAAGTAGAGGCAAAGCCTACGGACTTGCCCTTTTGAAAAGGTCTTATGAAAGTGAAGTCAGATTTTTTAGTAGGGGTTCTTTCAAAGTTGGTGATGGTACCTCGGTACGTTTTTTGGAAGATATTTGGTTAGGGGATGTTCCTCTATTGCAACGATATCCCTCTCTATACAACATTGTCCAGCATAAAAATGTCTTGATTTCCACGGTGTTTGCTCAAACACCGCTAAATATTACTTTTAGGCGGAGTTTAAATGAACACAAATATAACCCGAATGATTACATTTGTGTCAAAGACTCATTGCTATTAACCTTAATACGGAACATGATAAATTTGTATGGAAGCTTACAGATTCCGGTTTGTTTACAGTTAAATCTATGTATCTTGATTATATGAATGGTCATACTAGATTTTTGCGTAAGTATTTGTGGAAACTGAAAATCCCTTTGAAGATTAAAATCTTTATGTGGTTCCTCAATAACAAGATCTTACTTACTAAGGATAATTTGGCAAAGCGTAGGTGGACAGGGTCTCAAAAGTGTTGTTTTTGTCATGCTAATGAACATGTCCATCATTTGTTCCTTGCATGTCCGTTTGTTAAGATTATTTGGAGGATGATTTATTTTGCTTATAACATTCCTCCACCCGCAAATACAAAAATATGTTTGGGAACTGGTTGAATGGAGTTCCAAAGAAAGATAAGAATAAAATTCGGATTGGGATCTCTGCTATATGCTGGACAATTTGGAGAACTAGAAATAATGTCATTTTTAATAATCAAAGGGTACTAACTTTTTGCAGGTTATTCATCGAGCTGTGCACTGGATCCAGTTATGGGCTTTCCTACTCCCGGTGGACCAGCGCAAGGATATGGGTCCTGGATGCAACCGGCTGCTGGTGGTTACTCAAGACTTCTATTTCCGGGCTACTGGATGGCAATATGATAGAGTATGGCTAGCCTAGTTTTGTGTCGTTTGTTCTGTTAGTTGATTCATGTCGCAACTATGTAGATACATGACTGTATTTTCTGATTTTTCCGTACTCGAACCTTGAATACTTTGAATATTTCAATAAAATGGCCGTGTGCATCAATTCATGCAGATGGGGCGGTTTTGCTCCCTTATCTAAAAAAATATATGAGAAGTTTAGAACTAACCAAGACAACGAGGTAAAATTCCCGTGTGACCTATATCTTTGAAAAGGATAATATCATCATCATATTGATAGAGTGGTATACATCTCGCTTAATATAATGCACCATGCTATAATTCATCGAATTGTCTCGTTTAAGGAGCTTCTTCGGCTTTAGGATTTGCATTTGTGATTTAATTGGTGTTGAGACCAATGGATAAAATCTTTTCATATTATGTTTCTAATACATGAAATCAATCACAAAAAGTTGTGAAACTATACCACAATAAGGCAGGAGTTCTTCATCTTTTGGTTGTTAAACCATACCACAGTTTACCTAGAGGCAAAAGGCTAAAACAAGAAATTACATACTGAGACAGCGCCGAGGAGCAATCTGCAGCTGGACTTGGACTGAGACTGAGGAACAGAGAAGTGGCGCCGTGGGGGAGCAGAGGAGGGGCGGCGCCGGCCGACGGTCGACGGGCGCGCGGCGCAGAGGCGACGGCGAGGCAGGGCGCCGCCGTGCACTGCAGCACAGGAGGCCAAAGGCCAGGGGAATGGAGGAGGCGGCGGCCAGGTAGGCAGGCAGAGTCGGCCTAGGGTGGCTTGCCGGTGTGGCCGCGTGAGCGTGGCGGCGCGGTCCTGCCTTGTGGCGACCAAGCGAACGAGGGGAGCACCAGCGTCGCGCGAGGAGAGGCCGAAACGAGTAGTCCGCGCCGCCTGAAGCTTTCCGCTTCATGGGCCGCTCCATATGAGGCCCAGTAAGATTGGAATCATTCGGTCGGCCGTTTGCCTGTTTCACGTTCTTTTTTTTTTGGACTTGACTACGCGGCGGCGCCGCACATATCCCCTGCCCGTGCGACGGATTCAGGGCCCACCCACGTTAGGCTGGCGCAGCACATCTCCCCTGCCCAGTGCGACGGATTCCGGGCCCACCCACGTTCGGCGTTTTCTTCTCAATCAAGACAAATCGACTGGGTCCACCCACGTGACAGATCGAGCGCGCGCGCGTAGCAAGCTGGAAAACGACTCCCTCCCGACAGCTCTCCTAGCAGCCCCACCCATTAATTAGCCAGGTGGTCCCTACGCAGTCGATCTTCTTCTTCCTCAAGACAAATCACCGTGAAACCAGAACTAGATCTTGGAGGAGAGAACGAGGAACAGGGATCTGAAGAAGGGGAAAACCATGGCAGACAAACTGAAGACCTCCTACGTCTACAAGCACTAAAATTCGAAGATTCCAATACAGGTATGAGCACCTTTCACAGGGAAAAAGTAGTCATGTTTCACCTCCCTTGTCTCACACCTCAAAAAATAGGCTAGAAAAACTCATCTTGTAGAGAAGAACACAGTAGGTTGATCCATAAAAAAATAACTTGTTACTGAAGAAATATCATCACCTTCATAAAAACTTCTGGTATTCTGTATCTATGAAGAAGCAAAATAGATGGGAAAAAATGTAGCAAATCCCAACAAAACAGAAATCTGGTAGAAGAAACATAAGGGCTCATCACATAATCTAAAATGAAACTTGACTAGCCAAGATATTGGTTCTCCACATTAATCTTGCATGCTTTTCTGCACCTTACTTTTGATCAAACTTTGAAAAAAGGGATCAGATCTTCTTTCTACACCTTACTTTGATCAACATTGAAAAAAGGATCAGATCTTCTTCCTGCATTACCATGACAAGGTAAACATGGAAGAATTAGAAAACTGACTACTTTGAACAAACTTTGTTGCAGGTCGCAGAAAAGGAGATGAACATGAATATACAACTGGAAGTGCCAGCAGCTACTTTATCAGATCATGCAGGATCTAGTAAGACAGGTCAGTATGAACAGAGCAAAACTACATTGAAAAAACATGGCAGAAAAGATATATAAATTGGCAAAGCAACTACCAAAAATTACTTACAAAAACAGGTTAGTTGCCAAAAATAACTACCAGGTTAGTTGCCAGATAAACTACCAAACAGTATCCATGTTAATTATGAGCAAATACCAGACTCCTTGATTCCACAATAATTTGGTAGACAAAAAAGGAAAAACAACCATATAGATTTCCACAGACACAACTTCCACCTATAATTGCAAAAAGAAGACAAGAACTACCACATTATTGCTCCCTGGCCTAATCACTTGTTTTATGTACATCCACATACTGGCAGTAACTCATTACTAAAAAAATACATTTGTTTTCTGCAGGAACACACAATGAAGGGGGCAGCTCCATAGCTCTGTCATCTGAGGCAGCATACACTGAGATTACACTTCCGGAATCCAGTGGTCAGCACACTCCTCCACGTGGACAGAACATTGGCAATGAAGCAAATCCAGAAGTAGTGTCGACCCCGCATGCGCCAACTGCAAGCATGAGATTCGATACACTTGAAGATGCCCAGCGGCACTACTTGGCATTTGCACGCAGGAGGGGTTTTGGAATAAGGTACAATTACAGAAAAAAATCTGAGGTTACTGGTGAGCTAATAAGAGCAGCTATGGTTTGTCACAAATCTGGTCACCAAGCAAAAACAAAAGAGGATACCCAAAAACCTAAACCAGTTGTGCCAGAAAGAATGAAGAACAGCAACGTTAGGACTGACTGTCCAGCTAGAATGGCTTTAAAGGTCAGGAATGGAAGCTGGTTAGTGACAGAATTCTGTGATGAACACAATCACCCCCTTCTGTTAAAGTGGTCCTTGACTGGTTTCTTACGCTCACACAAGGATATACCACAAGAAGACCAAGACTTCATTAGAATCCTACACTCGGTTAACATGGAAACAAGCAGAATGATGCAAGTGATGGCTACGCTGTACGAGTCAGTTGAAGGTGTGCCATATACCCCGAAAGAATTGGCAAATTTCAGATCAACACTACGAGCAAAAAACAAGTATACTGATATGCAGGATACCATGGCATACTTTGAGGCCACGAAGTTGCGAGACAAGGATTTCTACTACCGATACAAACTGGATGATGAGGACCGTGTCCAATACTTGTTTTGGGTAGATAGTGCTGCAAGAAAAGCATACAAGTCCTTCAATGACTGTGTATCTTTCGACGCAACATACATGACAAACAAATACAAAATGCCTTTCGCACCATTCATTGGAATAAACAATCATGGTCAGTCGATTCAACTAGGTTGCGGTTTCCTAAAGAATGAGCTTAGCGAGAGCTACATATGGCTTTTCGAGTCGTTCCTGATTGCAATGGATGGAGTTGCCCCAACAAACATGATAACAGACCAGGATGGTTCTATGCGTGCTGCAATGGAAAAGGTCTTCCCAAACACAACGCATCGAAACTGTAGATGGCATATTGTAGACAAAGCAACAGAAGAGGTTGGCCCGTTTGTTGCAAAGATACCAGGGCTCCGGGAAGAGATGAATGATTGCATCAACTGTAGCTTAACACCGGAAGAGTTTGAGACAAGATGGACCTTAATGATAAACAAATTTAATATCCAAGGGCATGAGAAAATTGCAGCTCGTATAAAAAAGAAGCAACTGGGTCCCTGCATACTTTATGCACAAGTTCTATCCTTTCCTACAGACAACTCAGCGTAGTGAAGGCTTCAATGCAGTTCTGAAAAAGTACGTAACTTCCACAAACTCGGTGATTGAGTTCGTTCAGCAGTACGAAGATATCCAAGCAAAAATTATGAAAGCAGAGAACAAGGAAGAATCAGATTCATCCCTCCTAACGGCTAAAAAGTGGTGTTGGCACCCAATAGAGCAGCAGGTGGAAAAACTGTACACCAAAAACATCTATCATAGATTTCAGTTTGAAATGCAGTCCAGCATGTCATATAACATAAAACCGATAGGTGAAAACAGATATGAGGTTTACTGCATAACAAAATTTGTTCCACAGTACCACAACAGAGCCTATGAAGTCTATGCTGATCCTCCCAATGAGAATTACAGATGCACATGCTGCAAGTTTGAAAGGGATGGCATAGTCTGTTGTCACATTCTCAAGGTAAAAAAACATAATCGTTGATACATTTAGTCTGTACTTTGATAACGTTTAACATGATATACTTTGTGTTCAATTCAATGGTGAAAAAAAGATGAAAAAATGTCTAATTTGACATAAAATTGCAGGCAATGGTGCAGCTAGGAGTCTGTGAGTTCCCACTGAAATATGTCCTCCGCAGATGGACATGGAGTGCACAAGAAAATCTAGTTGAAGAGCTTCCTGGACAACCAGCTGTTATGCCAGAAGAATCAAGAAAGAAAATGTGGCTTTCGGTAAATTGCAACGAGTTCAAAGGTCTTGCAATGTGTGGGAATGAAACAGAAGATGGCCGGAAAATAGTTCGCATGCACATGAAAGCTATGAAAAAAGACTTGGCAGCACTAAAAAGAGAAACAGAAAAGAGAGCTAAAAAAGTAGCTACATCAAGTGCTACAGATCCTGCAGAAAATCCATCTACCCAAACAGCCCAGGCAAATTGTCCTACACAACAAGTCCCTCCACAGGTACCAAGCACTGGACCCCGAGCACGCAAGCCCCCATGCCAGAAAAGAAAATCAACAGGTTCCTCAACATCTGCGGTGAATAACAGTACTGCCACAGCTCACAATGGGGGATTCACAGATGCAGAACCTTCAGAAACATCACAAGCAAACAACATACGAGATCCTCGTGTATCAAACACTAAGGGTAGGAAACGCAAGAAAGCTTTCCAAAAACCACTGGATATAGGGAGAAAAGAAATACGTGTTTGCAAACAGTGTGGTTCCACACAACATGATTTCAGGACATGTACACAGAGAGGAGAGCTCGCAGATGAGAATTAAGAAGTACTGATGATTTGTTCTTGAATGTAAAATGATCTTCAATTATGGGACATATTCCAGTTACTGTAATGTTATTTGACTCCATTCCTATCAAGTTGTTTTAGGCAAATAATGAGAACTAATATCTATTTATGTCTATTTATTACATAAGATATCTGCTGGTACCAAAAATGGTAGTGTTAGGCAGTGCCGTGTTCATGGACTTTGAAAATTCCAGTTGCTTCAAACTGTGGTTATGCATCCTACTTTGGAAGTCATGAATGTCCAATTTAATTAGGCTTGGCTACCAGATTGTACCTAGCAGCGCCGCACACTAGCTACTGTGGTTATGCAGTTGCCTCAAACTGTGGTTATGCGAGTTTGCATGCAGCAGTAGCTAACCCCGCGACCCCTATGTTTAAAAGGGAAAATCTAGACAAAGGCGATGGGACTACGCGGCGGCGCCGCACGCGCACCCCTCCCGTGCGGCGGTTTCCCAGCTTGACGTTTCCATGCTCGTGAAGTGTTATGATGGGCCCGGACTACATTGCATGCATCCCACACCACCGCACTCATGCACCTGACTACTTTTCTGCTTAACCTGTTGTGCATGCATGTGAGAAAAGGTGTCCCGTCATCTAGGGTATTAAAATTAGGAGTAGAGATTTTGAAGTCACAATTCACAAGCATAATTATTTTGGCAGCCATACATCAGAAATCTGGTATCTAGGTGCTGTTAATATGGCAGCTATGACTTCTGCAAAATTTTGCGGCTAGGATTTTTTGGAATTTGGCAGCTAGGACATGCGAATCCAGCAGCTAGGTGCTGAAAATCTGGCAGTCACGGTACTAATAAATCACTAGTCAATGATCATTTAGCCGCTATGCATTAGAACCTGGCAGCCATAAATAATTGGGCAGGCAGTCAGGACGAACTTAGCAATTAGCTATGCACGTCTCAGTTTTTTTTGCAATAGTATCAACAAAAAAAGTGCTAGCTAGAATTAGTACCTAATTACCAGGTTAATTACACCTAGTAGCCAAATTTACAGTGCATGATTTACAGAATTGTCATTGTCACTGATTAATTAGGGTACCAGTACTATGATATTTGCCAAATTCTAGCGGTATAGCTCCCAAATTACTAATGTGTAGCTGCCAGATTCGAATTGGTAGATACCAACAACTGTTGAAATTGAGATGAATCCTTTGTCCCCAATTTTTTTGGAAACCATGCAACAAGGGATACTCACAGAATGTTATGCAAAAAACCTTCGTTGGAATCTCAGCAGAAAAATGAGCAAAATAAGATGTAGTAGGAGGGGGAAAATCTGGGTTCATCCATGAGAATCTTGCCGGCATGCTCAGGGGCGGAGCCAACAACACACCCGTGCGGCGCGCCACGATGGAAAATTACATCGGCCCCTATAGGCACCGCCTATTCCACCTAACATCTTATCTGTCTGTTTAACCTTATCTCTTGATTATCCGATGGAGGTACTGATGGTTTTTGCCTGTCAACTACTCTCTCGTGAGTGATTTTCAGTTGCATCTGTCTCTATTTTTTAAGAACATGGTATTCATTGCAATTTTATATCTAGAGAATTTGAAGTCATAATTTACAGGCACAATTATATTGGTAGCTAGGCGTTAGGAATCTGGGAGCTAGGTGTTGAGAATCGCGACTACGTTTTTTGGAGGCTCGCAAACTATGCGCTGAGAATCTGGCAGCTAGGACTTGCGAATATGGCAGCTAGGCGCTGCGAATCTGGCAGCTAGGCGATGGGATTCTAGCAGCGATGATAACACAGTACTCAGCGAAACAGTAAACTTTTGACAATTAGACATTAAACCCTGGCAGCCATCAACAAGAATTTGGCAAGCATTCGAAATGAACTTGGCAGCCAGGTACCAATTATCTTATAATTGTGTACTTCTCATTTTTTTGCAACATTTTGCATTTAGAGTGTTACCTCTTGACTTATTTCACAGTTAAAACAACATTGTAATTGTGAAGAAATAACTTAATAAGTGTTACAGTAAAGATTTAAAACTACTGCATAAAAAAATATTACTCTAGAAAATATTTTACTAGCAAAGTGATGCAGCAAGTGCTATCGCAGGTTGCTTTTCAGCAGTCAATTAGACTTTTGTGTTAGGCCACGGGTGAACCAAAACTGAGTCACGGTGGACCATCGTTGAGTCAGAAGGAATAAATTCCCTTTCAAAAGCACCATTGTACGGAGGAAAATGATGACAGGCTACATGCAAAGCGTAGCACAACCCTATTTAAAAAGCTACATGCAAAGCAAGAGCATGCCGAAGGATGGTCAGCCAGCCGAATGCAAAACAAAACTACCGTGCTAAAAAACTACTCGGTGGCACCGCACAGATAGTCCTCCTGTGTGTCTTTAATTAGAGCTAGTTACCAGGATAAAAAAGATCAGATATACCTACCAGATTAATTATGACTAGTTACCAGGATCAACACATATAGCTATCAGATTACTTAACAGACCATTTTTGATAGTAGCTACCATGTTTCTCTGACATAGCTATCATATTATTTTAACACACCTGCCAGGTTTTTTGTAGAAAACTACGAGATAGATTTGATGCACCTACCTGATTTTCTGAACCTTCATGCCCCTATAGAATGCATTTAACAGAAGTAGAAAAAAAAGAAGATATCCTACCTGATTACATTGTTGAATAGGTTGTACCTCCACCTATCTTTCTCTTCATTGAAATCTGCAGTTAACCATCTATATGGATAAATCCTCCTTAACTTCAGCACATCATCTTTTGCAAGTGCAGGGACCTTCTGCCCATCCCACTTGTCGATATTATAGATAGTGTGGAAACCACAATCAAAACTTTCACATGAAAAAAAGGGGGAAAACTAGATTATTAAATAAGCAATGCGCAAAAAAGAAAAAACACACAATGAGGGAGTCCTGAAAAAGCAAAAGAAAATGTAAGAGAAAAAAATGACATACATATTTGCCTGTATTGGCACATCTATGATCTTCAGTTCCCAGTCCTTGATCTGAACCTTTGATGTGCTGTAGTGTATCTCCCATAAAGCCTTGATACTATTGATAAGACGAGTTGCATGACTAACAAGCGACTCGTCCCCTTGAGAACGCATGGAATCGAGTGCTTCAAACCTTTCAGCTTGAAAGTTCATAGACAAACAGTACCAGTGATTCCCCTCTTTATTTGCCTTTTGAACCTCTTCCAAAACAGGGAATGAGATCTGCATAAAACAAGAAACACACAAAAAAAAGTGGATTAGCCACCCCCTAGCTAAAAAAGATAGTAGACATGTAAATACAAAAAAACACAAACTCACTTGCTTCATCACACTAAGAGAATGATTCTCAGTCCTCTTGAACATGGAAACAAGTGCTTTCTTCTGGAACTCCCCATTGAGCAAGTAAACAGATACTTGGTACGGAACAATCATCTTCCCGACCGAAGTGTTGGTGCGCCGAAGATACTCAATGCCAACTTCCATACAGTGGTTTGAGAGTTCACCTCTTCCATGAACTGAATTAGCTAAATCATTTGTGGTCGTGAAACTATCATGGTACTTGATGATTTGGTACCTGATGTTTATGAGGAAAAATAAAAAATAAACTTAAGTTAGTATCCAAAATGTGCTGCATTTTGGTTTGTAGGCATGGATATACAGATAGGTAGAAAATGAGAACACACTATATTGGGAAAAAAGAACATAAAAAAAGGCTTACGTCCTAATCTGTGATTTCACTGGCCTCTGATGCTTGTTACTGAGCATGAGCTTCTGGTAAATTTCTTCCTGCTCAGCACTAACTTTTATTGAATCACAAATGGTGACTGCATAAAGTGTGATGACTTCTTCACCCTAACTTTGCATGGATGAACCTTTGGAGTGACACTATGCAGATTAGAAGCCCCTAATGACACTGAAGGTGCTGAAGCAATTTGCAATGCTTTTTGCCTCGCAATGAACGCCTTTGACAATTCCTCATATCTTGCAAGTTCTGCCATACCTTTCTCGCTCAGTTGAACGGCATCTCCTGCGATAACTGCTTGAACTTCTTCTGAAAATTGAAACTCTTCAAAATCATCCCTGCTAGCTGCATATACATTATGAAAAAAGTGTATTTTTAATTATGTGCATATACATGTTTAATCTCATGTGTACACTATTATCATGGGCATGTAAAAAAAGACACAGACAGTAGCACAAAAAACTATGCTGAGATGCAAAAAACAAAATAGTGCAAAAATACATGTGATCAAAAGAAATGGAGAGAAAGAAGAAATACCTGATGGACCTGCCCAATCTAATGGAGCAATAGGTGGTATGGACTTAGGAACTGCATATTCTTGCGATGAGAACTCTTCTTTTTGAGAATCACTAACTATAGTGTCTGGTGAGCTGAACCCAAGATCAAAACCCGGTGGAGTGAACATACCAACACGGTTATCTCTAGTAGCACCAGATGATGATGTTCCTTCGCTCATATGCTTCCTTTTCCGTGAACCATCTCCTGCTGAGCTTGACTGGTTGGCAGCAAACCTTGACAAGAAACCGGACTTCACCACAGATTCGGAGAATTTCCGAACAGCTTCTGCAACTTCTGGAGATACACTAGCAGGGCTGCCCCTCTGCAGGCCAGGTATGCCTAGGCGTGCCTTGACTTGAGGAGACAGTGCCCATGGTTTCCTTGATCTATTAGCATCAGCGAATGCCGTAATGGGCTTGCACAGATTCCCTTCAGCACTTTGGATCAATTGCTGCTGTTCAGTAATAGTCGGAGAGATTGCAATAGCGGTGTCCTTGCATTTCCCATCGCTTGATGAAATCTGTTTGCTCTCGTTGCTACTGGTTAAAGCAATGGTTGCTGGTGTCATAGATGCAACAGATGGGGAAATAGCAATAGCAGTACTCAAAGTTTTCCCATCAGCGACACCACTTCCAGACATATTTTGAGAGTTTGTTGTACTGACTGTGGGTGAAAGTACAATGGCTGTTCTTAATGACTTCCCATCCACTTGTAATGAAGCTTGCGTAAAAACACCAATGGAATCTCTGCTTCCTACTCCATCAACAGCAACATCAACAGTTTTTGTACCTTCGGTTGGTATCTCTGAGTTGCTTACAGCAGAAATACTTGCGAGCCTTGGAGATTTCCTTGACGGTGTAATGCTTGGGATTCTGAGCCGTTTCCTGCATACAGATAAAGTAAAAACACTGGAGGGAAAACACCAAAAAAGTAAAATTACAGCTTCATGGCCAGTGTGCAAAAAAAGATGATTAAAAACACCAAACCTCTTCTTTAAGGATTTGCTGGATGCAACTTCACACCTAGAATCGTGCACTGTTTTCTCTACTTCATGGCCAGTGGCATTACATTCAGAATCAATTTTATCACTGCAGGAAAACACAAACACAAAAGAGATTTTCAGCTGCCAGATTCTGCAGTATTTGTTAACAGATAAGTATGTGTTAAAATTCAGATAGGCATTATGAAGCTGAAAGCTATCAAAACATGAATTTAGCAAAACTACTTACCTCTCATGAATTGTGAGCGCACGACCAATTGGTGTAGTAAGCTCTATTGCAATTGCATTATTGTCCTTTGTGTGAGCACTTGCTTTAGACGAGGTTCCTATGGTATGCTTCTTCCTTTTGCTCAACACCATTTGCAAGACCAGCTGCACTCCCCTTTATCATTTCATCATCTCTCTGTGTACACTCTAATGGTGAATCAGGCCCGCACCCAGCTTCATTCGTGCAATCAGATGTATCCAAGTCACTGAGTGATGGAATCATTATCTGTGAATGCATGGCAGGAGGAGATTCGCTATAACTTGCATCTTTAGTATTAGCCAAAGCAGTAATACTGTTTGTTTCATCAGCTTTTGTGTCGCAAGGGGATGCGACAAAGACTAGTGTTTGCATCTCGGACTATTGCTTGCATCTGGACTATTGCTTGCATACGGATATACAAGAGCAAATTCATTCCCACTGAACTTCTTTATCTTGTAGGTGCTACCTCCTTCACATAATGGCGGATTCTACGACCAACTATTTTAGTAGCAGCTGGTGAACCTTTTCCTTCCTCCTGATCTGCTTCATGTGAAGATAATTCTATGTCTTCATGTTCTTCGACTTCATCATCAGTTCCTTCATCATCACTAACTTCAGTATCCAAATCTGACTCACTCATAGTTGTCAAACCTTGAACAAGAGTACTCAACAAACCATTGAGTCCAGATGCAAAAGATTGCATTAAGGTGGATGCTTTAATCCTTTGCTGCAACAAACGAAACAGATATAACCAATTAGACACAACAGAAACAAAAGATTGTACAACCAGATAATTCCAAAAACAACATTCACAAAAAACACACAACTACCAAATTATTTAGAAGTGGCTACCAAATTCTCTTGTACTAACTGCCATTTAATTTAGTACTAGCTGCTAGTAAAAACAGTAGAAACTGTCATTTAACTTAGTCCTAGCTACCAGTAAATCTATACCTAATAATAAAGAAAATAAGGCTTCTTGTTCGTTCGTCTTTTCTTGCCCTCATTGTTCAGTAGTAATTACAGGACCTGCCACCGCTTTAGTCAAAAAATGGTCAACTGTTTCAAACCTAGCAGTCTATCGATTCCTCTCTTTCCTTTCTATCCCTCCCAGCGCCGGCCACACGCGAGATGCCAGAAAAACAACCCCACCTAGCCCACCGAGCGCCGACCACCGACCACCGACCCCATCGGGTTGCCTGTTGGCTTCTCCAGCGCGCCGCCGAGGTACTCCCTTCCTCGCCTCGTTCTGGATTTCCCCGGCGCGCTCCTCTCCCCTTCGTGCCTCCAGATCCGCCGGTGAGCAGTGGTACCGGTGGGTTGCAGGGATGAGGAGGTGAGGCCGACACTAGGCTGGCAGAGAGGGGATGATCAACAATAGAGTGCAGGGACGAGATGTGGGGAGGCCGAAGATCTGGGGAGAGGGCATCGAGGTTGCTGGCTGCAATTCTGCCATGGAGAGCCCGGATCCATGTTCCTCACACCAGATACAGTCGATTTTGTGCCAGAAAAAGAAGGGGAGCGCTGCTGCTCGGGCTGGGAGCTCCCGCTGCTTGGGGCGGGGCTGCTGCCGGTAATGCTTGGGATTTGGAAACTCGCTGTAGCGCCTCGGGACAGGGAAGCCGCTGCTCAGGTCATGGTGCCTGACGTCCCGGGGTGGATAGTCTTGCCAGGGTGAGAGAAGGGACAAGACGGGGTAGTAGGATGTGTCGTATGTCGTTGTGCTGAAGGGAGATTGATAAAGAGAGAAGAATTTCAGACAAAGCGTATGAAGTTATGACATATCAGCTATGTTTACCAGCGTGTGAGATAAATTGCGACGTATTCTTCAGGTAACAGAGAAGAAAATGTCGATCTAACTAAAAAGCTTATAATGATTCTAGCGTAACGTTCATCCACTTGTTATTTGTCATAATGTATTTTCCAGCCTGAAGTTTGTTGAATCGATTATTTTGAGCTGGACTATGATTTCACATGGGTTCGGCGTTGGAGCGTCAAACAGTATTGAGCTCTGCTCCGCTTAGCTAGCGCATGCCGAGTATGGCTGCGGTCAGAGTAGAGTGCTAATGCGAATAAATTAAAGTAGAGATGGAGCAGAGCTAGCGAACAAAAAGCCTATTCCACCTAGCTGTACAAACACGACATGCATAAATTCCATCAGCTCTAAGATTTCTTGGATATTGCTTGTACTTCCTGCGCCCAAGGTTGATCTAATCTTATGCTTTTAATGCAGTGGTCTTCTGCACAAGTAGATGTTTACACATATGCAGATTTGACATTTTTCAAGAATGCCAATACACATAAATAAGGTCAGTGAGAGATGTGTCCCAAATGTTGCAGATCGATGCATGTCAGTAATGCTAGACAGTGACCAAATATTTGAGTAGATGTGTCAAAAAAAGTATTACAAGTTTGAATGTGAGAAATTATTTGTATGCTAGCCAGTAGCCATTGATATTTAAACATTGTCCAATCTGACATTCTCTTGTACTTCGCGGTGATTTGCGATCTGTTGGCGGACATAATGGAAAAGGGTGCAATCAATTTGCGATCCTAAAAATGCTAGCTTCTTTAATGGCCAAGTAATTTACAACAAAAAAAGCAACTACCAACTTATTTAGAAGTGGCTACCATGTTGATTAGAAATGGCTAGCAAAATTGATTAGAAGTGGCTACCAGATTATTTACAAAAAATAGCTAAGATGAACCCATACATAGTTAAGCTAAAAAAAATGCCATATACGCCACTGCACCACCTTAATTATCCATAAAAAACTGTGGGATTGCTACAAGAAAAAATCCTCTGTACGAGAGATCATATGCAGTAGCAAAAAAATGGGGGCATAAAAGCTAGTATACCTTCTTTGTGCAAGTGGGGTGTGTATTAATTTTCATCCAAGCATCAAAACCATCAGGGCCACCAAAAAGGGCCATCCCTGTAGCAAATTCCTCTTTGTACTCATCCTTCAGCTGTATTGTTTCATAAATTCACAATAAAAAACACATATTAAAAAATATGGTAGATACATGATGTTGAATCAGAAAACACAGAGTGTGTAACACATGTGAAAACACACAAAAAAATGCATACCTGCATTGCCCCAAAAGTGGTTGTATCATACTCCTGCGCATCAAGTGCCCCGACCGCATCGATGGCTAATTTCGACCATGCGTTGATAGCAAATGGAGCGTCCTCAATCTCAAGCTCCAAATGATTTGTCTCAAGAGCATCAAAATATCGCAACTGGTATTACCACACAAAACAACAACAAAATTTGAAACAAATTATATATATAACAGAGAAAAAAGAAGAAAAGGTTACATGTAAAAACATGGAAAATGAGGAAAATTTACTCACCATGCGATGCTGACAAGCAACCCTTTGTATACTTCCCATTGGACAAACTCTCATGTAGTTCAACAGCAACAAACTTGCAGATGTTCATCTCATTTGCACGAGCAATGTCGGCCTTTGTAATTTGGAAGCAATAGATACATGCCACAGAAAAAAGAGGAAAAAGAAACAATAAATTCAGATGGGCACACAGGATGATATGGGAAAAAATGTCTGAAAATGAAGCAGATTAGTAACTACCAGCATGGGATAACATTTGTTGCTCATTTTAGTATCTGTTGTAGGGGCAATCACTGTTGACATGATGAAAAGCATCCACAGTTCCTTAAATGTTTCATCAGCACCATCGTATTGCTCAACCAGCCTTGCAAGTTCTGAAACCCTTGGCCTACTGCTTAGTCCAGGGAAAAGCCTTGCAGAAATTTCAGCCTCTAACGTGTAATTAGCGTAATATTTGACATCCAACTGCCCTTGAGGAAGACCCGTCATTATACGGACGGACTCGTCTGTCAATGGGATCACACCGCGACAAGGGATAACAAAAGCTCTTCTTGCGGGCTGATAACACTGAACAAACCAATTGATCACTGGGTTGTGCAGCTGCTCGCACTTAATGTCCAGTAAACTGCCTTG
This sequence comes from Lolium perenne, assembly GCF_019359855.2. Lineage (NCBI taxonomy): Eukaryota > Viridiplantae > Streptophyta > Magnoliopsida > Poales > Poaceae > Lolium > Lolium perenne. The sequence goes on from NC_067245.2 coordinate 187,531,474, forward strand.
CCCCATTTCTACTATCGCTTCACGCTTTTCAGGAGTCAAGCTTTCATAAAGCTTAATTACCGGAGCTGGAGAGGCCCTATTCCTGTCTATACTGGAACCCTGTGGAAAAATAAGAATAGCGAAAAAGCATGAAACCAGCAGTAGTAGGTAGCTACAAAAACACAAAAGGATAGTACCATCTACATGGAAGTAAAACTACGAAACCAGAAATAAAAATGCATATATATTTGGTGACACTGAACAAAAAGAAACCCCGACAGTAGTACATCATAATTAGGTAGTTAGAAAAAACAAAAAAGAACAATGGCATATACATGGAATAAACACAAAGTATAATGGATGTATATATATGGTGACAGTGAACAGGAAATCTGGCAGTAATTGAGGCATAAATAGGTAGTTAGGAAAATAAGGACAATGGCATAAATATGGAATAAAAATCCTTGGAAAACACAAAGTATAATGGATGTATATATATGGTGACAGTGAACAGGAAACCTGGCAGTAATTGCGGCATAAATAGGTAGTTAGGAAAAAAAGGACAATGGCAACTACATGGAAATATAAAACCTTGGAGACACAAGAAAATCATCATATATATGGCAAAAAACATTAAACAAGAACTTCGGGAGTGCTACGATATTAAATGTTGTATCAAATTTAAAGTTCAACATAGATGATTCGGGAAAATGTGCGATATTATTATGCAAAAAGAAACACATGGTTATGCCGCATGAGAACTTACATGGTGATGCTTCCGTACTGCTTTCCCTTTGACAGCAGCCTTGTTTCGTACTCCCTTCCTCCTAGCCATCAAACTGTTGCCTGCACAAAAAAAACCCACGCATGTTCATCTAAATGCTTGCTCTCACATAAACTTATTCACTAGTGGCCAGATATAAAAAAGTAGACATGGACATCAGAAACGGTCTACATCGCCAACTAATTCTACAAAACACATCACACTTATATGGTGAACACAACTACCAGATAAAATATATTAGAAATGCAGGGATATGTGATAAAGGTATCGCAAAGAAAAAACAAGATCCCTACGTACACTTCTACTCTATAGAACATGAAGAAGCTCCCAAAAGAAAATCCATCCATAGCAGGGCAGGCCATCTAGAAAACCTAATACAAAAATGCCACATCAGGGGCATGAAACTTCAGCAAACCAGTACAAAAAAATTACAGCTAGTCCACCACAAGCTATAAAAAATGATGGAAACAAACAACAACATGTAGGTATGCAACAGATCTGACTATTCTAGGCATGTAGGTTGCATCTGAAAAAGAAAATCCCTACCACTCTCCCCGAAGAAACTACCACAGGACAAAAACAGCTTCCAAAATCCAAAAAATCGACCGCGCAGGAGGCATCAAAACTTCACAAAAAAGGAACCTACAACTGAACTACCAGCAGCACATACAACTTGACCACCTTGCTGCGCGAACGCTGAAGGAGACAACCAGTGTATACTAAGCTCGGGACAATTCCGCCGACCCGCGTGCGGAGAAGCAACGGGGGATGACGGGCCGAGACCTCAACGTCCACAACAGGTACACGCCGGGGACGCGCCTTCCCTCCGCCGCGCCTTTCCTATCCAATCGGGCCGGAAAACACGAACCCGAGGCTAGCGGCGGGGAACAAAATCATTACTCCAAACCTTGATGTTGGTCCATGGCATAATAAGAAGGTAAATTCCAAAACCATGCAGCAGAGTCAACTGAAAAACCATGGCTCGCATCATCCAAGCATCAGGAAATATGTCACGAGTTTGCCTAAACCTCCATATGCCTACATACACAGAGCAGAATCTGGGAGCAGACGAACAAGTATGAAGGGGGCGGGGGGAATCATAACCCTAGGACGAAAAATACAGGGTATACCCAAATTCATCTACGGCTACGCATCAGAGGCATCCAGATCTACCAACAACCATCATAAATCCAAGGTGCAACCAACGAATTGGGCACCCATCGCGTGATTTGGAGGCGCCATACCTCAGGTCGGAGCATACACCCGCACCAACCCGAGGCGAGGGGGTGAGATGGAGGCCGGAGAGAGAAGTGAGGGGGAGGTCGCGCCCGATTCCGTCCGCGCCTACGGCCGTCCACCGGACTCGTCGCCGGAGAGTGGGAGAGAGGCGTGGCTCGGTGCGATGCGGTGCAGAGAGAGAGGGCGAGAGGAATGCGTACAAAACGTACACGGGGAGAAGCGCGGAGACTCACCACCTTGAGCGCGGCGACGGATCTACCGGTCGCCGCCGAAGAATCGAAGAAAAAACGGCGAAGAATCGAGCTCCGCCACGAATCGCCTCCGCGTCGCCGGAGATAGAGGAGAGAGAAAGAGCGAAGAACTGTGAGCGGTTCGGACGAAAAAACAAAGGAGAAATGGCACGGTTCCCGAAATTCAAACGCCACTCACTTACAGGTGGAGCCCACCATCCGACCAGGCATCCAGATATGCGGTGTCCAAACATTTGCCCGCCCACCCGTCCACCACGAGGCCCACCACCACACGCGGCCCCTTAGATGGCGATGCGCGAATCGCGACGCATCCGTCGCACGGGAGACGCGCTCGTGCGGCGCTTGCCTGTATCATTTCCCTTTTTTTTTTCTCGAGCTGTGTGTTTCCCGTACTTTGCCTGACTGCTTGATGTGTTCATATTTCCCTTCTATTCTAGGATGGTTTTTTTTGCTTCAATAATCATATTATAAATCTGAATAATTTTTGAATGTGAACATTTTCAAATCTGGACATTTTGAAAAATCTAAACATTTTCGAATTCTGAAAAAGAATTAAGCTAAAAATAACTTTTAAAGAACGTTTTTGGAATCTTGAAAATTTCAAATCTGAAACATTTTAAAAAATCTGAACATTTTTTAAAATCTGAACATTTTTTAAAATCTAAAATTTCAAATCAGAAACATTTTATAAAATCGGAACATTTTTAAACACTGAAATTTTCAAAAGTGACACATTTTAAAAGTTCTTACCATTTTTAAAATCTGAAAATTTTAGTATGAAAAATTTATTAAAAAATTTCAAAACAATAAAGACGAGAAAATGGAAAGGAAAAAATAAAACAAAAACACCCAGAATACCGGGCAAGCAAAAAAAACTAGGTGAAAATCCAAACAGGCAAAAATCGGCTGAAAACCAAGAAAGAAACATGAACACAAATAGAGAAAAACATTCGAAAAGCGGTAGAACCGGAAACCCACTCACAAAACAGCCCACCTGAAAACCAACCACCAAAAAACCAAGCGAAACCGGTAGATTCAATAAAAACAACCAACATTCAATTCAGAACCCACAAGAAAAACCGCAGCAAAAAAAACCAACATGCGAAACAAGCATTAACGATGAAAGTGGGCCTAGCCCACTAAAGCGGCGCCAGGCTAAAGAGAGTATGGGGCGCCATCATTACAATTCGCAAAGGGTGGTGTATAGGATTTATCGGCCATGGTCCTAGTTGCCCTGGTCCTGGCTCCACCCTTGGTTATTGGTGATTTGCAGCAATGGCCTCGACAAGTGGGGACTGCAGCACCGTCGACTTCATTTTTTGTGGTGCTCCTCAATTACTGAGTTCCTTCCTGAAGGTATTGGCTGGAGAGCTATGACTTTCTCTGGATGTAAATCCTACGTCTGACATTGATTGTACATGGAAATAGGGGTCGCTTCCTTGTTGAAGACATTGGCTAGAGAGCTAGGACTTACTTCGAGATGAAAACCTAAGATCTATTGATCAGGTGATTATGGTGCTTATGTATTGTTTCCTTCCTAGAGACATCGCTTCTTCCTTATGGGTCTCGCGCTTAGCCTCCCCAAGGTTCAAGACACCACACATAATCATCTGGTGTAGCCGTAGCGACATCCCGTTGTCCTACAAATTCTTTTTGAAGTTGCCCTAGAAGGACCAAGCGGAGTACGAGGGGGAGGCAGCGGCATCATGGTCCACCATGATCTTAAGGTGGTCAACAAGAGCCACGAGTTCCTTAACTCAACCGTATGCGACAGCCGCTCCCCAACAGAGTTAGATCATGTCGTGACATACATCAAGGTACGGATAATGTGCATTCAGGAGAGCCCGAGCCGACGACCACAAATAGCCTCACTAATACCCATGTTGTAGCACCAACAGGCGCTGGTGCGGCCACTTCGGTCGGTGGTCTACCTGCTCCGGTGGGCCATCTCTATGTGTAGGAAGTAACTTCACGTAGCGGCAAGCTGACCATCATGAGCGTGGAAGGCAAGTAGCTAGCATGGATGGAAGGATGCAGCCAAAAGCTTGGATCCAAGATTCCAGACGTTACTAACAACTGTTCTCACTGTAATTGCATAGAACATGTGGATTATAGCGACCCGCATATACCACTGTTCGTGAAAGAGTGTATGTCTTTTACTTGATGAAGAAAAGCTTCAGTTTACATGCATCTTGTCCATTAGAGTAGCATATCCTAAATATCAAAGTGGTAGCAATAAGCAAATTATTATAACAAATACAAGAACTTAACAATGGTATGGAAAGTCAGATACGATTGGAAGTCCACAAGGTTTCGGTGGCTCAAGTCAAGTTCAAGACTACTAAATAATGATGGAGGCAGGAATTTGATACAATGGAGACAATACTTCTAAAAAAGTATTGTGGGCATATGGTTCTACCGCGGGAAGATGTCCTCGTGCAAACCACACATGCGATACAAGTGAGCCTGATTATTGGTCATTTGCAAGAGTGGCCTCGAGGACAAGTGGGGATTACAACACTATCCACTTTATTGCTGGTGCTCCTCATCAAGTACCGAGTTCTTTGTTGAAGACATTGGCTAGAGAGTTAGGACTTTCTCCGGGTGTAAACCCTATGTATGTCATTGATTGTACATGGAAATATGTGTCACTTCCCTGTTGAAGGCATCAGCTAGACAACTAGGACTTTCTTTGGGGTAAAAACCTAAGATCTGTTGATCGGGTGATGACGATGCTTATGCATTGTTCCCTCCCTAGAGGCATTGCTTTGTCATGAAGAATCCTCCACCTAACGTTTCTCCTAGAGAATGTGGTACTCTTCCTCCTACTCGCGCACAGCCTCCTCCCAAGGTTCGAGAGACCATACGTAATCCTCTGCCGTAGCCTTAGCCATGTCCTCGTTTTCCTCCAAATTTCTTTTGGAGTTTTTCCAGGAGGACCAACCACAATATGATGAGGAGCACATGACGTCATGGTCTGGTGGAGCGAAGAAGTGCTCCTCCTCCCCGCCCCCCACCACCAAAGATGCATGCTCAACACGACGATGCCACTCGGTGGGGAAGAGATCCTAAGTGAGTAGCAGCGGTGCGCTACTTCCACCATGACACGCAAGAGAGGCAAGTGTTCTTCTTACTGTGAACCATTATCGATATGTGTCTAGAATAGAGCTATTGTGTGCCAAGAGTGCGGTGGCGTGGAGCTTTATAGCGCTCAACGACATGCCCGTGGAAGTTGCTGCGTCACCAACGCATGGCGCACCAGAGGAAGGGGCCTACATGCATCACATGGAAGCCCATGAAGCAACTTAACAAAAACAATATATAGATGATTAAAGTTTCCAGCCTATCTGAAATGGCGCCAACAAGCACACACGACTATTTTTAACTTTTCCCGTGTATGCGGAAACGTTTGCAATGTTGTTCGTCATATCAGATAATTGTATTTTCCCGACTGTGTGTGATATGTTACACATGTTTCCTTGAGGTAAATCGTGTGCGATGTTTACGCCCTTGAGCGCGCCTAGCTGCACCCACACAATTTATATTATGGGTCGTCGTGATACTTTGCTTCACACACTAATCAACCCTTTTATGTATATTTTTGTTGTGATCGTGCCAGATTCGCCACAAGGTCATCAGGGTTGCAGAACCTATCCTACTGTATGTTTTGCAACCCCCAGGACCTTGTGGTGAATATGACACGATCGCAAAATTACCCATGACAAACCTTGCCCATTCATCAAAGGCTCTCGACGGTTCCTGGTAAGTTACCTGAATTCCCTCCTTTTAATCAAACAAGCTCCTGATGCAGATGTTGTAAAAGAGAAGATGGTCATCGACCAACACAAAGGTTTTAAGAAGAACAGGAGGGAGAGTGATGGGAGACAAAAGGTGAAACAGAAGTGGATGGCACCTGAAACAGGATTGGCAAAACTGAACGTGGATGGGGCTTTCTCAAGTACTGGAGGTGCTGGAGTTGGCATGGCACTACAAGACCATCAAGGCACCATCATCGTCGCAGCGTGCAGGGATGTTCAGAACTGCAGAGACGCCACATAGGAAGAACGGATGGCCATTGATGAAGGCTTGCAACTGGCCCTGCATTGGACAAACTTGGGCTTCGTACTAGAAATAGACTGTGTGGAAGCTTGTGATTTGATCAAGGAGAGCACTCCAAAGTCCAAATACCTCTGGTTATGCGTTTTGAATAAGTGTTTTTTGTGAGTTGTTAAGGTGTAAGGGTACATTGCCTCTAAGTGTGTTTTTGGTATTTATTACAATCCTCTATGGACTAATGTTTTCATTATGTTTATATGAAGGAATGATCCATAGGTCTTGCTTGTATTCCATGTGTTGGATTCAAGTATGAATGCCATGAATATAATGATATACCTTTGGTATATTGGCATCAAGATCATCGATTTTAAGAGATACAAGGTTGACCAAGACTAAGAGTAAAAATTGAATTCAAGTTGGTCTAACACATGAAGCATAAAGAGTGTACCACTTTGGATCATGTGATCTTGTGGTATGGTAAGCCTTGTCAATTATGCTTCATGAGCTAACCCACTATATATGTGCATTTGTGTTGTCTATGTGGGTTAGGTATCTTGCCATGGGCATGCATCAAGAGTATGATCTCATATAGCCCATGTGAGTATGGCATCAAGTATGGATGTCATCAAGATTGAGAAGGGCAAGTTCAAGATGAGCATATCAAAGATACCATGCCTGAAGCTTGTGGTCCATTTGATGGTAATGGACATGTGAATATGTGCCTCAATGAAGCTATTCCATCATGGTGTATGTGCGAGCATTTGTGAGTCTTCACAAAGCAACAACGATCAAGTGAGGCGTTCTGACTTGAGTGGAGCTTGAAGCGTTGTCATCAAGATCATGCGGGATGCGCAAGGTAAAGGTATATCCTTGCTAGGTTTTCTTTTTACTGGCCTCAAGGTGGTTACTGGGAGATCGGGTTATAGGATAGGTAGCCACACTATCAAAATGGCTTTCGGTTGGGTAACTTGATCGTATCGTCTTAGGGAGCTTGATACTTTGCATACTTTGCATCCCTATATTCTTATTACTTCTTGGTGTTTCTCTGTGTGAGGTTCTTGAGCTTGTTTCTAGCTTTTCAACAAGCCCAAGTTCATCGAAAATGGAATCCGCATGCATCTTCTATTGCGTTTTCGAATTTGGACGTCTTTACCGTTTCTTGACGTTGGGAGGCCCCCTCTCTAAAATCATCTAAAAATATTCTGTGAGGAGTCTCAGTATTTCCAACAAAACTGGTTTCATCTCAATCGGAGTTCGGGAACTTTGTCAAAGTTTAGTTCTTTCGAGAAAACTGCGTTTGAGAGGTTCCGGCGAAGGTTCCGGCGGTACCGGCTCTACCGCCAAAAATATTCCGGTCTGCCGGAAACGTTCCAGTTTTGCCGGAACGCAATACTGTATGCGTTTCCAGCTAATCCGGAAACGTTCCGGTGGACCGGTCCGGAACCGGCGCACGGTCTGGCACGACCAGAACCTTTCGGTCCAGGCTGCCGTTCCGGCTGGCCGGTTTGCTCGTCGTTCCGTTCCGGCAGGGAAACCGGCTATGCCGGTTTTGCTGCCGGTTTGACTCGCAGGAATTCCCCAAACAGCTAGTTTCCTCCTTGGACTATAAATAGTCCTTCTTCCTCTTTGATGAAAAAAAGTCAACCATTCTATTTGCTCTCTCTCTCTCCTACTCCATTGTTGAACCGCAAAAGCTTGCTTCCTCTCCATCCCTCCTATGATTCTTGCATATTCTTGAGGGATTTGAAAGAGGAGATATAGATCTACAACTCCACCAATCCATTCCTCCTCTTTGTGAGGGGAACTATTGGGATCTAGATCTTAGAGTCATTTGTTGATTTCCTCCATTGTTCTTCGTATCTAAGTCCTCCCTAGCACTTGTTGCTTTAGTGGGATTTGAGTCTGAGGGATTTGAACACCTTTGGTGTTTTTGCTTTCGCATCCTTGCTTAAGTGCTGAGCTCTCCATTATGATTTGTTCGAGTGAGAGACCGGAGCTTGTTACTCTTGAAGGGATTACCTCCAAGTTGGCTTGGCGGTTGGTGCTCCGGTGACCTCTTCGTGGAAAATTGTGAAGAGGCCCGGGCTTCTCCTTCGTGGAGGTTTGTGAAATGGTTGTGGATCTTGCCATCTCCGGAGTGGAGGAAAATCTAGCCATAAGAGAAAGGTCTTTGACCTTCGTGGTATTGGCTTGGAGAAGAAGGTGAGTCTTCGTGGCGTTCGGGAGATCTTCGTGGTAGCCCGCACTCTCCCAACGTGACATACCTCACCTTGTGTGGGGGAACACGGGAATACATCTTCGTCTGCGCGTGCCTCGGTTATCTCTATTCCCGAGTTTACTTTCATTGTGACAGCATTCTTGCTTGATGTACTTATATATTGCTATCACTTGTGTTACATATATCTTGTGCTTATCTTGCTTAGCTTGAGTTGTTGTTATTGCACTTAGTTAAGCCTAACATATTTAGGTTTTGTGCTTATAAAATAAACATTAGTTTAATTCCGTATTCTTACAAGCCAAATCCGTAATAATTTTAAAACGCCTATTCAACCCCCTCTAGGCGACATTTCGTCATTTCATAAGGGAGAGAGAGAGACTAGAGTAGCTAAAATTAGTCAGGATGTTAATTAGGTTAGTCATGAGTTAGCAAAGCTGGGTAGGATCCATCATAGAACTGAGGTTTGACTCGGGAATTCCCCCCGGAAATCGCAAAGGCCATGCATAGTGATTGTAATCCTATTTCTGGTTAATGAAGTTCTCTCTTCCCTGCAAAAAAACCCTTTTATGTATAATTGGGGTTCTTAAAACGTATGAGCTGTCTGTGATACCCTGCTTCGCACATGAACCAACCTTTTTACTCCCGCCATACCATTTTATTAGTCATACATGTTGCCCTGAGTTGTCACTTTGACCAACTTAACATGGAGTATATATTAAAAAATATATTACTAGAAACTTCAGATCTTATATTTTATAATGATGTAATTTTTTTATGTTATAGTATAGTTTATATTATATAGATCAAATTGGCAACCTAGATACACGTGAAACTTATAGCCGGTATGTAGATAGTATGTAGAGAGCATCAGAATACACTGCACGTACTGATTAGTTGTGAATGAAGTAGTTGTCGATGTAGTGATGATGTTGTTGACAACAACGTTGGTGAAGATAAGCCGAAGTAGATGAAAAAAGATAACTATATGCAACACCACCCGACTTGAAAGGTAGACAACCCATGATGAAGAACACAAATAGTCGCGTGGAGCGTTTCCTAAAAATCACGCTAGAAATGGAGTAAACAATAGTGAAGTGCAAGTAGAGAGGACAAATGACCCAAACTAACTAAGTGTGACACGTTTATCAAAACATCTATTTTTCTAAATGGAAAAATAAGCTCGGGCTCGAGGCTCAATCCACAAAGCACGAGCATGGCGGGGAAGGAGGAGTGCACCACTCATCTTCTCACTCACTGACCAAGTGGTGGAACCCCCTCCGTTATAAGTTGGCCTAACTTCCTCTCAATTTTTCATATATGTGAGACTAGCACCTACACCTCTTTTCTATGCCTCACGTGAGCTGCCAAAAACATGGTATGCAGCTGGCTTTGAAATTTAGAGATGTTTGTGAAATCTTATCTGGGCCACAATGCTTTGGCCAAATATTTCAATAGTAATAAACGCATATTTAAATTTAGATGTGTTAAGTAGAAACCATAGTATTGTATATAAATTAAAAAGGATATATAGGGATGCATATTGGTTTCATTGTCTGAGACTATCATCGAAAAGTGCTTTTGGCTCCTGGGCTCCAGTGCTCTTGTTATTTTTTTTAAAATGTTTATAAGTTATAAAAAATCTGAAAAATAATTATGGAGATTGTCAGTGATATATCTCACAATCATGCAAAATCTCAACCCAAAATTCTTTTTTACGTTGTGCTAGATAAAAATAACAAAATCTGACATGTTTTTTGGAGATTTGAAAATGACTACTCAGATCTGCACTTTTGCCATTTTTGTGTAGCTTAAAATATAAAGTATTTAAAATTGATATTTTACACGTTTGTGGGATACATTATTGGCTATATGCAGATTTTTTTCAGATTTTTTTGAAACTCAAAAATATAATTTTTAATTTATTTGAAAAACGAGATCATGCATTTTATGTATGCAAAAAGTTGGTGTAACGCAATTAATGATGGGGGAGATGATCGATATCATAGGTAGAGATACATGTGCATCTAGAAAATTTAATATTAAACAAAAAATATATACTAGGTGGTACCATAGATAGTTACTCATCATAACTCGTACAATTTTGCATTGAGATTCTAGAAGTTAGTGAATATAATAAAACTATGTGGTACCATACATTATAGAGATATAATATAATACAATGATATCATATACTACCTCATATTAGTATATGGTACTACACATTGTGAGTTGTGTGAAATAATATCATCGACCAATATTTAGTGCAACTCTAGCAGATCCTGGAAATTTCAACATGTAAGCCCGTGAGTAAAAGATGCGGTAAACACAAAATATGGGCGCACGCGGGCCAAGGATGATCAGATCACATAGGGCGGAACTGTAAAACGGAATATTCCAAATATCACAACATACTCAATAAAAAAATCAATATTTTGAACATGCCAACATATAATTATCATCCAAATTACAATATTATTCAAATCACATTACAATAATAGTTCAAATCAAATAATGAAACAAATAACAAATGGTTCTGAAAAAATAAATGTTCTCATGCAAATACATAAGAAATGAATGAAATGTGATAAAATAAAATGGAAGACATAAATCTCTGCCATGTAGCTTCCACTATTGCTCTATGAGATCAAGGTTCAGCTGGGTGTGTGTGGATGAATCTTCAATTTGTCGATGCGTCTCAAGAAATGCTTGAATGCTATCGGAGTTTCTTTGTGGTTGCACACTGCTTCCAACATTATCATTGAAGAAATCTAAGTCTAACCCTCTCTCGTCTCCAATTATCATGTTGTGAAGAATCACACAACATGTTATGATGTTCTTGAGAGTTTTTTTGTGTCCAAAAAGCGAGCTGGATTCCGGACAATTGCAAACCGAGCTTGCAAAACACCAAAAGCTCTTTCAGTGTCCTTTCAGCATGTTTCTTGTGCCTTGACATATTGAACTTGTTTCTTTGTTTCGGGGCTTTGGATGGTCTTCACAAACATTTCTCAAGCCGGATGGATGCCGTTGGCAAGGTAGTAGCCCATGGTGTAATCATGCCCATTGAATTTTTAGATGCACGTTGCAGCATCCCCACTAGCTAATCTAGTAAACAAATGGCCCGGCAACCCAAAGAAGCAGTGCCAAATCCAGAAGTTGTCCGATGCCACGGCCTCAAGCACAATGGTGGCATCTCAGCTTTTGCCGCAATATTGTACATGCCATGCCTTCAGGCAATTCTTTCACCTCCAATGCTTACAATCTACACTCCCTAGCATTCCGGCAAACCTCTCCTCTCATTCATCGCCATATTTTTTGTGTGTGTCTTCTTCATTTGGAGATCGAAGATACATGGAACCAAACACCTAGATCATCACCTTGGCGAACATTTGAACGACTTGAATGGTTCTATCTTTGCCAATGTGAAGATAATCATCGGTATAGTCCACGGGGATGCCATATGTAGCCAAATAGATTTTTTTTGATAAGGGCTTAACCCATTGCGCCGATGACATTTCTCTGATGAGAAAAAATAGAGATAATTGGCATCGTAAGGTTTGACTATGTCGACAAACAAACTACAACTTATCTAGAACCTTCCACGAAAAAGATGCGGTACATAGGTTGGTACCTTGGCTAAGTAGTCTTGCATCAATGCGGCATGCCCGAGCGCTCGTTTCCACGGGATTTAAATGTGGACAGCCATAGAACTTCGCTGCGGGTTGAGGTTGAGTCTATCTTGCAACTCCTTCTTGACAAGGATGAGGATCATCTGCTCGATGTCGTTGTCGTTGAGTAGTTCGTCTAGGTCAGAATCATCCGAAGAAGAGGAGTCCTCGAAAAGGAACTCATAGCTCAAGGAAGAATCCATCTACAACAATCCACCATCAAAATCAAATCGCGCTTGACCGGATGAACTCGAAGCGAATAATCTGAACAAATCTTACTGTCGACGTGATCGTTGTTGCCGATTCGGACAAAGTCAACGAGCGGCGGCGAAGGACGAGCTCCGACGAAGTTGAATCTGGCAACCTACGTATTGGGCGCGAACGAATCAGACTTCGGCATCGCATCCATGGCGGCTGCCATCGGAATCTTTCCCGGCGGAACAAAATGAGGTCCGCCCGCGAGATTCCACCTACTGTCGACGCAGCGGGATGCAGCGCACTCGCGGGCGGCGGGGCGGGGTCCAAGAACAATTGCGGGAGGAGTTGCTGGTGGCTAGGGGTGGAAACTATTAGTGGGTAGTCCATATTATCCGACATTTATATTCAAGAAACTGAAAATGGTAATATCGGAATCCGAACGTTCTTGGAAATGAATATGGTAAATATCCAAATCCGTTTTACAAAAACAAATGCGGATGTGGTATTGCATTTTGAAGCAAATATGGATATGGAAATGGATATATCCATATCCGAATAATGTTATGTTAGCAAATTTTAGCAATTCAACCAAATATGCCAATTGCCTAACCTAGAAAAACTAGCAAATTAATCTAATGCTATTTTATGGGATTGAACTTGAAACTACTATGCATTATATTAGTATATTTATCTCTCTACCATTCTATAGTTGGCTCAGTATAAGACATTAAGCTATTATTTCATTATATTCGTATCTGTTCTGAATTGAGAAAAAATCCGACCAATATTCGTATTTGAGTAACATCCACTCCAAGTTCGTATCCGGTAACATCCGCTCCGAATTCGTATCCGGTAACATCCATACCCATATTCGTATCTGTTTCGAAAATATGGAAATGGATATGTGAAGGGGACTATCCGATTCGTTTCCATCCCTAGTGGCGGCAGCAGCGGCACGGTGGAAACTTGAACCGCGACAGAAGAAGCCTTGCGAGGGGATTGGGAAATTCCAGCACACCAACTCCCCCCGAAGGGATAGAGGTTGAGCTCGCTTCGGCCGCCCAACCTGCGAATACACAACTCGGGCGGGATTCCTTTCGAACCCGTATAAAAATTCCCGGGTCGCGTGCTTTTACGAGATCTGATCGACACGAGCAACCGAACGAAAACCGATAACTGGTGGTTATTTTTCTAGACGTTTTACGGGATCTGCTAGAGTTGCTCTTATCTCATTGAGTCATTTTCATGGTAGTTGTCACTATCACTTTTTACCTACACAAACTGTCATCCTATTGATTAGGATGTGCAATAAAAATGAAAAGGCTAAGGTTGATGGGACGGCAGAGGTGAGTGTGAGATTTATGGAATAATGCCATTCATACGGAAAGTCACGGTTTAGAAAATAGCATTCATCTGCATGTCTGGTTAGTGATTTGCCGATACCCATCATAGGCCTCTAGGTACCATATGTATATATGGGCATATATGCAGTTGCTATTTAAGCTAGCACCATCTATTTATGAGTTGCAATTGTTGCAGCAGCACCATGCATGCATCTTCTCTAAAGGAAATGTTTGTTGCCTAGCAATGAAATGATAACTGGATGACGACTATTGGGGACAGATGTAAGTCTACGACTGGATCATGAATCTCTTCCACAGGTTCAAGAACCCAGATATTTTGTCAGTGAATAGGCAACTGAAAGCTCCTGAACTAGGAGCGGGTGGCACACACACGTGCACACACGCGCAGACACATGGGCATACACGGACAAGGGTAGGCTACAAGGCATATCCAATCACATCCAACTCATGATCAGTAACAAACATTGCTGGAACTTTGGCGTCCAAGGATAATCCATATGACACATATCGTAGCTGATCAACCTTGCTGATTCTAACTTTCCTTTTTGGCCTAAAATATTTTATTTATGAAAGTCTAAACCATTGGGAAATACAACAAAAAAACCTAATAAAGACACACATTTATGTACCCGACACTTATATAAATTGTAGGAGTAACAAATGTACCCTTTTTCATTTATTGATGGGTGTGATTTTAACTCCTGATCAACACAAAGGTACTTTCTTAAACTTTCCAATAAAGTTAAGGAGAAACCCAAGACTAGACCCCCATAAGATCAAGTACAATAGATCCTAATCGGCAGGCTATAAGTAAATCCACATCGGTAAAATCCTAGTTGGAAGTGAGGGAAAAGAGGAGAGAGAGTGCAATGGGCGCTTCAACTATCGTCGACTGTGACCCAAGAAACAAGAGAGATATAGCTTGCAGCCTAGAGCATGGAGATAAGCTTGCTGCACGCATTGATTGCAGGTTCTCTGTGAGTTAGCTGCCTAAAAAGTAATAAATAGTTAAATATTCAGTAAAGTCAATCTTGTAGCCAATCTATTATACTAGTGCCTACTTTATACTAGCTCTAATTGACGTGGCATGGTGCATATAGCCAACGATCGGCTACGCTATTGCTCTTGCTCTAAATGATGAAACCAAAATCCAAGGTCGAGAGGACCTTTGGAAGTTAACAAAACAGTCAAAGCCCAATCCTATGATACCGAATATCTGAAGTCGGCTCTCCCACATGGGCGTGAAATACTCTAGACGTAGCAGAATTCAGACGGGAAGACCAGAACTCCATCAAAACACATAATATGTAACCTCTCACATGAGAAGAGGGAAAGTTTCATTATCCAAGGGTGAACTAGTAATTAACATCTATCTCATGGCCTATCCACTACAGGTAAGGTTGTAATTAATCCTTGAGGTTAGTAATACCCTCTAGGAATATGCTAGATGTCATAGAAATATTCTAGTGACAAGTTACCTATATAACCTTTCAACATGTGAAGGGAGTCGTGTGTGCTTCATATACAAAATGATCTTTCCGTTAGCTGAGAGTGGGAAGACAGGTGATGGTTATTTCTTTCATGACCGTGCACTCTTAGGACTTAGGAGGATAATTATGAAAACGCCTCCCCAGTAAAGATGCAACACGGCGAGGTTCATTCAGTCGACGGAGATGCAAAATGTTGCCCGAAAGAAATGACAAAGGCAAAAATTGTCCCTTCAAACCTTTTTAACTACACCTTGAATCTCGAGGGGCTGGGGAGGGGAACGAGGATTGCCTTGGCCTCCGCAGCGTCGATATTTGGACACATGCTGCTTTTGGATAAACACTTTATTTGGGACACATTGCTTTTGCATACATACTCCTTTGGAACATGTCACCTTTGGATTACTTTTGGATCAAGATGGATTTTGATACACATTCCCTTTGAAACATGTTGCATCCGAACACTTATTGCCTTGGTACACGCTCCCTTTGGAACACGTAGCCATGGAGGCACACTAGATTTTTGGGAAACTCGCATTCTGGCTAAGGAAGTAAGCTCGAGGACTCTATCCCAGAAGAAGCAAAGGGATGTCCCAAATACAAATCCCCAAGGCACTCTCTCGTGGAACTCTCCTTTATTTCCTAGGTGGTTCCCAAAATCAATATTAAAATCTAAACGACAACAATAGTAGATATTACAATAACAACTGTCATAATATTACCCTCATGTACTACCTAGAACGTTAATAGTCACATGCAATCAAGAGGTTTGTAATTTGGTAGACGAAGGGCCGCACTTGGTGATGATTAACCTATGATTCTATAAAAGGTAACTACATGGATGCTCATAGTCCAAAATGGGTTGGTATTTCTATTGTCCTTATGGTTATTTGGTTTGATTTTAGCATTATTTTCTATACTTTTCAATATTATTACATACTTAATTGTATCTAGAGGCTTGTAATTTATTCTATGCGCGGAATACGTACTTTGCAAACACGTTTTTCCTAGAGTCAATTTTCGCTAATTTGGAGCTAGTGTTAGATATTTGTGTGGCTTTCGCTTTTATTTGGCATGGTGTATATATTGTTATATATATTTAAATCAATGTGGAATTACTAACATTATTAGTTAATGTATATGATGGAGAATAACTGATACAGAATTTCGCTCGACAAAGTAATAGTGAAGGTGTCAAGGAGGTGGAATTTACTCGAGAATGGAAGGAAGACTTTTTATGTAAGTACCACTAGGATATGACAGACCTTTACACATGGCTGGAGTGGCTGGTTGCACACAATTTATCCAACTGCCACTATGTAAGGGCGGGCAATGAACCTCCACAACGCAGATGGTTAAAAAAACATGGCGACGGCCTCAGTTTTTACACATGGCGTAATGTAATTTTTTTTTGCTATATCGTGGGCCTTCTCAAACGGTTATTCATAGTTGAGGATTTTTTGGCTTATCGTAAACGATGGATGTAGTTTCCCATCTGTGTTCTGGTTATTTTGCACACATTTTGGTTTAAACTAGAGGTATGTTGATTGCTAATATTGCATACATTTTTACCATCATAAACATGGTACAAGCAGATCTATGCCTAGATGTACCAGCAACACATAATATTATATATAATATCAATTATATTTGTTGACATAGTTCATCCACCACATATATATGCATTTATACATGGAATCATTGCTACCAATATCAGATATATACAAAGTAGATAATTAGTTTTATTGATTGAAAGGACACGGATGTCGCCTAGAGGGGGGGGGGTGAATAGGCGGTTTAAAACTTTTACGAGATGGGCTTAACAAATGCGGAATGAAACTAGCGTTTTGTCAAGCCCAAAGCCTATATACTATGGTTCACCTATGTGCACCAACAACTTATTCTAAGCAAAGGTTCACCTATGTGCACCAACAACTTATTCTAAGCAAAGGTTCACCTATGTGCACCGACAACTTATGCTAAGCAATACAAGCAACTTATGTGATAGCAAGATATATAACTTCAAGCACGATGGCTATCACAAGGTAAAGTGCATAAGTAAGGAGCTCGGGTATAGATATAACCGAGGCACGCGGGAGACGACGATGTAGCCCGAAGTTCACACTCTTGCGAGTGCTACTCTCTGTTGGAGCGGTGTGGAGGACAAGTCACTCCAAAAGCACGAGGGCCACCGTATTCTCCTCGAGAATTCCCACCAAGAGGGATGTCCTCGAACCACTATGCAACCTTAGGGAGGTTACCGAACCCGCACAAAGCTTGGGGCTATCTCCACAACTTAATTGGAGGCTCCCAACAAATTGCCACAAAGGCTTTTGCCCTTGAAGAATCTCCACAACTTAATTGGAGTCCCCAAGAACACCACTAAGATGCCACGAAGGCCTTGCCCTTGAAGATTCACCACAACTTAATTGGAGTCCCCAAGAACACCACAAAGATGCCACAAAGGTCACTAAGCCGTCTAGGGTCCAAAGACCCAAGAGAAACAACCTTGTTGCTTTCACTTCCACGAATCACCGTGGAGAACTCAAACCGATGCACCAAATAATGCAATGACAAAAACACCACAAAGATGCTCAAGTCCTTCTCTCTCAAATTCCAACAAAGCTCCAAAAGCTATTGGGGGAATAAGAGAGGAAGAACAAATAAGAGGAGGAACACCAAATTTCTCCAAGATCTAGATCTAGTGGATTCCCCTCACAAAGAGAGGGATTTGATTGGTAGAAATGTGGATCTAGATCTCCTCTTCCTTTTCCCTCAAAAAGATTCAAGAAGCATAGGAGTAGAGGGAAAGGGAAGCTCTCAAGGTCAACAATGGTGGAGAGCACAAAGGGGAAGAGGTAGCTGCCCAAGGAGGAAGAAGGGGGTCTTAAATACCCCCTCCCATCGAAATATGACCGTTTGGGTCCTCCCAGGCCGGATTATTGCAAAAATCCGGCCCCCGAAAATCGGCTAAGAACATGAGAAAACATGCCCCTGGATGGGGGCCGGATATTTGGCCAGATTTTCCCAAAAACCGGATTTTTCGGGGGGCCGGATTATCCGCCCCAAACTTGGGCCAGAATATCCGCCCCCTGAAAACTGGCAGAAACATCAAACTGAAACGGGCATAACTTTAGCATCCGGACTCCGATTTTGATGATCTTGGGCTTGTTTTAAAGCTATGAACAAGCTCTACAATATCATGCAGAGAACCATCATGATCCAACAATGTAGGATAGAAACAAATGATGAAAGGTTTGACCTATCTAAAAATAGACATACCGGTTAAAACCTCCAAACTTAAAAATGCAACAAGTTGCCCATACAAAAACCATTCTCGATGAACTAGATCTTGTAATGAGAATAAGAACAAGCTCTAAAACATCACATGAATAAGATCCAAATAAAACCAAGAAAGATGATGAACCAAAATCAAAAACGCAACAAGTGATCTATGCGAAATCCGTTTTCGATGAATTAGAGCTTGTCATGAGAATAAGCACAAGCTCTAAAACATCACATAGATAAGGTCCAAATAACAACCAAGAAAGATGATGCAAGGATGCAAAGGTTTGAGCTCTCTCCGAACGATACGATCGAGTTACTCACTCGAGAGCCCTCGTGATAGTACGGCAACTAAACTATAAACCGGTCTCCAACTACACTATGAGACCGGTGAGAAAGAAACCCTATCAAGAGCAAACCTTATACTTGCGCATTCCACTTGAGCTCGATGACGATGATCTTGACCTCAACAAGATGGAACGCCTTTCTTGATTGTGCTTGCTTGACGAAGTCTTGTGGATTGCTCCCCCATAATCCACCATGGGAGAGCTTCTTCTTCGGTGCATCTTCACATATCCATGATCACCATACGGATGGCAAGACTCAAGCAAAGGATCTCTTCGAGATGGCTCATCTTGAACCTGCACTTCATTTCGTTGATGCCTTGAAGTTAACCTTGAGAGCTCACTTCATCTTCATCTTCAAGACATACTTGAGACTTGATCTTCTTCATTTGGATGACAAGACTCAAGCAAAGGATCTCTTCGAGATGGCTCATCTTGAACTTGCACTTCATTTCGTTGATGTCTTGAAGTTAACCTTGAGAGCTCACTTCATCTTCATCTTCAAGACATACTTGAGACTTGATCTTCTTCATTTGGATGGCAAGACTCAAGCAAAGGATCTCTTCGAGATGGCTCATCTTGAACTTGCACTTCATTTCTTCATTCTTCATCATGTTGATGTCTTGAAGTAACTTGAGGGCTCACTTCATCTTCATCTTCAAGACATACTTGACACTTGATATCCTTCATCAATTTCTTCTTATTGCAACCTTGAAGCCAACATATGGTTCAAGAATTGCCTATGGACAACTCCTACAAATATAACTCAATGCAAACATTAGTCCATAGGGATTGTCATTAATTACCAAAACCACACATGGGGGCTCCATGCACTTTCAGTTGTGTCTTTGTCAAAAGATAATACTACCACTGATTTCCGAAGACTATGATGGCAGTATAACCCTTGTTGTGCCCTCTTGCGGTTGCTGACTTTCTAAAGTTGTTGACTTCGTGCAGTGAGATGCATTCGTTAACTTCCTTAAGTGAGGTTCGTAATGGACAACTTCCTCAACTTCCTCAAGTGAGACAACTCGACCATCAAGTGAATACTACACATAAATATCATCAAAGTGAGAATATATAAACACATAAAAGATAGAAAAATTAAATGCAAGTCAAATAAATAGTTTACTTACCCATAAATGCAGCTATAAGAGGTATATCATAAGCTACATGGAGAAGAGAACAAGAAATACGATTTTTCTACAATAAAGGTGTGAGTGGTACTCTTTCTGATCCAAATTACTTATCGTGCATTTAAATCATAGAGAAAATAAGCCGCGATAAGTAATTAGGATTGGAGGGAGTAGAAAACTCGCAGGCCTTTGCACTTGGTCATGTCTTTGTCTACATGTTATTAGCATAAGCTGATAATACACATGACTTAAAATCAGTAATCAGATCTTCTTATGAAGTATCATCAAAATAATATCCCTATTATTAAAAAGTAAGAATGTTAAGATGTAACCATGGATCAACTTCTACCACATGCCTAACTAATGAACTTCTACCACATAAGCAAATTTTCCTAATACATTGCATATATCTGGTCATAAGTACACAATATCTAGCACATATAGATTCGGTCCATACACATCCAATCCGCCCATAAAATTATATCTAACACACATATCTGGTCAAACGAATCAAGATATTGTAGCGAACTCATTGATCCGGTCGAACGCACTCGAGCTAATGAGTATAAAAATCGAACACACCCACGACATAGGAATATTTTAATGCATCCGGTCTTGGTAATTGTGCACATCCGTACTATAAATAGGGATTTAACAAGTAAGATACATATGTATACCTTGTTGAGGGTGACAAGATGGCTGGCGTTGGCCACGGTGCGGGCGAGGAGAAGCCGGGTTGACTTGGCGCTATCGGCGGCACCTCTAGCATTCGACCGCTTGGATAGGCATGAGTCCACGATGGAGAGGTCGCCGGTGTGAGGTCATCAGCATTTTAGTGACAAAATCTTTCAAGAGCTACCTCTTGCTTCCGCCTCGCCAACTAGGTGAGTTTTCCAGGGAGCAAACGTGCTTTCTGATCCTAAAGAGGTGAGGTGGATGTCAAGTGGAGATTTCTCGGTGTTTGTTCAAATATATACTACGTAGGAAGGGTTACGTTTGTTGGGCCCTAATGAGCCATACTGCCCCACACAATTGCTCTTTAGATCATATTCTGCAGTAGTCCCTTAAGCACACCATTCGTCTAATATGAAACATGTGCGAGATGACCTATCGCACACGCTTATCAGACATAGAAACATGTGAATTATTTCACCGTTGAACTTATCGAAGAGTAGGAAATTGGATTACATTTTGGTACTCATTTTTGAGAAATGGAACTTCCACGATAAATTGACTAGTAGGCTAGTTTACAATTTTCCTTTTATTCACAAACAATTATTATTATAAAACCGTGTGTGAGGAAGATAAGAAACCATGTGCGATCATAGAAAAACCGAATGTTTTCTGTGAGTAAATCGTATGCAACATTGGGATAATTATTTCTAGTTCATCAGTGGTTTTCTACATAAAACACAACAATATAAATGGGTTTGAGATACGATGGAACAAAGCTAAATTATCTAGCTAATAACCGTAGAACATAGTTCATAATATTTGGTTATAGGCTGGAAGGGCTATAACAAAACATGGTTGCCCTAGCTACATGTTACAAAAGACCACTAACTTAACACATTATATTAATAACAACTCATTACACACTAGCTAATTAATAATTAGTCACTACACACTAAATGCCCTCCCCGTCATCAGAGATGATGATGACGTTGGCGAGCGGCTAAGCCCTTCATAGAGCCTGATTCCCTATCCTCTTAGGCATTTCCCCTTTCCACGATGGCTTCTCTTATCAGGGCAATCTTGTCAAACCTTTTGACGGGAAACTCCAGACAACGTAATGCATGGACATGTCTGTGGGGAGTGGCCTCTGGCGTACAACCTACTGCTTCTTGTCGTTCAGCTTCTCCTCGCGGAGTGACTTGAAGTAATGCTCCTCCATCAAGTCTAGGTCACCCGCTGCTTCCTCGTATTCCTCATTTGAGGAGCTGAATTTTGGGGATGAAGATCTGTCGTCGTGGTCCGGTAGTGGGAGGAGTGCTCCTCCCCAACAAGAGATACATGCTCAACACAATGCATTGTCGGCATTGGGGACTGCCACACAGAAGATAGGAAAGATGTATTTTCAATGCGAGCCGCTGTGTGCGCCAAAGAGATGCTGGATTCCAAGAGGGTGGAGGCGCAAATATTTATATAAAGGCCGGGGGCGAGCTCGAGGAAGCTGCCTCATAGCCAACGTACGTGTGGCTTTCTGGAGGAAGCGAGCAAGCAACACGTATCGAAAGTAAGCCCAGAAGGCAACTTGGCTGGAATACGCTACACCTGAGCTTAGTTCCTGCTCGTTTAAGATATGGCAATAAACCTAGACGGACCAAAATTTTAAGCCGTGGCTAATAATTCACACACGAGTTAGCCATTGCTAAAACGTGTGTGTTCACACATATTGTTGGATCTGATGGGATTCATTGTGCGGACCTATGTTTTTTTGACTGTTTGGTTTTAGGAGGAAGCATTGCAAAGCTCTCCTATCTGTTGCCATCATGGGACATGTCTTTTACGTTCCATGGTGAAGGCAAAGGTGAAGAATGTCACTTTTGTCGATAAGAGGAGAGCCCTAGCCTGGCGCAGAATGCCATGGAGTCCGAGAACCGATGACTAATAATGGTGGTTCGAGTCTTTGTGGCGATGAGAAATTTGATTGGTGATTCGAGACTCGTAGCTACAGTATGCAAATGGGGGCGACAACACAGTTGAAGTTTAAGGTCTTACCTTTCAGGGTAAAAATCCAAATCTTGACCTTAATTGGTTGTGCCTGATAATGGTCTTGTTGAAGACATTGTTTCGAGAGCGTGAGCTTTCTTCATGGGTGAAAATCTATGATCTATGATCGGGCGACTACGATGTTTGTGCTTTGTTTCCTTCTTGAAGAAGTCACTTTTGGAGAATTGGACTTTAGGTGTTGTCTTAGCTAGTGATGTTTGTACTGCTGCTACAAAGGAATAGATCATTGTAGCGGTACTTTTCTCCTTTTTAAGCTTTTTTGTGTGTGCATCCGTAGTGTCTTTAGAAAGCTGCGTTGTTGCAAAGGCTGGATGTAATTGGTATCTTCACGTAATATTAATATATTTTCTTTGTCGAATAAGTATGTCTCTACCCTCTAGTCTAAGCATAGCCATGATTCAGGTGAGAAGAGGTAGGCGCATAGCCGCAATTCTTAGCAGCCAGGTGAGAAGGAAAACTAGTACAATGGTTTTTTTTAGAAAAGAAAAAAATGCAGAAAAACAAGCAAAAATATCTGATTGGAAGTGAAGTTCTACATGCCTAATTAAAAGGCCGGCATTGTGTGTAAGAAAATCTTGCCCGGTCCAATGGCCGGCAGAGAAGAAGCGGCATGACACTAGCCACTTATCCCTGATCATCTCCGTGGTACTGGATTGATCACACTTAACCGGACACCCCAACTATCAACGGATGGATGTGATGCATGAGACGTCCGTCTGTCTAGAGTGACCAACTAATCAAGAGAGAGATAGAGAGAGGGGTGGAGAGAGAGAGGTTTGATCGATGCATGAGAGGGGGAGAGAGAGAGGAATATTAATGGAAGGTAGAGAAAGATGACAGGGAGAGGAATAGAAGGTAGAGGAGAAGCCAGGGAGAGGGGAGGGGAGAGGAGGGGCATGTCTCAACGTTCACTTCCAACGCTCCACACATTTCAGCACAAGCCTCCGACGCTCATAAAAAGGAATGCTTCGTCATCTTCTCTTTTGGAAGCCTACCAACCTACTCCCCCTCACACCAGCTAGCTAGCCATGCGTGTGTCCTAAAACAAGAGCAACATAATTTCCCAATCGTTCTATATATAGGCCAGCTGACCATTTAGAATTGGCTAATCTAGCTAGGTATCAGAAACCTCTCAAATTCCAAGAGCTGGTTATCAAAATACGTACATACATACCCAATATACACCCCACTCCACGGCACCTATATTTCTGCAAAGATCGCTGAGCTAGTGCTGACTGCTGTTTCTTTCTGAGTCATTTATCAGGATTACAGGTTTGACAGTAGCAAATTTCGCAATTTTAATTCATTTTTTTCAAATATTTTCATCGAAGTACATAGTTTTTGAATAATACATATTGTATGGACAATCCATTCTATACATGCAAATCTTCTAGAATAGCTTACAACCCTATTTTTCTGCTATGACTCATATGCATGCATGTTTGTATGATCTATATATATATGTGCGAGCGTGTGTTGGTGATAAGCATAGGCATCATATGTATAAAACACACGTGCACTATGTAAGTTTTGTTTATTTGTCTGTATGATCTCCACGCATTTGTACTCTCATGGCATGCATGTAAGACAAGATAAGGTGCATGTGCAATTAGTGAAAATCATGCATGACAGGCCCGAGAGAGCAGCCACAGATCGAGAAGAGACAAACGGCGGCCCCATGTACATTCATCACGTGATGCTGTTATTTTGCCCGATCGACGACTATTTAGTTACGTGTGTATAGAATTCATGATCTCTTTCTTTTCTTTCCCCCATCCTCCCAACTAGATTTCCTAGGGCCTTTAGTTCTAGTGTGTTTACGGGGATCGGAGGAAATTATCCCGAATCCTGGAAAATTCCACTCGTCCGTTTACTTTTTCAGGTTTGGAGGGAATAATCTCGAGATATCTTCTCTCATCTTCATATTTTGGTTAGACTAAAAGCTCTCCATCATATTAGTGTATTTTTGGGAAAGAGTATTTAAGGGAATGTGAGGAGATTAGGTGAACACCAAATCGCCTCCCATCCCCAGCTCCAATGGGGATGGAAATACGAAAGAAGTAAACAAGGTCTAGGTGAACATTTTCAGGTTTGCATGGTCATTTATTAACAAGTTTGTAACATTGGTTTTTTATTTTTCAAAACAACCACTGGTATTTTATACATGAAACTACTTAAAATACTCAAGAAAATATATTGCCAAGCACCTTTCGATAGCAAATATGATGGTACAACTTACGAGCCAATCTAAATGACCCAAAGACATCTGTGCATGGATATATATTGATCCGAAAATAAATATATGTTTCTCTTACGTCAAATTTCTTCTAGGGCGACACAGGACATTCCCACGTTCCGGAAGACTGAATACCTCCCGGAAAGCTCATGATTTTATCTGATGGTTACCCTTGAATGAAATCCTTATTTTTTAAATAAGGAAAAAGTAATTATTGTGGCTAAGGTGTGAGTAAATCCAGAGAAACACATTTTCATGATTGAAATCAGAAATAATTTTCATAATACTATTTTAACTGGACTTGTTAAGTTACAAATTCATTGAGATAAGTGCTCAATGTAATAAAACACAAGAGCAAGTTTAAAAATCGACTACCTATCATTATTAATTACTTTTATTTTCTTTTATGTGGTGGGGCGGTTGTGTTGAGGGTTTTAGTTGCTGACTTTGTTTGTCATAAATTTGTTGCTGGATAATTTAATCATATGTTAGGAGTCAAAAATTAGTCTGACAACTGACCAAACTATTAAATATTTCGTAACTTTCATTGTGGTGCAATGGATCGTCTGTAAATACTAAGTAGGGTGTCAAGGTGGGATCCCGGCGGGATCTCACTTTTAGTGTATTTTGTCTTTTCTAGTTTAAATTTTTGTGTCAAAATTTACACTAGAAAATACAAAATGCACTACAAGTGGGATTTAGATGGATCCCACTTGACACCGTAATACTAAGAAGTTTCCTGTCATGTATGAATGGTGATAGAGCAAAGGTAATATCTTTATTTTAATTTGTGTAGTTATTGTATAAGTCAAGTAAAAATATCCTTGTACATGTTGAGATGAATGTGAACCCATAAAATATGAACGACGTTTTGTAGAATAAAAGCGCATCTAGCTTGTTTGTTTTCCAGCGCAGATAGCACCACATGTGTTCTATATTTCTAGGTTTTTTTTTCCGAACCATATCTTGGACATGGAATATTGTCTGTTTTTATATATAGATCAAAAGGACTTATTCATAACGTTGGGATATTTTGTTTTTAAAAAGGGGAGGTTATACACAGTGGCCTCCGCATCCAAAGGAGCCACAATTTTATTAGAGTTGCAACAAGGCCAAAACACCAGGACAGTGTACATAAAATAGATAATAGTGGCCGAGACATGACAAGAGATAAATATACACCTACAAGTAGGTCTTCGTTCGCGTAATGCAGTGGCACCGTCACC
This sequence comes from Lolium perenne, assembly GCF_019359855.2. Classification (NCBI taxonomy): domain Eukaryota; kingdom Viridiplantae; phylum Streptophyta; class Magnoliopsida; order Poales; family Poaceae; genus Lolium; species Lolium perenne. The sequence continues at coordinate 187,557,675 of NC_067245.2, forward strand.
AAGTGCAGCTTGTGATGGTTAGGATTAGAATTTTTATTTTTGATGGTGTGTCGAACCAGTCGGGTCAAAACAACAACAAGGCAATGCCTCCGACAAAGAAACAACGCTTCCACAGAAGGTCAGAGAGGGAATTACAACTGAACGTGAGGTGGTGAGATATGAGTTACCGGGAAACATGGTGAGGCAACATCTCAACACCCGGCCTTGCTGATAACATCGCGCGTTCAGGGTGGACCTATAAATTGTACAAGCATATCCATGACACATGATTGTAATCCTTGGAACCGTATTCGTCTATCAACAATTCGAACTATAATTTCTGAAGCGGTGACCACAACGTACAAGACAAAATAGTCAGCGTAGGTCCTTGTTCTTGTACACTTGCTATGCACATGCATTTGGACGCATGTAGCATTGTTGTATACGATCATCCAACGATCAATCTACTCGATGACTCATTTCTATCTTGTTTATAACTTGTCAAATGCATCTCTCCATCCATCAATCTAAGTTCACCGCATTCTGTAAGCTGCAACAATTTCTTACGGACTGACGGCAATGTAATTACGGCAGATAGATGGATGACGAGTCTAACCCGCCGCTGATGGACACGTACAAGCACCTCTTCGACGACGACAACCACCCGCGCAGCCTGCGGGAACTGGAAGCAGCCGACGACGACGACCACGAGTGCGGCCTCCCGGTGATCGATCTCGCCGTGCTAGAGCAAGGCGGAGACGCGGTGGCGGCCGAGCAGTGCCGTGCGAAGATCGTGCGCGCGGCGTCGGAGTGGGGGTTCTTCCAGGTGATCAACCACGGCGTGCCGCAGGCGCTCCTGGACTGTCTGCTCGACGAGCAGGTGCGCGTGTTCCGGCGCCCCTTCCAGCGGAAGGTGGGCGAGCGGCTGCTGGACTTCTCGCCGGAGAGCTACCGCTGGGGCACTCCCACCGCCACGTCCCTCGAGCAGCTGTCCTGGTCCGAGGCCTACCACATCCCCATGACGCCTCCGTCGGCAGCCGGGCACGATGATCAAGTGGCCACCGCCGACGACGAACACGAGAACCACATCAGGTATGTGATCGAGGAGGTGTCCACGGCGATGTCGCAGCTGGCACAGCAGCTCGCATCGATCCTGATCAGGGAGCTGCAGGGAGACGACGACGATGACGACGGGATGACAAAGTGTTGCACTTGGAGCACGTGCTTCCTGCGGCTGAACCGGTACCCGCCGTGCCGCGGTAGCGGCGGCGCGTTCGGGCTGTGCGCGCACACGGACAGCGACTTCCTGACGATCCTGCGGCCGCTCGACACCGTCGGCGGACTTCAGCTGCTCAAGGACGGACGGTGGCTCACCGTGAAGCCCAACCCCGGCGCGCTCGTCGTCAACATCGGCGACCTCCTCCAAGCGTGGAGCAACGACGTTTACAGGAGCGTGGAGCACAGGGTGGTGGCGCACCCGGCGCGGGAGCGCTTCTCCGTCGCCTTCTTCCTCTGCCCGTCCTACGACACCGTGATCCGCCCGCACCGGCGGCCGGAGGGGAACCAGATTGATAGCTTGTACAGGAGCTTCACCTTCGGCGAGTACCGGAGCCGGATCAGGGAGGATCTCAGGCTGACAGGCCGTAAGATCGGCCTGCCACGCTTTCGCCGCCATGCTTCATCTCCTCCTGTCACACAGGAGCTATAGCCTAGAGCTAAACAGGCGTAGGAAACGTCTTAAGTCTCTGTATTAACCACTATTCAAATTGTACCTAGCTAGCTAGGCCTGTAGAAGAAGGATTCCTGCGGTCAACTTTTGGAAACATTGACCACTATGTGTGAAAGTGTATAGATCGAGTGCATAAAAATAACGTCTTCCCTTACAAAAATAATGGAATTTCTGTTTCTGAGTTGCCTAAGAAGTCACCTTGTTAACCATTAGGTCCGAAGCTCCAAGATACATGCAACTCACTTGTCATTTTTTTTTGGAAAATTTGCTACAGAGCACCATTATTTTCTGGCGTCCAATTGTGTCTTTGCCGGGTACCATTGTGTTAACAGCCAAATGTACAGATTCACTCAAAGGCACAATTATACGGGATAGTTTGAGGATTCAGTAGCTAGATACAAGAACAAGCAAGAAGGAGGATGGGAACAGAGCCGAGGTGGGAGAGAAGGGAGCCGTCGTCGCCAGTTCCTGATCCAACTTGGATGTTTTTGCTCGATGTCTCCTCCCAGTTACTTGTAGTGTCCTGCTCGCTTTGTGGGCTGGCGCATGTTCGGCCCAGGAGACAGCCCAGGTATGAGTAGGGGTAGGATAGGTTCCTAACATCCCTCCCTCCTTGAAACTCGGCTTGTCCCCAAGCCGACAAGCCGACACCATGGAGAAACCACCCAGATCCCATTGCAGTCGATGATCCTTCACTTGATCGGGGTCACAGTAGTAGCTCAGGTTGTTGTAGAGTTCAACGAGGTATATGGAGTCATCATGCTTGACGAAGTCCCAATCGAAGAAGCTGCCCAGATGATAGTTGCTGCTAGCACGGACTTCGTTGAAAGCAAGGTAATACTTGTGGCCGGTGAAAACTTGCAAGAAGACAGATGTTGCAGCCATGACATCAAATGTTCCTTGTTTGCATGTTGTGGTTGCACCTCTGGGGTCCCATGGCGATTGGAGCTCCATTTGTCGACCACAAGCTGGCAGTAGAGTTGCATGAAAACAACATATCAGAACAAACCCATGATATATCAAACCATAACCTTAAGTCTGAAGGATCATCAATTCCCTGACAGCCCCAGATAACTCCTTTTTCTTATTGTTGTGTGGTATCCCTGGAGCTTGGAGAAACGGTCTGCTAGTGCTCTTGTAGAATGAGTGAAGTCCAGCTTCCCTTCCTCTTGTAGTCAAGCGTAACATATGCATACATATCACAGTTGTCAACTCTGAATATGGTCTTCGTAACTGTAGCTTCAGGATCAGCTGTGGTGACCCGGCATACCACTGCATGGTGTAGTATGCAAGTCTGATATAACACCAATGAAACACCGTTCCACTAGCATTATATCGCTCAGAGAGGTACAACAGAAACATATGCGGGTCCAAGGCATGTCTATAGAATTACATACAGACTCTGTTACATAAGATCAGCACAGCCTCCTACTTTATAATGAGGTAAATCTGCAAATAAACTCCAGAAGAACGACTCGAAGTCTAATCCTATCACGAACTCTATTTATAGAGTATTTGACTAGCTATAGGGGCTATGAATAGATTCTAGCTAAATAGGAGCTAGGTTTAGGAAGCTAGTTCCCTTCTATGGCTAACCTAGGTTTTCTCCTTGTTGGATGTGGTATCTGACTCCTCTGACAGGGTACTGTCTCTTGAAGTAGTTGTTGACTCCTCAGCCTTCGAGTTGTACTGTAGATCCTCTTTCGATGCCTCCATATCTAAGCAGGGGATTTAAGAGTGGGATGAGTACGAGCGTACTCAACAAGTTCATTATAAGAAAGAGGTGTTTAATGCACTAGCTACGGCATTAGACCAGAAAGTCTAATACCAATGCAGGTTTTCATAACCATTCTTCAAAAGGTTGCTTTTATTCAGAAGAACTATGTCCGTCAGCCTTCACCGGTTTACTAGAACTTCATGGAGCTCCTTTCCGGCCGCGTTCGCAGTTCCATATCCCGGAACAGGGAGTGACAGGTCACGGTTCTTTACACTCTGCAGAGGTGTGTTGCTTTACCCATAAGAGATCTTAACCTTGGTGCCAACCGGGGGCGACCCGTCCACACTTCCTTTGGTGTGAGGCCCGGTATAAGGTCATAGCCAATCATATTCCTCCGCTACCTCATACACCCACCCGTTGATGCAAACTCCGACCCTGGGTCCTCGCCGGTGCTCTTATACCAAATAAGGATGGCCCCCGACCACGACAACAGTTCAGGTCTCTTCCATGAACTCCTTCGCCGGCAGCTGCAACCCATCATAGACCGCAATAACCGTGGGGACTTCATCGGGACCCCCACCCTACCACTTGTCCTCTCTTGGATCAAGGGTACCACTTGTCCTCTCTTGGATCAAGGGTCTACGGTAAAGCGCATCCGTTGATGTACAAGAGGTGGAAATACAATTGACTATTCCGTCCCACTCCAGATCTTATGGTTAACACGGGTATTACGGCACAAGAATCACTGGACGACATTTGTTGTTTAATCCTAGATGGATATAAACCCTTGCAATGGAACCTCCACCATATCAACACAATCCATGGTTCCATTGCCCACCACATAGTCATATTCATAGTTATGAAAATAGTGGTTTTGGTTTTTATGCAATAGTGATAATCATAGTACTTTGCAAGTAATTTGATAAAGATACTCAAATGACATGAGCAAGTGATGAACTTGCCTTTCTTGACTGCAAGATTATGCAGGCAAGGTCTTCGATACGCAATAACTCCAAATTCTGAAATAGCATCATCGTCCGGTAAGGACGATGTTTAAAAGATTGGCAAGGATGCAATAATGCATAAGTATGAGATGCAATCGCTCTAAGCGTAACCTAACCCCGATGATTTAGGATTAGTGAGTTGATATGATTGGTTTAGAGTGTGTTGCACTTTTGTAGTAATTCCACAAACAAGGTTCTTATTAAGGGTTGGTTACTAGGTGTCATAAACAAGTATTATAATGCATAATAACACTCATACATATCAAAGGATAGTAGTTGTATAATAAGTAAAGAGCAGTTGTCAATTTTATGTCCTATAGTGTACGGTTGATGATTACTTGTTATATATTTTAAAAGAATAAATTTTGAAGAACATGTTCTTGGATAAAGAACAGGTATGATAATATGGTTGTGGAGTTCTATGGTTTACTATGGTTTCCAAATTAGCTTCTTGAGTAAGTATTAGATGGATCACAACAAAGTTGGATTCATCCATAGTTAGGACTTGTAGGATTGAGTTAAGCTTAAGCATCTAAAGCAATTTAGTATAAATAGTTGCTATCAAGGTTGGTATACCTTGCTGGTGATATCTGGTTATTGTCTATGGTCCTAGTAGGTAGGGCTGATGGATACTCCATATTTACTTCAAAAGAATAACTTTAGAAGAACATACTTGTTAAACTAATAAGAAGTATCTCAATTAGGTTTGAGGTTGACTCGGTTTTGCTATTGGACTCACTAAGTGAATAGCAGTTGATTCCTAAATATAGGATGATTCATAAACCTTTAGTACTTGTAGGGTTTAGTGGAATATGGTTAGGTAATGCACAATATTTGGCACAGTTGTTATTTGAGTTTATCATTATGGTGTGATGCTACATAAGGTTAATAAAGGATGATGACTTTGGTAATAGGATCTAGGGTTTATTCTTGGTTGATCCTATTTGATCACCTTGGTTTGATGAGCATGCATACATAGGATGCAAAAGTATTAGTGATAGGGTTCCTAAATTTTATATAGACATGATCAAGCATTTAGTTGCTAATTATAAATCTATGGATGATTTTGAAGTAACATGATCACATGTTTGACTTAAGGTTTAAGTTATAATCAAGTTAGGTTCATATAAATTAATGGAGCTAGGGTTCTTAATGGTATTAGAGTTTTAGGATTCCACATAAAATTATGAGGTTATCACTTTATTCATAATAGAACTAGGTTTTCATCTTTGTAATACAACTATTAAGGTAATAATTTGATTATGGAGTTGACGTTATTAGTGACTTTGAATTTGAAAATAATATTGGAATTGACATTTTATTACTATTAGAGAATTAATAATTAAGGCAATTATTAACTTAGGGTTAAAATAGTAGTCGAAATAAGGGTATATCTTTTAATTCTTTTATAGGTTTTAGATTCATATTTTGAAGTAATGTTGAGTTAGGGTTTCCATATGATTAAGCAAATTCAAAAAAAATTGTATTGTATGAAATTTTAATACAAAGTGATATTTACTATTTTCTTGATAGAAATAAAAAGATTGTATCTTTACTATTTTTGTCTTAATAGTTGAAGATTTAAGAATTTATTTTTTCTAAAATTTAGTGAAAAGATCATCATATTATTTCTCTTTGGATTTTGTGGGATTCATTTCTGTTTTCACTTATATTTAGAAATTCTTAATTTTATGAAAAATTTATTTATATTTGAATTTCCTCATGAATTGATTTATTTAGAGGATAAGTAAATAGATGCAAATAGCCAAATGGTTAGTTGGGCTGGCCCATTGGCCTGAGCCATGATGGTTTGGCCCAAACTTGGTCCGGCCGAGTTGGTTGGGTCGAACCCAACCCGGCCCCTTCTCTCTTTCCCTCACCCGTAGTCGTACGCAAGGACGAGCAGAGCTCGTTCGTTCCCCTCCGCTTCTAACATACTGCCCAAGCGTCCATGGTTCCGCCGCGCCGCCTCCCGCTCATGACCGACTCGGGTCCTCCCCGACGCCGACGTGGTGGGGTTCTGGACCGCCTCGTCGTGATCTACCCCTCTGTCCAGATCGATTTGATTTCACCGGCCTCGTTTGCTCGCCCACGACACTTGCGGCGAGTCCGCCCCTGCCTCACCTCCGGTCGGTGACAGCCGCCTCTATGGTTGCGGCACGCCGCCGCTGCTCCACCTGACTGACCCCCATAAATTCCTCACTCACGCCTCCTTTCTCCCTTCCTGCTCACGCGCCCCGCACCAAACCCTAGCAGTGGCTTGGCTCACCGAGGCGATGTCGCGCGCCGCTGCGCTCCTGATCTTCTACCCTTACCCAGACGCCGGTGGGACGCATCGCAAGTCCGCACCCCGGCGTCCGTGTACTGGTACTGTTGCTGCGGCAATGTTGCTGCTCGGTTGCCAGGTTTGGTCCTCTCCTTTACTTCTATGTGGTGCTGGCACTGTGTTGAGGTTACGGCGGTGAGCTGCGGTTTGATGAGCTGTTGCTGATGTGCTCGTGGTGATGTGATGCTTGGACGTGCTGCCGCCCTCTACATCGACGCCAGCGGGATGGTGCTGCGACGCAACCCCGGCCTCGACTGCATCATCTACTACCTCTACTGCAATGTGAGCTAATCCTCTCCTTTTCTCTCTGTGGCTCATAGCTACTACAATCTGGTTACTGTTAGTCTACAACTATAACGATTCATTTATCTGGTTGTGATACTTCTGCTGGCTTGTGTTAGCCCCTGTTGGGGTGATTTACTCATCCAAGTATAATTTGCTTGCTGGGCTATTATCTCTGATGAAACTGAACCTTGACAGTTTCAGTTTCAGCCTTATCATAAGCATGCTCTTGGCTTATAATTATGTACTGATGGGGATGTGCTTTGGCATTTGTATGGATATACAGTGATCTTATGATCCTCTAGACACTCCTTTATGTGATCTATATGTTGGTAAAGTGTTCTAGTGCTGGTATTTGATAAAAACAGCTACATACATGCTTGTCCAGATTGTTGGTGATGCTTTTCTAAGGCTGGTCACTGCTGTGGTGTTCCAGGAATTTACTTGGTTGGCCTGGGAATGATTCCTGGACCCTAAGTAAATATCTATAGCTTGTGGTTGAATAACTAGTTGCTCTACTTGCCGCTATATATATTTGTGATGCCCCTGTTTGGATGAAGTATACATCCAGGCATATATTTTACTATAAGATGTACCTTTGATAAGAACAGGTACTTGTGCTTTATTTGTTGCCTAGCCAGTGATGCATAAGTTGAGGCACAGATAGAAATAGGGACAGATACTATGGTGCCTAAAGTTCTCTATGATGAATCTTGCATAGCACTTATGTGCAGATCTGAGAGAATCACTTCTCATGACTTAAACTGATGATTTATAGTTCGATCTTTGTCTAGTTCATTGCTTGCAAATACTACCCATGTGCTATCTACTAGGATCTAATACTTTCTGTGGTGCCTCCTAAGAGTGTGCACATGGATGTTTATTACTTAGTAAGATTTGTGCTGTTGGTAGTTATGCAGGGTGATTTATTAGGCTTGGATCATACTATGGTCAGATGATGTTAAAATCATCACAACAATTTATGTTGGATAAACTATTTGATTTGGATGAGATGATGCTATTTGGGAATAGATCCAAATAATATGCTCCATGATTTTGGTATACCTCTCTCCTTCTTCACTATGTAGCTTTGCTTGATGTTGTTCTGATTTTGCTGCTGGTCTTGGTGATTAGAGCTTGTCCTCCCCTCCTAGATCCAGATAGGCCCCTGATCTTCTTGCTTCTGCTTCAGATTTGTGGTTTGATTCGACTGTTGGAATTCTCTGGTTTATTTCCTAGAGATGATCTGGTGGTCTACATGAAGAACATATGCTGTTCTTAGGTGTTCTTGGGCTGGTTGATGGGCGTGAGAGGAAAGGTGGTGTTTAGACAGTGTTTGGGCTGCAGGCAGAGGCTTTGTATATGCCTACCTGCTGGTTTGCCCAGCCGACAGCACAGCCATGCAAGCCTATGTGTGTGCTGCTAGCTTGCTTGGCTGGTGTATGTGGCCGGGTGCAACTCCCCTTGAGGATCAGCTCAGCCACCAAAATATCTATACTGTTTATCTTATTTAAACCTTGCCATTTGGCAATCACTTTTCTTTTTGTGCTTTGTTTGTTTTGCAGGTGATCGAGTTGTATAAGAAGATGATGTTGATCTTTTAGATTTAGTTTAGGATTTAGTTTTCCTTTTCTCATACTTGTAATTATAATTGTAATATTCTTTTATTTATTTATTTCTTATTCATTTGTAAAGATATTGTATTATTGTGTTAATATCAATAAACAACTGTTTTGCTTTATGTATAATAACTTTATTATTGAATTGCTTGTCTTGTAAATATTGCATGACTATAAATGTATTCAAGTGTTAAGTATCTATTTCAAGGTTTATATTTTGTTTTGATTATATTATGTGGCTGTTATCACCAGATTTTGGCCAAATCAGGAGGTGGGCCGTAAGGAAGATGGGCTTGAAAGATTACACGTGGAATATCTCTGAAGCGGCTTTGTGCGAAGAGTTTGGGCTAGATTGCCCGTGTATCTTTAATTATAGTAGATTTCATCTTAGATTGAAAGTTAGAGTTTGTATCGTGTACGGTGGGGATTATTCCCACGTTAGAAAGTCCCCTGGACTATAAATATGTATCTAGGGTTTATGGAATAAACAACAACCAACGTTCAACCAAACAAATCAATCTCGGCGCATCGCCAACTCCTTCGTCTCGAGGGTTTCTACCGGTAAGCGACATGCTGCCTAGATCGCATCTTGCGATCTAGGCAGCACAAGCTCCACGTTGTTCATGCGTTGCTCGTACTGAAGCCTTGTTGATGGCGAGCAACGTAGTTATCATAGATGTGTTAGGGTTAGCATAGTTCTTCGCGTAACATGCTATCGTAGTGCAACCCTTGCATGTCTAGCCGCCCTCACACCTATCTCAGGTGTGGGGGCGGCACCCCGCTTGATCATTATTTAGTAGATCTGATCCGTTACGATTGCTCCTTGTTCTACAAGGATTAGTTTAATATCTGCAATAGTTAGGCCTTACAAAGGGGGGGAGGATCCAGCGGCACGTAGGGTGTCGTTCGCTAGTCCTAAACAGGATGTTCCGGGGATCAACTTCGTGTTGGTTTTTAGGCCTTGTTTAGGATCGGCTTACGATCACCGTGCGTGGCCGCGAGGCCCAACCTGGAGTAGGATGATCCGATTATGCGGTGAAAACCCTAAATCGTCGTAGATCTAATTAGCTTTATCTTGATCAAGCAGGACCACCATATATTCGTGCACCCCGTACGAATCATGGGTGGATCGGCTCCTTGAGCCGATTCACAGATAACCCGAGAGCCGTTCGTGGCTCGTATTTTATGTTTACGTGTATGCCATGCAGAAACTAAGCGAGGCATCTCCATCACCTTCCTGACCAGGTATAGGTCAGGTGGCACGCCCTTGCAATCAGCATCGGACGTGTGACCAGAAGGCTTTGCGGGCCGTCGCTCGGAGGGACCTCAGCCAGCCGCAGCTCTAGGTTGTTCCCGGCTCTACCGTGTTGACCGTCGCTGCCCGCCGGTGGGTTTTGACAGTCAACACATTCTGGCACGCTCGGTGGGACAAGCTTCTACATCAACCACATCGCCATCTACATCTGGGATGGCGGACGGCACGCCAGTCACCTACGAGGAGCTGCCCGACGAGCTCAAGAAGAGATATGACGAGATCAAAGTCACCCTCGAAGCCGACCTCATCGGCTCTTTTCAGAGAACCCGTTCACATGGCATCAGATGGAAGGGGTTCTCACCGCAAGGTGCACTCGATGGGATAGACCTCTCTGCCCCGTCGGAGGAACGCACCAGGTCCCTGCGGCAGGAGATCAACTACTTGGTGGCTCACTCGCTACACCGTCACTCTGAGAACCTGGTCAACACGTTGGAGCGTGTCGCTCTTCGCGTGATCCAGGAGATCATGAGGCACCAGTACTCACCGTCAGGACCAGCTCTCGGGACGCATCAAGGAGAGTTGCCACTCCAGTCCCGTCCACCGCTGCCATATGCGTTGGCAGCACCAGAAGTGCCGGCTACACCGGCATTCGTCGTCTACAAGATCGGTGGTGACCCTAGTGACTACCAGTTCTTGCCCGAGGCGCCTAAGGAGATCCCTCACGGGTACACGTGCACGTATGTGCCAGATTGTGGCAACTGGGCACTCACAAACCAGGCCACAACATCAGGGACACGGGAAAACAGGAGGGACGACAGCGACCGAGCTTGAGAAGCCGCCGTGGCGAACTAAGTACGCCACCCCGACGAACCTCCAGAGCTCAGCTCCTGCAGTTGGCTCAGAGCTGGAAAAGCAAACATGGCTGGCTAAGTACGCCACCCCGGCGAATCTTCAGAATTCAACTCCTGCAGCCAGCATAGCGGATCAGATCAGTACCATATTGAGAGACCAGTTCGGCATGGTGCCAAAAAGAAGGGCCATCGGCTATTCCAAGCCGTACCCCGACGACTACGAGATGATCCCGCTACCACCTAAATATCGGCTCCCTGATTTCTCCAAATTCAGTGGATCAGATGGTTCCAGCTCCATCGAACACGTCGGCCGATATTTGGCGCAACTAGGACCGGCTTCAGTGTCGGATCAACTACGCGTGAGGCTCTTCTCACAGTCCCTCACGGGATCGGCTTTCGGATGGTATACCTCTTTGCCACCAGACTCCATCCGGACTTGGAAGCAGTTGGAAGAGCAGTTCCATATGCAGTACCATCTGTGAGGCTTCCGAGTCTGGCATTGCCGATCTAGCACAACTACGTCAGAAGCGCGGAGAAACTGTGACAGAATACATCCAGCGCTTCAGGAATCTTAGGAACCGATGTTATTCGGTTCGTATAACTGAAAAAGAAGCAGTCGAGTTGGCAGTAGCAGGCCTTGCAACACAGCTCAAGGACATGGCCTCCCAAGCAGATTATCCCTCACTAGCGCACATGGTTCAGAAACTATCGGCATATGAACAGCGCCACCCGGACCTGTACCAAGACAAGTTCAAGCGTGCAGTAGTCCTGGTCGATGCAGAGGAAGACGAAGTTCCTGCGGGGGACCAAGCGGTAGTAGTGGCTGAATGGACTCGGGGAGGAACCCCCGTGTCCTGCAAATGGGTAAAGCCACCAGGCCCACCCAGGGGATTTGATTTTGACGTGACCAAGACTGAGCAAATCTTCGACCTCCTGCTCAAGGAGAAACAGTTGACGATTCCTGAAGGTCTCAAATTCCCCACGGTGCAAGAGCTGAACGGAAAGCCATACTGCAAATGGCACAACTCGCTCTCCCATGCCACCAACGACTGCAGGGTATGGCGTCAGCACATCCAAGCGGCGATAGAAAAAGGGCGTTTAATTTTCAACCAATATGCCATGAAGGTCGATACCCAGCCCTTCCCCGCCGTTAACATGGTAGAGTGCACTTACCCTGAAGGTTGCCAGCCAGGATCCTCGTTCAGCATCAACATGGTAGGACCTGGGAACCACTCTGGCAAAGATGGAGATGAGGGCAGCTGCTCTCGTAGCAAGGACACAGAGGAGGCCGCTCCACGTGATCGGCTCCATCATAATGGCAAGCGCTACGTCACAGAGGGAGAAGTGAAGAACATAAGATATCAGCGACCCCTCTCTGATCACCTCCTCAACAAATATGTGAGTCAGTATGACCAACGACGACGGTCCAGCTATGATGATGAAGGAGATCGTCTGGCTAGAGAAGCCAGAAGATATCGTCGACACGATCGCGATGAGGAGGAGCACGAGCGCCGTGCCACGGAAAAATCAAGGGAGCAAGATGACAACGCCAGGCACTGGGACTGCCCCTTCTTCAGACACTGCTGGGATTCAGGAATGAGCCGATTGCCCACAATCGGCAATTGCCCAGAATGCAACCAGAAGAAGAAGGAGGCAGCCAACGTGTCTGTGTTCAGGCGCCTAGGGCCTCTCCCGCCACAAAGCAAACGCGCTGAGTCCCCTCGGTGGGCAGATCTCGAGGATTCCGAAGACGAGGGACAAGAAGAAGAAGAAGAAGACAGGTACCACCGGCCAAGGTGGTGCCCTGATGGACTCAGCCGTTCACAAAAGCGCAGGGTTCAGCGATTGCGCGGCCTGGAGGAAGCCGAAAGGTTGTACCTGCATACGTTAAGGAAGGCACGACCTGATCTGGCTGCGAAAGTTCAGCGAACCCTGGACGAAGAGGGTCATCCACGGAAAATGGAGTGGCATCCCAAGAAAAGGAAAGCCGATGATGAAACATCGGCTGGCACAAACATGGTGCTCGTCCTTCCGACGGAGCTTAGTGCTCCACGATTCTACGATGCACTCAAGGTGGACGACAGCAGGCGCATCAAGTCAGAGGTTGGGCTGGTTTTATCCACCAGCCTGACCGAGTAGCAAGATTAAACCAATGAGCAAACGGGGCGAGGCTGATCCTTGTGATCGGCCCCAAAATTATGAAGGAACATTACAGAACCTTCAGTCAGCGCTCCAATGGATATGGAGGCCGATTCCAGCAATCGGCCAAAATTATCTTCACCACGTGTTCTGCTTGTGTTCAGCATCGATCCACTGGGCAGCGGCCACGTCGGCAGGTGAAAGTCAACACGAATCCTTACGGAGCCGACGTGCAAGTGCAGTGCCCTGGCTAACCATAGAAGCCGATATCTGCAGTCATTTGGCAGATTCGGCTCGGGGGGCATACAGTCAGATGAACATGTGCAGATACAGATAAACGTGTGTAAACATGCGTGCAGTGAAACATCCTGGGGCCGATTAGAAAGAATCGGCCAAATAAAAAAAAATTGCACAAAAAGCGAAGCCGATGCGCGGCCATCGACTCTAGTACAGTTACACAAGACCTGCCAGCTATGTGCTCAAGGCCCAGATTTTCGCCAAGATGGTTTTCAGTTCGGCTTCTGTTTCCAGCCTTGGCTTCAATGAGCCGACAGCCCTTTGCGCCAAGTTCAGCAGTAACATCAGTTAGGCATGCAAGGTAGCCTCTTTCTCATTAGGCTGGTGGTGTTTCATCTACAAGATCTGGGGCAAGTTTGGATGATTCTTCCTGGTGGTTATCTCGGATTACCAGATTACCTGAGGTCAGAGCCTTTTTGTTTGATCTGTGCATCCTTGCCGTCATCCTCGCCTTGATTAAGGCTCGGGGGGCAGCTCGCCCTAAAATATCTTTAGAGAGCCGATTTTGTTGGAATCGGCTGTTTCTGCAATGCGGAAACCAATGGCGACGCAGTTGGCTCGTTTTGGATGGGGCTCGGAGGGCGACTCGCCCGAGAGGTTCTTGGCTTTGGGAGCCGATTTTGTTGAAATCGGCTGGCTCTGCATTACGATTCGGAAGCCAATAGTGGCACATTTGGTTGGCTCACTACTGTTCTCGCCTTGATGAAGGCTCGGGGGGCAACGGACTACATAGATATTTGGTTCTTAAGAAACCGATTGAGATTTTCATCGGCTGACCCTCCATCATGACCTCCTGCAAAAGGATTGGGCAGGTTTGAAGAGTATTGGCTTCAACGTCGAGTCGTTTCAGCAGCGGTTCTGGGGCTCTTTTAAAGTGACCAAATTCATGATCACTCCGATGTCAAAGAAATAAAGAGCGGATTATGAGGAACCAATGCGTGGCAATCGGCTCGTTAAACATGGACTGAGTTGACAATCGGCTAAATTAGCATAAAAGGAATCGGCAAAGTCGAATTGGAGAAGTTCTTCATAGATAAGCAAGATTTCTTACAAAGGAAGAGTCAATTGCTCAAGGGGAGAGGTACAAAAGAGGGATTTGCTGACCAAACTGCTACTACTAGACCTACACTAGTAGATCCTATCTACGGACCGTGGCTGCCCTCGTCTTCATCCTCGGAGCTCTCATCGGCACTGCTGCCGATGGGCTCCTCGTCGCTGCTCCCGTAGCCCTCTACGGGAGCTTCATCCTCCTCATCATCATCGCTGTCGTCGTCGTCCCACCACATGCGGAGGCGTTTCGCCGGTGGGTAGCCCTCGAGGGAGTCGTCGTCGTCTTCCTCTTTCTCTTCTTCAGAAGAGGGGCAGCCGTCCCAGGGGAACAGGTCATCCTCGCTTTCCGATTCCAGTTCCCCATCGACCAGGAACTGGAGATCTTCATCCCCGCTGGTCAGGGATTTGTCATCCTCGGACCAGGTGGAGCAGGCGTGGTCCTCCTGGTCCCATTCTTCTAGTGCGCGTACGTCCGGTGGCGTCTCGCGGGAGGAGGAAGACCCATAGGAAAGACCGGAAGAGGAAGAGGAGGAAGAAGACATGGTGGCGCAGGAGGGTTTTTTGGGTGCCGATGGCCAGAACAGAGGATGAAGAGGGCTAATCGATCGGCACAGTTAAATAATGAGAAGCCTGGTGGAAATTTAATGCCATTACAGTTTCCGAGGAGATGACGCCAGAGCTATCGAATTTTGCAGAGAAGCTGAGAAGACAGGGCATAATGATGACGGATACTGCAACGGCTCTGCTCTGCCACGACATGACCCTTCAGAGGAAAAACAGAGTGGTTTTGGAATTATCATTGCCAAAACCAGGGGGGCATGTGTTATCACCAGATTTTGGCCAAATCAGGAGGTGGGCCGTAAGGAAGATGGGCTTGAAAGATTACACGTGGAATATCTCTGAAGCGGCTTTGTGCGAAGAGTTTGGGCTAGATTGCCCGTGTATCTTTAATTATAGTAGATTTCATCTTAGATTGAAAGTTAGAGTTTGTATCGTGTACGGTGGGGATTATTCCCACGTTAGAAAGTCCCCTGGACTATAAATATGTATCTAGGGTTTATGGAATAAACAACAACCAACGTTCAACCAAACAAATCAATCTCGGCGCATCGCCAACTCCTTCGTCTCGAGGGTTTCTACCGGTAAGCGACATGCTGCCTAGATCGCATCTTGCGATCTAGGCAGCACAAGCTCCACGTTGTTCATGCGTTGCTCGTACTGAAGCCTTGTTGATGGCGAGCAACGTAGTTATCATAGATGTGTTAGGGTTAGCATAGTTCTTCGCGTAACATGCTATCGTAGTGCAACCCTTGCATGTCTAGCCGCCCTCACACCTATCTCAGGTGTGGGGGCGGCACCCCGCTTGATCATTATTTAGTAGATCTAATCCGTTACGATTGCTCCTTGTTCTACAAGGATTAGTTTAATATCTGCAATAGTTAGGCCTTACAAAGGGGGGGAGGATCCAGCGGCACGTAGGGTGTCGTTCGCTAGTCCTAAACAGGATGTTCCGGGGATCAACTTCGTGTTGGTTTTTAGGCCTTGTTTAGGATCGGCTTACGATCACCGTGCGTGGCCGCGAGGCCCAACCTGGAGTAGGATGATCCGATTATGCGGTGAAAACCCTAAATCGTCGTAGATCTAATTAGCTTTATCTTGATCAAGCAGGACTACCATATATTCGTGCACCCCGTACGAATCATGGGTGGATCGGCTCCTTGAGCCGATTCACAGGATAACCTGAGAGCCGATCGAGGCTCGTATTTGATGTTTACGTGTATGCCATGCAGGAAACTAAGCGAGGCATCTCCATCACCTTCCTGACCAGGTATAGGTCAGGTGGCACGCCCTTGCAATCAGCATCGGACGTGTGACCAGAAGGCTTTGCGGGCCGTTGCTTGGAGGGACCTCAGCCAGCCGCAGCTCTAGGTTGTTCCCGGCTCTACCGTGTTGACCGTCGCTGCCCGCCGGTGGGTTTTGACAGTCAACAGTGGCATAATGGTTTAGAATTCAAATTCCAATTGAAATTCTTATTTAAGTTTCTATCTTTCATATTCGAATTTGAATTCAAATTATCTCCCCCAAAACACATGACTTTACAAAGGTCATGTCGAAATTTGTCGCACTCACATCGATGACCTAAATCAATTCCACCGACATAAGAGAATCATCGATCTCTTTGTGTTTTAAATAAAAGCGCGAAATTTCCCCGGATTTTCGATGCATGAATGCAATGCAAAATTTTGTGTCCTCTATTTTTTTGTAACCCCAATACCTGGGATATTACAGTCTCTACCTCTTAAACTAAACTTCATCCTCGAAGTTTGAACTCTCTCACGTTTCGGAGTGTGGATCTGACTTATGCAGACTACGACTTCTCTCGAACTCCGTGGTGATCTCACTAGATATAATTAAATATATCCCTTGTCCAGATTCTTCCTGGTATCCATTAGGTTTTGTCTCTGAACCATGGCTCCGTACTTCAATTCCATGTTTTCTTTCAATATCATAATCTTGTTTCCTTTCCCATTGAGGATTCAATGATTTGGACTTGTTCTGCTGCTGCTAGTCTTAACTGAAGACTAATTTGATAACATACTCCTGATTGGTAAATAGGTCTTTGTTTTCCCTTACTACCAAAACTGCAATAATGGTACGTTGTAAGGTACTTACCATGGAAATGGTTGTGATGGTTGATTTCCCTAATAATGGATTAGACTCATTTAGTCCATCCAATCATGGTTTATAGTTGATACCTATAACGATTTTAGGTTCCTTTAGGTTCCATGTAAGGAATCTTTCTAGTTGTATTTAGTTTTGGCAAGGTCTAACTCCTTTGGTCTTTGGCCTATTTGAGCTTTATTTGGTCTCTGATATTTCCTTCGTCCAACTTCATTAATTTAGTCTTACTTGAGCTTTCATACTTCTGAGTAAATATTACTCACTTGCTCAAGTGATAATCCAATTCTTACTTCCTCGCGGTAAAAACCTCGGCTTCTGGTCTGACATCCTTCTGAAAGTAGTGTTCGACAATCTTATGAAAATAAGATCGAATTTTCTCTCAGTTCAGACCTTCATCAACTATCTTGCTCAAAGTATTGATTCATATTGGATCCAACTGATCCCTCGCTCTCCCCCTTAGAGTTGTCCTAATGGTTGTTAAGCTCATCTTCCCCAACCAACTAGCTCCTTGGTTAGGCTATATGTCTTTTCCTTGGGTTTCTATTGTACTTTTCTAGGGTATCCTATTTGGATTGATTGTGTACCCACATGGCTGTGAATACCAGTACGATATGTTAGTTGGTTATGCAACTATGGTTATTCCAACTTTACACAGGACAAGTGCGTTGCCCATGAAAGATTGAGCAATTTAAAGATATTATTCTGCAACTAATATTGTGCTAAATGAAGAAGCTGTGTTCAACATACTGATTGGGTCAGAACAAGTATGGTCAAAGTCCTATGCATCCGTCCTTGTGCTCCATCCACTTCCTTGTTCGAACTTCTTAGATGATGAGCTCCCCCGATGATTTGAAAATTGGTTCATTGCTTCATTTGATCTTCGTACCAGATATGGATCCGGGCATTCTGATTTCATATGACCTAGTTGTCCACATCCAAAACAGGTAATATCCTGTTGCGTGCAATCCTTGGCATAGTGACCTTTTCTTGCACAGTTATGGCATCGAACTTGACTATAAAACGGTGCGATTGTCTCATCTCTAGTTTGGAAATTCATCTCTGACTGAGTTTGTTGTATCTGAATTGGTTGTGGTTCCAACCTTGCCTTCCATTTTCTTTCATTCTGCACTTCTTCATAATCATTCTCCAACGTAATTGTAGTATCCACTAGCTCGTGGAACCTTGTGCATTTGGTTAGATTCAACTGCATTTTCAGGAATGGATTCATCCCTTTTAAGAACCTTTTTATCCTTTTCTCCTCTGTGTTCACATCCTCTGTTGCATAACGTGATAAACGATCAAACTCTACTAGATATTTCCATACCGACAAGTCATTCTGCTTCAAGGTCTCGAACTCTCTTCTCTTTAGTTCCATGATACTTTCAGGAACCTGGGCTTCTCGGAACATCTTCTTAAACTCGTCCCACGTGAAAACATGTTCCGAAGGTTGAATTAGAATCACGTTATCCCACCATGACGCTGCTAGTCCTGATAGTAGATAGGTGGCATATCTAACCTTCTCTTCATCATTTCACCGAACTGTCTTTAATTTCCGCTCAGTGTCCCTCAACCAATCATCCGCATCCATAGGTTCTGGTGCGGTAGCAAAAGTTAGTGGATTGGTTTGTAGGAATTCCGTAAGACTCACTCCTTTTGGCCCTCCATTTCTGATACCTCCATTATTCTCACGTATCAAACGACTGAAAAACTCATTTTGTTGTGCTAAGTTTGCTGCTCTATCCTCAGCCATCCTTTCCATGTGCTCAAAGAATTCTTGCCCAAGCAGGACAGGGGTTGATGTTGACGATCTAGTGGCGGAGAATGCCTCTTCCATCCGCTTAGCTTCTCTTTCCTGACCTTCTTTTGCCTCCCTCTCTTCATGAGTCGTTACTATTTCCTCAGTTGGTTGGTAACTCGTCTCTCCCTCACGCGATCCCATTTACCCTCTAGACCTGGAACATCAAGAAAGAACTCAATGATGCAACATGCATTTGCACACCAAGGTCAAACTTCATGCACAGATCTAGTCAATCAATGAAAATCCAATAAAATCCAAGAAGATTCAGCTTTGTGCTTATAATACACATCATCATAGGCCTGAATAAAATAGTTGAGTAAGACATCTCTAAACATCAGGCTCTGATGTGTAGTATATAACACCACATAAGATAGGTTTAAATCGTGATACTTAGCACGAATATATGGGATTCTACTATTTGTCTCACCCTTTACCTTAATTGCACATTTGCAATGAGATAAACTTGAAACAAAATGGTCTAGGATAGTTAAGGTTAACCTAATTTTCTTTGGAATTACTAACTTAGTTTCTATTATGTTGAGGACTACCTCACATGGTATCTCTAAGTTCTATCATGTCTACTCTAAACACATATTTATTAGGATATAGCTCCTATACTTTCAAGTGTTTCTCCCATAAACATATGGTCATGATGTGCTTGGGACACTTCCCATATTTTTGGAACACAATTCTTGCACTATTGTTGAACAACTGGCTTCTATTATTCTCCTCCTAACTGTTTATGATGTTCTATTTCATCACATAATGATTCTCAGGTGAATCTTATTTGATTACTATCCCTACCATGTATGTAGACATATTTTATTCCTATCTCTCTTTCTTACCTTCCATGATTGACTCATCATGGTCTATGCTACCTCATATGACTCATAGTTATCACTTACTATCAATTGTTTCACATGACTAGATAATTTTTCTTACTCATTACTTAACTTGGTCTACATATTCTATTAGGATATCTTAATTATCTTCATCACTTGATATAACTCCTATTACAGTTCTGGATAACTCTTACTTAATCATCACATATGTTGGTACACATCTTCCAATAGGATATCTTCCTTATGGTTGTATCCTCTCTTTGGACTATCATGTATTGTATACCAACTGTGATCTACTCATCTATTGTTTTCAGAATTCAATGGTGTGCTATATGTTTGGGATTAGCTAACTAACTTAGGAAATATAAGTAAGAAAGGTTGACTCAAGTGTGTCAGGGTTATTCTCAAGTGAATACCCATCTCAAGTCATAAGAAGTTTTTGGTTTAACTAAGACAACTTCCTATAGACACTACCAATCCTATAGGTCTCCTTTAAAGGGTTTTAATCCTAGAGTCAAAACATTTGCTCTGATACCAACTGTGGTGACCCGGCATACCACTGCATGGTGTAGTATGCAAGTCTGATATAACACCAATGAAACACCGTTCCACTAGCATTATATCGCTCAGAGAGGTACAACAGAAACATATGCGGGTCCAAGGCATGTCTATAGAATTACATACAGACTCTGTTACATAAGATCAGCACAGCCTCCTACTTTACAATGAGGTAAATCTGCAAATAAACTCCAGAAGAACGACTCGAAGTCTAATCCTATCACGAACTCTATTTGTAGAGTATTTGACTAGCTATAGGGGCTATGAATAGATTCTAGCTAAATAGGAGCTAGGTTTAGGAAGCTAGTTCCCTTCTATGGCTAACCTAGGTTTTCTCCTTGTTGGATGTGGTATCTGACTCCTCTGACAGGGTACTGTCTCTTGAAGTAGTTGTTGACTCCTCAGCCTTCGAGTTGTACTGTAGATCCTCTTTCGATGCCTCCATATCTAAGCAGGGGATTTAAGAGTGGGATGAGTATGAGCGTACTCAACAAGTTCATTATAGGAAAGAGGTGTTTAATGCACTAGCTACGGTATTAGACCAGAAAGTCTAATACCAATGCAGGTTTTCATAACCATTCTTCAAAAGGTTGCTTTTATTCAGAAGAACTATGTCCGTCAGCCTTCACCGGTTTACTAGAACTTCATGGAGCTCCTTTCCGGCCGCTGTCAGCTCCATATCCTGAACGTGGAGTGACAGGTCACGGTTCTTTACACTCTACAGAGGTGTGTTGCTTTACCCATAAGAGATCTTAACCTTGGTGCCAACCGGGGGCGACCCGTCCACACTTCCTTTGGTGTGAGGCCCGGTATAAGGTCATAGCCAATCATATTCCTCCGCTACCTCATACACCCACCCGTTGATGCAAACTCCGACCCTGGGTCCTCGCCGGTGCTCTTATACCAAATAAGGACGGCCCCCGACCACGACAACAGTTCAGGTCTCTTCCATGAACTCCTTCGCCGGCAGCTGCAACCCATCATAGACCGCAATAACTGTGGGGACTTCATCGGGACCCCCACCCTACCACTTGTCCTCTCTTGGATCAAGGGTACCACTTGTCCTCTCTTGGATCAAGGGTCTACGGTAAAGCGCATCCGTTGATGTACAAGAGGTGGAAATACAATTGACTATTCCGTCCCACTCCAGATCTTATGGTTAACACGGGTATTACGGCACAAGAATCACTGGACGACATTTGTTGTTTAATCCTAGATGGATATAAACCCTTGCAATGGAACCTCCACCATATCAACACAATCCATGGTTCCATTGCCCACCACATAGTCATATTCATAGTTATGAAAATAGTGGTTTTGGTTTTTATGCAATAGTGATAATCATAGTACTTTGCAAGTAATTTTATAAAGATACTCAAATGACATGAGCAAGTGATGAACTTGCCTTTCTTGACTGCAAGATTATGCAGGCAAGGTCTTCGATACGCAATAACTCCAAATTCTGAAATAGCATCATCGTCCGGTAAGGACGATGTTTAAAAGATTGGCAATGATGCAATAATGCATAAGTATGAGATGCAATCGCTCTAAGCGTAACCTAACCCCGATGATTTAGGATTAGTGAGTTGATATGATTGGTTTAGAGTGTGTTGCACTTTTGTAGTAATTCCACAAACAAGGTTCTTATTAAGGGTTGGTTACTAGGTGTCATAAACAAGTATTATAATGCATAATAACACTCATACATATCAAAGGATAGTAGTTGTATAATAAGTAAAGAGCAGTTGTCAATTTTATGTCCTATGGTGTATGGTTGATGATTACTTGTTATATATTTTAAAAGAATAACTTTTGAAGAACATGTTCTTGGATAAAGAACAGGTATGATAATATGGTTGTGGAGTTCTATGGTTTACTATGGTTTCCAAATTAGCTTCTTGAGTAAGTATTAGATGGATCACAACAAAGTTGGATTCATCCATAGTTAGGACTTGTAGGATTGAGTTAAGCTTAAGCATCTAAAGCAATTTAGTATAAATAGTTGCTATCAAAGTTGGTATACCTTGCTGGTGATATCTGGTTATTGTCTATGGTCCTAGTAGGTAGGGCTGATGGATACTCCATATTTACTTCAAAAGAATAACTTTTGAAGAACATACTTGTTAAACTAATAAGAAGTATCTCAATTAGGTTTGAGGTTGACTCGGTTTTGCTCTTGGACTCACTAGGTGAATAGCAGTTGATTCCTAAATATAGGATGATTCATAAACCTTTAGTACTTGTAGGGTTTAGTGGAATATGGTTAGGCAATGCACAATATTTGGCACAGTTGTTATTTGAGTTTATCATTATGGTGTGATGCTACATAAGGTTAATAAAGGATGATGACTTTGGTAATAGGATCTAGGGTTTATTCTTGGTTGATCCTATTTGATCACCTTGGTTTGATGAGCATGCATACATAGGATGCAAAAGTATTAGTGATAGGGTTCCTAAATTTTATATAGACATGATCAAGCATTTAGTTGCTAATTATAAATCTATGGATGATTGTGAAGTAACATGATCACATGTTTGACTTAAGGTTTAAGTTATAATCAAGTTAGGTTCATATAAATTAATGGAGCTAGGGTTCTTAATGGTATTAGAGTTTTAGGATTCCACATAAAATTATGAGGTTATCACTTTATTCATAATAGAACTAGGTTTTCATCTTTGTAATACAACTATTAAGGTAATAATTTGATTATGGAGTTGACGTTATTAGTGACTTTGAATTTGAAAATAATATTGGAATTGACATTTTATTACTATTAGAGAATTAATAATTAAGGCAATTATTAACTTAGGGTTAAAATAGTAGTCGAAATAAGGGTATATCTTTTAATTCTTTTATAGGTTTTAGATTCATATTTTGAAGTAATGTTGAGTTAGGGTTTCCATATGATTAAGCAAATTCAACAATTTTTGTATTGTATGAAATTTTAATACAAAGTGATATTTACTATTTTCTTGATAGAAATAAAAAGATTGTATCTTTACTATTTTCGTCTTAATAGTTGAAGATTTAAGAATTTATTTTTTCTAAAATTTAGTGAAAAGATCATCATATTATTTCTCTTTGGATTTTGTGGGATTCATTTCTGTTTTCACTTATATTTAGAAATTCTTAATTTTATGAAAATTTTATTTATATTTGAATTTCCTCATGAATTGATTTATTTAGAGGATAAGTAAATAGATGCAAATAGCCAAATGGTTAGCTGGGCTGGCCCATTGGCCTGAGCCATGATGGTTTGGCCCAAACTTGGTCCGGCCGAGTTGGTTGGGTCGAACCCAACCCGGCCCCTTCTCTCTTTCCCTCACCCGTAGTCGTACGCAAGGACGAGCAGAGCTCGTTCGTTCCCCTCCGCTTCTAACATACTGCCCAGGCGTCCATGGCTCCGCCGCGCCGCCTCCCGCTCATGACCGACTCGGGTCCTCCCCGACGCCGACGTGGTGGGGTTCTGGACCACCTCGTCGTGATCTACCCCTCTGTCCAGATCGATTTGATTTCACCGGCCTCGGTTGCTCGCCCACGACACTTGCGGCGAGTCCGCCCCTGCCTCACCTCCGGTCGGTGACAGCCGCCTCTGTGGTTGCGGCACGCCGCCGCTGCTCCACCTGACTGACCCCCATCAATTCCTCACTCACGCCTCCTTTCTCCCTTCCTGCTCACGCGCCCCGCACCAAACCCTAGCAGTGGCTTGGCTCACCGAGGCGATGTCGCGCGCCGCTGCGCTCCTGATCTTCTACCCTTACCCAGACGCCGGTGGGACGGTACTACAAGTCTGCACCCCCGGCATCCGTGTACTGGTACTGTTGCTGCGGCAATGTTGCTGCTCGGTTGCCAGGTTTGTTCCTCTCCTTTACTTCTATGTGGTGCTGGCACTGTGTTGAGGTTACGGCGGTGAGCTGCGGTTTGATGAGCTGTTGCTGATGTGCTCGTGGTGATGTGATGCTTGGACGTGCTGCCGCCCTCTACATCGACGCCGGCGGGATGGTGCTGCGACGCAACCCCGGCCTCGACTGCATCATCTACTACCTCTACTGCAATGTGAGCTAATCCTCTCCTTTTCTCTCTGTGGCTCATAGCTACTACAATCTGGTTACTGTTAGTCTACAACTATAACGATTCATTTATCTGGTTGTGATACTTCTGCTGGCTTGTGTTAGCCCCTGTTGGGGTGATTTACTCATCCAAGTATAATTTGCTTGCTGGGCTATTATCTCTGATGAAACTGAACCTTGACAGTTTCAGTTTCAGCCTTATCATAAGCATGCTCTTGGCTTATAATTATGTACTGATGGGGATGTGCTTTGGCATTTGTATGGATATACAGTGATCTTATGATCCTCTAGACACTCCTTTATGTGATCTATATGTTGGTAAAGTGTTCTAGTGCTGGTATTTGATAAAAACATCTACATAGATGCTTGTCCAGATTGTTGGTGATGCTTTTCTAAGGCTGGTCACTGCTGTGGTGTTGCAGGAATTTACTTGGTTGGCCTGGGAATGATTCCTGGACCCTAAGTAAATATCTATAGCTTGTGGTTGAATAACTAGTTGCTCTACTTGCCGCTATATATATTTGTGATGCCCCTATTTGGATGAAGTATACATCCAGGCATATATTTTACTATAAGATGTACCTTTGATAAGAACATGTACTTGTGCTTTATTTGTTGCCTAGCCAGTGATGCATAAGTTGAGGCACAGATAGAAATAGGGACAGATACTATGGTGCCTAAAGTTCTCTATGATGAATCTTGCATAGCACTTATGTGCAGATCTGAGAGAATCACTTCTCATGACTTAAACTGATGATTTATAGTTTGATCTTTGTCTAGTTCATTGCTTGCAAATACTACCCATGTGCTATCTACTAGGATCTAATACTTTCTGTGGTGCCTCCTAAGAGTGTGCACAGGGATGTTTATTACTTAGTAAGATTTGTGCTGTTGGTAGTTATGCAGGGTGATTTATTAGGCTTGGATCATACTATGATCAGATGATGTTAAAATCATCACAACAATTTATGCTGGATAAACTATTTGATTTGGATGAGATGATGCTATTTGGGAATAGATCCAAATAATATGCTCCATGATTTTGGTATACCTCTCTCCTTCTTCACTGTGTAGCTTTGCTTGATGTTGTTCTGATTTTGCTGCTGGTCTTGGTGATTAGAGCTTGTCCTCCCCTCCTAGATCCAGATAGGCCCCTGATCTTCTTGCTTCTGCTTCAGATTTGTGGTTTGATTCGACTGTTGGAATTCTCTGGTTTATTTCCTAGAGATGATCTAGTGGTCTAGATGAAGAACATATGCTGTTCTTAGGTGTTCTTGGGCTGGTTGATGGGCGTGAGAGGAAAGGTGGTGCTTAGACAGTGTTTGGGCAGCAGGCAGAGGCTTTGTATATGCCTACCTGCTGGTTTTCCCAGCCGACAGCACAGCCATGCAAGCCTATGTGTGTGCTGCTAGCTTGCTTGGCTGGTTGTATGTGGCCGGGTGCAACTCCCCTTGAGGATCAGCTCAGCCACCAAAATATCTATACTGTTTATCTTATTTAAACCTTGCCATTTGGCAATCACTTTTCTTTTTGTGCTTTGTTTGTTTTGCAGGTGATCGAGTTGTATAAGAAGATGATGTTGATCTTTTAGATTTAGTTTAGGATTTAGTTTTCCTTTTCTCATACTTGTAATTATAATTGTAATATTCTTTTATTTATTTATTTCTTATTCATTTGTAAAGATATTGTATTATTGTGTTAATATCAATAAAGAACTGTTTTGCTTTATGTATAATAACTTTATTATTGAATTGCTTGTCTTGTAAATATTGCATGACTATAAATGTATTCAAGTGTTAAGTATCTATTTCAAGGTTTATATTTTGTTTTGATTATATTATGTGGCATAATGGTTTAGAATTCAAATTCCAATTGAAATTCTTATTTAAGTTTCTATCTTTCATATTCGAATTTGAATTCAAATTATCTCCCCCAAAACACATGACTTTACAAAGGTCATGTCGAAATTTGTCGCACTCACATCGATGACCTAAATCAATTCCACCGACATAAGAGAATCATCGATCTCTTTGTGTTTTAAATAAAAGCGCGAAATTTCCCCGGATTTTCGATGCATGAATGCAATGCAAAATTCTGTGTCCTCTATTTTTTTGCAACCCCAATACCTGGGATATTACATCAGCTGTGTGTTTTTATCTCTTCTCCATGTCGATGCACTCCTTCCGCAACTTTTGTGTCAATTTTTGTCAGAATAGATAACCAGGGTGGTTTTGGCTCTTGGGACAAGTTCAGATATTCCTCAGGTTGTGTAAGTAGCTGATATATCTCTGCTCCGTCTGACTGCAACAATGTATGATCTATATGTCCAGCTGCAATAGCAGCCACTTGCTTATCTTGCTCAAATGACCCCAACCAGCAGCAGTTATCACCAAAATCTTTATAACTTGGAGACAACAAGGGGCATAGATGATTTTTAGAGGGACGTGCCAACAAAGTAACACTGACCACGTGATTGCTGCTAGGGAAATGTGAATATAGTTCTGGTCTTGCAGAAGGACCAAGACAAGACTGAAACAGACATATAGTAGATGGTATTTCTTCTTGATTGCACTCAAACGATGACAATAGCCTTGAGCTGAGCATGTGCCCTTTACGGATTCTCCCCATGCACCAAGGTGGAGGCCATGGTGGCCACTGGATTTTGTCATTGTGCATCACCTTGTCAAACAACACATAAGCGCGGACCTCCTCGGCGCCATTGCACGACTGAACTATCTTGACTGCCGACTGTATTTTCATGCTAGCCTCTAGGCAAGAACCTGAACATTCCTGAACTCTCAAGAGCAGAGCATTGAAACACAGATGTGCCCTAACACGGTGCTGAACATTGACCACAGAACAACTAACAGATGATGGGAGATTATTGAGTGGTTGTAGCATTTGCGACTCTAGAGTGGCTTGAGTTGTTCCCCTGGAACCACTAGAATTACTATGTTGCACACCAAAGCTAGAAGCATCACCAAAGATTTCGTTTAGCTCATGACGGATTGAGTTCTCGCAAAACTCAGAAGGTGGTGGCCATGGTTGCTGGTGGACTGCGTCATGCTGCGATGCCACGTACGTGGGAACCTCCATGGCCGTGTTGCACAACAAAACTATGTTTACTTCTGAATGAATTGTAATGCAAGCCTCTGGTCGAGGACAGGACCATGCACCTGGGAACAAAATCCTCGGATCCGGAGGACGCGGGGGTACGGACTCCAGCCATGGTCTGGTGACTGTCCAAGGAATGCATACGGTGGCAGAAGGCAGGACGACGCCAACTCTAGTGATACTTGATGTTGAGAGTATAATGGGCACCCCGAACTCAGAACTATGTGGCAGTACCACTGTCAGCGAAGCACCATGCTCGTCGTCATCGCTATCAGGGGCGAGTTCAGTGGAGATCGCTGGGTGCACCACCGTGGTGGTGTTGACGGTTCCGTCCCCTGCTGCAGCTGCAGCGAGCACGGGTATGACATCGACGGTGCTGTCGTCGAGCGATGTGTCCTCCTCACCACCACTGGTGTTGTTGTCAGGGGCGAGCTCGATGGGGTCAGAGCTCCCAGTCACGGGTCCGCTAACCTGGCCGGTGGTGGAGTTCTGGAACTCTGTCTGGATTGATGTAGACTCCATGGAGTGGTCGAAGGAGACAGAGGGTGTCGGGGCAGCGAGGTCGTTGCCGCCTTCATGCAACACCGCAGGGGTTGCGGGAGTTGATGCGGCCGGAGGTTGGGCCGGCAACCCCTCAGCCAAGGCGATCCACATCTGCAGGCGGCAGCACCTGTAGTAGATGCAGCGGCCATCCCAGTTTGCATATGCTTGTGCTGCCCCACGCTCCGAACTGAACCACACATCAGCTGCCACACATGGATCTCCATCTTCTGAGATTATGGGAGGATACACCACTAATTGCTCCACACCGTAGGGATCAAAGAGTTTATACAGTAACTCCTTTGTGACTGGGTAAATTGCACGATCGATGACCATGCTTAGGGCTTGATTTGACAGATTCTGGTGGCTAGACATTTGGTCGAACATGTGGTGGGTGGGGAAAAAATCTGGAGATTTTGAGAGAAATTGGGAAGGGTGGTGACTGGCTCTGATACCAGATGTTAACAGCCAAATGTACAGATTCACTCAAAGGCACAATTATACGGGATAGTTTGAGGATTCAGTAGCTAGATACAAGAACAAGCAAGAAGGAGGATGGGAACAGAGCCGAGGTGGGAGAGAAGGGAGCCGCCGTCGAGTTCCTCATCCAACTTGGATGTTTTTGCTCGATGTCTCCTCCCAGTTATTTGTAGTGTCCTGCTCGCTTTGTGGGCTGGCGCATGTTCGGCCCAGGAGACAGCCCAGGTATGAGTAGGGGCAGGATAGGTTCCTAACATATTGTAATTACTAGTAGTTGGGCCGCCCCCTGGGGCGGCTCCTGACCGGCCAGGTGCGG
Organism: Lolium perenne; assembly: GCF_019359855.2. Classification (NCBI taxonomy): domain Eukaryota; kingdom Viridiplantae; phylum Streptophyta; class Magnoliopsida; order Poales; family Poaceae; genus Lolium; species Lolium perenne. The sequence continues at coordinate 187,586,324 of NC_067245.2, forward strand.
GCCAATCTCGCCCTAACCCCGGCCCCGCTCTTCCTGCGCACTAATCCTGGCCCAGCTCTTCCATACAGGTCCGCTACAGCACAATATAGGTTCTGGTCGCTTTTTTCTTTTTTGACCCGAGTCTCCGATTCTCTGAACCGGTTCGACGTAGCACAAGATAATTTTAAAGCAAACTGCCAACCATGGGAAGATTAGACGGAATTTTCCAACTGTTTTGGCACCAACGCCTCTTAGTAATTCATCAGGTAGGTAGGTGCACAACAGTTCACAAGAATCAGAAACATTACATCAGGCTGGGTGCTACTGAACTGAATGAATCATCAACGCTTTACAAATACGAGAATAAACATCACTTGAAACAAATGCTAATGCCAACAGTAAACATGAAAAAGAAGGAATCTGATGGACACCAAAACATGCCTGAGCAGCTTCGGTTTGGAATGCTGTTGTGCTCTGCCTGTGCATATCTGTGTGAAGAACAAAGATGACCAAACGACCTGATACAAGGCAAAAGATGATGTAGTCAGCCCTGCCTATGATACTCATGATTCATGAACCTACAACAGGAAATGAGTAGAACAAATTTAAAGAAAAACGAAAAGAATAGCATTCTTACCCAATTTATTATTTGCAAGCTTATTGTGTATTGAGTATCAACATTGTATGATGAATGGGGCTATATTCAGTCTGACTGTCTGCTTGCAAATTATGGTATATGTACAAGACCTAGAGCAGTATTCATGCTAGAGAAGCTTGGATCAAGACACTGATCGCAGATTGGATGAGCTCACTACAGTACAATACTACATATACAGAGACTCATTGAATGTATTTTGTTTCAAGACGATTTATCCAATGTAACAAAAGATGATACAGCCCTATGCACACTGCATAGTTGTTATGCTCACATGTAGATAAATTCAAAAACAATAATTAATCTAGAAGAAATAGGATGATAAGAGGTGGGGTCATAATCATTCAAAACCTTACTATTTCACCTTCCCAGAGGCATAGTAACCAATCTAGCTAGCGGGTTCCTAAAGAAAAAAAGATAACTCTGCATCCTTTGATCAATTCAGTTCACCAAGCAGTGAATTAGAAGTGCTTAAACTTAAATTAGAGAAGAACCATTATATAGGATATGCTTGTAAACATATGATCAGTAAAATTTCTAAATAATTTTTCGAAAACCTCACTGATGTTTTTAGTGCTAACAACATAGCATAACAGTATAACACAAATTTCAATGTCGTTTAAGGTATTGACTAACATATATAGTCAAGCTTTAGAAACGTAGCCGTAAATAAAGGAAGGGCATGTAATTTTTTTATCTTTATTTTAAACCACATAGCTATCGTAATATGTAGCAATAATTTGATCAAGAACACAAAACGATTTTTTATGCAAACCTGATTTGAGGGGGCAGGGGGAACAAAATACTATTTAGCCCCGTACATGATTGTGGTGTAATTAAATAAAGCATCATAGTATAAACATAAAAACTAAGAACCTAACAGGAATATATATTGGAACATGCAAACTATTATTAAGGTGGAACTACATAGAAAATCTACCCATATGAATAGGAAGCGGACAAACATCCTGAACCTTCAGTCCAGAATTAGGATTGGTATGTTTATCTATCAAAAAGGACTATCCAGCCAAAAACACTCAAGTAAAGCCAAAAAATAGCACTAAATTATGCAATTATTAGATCGTGAAATTCGAACATGTCCCTTTGATTTTGGGAAGCTAAACCAAATGGAACGGCGGAGCAGCCTCAAAATCCTGCAAAAGATATCCAACCAAATATTAGAATCTTCAGTTTCCAGTTTCCAGTAATACATATAGCATATTTGGTCTAGTAACTACTTTTCTTTTCGAGAAACAAAGAATTTCAATACCATGAGCATATAGAGAACATATATATATCAAGAAAATAAAGCTTGACTACTCCAAGATGATGTTATATCATTATCATGCAATAAAATATTATAAATAATGTTTTTTCTTTATCAGATGGTGATATGCATTATCATTCCTGGAGTCATGAAGCATTCAGGCTTCGGCATATTTATTATCTTCCATATATATATATGCGGCAATATGTTCACTCTGCCACAAACCATGACATCAAAAGGCAGAAAAAACTTGATTTTGTTCACTGGAAAACAATTACCTCATTCTTCTTTTTCACCAAACTTTTCCCCTAGATTCGTCCCCTTCTCTTCTTTCGCAGATCTGAACGACTCATGTTTATAGCTGGAGGATAGAGAGGAGCGGGACAACACTCAGAATGAATTTTGTTGAGCTGCTTTTTTCAGACTTTTTTGCTATTAGAAACCAACATTGTCATAGTCATATTGTAGACATCCTCATCTTTAGTCTGCCCATAGTACACATTTCGACATCAGGAAACATAACAACGCAAACAAGAAAAAAGTCAATGCAAGTAGCAATTGCATTTCCACGTAACACTGATATATTAAGCATGAATTGTGAATAGACAATTAACCTTACATAGGCAAAGAATTTATAAATTCAGCGAACGTGAACGAATAAAACATACATTGTACAACCCATCAACTGCTTCGACATTGATGTTTACCCAAGTCCCTGCAAGAAAACACAATACACATTGAATGTCAGTTTCTTTAAATGCTTGGTTTGACACATGTAATACAATGTCCACATGACAAACAATATTTGGGTGTCTATGGCTGAACAAAATGATCGGTACGTTTCATTTTAACATACCATATGTTTCTTCTTATGGTGTTTCAGCAGGTGTGGAGTTCTTTGTGTCCTCATTAAGTCCCCGTCTTTACATGAAAAATGAATGACTCAATCAAAAAATTAGTAAACACACATGGGAGGTCTGTGTTACACAAAGATTTCATACCTCATATTGTACGTCTCCAGGCTCTAACTGCAAAGCTGCTAAAGCTTTCTTTGTAGCTTGTTCTTGTAAAAGAAAGTTAGAAAGAAACAGACAGTAGACCCTCTAGTCAGACTAAGAACTAACTCATGTTGCTAGAGATTCTTCCCAATAATACTTTGGTACTATGTCGCTTCCTCATTGTTATGATATCCATCAACCTAAAAATAATGGAGCGTCAGAGATCCCAAATAACATATCTGGACACTTCCAGGCTCAAATACAACAACAATTAGTCCGAAAAGTGTGTTCGATAGATGTACGAATAAAGATACCTCCACGTCGTCAATATGAGAAAAACTTTCTGGATCAACATTAGCTTTACCGCTTTCACCCAACGATACCAAAAAGCATTCAAAAGATGATAAGTAACCATCAACTTGCCAATATGAACTTAAAAGGGGCCGGGTTAAATGAACTGGAATTAGTATTGGTTTCACCAAAGCAACGGACGAATCGACGAGGAGCGGCGTCTGTCGGTGGCCTTCCTAGGTTGCTTGTGTAGACCTGCTTTTCTCAACAGCGGCCGACGCACGGGTCATTGAGGAGATTACCGGGGTATAACAACAGAGAGATCAGGAGCATAGAAAAAAGAGGAGAGGAGAGAGGTTCCTGGAGCACTGGGGCGGGTGGTGGTACCTGTCGGCGGCGGCATCAGAGCGGTGGCGAATCAGGAAGCAGAGTAGATGGCATCTGCCCCCATTCCTCAGCCACCTCCTCTCCGTGTTGTAACAACGATTGACGGTGGAGGATACACAAAGGCGCTCATCGACGAGAAAGAGAAGAGGGGAACGATCTGCCTGACGGGAGAGGAGGTTCCCGCCGCCAGGGAGAATGGGATGGGAGAAGGGTAGGGTTCGGGGCTCCTCCCTTTAGCCTCCAGCAGGCATTGACATGTGGGCCAAAGGTGGAGGCAGACCAACCATCGTACATCAACTGGCCCAATCGGCATAAGCTAGGCAAGTTTCTACGCCACAAGAATCGCGGGACGTGGGTATCGTGGAGCGCCTTGGCATAGGCCAAAGGGGGTCGCACTTACTTGTACTCAATTTGACACATTTAGCAGAACATATCACCTGGCTAGAAACGGAAAGTTTTGCACTTTTATGTGAAATGACTGGTTTTGAAGACAAAATGCATAACTTTCCGTTTTCGGCCGCAAATATGTCATATAATTGTAATGGTACCCAACAAGACACAATCGTACGGTGTGTTTTGGAAAAACACCGGAAAATAGCGGTGTGTTGTAGAAAAATTTCCCTTTTTAGGGTTACTTGTCATTTCTTTTCCGCTCGGTGATATAAAGCGTTTGCTTTGTGTTGGGCGCCTTTACCTGTTATTGGCTGTTTGTTTCTCTTGCTTGCGTGAGATTCATTGGGCTTGTTTTGTGCCTTAATTTTGTCTGTTTTTATTGACACGCTTTGTAAATAGTAGTGTGCACTTAAAGAGTCTTTTACTTGGTGCGTGAAGTCGTGAACTGAGGTTTAATTACAACATGTCGTGTGTAATTAAGGCACAACTAAATCCAAAAAAAATCCTCTCCTAAACTAACAGCCATCATTAAGAATTTTTTATGGATACGTGTTCAAATGATCGGACCACTAAAAAAATGTGCGTTAGAGCTTGGGCTGATATTTGCATTGAAAGATATTGGTGGCCTTGGTATTCGAAATTTGCAGGCAGGCAATCAAGGACTAATCCTTTCGGCGGCCTGGAGATTGGCGAAGGAGCCACAGTCTACTAGCACAGATTCTTAAGGCAAAGTATCATCATGATTGCCCGCAAAAAGTATCATCATGATACATCCATTTGGAGAGCCAACTCAAATGTGCCAAAGTTAGCATTTTGGTCTGCAATTCTCAAGGTAAAACCTATTTTTATTTTAGGTTCAGTATACCAAATTGTTGATGGTAGTAGTTCCAATTAGGGTTCTCCCTGGTTTAAGGGTTGGGAAACCGTGTCTACAAGCATTGTTTTAGCAGCCTTCAACTTCCACCGAGGCCGCGCCCAAAAACTTGTCCTCCGCAGATTATCTCCCTTCTTAACCAGGCTTGGCAGGATAAAGAAATGGTGCCCAGAGTTCAAACGTTCGCTTGGTGGTTACGTGGGAAGGCGCTTCCAACGGGAAAGAGGGCAAGTAGATACTCCAAACCCATTAAAGAAGGTTGCTCTAGATGTGATAATAAGGAAGATAAAATGCATAAACTATTCTTGTGCCCTTTCTCTAAAGCAGCATGGTGTTGTTTTCCCTGGTACATTAGAACTGAATCCCTTGCTACTCATCACAACTCTATTTCTGATATGGTTCATGCCTTGCTCACATCTGGACATCCACAAATAAAACCCACTACTCTCTATACTTTCTTGTGGTGTCTATGGAAGGCTCGAAACGACACTCTATTTTACGGGAAAGAAAGCAAGCATTCACGGGTTTTTGTAGCAGCTAATGCTATTACCAATGCTACAAAGTTAGAAGTCTCAAGCTCCACTAAATAATTCAACAACGTGCAAGTCAGCAACTTCATGTTGTCCCTGGATCGACCATAGCTGAACCATCAAGCATCACAAGCACCAATATATCTACAGATGCATCGTGGGTACAACTTGAGAAGCAGGAAAATTCTCCTAGGCCAGCTGGGTTAGGAATATGCATTGAGGTGAAAGGTGATCAACAGTGTTCCCAGCTCTTCATCTTGGCTATCACGCCGTTGGTATCTTTGGTGCTACAAGCTGAAGCTTTCAGACTTCTACTCGCGATGAATCTGGCGGATATTCTTCTACTCGAAGAAGTTACTCTTGCCAAAGCTGCAACTAATCACAATATACAGGATGCCTCTGGTTATTGGGAAATCAGGCCACAACTAGTTATTGTATTCAATAGCAGCTCTTTTAATTATGACAGAATATATCATATCCCCAGGAGCTTGAATTTCAAGGATGATCACTATGCCAACATAGCTCTCAGGATTCATAATAGAACTTTCAGTTTTAGATGCTTGGCTAGCTCTGAAACAAATGTTGCTCGTTCACTTAGAAATGTATTCTCGGACCAAAGTGTTTCCATGTGCACGCTGCTCTATGTAAAGTGTTGTTAAGGTAACTAGATGATTGCCCGCGCGTTGCGGCGGGAGTTAGCAGCAACTAATTTATAATAGGGATTTCTATTTTCGTGCCCTCAGTTCCTTAGTTGTGCTCAGTTTTCCCCAGCTCCTTAGTTTTTCCTCAGTTTTCCCCAAGTGCTTGTTTGAAACCCGCAGAAGGCAGCTCAGACGGCAGGATTCCCGTTAAGTTGACCGCTCCGTGCTGACGTGTGGGGCCGCGTCATGTGGGCCCGCGTCGCGTGGGGCTGGTAGAAAGGGACCGCGTGGGACAGGACGAGATAGCGTTTGGTTGCACGTGAGCAGAGCTGGGTTTTGTCTCTCTCGGCCATTGGCATTTCCCTTTAACAAGACCTTTTCTGCCTCCTTCTCTCTGCCTTTTTTCACCTAATTAGTATCAAATCTAGAGAAGCTTGCATTTCTGTCTTTCTTCAATTATTATTTGTGCCTTTTGGCCCTCGTTGTTTGCCCAATATGGCAGCAAATCTAGTAGGGAGCCCAATCTAGTACTCCATCTAGTCCATATGTATGTAGTTAAATCTAGAAGCAAATCTACAGGGAATGTACGATAAATTCACAAGGTCATATAGTAGAATAGGGATAGATAATATAGATAATAAGCTGCATTCAGCAGCCAAACATAGTAGGGTTCGAGGTTCTTCACAAGAAGATGCAAGACCATCATACTAACAACATAACAACGAGGGATCCCTAGCTAACAACAAAGGGATCCCAACAACAAAATGGAGGAGGCAAAGAAGACACGTCTAGGACTCCGCCTACCCCATCTACCTCTGCCTCCACTTGTTGCTCCCCTTGGGAGCCTTGGGCTTGAGCGGAGGCATGCGCCCGCCGGAGATCTCCACCCGCTGGATGCTGCGGAGGTGCATGCCGAGCGCCAAGTGCTTCGCGCGGAAGGAGTTGGGGTTCACCGACGCGCCGACCTTGGGGTTGGTGTGGCCGATGTTCTCGGCATGCGTGAGGACGCAGTTGAAGTCAGTGCCGCCGAGCCTCCTAGTGCATAGGGGCACTCAGAGACACCCTTGGCGACGTCGAGGTAGGAGACGATCGGCCGACCCGCAGCCTCCGCAACACTGGCGAGTCTTGACGTCATGGTGCTCGCTGCCGTCCGCCGACGTCGCCGCTGACATTTGATCCATATCAAACGGGAATTTATTAGTGAATGAGTTGCAAACGTGCATGATAATAAAGTTAGGAAAAACAGAGGCAGCCTCAGTTAGAGTGGACACGATTATATGTCTACAGGGACGGTGTAAGCGAACCAAAGCTCATGCACAACAGATTTGTACACAGAAATGGTTCACTGAACCCTCCCTGTAAAAATCTGTGCCCACCGATTTATCATAGGCAAAGAAACAGATTTCAGATCTGAACTTGAACACATTCCAGATTATTTGCAAATTAAACGGTTGATATCTTTTGATTCGTGCATAAAATAACTGATTGAGATCCTATGATTACTTGCATAAATTAACCGATTGAGATCCCATTATTACTTGCATAAATTAACCGAACGGCCGAACCCCAAATCTTAAACGAAATCAAGGGGGGATCAAAGCAAAATGGAATAAAATCGACGCAAATATTAGCCCAATACTCATCCATCCACAGATTCATCTACACCAGCACAAATAGGGTTCAAAAAGGAATGGGGAACAAAAAAAGGAAGCAAACCGTAGTTACCTCGTTCCATGGGTCCTCTATGGAGGTGTCGTAGCGGTCCGGGGCGGGACGTACGGCACCGGCTCGTAGGGGTCCCATCCCGGCGGGATCTGGCCGCGACCGGCGGCAGCAGCCTCCGATGCACCGGCGGAGGCGGCGGCGACGTCCGTTGAGGGGACGGCGGCGACGTCCGTTGAGGGGACGGCGTCGAAGAGGGAGGCGTCGCGCTTGGAGCCGACGGCGCCGTGGACGATGGGATTGGCATTCTCCTTGTCCATCTCGCCGGTAGAGGAGAGGGAGAGGGAGAGGGTTTTTTGCTTTGGAGAAGATGATGGGACGTGAGAGAGGCGGCGTTGCGTAGGCGAGTGAGAGTGACAGAGATAGTGGGAGGAGGCGTCTAAAAAGGCAAGGGGTGGTTAATGCGACCCGCGTCCTACGCGTCCACCGCTGCACGTCTGCACGTCTTGGACTTCTGCAATGTGCCACGCGTCCACGATTGCACGTCTTCGACTTCTGCACCGCGACCGGCGTCTACGCGTCAACAATTGCACGTCTTTCATTTCTGCACCGCAACACGCGTCCTCGAGTCTAACTCGGAAATTTAGATATACTCAGGTATAACCTCGAGCATTATACTAGCATTTTTTGTGTGCTCAGTTTTCCCCTTGAGTGCTAATACTGGCTAGTGCAATATGCTCAGTTTTACCCTCAAGTAGTTGGTCAACAGACAGTCAACAAATGGGATTAACTAGTTAAATGAGTCATTTAATGTGCAAAAAATTCCGAAAAATAGTGGCACATACTCATGGAGTCTTTACCACAAATTGCCAGTTCTCAAAACATAGATAAGTCATAGATAAATCAAGTTTTACCACAAATTGCCACTTCTCAAAGGCCTTCTCAAATCACCTAGTAGCTATGAAGGTGCCTGGTTTTCCACAATAAGCCCTTCCCAAAACAGCTTTCCCCAAAACATACTTTGTCTAAATGAGGCCACAATTCTCACACTCATGTATATTTGTATTGCAAATAGTTTGAGATAGGCCAAGATGGGTTTTATTGTACAAAACACGCATTTTCCATTTTTTAAATCTCATATTTGAATCCCTTAGTCTGTTTTTTACATAGGTGCCCTTGGTTTCTTGATACTACTCAGTTTTGCCCTCTTCCTCCACAAATTCTCTCACACGTGCAACATTGCCCTGATTGGTCTAGCCCATGTCACGCGGATCGTGCCCGCCGACCGTTGATCGTATGATCTAACGGGCAGGATAACCCTCTCTCTCTGTCGGCGGTTACCTTCCACTCTCTAAGTATGCTAAAGGGCGGTTTTCTGTATTTATTTTCACGCGCTAAAAATTATAAACTCTTTTAGGCATTACTTTTCACCCAAAAAATGATAAACCATCACCGATTTGCTGTAGCCATAAATTTTCACGCAAAAAATGATAAACCGTCACCGATTTGTTGTAGCCATTAATTTTCACGAAAATCCCAAATGATAAACCATCACCGATTTGTTGTAGCCATTAATTTTCACGCAAAAAATGATAAACCATCACCGATTTGTTGTATCCATTACTTTTCACGCAAAAATTGATAGACCATTACCGATTTCTTGTAGCCATTACTATTCACGGTAAAAATGATAAACGAACCAATCTATCTATCTCTGTATTTGAGGTTTTGACCTGAAAACAAATGGGTATTATAAAGGGAAATAAAAGTTCAAAAAATGTAAAAACGAAACAATCTACCTATCTTTGTATAGAAGATCGTCTGTATGATTTTTGAGGTCATTTAGAGAAGGTAGAAAAAAATCCCTTTTGAGAAGGTCGAAAAAACCTAACTTGTTACAAAAGCTGGTTTCAGTGAGACCTAACCAAATTTGGCATACATTATGCCATATCTATAACAACAAGGAATATCTAAAAGGGAAAGTTTCACAAAATTTGAAATTTATGGCGAAAATGATGCCATACATGATGCTGTTTTTCGAGGTTTTGACCTGAAAATCAATTGGATATTATAAAGGGAAATAAAAAGTTCGAAAAATATAAAAACGAAACAATCTATCTATCTATGTATAGAAGATCAGCTGTATGAAATTTGAGGTCATTTAGAGGAGGTAGAATAAATCACCTTGTTAGAAAAGCTGGTTTCAGTGAGACGAAACGGCATGCGTTTAAGCAAAGTGATTTTTTCGAACATCTCCAAATGATCCCAAATTTGCCATACATGATGCCATACGTGTAACAACAAGGAACCCTATCTAAAAAGTGTCAAAAAAGTTTGCCCAACCGTATAGCTCTATCAAAAAGAACCTCACCATGGCGCTAGTATAATTTTGGGCTTAGTTACAAACTTTCGTTACCTAACCTTCAACACGAAACTTGTTTCAAATCACTTTTGGCGTACAAGAAACAAATCCCTCTTTGATTCGAGCACCACAGCCTCCAAACTTTGCCGATGCCGATATCGGCATGGTCAGAACGGCTATGCTCGACGCCACTGCTAGGTCACCGTCGGGATGCACCCTCAATCCCGTCCCCTCATTCGATCACTGACACACCAGAGATACCGCCGAGGTCAATGCCGAACGTACATACTGATGCTAATGCCGAACATGCATCCACGCCGACGTGGGCACGGCCACGCCGCCCCGCTATGCTGGACGCCACAGACCACCGCGAGGTCTTTCCCTTCGCCACCACACTCTTCTAGCACCCATCTATACACGCCAGAAAGGAGAGACACTAGTTTTCTCTACATTGCTCGCGTTCGTGTCGGACACGGTCAGTCAAAGTTTTGAGGTAGTCGTTGATGTCGTCGACCATTTCTTCTCTTCTTTGCATGGTTAAACGCGTCTAGTTCATATCTATCTAATGCGTCTGGTCTCGCCTCATGCAGTTCTTTGTGGACATCGATCTCATCTCGGCACCCCGCAGGCCACCTCCTCCGTGCCATCGCTGTAGAGCTCCGTTTAAAAATCTATTCCTACCCGTGTATTGCCCCTTGTATCAGCACCATGGCCCACTTGTCATTCGATATACCGAAGCCCCACTCGTGCGTGTTTTGGTCAGGGATACAGCGATGCTTACGGTCAAACAAAGATGGATGGTCTGACGTGTCTTTGCGGGCTCTACGTGGCCCCACTAGTCAGAAGATAACGGTCAACCGTCGGGCAACCGGCCGTTATAGCATCTGTGATGGTTTCAGACAAGGTCTTGGGGAAAACTGAGGAAAAACTAAGGAGCTGGGGAAAACTGAGCACAACTAAGGAACCGAGGGCACGAAAATAGAAATCCCTTTATAATATTGTAAATTTAGGATATATGAGACTCCTATATTAAATCAGGTTAAGCACATTATAATCGTATTGAATAGCAATGAGTCCGTCATTGCTTTGTACTTTCAGAATAGGTCCACACTATGAAAATATGATTTTTGAAAATATTGTCAGCTATCAATAATAACATAGTGAAACGGTGACTCCACAAAGGATCAATTGTTAGGGAAACTGATATGAGGCTGATGCTCATACCAATTGATTCACTTCCAGACCTCTTCATTCTATAACATTTTGACATTTTTTCGATAAAGGGCGCTTCATTACTCAAAATATTCAAACATTACATCCAACCTCTGCATAATTAAGATGCACACAGCCGTTCGAGTATCAAGTTTGAACAAATAAAATATAAAAATCGATCTAAAGAGCCAAACTAGACTATGCTTCGTTGGCTTCAATCTGCCTAAAATGCAGTCACCCATGTTGGGAAATAAACTCCTTGACCGTGTTCTCCAACTGTGTAAACACCTCCATAAAGAGGTCTCGGTCCTCCAAACGCTGAAGTGGTGACCATGAACGGAACAAAGTCGTACATCGGTAAATGACCTGCATGAGACAAGAATTCTTGTCATTGAAAACCTTGTCATTTCTACATAGCCATAGCGTCCATACGACAGCAATCGCGCCCACTCTGATAAGCGTTTTATACCTAGTATCTACCCCATTTAGCCAATTGCCAAATATATCTGCAACGCTACGAGGCGGATATAAGGTAGAACCCATCTGAATGATTGACCATATAGATCTAGCAAACCTACAGTTGAAAAAGGTGTTTTATTGTCTCATCTTGATGACAGAAAATACATTTCTTACAACCGTGCCAGTTGCGTTTAACATGGTTGTCTTTGGTTAAAATCACCCCGCGACGAAGGTACCATGCAAAAACTTTCATCTTCAGTGGTATCTTCATCTTCCAAATGTATTTATTATTGATAACCGGTTGACTAGGAATGGTGAGCGCCCTGTACAATGAATTGACCGAGAAAACACCGTTCTTGGTGAGATTCCATCTAAATTCATCAGTCCCCTGGGATAATTGAATTGAAGCTAACCTCTGTAGCAATTCATTCCAACTAGTGAGCCGGGGGCCAATTAGGTCACGCCTGGAAGTCATGGAGGGAGGAGAAGTTTCCATAACCTTCTGTAAGGTGTCTCCCTTATAACGAACAATATTGTATAAAGCTGGATATTGTTCCCAAAGAGTGGTTGTTCCCAACCATCTATCTTCCTAGAACCTAATCTTCGCCCCATTCTTTATGGAGAACGAACCAAAAGGGAAAAAAGTGCTTCTTAGTGTCATAATGCCACCCCAAAAGTGAGAGTCCCCGGGTTTCCAATATACCCGAGATAACGCTTTTGAGCCCACATACTTTTTCCTTAAAAATTGTTGCCATATACCATCCCCAGTTAATAACCTGGTCAGCCATTTTCCTAGCAAAGCCCTATTCTTAAGTTCAAGATCATGAACACCAAGTCCACCTTGATCTTTTGGATGGCATACCACACTCCATTTAGTTAACCGATATTTCTTCTTCTCGCTGTCCCCTTGCCAAAAGAATTTTGAGCGTAGATAATCTAATCTATTCAAGATTCTTTTGGGTAGATGGAAGAAAGATATCATATAGAGTACCATATTCGTAAGTACTGCAGTTATGAGAACTAATCTCCCCCAAGGGATAGCGGTTTTCCTCAACGATTTTCCACTCCGCCAACGTCAGTCTCTGATAATGAATTGGAATACCAAGATAGTTGATCAGACAGGAGCCAAGACCACATCCGAACAAGTCGGCATAAAGGTTGGCATCGTCATTGGCCTCACCTAAAAAGAACAGTTCACTTTTATGGAAATTAATTTTGAGACCAGACAATTGCTCGAATGTCGTTAGAATTAACTTCAGATTTCGAGCTTTTTCCAAGTTGTGTTCCATAAAAAGAATTGTGTCATCGGCATACTGAAGGATAGATAATCCACCATCTACAAGATGAGGTACTACCCCTTCAATCTGAGCATCAATCTTCGCACACTCAATTATAATAGCAAGCATATCCGCCACAATGTTAAATAATATTGGAGAAAGGGGATCCCCTTACCTCAAACCTTTTTTCGTCTAGAAGTATTGGCCAATATCATCATTGACCTTAATGGCCACACTTCCACTGAAAACAAAGTTATTTATAAGAGCGCACCACTCATCTGAAAAACCTTTCATCCTGAGTATTTGTTGAAGAAAAGACCATTTAACTTTATCATAAGCTTTCTAAAAATCGATCTTGAGAATAACACCATTCGGTTTTTTCCGTTGCATCTCATAGACTGTTTCATGCAAAGCGACAACACCATCTAGGATATGTCTACCTTGCATAAACGCAGTTTGGAACGGACGGACGACATGCTCTGTCACTGAATTAAGTCTAATCGTAGCGACTTTGGTAAAGATTTAAAACACACATTAAGTAGACATATAGGTCTGAACTGTTGAATACGTTCCGCATCAGTAATCTTTGGTAAAAGAATAATCTCACCAAAATTTATACGGAACAAATCCAGTTGACCCGCATGGAGCTCCCTGAAAAGCTTCACTCATCTATGGTATCCCACTATGCAGTTCGATTTACAAGATCTTTTTGGAATAAATGTGAATGCAGACACTTTTGCACAATTGGAAGTACCATTTCTGATAAAGAAATTTATGACATTATTAAGGACCTGCCCAATGACAAATCTCCAGGACCTGATGGATTCAATAACGATTTTTTCAAGAATTGTTGGTCAATTATTGGTCCAGATGTGAAAGACATGATAAGAGCTTTCTATGAGGGTAATATAAACTTGGAGAGTATCAACTCCTCATACATTACTTTAATATCAAAAATTGACACTCCTTTGCTTCCAGGAGATTTCAGACCTATATCCTTGCTAAATATTGTGCTTAAGATTATCACCAAGCTTTTAGCAAATAGATTGCAGAAGATCATTCTTCAACTAGTGCACAAGAATCAATATGGTTTTCTTAAGCAAAGATCTATTCAGGACCGCCTGGGATGGGCTTTTGAATATCTCTTCCAGTGTCATAAATCAAAAGAGGAGATTGTCATTCTCAAGTTAGACTTTGAAAAGGCTTTTGATAAGATTGAGCATAATACAATTCTGGAAATCCTGAAAGCTAGGGGGTTTGGGGAAAGATGGATTAAATGGATTCAGCTAATTCTTAGTTCTGGAACTTCTGCTATTCTCCTAAATGGAACTCCTGGAAAGAAATTCTATTGTAAAAGAGGGGTTAGACAAGGTGATCCTATCTCCCCTCTTCTTTTTGTGCTAGCAGCAGATCTTCTTCAGACCATCTTGAACAAAGCTATGACACAAGGCTTAATTGACAAACCAATTCCTTCACCTGCCTGTCCTGACTTTCCAATTGTGCAATATGCTGATGACACTCTGGAAATTATGAAGGCAGATGCCAGAAACCTTATCTGCCTTAAAGCTTTGCTACAAACTTTTGCTGATTCCACTGGGCTGAAAGTAAATTACAATAAATCAAATATGATACACATAAATTTGAGTGAGGAAAGGCTTAATCATCTGTCTGCAACAATTAATTGTAAAAAAGGATCCCTTCCTTTCACTTATCTTGGACTTCCTTTAAGTATTGTTAAACCTTTTATGGAGCATTTCTTACCCATTGTTCAAAGAACACAAGCAAGGCTAGGAGGGATTGCAGATTTCTTAAACTATGGAGGAAAGTTGCAGTTGGTTAAATCAGTCCTGGCTTCCATGCCAATTTTCTTCATGTGTTGCTTTGATGTACCTATGGCAATAAAGGAGCAAGTGGTGAAGTACATGAGGCATTGTTTATGGAGAAAGAAAAATCCTGATGTCCAAGCAAATGGCTCTGCTCTTATAGCATGGAAAAAAATTTGCAGGCCTAAAGAACAAGGTGGTTTAGGTGTGCTCAATCTAGACATACAAAATAAAGCTCTCATGTTAAAGAATCTGCACAAATTCTTCAATAGTCATGATATCCCTTGGGTGAACTTAATCAGAAAAGCCTATTACTCAAATGACAATATTCGCACACACAAGTCGGATGCCTCTTTCTGGTGGAAATCACATCTTAAGTTGCTCGACATTTACAAATCTATGGCCAGATGTAATATTGGAGATGGGAAAACTGTAAACTTCTGGACTGATCTTTGAGAACATAATTGTTTACAACAAAAATTCCCTCATCTCATAACTTTTGCCAAACACACTGATTGGTCTGTGGCAAAGGTTGTCAATACAGAGTATCTGGAAGATCTTTTTCATCTGCCTCTCTCCCGGCAGGCTTATGTGGAGTTTCAGAGTTTGGAAATTTTATGCCAAAGTACTCTCACAATCATACAAGAAGGAAATCTGGATAATTGGACATACATTTGGGGGAGTGCAGAATTTTCTTCACAAAGAGCTTATAAAGCAATGATTGGATCCATTCCAACACCAAAGATCTTTACCTCAATTTGGGAGTCTTCTTGTCAAGCAAAGCATAAGTTCTTCTTTTGGTTACTACTTCATGACAGATTAAATACAAGAAATCTTTTGAGAAGAAAGAACTTTCAGTTACAATCTCATAATTGTGTGGTAAGAAACTGCAATACAGAAGAAACACTTGTGCATATTTTCTGGGCATGTCATTTGCAGACCAATGCTGGGATTTTGTATGCCCGCAACGAAATAAGAGATTATCAATACTGGAGGCTTTAGAGGAAATGAAAAAAAAGGATTAATCTACCTTTTGCTATGGAGATCATTATGCTGTCAGCTTGGGGCATTTGGATTATCAGAAATAACAAAGTTTTTAAAGACCAGAATGCGGACTTCGCTAGTTGGTGATACGTCTCCGACGTATCGATAATTTCTTATGTTCCATGCCACATTATTGATGTTATCTACATGTTTTATGCACACTTTATGTCATATTCGTGCATTTTCTGGAACTAACCTATTAACAAGATGCCGAAGTGCCAGTTGCTATTTTCTTCTGTTTTTGGTTTCAGAAATCCTAGTAACGAAATATTCTCGGAATTGGACGAAATCAACGCCCAGGGTCCTATTTTGCCACGAAGCTTCCAGAAGACCGAAGAGGAGACGAAGTGGGGCCACGAGGTGGCCAGACTACAGGGCGGCGCGGCCCAAGCCCTGGCCGCGCCGGCCTGTAGTGTGGGCCCCTCGTGCCCCATCCTGACCTGCCCTTCCGCCTACTTAAAGCCTCCGTCGCGAAACCCCCAGTACCGAGAGCCACGATACGGAAAACCTCCAGGGACGCCGCCGCCGCCGATCCCATCTCGGGGGATCCAGGAGATCACCTCCGGCACCCTGCCGGAGAGGGGATTCATCTCCCGGAGGACTCTACGCCGCCATGGTCGCCTCCGGAGTGATGTGTGAGTAGTCTACCCCTGGACTATGGGTCCATAGCAGTAGCTAGATGGTTGTCTTCTCCCCATTGTGCTTCATTGTCGGATCTTGTGAGCTGCCTAACATGATCAAGATCATCTATCTGTAATTCTATATGTTGCGTTTGTTGGGATCCGATGAATAGAGAATACTTGTTATGTTGATTATCAAAGTTATGTCTATGTGTTGTTTATGATCTTGCATGCTCTCCGTTACTAGTAGATGCTCTAGCCAAGTAGATGCTTGTAACTCCAAGAGGGAGTATTTATGCTCGATAGTGGGTTCATGCCTGCATTGACACCTGGGACAGTGACAAAAAGTTCTAAGGTTGTGTTGTGCTGTTGCCACTAGGGATAAAACATTGATGCTATGTCTAAGGATGTAGTTGTTGATTACATTACGCACCATACTTAATGCAATTGTCTGTTGCTTTGCAACTTAATACTGGAGGGGGTTCGGATGATAACCTGAAGGTGGACTTTTTAGGCATAGATGCAGTTGGATGGCGGTCTATGTATTTTGTCGTAATGCCCAATTAAATCTCACTATACTCATCATAATATGTATGTGCATGGTCATGCCCTCTTTATTTGTCAATTGCCCAACTGTAATTTGTTCACCCAACATGATGTTTATCTTATGGGAGAGACACCTCTAGTGAACTGTGGACCCCGGTCCAATTCTATACCTTGAAATACAATCCCATCGCAATACTTGTTCTACTGTTTTCTCGCAAACAATCATCTTCCACACAATACGGTTAATCCTTTGTTACAGCAAGCCGGTGAGATTGACAACCTCACTGTTTCGTTGGGGCAAAGTACTTTGGTTGTGTTGTGCAGGTTCCACGTTGGCGCCGGAATCTCTGGTGTTGCGCCGCACTACATCCCGCCGCCATCAACCTTCAACGTGCTTCTTGGCTCCTCCTGGTTCGATAAACCTTGGTTTCTTTCTGAGGGAAAACTTGCTGCTGTGCGCATCATACCTTCCTCTTGGGGTTCCCAACGAACGTGTGAGTTACACGCCATCAAGCTCTTTTTCTGGCGCCGTTGCCGGGGAGATCAAGACACGCTGCAAGGGGAGTCTCCACATCCCAATCTCTTTACTTTTCTTTTTTCTTGCTTAGTTTTATTTACTACTTTGTTTGCTGCACTAAATCAAAATACAAAAAAATTAGTTGCTAGTTTTACTTTATTTGCTATCTTGTTTGCTATATCAAAAACACAAAAAAAATTAGCTACTTGCATTTATTTTACTTGATTCATCATGTTTCCTTTTAATTTTACCACAAAAGACATACCGGTAGGACGTGGGTCTATAGTTGGAAGAAATAATATAGAAGAATTTTTCAATCATGTTAGTACCATTGAAAATTTTGAAGATAGACACTTGGTAGACCTTGCGCCTACTTATGAAATTGCTGCTGCGCATTTAGTTCGCCTGTTGGAAACTAAATTTGTTAATCTTAATCCTATAATCCAACACATGTTTCTCACACTTGGTGATATGGAAGAAGGGGAAAAGAAAGATTTTGTTTTAGAAACCCTTCTTAGAGAATTTGGTGGAATAGCGAGAGAAGCTAGAAAAGTCTTCACTAAATATAATATGCTAGGCTCTTATACCAACTTTGCCAGTACCCTTGAGAAGATGGAAAAGGATAGACAAAAGTACACTAATGAAGTTAATTATGAGGGGGATATTAAAACATCAATACCTTGCAAGCTCTTGGGAATGTGTGAGGCACTAGAAAAGAATTTTGATTGGATTGTTCCTGAAGATTTGTTTGATGAGAGTAGCAAGCCCAAGACTAATGAAAAGGGAGCCTCTGAAACTCACATAGAAAATATAGTATGCATAGTTGAGAAAACTCCGAACCCCGCTGTAGAAGTACCACCCTTCGATAATACTTGGTACACACTTTCTGCGCCTAGCTGAAAGGCGTTAAAGAAAAGTGCTTATGGGAGACAACCCATGTTTTTACCTACAGTACTTTGTTTTTATTTTGTGTCTTGGAAGTTGTTTACTACTGTAGCAACCTCTCCTTATCTTAGTTTTGTGTTTTGTTGTGCCAAGTAAAGTCGTTGATAGAAAAGTTCATACTAGATTTGGATTACTGCACAGTTTCAGATTTCTTTGCTGTCACGAATTCCGACCTGCCTCCCTGTAGGTAGCTCAGAAAATTATGCCAATTTACGTGCGTGATCCTCAGATATGTACGCAATTTTCATTCAATTTGAGAATTTTCATTTGAGCAAGTCTGGTGCCTCGATAAAATTCGTCAATACGAACTGTTCTGTTTTGACAGATTCTGCCTTTTATTTCGCATTGCCTCTTTTGCTATGTTGGATGAATTTCTTTGATCCATTAATGTCCAGTAGCTTTATGCAATGTCCAGAAGTGCTAAGAATGATTGTGTCACCTCTGAACATGTTAATTTTTATTGTCACTAACCCTCTAATGAGTTGTTCTAAGTTTGGTGTGGAGGAAGTTTTCAAGGATCAAGAGAGGAGTATGATGCAACATGATCAAGGGGAGTGAAAGCTCTAAGCTTGGGGATGCCCCGGTGGTTCACCCCTGCATATATCAAGAAGACTCAAGCATCTAAGCTTGGGGATGCCCAAGGCATCCCCTTCTTCATCGACAACATTATCAGGTTCCTCCCCTGAAACTATATTTTTATTCCGTCACACCTTATGTGCTTTGCTTGGAGCGTCGGTTTGTTTTTGTTTTTTGTTTTGTTTGAATAAAATGGATCCTAGCATTCACTTTATGGGAGAGAGACACGCTCCGCTGTAGCATATGGACAAGTATGTCCTTAGTTTCTACTCATAGTATTCATGGCGAAGTTTCTTCTTCGTTAAATTGTTATATGGTTGGAATTGGAAAATGATACATGTAGTAATTGCTATAATGTCTTGGGTAATGTGATACTTGGCAATTGTTGTGCTCATGATTAAGCTCTTGCATCATATGCTTTGCACCCATTAATGAAGAAATACATAGAGCATGCTAAAATTTGGTTTGCATATTTGGTTTCTCTAAGGTCTAGATAATTTCTAGTATTGAGTTTGAACAACAAGGAAGACGGTGTAGAGTCTTATAATGTTTACAATATGTCTTTTATGTGAGTTTTGCTGCACCGGTTCATCCTTGTGTTTGTTTCAAATAAGCCTTGCTAGCCTAAACCTTGTATCGTGAGGGAATACTTCTCATGCATCCAAAATACTTGAGCCAACCACTATGCCATTTGTGTCCACCATACCTACCTACTACATGGTATTTTCCGCCATTCCAAAGTAAATTGCTTGAGTGCTACCTTTAAAATTCCATCATTCACTTTGCAATATATAGCTCATGGGACAAATAGCTTAAAAACTATTGTGGTATTGAATATGTAATTATGCACTTTATCTCTTATTAAATTGCTTGTTGTGCGATAACCATGTTCACTGGGGACGCCATCAACTACTCTTTGTTGAATTTCATGTGAGTTGCTATGCATGTTCGTCTTGTCTGAAGTAAGAGCGATCTACCACCTTATGGTTAAGCATGCATATTGTTAGAGAAGAACATTGGGCCGCTAACTAAAGCCATGATCCATGGTGGAAGTTTCAGTTTTGGACATATATCCTCAATCTCAAATGAGAAAATTATTAATTGTTGTTACATGCTTATGCATAAAAGAGGAGTCCATTATCTGTTGTCTATGTTGTCCCGGTATGGATGTCTAAGTTGAGAATAATCAATAGCGAGAAATCCAATGCGAGCTTTCTCCTTAGACCTTTGTACAGGCGGCATAGAGGTACCCCTTTGTGACACTTGGTTAAAACATGTGCATTGTGATGATCCGGTAGTCCAAGCTAATTAGGACAAGGTGCGGACACTATTAGTATACTATGCATGAGGCTTGCAACTTGTAAGATATAATTTACATGATACATATGCTTTATTACTACCGTTGACAAAATTGTTTCATGTTTTCAAAATCAAAGCTCTAGCACAAATATAGCAATCGATGCTTTTCCTCTATGAGGACCATTCTTTTACTTTCAATGTTGAGTCAGTTCACCTATTTCCCTTCACCTCAAGAAGCAAACACTTGTGTGAACTGTGCATTGATTCCTACATACTTGCTTATTGCACTTATTATATTACTCTATGTTGACAATATCCATGAGATATACATGTTACAAGTTGAAAGCAACCGCTGAAACTTAATTTTCCTTTGTGTTGCTTCAATGCCTTTACTATGAATTATTGCTTTATGAGTTAACTCTTATGCAAGACTTATTGATGCTTGTCTTGAAGTGCTATTCATCAAAAGTCTTTGCTTTATGATTCACTTGTTTACTCATGTCATATACATTGTTTTGATCGCTGCATTCACTACATATGCTTTACAAATAGTATGATCAAGGTTATGATGGCATGTCACTCCAGAAATTATCTGTGTTATCGTTTTACCTGCTCGGGACGAGCAGAACTAAGCTTGGGGATGCTGATACGTCTCCGACGTATCGATAATTTCTTATGTTCCATGCCACATTATTGATGTTATCTACATGTTTTATGCACACTTTATGTCATATTCGTGCATTTTCTGGAACTAACCTATTAACAAGATGCCGAAGTGCCGATTCTTTGTTTTCTGCTGTTTTTGGTTTCAGAAATCCTAGTAACGAAATATTCTCGGAATTGGACGAAATCAACGCCCAGGGTCCTATTTTGCCACGAAGCTTCCAGAAGACTGAAGAGGAGACGAAGTGGGGCCACGAGGTGGCCAGACTACAGGGCGGCGCGGCCCAAGCCCTGGCCGCGCCGGCCTGTAGTGTGGGCCCCTCGTGCCCCATCCTGACCTGCCCTTCCGCCTACTTAAAGCCTCCGTCGCGAAACCCCCAGTACCGAGAGCCACGATACGGAAAACCTTCCAGAGACGCCGCCGCCGCCGATCCCATCTCGGGGGATCCAGGAGATCGCCTCCGGCACCCTGCCGGAGAGGGGATTCATCTCCCGGAGGACTCTACGCCGCCATGGTCGCCTCCGGAGTGATGTGTGAGTAGTCTACCCCTGGACTATGGGTCCATAGCAGTAGCTAGATGGTTGTCTTCTCCCCATTGTGCTTCATTGTCGGATCTTGTGAGCTGCCTAACATGATCAATATCATCTATCTGTAATTCTATATGTTGCGTTTGTTGGGATCCGATGAATAGAGAATACTTGTTATGTTGATTATCAAAGTTATGTCTATGTGTTGTTTATGATCTTGCATGCTCTCCGTTACTAGTAGATGCTCTGGCCAAGTAGATGCTTGTAACTCCAAGAGGGAGTATTTATGCTCGATAGTGGGTTCATGCTCGCATTGACACCGGGACAAAGGATGAAAGTTCTAAGGTTGTGTTGTGCTGTTGCCACTAGGGATAAAACATTGATGCTATGTCTAAGGATGTAGTTGTTGATTACATTACGCACCATACTTAATGCAATTGTCTGTTGCTTTGCAACTTAATACTGGAGGGGGTTCGGATGATAACCTGAAGGTGGACTTTTTAGGCATAGATGCAGTTGGATGGCGGTCTATGTACTTTGTCGTAATGCCCAATTAAATCTCACTATACTCATCATAATATGTATGTGCATGGTCATGCCCTCTTTATTTGTCAATTGCCCAACTGTAATTTGTTCACCCAACATGCTGTTTATCTTATGGGAGAGACACCTCTAGTGAACTGTGGACCCCGGTCCAATTCTCTATACTGAAATACAATCTACTGCAATACTTGTTCTACTGTTTTCTGCAAACAATCATCTTCCACACAATACGGTTAATCCTTTGTTACAGCAAGCCGGTGAGATTGATAACCTCACTGTTTCGTTGGGGCAAAGTACTTTGGTTGTGTTGTGCAGGTTCCACGTTGGCGCCGGAATCTCTGGTGTTGCGCCGCACTACATCCCGCCGCCATCAACCTTCAACGTGCTTCTTGGCTCCTCCTGGTTCGATAAACCTTGGTTTCTTTCTGAGGGAAAACTTGCTGCTGTGCGCATCATACCTTCCTCTTGGGGTTCCCAACGAACGTGTGAGTTACACGCCATCAGTTGGAAAGC
Organism: Lolium perenne; assembly: GCF_019359855.2. Lineage (NCBI taxonomy): Eukaryota > Viridiplantae > Streptophyta > Magnoliopsida > Poales > Poaceae > Lolium > Lolium perenne. Next base: position 187,608,928 of record NC_067245.2, read on the forward strand.
TATATTCTATCAAGAACTGAGGCTGCTAGTACATAGAATGAAGAAAAAAACACTTATCTCTCTTCAAGGATTGGATTCAGACTCTTACATAGTTTCTTTGTTGTCTTTTTTTGTTCTTTTCTTTTTTTCTTTTCTTCTTTTAGAGAGTTTCTCACTCTCTCTTTGTATTCAGTACTCTGTTCTTTCCTTATTATAAATAATAAAAATTGTAGTGGTTTTTACCCACTGTTTTACCTCAAAAAAAAGCTTCACTAAATCATGCTTTATAATATCCCAGAAAGATTGATAAAATTCTGCAGGAAACCCATCAGGTCCTGGTGTCTTATTGTGCTCCATTTGAAAAACCGCCTTTCTTATCTCCTCCTCGGAAAAAGGAGCCACAAGAAAATCATTTTCCTCTGGAGACACTTGGGGAATATCCGCAATCCTGGATTCATCCATGGATATATCAGATTCCTCGGGTGCGCCAAACAATCCTTTATAATACGATGTCATATAAGACTTCAGCTGCTCATGACCTCCGATCATGCCCTCCTCTTGTACTAGAAAATGAATGGGTTTCTTTCTATGTCTACCATTAGCGAGACTATGAAAGTATCTCGTATTCGAATCTCCTTCCAACAGAAATTGGGCCTTAGATCTCTGGTACCATTTGAGTTTCTCCTCACGAAGTAAGCCAGCCAACTTTGCATTATATTGACTTTTGAGTTCAATCTCATGCGTTGTCAATGGCCTTACCTCAGCAATAGCCTCCAGATCATCAATATTAGATGAAGGCTGAGCTTCTCTTTTTTTAGCAGCCCAGTCATATGTCTAGACCACCCCCTAAGGTATTTACGCACCGAACGTAGTTTGTTATTCCACCTTAGAATGGGGGTGTTCCAAGCGATAGGCTTATCCCAAATAAATTTAATCATATCCGAAAACCCTTCTCTGCATAGCCATCCCAACTTAAATTTGAATGGGCATTTACGCGGCGGGGTTAGGTTCCCAGTGGATAATAAAATAGAAGCATGATCTGACAAATCTTATATCCAAGGAAGAGCCCGTACTGAGACTAGTGGGAATTTTGATTCTCAATCTGAGTCCATGAGTACACGGTCCAGCTTCTCATATGTAGGCTCTGGGAGACTATTTTCCTAGGCGAATTGTCTTCCAACCATCGATATCTCTCTCAAGTCCAAACTTTCTATGACAGCATTGAATAAGAAAGGCCAATGGTTGTCAAATATGCCCCTACTTTTCTCCTCCGAGTATCTAAGCAAATTGAAATCCCCTCCTATAATAATAGGATATGGGTTATCTTTTGCTAGATTGACCAACTCGTGGAGAAAAGCAGGCTTGGCCCTATCCTGAGCAGCTCCATAAACGGACACCAAACTCCAAATGAAATTATCATATTTATTCCGGATGTGAAGTTTTATATGAAAATCACCCCCAGAATTATATAAAATCTCCATAGTTGAAGCTCAGACACCAATTAAAAGGCCACCAGAACTACCCCGAGGCGGGCAGGATACCCAAACAAAGTCCTCCCCGCCTGAAAGGCGATTTACAAAACTTGTTGGGTAGTTCCTCTTACCCGTCTCAGAAATAGCGACAAAATCTAAGACATGTTCCTTAATGTTTTCCGCAATGTATAAATGTTTAGACAAGTCTTTTAGACCTCTGCTATTTTTAAACATGCCATTCATTTAGAAAATATCAAATATTTTTTCACTTTGGCATTTTTATTTGGCTAAGCATTACGCTTAATGGAGGAGGTTCCGGATTTCCGTTCCGTTGCCTGTAGTTCAAAACATGAACCAAACACATCTTCATCCAAACCCACCTCCGATACCTCACCGACAAGATGCGAGAGAAGCTGGCCGTCTGAGACGGCGTACACATCCTCATCATCTTCGTGAGATAAAGAAAGATCTGGCTTGCTAGGAGACACAGGAGCGACTTTTAATCTGTCGAACTCCATCCGTCTCAAAGCGGAAGCCCAAACAGAAATAGTACTAGCAGAATTCCCCAATGAAAGACCCACATTATTTAAATTAGCGGCAATAAATGGTGTTGGGAATGCTAGAAAATACTTAGAACTGTGGGACGTACCGGCAAAGTCGAGGTTCGCCTCTGCCTTGCGCCTCATCGCCTTCGCCAACGTATCTTTGTCCGTGGCTAACACCCCATCATGGTTGACACCATGATGGGTGCTCCGTCAAGATGGCGTGGGTGGGGGCATAGGACCCCCCTACGTCCCGCCCGACCCAGGCCGGCAGAGAGCCCCGGAGCCTCCTGGTCCGCTGGGCGACGTGCAGGGATGGGCAAAGTCGACGTAGACCCACCCAGGCTGCCGCCCAAGGTATGCCCCGCCACTGTGACATCCGCAGTAGTAGGTGCCGGCATCGCGTCATCAGGGCCGCGTGCAGGGGTGAGCAAGGTCGACGTAGACCCACCCCCGCTGCCTCCCAAGGCCTGCCCCGCCATGTCACAACCCGCAACAGCACGTGCCGGCGCCGCAACACCCGGCAAGGGAATGCCATCCGACGCCAGCTGCACCACCGGGCTCCCCCCGGCAGCAGCCCAGAGCGGCTGCACGTCCACCGCCTCCAACATGCCGGCCCGGCCAGCAGCATGGGATGGGTGGTGCACCGGTGGCAAGGTGCACCTCCCATCCCGTGAAGACGAACAAACGACCCTAGGGGAGGGCGGTGTCGGAGTAGACCCTCCCCAAAGACTGGCCTGCACAACTGGAGGAGTCGAAGAAGAGCTCTCCCGACCTCCACTACCCGGTAACCCTCTCGAGGATAGTGGTCGTGTAGCGTCCCCTCGACGAGGTGCCGGTGAAGGTGAAATAGCTGGAGACGACGCAGCAGACGCCCGCCTAGCAGACGCTGGAGTAACACGACCGATGGTGAACAACCTGCCCCTCGCCGGTCTGTCCGAGCGTGGATGGTCTGACGGTGGTGAAGCAGAACTCGCTCCCTCTATAGCCAAGCGCAACTCCTCCGCAAAGATCCTCGGACTAGCACCCGACTGCACTGCCACCTCCAACGACGGACTAGTAACTCGAAGCTTTGCCACAATCTCAATGGCACGAGGCGTCTGCGGGTTTGAATTAAAAGGGGCCACCGCGAAATGAGTAACCGCCTTATTCACCGACCAGGTCGCGGCTGTCCCATTCCCTCGTGACTGAGTAGCAGGAGCCTCAGCAGCTGGAGGGGCAGCAACAGGAGGAGCAGCAACTGTAGGCTCAGGAGTATCCATGGCATCATCTCATCCATCTCCAGGGCCATCGCCCGCATCATCAGAATCATCCTTTTTAACCCAAATCTCCAGAACAAAATCCGGCTCTAGCACAAAGTTAGCGGGCTCCCTGCAGAAATGAAACACATACGACTTGAACTTAATGACCGCATCAGCAACAACACTCGGCAAAGCATCATCTGTAGGTTTTCCCAACACCTTCAGATTGACCATTGCCACCTGGATACGAATAAGAGCTCGGCGCCTCGGACTAGTGAGATCAACATCAATATTCTTGCCAAGAAGAGAACCAACAGCCCACAAACCAAGAAAGTGACGAAGAGAGTGAGGAACTCCCTCAACGTGCAGCCAGACCTTCTCCAACTCATGTTTGTGTGGCACCTCCGTCGACTGCCAAGCTGACACTGACATAGATGTGGCAAAGGAAGGCACACCGACCTGGATCCCATCCAATCTGTCCAAGTCCTCAAAAGAAGGCACCGAAACCAGAAACTGCATATTCGCAAGAGGTATTGCTTCCCATTTCCAGCTCAGACTTGGTGAGCAACGCCGTGACACCTGCTTGGAAATCACCTAAGTCGGAACCTCATTCCCCGAAACCATCACGAGAGCAATAGAAGTCTGGCTCGGTGTGAGATCATCATGTATCACAGAATCAGGGAAAGCAGTGAAGTAAATCTCCAGAAGACCAGTACCACAAACAAACACTGAAGGCCTGGGCATCTTCAGAATAGGACATCGAACCGTAGGATGAGCTTTCTTGTCACATATATAACAGTAATGCTTGACCTTGCAGTAGTAACAAAACATTTCCAGCAACAATTGCCTTTCTTAGGCCTCCCTCCAGCCTTCACCATCTCAACATTGTCCGGGGCGGCCGTCATCTGACCCTGAGGATGCACTAGCGTAGCCATCCCGGTCAACTGCCCAGGAGTACCGGATTGAGGTGGCAACCCTGGCGGAGCCGAAAGCTGCTGAAACTGAGAGTGTGCAGCCACCTGCTGGAACCGAGCCTGAGGCTGGTACTGAGACTGCTGAGAGTAGGTCGACGACACATAAGGGTACTGGTACATCTGAGGCTGACCCTGCATATGCGAGAACTGACCCTGCGGCACCATCCCCTGCTGCTGGCTAGCCTGAGAAAACCCCTGAACACCCTGACCCTGGGAAGAACACCCTGACCCTGGGAAGAACCCCCTGTAGCTCGACAGCCAGGGCAACCTTCTTATTCGGCCTAGGGGCAGCGCCAGCTGCACCTTGCGGCTGCAGAAGGCCAGCGGGAAACTACTGCTGCACCATCGGCGGACGGAAGGGACCCCGAGGAGCCCCACCCTGGAAACTTCGGCCCTGCCCATAGACTGCAGGGCCCTGCTGTGGCCTTGGCCCCACTTGAGCAACAACATTGTAGTGGACGAGCGGTGGACGAACCGGTTGCGCCAAACCCAGCGCCACCGTCCCCCCACCTCCATAAGCCTCGGCAACCGGGAAGCCTGGTGGGGGAGGCTCACCCCGAGGGGGCTGCTGCCCAGCCATCCTCACCGGAGGGCGTGCTGCTACTTCCGCGAAGGTGGGACGCCACAGCGGCCTCCACCCACGATGAACAAAAATCAGCGACCTTGAGGGCGAGGCAGCAGACGGCGAAAACGCCGGAGAACTTGACGTAGAGCGTGACGGCGACCTTGAAGCCGAAGAAGACGGCGGCGACAACGTAGCAGAACCCGATCGCGACCCTCCAGTGCGTCCGTCGATGGCTGCTGGCGATGGCGCACCCGACGAAGACGACCCGGGAGATGACGACGTTGGCTAGGCCGAGGCGGGAGGAGACGATCCGTCCCCTAGCACTTGCGAACGCGCAGGAGGAGACGACGACGGAGACGCTGCAGGAGCCATGGGAGACGGACTTGGCGGCGCGGTTGTCGAAGTTACGGGCGTAGACGATGGAGGCGTACGAAGGAAACAGATGGTAGTCGACGGCACGATCACCCGCGGGTTAGTGGCACCAAAGCCCATCTGCCCCTCAGCTCATAAGGGAAATTTGCCTAGAACATAGCGAGCACTACATCTGCATGGAACATGATAAGAGGAGATGCTAGTTGGGAGATCAACAACACAAACTGGACCTGGGCGAACCGTTACTCATGAACTAAGAAAATAATCATACCATGGAGGCTATAGATAGCGCAAACTCTGTCGACCTGTTGCCGTCGCGCTCCTTGACAGCTGAGTCGATGACTATAAACATAGGTGGCAGTAGAGATTCAAAATTTGTGAAATCCGATAGATCATTCCTGGTGACGCGCAGAGAGGAGAGAAACGGGGAAGAGAGGAGGAGGCATATGTGTCGTCGACTTACCGTCCTCGGCTCGTGGTGTCTCCTATTTTTTGGGGGAAACGGCTGCGCTGGCTATTTCTTGAGACAGATTGGAAAGGGATTATATAATTCTTAGAATTTGTAGAGGCGTGGTGGGAAGGGAGGGGAGGAGATAGGGCGCACTTCATTTTTGCATCGTCAGTTACGCGAGTACTGTATTGGTTACCCCAGCAGCAACCGAGGATATTTGTTGAACCTAAAGGCATGCTTGCTTAATTAGGTGGATATGTTGCATGCTTAAGGTGGAAAGCTTGATGATGTGGCATGCTTGCATGTTGAGAGAAATCATGTAGTGGGGATCTTCTATTTAGAGATAGAAGATAAAATCATTGTTGTTAAAAAAACATAGTGTGTAACTAAAAAACACTTTAAACAATTTGAGTTGCAACCCACGTGTAAGTGATGAAATCTAAGTTGCAAAAATCTGAGCGTAACCATGGTGCTACCGGAAAAATATCAGTTACAATCTATGTGCAACAACAAAGTATAAGTTGCAACTCATGTGCACCGGAGGAAACCCAAACAGATGACATTCCACAAGTTTTATATGAGAAAAATAACATATTTATTGCATCTTATACCGAGGAGGAAACGCGATTTTCCAAATGGAACAAAACGAAGCCTCCAATCCTGATGGATTCCCGACTGAGTTCTACGAGAACTTATAAGATATCCGTTAGGGCAATATGCTTGTTGTATTACCAGGGGGCCAAAGGCCACAATATATAGTACATGTACAGGTGCACATATGCAGAAAGCCCCCTAACATATGGGGAAACTACAATATATAGATATATACATCTAACACCCCCCCCCCCCCCGCAAACTCATGGTGGATCCACAACACTGAGTTTGGAGAGTAAGAAATCATGCTGCGCTCGAGTCTGTGCCTTCGTAAAGAAATCCGCCAACTGCAAATCTGAAGGCACATAATGAACCGCAACAACATCATCCTGTACCTGTGCACGTGTGTAAAAAGCATCAACACCGATATGCTTGGTCAGCTCATGCTTGACCGGATCACGTGCAATACTGATAGCACCTGTACCGTCAGACAAAAGTGGAGTGGGTGTCGTAACAGAGACCCCAAAATCTGCAAGCAACCACTGTAACCAAGTCACCTCAGCAATCAACAAAGCCATAGCCGGCAACTCAGCCTCAACACTCGAACGGGAAACTGCGACCTGTTTCTTCGTCTTCCAAGCAACAAGCGAACCAGCACTTGTAAGCAGAAAGCGAACGACGATCCGTAGGATCACTCGCCCACGTAGCATCCGAATAGCACTGGAGCTGGAGAGAGCTGGAACGGTGTCGTTGCCTATTCGACGGTACCTCGGAGGAGGGATCCTCACGAGGGGGAGAAGAAGTAGGGGCCATAGGGCGGAGTGCACACGGGACGGTGGTACGCGATTTACCCAGCTTTGGAACACCTGCACGATGACAGGGCCTACTGCTGCTTGTCTGGAATTATCTGGGCACTTTCGCGTTGTTACAATGAGTTGTGGTTGTGCCTCTAGGGCTCCCGGGATCCGGCTTATAAAGGCGCACGGATCTAGGGTTTACACGGAGAGTCCTAGCCGGATTACAGATAGCCTAGCTACGGTACAATATCTTGCCGTGCACGTTACGGATCCGCCTTCCATATACGTCGTACTGGATCCGGGTTCCTCATGGGCCTCCGCGGATCCGGGTTCCTCCTAATGTCGGTACGGATCCGGCCATCGATCCCGGGGCCGGACTTCTTCCTTCATGATCAACAGCAATCGGGCCGCCCGATGGGCCACATGCCTCATCACCATCTGTGGGCCACCCGGGCTTGCCGGATCTAGGCTCTGTTGATGGTACACCCATGAAGTATACCCACAACAGTAGCCCCCAGAGTTCTCCGAGTTTCGCCTGCAGTTTCCGCCATGCTTGCACCTTAGGTTTCCAGCATCGTTGGTAACGCGGAGAAATTTGAAGAACTCCAACTTTACATTTTCTTCTTTCCTAACCTTTAGTCAGAAAATCCCCCATCCCGCGGGACTTCATCCATCGACAGTCTCAAACATGTCTCCGGGTTACTCCCCTGCTTGCGAATGAGAATTACTTATCTTCACGCTTTTACCCGGAATCTTAATAGACTCAAACGGTTCCGCCAATTCTGGCGCCATTTTCGCGCGATTTGTGCGGTAACTTATCTCTAGCCATTTTTACCGTTAGGGTTTGGGACACGTGTCACGCATCCAACGACGCGACGCTTGCGTTCCGACCACAGGATGCGGTGCACGAATCTCGTCCCTCAGCCTATAAATATCCACCGTCGACCCTAATTCCTCATTCACCCCCCCTTTCTCACCTCTCCACGCAGCGCCGCTCGCGAGCTCTTCCTCCGCCGTGCCGGAACCCGCCGGAAAAGTTGCCGGAGCATCACCGGAGCGAATTCACCACCGTGGTGTTCTTCGTGTTCTTAACTCCGGCGAGCCACCGTACGAAAACCTCACCGCCGGCGACTCCGACCACCGCGAAGTCCATTACGGTAAGTTCTCCGAGCTTCGATCCTTTGCCGTAGTTGGTAGGGATGATCGCTAGGTTGACGATGTGGATCCGACTAAATTACGTTTTCCGCCACTGCTTTTCTCTTCAGATGTCTTCTGTGACTCCGCCTCCAACCTCCGAGCCCATCATGGCAACTCCCATCTCCTCCGCCCCTCCACCCTTCGCCCCGATCCACCTGGATCCCATCAAGGATTCCGGCAAGGACACCGAAGGAACTTCTGCTAACCCGGAGAAAACCTCCGGGGAGGAAAAGGCGGAACAAAAGGCGGAAGAAATCGCCGCCAAGAAATCCAAAGCTCGTCAGCGAGACGCTGAAGCCAAAGGGAAATGGTGGCCCTGCACCACCACTGACACGGAGCTGAAGAACTTGGAGACAGAAGGCTTTCTGCTTCCCGGAAGCTGGCGAACAGTTCCGGGTTCCCTGGCTCCAGCCCCACAGGATGGCGAGATGGTGGTAACAAAGGCGCTGGTGGAGCGAGGTTTCTCTTTTCCGCCATCGGATTTCTTCTCGGAAATCCTGAAGGCGTACGGGCTCCAGCCCCACAACATATCGCCGAACAGCGTCCTGGCGATTAGCAACCATGTCACTCTCTGCGAGGGCCACCTCCGGGTAACTCCCGAACTTCCCCTCTTCCAATACTATTTCTCTGTCAAGAAGGAGAAGATCCGCCAAACCTCTGAGTTGGCGACTTGCGGATCTATCACCTTCATGCTCCGCCCCGGCCGCGTCTACCCCCATACCGACCGCCACGAATCCGCGCGGTATTGGTCCGGAGGCTTCTTCTACCTGAAGGACGTCTCCGACCCGACGGGCGACAGGAGACTTCCATTATTCAAGAACAGCCCCGCCAGTGAAACCCCGGCATGGACACAGTGCCCCCACTTCTCCGACTCGCCTCAGCTGACCCGCGCTGTAAGGCGGATCTGCAAGCTCACGGAGGAGGGGCTGACGGGGAAGGACTTAACCCTTTCCTGGTTCACCAAGCGGATCCAGCCGCTCCAACACAGGGACCGCCTGATGTTCCAATACACGGGGCGCGACGACCCAATGCGCGCCACGAAAGACAATCTCTCCGCCGACGCCATCGACAAGAGGATCCGGGTCCTCATCAAAATCCCACTTGAACTCCATGTTCACGTGTGCAACAAAGACATCCACACGAATGGATCCAGAACCGCGGTACGTCGTCTTGACTTTAGTCTATCGCTTTTCTTCAAACTTTTTTGTCTAAGCGCTTAACTTTACATTAGCTCGAGGCGCTTGAGGAAAACGAACTCGGAACTCTCCTCCGGGTTCCATCCATCGGCAACGCGGATCCGGAAGCTGCTTCGGAGGCGGAAGCTCCCGAGGCCCCACGCCCTACTAAGAGGAAGAAGCCGGCTCCTTCCAGCCCCTATGCGAAACGCGCCCGCGAAGTGCTTAGCACTGCGGCCACCCGGAAAGCGGAGGCGGAGAAGAAACGCCTTTCACTGATTAATACCAGCAACAAGGGGCAGCCTGCCATCCAGCATTTCTTCAAGCCTTCCGGGTAAGCTCCTACTTCCGAGATCCAAGTTCTGGTTTCATGCTCAAACCCTTATACTTTTATGTTTTTTCTGAAGCTCCGGAAGCCAGCCCCCCAAGGCCCCAAGGGTCCCGAAGAAGAGAGCCAGGCCATCTCCGGCTTCTTTTCCTATTACTCCTGAGGTTGAAGTTCCACCCAAGGCTTCATCCGCCTCCAAGCCGGATCCGAAAGATGTCATCGACCTTGATGACCTTCCTGAGGATCCCGCTCACCATGGCGACTCCGCCAAGGGGACCTCCTCCTCTGTTCCTCCGCAAGATCAACCAAGCGCCGCTTTCGCGGGGCCCACAGGAGAAGAACAGGAGCAAAAGGCAAAGCTCCTTCAAGTCACCAACGCGACTCGGGTCAACCTTCAACCAACTCCATCCCTTCAAAAGCTTACCCTTGCACAGCGTCACGCGGAAGTTTCCGCCATGCTGAACAAAGTGTGGGGAAAACCGGACGAGGAGATGCGAGAGCTCTCCGACCTGGAGGACAGCCTGAAGGAGTTTTTCGCCAAGCACAAGGAAGTGCGGCAGGTGATACTAGCCCCCAAGCATTGGGTGATATATTTCCGTGTAACATGTATTAGCCGATGCTTTCCCAAAATGTACTTTTAGGCGGAAATTTGAAAATTTTATCCCAAGACTTTGAATTCTTCGCTAGCCCCCCAGATTTTAATATCCGACTAACTCGTTGCTGCTTCGCAGACCACGCGGAAACTGCACGAAGATCTGCGCGTGCACGTGCTGGAGCAAATCGCGGAGATCGAGGGGCTGCGCCAGAACGCGGAAAATAGCCGCAAAGATATCCAGCTGCTTGAGACCCGCCTTCAAGGTACGAGATCCGGGTCTTTACTTTTTGTGCCGACATAATTGTTCAGGATGCATAATATGTGCAACTTTCTGCCTTCAGAAGAAACTGCCAAGCACTCCTCGTTCGATGAGCTTTCCACCAAGGTCAAGGTGCTTGAGGCAGAGAACGAGTCCCTCAAAGCCTTCATCCAAGAATCCTCCAGTAAGGAGACTGAGGCGAGGAAAGAGCTCTCCGAGAAGCATGCCCGCGACCTGGCGGAGCTGAATGAAAAACTGGAGAGAAGCCAGGGCCGCGTGATTTCCGTGGTGTCCAAGAACAAAGTTCTGGAAGCGGAGGCGGAGGCCATTGACAAACTTATCTTCCGTAAGCGTTTTTCCGTGTCGTTGCTCCGACTATCTTGTATGCTTTCTCTCTAACGGAACTGAACCTCCTTCTTCCACAGCAAGCCTTGGCTTTGAGTGGTCAAAAGAATCAAACCTGAAGAGGACGGAGGCATACGATGAAGCGCGGATTTCAATTGACGCGTTATTTGAAGCCTGTCGCGGAATCGCCACGACTCTGTCTCTGAAGAAGGCCAAAACCACAGTCATCGATACGATGACCAAACTTATGCAACAAGTGCCGGATTTCATCAAGGACTGGCAAAAGTCTTCAGCACGCGGAGTCGCCTCCCTAGTCTTGGCCACCTGCAAGGCTCACTTCCCCTCGCTCAACTTGGCAGATGTTGCACGCGGAGCCCCCAAGAATTCCGACATGGGTGCTCTCCTTGCGGAAACCCAAGGCTATGAGCAGTTGTTTGTCAGGCGAGTGGATCACTCGTTCTGGTATAACAAACACGATCTGCCCAAGGGATTTTCCGATGCAGAGGGGGAGGAGGAAGGTGAGCCGGAGTATTATGGGGAAGGCTCCGGGTCAAGCGGCGAGCATTCCGGAGGAAACTCTGGCGACGACTCCGAAGCCGGATCCGGTGACAGCGATGACGGCTCCACCTACCAGGAATCTGAAGAAGAGGACTCCGAGTAGAGTTCCTGTTTAAACAATGAGACAAGTTGCATCATTTTGGCCCCAGAGTGGGTTTGTAATAAGACTTTAAATTCTTAAGTAGCTAGGAACGAAACGATTATGCATGGGGCGGAAACACTTATCCTGCTATCCGTTAATATTACGTGCATGTTTCGTTTTGTGTCGGAAAGCAAGTGCTGATTTCGTTGTTTTCCGGCTTGCCCGCTTGACCTTCCGCGAGCCGGAAGACCTTAGCCGGAAACGCTCGCCAGCGGCGACGAAACCCAATGGCAATCCGTCAATAACCGCGGAAACAAGCCCCCAAGCATAGGTGCCGGAAATCGCTACTAGGAAACCACGAGTTCGCAACAGACAACAACTTAATCAGAAAACTTAAGCTTACGTCCTAAAGGACGATTTTTGAAAATCACAACTTTTATACACGCCTAGGCGGAAAAATCCAGCTCTGCGGTTTTAGTCGGAAAACATACACGATCTAAAAATGAACAAGTAAAGGAGGTAAAAGACTCAAAGAGTGAACCATAGGCTTTATTTCATTGATCATGTATAATTATTACAGAGTTTGTAACTCGGAAAAAATATGCTAAGTGTAGAAAGGACATAGCTGTGCGATGTTCCAAGGGCGATCTGTCTCGTCGTAGATGTCATCCGGATCCTCACGCTTGCGTTTCCGGTGCCAATTAGCAGGTCTATCCCTCAGCTCACGGAAATCAACAAGGTAGTACGACCCGTTATGAAGCACTTTGCTAACGACGAAGGGTCCTTCCCATGGAGATTGCAGCTTATGGTCTTTCACCTGTCGAAGGCGGAGGACCAGGTCACCTGCCATGAAGGAGCGATTCCGAACTCGACGACTGTGATAGCGTCGGAGCTTCTGCTGGTAGATGGCGGAGCGCTGGTCAGCTAAGTTCCGAGCTTCCTCGATCAGGTCCACAGATAGCTGTCTGGCCTCGTCAGCTGTTTCTTCATTGTAGGCGGAAACTCGCGGTGAATCGTGGATGATGTCAGAGGGGAGCACGGCTTCGGATCCGTATACCAGAAAAAATGGGGTAAACCCTGTTGATCTGTTAGGGGTAGTTCGTAAACTCCACAAAACAGCTTCCAACTCATCAGCCCAAGCTCCGGCTGCTCGTCACAGCGGTTCTTCAAGGCGCGGTTTAATTCCTGATAATATTAGGCCGTTAGCCCTTTCAACCTGACCGTTGGATTGTGGGTGAGCCACGGATGCAAGGTCCAATCGAATCCCTACTGTCTCACAATAATCCCTCAATTCTCCTTGAGTGAAGTTTGTGCCATTATCTGTGATTATGCTGTGTGGGATGCCGAATCTCATCACGAGGCTGCAGACGAATTTTAGTGCCGTAGCACCATCGGCTTTTCTCACTGGCTTAGCCTCGATCCATTTGCTGAACTTGTCAACAGCGACCAGGAGGTATTCAAAACCGCCAGGAGATGATCTTTTTAACTTACCAACCATATCGAGCCCCCAGACCGCAAATGGCCAGGTGATAGGTATGGTCTTCAGCTCTTGGGCTGGAGCGTTTGGTTGAGTAGCGTAGTACTGACAACCTCGGCAGGTCTTGACTATTTTGTCAGCATCTTCTTTAGCTGTGAGCCAGTAGAAACCTAACCGAAAAGCTTTTGCAACGAGCGATCTGGGGGCGGCATGATGCCCGCAGTCCCCTGCGTGGATCTCTCTGAGGATTTCAATGCCATCTTGATTGGAGACGCATTTGAGAAATACCCCTGCTGCACTTCGTTTGTAGAGTTGTCCATCAACAATTGTGTAGGATCTCGCTCGTCTGACGATCTGTCTTGCGAGGACCTCGTCCTCAGGCAACTTCTGATCGATGAGATAGTCCAGGAAAGGCTGTGTCCAAGCCGGAATAATAACCATCACCTCCCTAGCCGGAGACACTGCCACTTCTGGGTTTTCCGGGTTAGCGCCCTTCACCGAGGGTATCCGGAGATGCTCCAGGAAAATGCCAGGCGGAATTTGCTTCCTGCCGGATCCGAGCTTGGATAGCATGTCTGCCGCTGTGTTATCGTCTCGCCTGACGTACTTGACTTCGTATCCGAGGAAGCACTTGGCGATCTCATCAACTTCGTCTCTGTAGGCCGCCATGACGGAGTTTCTGGCGTTCCAGGTTCCGGCTACTTGTTGTGCCACCAGGTCGGAATCTCCGCAGCATATGATGTGCTTGATCCCAATTTCCTTAGCGATGCGCAGACCGTGTAGTAGAGCCTCGTATTCCGCCATGTTGTTTGTAGCTTCGAAGTGGATCTGCAGAACATACTGCAGTTCTTCTCCGGTAGGGGACTTCAGGGTGACTCCGGCTCGTGAGCCTTGATGCTACTTGGATCCATCGAAGTGCATAACCCATGTTTCTGGTTCCGGCTCCAGACTTGCATCCGGAGCTTCTGTCCAATCTGCGACGAAATCCGCCAAGACTTGGGATTTAACCGCGGTCCTAGGCTTGAAAGCGATGTCGAAGGCAGATAATTCGATGCCCCATTTAGCCGTACGTCCTGTTGCGTCAGCGTTGTTGAGAATTGTTGACAGCGGAGCCTTGCTCACGACTGTTACTGGGTGCTCTTGGAAGTAGTGTCTCAGCTTCCGGCTGCCTAGGAACACTCCATAGGCTAGCTTCTGAAAGTGAGGGTATCTTTGTTTTGACTCCGTCAGCACCTCGCTGATGTAGTAGACAGGTCTTTGGACGTCATATTCATGACCTTCTTCCTTTCGCTCCACCACGATGACGAGGCTGATGACTTTGTTGGTAGCTGCCAGATAAAGGAGCATTGGCACTGACTCTGCTGGGGCTGCCAAGATAGGTGGGGAGGTGAGTATTTCCTTCAACCCCCGAAGAGCTGCGTCAGCTTTGTCGTCCCAGACAAATTTGTCTGTTTTCTTCAGCAGCTTGTACAGAGGTAGTGCCTTCTCGCCAAGACGGCTAACAAACCTACTGATTGCTGCGACGCAACCAGTTAGTCGTTGCACATCTTTGAGACAAGTTGGCCGTTTGATACACAGGATTGCCTTGATCTTTTCCGGGTTAACCTCAATGCCTCTGTGAGAGACTATGAAGCCAAGGAGTTTTCCGGCTGGCACGCCAAAGACGCACTTCAGTGGATTCAACATCATCTTGTACCTGCGGAGGTTGTCGAAGGTTTCTGTGAGGTCGCTGATCAAGTCGGATCCTTTCCGGGTCATGACCGCGATGTCGTCGACGTAGGCGTGCACGTTCCGGCCAATTTGGTCCTTCAGGCACCGCTGCATCGTATGTTGGTAGGTGGCACCTGCGTTTTTCAAACCAAAAGGCATAGTAACATAGCAGTAAGTACCAAACGGGGTAATGAATGAAGTCGCCTTTTGGTCGGATTCCTTCATCCGGATCTGATGATACCCGGAATACGCATCAAGAAAACACAGAAGTTCCGCCCCCGCCGTCGAATCAATGACCTGGTCAATGCGCGGCAAGGGGAACGGATCCTTCGGGCAATGCTTGTTCAAGCCAGAGTAATCGATGCACATTCTTAGTATTTCAGTGTTCTTTTTGGGTACAAGGACGGGATTCGCGACCCAATCGGTGTGGATAACTTCTATTACAAAACCTGCTTCTAGTAACTTTGCTAGTTCCATTCCTATGGCGCGGCGCTTCTTATCACCAAAGCGTCGCATAGCTTGCTTCACCGGTTTAGCCCCCGGGTTTATGTTGAGGTAGTGCTCGGCGAGTTCCCTAGGTACTCCGGACATGTCAGAGGGTTGCCATGCGAAGATATCCATGTTAGCGCGGAGGAACTCGACGAGCGCGTCTTCCTATTTGGGGTCCATGTTGGCTCCGACTGAAACCTGCTTGGAAGAGTCGCCTTTGATGAGGTCGTGCTTCTTGGTTTCTATCGCGGCCTTGAAGGAGGTTTTCTGCTCGGAGATCTGCTTCTTGGTGGTCTGCATCTCAGTCGGATCCACCGCGGCTCTGTAGCCTTTTAGTTCTTCTCCTGATATCACAGACTCTGCGAAGGCGGCTTCGCCTAACTCGCACTCGTGAGCCTTTTTGTAGTCTCCGGATACGGTAATCATACCTTTAGGACCCGGAATCTTGAGTTTGTTGTAGATGTAGCACGCTCTTGCGTGGAACTTGTGGTAGGTGGGCCTGCCGAAGATGACGTGGTAGGAGCTCTTGAAGGGCACAACTTCAAACGTGATCTTCTCTTCGCGGAAATTATGAACATCACCAAAAGCCACGGGAAGTGTGATGCTGCCGAGGGAATTCGCCTTCTTACCCGGAACCACGCCATGAAACTCAGTGTTACTGTGTTTAAGCTGTTCCTTGGTGAGGTTCATCCGCTCTAGAGTCTCCAGGTACATGATGTTCAAGCTGGCTCCACCATCCATGAGGCACTTGGAGAAGTCATACCCATCTATGCGGGGACTTACAACCAAGGCGTAGCATTCTTTTGGCACAATTGCAGGGTGATCCTTCCTATCAAATGTGCACGGGATTTCCGACCACCTGACGTACTGCGGCACAGCCGGAACTATAGCGTTCAGGATCCGGGTAGCTGACTTGGAAGCGCGTACTGTTGGGGTCCCGAGGAAAGTGTGGTAAGCCCCCACGCTCTTTTTATCGAATGGGTTGGATTTTCCTGCGGATCCTGCCTTGGGATCCGGCGAGTTATCATCCTCGTCCATCGCCTCGGAACTATCTTCCTCTTTGTCTTTGTTCTTGCCCTTGCCACCTTTGCCGCGTGGGCGGTGCTTCCGGGCGCGCTTGTATCCTGCCTCCGGATCGTTCTTTAGATCATTGACCCACTTGCAGTTGCGGTTGGTATGAGTGGACTTCCCCGTGACCGGATCCAGGTGGGCCAGGCAGGGCATGTCTCTGTACTCCTCGTAGGTTTGCGGAGCGCGGGATCCGCCAGCCGTGACCTCAGAGGTATGCTGCTGACCCCTGCCGGATCCGCCTCCACGTCCGCGTCCTCTTCCGCCTCCCCGAACCTCCGCGTTGAAACGCCATGGCGACCATCTCGGATCCGCCACTCTTCCGGTCATCGTGGTTTTTGCGCTTATGGCTGCTGCTACTGCCGTTATCACGGTTCTTCTTCTGTTGATGTAGGGGGATTGCTGTAGCTGCGAGATCACCGCCTGCATCATCATCGGCGGCAGTATGATCACTGGCAATGGAGATCATCTCATCCAAAGTCAGCTTGCTTGAGTTAGCCAAACGAGTGAGCGTATGCCTCAGCAATCCTCCCCTCTGCAGTCCACCAATGAAAGCGTACATGGCGGTGGTGTGGTCGACGTTTTCGCACTCATTCCTGCATGCCAACCATCGTGTGAGGTAGTTTCTTGAGGTTTCTCCCTTCTTCTGGATGCAGGCTTGCAGGTCGCTTGCCGTGGCAGGTCTTTTGTAGGTGCCTCTGAAGTGTTTCTCGAAAGCGGTCTTCAGGTCGAACCAGCAAAAGATGGAGTTCTTCTCGAGGTCACTGAGCCAGATCCGGGCTGGACCTACAAGGTACAACTGAAGCATGCGGCAGGCGATGTTAGGGGTTCCTCCGGCAAAGGTTACTGCATTGTAGTAATCCTCAATCCAGGTATCCGGCCTTTCGGTGCCATCATAATGCTTCAGATTTCCGGGTAGCTTGAGGTTCATCCTTGGCTTTGGTTCCTCTCGAATCATCCTGCCAAAGCACTTCGGACCAATGTAGTCGGTTCTGTATTCATTAAGGCGATCCCGTGCGTCGCGCGGGCCGTGGCGAGGGGATTGTGAGCGAGAGCGAGATCTCCGGCCGTCGCCTCCGCCTCCACCTCCGCCGCCACCGCTAGGTGGTGGTGAGGGAGACCTGCGAGGTGGACGGTCCGATTTCTTGCTTCCGCCATCTGATTCTCCTCGGCCTTCCTGGTGCTGGCTCCGGCTCCTGTGGCTGCCTTCGCCCTGGCGCTGGCTGCCCTGGTCGTTCCGACGAGGTTCCGGGTCATGGCTCCGGCGAGGCTCTGGGTCACGGCTCCGACGAGGCTCTGGGTCGCGGTTCCGACGAGGCTCTGGGCCGCGCTCCTCATTCCGACCCCTCCTGGGCTCGGGCTCACGAACATTGTTCTGGTTCCGGCGTGGTTCCGGCGAGCGCTCCCTGTTTCTGTTTCTTGGCAGCACGTTGTCGCGGATAACAATCCCACCATGCCCTGGGGGCCTGGTGTTTCCGGCTGGACTACGACGGCGAGGGGGTCGCGGGTAACCATTAGGCGGAGGAGAGGGGTTGCGATATTTGTCTCGCCCAGAGTACATTGCATCCTTTCCCTTTCTTGGATCTGACGAGGGCGTCTTTGACGGAACAGGGATCGGATTTGGGTGTTCCCTGATTCTTCTTCTGCGCTCCGAGGATCCGGTGTGTGACTCATCATCGGGATGCCGATCAGCGCGGGCGTCCTTCTGCGCGGTGGATACACAGTTGTCCGGATTGGATTCCAACCTGCGCGAAGTATCGGCCTTGCTTTGCTGCTGCATTGCTGAAGCGACAAGTGTGCGGAGGTAGTTGATATCAACCTCTTCATCCTTCTTCTTCAACAGCTCCGCAGCTTTTTGCATGTTGTCCTTTGGAGTTTCCAGCGGCCGGTGCTCTGCGGGCGTGGCGAAGTTGATTCTGCGAGGCGGAATTGCTTCTCTAACAATTTGATCAGCCTCCGCCTGCGCATAGGTCATCTTTACTTCCCACTCTTGCCTCATGCTCTTGACCTTCTCGAGTGTGGCAGTAATCTCGCGATCCTGTCTGTCGAAGTGGTCCACCAAACCTGCAGCTTCTGCCCTCTCTTCCCGTAACGCTGCTTCGGTATCGGCGAGCTTCTTGGCTGTGGCCAGCATTTCCTGTCTAGTGGCCTCTAGGGCCTCCAGATCTGCGGCGTCGCCCGGGGTTATAGGTTTGTTAAGAACTGCTCGCGCAACCATCTCTTCAGCCGACAGGATTTCCTCCGAGGAAGAATCCCTGCGGGGTCGCTCCCGTGACATTGGAGATCCTTGTTGGGATGGCTGAGGGTCGGATTGGCTGGTTGGCTCTTCAGATCCAGTTTGTCCCAGCGCTGCTACAGTTGCGAGAACCTGCTTAGGCTGGGCGGAGTCGACTTCAGGCTGATCACCGAAACCGTACTCCCCTAGCTTGCGGTTAAACTCGTCAGTATCCATGGAGGGGGTATCTCCGGAAATTGGGCTCAGATTGCCCAAGATTGACTCTTCAACCGGAGCTTCGCTTTCTCCGACAGGCTCGGCCTGATCCGGATCTGCGCCGTTTTCCGGTGCCTCTACCTGCTCAGGACCAGCTCCGTCTTCTTGAGGGGCGGTTCCGGCGGTATGGTCCAAGAAGTGTACGAAGTGGCACCTCTGCTTTTCTAACACCTGGGAGACCCAGGCGGATCTGCATTGGTCTTCCACCGTTGTTTCCTGCTCATGGGCGGATTGGGTGGGCTTTGAAATTTCCAGATCCAAGGCGGAATCTTCCTTGGGAAGCTCCTGCATCTCAGATCGGATCTTCGCGACAGCGTCCAGCTCTACGGCGGTCGCGTCTGCGTTACTTACCAGTGGGTTTCCATCAGAATCGACGGTTTCCTCGATGAAGATGTGAATGCCGCCAATTGGGACGATGGAGGGCTTGACGGGGTTTGTCCTAGCCGGAATCCAACACTCATCCGGAGGGACGATCGGCAGATTCCCGGCGTAGAGGACGCGCCCCACAGTGATGGTGTCGTCGTAGCTTCCCACGGCGGAACCTTCCCGGTTCCGGCCTCCAGACGCCACAGGCCCCACGGTTGGTGCCAACTGTCGTTGCCTATTCGACGGTACCTCGGAGGAGGGATCCTCACGAGGGGGAGAAGAAGTAGGGGCCATAGGGCGGAGTGCACACGGGACGGTGGTACGCGATTTACCCAGCTTCGGAACACCTGCACGATGACAGGGCCTACTGCTGCTTGTCTGGAATTATCTGGGCGCTTTCGCGTTGTTACAATGAGTTGTGGTTGTGCCTCTAGGGCTCCCGGGATCCGGCTTATAAAGGCGCACGGATCTAGGGTTTACACGGAGAGTCCTAGCCGGATTACAGATAGCCTAGCTACGGTACAATATCTTGCCGTGCACGTTACGGATCCGCCTTCCATATACGTCGTACTGGATCCGGGTTCCTCATGGGCCTCCGCGGATCCGGGTTCCTCCTAATGTCGGTACGGATCCGGCCATCGATCCTGGGCCGGACTTCTTCCTTCATGATCAACAGCAACTGGGCCGCCCGATGGGCCACATGCCTCATCACCATCTGTGGGCCACCCGGGCTTGCCGGATCTAGGCTCTGTCGATGGTACACCCATGAAGTATACCCACAACAAACGGGGAAAGAAAAGGCGACGAGTGATCGTGCCACGAAGATAACGAAGAACACGGAGGAGATGACTATAGTGAACAGTGGTAGGAGATGAGATAAACTGACTCAGAATATGAACATGATAAGAAATATCAGGACGAGTGACAGCAAGATAAACAAGACTCCCAACAAGATGGCGATAACGAGTGGGATCAGGAAGAGGATCGCCATCAGTAGGACGAAGCTTAACATTAAGCTCCATAGGAGTATCGACTGTACGCTCATCCCCAAGAGCAGCACGAGCAAGAAGATCCTGAATGTACTTTTCCTGAGAGATAGAAAAGCCATCGGAAGTGGAGGAAACCTCAATGCCAAGAAAATAGCGAAGAGGACCAAGATCAGTCATAAGAAACTGATCACGAAGACGAGCCTTGACGAAGGCAATATACTCAGGATCATCACCAGTAATGATCATATCATCAACATAGAGAAGAAGTGTACGTCCACGAGGAGAAGTGTGAACGAAAAGTGCTGGATCATGAAGACTAGGAGAGAAACCAACAACAGTCACCACAGAGCCGAAGCGCTCAAACCAGGCACGAGGGGCCTGTTTGAGACCATAGAGAGAACGTCGAAGACGACAAACCATCCCATCGGGAACAGAATACCCAGGAGGAGGCTGCATGTAAACCTCCTCACTCAACTCGCCATTAAGAAAAGCATTCTGAACATCAAGCTGGGAGACAGACCAGCGGCAAACAGAAGCAACAACAAGAAGGTTACGCATAGTAGTCATATGAGCCACAGGGGCAAAAGTCTCATCATAGTCACGGCCTTGCTCCTGCTGAAAGCCACGAGCCACAAGACGCGCTTTATAGTGCTCAAGAGATCCATCAGAGCGAGTCTTAATTTTATAGACCCACTTACACGTGATAGGACAAACACCAGAAGGTGGAGAAACAAGATCCCAAGTGCCAGTGCGCTCAAGCGCAGCGATCTCCTCAGCCATGGCAAGCTGCCATTCAGGATGACGCTCGGCATCCCGATAAGAAGTCGGATCGGAAACGACAGAGAGACCATACTGACTAGGAGAGTAACGAGCTGGAGCACGACGCTGACGGACAGGCCGTGAAGGGGGAAGGTCATCAGCAGAGGACAACTCATCAGAAGAAGCGGAAGAAGGGACAGCATCAGAAGGATCCGAAACCGGAGAACGTGGAGTACTAGGTGGACTAGACGGAGGAGAGGATGGCGCCGAAGGGGGCGCATCGGGACTAGGAGGGGGAGGAGACGGGATAGCAGGGGGTGCATCCGGAAAAAGAAGAAAAGAGATATCATCCACCGGGTAAGTACCCGAGGTGGGACGAGGATAGAAGGGACGCGTCTCATCAAACGTGACATCACGAGAGATGCGCATCCGACGACCAACGGGGTCCCAACAGCGATAGCCCTTATGCTCATCACTGTATCCGAGAAAAACACACTCAACAGACTGAGCGGTCAGCTTGGTGCGATCGCGAGGAGGGAGAAGAACATAGCAAACGCAACCAAATAAACGAAGTGTCGAGTAATCTGGAGAGCAACCAGAAAGACGCTCGAGAGGAATGCCACCTTGAAGGGCAGCAGAAGGCTGAATGTTAATGAGGTAAGTCGATGTAGCGACACCCTCAGCCCAGAAATGCGGCAGAAGAGAGGAAGCAATCATCATAGCACGGGTAGTCTCAAGAATATGACGATGCTTACGCTCGGCAACACCATTTTGAGCATGGGCGCCGGGACATGAGAACTGGGCAAGGGTGCCCTGCTCAGCAAGAACACTACACAGGTGCTGGGAGATATACTCTCCTGCAGAGTCAGCACGAAACACACGAATAGGCGTGGAATACTGAGTACGAACCATGGCTGCAAAACGCTGATAAATAGAAAGCACCTCACTGCGAGAGTGCATAAGAAACAACCAGGTGTATCGCGAAAAATCATCAATAAACAAAATATAGTATCGATGACCCCCTTTCGAAGGAAAGGGAGCCGGACCCCAAACATCCGAATGAACTAAATCAAAAGGTCGCTGAGATACTGACGCACTAGTAGGATAGGGAAGCTGAATCTGTTTGCCTAGCCTACAACCCTGACACGAATGCAAAGACACGTCTCCTGAGACAGACCCCAGAAGACCACGACGAACTAATGACGATAAACGGGAGCCACAGAGGTGACCCAGCCGATGATGCCACTGCTGAAAAGATCCAGTGACAGAAGCAGCAACCGCAGGAGAACTGGCAGATGAAGTGGCAGCAGAAGGAACGCGAAGCCAGTCTAACTCCCAGAGCCCCGGGGACTCAGGGCTGCGAGGGGCAGCTCCAACCAGGGCCTGTGTACGGCGGTCCTGAATAGCACAAGAATCAGCGTCAAGAATGACGCGACAACCAGAATCAGTAAGCTGACTAGAGGAAAACAGGTTCATCTTAAGACTAGGAACATGAGAAACATCAGGAACAGAGAAAGAGGTAGTAGAAAGGGTGCCTCGACTGGAAACAGGGAGAGAGGTACCATCAGCCGTGATAACATGAATAGGCGAAACAAGAGAGCGAAGAGCAGAAAGAATAGAAGACGCATAGGTCATATGAAAAGAAGCTCCAGAATCCAGATACCACGGGGATGACGTACCTGACTGTGTGGAAGGTGGTGGTCGCACGGTGCAAGAAGAGCCAGGCACAGAACCAGCAGTACCCGTCGAGGAAGAGCCTGTACCAGCGAGCAGACCACGAAGACCACGGATAATGTCCTGATCAGATAGCACAACAGCAGAAGATCCTGAAGAACCAGTCTGATGACGAGTAAGATGCGGCGGGCGTAAGCTGGGATCCCTCTGCCAGCAACTAGAGATAGTGTGGCCAGGCCTGCCACAGTAGGTGCAAGGAGGTGACGTCGAACCACGAGGCTGCTGGGGCTGACGCTGACCCTGGAATGGAGGAGTAGGAAGTATCGGCTGTGCCGGAGGCCACAACGAAGCCGGCGGCATAGGAGGTCCACGAGCAGATGGCACACGAGGGCCACGAGCAGCAAGAACAGAGGGAACCTCAAGAAGACCAGCACCACGAAGACGAGTCTCCTCAGCACGAAGCTCAGCAAGTACCTCAGAGAGCGGAACACGACCACGGGCAAGCAGCTGGGCCCGGTGCGGCTCAAACTCCTTACGGCCGCGACAAGAACTCAAAAATGCGCTGAAACTCCAGATCCACGCGCACAGTCAGACAGCAGGGACAGGTGGCACACACAGCTGTACGGAGAGAATCAAGCTGACGCCAAATAGCAGCACTCTGAGTGTAGAACTCATCAATAGTAGAATCACCCTGCTGAAGGGCATGCTCCTGGCGGACCACAGATAGGTAGAGAGCATCCCCAGATGGCTGATAGCGCTGGCGAAGAAAAGCCCACTGAGCAGCAGCAGTGGGAAGACCCATAAACTCAGCCGCATACTGAGGCAGAACACTGGAGGTAAGAACAACAGCAGCACGAGCATCCTCATCTATCCACTGAGTGTGCCCTTTCCATCAGTTCGGACTTTTGGAATAGTTGGTTAGTGCATGAAGCATAACAAGAGAAAGTCAACACGTGAAAGAAGAAGAGCACACCGAAACAGCGGTGGCTAAAGGGGGGGGCAACAACAATTTTTAGGCTTAATTGCGAAAACCATGTGAAAGACAGGATTTGAACTTGAGACCTGGGGCTCTGATACCATATTAAGCTTCATGCACTAGCCACTTGAACCAAAAGTCCGAACTGATGGAAATGGCTAGGCAATCCACTGATACGTCTCCGACGTATCGATAATTTCTTATGTTCCATGCCACATTATTGATGATATCTACATGTTTTATGCATACTTTATGTCATTATTATGCGTTTTCCGGAACTAACCTATTGACGAGATGCCGAAGGGCCAGTTGTTGTTTTCTGCTGTTTTTGCTTTCAGAAATCCTAGTAAGGAAATATTCTCGGAATTGGACGAAATCAACGCCCAGGGTCCTATTTTCACACGAAGCTTCCAGAAGACCGAAGAGGATAAGAAGTGGGGCCACGAGGCGGCCACACACTAAGGCGGCGCGGCCTGGGCCTTGGCCGCGCTGGCCTGTTGTGTGGGGCCCTCGTGTGGCCCCTGACCTGCCCTTCCGCCTACTTAAAGTCTCCATCGTGAAAACCCTACCACGTTCGACGAAACCAGAGAAAACCTTCCAGAGCCGCCGCCATCGCGAAGCCAAGATCTGGGGGACAGGAGTCTCTGTTCCGGCACGCCGCCGGGACGGGGAAGTGCCCCCGGAAGGCTTCTCCATCGACACCACCGCCATCTTCATCAACGCTGCTGTCTCCCATGAGGAGGGAGTAGTTCTCCATCGAGGCTCGGGGCTGTACCGGTAGCTATGTGGTTCATCTCTCTCCTATGTACTTCAATACAATAATCTCATGAGCTGCCTTACATGATTGAGATTCATATGATGATGCTTGTAATCTAGATGTCATTATGCTAGTCAAGTGGATTTTACTTATGTGATCTCCGGAGACTCCTTGTCCCACGTGTGTAAAGGTGACAGTGTGTGCACCGTGTGGGTCTCTTAGGCTATATTTCACAGAATACTTATTCACTGAGTTATGATTTGAGTTGGATGTCTCTATGAAATTGTGGTGTGTTAGTACCTCCTGTGAATGCTCAAAGTGACATCGTGGGGTGTTCATTAGTACTTGGGAATGCATCTTTAAGGTTTGCCTACATGATGAATTAGTGTTCGTTATCTTGCCAGAGAGTAATTCAGAGTAGCATAGTGAAGTGCTTATTTATATCTCTTTATGATTACAATGTGTTTTGTATCACAATATATCTGTGTGCTACTCTAGTGATGTTATTAAAGTAGTTTATTCCTCCTGCACGGTGTAATGGTGACAGTGTGTGCATCGTGTAGTACTTGGCGTAGGATATGATTGTGATCTCTTGTAGATTATGAAGTTAACTATTGCTATGATAGTATTGATGTGATCTATTCCTCCTTTCGTAGTGTGAAGGTGACAGTGTGCATGCTATGTTAGTACTTGGTTTGGTTATGTTGATCTGTCATGCACTCTAAGGTTATTTAAACATGAACATTGAATATTGTGGAGCTTGTTAACTCCGGCATTGAGGGTTCGTGTAATCCTACACAGTTAGTGGTGTTCATCATCCAACAAGAGGGTGTAGAGTCTAGCATCTATCTATTTATTCTGTTATGTGATCAATGTTGAGAGTGTCCACTAGTGAAAGTATGATCCCTAGGCCTTGTTCCTAAATACTGCTATCGCTGCTTGTTTACTGTTTTACTGCATCTTTACTTCCTGCAATATTACTACCATCAACTGCACGCCAGCAAGCACTTTTCTGGCGCCGTTACTACTGCTCATATTCATTCATACCACTTGTATTTCACTATCTCTTCGCCGAACTAGTGCATCTATTAGGTGTGTTGGGGACACAAGAGACTTCTTGCTTTGTGGTTGCAGGGTTGCATGAGAGGGATATCTTTGACCTCTTCCTCCCTGAGTTCGATAAACCTTGGGTGATCCACTTAAGGGAAACTTGCTGCTGTTCTACAAGCCTCTGCTCTTGGAGGCCCAACACTGTCTACAAGAATAGAAGCTCCCGTAGACATCAAGCACTTTTCTGGCGCCGTTGCCGGGGAGGAAAGGTAAAAGGCACTCATACTCCGGTCCCAGGTAAAGTACTTTTCTGTTTCCGTTGTGTGTGCGCTCGAAGCTATTTCCTTTAGATCCTGCAATTGCATCTTTTTGTTTCTTGTTTACACTAGTTAGGCATAATGGACAACAATGAGCTTCTTATTCTATTTCCCGATTTAAGACATGGATGGTTTGATGTGAAAATTAAAAAACCTATGGAACATATTAGTATGAACGCTTTGAACACCATTGTTGCTAATGATATGGAAAATTCTAAGCTTGGGGAAGCTGGCTTTGATGAGCATGATATTTTTAGTCCCCCAAGCATTGAGGAGAAAATTTACTTTGACGATACTTTGCCTCCTATTTATGATGATTATAATGATATTGGTCTTTTAGTGCCGCCTACTATGGAGAGTAATTTTTATGATGATAATACTATGCCTCCTACACTTGATGAGAATAATAATGATAGCTACTTTGTTGAATTTGCTCCCACTACAACTAATAAAATTGATTATGCTTATGTGGAGAGTAATGATACTTTTATGCATGTGAATAAGAATGCTTTATGTGATACTTATATTGTTGAGTTTGTTCATGATGCCTCTGAAAGTTATTATGAGAGAGGAAAATATGGTTGTAGAAATTTTCATGTTACTAAAATGCCTCTCTATGTGCTGAAATTTTTGAAGTTACACTGGTTTTATCTTCCTATGCTTGTTACTTTGCTCTTCATGAACTTGTTTATTTACAAGATTCCTATGCATAGGAAGCATGTTAGACTTAAATTTGTTTTGAATTTGCCTCTTGATGCTCTCTTTTGCTTCAACTACTATTTCTTGCGAGTGCATCATTAAAACTGCTGAGCCCATCTTAATGGCTATAAAGAAAGAACTTCTTGGGAGATAACCCATGTGTTTATTTTGCTACAGTACCTTTGTTTTATATTTGTGTCTTGGAAGTTGTTACTACTGTAGCAACCTCTCCTTATCTTTTGTTGCATTGTTGTGCCAAGTAAAGTCTTTGATAGTAAGGTTCATACTAGATTTGGATTACTGCGCAGAAACAGATTTCTTGCTGTCACAAATCTGGGCCTAATTCTCTGTAGGTAACTCAGAAAATTATGCCAATTTACGTGAGTTATCCTCAGATATGTATGCAACTTTCATTCAATTTGAGCATTTTCATCTGAGCAAGTCTGGTGTCACTTTAAAATTCGTCTTTACGAACTGTTCTGTTTTGACAGATTCTGCCTTTTATTTCGCATTGCCTCTTTTGCTATGTTGGATGAATTTCTTTGATCCATTAATGTCCAGTAGTTTTGTGCAATGTCCAGAAGTGTTAAGAATGATTATGTCACCTCTGAACATGTAAATTTTTATTGTGCACTAACCCTCTAATGAGTTGTTTTGAGTTTGGTGTGGAGGAAGTTTTCAAGGATCAAGAGAGGGAAATGATGCAATATGATCAAGAAGACTCAAGCGTCTAAGCTTGGGGATGCCCAAGGCATACCCTTCTTCATCGACAACATCATCAGGTTCCTCCCCTGAAACTATATTTTTATTCAGTCACATCTTATGTACTTTGCTTGGAGCGTCTGTTTGTTTTTGTTTTTGTTTTTGTTTGAATAAAATGGATCCTAGCATTCATTGTGTGGGAGAGAGACACGCTCCGCTGTTGCATATGGACAAATATGTCCTTAGGCTTTACTCATAGTATTCATGGCGAAGGTTGAATCTTCTTCGTTAAATTGTTATATGGTTGGAATCGGGAAATGCTACATGTAGTAATTCTAAAATGTCTTGAATAATTTGATACTTGGCAATTGTTGTGCTCATGTTTAAGCTCTTGCATCATATACTTTGCACCCATTAATGAAGAAACACCTAGAGCTTGCTAAATTTGGTTTGCATATTTGGTCTCTCTAAAGTCTAGATAATTTCTAGTATTGAGTTTTGAACAACAAGGAAGACGGTGTAGAGTCTTATAATGTTTACAATATGTATTTTATGTGAGTTTTGCTGCACCGGTTCATCCTTGTGTTTGTTTCAAATAACCTTGCTAGCCTAAACCTTGTATCGAGAGGGAATACTTCTCATGCATCCAAAATCCTTGAGCCAACCACTATGCCATTTGTGTCCACCATACCTATCTACTGCATGGTATTTCTCCGCCATTCCAAAGTAAATTGCTTGAGTGCTACCTTTAAATTTCCATCATTCGCCTTGCAATATATAGCTCATGGGACAAAATAGCCTTAAAAACTATTGTGGTATTGAATATGTACTTATGCACTTTATCTCTTATTAAGTTGCTTGTTGTGCGATAACCATGTTCCTGGGGACGCCATCAACTACTCTTTGTTGAATATCATGTGAGTTGCTATGCATGTCCGTCTTGTCTGAAGTAAGGGAGATCTACCACTTAATGGTTAGAGCATGCATATTGTTAGAGAAGAACATTGGGCCGCTAACTAAAGCCATGAATCATGGTGGAAGTTTCAGTTTTGGACATATATCCTCAATCTCATATGAGAACACTAATTGTTGCTACATGCTTATCCATTAAAGAGGAGTCCATTATCTGTTGTCCATGTTGTCCCGGTATGGATGTCTAAGTTGAGAATAATCAAAAGCGAGAAATCCAAAATGCGAGCTTTCTCCTTAGACCTTTGTACAGGCGGCATGGAGGTACCCCTTTGTGACACTTGGTTAAAACATGTGTATTACGATGATCCCGGTAGTCCAAGCTAATTAGGACAAGGTGCGGGCACTATTAGTATACTATGCATGAGGCTTGCAACTTGTAAGATATAATTTACATGATACATATGCTTTATTACTACCGTTGACAAAATTGTTCCATGTTTTCAAAATAAAAGCTCTAGCACAAATATAGCGATCGATGCTTTCCTCTTTGAAGGACCTTTCTTTTACTTTTATGTTGAGTCAGTTCACCTATTTCTCTCCACCTCAAGAAGCAAACACTTGTGTGAACTGTGCATTGATTCCTACATACTTGCATATTGCACTTGTTATATTACTTAACATTGACACTATCCATGAGATATACATGTTATAAGTTGAAAGCAACCGCTGAAACTTAATCTTCCTTTATGTTGCTTCAATACCTTTTACTTTGAATTATTGCTTTATGAGTTAACTCTTATGCAAGACTTATTGATGCTTGTCTTGAAAGTACTATTCATGAAAAGTCTTTGCTTTATGATTCAGTTGTTTACTCATATCATTACCATTGTTTTGATCGCTGCATTCATTACATATGCTTACAATAGTATGATCAAGGTTATGATGGCATGTCACTCCAGAAATTATCTTTGTTGTCGTTTACCTGCTCGGGACGAGCAGGAACTAAGCTTGGGGATGCTGATACGTCTCCGACGTATCGATAATTTCTTATGTTCCATGCCACATTATTGATGATATCTACATGTTTTATGCATACTTTATGTCATTATTATGCGTTTTCCGGAACTAACCTATTGACGAGATGCCGAAGGGCCGATTCTTTGTTCTGCTGTTTTTGGTTTCAGAAATCCTAGTAAGGAAATATTCTCGGAATTGGACGAAATCAACGCCCAGGGTCCTATTTTCACACGAAGCTTCCAGAAGACCAAAGAGGATAAGAAGTGGGGCCACGAGGCGGCCACACACTAAGGCGGCGCGGCCTGGGCCTTGGCCGCGCTGGCCTGTTGTGTGGGGCCCTCGTGTGGCCCCCTGACCTGCCCTTCCGCCTACTTAAAGTCTCCGTCGCGAAAACCCTACCACGTTCGACGAAACCAGAGAAAACCTTCCAGAGCCGCCGCCATCGCGAAGCCAAGATCTGGGGGACAGGAGTCTCTGTTTCGGCACGCCGCCGGGACGGGGAAGTGCCCCCGGAAGGCTTCTCCATCGACACCACCGCCATCTTCATCAACGCTGCTGTCTCCCATGAGGAGGGAGTAGTTCTCCATCGAGGCTCGGGGCTGTACCGGTAGCTATGTGGTTCATCTCTCTCCTATGTACTTCAATACAATAATCTCATGAGCTGCCTTACATGATTGAGATTCATATGATGATGCTTGTAATCTAGATGTCATTATGCTAGTCAAGTGGATTTTACTTATGTGATCTCCGGAGACTCCTTGTCCCACGTGTGTAAAGGTGACAGTGTGTGCACCGTGTGGGTCTCTTAGGCTATATTTCACAGAATACTTATTCACTGAGTTATGATTTGAGTTGGATGTCTCTATGAAATTGTGGTGTGTTAGTACCTCCTGTGAATGCTCAAAGTGACAGCGTGGGGTGTTCATTAGTACTTGGGAATGCATCTTTAAGGTTTGCCTACATGATGAATTAGTGTTCGTTATCTTGCCAGAGAGTAATTCAGAGTAGCATAGTGAAGTGCTTATTTATATCTCTTTATGATTACAATGTGTTTTGTATCACAATATATCTGTGTGCTACTCTAGTGATGTTATTAAAGTAGTTTATTCCTCCTGCACGGTGTAATGGTGACAGTGTGTGCATCGTGTAGTACTTGGCGTAGGATATGATTGTGATCTCTTGTAGATTATGAAGTTAACTATTGCTATGATAGTATTGATGTGATCTATTCCTCCTTTCGTAGTGTGAAGGTGACAGTGTGCATGCTATGTTAGTACTTGGTTTGGTTATGTTGATCTGTCATGCACTCTAAGGTTATTTAAACATGAACATTGAATATTGTGGAGCTTGTTAACTCCGGCATTGAGGGTTCGTGTAATCCTACACAGTTAGTGGTGTTCATCATCCAACAAGAGGGTGTAGAGTCTAGCATCTATCTATTTATTCTGTTATGTGATCAATGTTGAGAGTGTCCACTAGTGAAAGTATGATCCCTAGGCCTTGTTCCTAAATACTGCTATTGCTGCTTGTTTCTTGCTTTCTTGCATCTTTACTTCCTGCAATATTACTACCATCAACTGCACGCCAGCAAGCACTTTTCTGGCGCCGTTACTACTGCTCATATTCATTCATACCACTTGTATTTCACTATCTCTTCGCCGAACTAGTGCACCTATTAGGTGTGTTGGGGACACAAGAGACTCTTGCTTTGTGGTTGCAGGGTTGCATGAGAGGGATATCTTTGACCTCTTCCTCCCTGAGTTCGATAAACCTTGGGTGATCCACTTAAGGGAAACTTGCTGCTGTTCTACAAACCTCTGCTCTTGGAGGCCCAACACTGTCTACAAGAATAGAAGCTCCCGTAGACATCATCCACATATACACTTCACAACAATATCATCAAATCGGATATTCTAGAGTTGTTCAGCTTCCTTCATAGCGTACAACTAGAATTGTTCCACCTAAGTTTGGTGAAATAATTTTATTACCTAAGGTTAATGAAGCAGAAATGATCTATCAATGTAGGCCCATATGTCCCCTTAATGTTAGTTTTAAAATTTTCACCAAAGTTGATACGATAAGGTTGCACATGGTGGCAGACCATGTGGTCAAATTGCTTTTATGCAAGGCCGTAACATTCTACATGTGATGGTTATCCTTCGTGAAACAATTCATGAACTACATAGGAAAAAATTGAATGGGGTGATTATTGAAATTATTTTAAGAAAGACTATAATAAAGTTAAGTGGTCCTTCCTCCAACAGACGCTCAAAACGAAAGTTTTTTTATGATGAGTGGCCTTCTTTAATCCATAGCTTTGTGTCGGGGGTAGTGTAGCCATTGAAGTCGATGGTAACATCGGCAATTACTTCCAGACAAAGAAGGGGCTACGCCAACGCGATCCATTATCACCCATGTTATTTAATACAGTGGCTAATATGCTTGTCGTCATGATTGAACATGCAAAGTCTAATGGCCCGAAGGTGTGATTCCTCATTTGATTGATTATGGGTTATCCATCCTTCAATACGCCGATGATACTTTCTCTTTATGGAACATGACATGGAAAAAGTAAGAAAGTTGAAGTTAATTTTGTCATGTTTGGAGCAACTATCGGACCTAAAGATTAATTTCCATAAAATTCAGTTGTTTTGTTTTGGTGAGGCTCGAGACTAGGCCACTATGTATGCTGAATTGTTTGACTGCGGAGCTAGGTTTGGCCGGAGATCTTCCTCTCTGTAATACCGATGAACACCTATGCGGCATGTTGTACCTTGCCCTGACGCAGGTTTACGTTATTAGCTTTTTCGTTTTTACCTTTTATTTATAGCTCTAGCGCTAGTGTTTTGGTGGCAAGATTAGATTGTACAGTGAGTTAGTTCCATCTTTGATTCATGCAGTCAGATCCATTATTTATAGCTCTAATCCCTGGAGTTTATTGCACTAATATTGTGTTACTTAGATCATCATTATTGTGTTATATTGAAATAATTTTTATTATGTACATATGTCTACATGTAGAAATGTGTTATACAGATGTACAAAATCTGTTTACATTCTTGTTTACGTCTTATCTCTTGCTAGCATTTTTTTATCTCTAGCTAGTCTGGATGTACAAATCTATTTATATTGCTATTTTTGCTACATGTTTCACATATTTAACTCTAGGTAGCATTTTATAATAGAGATATCATTTTAGGAACACTGCATAAGAAGAGTTGGTTACCGATCTTATATCATGGTCTTAACATCTTCTAAAAACAAATAGACAAAGACGTAACCAAGGGGGAATGTGTGCGAGGTAGGGCAACTTACACTCCACTTGGCACTTGATACGGCCTCCTCACACACTTGACACAAGAGTAAGTCCGCTCATATCCTAGAATTTTTTTTATCCTCACATGCAGTTTTACATTTTCTTTTTTTATTCTCACATGATAAATGTTTTGTTCATTTTTCCAGGATTGTGCTTGGGCTGTCAAATCCTATAATGTGGCTGATGTGAGGTTCCAAGTGCCTCTCTTTCATATAGCACGCCATGATCACGAGGGCTTCCGCGTGGTTAGGGAACCACATCCAAGTTTCTCTCCAATGCACTAGCACGAAATCTGCGGACAAGGTTCAGCATAAGCTATAAACCAGAGTTTTGGGAAGATTATGACACATCTTTCCATAGGAACCTGTCTAGGAGGCAAAGACATAACCAAAAACGACTCATTTTTGTAGCTAGAAATGTATGTTGTAATGCATATATGCATGTGTTGTATCAAATGTACAATTAAATATAATAAGTTTTTGGTATTGTGTTTTGGTGAAATATTGCATGTGTTACTGGTACAACTTGGTATGCAGGTAGTACTAATAGGAGCTGCGAGAAAGCGTTAGCGATAATTCTGGAAAAGCACACAATGAGCTT
The DNA here is from genome assembly GCF_019359855.2 of Lolium perenne. Classification (NCBI taxonomy): domain Eukaryota; kingdom Viridiplantae; phylum Streptophyta; class Magnoliopsida; order Poales; family Poaceae; genus Lolium; species Lolium perenne. Next base: position 187,641,823 of record NC_067245.2, read on the forward strand.
AAACTCACCGTCTCGAATTGTCAGAAACACACACTACAGAAATAGTAAAGTGTGTGTGAAGGTCTCGCATTTCCCAACAAATCGTTTGCGATAGATGGGCCATCGCACATGGTTTTATATACCATGTGCGCTTTAGAGGAGGATCGCCCATCCTTGCATAGTAATGGTAAGCTTTACCATGTGCGACTAGCCATTTCAGTTGTGTGTGAAGACATGTTCTGTATTAGTAATCCCACTTGCAACCGAGGAGAACTTAGTTGTAAGACACTTGCAAATAGAGAAAAAAATAGTTGCAACCCGACTTACAACTAGAAAAATCATAGTTACAACACAATTACAACTCAAAAAAACCTTGAGCGTTCTAGGGATGAACTTCCTGATCTTAAAAAGATGGAAACCGGGTGAAGTTGAAATAATCAGCATATATTGAAATCAAAAATAGAATTGATCCTGCAAAAATATCAGCACATGATGAAAAAAAAAACATCTAGTTGCATCCGCCGCACACAACCACCTCAGTTGAAAAATCCCCATTTCATTCATTTTACTGTGACACAAACTTAGCAGAACAACGCCCACCAAGCAGCCTGCAGTAAATGGGCCCGCTGGGGCTTGGGAAGACCCGATAACAAGAAACAGCCTTCGCAACTACAAACACTGGCTGACCCGCACTAGCCCACCTACGACACAAATCTTAGCACATCGAGGATCTGGTGGTGCTGAAAGTGGCTCAACACGAGATTAGTTCTCAGCTAGCTAGATATAGCAATTCCGTGATTTTAATAAAGCGTCTCAATATAGAAAAGGTGGGAAAATGGGTCGCCCCCTTAATTGAGTAAGGTGAAAATCGAGGCCAATTGCAAATATTAATCGGTTGCATGGTCGGTAACAACTTGTAGTAAAATCTACTCGATCAAGCTTTCTGTCCCATCCATAAAACTTGATCCTTAACACTATGTCAATCAGCTCCTGACACTGACACGAGTCCTTTCTAATCGAGCTGGGCAAACACTAGCTAGGTACGTACGTAGCAGCAACGTACAGTAAGGCTACCAACCCAAACAGCGACGAGGTGCGTGAGTATTTGTTGCCTTGGAAGCAACATATATAGACGCAGCAGCAATTCCTATATTTGAAGTCGTCCCAAAACTCTCGATATAAATCTTCAGCAGTCTTAGTTTATTCCCTTCAAAGCTACGGCCCGGCCGACCGGCCGGCTAACCACCGCGATTGATCTCACCGTCGTCAATCCATCCCTGTGTCGCCATGCGTGCATGTGTATATGTGGTCGAGTTTCCTCCTTACATTTGGCAGTGACTGAAACTTGCCAGCTACCGACCATGAAATCCTCACTACAAGCATTGCAATTTCTGGGGCATGCCTTCCTTATGCTACGAGCAAGCTGCTGCTACGTCTCTAGCTAGAGTTGTTTCTCTCTGCCAGAAGACTGCCACATATGTCCCAGGTTCTCAACCGAAATATGTAACAAAGAAGAGAGCTACGATTTAATTTTCGGGGATTATAAGTACTACTAAATCAGCAGCAGAGCCTTGCTTGTTCCTACAGTCCCTTAAGTTTTAATTACTCCCATGCATCGAAGCATGTGTATGAAAACAATCGTGCAAACTTTAACTCATCCATAATAGATGTCGTCGTGGTTTTAGTTCAAATTTAAACAAAAACCACGAACTGTAGGGTTTTTTTACGACACAAATCTTAGCTAGCTAGTATCCCTTTGGACTCGTCAGTCCTAGTATCGGTTTAACATGCAAAAGTGGAGTACCAATGGATTGAACTAATCATTTCAGTTAGTTACCAAGTAGGAGTACCAACAATGATCCCTAAATCATCCCAATATTCCTGTAGTAAGAGTTTAATAACCACTTCACTGTGGTTAGCTAGCTAGATCCAGTGTGGCAGGTGAGCACCGACCAAAAGCAAAAGCTTGATTAAACACTAATAACATCAACGTACCGCCTAAACATCCCCGAGCTAAGCCTGCCATACAAAGGTGCATGCCCTACATACTTACTACCATTACACTGCACGCCAACGATTAACAATTAGCTAATGAGATGAACTGTTCACTTGTAATGCAAATGCTAATGTGTACGTAGACACTATATAAAGCAGCGACCGGCCTATAGTCATTCGGCGAAGTAACAATCCCCCCCTCGATCTCCCTCTCTAGCGTGACTTACCAAGCAACAACAACTAGGACATCCACCATGGCCACCTCGAGGTCTTTCTGTGGAAGCAGCAACATCACAATGCTGGCCGCCGCTCTGCTCCTTCTCCTGTCGACCTCCGCCGTGGCTCAGCTGGACGTCGGCTACTACAGCAATTCTTGCCCGCACGTCGAGCAGATCGTCCGGGAGGAGATGCTCGGCATACTCCAGGAGGCGCCCACGCTCGCCGGACCCTTCCTCCGCCTCCACTTTCACGACTGCTTCGTCCGGGGATGCGACGCCTCCGTGCTGATCGACTCCACCGACGTCGCCAACAAGCCCGCCGAGAAGGACGCGCCGCCCAACAAGAGCCTCCGCGGCTTCGGCGCCGTGCAGCGCGTCAAGGACAGGCTCCAGTCCGCGTGTCCTAACACCGTCTCCTGCGCCGACGTGCTCGCGCTCATGGCCCGCGACGCCGTCGTGCTCGCCGGAGGCCCCACGTGGCCCGTCGCGCTCGGCCGGAGGGACGGCCGCGTCTCCATCGCCAACGAGACCAACCAGCTTCCCCCGCCCACCTCCAACTTCACCCGCCTCTCCAAGATGTTCGCCGCAAAGGGCCTCGACGCCAAGGACATCGTCGTGCTCTCCGGCGGGCACACACTCGGCACCGCCCGCTGCGTCTCGTTCACCGACCGGCTGTACAACTTCACCGGCGCCAACAACCCGTCCGACGTGGACCCGGCGCTGGACACCGCGTACATGGCCAAGCTGAAGTCTTATTGCCGTAGCCTCGCCGACAACACCACTCTAGCCGAGATGGACCCCGGCAGCTTCCTCACCTTCGACGCCGGCTACTACCGCCTCGTCGCCAAGCGCAGGGGCATCCTCCACTCCGACTCCGCGCTCCTCGAGCACCCGACCACCAGGGCCTACGTCGAGCGCCAGGCCACCGGGCTCTTCGCCGCCGAGTTCTTCCGCGACTTCGCCGAGTCCATGATCAAGATGGGCAACATCGGCGTGCTCACCGGGGACCAGGGCGAGATCAGGAGCAAGTGCTACGCCGTCAACAAATAATTGTCTCGGTTCATTCGTCGACGTACTCGTGCATTGCTAATTCGGTACTATTACTTTGATTGCTTGCTTGGCTTGCGTTGGGTTCATACAGATATGTGTGCTAAATTAATTTCACCCGTGACATATTTCTTTTTAAGTGTTCATCAACCATCACGACTGGCTGTGTTTGTATAACTGATATTGGTCGTAAACGGCCTCATACTTTCTTGTTTTGATTTCATTTTTTCATGGGAAATTTCTATTCATCTTGTAACAATGGCGATGTAAAGAAATATACATTTTCTCATGTTTACGGCAGATGATTACTGCATTCCCCAATAAAAATAACTAGCAATAATTTGCATTTACATTTATTCGTATGCTTTGTAATTCCTTAAAAAAAAAGTGTTCTTTGTAATTGTATATACTCTCTCCATCCATAAAAGGATGTCTTAGATTTATCTAAAGTTGGGAATATTTTAGAACTTTCCAGCTCGGTTTTCTCTAGTTTTCTGGTTTCCTGGTTTCTCCGATTTTCATTTTTTCTTTTTCCTATTTTTTTGAAATCTGAACATTTCCAAATTATATTTTTTAATTCGAACAGTTTTAAAAAATTAAATATTTTTGAACTCTTTAATTTTTTCAAATCTGAATTTTTTTAAATGTGAACATTTTCACATTTTCACATTTTTTTCAGATTCACATATTTTCAAATCTGAATGTTTCCGAAATTCAAACCTTCTAAAATGTGAACATTTTTAAAATTTGGAAATTTTCAAATTTTGAACATTTTCTAAAATCTGAACATTTTTTTATGTGGACATTTTAATTTTGGAACATTTTTTTTAAAATTGAACATTTTACATTTCGATTTTTTTTCGGATTTGAACAATTTTCGAGTCTGAATTTTTTTTTTATTTGAGCATTTTCAGAGTTTCATTTTTTTTATATTTGAACATTTTCAAATTTTGAATATTCCTAAAACCAATAAAAAATCGAACGAAGAGTTGCGGACAAGTACAAGCTGAGCGACAAGCTAAACTGAATTGGGCCGGCCCACCCGGGCGCGATCCCGTTCGCATAAAGCGTGAAATAGGGGGAGGTGCTATACGCCGACCGGGTCGGCGCGAACGGGGTGCCGCACACCCCTCCGACCCGGTGGCAGTTAATTGGGCCGCGGCCCATCAGGTAATGCTTTTTTCTGTTTTTTTTCCTGTTTACAATTCTGTTTTAAAAATTTAACGTTTTTTGGTTTCTTTTTTTGTTTCTAAAATTTGTTCAACATTTTCTGTATATGGATTTTATAAATGTACGATTTTATTTTTTAGAAAATTCGAAATCGTTTATAATTTAAAATTTGCTTTAAATTCCAAAATCGTAAAAAAACAAAATCTATTAAAAAAATTGAAATTGTTCAAAATTCGAAAATTCGTTCAAAACTTGTTCAAATTTCAAAAATTCGTTCAAAAACTCAAAATTTGTTCAAATTTTGAAATTCGTTCAAACTCAAAATTTGTTCAAACTTTGAAATTCGTTTGAAACTCGAAACTTATTCAACTTTCAAATATGAACATTTTTCAAACTTGAACTTTTCTTCAATTGGAAAATTTCGAAAAAAAATTTGAACAGAAAAATAAACACAGAAAAATAAAAAAAAATAGGAGAAAGGAAACCGAAAAGAAAAACCAAAAAAACCAGCAGAAAACTGGAAAAAACAAAAAAACCCGCAGCGAACGGAAAAAACCAAAGTGAATTTGGGCCTGGCCCATGGTCCAGGGAGGGTGTGCGGTGATCCATATACACCGACCTGGTCGGTGTATAGGATTTGCCAAATAGGGAACCTCGTCTTATTCGTCGCGCCTCGGCCACCTGGGCCGCTGCTCTTATTCGTCGCGCCTCGGCCGCTGCTCCTTCAGACATCTGCTTGCCCAGCGCTCGAGTTGGGGCTGGCCTAGCGCGCGTTCAAGGGCTTGCCGACTTGCCGTCATGCTGCGATGAGCCACGGCCCGCAGTGCTTCGTACGCCGCGCCCAGCTGCAACCGGCTCCGGCAAATCCTACAAAACTACTAGTATACAGTGGAGAGTAAATATGATGTTAAGCTAACATAGTTACCATGATGTTCTTTTTTCTCAATTAATAATCTTGCAACCGGTTCTAGCAAATATTAATTAGGTTGTAGACTCATGTAGTATTGAGAAATATGAGGTTCTGCTAACATAGCTCCTTTTTCTCAATTAATAATATATGACATATCATCAAAAATACTTAGATGTCATTGCATATACTTCTCTGTTACTATCCAAGTTATTCTCGCTAAGATTTTCCAATTAGCTTTTTCGGGCGCGCCTATACACTGATTTAGTCAGCGTGTACACGGCCACCGAACATCCCAGCACCCAGCAACTATCGGGCCGCAGCCCATTAAGGTCAGGTATATATTCCTTTTTCTTTTTTCCATTTTTCTTTTTTTCTTCTATGTTATTTTTTCATTTTTCAAAACTTGCACGTTTTTCTAAAACTAGATTTGTTTCAAGAAAATTCTTTTTGAAGAATCTAATTATTTTCAAAATAATTTTTTTTTTCACAATTTCAAAAATTGTAAATATATGAACATTTTTTAAATATTGAACACATTTAAATTTGAATATTTTTAAATCTGAACAAACTTCAAATTGTGAAGATTTTAAAATTTTGAACATCATTTAATTTGTTCTTTCAATTTTTCTGTTTTAAAAAATTGAACACTTTAAAATTCGAAAATTTTAGATTTTTCATTTTTCCTATTCGTTTTTCCTCTAAGTTATCGAGTTGAGTTTTTTTCTAATTTTTTTTTTTAAAATTGAACCTATTGCAAGTTAAAGCATTTGTAAAAATTTGAACCTTTTTTTATCAAATTTGAACATTTTTATATTAGAAAAATATTCAACAATTTTTTTATCTTAGAATTTTGAAATTTTCAATTTTCAATTTTCAATTTTTTTAGACATTAACCTTTTCAATTTTGTAAATTTTAAATATGGGTACATTTAAAATACCCATTGTTTTTTCCAAATATGTGACTTTTAATTTTTCATGAATGTTTTTTAATTGTAGAAAAAAATGCTGACATAAAATCACACCGACCAACTATTGGGAACGATTCGCACGAGCATTGTGTATCGTGTTGGCCCACCACGACATTTCGCTGGCGCGTCGCATATGGGAGCGACACAAAGAGCTTCATATAGGAGCTCCCGCACTGGCTCCGTGGTAAAAGGCTCATGCGCTGCTGCCATCGTCCTGCACTGCTGCCCACGACAACTTCCAATCGAATCAAAATCGTCTGATCTACCTATCGTGCTCCAAGCACGGGGAGACGCCAAATCCCCTCCTGCAGCTTTCCGACTTTAACATGTCGTGTTTAGTAGCATGCAGCTATTTTTACATTCTCGAAGACACTTATATGGGGCATGGTCCATTCAAAATGAGCTTGGGCCATGTTCTTTATTTCTTTTGGTGGCTTAGGTCACATCACTAGGTACTAAGGTGCCATATTGTTTGGTTACGCATGAAACTAATTTTAGCCTCATTTCCTGTTCATATGGTGATCTTACTTCTCACCTATAACATTCAACCCCACGCTACCGCCCACGAAGCAGGGCACAAGGCCTACCACGATAGCGTGTGAAACGACCACCACACCGCCACCGTTGACGGTGGTTACTCTGCCTATATGGAAGGCAAGGCTATACCTACACAATGTGCTTCCACGAGGCAACTGTTGATCCTAGGGAGAACGTTATCATGGATTACCACCATTATTCAACCACTAATACCACTCTCCTAAGGTACTAGCTAAAAATACCACTCGTATGAATGTGAATGTGCAACAGAGGCATGAACTACCATACTTAAGAACTTACTCCGCGGATCTATTCATGTACTCCCACCAAACCAGAAAACTTATAACATGAGAGCTATGTGAAAGGGTGAGCCAGAGCTACTATTTCTAGGAAACTTCAAAACAGTCAATCGTGTGTGATGAATTTGACAAAATTCATTCAAAAAGCTCGAAACACAAACATGTGTTTGAAGATTTATAGCAAAAAAACTCGAAATTGATTGTCAAAATGGAATCATATCATGGACGCACATCATTTTCATGTACGTCTTATTTTTTATCAAAACATGGTTGTGTTGATTAGAAGCGGGTAGGTGAAGGTTATTAAGAGAGAGTGAGCGGAAACAACCTCTCGTACCTCCCCATGCAAAGTTGCATTAATGACAACTGGCCTAGCTCCACAGAAATTGTTGCTTCGACAGTTCCTTCAAGGTCTAACTCGGAGGTGCCTTGAGAACCGTGCGGATCACAACATGGAGAGAGCCATGGCAACCAATCAGGCCGATTTCGTCTCCCTAGAGCCTTCCTAGAGGGCATGCAAGCTACCAAACACGTCCCTGATACGTCTCAAACGTATCTATAATTTCTTATGTTCCATGCTAGTTTTATGACAATACTCACATGTTTTATATACACTCTATATCATTTTTATGCATTTTCTGGCACTAACCTATTAACAAGATGCCGAAGCGCCAGTTCCTGTTTTCTGCTGTTTTTGGTTTCAGAAATCCTACACAGGAAATATTCTCGGAATTGGACGAAACAAAAGCCCACGGTCTTATTTTCCACGGAGCCTTCCAGAAGTCCGAAGAGGAGACGAAGAGGGGCGTCGAAGCGGCCACACCCTAGGGGGGCGCGGCCCCACCCCTGGCCGCGCCGCCCTATGGGGTGGGACCCTCGAGCGTCCCCCGACTCTGCCCCTTCGCCCATATATTCTCTCTATCGCGAAAACCCTAGTACCGAGAGCCACGATACGAGAAAAGTTCCAGAGAAGCCGCCGCTGCCAATCCCATCTCGAGGGATTCAGGAGATCGCCTCCGGCACCCTGCCGGAGAGGGGAATCATCACCGGAGGGCTCTACATCACCATGCCCGCCTCCGGACTGATGTGTGAGTAGTTCATCCTTGGACTATGGGTCCATAGCAGTAGCTAGATGGTTGTCTTCTCCTCTTGTGCTATAATGTTTAGATCTTGTGAGCTGCCTATCATGATCAAGATCATCTATTTGTAATGCTACATGTTGTGTTTGTTGGGATCCGATGAATATGGAATACTATGTCAAGTTTATTATTGATCTATCATATATGTGTTGTTTATGATCTTGCATGCTCTCCGTTGCTAGTAGAGGCTCTGGCCAAGTTGATACTTGTAACTCTAAGAGGGGGTATTTATGCTCGATAGTGGGTTCATGCCTCCATTGAATCTGGGACAGTGACAGAAAGTTCTAAGGTTATGGATGTGCTGTTGCTACTAGGGATAAAACAACAATGCTTTGTCTAAGGATATTTGTATTGTTTACATTACGCACAATACTTAATGCAATTGTCTCTTTTTTGCAACTTAATACTGGAAGGGGTGCGGATGCTAACCCGAAGGTGGACTTTTTAGGCATAGATGCATGCTGGATAGCGGTCTATGTTCTTTGTCGTAATGCCCTAAGTAAATCTCATATTAGTCATCATGATATGTATGTGCATTACTATGCTCTCTCTATTTGTCAATTGCCCAACTGTAATTTGTTCACCCAACATGTTATTTATTTTATTGGAGAGACACCACTAGTGAACTGTGGACCCTGTCCATTCTTTTACATCTGAAATACAATCTACTGCAATCATTGTTCTCTGCTGTTCTTTGCAAACAAACATCATTCTCCACACCATACGTTTAATCCTTTGTTTACAGCAAGCCGGTGAGATTGACAACCTCACTGTTAAGTTGGGGCAAAGTATTTTGATTGTGTTGTGCAGGTTCCACGTTGGCGCCGGAATCCCTGGTGTTCCGCCGCACTACACTCCTTCGCCAACAACTTTCACGTGGCCTTCATCTCCTACTAGTTCGATAACCTTGGTTTCTTTCTGAGGGAAAACTTGTTATTGTGCTCATCACACCTTCCTCTTGGCATTTCCAACGGACGTGTGCATCACGGGCCATCAAGACTGTTTTCTGGCGCCGTTGCCGGGAAGATCAAGACACGCTGCAAGGGGAGTCTCTCACATCCAATCTCTTTACTTTGTTTATTGTCTTGCTTTACTTTATTTTATTTTCTGTCTTGTTTGCTTTCTTTATACCAAAAACACAAAAAATTAGTTACTTGTTTTGCTTTACCTAATTTAGTTTACTTTACTTATTTTTATTATTGCTAAAACGGGTACTCCTGAGAACACTAAGTTGTGTGATTTCACTAGCACAAATAATAATGATTTCATATGCACACCTATTGCTCCACCTGCTACTACAGCAGAATTTTATGAAATTAAACCTGCTTTACTAAATCTTGTTATGAGAGAGCAATTTTCTGGTGTTAGTACTTGATGTCTATGCACGCTTCTATTCCTGTAGACAATTGTAACGGCCCCGGGTAATACCCATAATAGATTTGTTTGTTGTTTTTCTTTTGTGCATCATCAGCACCATGCATACACCATATCCGTGTTTTTGACAAAATAAAAAAATCCAAATAAAAATATTTTGTTTTCCTTACATGTGGTTCTATATAAAACCCTCTCTTTCAAATTCTTTCTCCCTTTGATTTCAATCTATCTTCCTGGCAACCTCTTTATTTTATTTCTTTCTTTCCTTTCGGCCATCGCACACATCCTGGCAAGTCCAGCCGAGCCATCTTTTCCATCTAGCAAGCTTTATCTTGTTTTCTAATCCTCCAAAGCCCACATCCTCTTTTCCTTTCTCTTACACCGACCCAGCCCATCAGGGCCAAACTAATCTCCACAACGATCACATCTTCTTCCTCCTGTACGGCACGGTGGAAGTGGCTCCACGTCGTCTCCATACCACCTCTATATAAAACCAGCAGCTCCTGTCCCATCCAACCCTAGTGGCCTACTTCCCTTCCCTTTGCCGCCGCCACTCCTCTGCCACCGCTTCGCGCCGCCGCCAAACTTCGCCAAGGTCTGCGAACCTCGGCGTCGGCTTGACCAAATCCTCCCGACGTGATCAGCCGCGCGCGTGTGCTGCATGACGTCCGTCCCGCGCCGCTGTTCCGCGTCCGCCGTTCGTCTCCACCTCCGTTCACGCATGTCTGCTCGTGCCCGCCGCTGTCTCGGCGCCCCTGGTGAGCTCTAGGTCCTCATGTACCATTCCCAGTCTATGTCTCTTTTCTTGCCGTGCTACCGGCGATGATCGTCGCCTCCTCCGCAGGACCTCGTCGGCGGCTAAACTCCGGCATCTACCTGAACCAAGTCCAGCCTATCTGCCTCCCCGATGGACGTCCCCGTCCTCATCCCCAGCAACAAGAACTCCGGCCGGCCGCCCGTCAAGTCCTCCATGGGCTGCTCGTCAGCTGTGATCCTCGGCAACCTCCTTCTTCTTCAACTCCGGCAACTCCTCCACCGCTTCCTCCTCGTCACCGACCTCCCCAGGGTGAGCAGCACCTCCTCCCCTCCCCTGCATGCCCCAACATCTCTGCATCGTCGACGTGAGAAGGATCTGAGCGAAAACAAAAACGAAAATGTTCCAGTTTTGCTGTTTCACGGTGGCCACTTTCTACGCAGATCCTCGCCGGCACTGTCCATCTCAGCACGAGTTTCTTGTTTCTCTAGATGCACCACATCACCAGCTATCTACTGGTTTTTGAATCATCCAAAACGGAGCAGTATCGGCGTCGTCATCGTCTTCCAAAGTTCGGTCAAGAAACTGTTTTCAGTTTTCGGTCCAGTGTCGCTGTTTCGTTGTCCCGTTTTGCGGCAAGCTTTTCCGCCGTTTCTGTGCACCGTTTCCACCCAAACCACCTCCATTCGAATCTTGGCAGATCCTTCTTGCTCAACCTGTTTTGTTTCACTCAAAACGGTGCCCATATTCATTGTGGCTGAAGCTTTAATATCTGTGCAGATTCGCGTCTACAGGAAATCGCAAGTGTCATTCTTTCAGTTACAAGTGTCGTGGTCTTCAGCAAACTTCAGTTAACTCGCGTCTATACTATACGTTGTCAGCATTCTGTATACCATCGAATCCGATACACCAGCCCATTGGCACCACCCTTGATCCGAAGGGGCTGAGTTCAAATCCCCTTGGCGCGGATTATACTCAACCTTTTTTTTTTCATCGCCTTTTATCCAAAATTCGAGAATATGCTTTTATCTTGCAAAATCAATATCTTTTAATCTGTAATCCAAAATAAAAAGTGTTATATATGAAAGTTGATCAGAAAAATGTGCTGAACATTAATATGCCATCCATGTCTGCTGTTGCATCATGCTTCATACCATTTCGTGATAGTTTGCATTAACACCTAATATGGAACATATGGAATATGTGGGATATAACTATATGTTGTCCCGGTTCCATTTAACTTTGATGTAGCTCACCCCTGCCATGTTTGCTATGCTAATCCATCCTTAAATTTGCCGGTAGAAATGCAACTCCAACCTAACTTGTTTGTCCGGGGTTCCGACTCCGCTTAAATTGGATAGTTGCATCGCATCATATCTGCCATAACATGCATGCCCGCATCTTGCTCATGCCGGTTCTTTATCCGTAGTAGTAAGACTTGCATCCGTTGTTTGTCCAGCATTTGCTTCTTCCCGGATAGGATCGTGAAGTGGTGTGGTGAGATACGACAAGTTCTCCGGATGTTCCTCGGCAAGCTTTAACAGGCAAGCATTTCCCCTATACTCCTGTCCCTGCAGGAGTCGCTCACCTATTTTATTTTGCCTTCTCCCACATGCTATCCTTAAGTTGCGTTCTTGTCACGTGTCCCTTCCACTTGTTACCTCAAGCAGCCCATATTGCCACCACCACCTCCTACGGCTATTGTTTGGTTACCGAGTCTGCCCTTGCGAGTCGTAGTGCATGCTAGTGCTGTTTTATCTCGTTACCGTTATTGTTATCTTATCGGGTTATATGTTGGGAAGAATCATGGTTACTTTAGTTGTTGACTTTTGTTTAGCGGAGGCATCGGTGGGTCAGCTGCTTGTTTTGTGACGGCTCACTTGTGTTTCCTAAATATCTTAGGACCCCGAGTTCTTGTTATCTGTTCCGAGACTGAGCGCTCTAACCACACGTGGGTATGCTTACCGGGTCTCCCCTCGACCACTGCCGGAATCTACAGCTTTGTCCAGTGGCCACAACTAGTTTGGATGTTTGTTTTGTTTCTTCCGGGCGTGCAAGCTTGTTTCTTTGTGGTCAGATGATATGATGTTACTTTTGGGGAAGCCGTGAGTGCCTTGTAACCCCGTTGTCTCTTGCACGCTCGTAGGTGCGGTCCGCATTGTTAAGAGGTCATCCTCTAGTGGGCTCTGATCCTCTTAGCCGTTCTCGCAACAGCTAGGTCCGCGTCAGAGTTCCGATCGGGCTCTGAAATGGGTTAACTTAGTTAGGTGGCTTCCTGGACATTGTTGTAGTGAAGGAGAGTGCGTGTCGTGATATCCACCTGTCGTAAGTGGGTTGATCGTGCGTGTGGGCACATTTGGGCACCCCTGCAGGGTTACAATCTTATCGATAAGCCGTGTCCGCGGTTATGGATGACTTGGAGCTGTATGACTCGATCATAGACAACTTACACCTATTGTTTATTAATAATAACTTGCTTAGTAAGTTAGCACAACTTCACTAATAAATGGTTAAAACTTGACAACCGTGTGAGTGCCTTTGTAAGTACCTCCTGGCGAGGGGGGAACACATCGGTTGGGTTATGTTTGCAGAGTATAGAACTGTTAGTTGTACGCTCTCTCACCTTCTCTGATTAGACGAAAGTTGTAGAGTGTCTCTATAGGTTTTTAGTGCTTGCGCTGCCGCTTAACCCCACCATATTGCCTATGACGTTCCTCTTGCGTCCTCTAAGTCCCCTGCGTGCCTCAAGTACAAAGGACGACTGGTTGACGAATGCTTATACGTCTTGAAGTCTTGTTAAGTACGAACCCGTACTTATTGCTGCTTCTACGGGATATAACCGGGCAGGTATGAAGATATGATCGATGAAGACGACGTTAGCAAGGTTACCCTTCCGGCTTGGCCTGGGCAGGGTTATGGACGTCACTGGTTATCTTCAGGACTCTTAGTCCAATTTGTATCTTGTCCGTACTCGGACGTATTTGATCTTCTGTATGATTTGGATCTTTGTATTGTATATTTGTATCTTGACTTGATGGAGTCGTTGTTGTAATATATGTTTCTTGTGGGCTCTATTGTAATCCTGTTGTAATGTTACCGCTCGTGTTAATTCCTCTGGCATCACGTGTGTGATTTGTCGCGCACGTCGTGTCGGAGGGCGTCTCAGAATCGATATCGTGCGGATTTCGGCGGGATCGCTAAAATCCTCATGGTACCGGTTCCGGGGCGTCACAAGTTGGTATCAGAGCTCAGGTTGACGGTACCCCACTAGTCTAGCCTGTAGGTTAACCTTGCCAACGGACGTTAGTGTCAAAACCTATTTTCTGAAAACTCGTTGGATAGATCTGATTAGCTCTAATTTTCTTCTTATCTATATTCTTTCTCCTCTTACCTTTGTGATTTTTGAGTCCTCTCTCTTATCCGAGTTTCTCTGAGTCTTAGGTTCCGACGTGGGTTGGACGATCTATGCCTTCACCTAATAGGTCCGATCTTCGGAGCATCCCGATGGAAGCACATCATCAACAGCGGAACAACGACTTCTTGTTAGTGGTGTCGCCGATCTACGTGGAGCAAAAACTCTTGTTAGTGGTGTCGAGGAGATCAACACGTCGCCAGAAGTTCCGATAGTTCACCTCTCTCCCCCGTACCTGGACGTGGGATCTCGGGGCGAGATCCCTTGTTAGTGGTGTCGATTGTAACGGCCCCGGGTAATACCCATAATAGATTTGTTTGTTGTTTTTCTTTTGTGCATCATCAGCACCATGCATACACCATATCCGTGTTTTTGACAAAATAAAAAAATCCAAATAAAAATATTTTGTTTTCCTTACATGTGGTTCTATATAAAACCCTCTCTTTCAAATTCTTTCTCCCTTTGATTTCAATCTATCTTCCTGGCAACCTCTTTATTTTATTTCTTTCTTTCCTTTCGGACATCGCACACATCCTGGCAAGTCCAGCCGAGCCATCTTTTCCATCTAGCAAGCTTTATCTTGTTTTCTAATCCTCCAAAGCCCACATCCTCTTTTCCTTTCTCTTACACCGACCCAGCCCATCAGGGCCAAACTAATCTCCACAACGATCACATCTTCTTCCTCCTGTACGGCACGGTGGAAGTGGCTCCACGTCGTCTCCATACCACCTCTATATAAAACCAGCAGCTCCTGTCCCATCCAACCCTAGTGGCCTACTTCCCTTCCCTTTGCCGCCGCCACTCCTCTGCCACCGCTTCGCGCCGCCGCCAAACTTCGCCAAGGTCTGCGAACCTCGGCGTCGGCTTGACCAAATCCTCCCGACGTGATCAGCCGCGCGCGTGTGCTGCATGACGTCCGTCCCGCGCCGCTGTTCCGCGTCCGCCGTTCGTCTCCACCTCCGTTCACGCATGTCTGCTCGTGCCCGCCGCTGTCTCGGCGCCCCTGGTGAGCTCTAGGTCCTCATGTACCATTCCCAGTCTATGTCTCTTTTCTTGCCGTGCTACCGGCGATGATCGTCGCCTCCTCCGCAGGACCTCGTCGGCGGCTAAACTCCGGCATCTACCTGAACCAAGTCCAGCCTATCTGCCTCCCCGATGGACGTCCCCGTCCTCATCCCCAGCAACAAGAACTCCGGCCGGCCGCCCGTCAAGTCCTCCATGGGCTGCTCGTCAGCTGTGATCCTCGGCAACCTCCTTCTTCTTCAACTCCGGCAACTCCTCCACCGCTTCCTCCTCGTCACCGACCTCCCCAGGGTGAGCAGCACCTCCTCCCCTCCCCTGCATGCCCCAACATCTCTGCATCATCGACGTGAGAAGGATCTGAGCGAAAACAAAAACGAAAATGTTCCAGTTTTGCTGTTTCACGGTGGCCACTTTCTACGCAGATCCTCGCCGGCACTGTCCATCTCAGCACGAGTTTCTTGTTTCTCTAGATGCACCACATCACCAGCTATCTACTGGTTTTTGAATCATCCAAAACGGAGCAGTATCGGCGTCGTCATCGTCTTCCAAAGTTCGGTCAAGAAACTGTTTTCAGTTTTCGGTCCAGTGTCGCTGTTTCGTTGTCCCGTTTTGCGGCAAGCTTTTCCGCCGTTTCTGTGCACCGTTTCCACCCAAACCACCTCCATTCGAATCTTGGCAGATCCTTCTTGCTCAACCTGTTTTGTTTCACTCAAAACGGTGCCCATATTCGTTGTGGCTGAAGCTTTAATATCTGTGCAGATTCACGTCTACAGGAAATCGCAAGTGTCATTCTTTCAGTTACAAGTGTCGTGGTCTTCAGCAAACTTCAGTTAACTCGCGTCTATACTATACGTTGTCAGCATTCTGTATACCATCGAATCCGATACACCAGCCCATTGGCACCACCCTTGTTCCTTGATCCGAAGGGGCTGAGTTCAAATCCCCTTGGTGCGGATTATACCCAACCTTTTTTTTTTTCATCGCCTTTTATCCAAAATTCGAGAATATGCTTTTATCTTGCAAAATCAATATCTTTTAATCTGTAATCCAAAATAAAAAGTGTTATATATGAAAGTTGATCAGAAAAATGTGCTGAACATTAATATGCCATCCATGTCTGCTGTTGCATCATGCTTCATACCATTTCGTGATAGTTTGCATTAACACCTAATATGGAACATATGGAATATGTGGGATATAACTATATGTTGTCCCGGTTCCATTTAACTTTGATGTAGCTCACCCCTGCCATGTTTGCTATGCTAATCCATCCTTAAATTTGCCGGTAGAAATGCAACTCCAACCTAACTTGTTTGTCCGGGGTTCCGACTCCGCTTAAATTGGATAGTTGCATCGCATCATATCTGCCATAACATGCATGCCCGCATCTTGCTCATGCCGGTTCTTTATCCGTAGTAGTAAGACTTGCATCCGTTGTTTGTCCAGCATTTGCTTCTTCCCGGATAGGATCGTGAAGTGGTGTGGTGAGATACGACAAGTTCTCCGGATGTTCCTCGGCAAGCTTTAACAGGCAAGCATTTCCCCTATACTCCCCGTCTCAGGAGTCGCTCACCTATTTTATTTTGCCTTCTCCCACATGCTATCCTTAAGTTGCGTTCTTGTCACGTGTCCCTTCCACTTGTTACCTCAAGCAGCCCATATTGCCACCACCACCTCCTACGGCTATTGTTTGGTTACCGAGTCTGCCCTTACGAGTCGTAGTGCATGCTAGTGCTGTTTTATCTCGTTACCGTTATTGTTATCTTATCGGGTTATATGTTGGGAAGA
Source organism: Lolium perenne (assembly GCF_019359855.2). Lineage (NCBI taxonomy): Eukaryota > Viridiplantae > Streptophyta > Magnoliopsida > Poales > Poaceae > Lolium > Lolium perenne. The sequence goes on from NC_067245.2 coordinate 187,658,436, forward strand.
ATCATGGTTACTTAGTTGTTGACTTTTGTTTAGCGGAGGCATCGGTGTGTCAGCTGCTTGTTTTGTGACGGCTCACTTGTGTTTCCTAAATATCTTAGGACCCCGAGTTCTTGTTATCTGTTCCGAGACTGAGCGCTCTAACCACACGTGGGTATGCTTACCGGGTCTCCCCTCGACCACTGCCGGAATCTACAGCTTTGTCCAGTGGCCACAACTAGTTTGGATGTTTGTTTTGTTTCTTCCGGGCGTGCAAGCTTGTTTCTTTGTGGTCAGATGATATGATGTTACTTTTGGGGAAGCCGTGAGTGCCTTGTAACCCCGTTGTCTCTTGCACGCTCGTAGGTGCGGTCCGCATTGTTAAGAGGTCATCCTCTAGTGGGCTCTGATCCTCTTAGCCGTTCTCGCAACAGCTAGGTCCACGTCAGAGTTCCGATCGGGCTCTGAAATGGGTTAACTTAGTTAGGTGGCTTCCTGGACATTGTTGTAGTGAAGGAGAGTGCGTGTCGTGATATCCACCTGTCGTAAGTGGGTTGATCGTGCGTGTGGGCACATTTGGGCACCCCTGCAGGGTTACAATCTTATCGATAAGCCGTGTCCGCGGTTATGGACGACTTGGAGCTGTATGACTCGATCATAGACAACTTACACCTGTTGTTTATTAATAATAACTTGCTTAGTAAGTTAGCACAACTTCACTAATAAATGGTTAAAACTTGACAACCGTGTGAGTGCCTTTGTAAGTACCTCCTGGCGAGGGGGGAACACATCGGTTGGGTTATGTTTGCAGAGTATAGAACTGTTAGTTGTACGCTCTCTCACCTTCTCTGATTAGACGAAAGTTGTAGAGTGTCTCTATAGGTTTTTAGTGCTTGCGCTGCCGCTTAACCCCACCATATTGCCTATGACGTTCCTCTTGCGTCCTCTAAGTCCCCTGCGTGCCTCAAGTACAAAGGACGACTGGTTGACGAATGCTTATACGTCTTGAAGTCTTGTTAAGTACGAACCCGTACTTATTGCTGCTTCTACGGGATATAACCGGGCAGGTATGAAGATATGATCGATGAAGACGACGTTAGCAAGGTTACCCTTCCGGCTTGGCCTGGGCAGGGTTATGGACGTCACTGGTTATCTTCAGGACTCTTAGTCCAATTTATATCTTGTCCGTACTCGGACGTATTTGATCTTCTGTATGATTTGGATCTTTGTATTGTATATTTGTATCTTGACTTGATGGAGTCGTTGTTGTAATATATGTTTCTTGTGGGCTCTATTGTAATCCTGTTGTAATGTTACCGCTCGTGTTAATTCCTCTGGCATCACGTGTGTGATTTGTCGCGCACGTCGTGTCGGAGGGCGTCTCAGAATCGATATCGTGCGGATTTCGGCGGGATCGCTAGAATCCTCATGGTACCGGTTCCGGGGCGTCACAACAGTGTTGGGCCTCCAAGAGCAGAGGTTTGTAGAACAGCAGCAAGTTTCCCTTAAGTGAATCACCCAAGGTTTATCGAACTCAGGGAGGTAGAGGTCAAAGATATCCCTCTCAAGCAACCCTGCAATTACGATACAAGAAGTCTCTTGTGTCCCCAACACACCTAATACACTTGTCAGATGTATAGGTGCACTAGTTCGGCGAAGAGATAGTAAGATGCAAGTGATATGGATGAATATGAGTGGTAATAACAATCTGAAATAAATATGGCAGCAAGTAAACATGGAGTAGAACAGTAAATAAACGGTGATTCGATATTTGGAAACAAGGCCTAGGGATCATACTTTCACTAGTGGACACTCTCAACAATGATCGCATAAATAAATAACTTCTCTTCACTTGTGCTACTTTCTCACACTCTCTTGTTGGATAACAAACACCATTCATTGTGTAGGGCTACAAAAGCACACCTCAAGCCGGAGTAAACAAGCTCCACAACTTCATAAAGGAATCACACACGATGCGCACACTGTCACCGTCACACCGTGGAGAGTGAATCCGGAGTTCATATTAAAGTAACCTCTAGAGTGCATAATAGACCATTGCAATTTAGACCGAGTACTAACATAGCATACACACTGTCACCAATAGCTATGAAAGGGGGAATAGATCACATCAATACTATCATAGTAATAGTTAACTTCATAATCTACAAGAGATTACAATCATAACCTATGCCAAGTACTACATGATGCACACACTGTCAACTTTACATCATGGAGGAGGAATAGACTACTTTAATAACATCACTAGAGTAGCACATAGATTAATAGTGATACAAAGCTCATGATCACATAAAGATCACACCATGGGAGAGAGAGAGATGAACCGCATAGCTACCGGTAGAGCCCTCAGCCTCGGGGGAGAACTACTCCCTCCTCATCATGGGAGTCAGCAACGGCGATGAAGATGGCGGTGGTATCAATGGAGATGGATTCCGGGGGCACTTCCCCATCCCGACGGCGTGCCGGAACAGAGACTTCTGTCCCCCGAACTTGGCTTCGCGATGGTGGCGGCTACGGAACTCTTCGTGGAATATCGTCAAGTGTGGTAGGGTTTTCGGAGACGGAGCTTTATATAGGCGAAAGGGCGGAGTCGGAGGGCCACCAAGGTGCCCTCACCACCTGGTGGCGCGGCCAAGGGGTGGCCCGTGCCCAGGTATGGTGTGGGGCCCCCCTGGCCCATCTTCGTCTCCCCTTCGGACTTCTGGAACCTTCCGTGAAATATAAGATCGTGGGCTTTTGTTTCGTCCAATTCCGAGAATATTTCCTGTGTAAGATTTCTGAAACCAAAAACAGCAGAAAACAGGAACTGGCGCTTCGGCATCTTGTTAATAGGTTAGTTCCGGAAAATGCATAAAATCATTATAAAGTGTGAGCAAAACATGTAGGTATTGTCATAAAACTAGCATGGAACATCAGAAATTATAGATACATTGGAGACGTATCAGTACTGATGATGTTGCTGCCCATCTTAATAATTTTGTTGAACTTTGTGAAATGCAAAAGTATAAGGATGTAGATGGGGACATTATAAAACTGAATTGTTTCCTTTCTCCTTAAGAGTAAGAGCTAAAGATTGGTTGCTATCTTTGCCTAAGAATAGTATTGATTCATAGACTAAATGTAAAGATGCTTTCATTGGTAGATATTATCCTCCTGCTAAAATTATATCTTTGAGAAGTAGCATAATGAATTTTAAGCAACTGGATAATGAACATGTTGCCCAAGCATGGGAAAGAATGAAATCTTTGGTAAAGAATTGCCCTACCCATGGACTAACTACTTGGATGATCATCCAAACCTTTTATGCAGGATTGAATTTTTCTTCAAGGAACCTATTGGATTCAGCTGCTGGAGGTACTTTTATGTCCATCACTTTGGGTGCCGCGACAAAGCTTCTTTATAATATGATGATCAACTACTCTGAATGGCACACTGAAAGGACTCCTCAAGGTAAGAAGGTAAAGTCCGTTGAAGAAACCTCCTCCTTGAGTGATAAGATTGATGTTATTATGTCTATGCTTGTTAATGGTAGATCTAATGTTGATCCTAATAATGTTCCTTTAGCTTCATTGGTTTCTCAAGAAGAGCATGTTGATGTGAACTTCATTAAAAACAATAATTTCAACAACAATGCTTATAGGAATAATTTTGGTAACAACTATAGGCCATATCCTTCTAATAATGGTAATGGTTATGGTAATTCTTATGGTACTTCTTACAAAAATAGTAGGAGTGTACCCTCTGATCTTGAAGTCATGCTTAAAGAATTTATTAGTACACAAACTGCTTTTAACAAATCTGTTGAGGAAAAGTTTGGTAAAATTGATGTTCTTGCTTCTAAGGTTGATAGTCTTACTGCTGATGTTGATCTTTTAAAACTGAAAGTTATGCCTAATGAAGATAAAGATATTAAGTAATTTGCTACAGCAAACGCTATCCAAGTTCGAATTAATGACAATATTAGAATGATGGCTGAATTGCATGCTAGGTGGGAAAGAGAAGAAAAACTTGCTAAAGAGAATAAGGTAGCTAAAGTTTGGACTATCACCACCACTAGTAATGTTGATGCTTCACATGTTGCTAAACCTCCTACTATCAATGGTAAAATAATTGGTGTTGGCAATGTTTCTACTCCTAATACAAAGTGTGCAAAATTGCCTGAAACTGCTGAAACTATTTGTGATAAGAGTGCTGAAATTTTTCAGAATATTGGGGACAATGATCCCATTGCTTTAGATCATAATGGTTTTGATTTTGATAATTGTCATATCTTTGAAGTTATTAAGTTCTTGCAAAAACTTGCTAGAAGTCCTAATGCTAGTGCTATAAACTTGGCCATTACAAAACATATTACAAATGCTCTCATAAAAGCTAGAGAAGAGAAATTAAAACTTGAAACTTCTATTCCTAGGAAGTTAGAAGATGGTTGGGAGCCCATCATTAAAATGAAGGTCAATGATTTTGATTGTAATGCTTTATGTGATCTTGGTGCAAGTATTTCTGTTATGCCTAAGAAACTTTATGATATGCTTGACTTGCCACCATTGAAATATTGTTATTTGGATGTTAATCTCACTGATAATTCTATAAAAAAAACCTTTGGGGAGGATTGATAATGTTCACATTACGGTTAACAATAACCTTGTCCCCGTTGATTTTGTTGTCTTGGATATTGAATGCAATGCATCTTGTCCTATTATTTTGGGAAGACCCTTTCTTCGAACTGTTGGTGCTATTATTTATATGAAAGAAGGGAATATTAAGTATCAATTCCCTCTTAAGAAAGGTTTGGAACACTTCCCTAGAAAGAGAATGAAGTTACCTTTTGATTCTATTATTAGAACAAATTATGATGTTGATGCTTCATCTCTTGATAATACTTGATTTACACTTTCTGCGCCTAGCTGAAAGGCGTTAAAGAAAAGCGCTTATGGGAGACAACCCATTATTTTACTTCTGCAATCTTTGTTTTATATTTGTGTTTTGGAAGTTGTTACTACTGTAGAAACCTCTCCTTATCTTTAGTTTATTATATTGTTGTGCCAAGTAAAGTCTTTGATAGTAAGGTTGATACTAGATTTGGATTTCTGCGCAGAAACAGATTTCTAGCTGTCACGAATTTGAGTAGGTCTCTCTGTAGGAAACTCAGAAAAATCTGCGAAAATTCATGAGTAATCCTCAGATATGTACGCAACTTTCATTCTATTAGAGCTTCTTCATCTGAGCATGTTAAGTGCCTCGAATAAATTCGTCTTTACGGACTGTTCTATTTTGATAGATTCTGCCTTTTATTTCACATTGCCTCTTTTACTGTGTTTGAATGGATTTGTTTGCTCCATTAACTTTCAGTAGCTTTGGGTAATGTCCAGAAGTGTTGGGAATGATTGTCTCCTCTCTGAACGTGTGAATTTTTGATTATGCACTAACCCTCTAATGAGATTGTTTTGAGTTTGGTGTGGAGGAAGTTTTCAAGGATCAAGAGAGGAGGATGATATAATACGATCAAGAAGAGTGAAAAGTCTAAGCTTGGGGATGCCCCCGTGGTTCATCCCTGCATATTTCAAGAAGACTCAAGCATCTAAGCTTGGGGATGCCCAAGGCATCCCCTTCTTCATCAACAACTTATCAGGTCACCTCTAGTGAAACTATATTTTTATTCCGTCACATCTTATGTGCTTTACTTGGAGTGTCTGTATGTTTTTATTTTTGTTTTTGTTTGTGTTTGAATAAATTCGGATCCTAGCATTCCTTGTGTGGGAGAAAGACATGCTCCGCTTGTTCATATGAACACTGGTGTTCTTCGCTTTACTTTTAATGTTCATGGCGAAGGTTGAAAACCGCTTCGTTCATTGCTATTTGGTTGGAAACAGAAAATGATTCATGTGGTAATTGTTATATTATCTTGAATAATTTGATACTTGGAAATTGTTTTGAGCTCTCAAATAGATCATGTTTAAGCTCTTGCATCATGTAGTTTGAACCTATTAGTGGAGAATTACTGTAGAGCTTGTTGAAATTTGGTTTGCATGATTGGTTTCTCTAAAGTCTAGATATTTTCTGGTAAAAGTGTTTGAACAACAAGGAGACAGTGTAGAGTCTTATAATGCTTGCAATATGTTCTTATGTATGTTTTGCTGTACCGGTTCATACTTGTGTTTGCTTCAAACAACCTTGCTAGGCAGAGTCTTGTACTGAGAGGGAATGCTTCTCGTCCATCCAAAACCTTGAGCCAAAACTTATGCCATTTGTGTCAACCATAACTACCTACTATGTGGTATTTCTCTGCCATTCCAAGTAAATTGCTTGCGTGCTACATTTAAAATTTCATTCCTTGTCTTTACAATACATAGCTCATGGGAAACTAGCTTAAAAACTATTGTGGTAAAGAATATGTCGCTTATGTATCTTATTTCTTATAAGTTGCTTGTTGAGCGGTAACCATGTTTCTGGGGACGCCATCAACTATTACACTTTTGCTGAATATCATGTCAGTTGTTATGCATGTTCGTCTTTGATACGTCTCCAACGTATCGATAATTTCTTATGTTCCATGCTACTTTTATGATGATACTCACATGTTTTATACATACTTTATGTCATATTTATGCATTTTCCGGCACTAACCTATTAACGAGATGCCGAAGAGCCAGTTGTTGTTTTCTGCTGTTTTTGGTTTCAGAAATCCTAGTAAGGAAATATTCTCGGAATTGGACGAAATCAACGCCCAAGGGCCTATTTTTCCACGAAGCTTGCAGAACACCGAAAGGGAAACGAAGTGGGGCGACGAGACGCCCACACAACAGGGCGGCGCGGCCAAGGCTTGGGCCGCGCGGCCCTAGCGTGTGGGGCCCTCGTGGCGCCCCCTGACCTACCTCTTCGCCTACTTAAAGTCTTCGTCGCGAATACCCCAGTACCGAGAGCCACGATACGGAAAACCTTCCACAGACGCCGTCGCCGCCAATCCCATCTCGGGGGATTCAGGAGATCGCCTCCGGCACCCTGCCGGAGAGGGGAATCATCTCCGGAGGACTCTACATCATCATGCCCGCCTCCGGATTGATGCGTGAGTAGTTCATCCTTGGACTATGGGAGCCCATCATTAAGATGAAGGTCAATGACTTTTATTGTAATGCTTTATGTGATCTTGGTGCAGGTATTTCCGTTATGCCTAGGAAAATCTATAATATGCTTAACTTGCCACCATTGAAAAATTGTTATTTAGATGTTAATCTTGCTGATAATTCTACAAAGAAACCTTTCGGTAGAGTTGATAATGTTCGCATTACTGTTAACAATAACCTTGTCCCCGTTGATTTTGTTGTCTTGGATATTGAATGCAATGCATCTTGTCCCATTATATTGGGAAGACCTTTTCTTCGAACTGTTGGTGCTATTATTGACATGAAGGAAGGTAATATTAAATACCAATTTCCTCTCAAGAAAGGTATGGAACACTTCCCTAGAAAGAGAATTAAGTTACCTTTTGATTCTATCATTAGAACAAATTATGATGTTGATGCTTCATCTCTTGATGTTACTTGATATACACTTTCTGCGCCTAGCTGAAAGGCGTTAAAGAAAAGCGCTTATGGGAGACAACCCATGATTTTACTACAGTACTTTTGTTTTATATTTGAGTCTTGGAAATTATTACTACTGTAGCAACCTCTCCTTATCTTAATTTTGTTGCATTGTTGTGCCAAGTAAAGTCTTTGATAGTAAGGTTCATACTAGATTTGGATTACTGCACAGAAACAGATTTCTGGCTGTCACGAATTTGAGCAGTAGCCTCTGTAGGTAACTCAGAAAATGCTGCCAATTTACGTGAGTGATCCTCAGATATGTACGCAACTTTCATTAAATTTGAGCATTTTCATTTGAGCAAGTCTGGTGCACCTAAAAAATTCGTCTTTACGGACTGTTCTGTTTTGACAGATTCTGCCTTTTATTTCGCATTGCCTGTTTTGCTATGCTTGATGGATTTCTTTATTACATTAACTTTCAGTAGCTTTGTGCAATGTCCAAAAGTGTTAAGAATGATTATGTCACCTCTGAACATGTGAATTTTGATTATGCACTAACCCTCTAATGAGTTGTTTTGAGTTTGGTGTGGAGGAAGTTTTCAAGGATCAAGAGAGGAGGATGATACAATATGATCAAGGAGAGTGAAAGCTCTAAGCTTGGGGATGCCCAAGGCATCCCCTTCTTCATCGACAACATTATCAGGTTCCTCTAGTGAAACTACATTTTTATTCCATCACATCTTATGCGCTTTACTTGGAGCGTCTGTATGTTTTTGTTTTTGTTTTTGTTTTAATAAAGTTGGATCCTAGCATTCATTGTGTGGGAGAGAGACACGCTCCGCTGTTGCATATGGACAAATATGTCCTTAGCTTTACTCATAATTTTCATGGCGAAGGTTGAACTGCTTCGTTAAATTGTTATATGGTTGGAAACGGGAAATGCTACATGTGGTAAATGGTATAATATCTTGAATAATGTGATACTTGGCAATTGTTGTGCTCATGTTTAAGATCTTGCATCATATACTTTGCACCTATTAGTGAAGAAATACATAGAGCTTGCTAAAATTTGGTTTGCATGATTGGTCTCTCTAAGGTCTAGATATTTTCTAGTAAGGGTCGAACAACAAGGAAGACGGTATAGAGTCTTATAATGCTTGCAATATGTCTTTTATGTAAGTTTTGCTGTACCGGTTCATACTTGTGTTTGTTTCAAATAACCTTGCTAGCCTAAGCCTTGTATTGAGAGGGAATACTTCTCATGCATCCAAAATCCTTGAGCCAAACACTATGCCATTTGTGTCCACCATACCTACCTACTACATGGTATTTATCCGCCATTCCAAAGTAAATTGCTTGAGTGCTACCTTTAAATTTCCATTCTTTGCCTTTGCAATATATAACTCATGGGACAAATAGCCTAAAAACTATTGTGGTATTGAATATGTACTTATGTATCTTATCTCTTATAAGTTGCTTGTTGAGCGATAACCATGTTCCTGGGGATGCCATCAACACTTTGTTGATTATCATGTGAGTTGCTATGCATGTTCGTCTTGTCTGAAGTAAGGGCAATTTACCATGAGTTGAATGGTTTGAGTATGCATATTTTTAGAGAAGAACATTGGGCCGCTAACTAAAGCCATGATCCATGGTGGAAGTTTCAGTTTTGGACAACAATCCTCAATCTCTTATGAGAATATTATTTGTTGCTAAATGCTTATGCATTAAAGAGGGGTCCATTATCTGTTGTCTATGTTGTCCCGGTATGGATGTCTAAGTTGAGAATAATCAAAAGCGAGAAATCCAATGCGAGATTTCTCCTTAGACCTTTGTACAGGCGGCATAGAGGTACCCCTTTGTGATACTTGGTTAAAACATATGTATTGCGATGATAATCCAGGTAATCCGAGCTAATTAGGACAAGGTGCAGGCACTATTGGTATACTATGCATGAGGCTTGCAACTTGTAGGATATAATTTACATAATACATATGCTTTATTACTACCGTTGACAAAATTGTTTCTTGTTTTTAAAATAAAAGCTCTAGCACAAATACAGCAATCAATGCTTCCCTCTGCGAAGGGCTATTCTTCTACTTTTATGTTGAGTCAGTTTACCCATTTCCTTCTATCTCAGAAGCAAACACTTGTGTTAACTGTGCATTGATTCCTACATACTTGCATATTGCACTTGTTATATTACTTTGCATTGACACTATCCATGAGATATACATGTTACAAATTGAAAGCAACCGCTGAAACTTAATCTTCCTTTGTGTTGCTTCAATACCTTTACTATGAATGTATTGCTTTATGAGTTAACTCTTATGCAAGACTTATTGATGCTTGTCTTGAAAGTACTATTCATGAAAAGTCTTTGCTATATGATTCAATTGTTTACTCATTGCATTTACATTGCTTCGAATCGCTGCATTCATTACATATGCCTACAATAGTATTGATCAAGATTATGATGGCATGTCACTTCAGAAATTATCTTTGTTATCGTTTACCTACTCGGGACGAGTAGGAACTAAGCTTGGGGATGCTGATACGTCTCCAACGTATCGATAATTTCTTATGTTCCATGCTACTTTTATGATGATACTCACATGTTTTATACATACTTTATGTCATATTTATGCATTTTTCGGCACTAACCTATTAACGAGATGCCGAAGAGCCAGTTGCTGTTTTCTGCTGTTTTAGGTTTCAGAAATCCTAGTAAGGAAATATTCTCGGAATTGGACGAAATCAACGCCCAGGGGCCTATTTTTCCACGAAGCTTCCAGAACACCGAAAGGGAAACGAAGTGGGGCAACGAGGCGCCCACACAACAGGGCGGCGCGGCCAAGGCTTGGGCCACGCGGCCCTAGCGTGTGGGGCCCTCGTGGTGCCCCCTGACCTACCTCTTCGCCTACTTAAAGTCTTCGTCGCGAATACCCCAGTACCGAGAGCCACGATACGGAAAACCTTCCAGAGACGCCACCGCCGCCTATCCCATCTCGGGGGATTCAGGAGATCGCCTCCCGCACCCTGCCGGAGAGGGGAATCATCTCCCGGAGGACTCTTCACCGCCATGGTCGCCTCCGGAGTGATGTGTGAGTAGTTGACCCCTGGACTATGGGTCCATAGCAGTAGCTAGATGGTCGTCTTCTCCTAATTGTGCTATCATTGTTAGATCTTGTGAGCTGCCTAACATGATCAAGATCATCTATTTGTAATGCTACATGTTGCGTTTGTTGGGATCCGATGAATAATGAATACTATGCTATGTTGATTATCAATCTATTATCTATGTGTTGTTTATGATCTTGCATACTCTCCGTTATTAGTAGAGGCTCTGGCCAAGTCGTTACTTGTAACTCCAAGAGGGAGTATTTATGCTCGATAGTGGGTTCATGCCTCCATTAAATCTGGGACAGTGACAGAAAGTTCTAAGGTTGTGGATGTGCTGTTGCCACTAGGAATAAAACATCAATGCTATGTCTAAGGATGTATTTGTTGATTACATTAAGCACCATACTTAATGCAATTGTCTGTTGTTTGCAACTTAATACTGGAGGGGGTTCGGATGATAACCTGAAGGTGGACTTTTTAGGCATAGATGCATGCTGGATAGCGGTCTATGTACTTTGTCGTAATGCCCAATTAAATCTCACAATACTCATCATAACATGTATGTGCATGGTCATGCCCTCTTTATTTGTCAATTGCCCAACTGTAATTTGTTCAGCCAACATGCTATTTCTTATGGGAGAGACACCACTAGTGAACTGTGGACCCCGGTCCATTCTTTTACATCGAATACAATCAACTGCAATACTCGTTCTACTGTTTTCTGCAAACATCATCATCCACACTATACATCTAATCCTTTGTTACAGCAAGCCGGTGAGATTGACAACCTCACTGTCACGTTGGGGCAAAGTAATTTGGTTGTGTTGTGCAGGTTCCACGTTGGCGCCGGAATCCCTGGTGTTGCGCCGCACTACACTCCGCCGCCATCAACCTTCAACGTGCTTCTTGGCTCCTACTGGTTTGATAAACCTTGGTTTCTTACTGAGGGAAAAACTTGCCGCTGTACGCATCACACCTTCCTCTTGGGGTTCCCAACGGACGCGTGATGTACGTGTATCAAGCTCTTTTTCTGGCGCTGTTGCCGGGGAGATCAAGACACGCTGCAAGGGGAGTCTCCACCTCCAATCTCTTTACTTTGTTTTTGTCTTGCTCTATTTTATTTACTACTTTGTTTGCTTTACTAAAATAAAACATAAAAAATTTAGTTGCTCGTTTTATTTTATTTATTGTCTTGTTCTCCATATTAAAAACACAAAAAATTAGTTACTTGCATTTACTTTATCTAGTTTACTTTATTTACTATTGCTAAAATGGGTACTCCTGAAAATACTAAGTTGTGTGACTTCACAAACACAAATAATAATGATTTCTTATGCACACCTATTGCTCCACCTGCTACTACAGCAGAATTCTTTGAAATTAAACCTGCTTTACTGAATCTTGTTATGAGAGAGCAATTTTCTGGTGTTAGTTCTGATGATGCTGCTGACCATCTTAATAATTTTGTTGAACTTTGTGAAATGAAAAAGTATAAGGATGTAGATGGTGACATTATAAAATTAAAATTGTTTCCTTTCTCACTAAGAGGAAGAGCTAAAGATTGGTTGCTATCTCTGCCTAAGAATAATATTGATTCATGGACTAAATGTAAGGATGCTTTCATTGGTAGATATTACCCTCCTGCTAAAATTATATCTTTGAGAAGTAGCATAATGAATTTTAAGCAATTGGATACTGAGCATGTTGCCCAAGCATGGGAAAGAATGAAATCATTGGTTAAAAATTGCCCAACCCATGGACTGACTACTTGGATGATCATCCAAACCTTTTATGCAGGACTGAATTTTTCTTCGCGGAACCTATTGGATTCAGCTACTGGAGGTACCTTTATGTCCATCACTCTAGGCGCCGCAACAAAGCTTCTTGATAATATGATGGTTAATTACTCTGAATGGCACACGGAAAGAGCTCCACAAGGTAAGAAGGTAAATTCTGTCGAAGAAACCTCCTCCTTGAGTGATAAGATTGATGCTATTATGTCTATGCTTGTGAATGGTAGGACTAATGTTGATCCTAATAATGTTCCGTTAGCTTCATTGGTTGCTCAAGAAGAACATGTTGATGTGAACTTCATTAAAAATAATAATTTCAACAACAATGCTTATCGGAACAATTCTAGTAACAACTATAGGCCATATCCTTATAATAATGGTAACGGTTATGGTAATTCTTATGGGAATTCTTACAACAATAATAGGAATACACCCCCTGGACTTGAAACCATGCTTAAAGAATTTATTAGTACACAAACTGCTTTTAACAAATCTGTTGAAGAAAAGCTTGGGAAAATTGATATACTTGCTTCTAAAGTCGATAGTCTTGCTGCTGATGTTGATCTTTTGAAATTGAAAGTTATGCCTAATGAAGATAAAGATATTAAGTCATTTGCTACAGCAAACGTCATCCAAGTTAGAATTAATGAGAACATAAGATTGATGGCCGAATTGCGTGCTAGGTGGGAAAAAGAAGAAAATGCTAAAGAAGATAATATAGCTAAAGTTTGGACTATTACCACCACTAGTAACGCTAATGCTCCACATGTTGCTACACCTCCTACTATCAATGTTAAAATAATTGGTGTTGGCAATGTTTCTACTTCTAATGCAAAGCCTGCAAAAGCTAGGAACTCGCTAAAGCTAAAGCGCTCGTGATAAAACTGCTGAAATTTTTTCCAACATTGGGGACAATGATCCCATTGCTTTAGATTATAATGGTTTAGATTTTGATGATTGTCACATCTCTGAAGTTATAAAGTTCTTACAAAAACTTCCTAAGAGTCCTAATGCTAGTGCTATAAATTTTTCCTTTACAAAACATATTACAAATGCTCTCATAAAAGCTAGAGAAGAGAAATTAGAATGTGAAGCTTCTATTCCTAGGAAGCTAGAGGATGGTTGGGAGCCCATCATTAAGATGAAGGTCAATGACTTTTATTATAATGCTTTATGTGATCTTGGTGCAAGTATTTCCGTTATGCCTAGGAAAATCTATAATATGCTTAACTTGCCACCATTGAAAAATTGTTATTTAGATGTTAATCTTGCTGATAATTCTACAAAGAAACCTTTGGGGAGAGTTGATAATGTTTGCATTACTGTTAACAATAACCTTGTCCCCGTTGATTTTGTTGTCTTGGATACTGAATGCAATGCATCTTGTCCCATTATATTGGGAAGACCTTTTCTTCGAACTGTTGATGTTATTATTGACATGAAGGAAGGTAATATTAAATACCAATTTCCTCTCAAGTAAGGTATGGAACAATTTCCTAGAAAAAGAATGAAGTTACCTTTTGATTCTATCATTAGAACAAATTATGATGTTGATGCTTCATCTTTTGATGTTACTTGATATACACTTTCTGCGCCTAGCTGAAAGGCGTTAAAGAAAAGCGCTTATGGGAGACAACCCATGATTTTACTACAGTACTTTTGTTTTATATTTGAGTCTTGGAAATTATTACTACTGTAGAAACCTCTCCTTATCTTAATTTTGTTGCATTGTTGTGCCAAGTAAAGTCTTTGATAGTAAGGTTCATACTAGATTTGGATTACTGCACAGAAACAGATTTCTTGCTGTCACGAATTTGAGCAGTAGCCTCTGTAGGTAACTCAGAAAATGTTGCCAATTTACGTGAGTGATCCTCAGATATGTACGCAACTTTCATTAAATTTGAGAATTTTCATTTGAGCAAGGCTGGTGCACCTAAAAAATTCGTCTTTACGGACTGTTCTGTTTTGACAGATTCTGCCTTTTATTTCGCATTGCCTGTTTTGCTATGCTTGATGGATTTCTTTATTACATTAACTTTCAGTAGCTTTGTGCAATGTCCAGAAGTGTTAAGAATGATTATGTCACCTCTGAACATGTGAATTTTGATTATGCACTAACCCTCTAATGAGTTGTTTTGAGTTTGGTGTGGAGGAAGTTTTCAAGGATCAAGAGAGGAGGATGATACAATATGATCAAGGAGAGTGAAAGCTCTAAGCTTGGGGATGCCTAAGGCATCCCCTTCTTCATCGACAACATTATCAGGTTCCTCTAGTGAAACTACATTTTTATTCCATCACATCTTATGCGCTTTACTTGGAGCATCTGTATGTTTTTGTTTTTGTTTTTGTTTTAATAAAGTTGGATCCTAGCATTCATTGTGTGGGAGAGAGACACGCTCCGCTGTTGCATATGGACAAATATGTCCTTAGCTTTACTCATAATTTTCATGGCGAAGGTTGAACTGCTTCGTTAAATTGTTATATGGTTGGAAACGGGAAATGCTACATGTGGTAAATGGTATAATATCTTGAATAATGTGATACTTGGCAATTGTTGTGCTCATGTTTAAGCTCTTGCATCATATACTTTGCACCTATTAGTGAAGAAATACATAGAGCTTGCTAAAATTTGGTTTGCATGATTGGTCTCTCTAAGGTCTAGATATTTTCTAGTAAGGGTCGAACAACAAGGAAGACGGTATAGAGTCTTATAATGCTTGCAATATGTCTTTTATGTAAGTTTTGCTGTACCGGTTCATACTTGTGTTTGTTTCAAATAACCTTGCTAGCCTAAGCCTTGTATTGAGAGGGAATACTTCTCATGCATCCAAAATCCTTGAGCCAAACACTATGCCATTTGTGTCCACCATACCTACCTACTACATGGTATTTATCCGCCATTCCAAAGTAAATTGCTTGAGTGCTACCTTTAAATTTCCATTCTTTGCCTTTGCAATATATAGCTCATGGGACAAATAGGCTAAAAACTATTGTGGTATTGAATATGTACTTATGTATCTTATCTCTTATAAGTTGCTTTTTGAGCGATAACCATGTTCCTGGGGATGCCATCAACACTTTGTTGATTATCATGTGAGTTGCTGATACGTCTCCAACGTATCTATAATTTCTGATGTTCCATGCTTGTTTTATGACAATACCGACATGTTTTGTTCACACTTTATGTCATTATTATGCGTTTTCCGGAACTAACCTATTGACGAGATGCCGAAAGGCCAGTTGCTGTTTTCTGCTGTTTTTGGTTCCAGAAAGGCTGTTCGGGCAATATTCTCGGAATTGGACGAAATCAACGCAAAACCTCCTATTTTTCCCGGAAGGCTCCAGAACACCGAAGAAGAGTCGGAGAGGAGCCAGGGGGGCCCCACACCATAGGGCCGCGCGGGCCAGGGTCTGGCCGCGCTGGCCTAGGGTGAGGCCACCCTGTCAGCCCTCCTGCGCCGCCTCTTCGCCTATATAACCCCTTTCGACCTAAAAACGCAGTACCAATTGACGAAACTCCAGAAAGACTCCAGGGGCGCCGCCGCCATCGCGAAACTCCAATTCGGGGGACAGAACTCTGTTTCGGCACCCCTGCCGGGACGGGGAATTGCCCCCGGAGCCATCTCCACCGCCGTCTTCACCGCCATCTTCACCGCCATCGCTGCCTCCATGATGAGGAGGGAGTAATCCACCCCCCGAGGCTGAGGGCTTCGCTGTAGCTATGTGGTTCATCTCTCTCCCATGTACCTCAATACAATAATCTCATGAGCTGCTTTACATGATTGAGATTCATATGAGTTTGTATCACAATTCATCTATGTGCTACTCTAGTGATGTTATTAAAGTATTCTATTCCTCCTGCATGGTGTAAAGTGGACAGGGTGTGCATCATGTAGTTCTTGGCTTAGTTTATGATCGTGATCTCTTATGGATTGTGAAGTTAACTATTACTATGATGGTATTGATGTGATCTATTTGGTTATGTTGATCTATCTTACACTATAAGGTTACTTAAACATGAACATTATTGTGGAGCTTGTTAACTCCGGCATTGAGGGTTCGTGTAATCCTACGCAATGTGTTCATCATCCAACAAAAGTGTAGAGTATGCATTTATCTGTTCTGTTATGTGATCAATGTTGAGAGTGTCCACTAGTGAAAGTGTAATCCCTAGGCCTTGTTCCTAAACATCGCTATCGCTGCTTGTTTCTTGTTTCTTTGCGTTACATCGCTGCAATACTACCACCATCAACTACACGCCAACAAGCTATTTTCTGGCACCGTTGCTACTGCTCATACTTATTCATACCACCTGTATTTCACT
This sequence comes from Lolium perenne, assembly GCF_019359855.2. Lineage (NCBI taxonomy): Eukaryota > Viridiplantae > Streptophyta > Magnoliopsida > Poales > Poaceae > Lolium > Lolium perenne. Next base: position 187,675,193 of record NC_067245.2, read on the forward strand.
ATCTCTTCGCCGAACTAGTGCACCTATTAGGTGTGTTGGGGACACAAGAGACTTCTTGCTTTGTGGTTGCAGGGTTGCATGAGAGGGATATCTTTGACCTCTTCCTCCCTGAGTTCGATAAACCTTGGGTGATCCACTTAAGGGAAAACTTGCTGCTGTTCTACAAACCTCTGCTCTTGGAGGCCCAACACTGTCTACAGGAAAGGAGGGGGAACGTAGACATCAAGCTATTTTCTGGCGCCGTTGCCGGGGAGGAAAGGTAAAAGGTACTCACACTCCGGACCTCGGCTACCAAGCTATTTTCCGCCATTGTAAGTACTCGAAGCTATTTCCTTTAGATCCTGCAATTGCATCTTTTTGTTTCTTGTTTACACTAGTTAGGCATAATGGAAAACAACAAAAAAATTGGTGAGCTTTTTAGTCTTTTTCCTGATTTAGAATTGTTTGATTCGAAAATTAAAAAACCTATGGAACCTTATTTGCATGTTAGTAGCGATGTTATTAGTATGAATGCAATTACTGCTAATGCTATGGAGAAGTCTAAGCTTGGGGAAGCTAGTTTTTGTGATCTTTTTAGCTTCCCATCTTTAGGGGAGAAAATTTGTTCTGATAATGCTTTATCTCCCATATGCAATAACTCTAATAATGCTTCTGATATTTTAAATCCACCTGCTGAAAGTATTCCGTATAAAATACCCATGAAAATTATTGAACGTGTTATGGACAACCACTATAAAGGGGATGGAACTGTCCATCCTAGAGATCATTTACTGTTTTTGCACGAATTATGTGGGTTATTCAAGTGTGCAGGTATCTCTATGGATGAAGTGAGGAAGAAGCTATTCTCTGTTTCATGTCTGTAAAGCAGCGCATTGGTATAAATTGTTGGAGAATAGACATTCTCTTGGTTGGGAGGAAATTGCATCTCTCTTTTATTCTAAATTTTATCCTCCTCATGAAGTGCATATTGATAGGAATTATATTTATAACTTTTATCCTCGAGAGGGAGAGAGTATTTCTCAAGCGTGGGGGAGACTGAAGTCACTAATGCTCAAATGTCCCATTCATGAGCTCCCCCGTAATGTTATTGTTAACAATTTTTATGCGAGGCTTTCAGGACAACACAAGGACTATCTGGATGCCTGTTCGGAGGGATCTTTCACAAGCAAGGAGGTTGAAGCTAGGTGGGATCTTCTTGATCGGATTGAGGACAACGCTGAAGGATGGGAGAACAATGAAGGTAAAGAGTCAGGTATAAATTATGATTATGAATGCATTGAAGCTTTTATGGATACCGATAAATTTCGAAATATGAGTGCTACTTATGGTCTTGACTCTCAAGTTGCTGCAAATCTTTATAAAGCCTTTGCTTCTCATTTTGAATTGCCTAGGAAGAATTTTGATAAGTATCATGAACCTTTTAAAGAGGCTTGCATGAAGAATGAAATTGTTGTTAATTATTGCCATAAGCATGCCCAAACTCCTAAGAGTGCTATTTCCTATAAGCATGTTAATTTTTGTGGAATGCATAGACCTTGTGGAATTAATCAAGTCAAAGATGAATATTGCATCCATCATATTAATGAAAAAACTAGAAAGTGGTTTAGGGCTCTAGATGATCTTGGTAAAAAAGTTTGTGCCCTCTATCCTTTTATTTGTGAAGTTTGCCATGAAGTGGGTCATTTTAATTTTCAATGCTCCTCCAATGATAATTTGAACCCAATGAGTGCTGCAAATTTGTATTGTGATGATGAAATTACTCCTAATCAGCATGATGAACTTACTTTATTTTTGGGGTGTGAAGAACTGTCGAGAAAAATCTCTTTGTTACATATGAGTGATCTTGATATTGATGATGTCCTGCATGGGTGTTTTTCTTATTGCATTGATAATAGCCATACAAATACTTACATACAAAATATTTTAGAAGATGACACCTTGCCAAAATATGATAGGACCGCCATGTGTTTTGAACTAATTAATGAAAAGGAGGAATCCTTCCAAGTTTCTTCTATTATTTCTGAAAGTAAATCAGGTTATGCGGACAAGCTACCCTTCAAGCCCCTTCCTCCTAAAGAAGGAAATGAGGAGAAGGAAGAGAAGAAGAAGAAGAAGGGAACGAAGAAGAAGAAGAAGAAGAAGAAGAATAAAAAGAAAGAGGTAACGGCGTATCCCCGCGTGAATGAGATAACACTAAGTAACCGTAAGTATGTTGCTCCTAATGATTATTGTGATAATGAATCTAAATATGATGATCTTCCTATGCCCTTTACATACATTAGCGATCATGATTTGAATGAGCACATTACTTTTGATATTGCAAATCTCTGGGAAACTAATTCTGAAAATGATGATAATAATTGCCATAGTGTCAGTGCTATCCATGCTTCCTCCCATAATAATATAGAAAGCTGTAAGCTTGGGGAAGAGGTGTTTGAAAATCCTTTTGCTACTGATCATTATGTGTTTGATACATCTCCTTCTAATAACAATGATGGTATGGACACAGATAAACCGACTGTAAAAGATAACTATTATATTTCTTATGATGACACTGTGCCTCCGATCTTTGATGATTATTATAAAGAATGCTATGATATAGGTTATAATTACCCTTATGAAACTTGTCATAGTCATGATTGGATTACCAAAAACAATTCCCTTAATATGCAACTTGTTTACCATGTTCAAATTCTTGATAATAATCTTGCTCCAATTACTATTAATGAGAAGAACTCTTCTTATGCCAAAATTAATGATACTTCTATGCATATGAACCATGATAAGAATGTTTTAAGTGATGGGTATATTGTGGATTTCATCAATGATGCTACTGAAAGTTATTATGAGAGAGGGAAATATGGTTATATGCATCTTAATAATATTAAGTTTCCCCTCTTTATGTTGAGAAATTTGAAGTTACTCGTGTTTTATCCTCTTATGCTTGTCACTTTGTTCTTCATGAATTCATTTGTGTACAAGATTCCTCTTCATAGGAAGCATGTTAGACTTAAATTTGTTTTGAATTTTCCTCTTGAAGCTCTCTTTTGCTTCAAATACTATTTCCCGCGAATGGATTATTAAAACTGCTGAGCCCACCTTAATGGCTATAAAGAAAGAACTTATTGGGAGATAACCCATGTGTTATTTTGCTACAGTACTTTGTTTTTATTTTGTGTCTTGGAAGTTGTTTACTACTGTAGCAACCTCTCCTTATCTTAGTTTTGTGTTTTGTTGTGCCAAGTGAAGCCTCTAATCGAAGGTTGATACTAGATTTGGATTTCTGCACAGTTCCAGATTTCTTTGCTGTCACGAATCTGGGTCCACCTCCCTGTAGGTAGCTCAGAAAATTAAGCCAATTTACGTGCATGATCCTCAGATATGTACGCAACTTTCATTCAATTTGAGCATTTTCATTTGAGCAAGTCTGGTGCCATTTTAAAATTCGTCAATACGAACTGTTCTGTTTTGACAGATTCTGCCTTTTATTTCGCATTGCCTCTTTCGCTATGTTGGATGAATTTCGTTGATCCATTAATGTCCAGTAGCATTATGCAATGTCCAGAAGTGTTAAGAATGATTGTGTCACCTCTGAATATGTCAATTTATATTGTGCACTAACCCTCTAATGAGTTGTTTCGAGTTTGGTGTGGAGGAAGTTTTCAAGGATCAAGAGAGGAGTATGATGCAACATGATCAAGGAGAGTGAAAGCTCTAAGCTTGGGGATGCCCCGGTGGTTCACCCCTGCATATATCAAGAAGACTCAAGCGTCTAAGCTTGGGGATGCCCAAGGCACCCCCTTCTTCATCGACAAATTATCAGGTTCCTTCTCTTGAAACTATATTTTTATTCGGTCACATCTTATGTGCTTTACTTGGAGCGTCTGTATGTTTCTTGTTTTTGTTTTTGTTTGAATAAATGCTTGTGTGGGAGAGAGACACGCTCCGCTGGTTCGTATGAACACATGTGTTCTTAGCTCATAATATTCATGGCGAAGTTTGAAACTGCTTCGTTAATTGTTATATGGTTGGAATTGGAAAATGCTACATGTAGTAATTGCTATAATGTCTTGGGTAATGTGATACTTGGCAATTGTTGTGCTCTTGTTTAAGCTCTTGCATCATATACTTTGCACCTATTAGTGAGGAAATACATAGAGCTTGTTAAAATTTGGTTTGCATGAGTGGTTTCTCTAGAGTCTAGATATTTTCTAGTGAGGTGTTTGAACAACAAGGAAGACGATGTATAGTCTTATAATGCCTGTAATATGTCTTTTATGTGAGTTTTGCTGTACTAGTTCATGCTTGTGTTTGCTTCAAACAACCTTGCTAGCCTAAACCTTGTATCGAGAGGGAATACTTCTCATGCATCCAAATCCTTGAGCCAAACAACACTATGCCATTTGTGTCCACCATACCTACCTACTACATGGTATTTCCTGCCATTCCAAAGTAAATTGCTTGAGTGCTACCTTTAAACAATTCAAAATTTATCACCTCTGATTTGTGTCAATGTTTTATAGCTCATGAGGAAGTATGTGGTGTTTATCTTTCAATCTTGTTGGGCAACTTTCACCAATGGACTAGTGGCTTCATCCGCTTATCCAATAATTTTGCAAAAAGAGCTGGCAATGGGATTCAGTCCCAAATTAATTAACAAAAATAGACACTCCTCCATGGTATGTGATTGTTGGACGGCACCCGAAGGATTCGGTTAGCCATGGCTTGTGAAAGCAAAGGTGGGAGGAGTGTCATCATAATAAAACTAAAATAAAAAGGCACTCCTTCATGGTATGAGATTGTTGGTAGGCACCCGAGGATTCGGTTAGCCATGGTTTGTGAAAGAAAGGTTGGAAGGAGTGCCACCTAAAATAAAATAAAATGGGAGCCGCTCTTTGAAGGTTTGTCTGGCAAGGGGGTTAGAGTACCCGCTACCATTCGTTGACAACAACATACACCTCTCAAAACTTTATTTTTATGCTCTCTTTATGTTTTCAAAATAAAAGCTCTAGCACAAATATAGCAATCGATGCTTTCCTCTTTGAAGGACCATTCTTTTACTTTTTATGTTGAGTCAGTTCACCTATTTCTCTCCATCTCAAGAAGCAAACATTTGTGTGAACTGTGCATTGATTCTTACATACTTGCTTATTGCACTTGTTATATTGCTTTGCATTGACAACTATCCATGAGATATACATGTTACAAGTTGAAAGCAACCGCTGAAACTTAATCTTCCTTTATGTTGCTTCAATACCTTTACTAAGAATTTATTGCTTTATGAGTAACTCTTATGCAAGACTTATTGACGCTTGTCTTGAAAGTACTATTCATGAAAAGTCTTTGCTATATGATTCAATTGTTTACTCATTGCATTTACATTGTTTCGAATCGCTGCATTCATCCCATATGCTTTACAATAGTATGATTAAGATTATGTTGGTAGCATGTCACCTCAGAAATTATCTTTTATCGTTTACCTACTCGGGACGAGCAGGAACTAAGCTTGGGGATGCTGATACGTCTCCAACGTATCTATAATTTCTGATGTTCCATGCTTGTTTTATGACAATACCGACATGTTTTGTTCACACTTTATGTCATTATTATGCGTTTTCCGGAACTAACCTATTGACGAGATGCCGAAAGGCCAGTTGCTGTTTTCTGCTGTTTTTGGTTCCAGAAAGGCTGTTCGGGCAATATTCTCGGAATTGGACGAAATCAACGCAAAACCTCCTATTTTTCCCGGAAGGCTCCAGAACACCGAAGAAGAGTCGGAGAGGAGCCAGGGGGGCCCCACACCATAGGGCCGCGCGGGCCAGGGTGCAGCCGCGCCGGCCTAGGGTGAGGCCACCCTGTCAGCCCTCCTGCGCCGCCTCTTCGCCTATATAACCCCTTTCGACCTAAAAACGCAGTACCAATTGACGAAACTCCAGAAAGACTCCAGGGGCGCCGCCGCCATCGCGAAACTCCAATTCGGGGGACAGAACTCTGTTTCGGCACCCTGCCGGGACGGGGAATTGCCCCCGGAGCCATCTCCACCGCCGTCTTCACCGCCATCTTCACCGCCATCGCTGCCTCCATGATGAGGAGGGAGTAATCCACCCCCCGAGGCTGAGGGCTTCGCTGTAGCTATGTGGTTCATCTCTCTCCCATGTACCTCAATACAATAATCTCATGAGCTGCTTTACATGATTGAGATTCATATGAGTTTGTATCACAATTCATCTATGTGCTACTCTAGTGATGTTATTAAAGTATTCCATTCCTCCTGCATGGTGTAAAGTGGACAGGGTGTGCATCATGTAGTTCTTGGCTTAGTTTATGATCGTGATCTCTTATGGATTGTGAAGTTAACTATTACTATGATGGTATTGATGTGATCTATTTGGTTATGTTGATCTATCTTACACTATAAGGTTACTTAAACATGAACATTATTGTGGAGCTTGTTAACTCCGGCATTGAGGGTTCGTGTAATCCTACGCAATGTGTTCATCATCCAACAAAAGTGTAGAGTATGCATTTATCTGTTCTGTTATGTGATCAATGTTGAGAGTGTCCACTAGTGAAAGTGTAATCCCTAGGCCTTGTTCCTAAATACTGCTATCGCTGCTTGTTCTTGTTTCTTTGCGTTACTACTGCTGCAATACTACCACCATCAACTACACGCCAACAAGCTATTTTCTGGCACCGTTGCTACTGCTCATACTTATTCATACCACCAGTATTTCACTATCTCTTCGCCGAACTAGTGCACCTATTAGGTGTGTTGGGGACACAAGAGACTTCTTGCTTTGTGGTTGCAGGGTTGCATGAGAGGGATATCTTTGACCTCTTCCTCCCTGAGTTCGATAAACCTTGGGTGATCCACTTAAGGGAAAACTTGCTGCTGTTCTACAAACCTCTGCTCTTGGAGGCCCAACACTGTCTACAGGAAAGGAGGGGGAACGTAGACATCAGTTGCTATGCATGTTCGTCTTGTCTGAAGTAAGGGCAATTTACCATGAGTTGAATGGTTTGAGTATGCATATTTTTAGAGAAGAACATTGGGCCGCTAACTAAAGCCATGATCGATGGTGGAAGTTTCAGTTTTGGACAACAATCCTCAATCTCTTATGAGAATATTATTTGTTGCTAAATGCTTATGCATTAAAGAGGGGTCCATTATCTGTTGTCTATGTTGTCCCGGTATGGATGTCTAAGTTGAGAATAATCAAAAGCGAGAAATCCAATGCGAGCTTTCTCCTTAGACCTTTGTACAGGCGGCATAGAGGTACCCCTTTGTGATACTTGGTTAAAACATATGTATTGCGATGATAATCCAGGTAATCCGAGCTAATTAGGACAAGGTGCAGGCACTATTGGTATACTATGCATGAGGCTTGCAACTTGTAGGATATAATTTACATAATACATATGCTTTATTACTACCGTTGACAAAATTGTTTCTTGTTTTTAAAATAAAAGCTCTAGCACAAATACAGCAATCAATGCTTCCCTCTGCGAAGGGCCATTCTTCTACTTTTATGTTGAGTCAGTTTACCCATTTCCTTCTATCTCAGAAGCAAACACTTGTGTTAACTGTGCATTGATTCCTACATACTTGCATATTGCACTTGTTATATTACTTTGCATTGACACTATCCATGAGATATACATGTTACAAGTTGAAAGCAACCGCTGAAACTTAATCTTCCTTTGTGTTGCTTCAATACCTTTACTATGAATTTATTGCTTTATGAGTTAACTCTTATGCAAGACTTATTGATGCTTGTCTTGAAAGTACTATTCATGAAAAGTCTTTGCTATATGATTCAATTGTTTACTCATTGCATTTACATTGCTTCGAATCGCTGCATTCATTACATATGCTTACAATAGTATTGATCAAGATTATGATGGCATGTCACTTCAGAAATTATCTTTGTTATCGTTTACCTACTCGGGACGAGTAGGAACTAAGCTTGGGGATGCTGATACGTCTCCAACGTATCGATAATTTCTTATGTTCCATGCTACTTTTATGATGATACTCACATGTTTTATACATACTTTATGTCATATTTATGCATTTTTCGGCACTAACCTATTAATGAGATGCCGAAGAGCCAGTTGCTGTTTTCTGCTGTTTTAGGTTTCAGAAATCCTAGTAAGGAAATATTCTCGGAATTGGACGAAATCAATGCCCAGGGGCCTATTTTTCCACGAAGCTTCCAGAACACCGAAAGGGAAACGAAGTGGGGCGACGAGGCGCCCACACAACAGGGCGGCGCGGCCAAGGCTTGGGCCGCGCGGCCCTAGCGTGTGGGGCCCTCGTGGCGCCCCCTGACCTACCTCTTCGCCTACTTAAAGTCTTCGTCGCGAATACCCCAGTACCGAGAGCCACGATACGGAAAACCTTCCAGAGACGCCGCCGCCGCCAATCCCATCTTGGGGGATTCAGGAGATCGCCTCCGGCACCCTGCCGGAGAGGGGAATCATCTCCCGGAGGACTCTTCACCGCCATGGTCGCCTCCGGAGTGATGTGTGAGTAGTTGACCCCTGGACTATGGGTCCATAGCAGTAGCTAGATGGTCGTCTTCTCCTAATTGTGCTATCATTGTTAGATCTTGTGAGCTGCCTAACATGATCAAGATCATCTATTTGTAATGCTACATGTTGCATTTGTTGGGATCCGATGAATAATGAAAACTATGCTATGTTGATTATCAATCTATTATCTATGTGTTGTTTATGATCTTGCATGCTCTCCGTTATTAGTAGAGGCTCTGGCCAAGTCGTTACTTATAACTCCAAGAGGGAGTATTTATGCTCGATAGTGGGTTCATGCCTCCATTAAATGCAGGACGATGTGACAGAAAGTTCTAAGGTTGTGGATGTGTTGTTGCCACTAGGGATAAAACATCAATGCTATGTCTAAGGATGTATTTGTTGATTACATTAAGCACCATACTTAATGCAATTGTCTGTTGTTTGCAACTTAATACTGGAGGGGGTTCGGATGATAACCTGAAGGTGGACTTTTTAGGAATAGATGCATGCTGGATAGCGGTCTATGTACTTTGTCGTAATGCCCAATTAAATCTCACAATACTCATCATAACATGTATGTGCATGGTCATGCCCTCTTTATTTGTCAATTGCCCAACTGTAATTTGTTCACCCAACATGCTATTTCTTATGGGAGAGACACCACTAGTGAACTGTGGACCCCGGTCCATTCTTTTACATCGAATACAATCAACTGCAATACTCGTTCTACTGTTTTCTGCAAACATCATCATCCACACTATACATCTAATCCTTTGTTACAGCAAGCCGGTGAGATTGGCAACCTCACTGTCACGTTGGGGCAAAGTAATTTGGTTGTGTTGTGCAGGTTCCACGTTGGCGCCGGAATCCCTGGTGTTGCGCCGCACTACACTCCGCCGCCATCAACCTTCAACGTGCTTCTTGGCTCCTACTGGTTCGATAAACCTTGGTTTCTTACTGAGGGAAAAACTTGCCGCTGTACGCATCACACCTTCCTCTTGGGGTTCCCAACGGACGCGTGTTGTACGCGTATCAGTCTTGTCTGAAGTACGGGTGATTTGTCATGATTAAATGGTTTGAGTATGCATATTGTTAGAGAAGAACATTGGGCCACCAACAAAAGCCATGTATCATGGTGGAAGTTTCAGCTTGGACATTAATCCTCAACCTCTTATGAGAATATTATATGTTGTTGAATGCTTAAGCATTAAAGAGGAGTCCATTATCTGTTTTCTATGTTGTCCCGGTATGGATGTCCTCAAGTTGAGATTCATCAAAAATGAGAAATCAAATGCGATCTATCTCCTTGAGCCTTTGTACAGGTGGCATAGAGGTACCCCGTTGTGACACTTGGTTGAAACATATGTAATGCAATGATAATCCATGGAAATCCGAGCTAATTAGGACAAGGTGCGAGCACTATTGGTATTCGATGCATGAGGCTTGCAACTTATAGGATGTTTTATGCATAACACATATGAATTATTACTACCGTTGACAAAATTGTTTCCATGTTTTCAAAATAAAAAGCTCTAGCACATAAGTAATCCATGCTTCCCTCTGTGAAGGGCCTTTCTTTTACTTTATGTTGAGTCAGTTTACCTATTTTTTTCCATCTTAGAAGCAAACACATGTGTCAACTGTGTGCATTGATTTCTACATACTTGCTTATTTGCACTCATCATATTACTTTGTGTTGACAATTGATACGTCTCAAACGTATCTATAATTTCTTATGTTCCATGCTACTTTTATGACAATATTCACATGTTTTATACACACTTTATGTCATTATTATCCATTTTCCGGCACTAACCTATTGACAAGATGCCGAAGCGCCAGTTCCTGTTTTCTGCCGTTTTTGGTTTCAGAAATCCTACAAAGGAAATATTCTCGGAATTGGACAAACAAACGCCCAGGGTCTTATTTTTCCACGGAGCTTCCAGAAGACCGAAGAGGATACGAAGTGGGGCCACGAGGTGGCCAGACCATAGGGCGGCGCGGCCTGGATGGGGCCCGCGCCGGCCTATGGTGTGGGCCCCTTGTCAGCCCACCGACTCTGCCCTTCCGCCTACTTAAACTCTCCGTCGTGAAAACCCTATTACCGAGAGCCACGATACGGAAAAAGTTCCAGAGACGCCGCCGCCGCCAATCCCATCTCGGGGGATTCAGGAGATCGCCTTCGGCACCCTGCCGGAGAGGGGAATCATCTCCCGGAGGACTCTGCATCACCATGATCGTCTCCGGACTGATGTGTGAGTAGTTCATCCTTGGACTATGGGTCCATAGCAGTAGCTAGATGGTTGTCTTCTCCTCATGTGCTATCATGTTTAGATCTTGTGAGCTGCCTATCATGATCAAGATCATCTATTTGTAATGCTACATGTTGTGTTTGTTGGGATTCGATGAATATGGAATACTATGTCAAGTTGATTATCAATCTATCATATATGTGTTGTTTATGATCTTGCATGCTCTCCGTTGCTAGTAGAGGCTCTGGCCAAGTTGATACTTGTGACTCCAAGAGGGAGTATTTATGCTCGATAGTGGGTTCATGCCTCCATTGAAACTGGGACAGTGACAGAAAGTTCTAACGTTGTGGATGTGCTGTTGCCACTAGGGATAAAACATCAATGCTTTGTCTAAGGATATTTGTGTTGATTACATTACGCACCATACTTAATGCAATTGTCTGTTGTTTGCAACTTAATACTGGAAGGGGTGCGGATGCTAACCTGAAGGTGGACTTTTTAGGCATAGATGCATGCTGGATAGCGGTCTATGTTATTTGTCGTGATGCCCTAAGTAAATCTCATATTACTCATCATGATATGTATGTGCATTGTTATTCCCTCTCTATTTGTCAATTGCCCAACTGTAATTTATTCACCCAACATGCTATTTCTTATTGGAGAGAGACCACTAGTGAACTGTGGACCCTGGTCCATTCTTTTACATCTGAATACAATCTACTGCAATCATTGTTCTCTGCTGTTCTTCGCAAACAAATATCATTTTCCACACCATACATTTAATCATTTGTTTACAACAAGCCGGTAAGATTGACAACCTCACTGTTAAGTTGGGGTAAAGTATTTTGATTGTGTTGTGCAGGTTCCACGTTGGCGCCGGAATCCCTGGTGTTGCGCCGCACTACACCCCGTCACCAACGACCTTCACGTGGCCCTTGACTCCTACTGGTTCGATAACCTTGGTTTCTTACTGAGAGAAAACTTGCTGCTATACGCATCACACCTTCCTCTTGGGGTTCCCAACGGACATGTGCTTCACGCGTTATCAAGCTCTTTTTCTGGCGCCGTTGCCGGGGAGATCAAGACACGCTGCAAGGGGAGTCTTCCACATCCAATCTCTTTACTTTGTTTTTGTCTTGCTTTACTTTATTTTATTTACTGTTTTGTTTGCTTTCTTTATATCAAAAATACAAAAAAATTAGTTACTTGCTTTACTTTATTTACTGTCTTGTTTGCGTTCTCCATATTAAAAATACAAAAAAATTAGTTACTTGCATTTACTTTATTTACCTTTTGTTTGTTTCATCATGTTTCCTCCTAAGTTCACTCTGAAAGATATACCGGTAGGACAAGGGTCTATCATTGGAAAAGGTAATATAGAAGCATTTTTCACTCATGTTAGTATGGTTGAAGATTTTGAAGATAGACACTTGGTAAAAGTTGTTCCTACTTATGAAAGTGCTACTGCCTCTTTAGTACATGACACGCGTACAGCACACGACCGTTGGGAACCCCAAGTGGAAGGTGTGATGCGTACAGCAGTAAGTTTCCCTCAGTTAGAAACCAAGGTTTATCGAACCAGTAGGAGTCAAGAAGCACGTTGAAGGTTGATGGCGGCGAGATGTAGTGCGGCGCAACACCAGGGATTCCGGCGCCAACGTGGAACCTGCACAACACAAACCAAGTACTTTGCCCCAACGAAACAGTGAGGTTGTCAATCTCACCGGCTTGCTGTAACAAAGGATTAGATGTATAGTGTGGATGATGATTGTTTGCAGAAAACAGTAGAACAATTGCAGTAGATTGTATTTCAGATGTAAAGAATTGGACCGGGGTCCACAGTTCACTAGTGGTGTCTCTCCCATAAGATAAATAGCATGTTGGGTGAACAAATTACAGTTGGGCAATTGACAAATAGAGAGGGCATGACCATGCACATACATGATATGATGAGTATTGTGAGATTTAGTTGGGCATTACGACAAACTACATAGACCGCTATCCAGCATGCATCTATGCCTAAAAAGTCCACCTTCAGGTTATCATCCGAACCCCTTCCAGTATTAAGTTGAAAACAACAGACAATTGCATTAAGTATGGTGCGTAATGTAATCAATAACTACATCCTCGGACATAGCATCAATGTTTTATCCCTAGTGGCAACAGTACATCCATAACCTTAGAGGTTTCTGTCACTCCCAGCATTCACGGAGACATGAACCCACTATCGAGCATAAATACTCCCTCTTGGAGTTAAGAGTAAAAACTTGGCCAGAGCCTCTACTAATAACGGAGAGCATGCAAGATCATAAACAACACATAGGTAATAAATTGATAATCAACATAGCATAGTATTCTCTATCCATCGGATCCCAACAAACACAACATATAGCATTACAGATAGATGATCTTGATCATGTTAGGCAGCTCACAAGATCCGACAATTAAGCACAATGAGGAGAAGACAACCATCTAGCTACTGCTATGGACCCATAGTCCAGGGGCGAACTACTCACTCATCACTCCGGAGGCGACCATGGCGGTGTAGAGTCCTCCGGGAGATGAATCCCCTCTCCGGCAGGGTGCCGGAGGCGATCTCCTAAATCCCCCGAGATGGGATTGGAGGCGGCGGCGTCTCTGGAAGGTTTTCCGTATCGTGGCTCTCGGTACTGGGGGTTTCGCGACGAAGGCTATTTGTAGGCGGAAGGGCAGGTCAAGGGGCGTCACGAGGGGCCCAGGAGACAGGCCGGCGCGGCCAAGGCTTGGGCCGCGCCGCCCTACCTTCTGGCCGCCTCGTGGCCCCACTTCGTTGACTCTTCGGTCTTCTGGAAGCTTCGTGTGAAAATAGGCCCCTGGGCGTTGATTTCATCCAATTCCGAGAATATTTCCTTACTAGGATTTCTGAAACCAAAAACAGTAGAAAACAGCAACTAGCTCTTCGGCATCTTGTTAATAGGTTAGTTCCAGAAAATGCATAAATATGATGTAAAGTATGCATAAAACATGTAGATATCATCAATAATGTGGCATGGAACATAAGAAATTATCGATACGTCGGAGACGTATCAGCATCCCCAAGCTTAGTTTCTGCTCGTCCCAAGCAGGTAAACGATAAAAAAGGTAATTTCTGGAGTGACATGCCATCATAACCTTGATCATACTATTGTAAAGCATATGAGCTGAGATCAAATCATTCAAAGCAAGTGTCTATATTGATATAAGAGATGATAATGCAAGAGTTAGGCAAGCTAGAAGTTTTCATGGACTATTGCTTTAAAGACATGCAACCGTACAAAGTTCATTAAAGATGTATTAAGTATCCAGCATAGAAGTTCTATCCTTCATTCCAAGCATCAAGTAAATTTTCACAACATAAGAAGGATTCAGTCAAGTAAACATAAACATGAACGTCATGAATCAACTGTTTCGAAGTCTACTCAACCGGTGAGCGCAAGCATTTGGTATTAGCACCAGGATGTTATGGCATAAAGAACGTTAATGGGGGTTTGGAAGGCCAAATGGAAGAAAGGCTTGCAAAGCTGTAAATGACCATTAGACAAGAGGAAGCCTTATGATCGAAGCTATGCAAGGAGTAGTGATTGCCATGCAACGGATGCACATAGAGCTATATGTGTATGAAAGCTCTCCAATGGAACTAGTGGGGGTGCTTCCAACTTGGTTGCTCACGAAGACCTAGAGCACTTTTGAGGAGGCTCATCATTGGAATATACAACCCAAGTTCTATAGTGTAAATTCCCCACATAGTTATACTAGTAAAACATGAAAACTCTCTCATATGAATGTAGGTGCTAAACATGAGCACAAATGATGACTATGAATAATGCGAGTGCTAAAACATGAGCACAAGTGTGGATAAAAGATAGTAATGCTGCCCCCTTTTTCTTCATTCTTTTTTTTCCTTTTTTTTTTCTTTCTTTTCATTTTTTTTTCTTTCTCTTTTTTTCTTTTTGATGGCCTCCACGGCTCTTTTCATTTTTAGGGGCAACATCCTAATTATGACAACACACTTTTTGGTACAAATAACTCATAATGAATGAAACATGATGTATGAAACTGTATGCCTCTGCCAGTGTAGCAGGATGTGCAATGATCTAGCGTAACATGGGTAAACTATACATCAGCTGTATATGATCATGCAAAGAAATATATAAATAATAAATGACAACATGGCATGTAATGTAAAATGGATGTTGCGTGGCAATATATCTCGGAACAGCTATGGAAATGCTGTGGTAGGTAGGTATGGTGGCTGTTTTGAGGAGATGTATGGGCTTATGTGTAGGAGAACAAGAGAAAGTTCTCCCACGGGTTTGGATGTACTGGCGAAGTATGCACAATTATAAATGTGAGCAAAAGGCAATGCACAGTACCGAAGAGGCTAGCAAATTTGAATGGTGGAAGTGCCAAAAACCGTAGCTTAACATTAGTCAAAAAGAACTCACAAGCTTATTGCAAACAACTAGCAGGTTCATCATTAAGAGCATGATTAAAATTCACTCCAAGGAGGGCCGTTCATGGTGGCACAAGTACCCCGCTAGCTCCCTCGACCTTCAGCACAACTTAGTTATTACGATGAACTCTCAGACATGGAAAGCTATCAAGTCCAACTACGCCTTCAACTATTTAAATAGAATTTGTAGTACGGCACAAGCTTAAAGACAACAATCCACTACTAATTTTAACTTATTTATCCAGCAAGCCTTACCATCTAAATACCTCAAAACATTTGCAAAGAATCAAGTTATCAAAGCTCAATGTTCTACAAGTATTTTATTATACACTACCACATGCAACATTTCCCGTTTCCAACCATACAACAATTTAACGAAGAAGAAACTTCGCCATGAATACTATGAGTAAAGCCTAAGGACATATTTGTCCATATGCAACAGCGGAGCGTGTCTCTCTCCCACACAAAGAATGCTAGGATCCATTTTATTCAAACAAAACAAAAACAAAAGCAAACCAACGCTCCAAGCAAAGCACATAAGATGTGGTGGAATAAAAATATAGTTTCAGGGGAGGAACCTGATAATGTTGTCGATGAAGAAGGGGATGCCTTGGGCATCCCCAAGCTTAGACGCTTGAGTCTTCTTGATATATGCAGGGGGTGAACCACCGGGGCATCCCCAAGCTTAGAGCTTTCACTCTCCTTGATCATGTTGTATCATCTCCCTCTCTTGATCCTTGAAAACTTCCTCCACACCAAACTCAAAATAACTCATTAGAGAGTTAGTGCACAATCAAAATATTCATGTTCAGAGGTGACATAATCATTCCTAACACTTCTGGACATTGCACAAAGCTACTGAAAGTCAATGGAATCGAAAAATCCATCGAGCATATCAAAACAGGCAATGCGAAATAAAAGGCAGAATCTGTCAAAACAGAACAGTGCGTAAAGACGAATTTTATTGAGGCACCAGACTTGCTCAAATGAAAATGCTCAAATTGAATGAAAGTTGCGTACATATCTGAGGATCACTCACGTAAATTGGCATAATATTCTGAGTTACCTACAGAGAATTTTGCCCAGATTCGTGACAGCAAAGAAATCTGTTTCTGCGCAGTAATCCAAATCTAGTATGAACCTTACTATCAACGACTTTACTTGGCACAACAATGCAC
Organism: Lolium perenne; assembly: GCF_019359855.2. Lineage (NCBI taxonomy): Eukaryota > Viridiplantae > Streptophyta > Magnoliopsida > Poales > Poaceae > Lolium > Lolium perenne. Next base: position 187,691,629 of record NC_067245.2, read on the forward strand.
AAAACTAAGATAAGGAGAGGTTGCTACAGTAGTAAACAACTTCCAAGACACAAAATAAAAACAAAGTACTGTAGTAAAAACATGGGTTGTCTCCCATAAGCGCTTTTCTTTAACGCCTTTCAGCTAGGCGCAGAAAGTGTGTATCAAGTATTATCAAGAGATGAAGTGTCAACATCGTAATTTGTTCTAATGATAGAATCAAAAGGTAACTTCATTCTCTTTCTAGGGAAGTGTTCCATACATTTCTTGAGAGGAAATTGATATTTAATATTACCTTCCTTCATATCAATGATAGCACCAACAGTTCGAAGAAAAGGTCTTCCCAATATGATGGGACAAGATGCATTGCATTCAATATCCAAGACAACAAAATCAACGGGGACAAGGTTATTGTTAACGGAAATGCAAACATTATCAACTTTCCCCAAAGGTTTCTTTGTAGAATGATCAGCAAGATTAACATCCAAATAACAATTTTTCAATGGTGGCAAGTTAAGCATATTATAAATTTTCTTAGGCATAACAGAAATACTTGCACCAAGATCACATAAAGCATTACAATCAAAGTCATTGACCTTCATCTTAATGATGGGCTCCCAACCATCCTCTAGCTTCCTAGGAATAGAAGTTTCGCATTCTAGTTTCTCTTCTCTAGCTTTTATGAGAGCATTTGTAATATGTTTCGTGAAAGCCAAATTTATAGCACTAGCATTAGGACTCTTAGCAAGTTTTTGTAAGAAATTTATAACTTCAGAGATGTGGCAATCATCAAAATTTAAACCATTATAATCTAAAGCAATGGGATCATCATTCCCAATGTTGGAAAAAATTTCAGCAGTTTTATCACAGACAATTTCAGCAGTTTTAGCAGTTTCAGGCAGTTTTTCGCGCTTTGCATTAGAAGTGGAAACATTGCTAACACCAATTCTTTTACCATTATTAGTAGGAGGTGCAGCAACATGCGTAGCATTAGCATTGCTAGTGGTGGTAATAGTCCAAACTTTAGCTATATTATCTTCTTTTTCATTTTCTTCTCTTTCCCACCTAGCACGCAATTCGGCCATCAATCTTATATTCTCACTAATTCTAACTTGGATGGAATTTGTTGTAGTAACAATCTTATTATCTATATCCTCAGGTTTAGCAGCCATTTTATTAATTAAAGAAGATTGTGACGCAGACATGTATGAGATTCGGTTTTCAGCATTTGCAAGTTTAGTTTGCAACCCAGAGATCTCCATATTCAAATTTCCAAGTTGATTTCCTATATTCTTCAACAAGGTAGATTGTTCATTCATAGTTTTAGTAAACAATTTATTTTGCTCATATTGGGATTGCATAAAGCTCTTAGTGGATCTTTCAATTTCTAACATCTTTTCTTCATTAGGTGAAGCATATCTACCATAAGAGTTACCATTAGCAAGATATGGCATAGAGTTACTGTAATTGTTATTCTTAATGAAATTCACATCAACATATTCTTTTTGAGCAGACAACGAAGCTAACAGAATATTATTAGGATCAACATTTGTCCTACCATTCACAAGCATAGACATAATAGCATCAATCTTATCACTCAAGGAAGAGTTTTCTTCGACAGAATTTACCTTCTTACCTTGTGGGGCTCTTTCCGTGTGCCATTCAGAGTAATTAATCATCATATTATCAAGAAGCCTTGTTGCTTCACCAAGAGTGATGGACATAAAGGTACCTCCAGCAGCTGAATCCAATAGGTTCCGCGAAGAAAAATTCAGTCCTGCATAAAAGGTTTGGATGATCATCCAAGTAGTCAGTCCATGGGTTGGGCAATTTTTAACCAAAGATTTCATTCTTTCCCATGCTTGTGCAACATGCTCAGTATCCAATTGTTTAAAATTCATTATGCTACTCCTCAAAGATATAATTTTAGCAGGGGGATAATATTTACCAATAAAAGCATCCTTGCATTTAGTCCATGAATCAATACTATTCTTGGGCAGAGATAGCAACCAATCTTTAGCTCTTCCTCTTAATGAGAAAGGGAACAATTTTAATTTTATAATGTCACCATCTACATCTTTATACTTTTGCATTTCACATAGTTCAACAAAATTATTGAGATGGGCAGCAGCATCATCAGAACTAACACCAGAAAATTGCTCTCGCATAACAAGATTCAGTAAAGCAGGTTTAATTTCAAAGAATTCTGCTGTAATAGCAGGTGGAGCAATAGGTGTGCATAAGAAATCATTATTATTTGTGGTTGTGAAGTCACACAACTTAGTATTTTCAGGAGTACCCATTTTAGCAGTAGTAAATAAAGCAAACTAGATAAAGTAAATGCAAGTAACTAATTTTTTGTGTGTTTTTGATATAGCAAACAAGATAGCCAATAAAGTAAAACTAGCAACTAATTTTTTGTGTTTTGATATAATGCAGCAAACAAAGTAGTAAATAAAATAAAGCAAGACAAAAACAAAGTAAAGAGATTGGGATGTGGAGACTCCCCTTGCAGCGTGTCTTGATCTCCCCAAACAACGGCGAGGAAAAAGAGCTTGACACGCGTACAGCACGCGACCGTTGGGAACCCAAAGTGGAAGGTGTGATGCGTACAACAGTAAGTTTCCCTCAGTTAGAAACCAAGGTTTATCGAACCAGTAGGAGTCAAGAAGCACGTTGAAGGTTGATGGCGGCGAGATGTAGTGCGGCGCAACACCAGGGATTTCGGCGCTAACGTGGAACCTGCACAACACAAACCAAGTACTTTGCCCCAACGAAACAGTGAGGTTGTCAATCTCACCGGCTTGCTGTAACAAAGGATTAGATGTATAGTGTGGATGATGATTGTTTGCAGAAAACAGTAGAATAATTGCAGTAGATTGTATTTCAGATGTAAAGAATTGGACCGGGGTCCACAATTCACTAGTGGTGTCTCTCCCATAAGATAAATAGCATGTTGGGTGAACAAATTACAGTTGGGCAATTGACAAATAGAGAGGGCATGACCATGCACATACATGATATGATGAGTATTGTGAGATTTAATTGGGCATTACGACAAAGTACATAGACCGCTATCCAGCATGCATCTATGCCTAAAAAGTCCACCTTCAGGTTATCATCCGAACCCCTTCCAGTATTAAGTTGAAAACAACATACAATTGCATTAAGTATGGTGCGTAATGTAATCAATAACTACATCCTCGGACATAGCATCAATGTTTTATCCCTAGTGGCAACAGTACATCCATAACCTTAGAGGTTTCTGTCACTCCCCCAGATTCACGGAGACATGAACCCACTATCGATCATAAATACTCCCTCTTGGAGTTAAGAGTAAAAACTTGGCCAGAGCCTCTACTAATAACGGAGAGCATGCAAGATCATAAACAACACATAGGTAATAAATTGATAATCAACATAGCATAGTATTCTCTATCCATCGGATCCCAACAAACACAACATATAGCATTACAGATAGATGATCTTGATCATGTTAGGCAACTCACAAGATCCGACAATTAAGCACAATGAGGAGAAGACAACCATCTAGCTACTGCTATGGACCCATAGTCCAGGGGTGAACTGCTCACTCATCACTCCGGAGGTGACCATGGCGGTGTAGAGTCCTCCGGGAGATGAATCCCCTCTCCGGCAGGGTGCCGGAGGCGATCTCCTGAATCCCCCGAGATGGGATTGGCGGCGGCGGCGTCTCTGGAAGGTTTTCCGTATCGTGGCTCTCGGTACTGGGGGTTTCGCGACGAAGGCTATTTGTAGGCGGAAGGGCAGGTCAAGGGGCGTCACGAGGGGCCCAGGAGACAGGCCGGCGCGGCCAAGGCTTGGGCCACGCCGCCCTACCTTCTGGCCGCCTCGTGGCCCCACTTCGTTGACTCTTCGGTCTTCTGGAAGCTTCGTGTGAAAATAGGCCCCTGGGCGTTGATTTCGTCCAATTCCGAGAATATTTCCTTACTAGGATTTCTGAAACCAAAAACAGTAGAAAATAGCAACTGGCTCTTCGGCATCTTGTTAATAGGTTAGTTCCAGAAAATGCATAAATATGATGTAAAGTATGCATAAAACATGTAGATATCATCAATAATATGGCATGGAACATAAGAAATTATCGATACGTCGGAGACGTATCAGTACACATGTTGGAAACTAGATTTGTTAATCTCAATTCTATAATGCAACATATGTTTCTTACACTCTCTGATATGGAAATGGGAGAAAAGAGAGATTTTGTCTTAGAGGTCCTGCTTAGAGAATTTGGTGATATAGCTAAAGAAGCTAGAAAAGTTTTTATTAAGCATAAGAGGCTTGGCTTTTGTACCGATTTTGCAAAAACACTTGAAAAGATGGACATGGATAGATTAAAGTACACTAATAACGTCAATGGTGAGGGGGAGATTAAAGTACCGATACCTAGTAAGCTCCTAGGGATGCATGAAGCTCTAGAAAATAACTATGCTTGGCTTGTTCCTGAAAATTTGTTTGATGAGGATAGTAAGCCTAAGAGCAACGAAAGAGGAGTTACTTACATAGACAAGATACAATGCATTGTTGAGAAAACTCCCAACTCCCCTGGTAATGATGTTGATGCTTCATCTCTCGATAATACTTGATTCACACTTTCTGCGCCTAGCTGAAAGGCGTTAAAGAAAAGCGCTTATGGGAGACAACCCATTATTTTACTTCTGCACTTTTGTTTTATATTTGAGTCTTGGAAGTTGTTACTACTGTAGCAACCTCTCCTTATCTTTATTTTATTGCATTTTTGTGCCAAGTAAAGTCTTTGATAGTAAGGTTGATACTAGATTTGGATTACTGCGCAGAAACAGATTTCTTGCTGTCATGAATTTGAGTAGCCCCCTCTGTAGGTAACTCAGAAAAATCTGCCAATTTACGTGAGTGATCCTCAGATATGTACGCAACTTTCATTAAATTTGAGCTTTTTCATCTGAGCAAGTTAAGTGCCCCTAAAAAACTCGTCTTTACGGACTGTTCTGTTTTGACAGATTCTGCCTTTTATTTCGCATTGCCTGTTTTGCTATGTTGGATGGATTTCCTTGTTCCATTAACTTTCATTAGCTTTGTGCAATGTCCAGAAGTGTTAAGAATGATTATGTCACCTCTGAATATGTGAATTTTTGATTATGCACTAACCCTCTAATGAGTTTGTTTTGAGTTTGGTGTGGAGAAAGTTTTCAAGGATCAAGAGAGGAGGATGATACAATATGATCAAGAAGAATGAAAAGTCTAAGCTTGGGGATGCCTGATAACCCACAAGTATAGGGGATCGCAACAGTCTTCGAGAGAAGTAAAAACCCAAATTTATTGATTCGACACAAGGGGAGGTAAAGAATACTTATAAGCCTTAACAACTGAGTTGTCAATTCAGCTGCACCTGGAAAAGCACTAGTAACAGGGGTGACGTGAAAGCAGCAGTAATATGAGAGCAATAGTAACAGTAACACAGCAGCAGTAGCAGTAACACAGAGGCAATGGCACCAGAAAATAGTTGATACTACTTCTAATGACATATAGGAATGAGTATATGATGATGAGAGATGGACCGGGGTTCCCAGCTATCTACACTAGTGGTAACTCTCCAATAACAAGTGACAAATGTTGGGTGAACAAATTACAGTCGGGCAATTGATAGGATTGAAATAGCATTAAGACAGAACATCAATTTATTAATCATGTAGGTATGTTTTCCATATATAGTCATACGTGCTCGCAATGAGAAACTTGCATAACATCTTTTGTCCTACCAGCCGGTGGCAGCCGGGCCTCAAGTGAATCTACTGGCAATTAAGTTACTCCTTTTAATAGAGCACCGGAGCAAAACATTAACACTTGGTGAAAACATGTGATCCTCATATCTAAGCCTTCCCCTCCAGTTATCCCAGTTGCTGTCACTCTGGGGCCTCGGGTTCCGGACATAGACATGTGCAAACAACTTGTAGATACAATCTAAGCAATAATTATAGAGCTTAAATCTAAGATCATGCCACTCGTGCACTAGTGACAAGCATTAAACACAACAAGATTGCAGCAACAATAACTTCACAAACTTATAGATAGACTGATCATAATGTAACAATTCATCGGATCCCAACAAACACAACACCGATTACATCAGATGGATCTCAAGCATGCAAGGCAGCTCATGAGATCATTGTATTGAAGTACATGGGAGAGAGAGTACCAACTAGCTACTGCTATAACCCGTAGTCCATTGGGGAACTACTCACGGAGCATGATGGAGGCGGTGGCATCGATGGAGATGGCTTCCGGGGGCACTTCCCCGTCCCGGCGGCGTGCCGGAACAGAGATTCTGTCCCCCGAATTGGAGTTTCGCGATGGCGGCGGCGCCCCTGGAGTCTTTCTGTTGTTTCCTCAATTGGTATCGTGTTTTTAGGTCGCAAGGGACTTTATAGGCGAAGAGGCGGAATCAGCGGGGCCACGGGGCCCCCTGCCCATAGGCTGGTGCGACCAGGGGGCCACCCGCGCCGCCTTATGGTGTGGGTCCCCTGCTGCCCGCCTCCGACTCTCCTTCGGTGTTCTGGAACCTTCTGGGGAAAATAAGATATTTGGCCTTTGTTTCGTCGAATTCCGAGAATATTGCCCGAACAGCCTTTCTGGACCAAAAACAACAGAAAACAGGAACTGGCACTTCGGCATCTTGTTAATAGGTTAGTTCTAGAAAATGCATGAAATCATTATAAAGTGTGAGCAAAACATGTAGGTATTGTCATAAAACTAGCATGGAACATCATAAATTATAGATACGTTGGAGACGTATCAAGCATCCCCAAGCTTAGTTCCTACTCGCCCTCGAGTAGGTAAATGATAAAAAGAATAATTTCTATAGTAACATGCTACTTACATAATCTTGATCATACTATTGTAAAGCATATGAAATGAATGAAGTGAATCAAGGCAACGATCTATAGTTTGCTAACAAATAGATAACATATAGCAAAACTTTTCATGAATAATACTTTCAAGACAAGCATCAAACAGTCTTGCATAAGAGTTAACTCATAAAGAAATAAATTCAAAGTAAAGGCATTGAAGCAACACAAAGGATGATTAAGTTTCAGCAATTGCTTTCAACTTTCAAAATGCATATCTCATGGATAATTGTCAACACAAAGTAATATGATGAATGCAAATAAGCAAGTATGTAAGAATCAATGCATAGTTGACACAAGTGTTTGCTTCTAAGATGGAAGGAAGTAGGTAAACTGACTCAACATAAAGTAAAAGAAAGGCCCTTCGCAGAGGGAAGAAGGGATTAAATCATGTGCTAGAGCTTTTTAAGTTTTTAAATCATATAGAGAGCATAAAAGTAACGTTTTGAGAGGTGTTTATTGTTGTCAACGAATGGTAGTGGGCACTCTAACCCCCTCATTAAACAGACTTTCAAAGAGCGGCTGCCATGAAGGACGTTATCTCTACCAGCAAGGTAGATCATCCCTCTTCTCTTTTGTTTACACATGTACTTTAGTTTTATTTATGGATGACACTCCTCCCAACCTTTTGCTTACATAAGCCATGGTTAACCGAATATCGGGTGCCTTCCAACATTTCTCATACCATGAAGGAGTGTCTATTTGGAAAATTAAGTTGCTTATTGATGAATCAGGGCAAAACATGTGAAGAGAATTATTAATGAAAGTTAATTAATTGGGGCTGGGAACCCCATTGCCAGCTCTTTTTGCAAAATTATTGGATAAGCGGATGAAGCCACTAGCCCATTGGTGAGAGTCTGCCCAACAAAATTGAAAGACAAAACACTACATACTTCCTCATGAGCTATAAAACATTGACACAAATAAGAGATAATAACTTTTGAATTGTTTAAAGGTAGCACATGAAGTATTTACTTGGAATGGAAGAGAAATACCACATAGTAGGTAGGTATGGTGGACACACATGGCATAGGTTTTGGCTCAAGGTTTTGGATGCACGAGAAGCATTCCCTCTCAGTACAAGGCTTTGGCTAGCAAGGTTGTTTGAAGCAAACACAAGTATGAACCGGTACAGCAAAACTCACATAAGAACATATTGCAAGCATTATAAGACTCTACACTGTCTTCCTTGTTGCTCAAAAACTTTTACCATAAAATATCTAAACCTTAGAGAGACCAATCATGCAAACCAATTTCAACAAGCTCTACGGTAGTTCTCCACTAATAGGTTTAAACTACATGATACAAGAGCTTAAACTTGATCTACTTGAGAGCTCAAAACAATTGCCAAGTATCAAATTATTCAAGACAATATGAAGCATTTTCTGTTTCCAACCAAATAACAATAAGTGCAATAGCTTCCAACTTTTGTCATGAACATTAAAAGTAAAACGAAGAACACCAGTGTTCATATGAAAAAGCGGAGCGTGTCTCTCTCCCACACAAGGATTGCTAGGATCCGATCTTATTCAAACAAAAACAAAAATAAAAACACACATACGCTCCAAGTAAAGCACATAAGATGTGACCGAATAAAAATATAGTTTCACTAGAGGTGACCTGATAAGTTGTTGATGAAGAAGGGGATGCCTTAGGCATCCCCAAGCTTAGACGCTTGAGTCTTCTTGAAATATGCAGGGATGAACCACGGGGGCATCCCCAAGCTTAGACTTTTCACTCTTCTTGATCATATATCATCCTCCTCTCTTGACCCTTGAAAACTTCCTTCACACCAAACTTTTCATAAACTTCATTAGAGGGGTTAGTACTCAAAAAACTTTAATCCACTTTTATTCCTGTAGTGACACATTGCAAGAACTCAATAAAACATTAGCTACAGCTCTCCATGTCTAGAAAGCCTCACTTAAAGTCCACAAGAGACAATGCAAAAAAACAGAGACAGAATCTGTCAAAACAGAACAGCCAGTAAAGACGATTTTTTAATAGGTACTTCCGTTGCTCAAATCAGAAAACTCAAAACTAATGAAAGTTGCGTACATATCTGAGGAACACACACAAAAATTGGCAGATTTTTCTGAGTTACCTACAGAGGGGGCTACTCAAATTCGTGAAAGCAAGAAATCTGTTTCTGCGCAGAAATCCAAATCTAGTATCAACCTTCTATTAGAGACTTTACTTGGCACAACAATGCAATAAAATAAAGATAAGAAGAGGTTGCTACAGTAGTAACAACTTTCAAGACACAACAAAACAGTAGCAAAATAAAAACATGGGTTATCTCCCAAGAAGTGCTTTCTTTATAGCCATTAAGATGGGCTCAGCAATTTTAATGATGCTCACATAAGGAATAAGAATTGAAGCAAAAGAGAGCATCACAAAGCAAGTTCAAAACACATTTAAGTCTAACCCACTTCCTATGCATAGGAATCTTGTACACAAATAAATTCATGAAGAACAAAGTGACAAGCATAGGAAGATGAAACAAGAGTACCTTCAAAAGTTTCAGCATATAGAGAGGTGTTTTAGTACCATGCAAATTTCTACAACCATATTTTCCTCTCTCATAATAATTTTCAGTAGCTTCATGAATAGACTCAACAATATAACTATCACATAAAGCATGCTTTTCATGATCGACAAACACATAATTTTCATCAAGCTCACAAATAATGGGATTAAAACTTTCAAACCCACTTTTATCAATAATATAACAAGATGATTGATCAATCTCAAGAGATATGGGACCCTACATAAAGTCAAGAACTCTCCAATCCCATTTTCATTAGTAGTACAATTAATATTATCAAGTAACATAGGACCATCATCTAGAGCTTTATCATAAACATTTGCTACGCAAAACTCTTTAGTACCATGCATTTTGATATCAGGCACAAACAAAGCATTATCATAAGATTTATCAAAATAGCATGGATTATCATAGATAACAGTAGCATAATTATTCTCACAAGTTTTACTCATAGGTACTATTTCAAGAGAATCCACAGGAACATAAAATTCATCCTCCTTTGGTAAGCATGGAGGACAATCAAATAGTGTAAGAGATAAAGAGTTACTCTCATTAGAAGGTTGGCGTGGGTAGCTAATCCATTCTTCCTCCTTTTGTTCATCACTCTCCTCCTCTTTTTCATCCAATGAGCTTTCAGGTTCATCAATTTTTCTTCCACAGGTTCCTGCAAATTGTGAGTGCATTCTTGTGCATTAATGAGTCTCTCTTTGTAATCAATAATATAAGGATTATCGCTGTAACTTTCTATGCAAAAATTAAGGATAGAAGAGACATAATCTTTAAGGTCCTTACAAACAACACAAGTTTCATAATTTTTAGCCATGAAGGATTCGATCTCAGAAGCTCCCATAAATAAGACAAATTGTTCTACTCCTTCGAACCCAAGATGAATGTAGTTATTCCAACTGTAGTTCATAATTAAAAATTCTTCACTAAAGCCACATTGGAATTTAAGATGTTTAGTATCCAGTTGAGAGCAACAGTTTATATCATGGTGTTTAAGCAAGATTTTAGCAATTGTATTCAATTTTCTATCACAGCACTCATGACTTTACCCATTCTTGATTCTTTATAATTATTATATAATTCTATAAGCTCCAAATAGGTTGTGGGTTCTCCTATAACAACAGTTTTTAATTTTTAGGTTTTTCAAATTTTTATGGATTTTTGGGTATATGAGAAAAGTAAAACAAGACAAAAACAAACTAGACAAAAGTAAACTAAGCAAAATAATACTAGACAGAAATAAACTAAGCAAAAATAAACTAGACAAAAGCAAACTAAGCAAAACAAAACAAAATAAAATAAAAACAGAGAGAGAGGTATAGTGTACTCCCCAGGTGAACTTATGAGTAGAGCTATGCCTCCCCGGCAACGGCGCCAGAAAATAGTCTTGATAACCCACAAGTATAGGGGATCGCAACAGTCTTCGAGGGAAGTAGAAACCCAAATTTATTGATTCGACACAAGGGGAGGTAAAGAATACTTATAAGCCTTAACAACTGAGTTGTCAATTCAGCTGCACCTGGAAAAGCACTAGTAACAGGGGTGATGTGAAAGCAGCAGTAATATGAGAGCAATAGTAACAGTAACACAACAGCAGTAGCAGTAACACAGAGGCAATGGCACCAGAAAATAGTTGATACTACTTCTAATGACATATAGGAATGAGTATATGATGATAAGAGATGGACCGGGGTTCCCAGCTATCTACAATAGTGGTAACTCTCCAATAACAAGTGACAAGTGTTGGGTGAATGATACGCGTTCAACACGCGTCCGTTGGGAACCCCAAGAGGAAGGTGTGATGCGTACAGCGGCAAGTTTCCCTCAGTATGAAACCAAGGTTATCGAACCAGTAGGAGCCAAGAAGCACGTTGAAGGTTGATGGCGGCGGGATGTAGTGCGGCGCAACACCAGGGATTCCGGCGCCAACGTGGAACCTGCACAACACAACCAAAGTACTTTGCCCCAATGAAACAATGAGGTTGTCAATCTCACCGGCTTGCTGTAACAAAGGATTAACCGTATTGTGTGGAAGATGATTGTTTGCAGAAAACAGTAGAACAGTATTGCAGTAGATTGTATTTCAGTATAGAGAATTGGACCGGGGTCCACAGTTCACTAGAGGTGTCTCTCCCATAAGATAAACAGCATGTTGGGTGAACAAATTACAGTTGGGCAATTGACAAATAAAGAGGGCATGACCATGCACATACATATCATGATGAGTATAGTGAGATTTAATTGGGCATTACGACAAAGTACATAGACCGCCATCCAGCATGCATCTATGCCTAAAAAGTCCACCTTCAGGTTATCATCCGAACCCCCTCCAGTATTAAGTTGCAAAGCAACAGACAATTGCATTAAGTATGGTGCGTAATGTAATCAACAACTACATCCTTAGACATAGCATCAATGTTTTATCCCTAGTGGCAACAGCACAACACAACCTTAGAACTTTCATCCTTTGTCCCGGTGTCAATGCAGGCATGAACCCACTATCGAGCATAAATACTCCCTCTTGGAGTTACAAGCATCTACTTGGCCAGAGCATCTACTAGTAACGGAGAGCATGCAAGATCATAAACAACACATAGATATAACTTTGATAATCAACATAACAAGTATTCTCTATTCATCGGATCCCAACAAACGCAACATATAGAATTACAGATAGATGATCTTGATCATGTTAGGCAGCTCACAAGATCCGACAATGATAGCACAATGGGGCGAAGACCACCATCTAGCTACGGCTATGGACCCATAGTCCAGGGGTCGACTACTCACACATCACTCCGGAGGCGACCAGGGCGGCGTAGAGTCCTCCGGGCGATGAATCCCCTCTCCGGCAGGGGGCCGGAGGCGATCTCCTGGATCCCCCGAGATGGGATCGGCGTTGGCGGCGTCTCTGGAAGGTTTTCCGTATCGTGGTTCTCGGTACTGGGGGTTTCGCGACGGAGGCTATTTGTAGGCGGAAGGGCAGGTCAAGAGGCGGCACGAGGGCCCCACACCACAGGGCCGCGCGGCCAAGGGGGGGCGCGCCGCCCTAGGGTGTGGCCCCCTCGTGGCCCCTCTTCGTCTCCTCTTCGGACTTCTGGAAGCTTCGTGGCAAAATAGGACCCTGGGCGTTGATTTCGTCCAATTCCGAGAATATTTCGTTACTAGGATTTCTGAAACCAAAAACAGCAGAAAAAACAACAAGCGGCACTTCGGCATCTTGTTAATAGGTTAGTTCCAGAAAATGCACGAATATGACATAAAGTGTGCATAAAACATGTAGATAACATCAATAATGTGGCATGGAACATAAGAAATTATCGATACGTTGGAGACGTATCAGCATCCCCAAGCTTAGTTCTGCTCGTCCCGAGCAGGTAAAACGATAACAAAGATAATTTCTGGAGTGACATGCCATCATAATCTTGATCATACTATTTGTAAAGCATATGTAGTGAATGCAGCGATCAAAACAATGTATATGACATGAGTAAACAAGTGAATCATATAGCAAAGACTTTTCATGAATAGCCCTTCAAGACAAGCATCAATAAGTCTTGCATAAGAGTTAACTCATAAAGCAATAATTCAAAGTAAAGGCATTGAAGCAACACAAAGGAAGATTAAGTTTCAGCGGTTGCTTTCAACTTATAACATGTATATCTCATTGATATTGTCAACATAGAGTAATATAATAAATGCAATAAGCAAATATGTAGGAATCAATGCACAGTTCACACAAGTGTTTGCTTCTTGAGGTGGAGAGAAATAGGTGAACTGACTCAACATTGAAAGTAAAAGAATTGTCCTCCATAGAGGAAAAGCATCGATTGCTATATTTGTGCTAGAGCTTTGATTTTGAAAACATGAAACAATTTTGTCAACGGTAGTAATAAAGCATATGTATCATGTAAATTATATCTTACAAGTTGCAAGCCTCATGCATAGTGTACTAATAGTGCCCGCACCTTGTCCTAATTAGCTTGGACTACCGGATCATCACAATGCACATGTTTTAACCAAGTGTCACAAAGGGGTACCTCTATGCCGCCTGTACAAAGGTCTAAGGAGAAAGCTCGCATTGGATTTCTCGCTATTGATTATTCTTCAACTTAGACATCCATACCGGGACAACATAGACAACAGATAATGGACTCCTCTTTTATGCATAAGCATGTAACAACAATTAATAATTTTCTCATTTGAGATTGAGGATATATGTCCAAAACTGAAACTTCCACCATGGATCATGGCTTTAGTTAGCGGCCCAATGTTCTTCTCTAACAATATGCATGCTTAACCATAAGGTGGTAGATCGCTCTTACTTCAGACAAGACGAACATGCATAGCAACTCACATGAAATTCAACAAAAGAGTAGTTGATGGCGTCCCCAGTAAACATGGTTATCGCACAACAAGCAACTTAATAAGAGATAAAGTGCATAATTACATATTCAATACCACAATAGTTTTTAAGCTATTTGTCCCATGAGCTATATATTCCAAAGGTGAATGATGGAATTTTAAAGGTAGCACTCAAGCAATTTACTTTGGAATGGCGGAAAATACCATGTAGTAGGTAGGTATGGTGGACACAAATGGCATAGTGGTTGGCTCAAGTATTTTGGATGCATGAGAAGTATTCCCTCTCGATACAAGGTTTAGGCTAGCAAGGCTTATTTGAAACAAACACAAGGATGAACCGGTGCAGCAAAACTCACATAAAAGACATATTGTAAACATTATAAGACTCTACACCGTCTTCCTTGTTGTTCAAACTCAATACTAGAAATTATCTAGACCTTAGAGAAACCAAATATGCAAACCAAATTATAGCATGCTCTATGTATTTCTTCATTAATGGATGCAAAGCATATGATGCAAGAGCTTAAACATGAGCACAACAATTGCCAAGTATCACATTACCCAAGACATTTATAGCAATTACTACATGTATCATTTTCCAATTCCAACCATATAACAATTTAACGAAGAAGAAACTTCGCCATGTATACTATGAGTAGAAACTAAGGACATACTTGTCCATATGCTACAGCGGAGCGTGTCTCTCTCCCATAAAGTGAATGCTAGGATCCATTTTATTCAAACAAAACAAAAAAAACAAAAACAAACCGACGCTCCAAGCAAAGCACATAAGATGTGGTGGAATAAAAATATAGTTTCAGGGGAGGAACCTGATAATGTTGTCGATGAAGAAGGGGATGCCTTGGGCATCCCCAAGCTTAGACGCTTGAGTCTTCTTGATATATGCAGGGGTGAACCACCGGGGCATCCCCAAGCTTAGAGCTTTCACTCTCCTTGATCATGTTGCATCATACTCCTCTCTTGATCCTTGAAAACTTCCTCCACACCAAACTCGAAACAACTCATTAGAGGGTTAGTGCACAATAAAAATTAATATATTCAGAGGTGACACAATCATTCTTAACACTTCTGGACATTGCATAAAGCTACTGGACATTAATGGATCAAAGAAATTCATCCAACATAGCAAAAGAGGCAATGCGAAATAAAAGGCAGAATCTGTCAAAACAGAACAGTTCGTATTGACGAATTTTAAAATGGCACCAGACTTGCTCAAATGAAAATTCTCAAATTGAATGAAAGTTGCGTACATATCTGAGGATCACTCACGTAAATTGGCATAATTTTCTGAGTTACCTACAGGGGAAAACAGCCCAGATTCGTGACAGAAAAGAAATCTGTTTCTGCGCAGTAATCCAAATCTAGTATGAACTTTTCTATCAACGACTTTACTTGGCACAACAAAACACAAAACTAAGATAAGGAGAGGTTGCTACAGTAGTAAACAACTTCCAAGACACAAAATAAAAACAAAGTACTATAGGTAAAAACATGGGTTGTCTCCCATAAGCGCTTTTCTTTAACGCCTTTCAGCTAGGCGCAGAAAGTGTGTATCAAGTATTATCAAGAGACGGTGCGTCAACCTTACCTTGGGCTTTACCCTTACCTTTATTGTTTTTCTTTCCCTTTGATTTAGGAAATATATGATTTCCCCCCGGTATAGAGGTGAATTTCAGGGTGCCTTCTCCCACATCAATGACTGCTCCCAATAGTTTCAGCAGGGATCTTCCGAGTGTGATTTTTCCTGTCCCTACACATTCAACAACAAGATAATCAATGGATATTGTTCTTCCAAGAATGGTTGTATGCACACCTGCGGCTATTCCCTTAGGAATTATAACAGAGTTATTAATGAGAGTTATTTCTTCTCCTCCTTCATCGACTCCCCAAAGTTTCAATGATTTATAAATGCTCTCAGGCATAAGGCAAAATTCAGACATAATATCACAGTTGGCACGAAGAGTTCGATCACCGATAATAATTTTAACAGTAGGATCCCACAATGAAAGTTTAGAGTTCACTAAAACTTGTTCAAGACGATTACGAACATGGCAATAGTTATCATCCAAGCGAGATGTACTTATCTCGAGATTGTTTAATCTATTATAAATGCTAGTGAGGGCTGAATCAAAGTTATTAGCTGAATCATGTGATGCAACCAACTTTTTTATGGCATTAAAAGCTTGATCCCCATTGCAATGAAGGAAATCTCCTCCTACTAAAGTATCCAAAGCATATCTATAGCGAATCATAAGACCAAAATAAAAATTACTAAGGAGCAAACTTAGAGTCATTTGAGGTTCAGTTTTACGATAAGAAGTAAAAATTCTAGACCAAGCATCCTTAAAACTCTCCTCATCCCCTTGTTTAAAAGTGAAGACTAATTCTTCAGGCGAAGAAGTAACAGGTTCAGAGCTAGACATGGTAACAAAAGTAGCTAATTTTTTTGTATTTTTAATATAGAGTGCAAGGCAGTAAATAAAGCAAACTAGATAAAGTAAATGCAAGTAACTAATTTTTTTTTTGTGTTTTTGATATAGCAAACAAGATAGCAAATAAAGTAAAACTAGCAACTAATTATTTTTGTATTTTGATTTAGTGCAGCAAACAAAGTAGTAAATAAAACTAAGCAAGACAAAAACAAAGTAAAGAGATTGAGAAGTGGAGACTCCCCTTGCAGCGTGTCTTGATCTCCCCGGCAACGGCGCCAGAAAAAGCTGCTTGATACGCGTTCAACACGCGTCCGTTGGGAACCCCAAGAGGAAGGTGTGATGCGTACAGCGGCAAGTTTCCCTCAGTATGAAACCAAGGTTATCGAACCAGTAGGAGCCAAGAAGCACGTTGAAGGTTGATGGCGGCGGGATGTAGTGCGGCGCAACACCAGGGATTCCGGCGCCAACGTGGAACCTGCACAACACAACCAAAGTACTTTGCCCCAACGAAACAGTGAGGTTGTCAATCTCACCGGCTTGCTGTAACAAAGGATTAACCGTATTGTGTAGAAGATGATTGTTTGCAGAAAACAGTAGAACAGTATTGCAGTAGATTGTATTTCAGTATAGAGAATTGGACCGGGGTCCACAGTTCACTAGAGGTGTCTCTCCCATAAGATAAACAGCATGTTGGGTGAACAAATTACAGTTGGGCAATTGACAAATAAAGAGGGCATGACCATGCACATACATATCATGATGAGTATAGTGAGATTTAATTGGGCATTACGACAAAGTACATAGACCGCCATCCAGCATGCATCTATGCCTAAAAAGTCCACCTTCAGGTTATCATCCGAACCCCCTCCAGTATTAAGTTGCAAAGCAACAGACAATTGCATTAAGTATGGTGCATAATGTAATCAACAACTACATCCTTAGACATAGCATCAATGTTTTATCCCTAGTGGCAACAGCACAACACAACCTTAGAACTTTCTGTCACTGTCCCAGGTGTCAATGCAGGCATGAACCCACTATCGAGCATAAATACTCCCTCTTGGAGTTACAAGCATCTACTTGGCCAGAGCATCTACTAGTAACGGAGAGCATGCAAGATCATAAACAACACATAGATATAACTTTGATAATCAACATAACAAGTATTCTCTATTCATCGGATCCCAACAAACGCAACATATAGAATTACAGATAGATGATCTTGATCATGTTAGGCAGCTCACAAGATCCGACAATGATAGCACAATGGGGAGAAGACAACCATCTAGCTACTGCTATGGACCCATAGTCCAGGGTAGACTACTCACACATCACTCCGGAGGCGACCATGGCGGCGTAGAGTCCTCCGGGAGATGAATCCCCTCTCCGGCAAGGTGCCGGAGGCGATCTCCTGGATCCCCCGAGATGGGATCGGCGTTGGCGGCGTCTCTGGAAGGTTTTCCGTATCGTGGTTCTCGGTACTGGGGGTTTCGCGACGGAGGCTATTTGTAGGCGGAAGGGCAGGTCAAGAGGCGGCACGAGGGCCCCACACCGCAGGGCCGCGCGGCCAAGGGGGGGGGGCCGCGCCGCCCTAGGATGTGGCCCCCTCGTGGCCCCTCTTCGTCTCCTCTTCGGACTTCTGGAAGCTTCGTGGCAAAATAGGACCCTGGGCGTTGATTTCGTCCAATTCCGAGAATATTTCGTTACTAGGATTTCTGAAACCAAAAACAGCAGAAAACAAAGAATCGGCACTTCGGCATCTTGTTAATAGGTTAGTTCCAGAAAATGCACGAATATGACATAAAGTGTGCATAAAACATGTAGATAACATCAATAATGTGGCATGGAACATAAGAAATTATCGATACGTTGGAGACGTATCAGTGAACAAATTACAGTTGGGCAATTGATAGGATTGAAATAGCATTAAGACAGAACATCAATTTATTAATCATGTAGGCATGTTTTCCATATATAGTCATACGTGCTCGCAATGAGAAACTTGCATAACATCTTTTGTCCTACCAGCCGGTGGCAGCCGGGCCTCAAGTGAATCTACTGGCAATTAAGGTACTCCTTTTAATAGAGCACCGGAGCAAAGCATTAACACTTGGTGAAAACATGTGATCCTCATATCTAAGCCTTCGCCTCCGATTATCCCGATTCTTTGTCACTGCGGGGCCTCGGGTTCCGGACATAGACATGTGCAAACAACTTGTAGATACAATCTAAGCAATAATTATAGAGCTTAAATCTAAGATCATGCCACTCGTGCACTAGTGAAAAGCATTAAACACAACAAGATTGCAGCAACAATAACTTCACAAACTTATAGATAGACTGATCATAATGTAACAATTCATCGGATCCCAACAAACACAACACCGATTACATCAGATGGATCTCAATCATGTAAGGCAGCTCATGAGATCATTGTATTGAAGTACATGGGAGAGAGAGTACCAACTAGCTACTGCTAGAACCCGTAGTCCATGGGGGAACTACTCACGGAGCATGATGGAGGCGGTGGCGTCGATGGAGATGGCTTCCGGGGGCACTTCCCCGTCCCGGCGGTGTGCCGGAACAGAGATTCTGTCCCCCGAATTGGAGTTTCGCGATGGCGGCGGCGCCCCTGGAGTCTTTCTGGAGTTTCGTCAATTGGTATCGCGTTTTTAGGTCGCAAGGGACTTTATAGGCGAAGAGGCGGATTCGGAGGGGCCACGGGGCCCCCTCCCCATAGGCTGGCGCGGCCAGGGGGCCACCCGCGCCGCCTTATGGTGTGGGTCCCCTGCTGCCCGCCTCTGACTCTCCTTCGGTGTTCTGGAACCTTCCGGGGAAAATAAGATATTTGGCCTTTGTTTCGTCGAATTCCGAGAATATTGCCCGAAAAGCCTTTCTGGAACCAAAAACAACAGAAAACAGGAACTGTCACTTCGGCATCTTGTTAATAGGTTAGTTCCGGAAAATGCATGAAATCATTATAAAGTGTGAGCAAAACATGTAGGTATTGTCATAAAACTAGCATGGAACATCAGAAATTATAGATACGTTGGAGACGTATCAATGCCCCCGTGGTTCAGCCCTGCATATTTCAAGAAGACTCGAGCATCTAAGCTTGGGGATGCCCAAGGCATCCCTTCTTCATCGACAACTTATCAGGTCACCTCTAGTGAAACTATATTTTTATTCCGTCACATCT
Organism: Lolium perenne; assembly: GCF_019359855.2. NCBI lineage: Eukaryota > Viridiplantae > Streptophyta > Magnoliopsida > Poales > Poaceae > Lolium > Lolium perenne. The sequence goes on from NC_067245.2 coordinate 187,711,102, forward strand.
TATGTGCTTTACTTGGAGCGTCTGTATGTTTTTGTTTTTATTTTTATTTGAATAAAATCAGATCCTAACATTCTTTGTGTGGGAGAGAGACATGCTCCGCTGTTTCATATGAACACAGGCGAAGGTTGAAACTGCTTCGTTCATTGCTATTTGGTTGGAAACAGAAAATGCTTCATGTGGTAATTGGTATAATGTCTTGAATAATTTGATACTTGGCAATTGTTGTGCACAAATAGATCATGTGTAAGCTCTTGCATCATGTACTTTGCACCTATTAATGAAGAACTACCATAGAGCTTGTTGAAATTTGGTTTGCATGATTGGTCTCTCTAAAGTCTAGATATTTTCTGGTGAGGTGTCTGAACAACAAGGAAGACAGTGTAGAGTCTTATAATGCTTGCAATATGTTCTTATGTAAGTTTTGCTGTACCGGTTCATACTTGTGTTTGCTTCAAACAACCTTGCTAGCCAAATCCTTGTATTGAGAGGGAATACTTCTCGTGAATCCAAATCCTTGAGCCAAAAACTATGCCATTTGTGTCCACCATACCTACCTACTACATGGTATTTCTCTGCCATTCCAAAGTAAATTACTTGAGTGCTACCTTTAAAATTCCATTCTTTGTCTTTGCAATACATAGCTCATGGGAAAATAGCTTAAAAACTATTGTGGTGAAGAATATGTAGCTTATGTATCTTATTTCTTATAAGTTGCTTGTTGAGCGGTAACCATGTTTCTAGGGACGCCATCAACTATTAAACCTTTGTTGAATATCATGTGAGTTGCTATGCATGTTCGTCTTGTCTGAAGTAAGCGTGATTTATCATGATCAAATGGTTTGAGTATGCATATTGTTAGAGAAGAACATTGGGCCGCTAACTAAAGCCATGAATCATGGTGGAAGTTTCAGTTTGGACATTAATCCTCAATCTCTTATGAGAATATTATCTGTTGTTGAATGCTTATGCATTAAAGAGGAGTCCATTATCTATTTTCTATGTTGTCCTGGTATGGATGTCCTTAGTTGAGATCTATCAAAAACGAGAAATAAAATGCGATCTATCTCCTTGGACCTTTGTACAGGCGACATAGAGGTACCCCTTTGTGACACTTGGTTGAAACATATGCTATGCAATGATAATCCATGTAAATCCAAGCTAATTAGGACAAGGTGCGAGCACTATTGGTATTCTATGCATGAGGCTTGCAACTTATAGGATGTCTTATGCATAAGACATATGAATTATTACTACCGTTGACAAAATTGTTTCTATGTTTTCAAAATAAAAGCTCTAGCACAAAAATAGTAATCCATGCTTCCCTCTGCGAAGGGCCTTTCTTTTACTTTATGTTGAGTCAGTTTACCTACTTCTTTCTATCTTAGAAGCAAACACTTGTGTCAACTGTGTGCATTGATTCCTACATACTTGCTTATTTGCATTCATCATATTACTTTGTGTTGACAATCATCCATGAGATATACATCCATGAGATATACATGTTGAAGTTGAAAGCAACTGCTGAAACTTATATCTTCCTTTGTGTTGTTTCAAAACTTTCTACTAAGAATTTATTGCTTTATGAGTTAACTCCTATGAAAGTCTTATTGATGCTTGTCTTGAAAGTATTATTCATGAAAAGTCTTTGCTATATGATTCAGTTGTTTAATCATTATCTTTACCATTGCTTCGAATCACTTCATTCATCTCATATGCTTTACAATAGTATTGATCAAGATTATGATAGCATGTCACTTCAGAAATTATCCTTGTTATCGTTTACCTACTCGAGGGCGAGTAGGAACTAAGCTTGGGGATGCTTGATACGTCTCAAACGTATCTATAATTTCTTATGTTCCATGCTACTTTTATGACAATACTCACATGTTTTATACACATTTTATGTCATTATTATGCATTTTCCGGCACTAACCTATTGACAAGATACCGAAGCGCCAGTTCATGTTTTGTGATGTTTTTGGTTTCAGAAATCCTACAAAGGAAATATTCTCGAAATTGGACGAAACAAACGCCCAGGGTCTTATTTTTCCACGGAGCTTCCAGAAGACCGAAGAGGATACGAAGTGGGGTCACGAGGTGGCCAGACCATAGGGCGGCGCGGCCTGGATGGGGCCCGCGCGGGCCTATGGTGTGGACCCCTCGTCAGCCCTCCGACTCTGCCCTTCCACCTACTTAAACTCTCCGTCGCGAAAACCCTATTACCGAGAGCCACAATTCGGAAAAAGCGCCGCTGCCAATCCCATCTCGGGGGATTTAGGAGATCGCCTCCGACACCCTGCCGGAGAGGGGAATCATCTCCCGGAGGACTCTACATCACCATGATCGCCTCCGAACTGATGTGTGAGTAGTTCATCCTTGGACTATGGGTCCATGGTAGTAGCTAGATGGTTGTCTTCTCCTCATGTGCTATCATGTTTAGATCTTGTGAGCTGCCTATCATGATCAAGATCATCTATTTGTAATGCTACATGTTGTGTTTGTTGGGATCCGATGAATATGGAATACTATGTCAAGTTGATTATCAATCTATCATATATGTGTTCTTTATGATCTTGCATGCTCTCCGTTGCTAGTAGAGGCTCTGGCAAAGTTGATACTTGTGACTCCAAGAGGGAGTCTTTATGCTCGATAGTGTGTTCATGCCTCCATTGAATCTGCGACATTGACAGAAAGTTCTAAGGTTGTGGATGTGCTGTTGCCACTAGGGATAAAACATCAATTCTTTGTCTAAGGATATTTGTGTTGATTACATTACGCACCATACTTAATGCAATTGTCTATTGCTTGCAAGTTAATACTGGAAGGGGTGCGGATGCTAACCCGAAGGTGGACTTTTTAGGCATAGATGCATGCTGGATAGCGGTCTATGTTATTTGTTGTAATGCCCTAAGTAAATCTCATATTACTCATCATGATATGTATGTGCATTGTTATGCCCTCTCTATTTGTCAATTGCCCAACTGTAATTTGTTCACCCAACATGCTATTTCTTATTGGAGAGACACCACTAGTGAACTGTGGACCCCGGTCCATTCTTTTACATCTGAATACAATCTACTGCAATCATTGTTCTCTGCTGTTTTTTGCAAACAAACATCATTTTCCACACCATACATTTAATCCTTTGTTTACCGCAAGCTTGGGGATGCTTGATACGTCTCAAACGTATCTATAATTTCTTATATTCCATGCTAGTTTTATGACAATACTCACATGTTTTATATACACTTTATATCATTTTTATGCATTTTCCGGCACTAACCTATTAACAAGATGCCGAAGCGCCAGTTCCTGTTTTCTGTTGTATTTAGTTTCAGAAATCCTACACAGGAAATATTCTCGGAATTGGACGAAACAAAAGCCCACGGTCTTATTTTCCACGGAGCCTTCTATAAGTCCGAAGAGGAGACGAAGAGGGGCGTCGAGGCGGCCACACCCTAGGGGGGCGCGGCCCCACCCCTGGCCGCGCCGCCCTATGGGGTGGGCCCCTCAAGCGTCCCCCGACTCTGCCCCTTCGCCTATATATTCTCTCCGTCGTGAAAACCCTAGTAACGAGAGCCACAATACGAGAAAAGTTCCAGAGACGCCGGCGCCACCAATCCCATCTCGGGGGATTCATGAGATCACCTCCGGCACCCTGCTGGAGAGGGGAATCATCATCGGAGGGCTCTACATCACCATGCCCGCCTCCGGACTGATGCGTGAGTAGTTCATCCTTGGACTATGGGTCCATAGCAGTAGCTAGATGGTTGTCTTCTCCTCTTGTGCTATCGTGTTTAGATCTTGTGAGCTGCCTATCATGATCAAGATCATCTATTTGTAATGCTACATGTTGTGTTTGTTGGGATCCGATGAATATGAAATACTATGTCAAGTTGATTATTGATCTATCATATATGTGTTGTTTATGATCTTGCATGCTCTCCGTTGCTAGTAGAGGCTCTGATCAAGTTGATACTTGTAACTCCAAGAGGGGGTATTTATGCTCGATAGTGGGTTCATGCCTCCATTGAATCTGGGATAGTGACAGAAAATTCTAAGGTTATGGATGTGCTGTTGCCATTACGGATAAAACAATAATGCTTTGTCTAAGGATATTTGTATTGTTTACATTACACACAGTACTTAATGCAATTGTCTGTTGTTTGCAACTTAATACTGGAAGGGGTGCGGATGCTAACCCGAAGGTGGATTTTTTAGGCATAGATGCATGCTGGATAGCGGTCTATGTTCTTTGTCGTAATGCCCTAAGTAAATCTCATATTAGTCATCATGATATGTATGTGTATTGCTATGCTCTCTCTATTTGTCAATTGCCCAACTGTAATTTGTTCACCCAACATGCTATTTATCTTATTGGAGAGACACCACTAGTGAACTGTGGACCCCGGTCCATTCTTTTACATCTGAAATACAATCTACTGCAATCATTGTTCTCTGCTGTTCTTTGCAAATAAACATCATTCTCCACACCATACATTTAATCCTCTGTTTACAGCAAGCCGGTGAGATTGACAACCTCACTGTTAAGTTGGGGCAAAGTATTTTGATTGTGTTGTGCAGGTTCCACGTTGGCGCCGGAATCCCTGGTGTTGCGCCCCACTACACTCCTTCGCCAACAACCTTCACGTGGCCTTCATCTCCTACTGGTTCGATAACCTTGGTTTCTTTCTGAGGGAAAACTTGCTGCTGTGCGCATCACAGCTTCCTCTTGGGGTTCCCAACGGACGTGTGCATCACGCGCCATCACCCCCCCAAACTATGGATGGAACCCACAGTGGTTCTTGCTCATACCAACAAGTTGCTACTTCTGTTCCCGAAGCTCATCTCCAAAGAAATCCGAGGTTAAACGTGTTTGGCTTGGAGCGATTTGAAGATGGGTGACCGACCGGGAAGTTAATCTCGGGTGTGCACGAGTGAGGACAAAGTGTGCATAAAAGATTAGTGTTGGTTTACGGGGCCAGTCTAGAGATCCTAGAGGGGTAGCAGGCCCGACCAGGGGATGGCCGGAGTGTTACATTTTGTATCAGAGCCAACCTTCGCGGTAACACGGGCGTGTGCGGGTCAGGGCGCCCGCCATGACACATGTTCCAACACTGGACACATGGACGTGTGCCATAGGGGACGTTCCTGGTTTGGGGTTGATTGATGAGGATGCAATCTTCTAAGGGGAGATGAGTGTGACATCCTAGCGTAGGGCTCAATATGATTGATAGGATACTCATAGTAACAAGTTGCAACTTCATTTTCGGAAGCTCATTAGAAAAGAACATTTTGGTTAAGCGTGATTGGCCTAGAGCGGACGCCGGTTGTTCTTTGATGGTTTCTCACATGTTGATCTTCTTTGGTTTACACGTTATAAGCTCGCTTCAATGTCCCTTTGATATCAGTTGTTTGAATTTTGAGACCCATATCAATCAAACAATGACAAGCAGTTGCACAACACAATAACGATATATCTTAAAAAGATAAGTTCAGTTTTCAGTTCTAGCAGGACAATAACTATCGACGATCATCCTCATAAACTAAATAAACATATACACCAACAACAAAACCCGCTAAGTTTACTCCTTTTGGTCTAGATTTTGGATGAAATCCTCATTTACATCTCTATTTTCAAAATCGTCTAAGAATTTAAAATAAATCAACATAAGCTAATAATTAATGAAATATTTTACACCTATCCAACCATTATGAGCTAAGTGGCGTTGCAAAGATAATTTAATTTGTGAACCATAGAAAAAAATCATGCCATTTAGGTTTCTAAATCAAAAGTTACATTGGTTAAAGAAAAAATACGTAAAACGAAGGTGTCTTGTTCATTGGAATGGAGGGAGTATGTTTTAGGGCATAGTGCCCTCTCCTACGATGCTATGGTATTATTTGAAGGTTAAATAGTGGGAAAATCACCACTGTAATTTTTATTATTTAATAAAAGCAACAGTAGCAGTACAATACAAAGCCATTATACCAGAAGTATAAGGCTAAAAAGAAGAAAGAAACAAAAAACAAAAGAAGTCTACAATTCTACACTTGATTTTGGATCCATTCATTGAAAGTTTCTGCAAACTTTTTCTTTATCCTGTACTGAATAATTCTAAGCTCATTCTTGAAAATGACTTTCCAGCTTTGAAAGGTGGGCAATTGGTTCTTGAAGATATTGGTATTTCTAAGAATCCATATCCTCCAAGCAGCTGCAATAATAATTTCCATAGCAAAAGAAACATTAAGTTTGTTCTTGACATCATAGAAATCATCCATGACATACAGGTGTAAATTTCTTTGAGGGCATATATAATCCCAGCATTTCATAGCAAATGGGCAATCCCAGAAAAGATGGATCAATGTTTCTTCCTGTCTGCACCGTAAGGTGGCGCATGAGTATGAAGACAGATTAAAATACTTTCTAGCCAATAGATTCCTTTTGTTTAAACGGTCCAATAAAACCATCCACAAGAAGAACATGTGTTTTGCTTGACATGCAGACTTCCAAATGTAGGAGCAAATTTCTGGAGTATGCCTCCGACCAATCATGGCATCATAAGTATGGAATTGATTGTTTCCCCAAATATAACTCCAAGAATCATGGCATCATGGAATCATAAGCATTCTTTGTGGGGGCTTATCTATCCTTCAATATGCTGATGATATAATTTTTTATGGATCATGATCTGGCAAAGGCACAGAATCTAAAGTTAATTCTTTGAGCATTCGAGTGGTTGTCAGGTATTAAGATTAACTTTCATAAAAGTGAGTTTTTTTTTGTTTTGGCGATGCCATAGATGACCCCAACCTCTATGCCAAGTTATTCGGATGTGGGATTGGTTGTTTTCCAATTAGCTATATATCTTGGTATTATGATTCATCATCGGAGCCTAACACTGGATGAATCGAAAATAGTTGAAGAACGACTTCAGAAACGTCTTAGTAGTTGAAAAGGAAAGTTACTATCCCTTGGTGGAAGACTAGTTCACATAAATTCAGTACTCACGAATATGGTACTGTATATGATTTCGTTCTTCTAGTTACCCAAAGGAGTCTTGCACAGACTGGATTACTTCCAATCAAAATTATTTTGGCAAGGGGATAGTGAGAAGAAAAAATATTGGTTGACACAATGGAGTGTTGTATGCCGTCCAAAAGATCAAGGTGGACTTGGCGTTCATGATCTAGAAGTCAAAAACAGGGCATTGTTAGGAAAATGGCTGGCCATCTTATTGACGGAGGATGGTGTATGGCAATAGTTACTGCGGAAAAAGTATGTAGGCTCAAAGGTGATCCCCCAGGTTATTTGGAAACCGGGTGACTCACACTTCTGGGCTGGCATCATGGCAACAAAAAAATCACTTTTTCCATTTGTTTCCTTCTCCATTAGGAATGGGGCAGAGATACGATTTTGGGAGGATCGATGGTTGGGAACCACTCTTCGTGAACAGTATACGACCGTGTACAATATTGTTTGTTACAAAGGGGACACCGTGTAGAAGGTGATGGAATCTCCCCCGCACTCGGTAACGTTCAGACTTGATCTTATTGGCCCCCGACTAGCTTCTTGGAATGAACTGCTTCTGCAGTTAGATTCAATATATTTGGCTCCAGGGACCGATAAATTACGATGGAGTCTTACCAAGACTGGTGTATTCTCGGTAGACTCTATGTACAAAGCCCTTTGCATTCCTACTCAACCGATTCTAAATAAAAAATCCATCTGAAAGATGAAGATACATATAAAAATAAAGGTCTTTGCATGGTATCTTCGTCGAGGTGTGGTTCATACTAAAGATAACCTTGCAAAACGCAAATGGCAGGGTTGTAAGAAATGTGTGTTCGATCTGTCACGAAGAAGAGACAATAAAACACCTTTTCTTCAATTGTCGGGTTGCTAGATCTATTCACAAGCCTGCATCACCTTCCACATTTGGTCGTGAGACCAGCTTAGAGCAGGGTACCGGACAATTGCAATTTAAGCTTGAAGCACATCAAATGCCCGCTCGACATCTTTCCTGCAAGCTTCCTGTCGTGAAGCAAAGTGACAATTTTCTGACCTGATGGAGCCGAGATTTTTTTTGACAAAAGTGGCCCATTTTGGATATATACCATTGGCTAGATAATAGCCTATGGTATATTGGTGGCTATTGATCTCATAGATGCATGGTGGAGCATGATATTCCACTAGTTTGCTGAATACCGGAGATTGTTGTAACACGTTGATGTCATTCTATGATCCCACCATGCCAAACAAAGAATATCAAATCCACAGGTCATAATCTGCCACAGCTTCAAGCACCACACTGCAATATCCATGACGCCCTTTATATATACCTTGCCAGGCAAACGGGGAGTCCTTCCATGACCAGTGCATGCAATCGATGCTTCCAAGCATTTCAGGGAATCCTCTGGCAGAATTTGTGCCATGATCCTTGCATTCTCTTCTTCAGTTGGCCCTCTCAAGTAGTATTTGCCAAACTTTCCCACCACAGCTCGGCAAAACTTATACATGCACTCAATGGCAGTAGACTCACTCATGCGAAAGTAGTCGTCATGTGTATCAGCAGGTGCTCCATATGCAAGCATCCTTATGGCGGCAGTGCACTTCTGAATCGATGAGAACTCGGCAACGCCTACAGCGTTGTGCTTTAGCTTGAAGTAGGTGTCGAACTCTCGAACGCCATGGAGGAAATTCATGAACAAAACCTTGCTCATCCTATACCGGCGCCGAAAATTGTCAGCATGTGTTGCGTCATCTGCGAAGTAGTCATTGTGCAGCATGGTATGCCCCTCCATCCTCTACCGGGGTTTTGACTTATTTCTCCCCGGCCTTGATCCTCCGCGGCGCGGTCTCTTCTGCTTCTCTGTCTCGGCGTCAAGCATGTCTTGGAGGGACGCGATGATCAACAAATGCTCTCGGATGTCGTCGTCGAAGGTTTGCTTGTCCTCCAGCAGTCGTACAAGCATCTCGTCGTTGCTATCCATGTTTGAAGCAAAATTAATAGTTAAAATTCAGCCGTGGCAGACGAGGCAACGAACAGCGGCCTATCGCGCCTACCTGACAAGATGTCGAACACCTTATGTGCGTGGAGGTGGGACGGATTTCACGCCGCGTTCTAGGACGTGCTGGCGAAGCGGCGGCGGCGAAAAGGCTGGCGAGAGAGCCAGTCGCGACGACGGTGCCGACTCAGAAGAGATCAGCCGTCGGTCGGCAAATCGAGCGGCGGCGGAGGGGTGGGAGGCACGGGAGGGAAGGCGCGACGAGAAATAAAAGGCGCAAACCAACGGTTATAGAAATAATCACTGATTGGTGAGAGTCCGCCACGCTTTGTGTCCAACTTGCCCGGAGCGTCCCCTGTGTAGCGAAGATGGACTCGAGGCACTAGATGTCGTATTGGGCCGCACCGAACGAAAGGAGGCTTTGAGTGGAAACAATTTTTTGTTCAAGCGCCTCAAATCCATCTGAGAAGGTCGGGTGGAGATGCTCTTAATTTTTGTTCTCATGACCTTCTCTTCGAGGGAGCTATGCTTAGTTTTCACTGTTATCTATATTACTCAGTCGACTACGAAATAATAACAATTTCATTACCGCTGAATCTGTGTTCAAACAAAAAGAAAACGATGGGAAGTGAGAACACTGTAGTCTTGCCGCGTGCATGTGGCCCGCTACAACACAGCTCCACAACTAGTTAAATCCTTGAAATCAATGGACGGCGCCGTGCGTAACGGAAACGCAAAGAATCTGGTGCGTGCAGCTCGTAATGGCATGGTCAACTCGCTCTTTGCAAGTATCCAAGCTCTCCAGCTTAGCTTATTCTAGTAAGAATTGCAAGATACTCCTACTCCAGCACAGCAGATCGATAAATACCAGTGGCGGTAAGCACAGAGGCAGAGGGAGCGTCCAGTTTCACTGTAGCACACGAGCAGTACGTGCCGCGCGCGCCTGGCCATCGTCCTCACCGCCGGCCGTCAAGTAGAGATGGCAGTGGGAAGGATGCAATGGTTGTCGCTTGCGCTCGCAGCTTCGCTAGCCACGCTCCTTTCGGCGAGCGCATCGCAGCCTGGCATCGGGTTCGGGTACTACAAGGAGACGTGCCCGGCGGCGGAGCAGATCGTGTTCCGGGAGACGACGAGGATCGTCAGGGCCTCGCCGGACCTGGCCGCCTCGCTGCTCAGGCTGCACTACCACGACTGCTTCGTGCAGGGCTGCGACGCGTCCGTCCTGCTCGACTCCACGGACGGCACCCCGGCGGAGAAGGACGCCAAGCCCAACGAGAGCCTCCGAGGCTTCGACGCCGTCGCGCGGGTCAAGGACAAGCTCGAGAAGGCCTGCCCGGCCACCGTCTCCTGCGCTGACCTCCTCGCGCTCATGGCACGCGACGCCGTGGTCCTGGTACGTGACAGCAACTTGTCTCTTGAGTCTTGACTCTTATCGCGTACCAACCCTGTCTTTCTGAAGCAACAACAGTGCTGTGTCCGACTCTGATCCGTGTAAATCCTGTCTCGATCCCAGAGCAAGGGCCCGTCCTGGCCGGTGGCGCTCGGCCGGAGGGACGGCCGGACGTCCAGCGCCGGCGACTGCGGCCAGCTGCCGCCCCTGTACGGGAACATCACGGTCATGATCGAGGTGTTCGCTGCCAAGGGCCTCGACGTCAAGGACCTCGCCGTGCTCTCGGCAGCGCACACGCTCGGGAAGGCGCACTGCTCCTCCTTCGCTGACCGCCTCTACAACGGCAGCGCTCCCAGCACCGACCCGACCCTGGAACGCCGGTACGCCGACAGGCTGCGAATGCGGTGCCCTGGCCCCGGCGACAGCAGTGCGGCGATGTCGGAGATGGACGCAGGGAGCTGCTCGACGTTCGACACGAGCTACTACCGGCAGGTGGCAAGGGGGCGCGGGCTGCTCCGGTCGGACGCCGGCCTCATGGAGCATCCCGTCACCGGTGCCTACGTCCGGCGCGCCGCAGCTGGCAGGTACGAGGGGCACTTCTTCCAGGACTTCCGCGACTCCATGGCCAAGATGGGCGCCATCGGCGTGCTCAGTGGCAACCAGGGGGAGATCAGGACCAAGTGCAACCTTGTCAACTGAACTACCCTAGCTAGCTAGTTAGGATGAATCATGCATGATTTCGATGTCACGAGCTAGGATGTGCGGCTATTTGTTTAATTAATTTATTTTTATCTCCTACCATGGGCTAGCTAGCTATACATAATAGACATTGCTCATTTTATTCGCCAGTTTCTTGTGTCGTGAATTGACTCTAGGATTTGAGCATTTATTTTTCAGTGTAATCGTCTAGTTAGTTTTGTACTTTTGTTACATATCTCAAATCAGATTTCGTAAATGTCTATCTTGAATCTGGAGAATTACTATCAGGACAGTCTTAAAACTCTAAACTGTACTCCTCCGTTTCATGTGAGTTGTCAATGATTTGGACGTATCTAGAGTCTAGACACATTTTGTGTATAGATATATCCAAATCTGCAACAACTTATATACAACGGAGAGTATTGGTTTTGCTAATTTTCAGTCAAATGTAAATCAACTATATATGTGTTTATCTTAAATTAAATCTTAGCCGAACCACATCATGTTGCACTTTAAAGTGCTTCCCTGAAAAAGCCCTTCCAGATTTAACTTCCCCCACACCACATCATCCAGAAAACGTTTGGGTGCACGGTTACTCTATGCGGCGCCTCTCTTGGCTTCACGTGCCCCTGAAGTCTGAAGATCTGGTCTTGGCAATGCTTGACTGCCTTCCCATACCCTGGCGATGACCGAGCGTGGTGCGGCGTGACTGTGCACATGGGTAAAGAGTAAAGACCCTGATCTGAGGATCCACCGTGGGTCCTTTTTTCTGGGTGAAAACTGTCTCGGCCAAGAAAGCACACTAGATTGAAGTTGATGGTTAGCTACTTTGCTCTCTTTGTCTATGAATTACCTAGATTACCCAACCAAAGTGGTTTAGGCTCCCAAATAAATCTTCAAGTAAATCTTAACCCTTTGTAAATCTCTTCTCCTTTTTGATAAAGTGAATATAGTAAAAGAGATATGAATTACATCCAGCCTTAACGATACGCACAACCATCAATCTCTTCTTCTAGTGACAACAACCTAAAGCCAACAAGTCAAGAAGGAAACAAAGTAACTAACAGAGTAACTTTGTAATGTTATTGAGTTTGGGGGGTGCCAACGCCTTTTTTTCTCCCAGCCGCCCCCAAGTTCTTTTTCCGCCACAAAGACGTTTTCCTCGTTTGGCACTCCCATCCCGAACCAAGCGGGGCCACCGGCAGGAGTTGAAAACGCCGTGGGCCAGCGTTGTCAGCGGACAACGCCAAAAAAAACACTATTACGCATTTTTTCTTTTCACCCTGCCAGATCGCCGCCGCCTCCGCCGTTCACACCACTCGGGAAGCCAGCGCCGTCGACCAAACAAGTCCCCCCTCTCCCTAACCACCGTCGACAAATCCGCCATCCGAAAGCCTCTACCAGTGTCTTCGAGTTTCGCCCACGCCATCCTACCAGCGAGGTGTTCGACCCATTTCTTGGATGCTCAAAGAAAGAGCCTAGTTTTATGTGCTTAAATACTTGTTAAAACTATTTATATTTTTTTTGCTTGTTGAAACTACGATTTTATTCAATATGAACCTGTTTGTGTGGGCGGGAATGATTTTATTCAAATATGGTTGTTTAGGGGTGTTGTATAGTGTATGGGGCCGCGGCTGGGAAAACGCCCCCCACCCCCATACAAAACGCTTCGTCGCCCCCCTCCATTCAGCCGGCAAAATGGTTTCGCCGGACGCTGAATAGGGGGCGGGGGCGGCAGGAGATGCTATAAGGTTTCACCTATATGTGCACGCTTGACCGAGAGGTAACAAGTAAACAATAGACATATATGACTATAGTGTAAGTACTCCGTCCATTCATAATTACTTTGTATCTATGAGTTAGTCAAAGTTAAAGTTTATAAAGTTTGACCAAATACTTAGGGAAGAATATTAACATCTAAAATGTAGTATATATAGCCAATCTTCATAAATTATATTTCCATATTATATATATTGATATTTTTTATGTTGTTGGTCAAACTTGACAAATTTTGACTTTGGCTTAATCTAGAATGCGAGCTAATAAGTAAACAAAGGAGAGTATTAATACTATTATGCAACTACTCCCTCTCTTCCAGTGTATTCACGGGCGGAGCCACCACCGGGTCTAGCCGGGGCGACCGACCCCCCTCAGATTCCGGCGGAAAAAAACGACCCCCCACGACCCTCAATCGGTATCGAGCGAACCCGAGCGACAGAGCACAGGTCGAGCGACGGAGGCAGGCAGGCAGCGATGGAGGAAGACCTAGACGCGCCGCCGCCGCCCCGCCCCGCTCCGGCGGCCCGCCGGCCGCACCGCCGCGTTTCCCCGCCGCTCTGCCGTGCTTGCCCGGCCCGCCGCCGCCTCTCCCCGCCAGGTCCCGCCCCGCCCCCTTTCCCCCTTTCAGCTTCCACAAACGGATGGAGGAGGGCGATGATGAATCTCGCAAGAGGGCACGCTTACAGGTCGATTTTCCCCCTCTTCTTGAATTTTGATACTTGCTTGCATCATTAAAGTAGAAATCAGGGGTTAGGGTTAGGCAAATGTTCCTAAAATTTTAGTTTCCTTTTCAATGTTGTAGGCAAATGTTCCTGAAATTTTTGATCTAGCAAATGTGGTTGCCGATCCCGGAACTCGGAGACCAATTGAGTCATTTGGTACCCCTGAAATCAGAGACAATATGAGATGGGCATATTTATCGAGAGGCCGTACTCGCTTAGATGGTCATAATTTTCTGAAAGGTCCGGATAAGCGGTCATTTATAAGTGCATGGTATGACAAGTTTGATTGGTTGGAGTATAGTGTGGAGAAGAATGCTGCATTTTGTTTTCATTGTTTTCTTTTCAAGTCTTCAAGCAATGGTAACCACTATGGATCAGATGTTTTCACAAAGTCAGGTTTTACAAATTGGAAGAAAGCATCGGAATATTTCAGGGGTCATGTGGGTGGACCAACTAGCTTTCATAAAAATTCAAGAAATAGTTGTGAAGATTTCAAAAATAAAAAGCAAAGTGTTGCATATGCTCTTGTTCGTCATTCAACAACTTTGATAATGATATGCTAGTTGAGCTTGCAACCATGTACTCTGCTGATTTCTCTTCACATGATTGTTCTCTATTGGTTGGTGAATTGGACATATATGTTGATGTGATGAAGAGAAGTCCTGATTTCATAGCTTGTGACAGTTTGAGTGATCTTGCTCTCAAGTTAGTTCATAAGAGATACCATGAGACCTTTCCATTGGTCTACCGCCTTATTACACTTGCTTTGACATTACCTGTGGCAACAGCATCAGTTGAGAGGGTTTTCTCGGCAATGAATATTATAAAATCATCTCTTCGGAACAAGATAGGGGATGATTGGCTCAATGATTTGATGATTTGCTATGTTGAGAAAGATATATTTGCCAAAATTGATGACAAGAAGATTATGCTACGTTTCCATTCCAACAACAACCGCAGAGGTCATCTTCCGCGGGGCTTTCATCTTCCAAGCTTAGATACAACTTAATGGTATGATATTATCTTACCAAAATGTGGCTCTATTTTGGTGTTCTTGTTTTTTATAGTCATTTTGTTGTTGTACTTGATGAAATATGCAAATTGAATATGTTTGAACCTCTTTTGTTGAATACATTTGCTCTTTTCTGTCAAAAAAAATTTTAGAGCTTAGTTTCGACACCCCCTCGGTTCAATTTCTGGCTCCGCCACTGAGTGTATTAGGCTCGATCAGAAAAAATATTTGTCTCACTTTACCTTCTCTAAGTATGGCATGCATTTAATCAAAAGTAACTCTATTCCTCTAATTGCTCGCTAGAAACAACTAGGACGCGATTGGTAGGTTGCACTACCTCAAAACAGGTCCCAGCGAGCAGAAAATGGGTTGATTGGATGGTTAAACTCCTCCTGCGTAGTGGTTGGCATGCTGCTAAAAGCAGCCTTGGGCTAGGGCCGCTGGATACGTCTGAATCGACCGTTTCCCTTGATGCAGGCTGGCTGCAATCGAGCGCTTGCCAGATGCAACCTTGCCGTGGTGTTGCTTCCCGTTCACCCCCTTAGCCCCTCCTGAAGCACCAAGGATGTCGCCTAGAAGGAGGTGAATAGATGGTTTTAAAAACTTCTACGGCGGGGGCTTAAACAAGTGCGAAATAAAACTAGGTTTTACTTGTCAAGCACAAAGCCTATAAACTAGGGTTCGCCTATATGCGCCAACAACCTATGCTAAGCAACATGGGCAACAAGGTGATAGCATGATATAAGACATCAAGCACGAAGGCTATCACAAAGTAAAGTGCATAACTAAAGGAGCTCATGTTGAGAAGTAATCGAGGCACACAGAGATGATTATATATCCCAAAGTTCACACCCTTGCGAGTGCAACTCTTTGTAGGAGCGGTGTGGAGGCACAAGGCACTCCAAGCAGGCACATCGTATTCTTCTTGAGCCTTCCCACCAAAAGGGAAAACCTCCATCCACTAAGGGACCCCTCGAGAGTGGTCACCGAATCCGTACACACTTGGGGAAATATCCCAAGTAACAAGCTTGAAGCAAACTCCACAACAATTGGAGGCTCTCAAGTACACCGCCACAAAGGCTACAAGGCCACAAAAGGATACAACGTGCCACAAAAGGCTACAAGATCACAAAGGCTACAACAAGGCTACAAAAGCTACAAGGCCACTGAAAGGACACGGATGCCGCTAGAGCGGGTGAATAGGCGGTTTAAAACTTTTACGAATATGGCTTAACAAATGCGGAATAAAACTAGCGTTTAATTTGTCAAGCACAAAACCTATATAACTAGGGTTCACCTATGTGCACCAATGACTTATGCTAAGCAATTCAAGCAATTATGTGATATCAAGATATATAACTTCAAGCACGAAGGCTATCACAAAGTAAAGTGCATAAGTAAAGAGCTCGGGTATAGGAATATTGAAGTGATGCGGAAACAACGATGTATCCCGAAGTTCACACTCTTGCGAGTGCTACTCTCCGTTGGAGCGGTGTGGAGGACAAGTCACTCCAAATGCACGAGGGCCACCGTATTCTCCTCGATAATTCCCACCAAAAGGGATGTCCTCGATCCACTATGGAACCTTAGGGTGGTCACTGAACCCGCACAAAGCTTGGGGCTATCTCCACAACTTAATTGGAGGCTCCCAATAAATCGCCACAAAGGCCTTGCCCTTGAAGAAAATCCGTAACTTAATTGGAGTCCCCAAGAACACCACAAAGACCACTAAGCCGTCTAGGGTCCAAAGACCCAAGAGGAACAAGCTCCCGAAGTGAATATCTCACGAACTTTCACCTCCACGTATCACCGCGGAGAAGTCAAACCGATGCACCAAATGCAATGGCTAGAACACCACAAAGATGCCCAAATCCTCCACTCTCAAATTCCAACAAAGCTACTAAAGCTATTGGGGGAATAAGAGAGGAAGAACAAAATAAGAATAGGAACACAACATTTCTCTCCAAGATCTAGATCTAGAGATTCCCTCACAAAGAGGGGGATTTGATTGGTGCAAATATAGATCTAGATCTCCTCTCTCTTTTCCTCAAATTTGAGCAAGAATCATGGAGGGATTGAGGGAGAGGAAGAGCTCTCAAGATGCAACAATGGTGAAGAGCAAGAGGTTGAAGAAGAAGTGCTGCCAAAGAGAGAGAAAAATTCTTTTTATAGGGGTACCAAAAATCTACCTGTTGGAGATGGTGTGACCGGTAGTACCGGCCAGGTTGGGCCGGTACTACCGGCCGTGGTTGGCGCGGGGCACAGGGAAGGAGGCGACGTGGCGAGATGGGAGAGGGTGAGCCGCGGGCCGGGGGGGAGACCGGAGGCTCCGGCCAAGGTACCGGCCCGGGAACCGCCGAAGCCCCCAACCCCCTGGATACTTACTGAGAGCCAGGCCGCACTAGCGTTATCGCGAGCGGTACCTCGCCTGGAGGCTCCGGCCAGGGCAGGGCGGTGGTTCCAGCCGTGGCCGGCGGAAGCTCCGGCTGCTGGCCCCTCCTCTCCATTTCTTTTTTTTCTTCTTTTAAATTCAAACTTGAAATGCAAATATCTTGAGCTTGGAAAATCCAAATGAGACGAAACCAACTTTGTTGGAAAGAGGACGACAACAGCTACCCCACAAGGGGGGTTGATTTTCTATTAATTTTAGAGGTGCCACACCTCAATACGAGAAATCGAGAAAATCACCAAACTCGAAAACGCAACAAGTGATCTATGCGAAGTTCGTTTTCGATGAACTAGAGCTTGTCATGGAAATAACCACAAGCTCTTAAAACACCACATGGATAAGATCCAAATAACAACCAAGAAAGATGATGCAAGGATGCAAAGATTTGACCGTGCTCCGAGCGATACGACCGAGTTACTCACTGGAGAGCCCCTTGATAGTACGACCATTATCCTATAAACCGGTCTCCCAACTGAACCCCGAGACCGGTAAGAAAGAAACCCTATCAAGAGTAAACCTTAGCCTTGCGCATTCCACTTGAGCTTGATGATGAAGATCTTGACCGCAACAAGGATGGAACGCCGTTCTTGATTGTGCTTGCTTGATGTCTTGCGGATTGCTTCCCCATAATCCACTATAGGAGAGCTTCTTCTTCGGTGCATCTTCACATATCCATGAGCACATATGAATGGCAAGCTTCAAGCATGTGAGCTTTTCTAGTTGACTCATCTTGAACTTGCACATCATTTCTTCGTATTGCAACCTCGACGCCAACTAATCGTTCAAGCATTGCCTTATGGACAACTCCTACACATATAACTCAATGCAACCACTAGTCCATAGGGATTGTCATTAATTACCAAAACCACACATGGGGGTTCTATGCACTTTCAGCCACAAAGGCAATAACACCGTCTAGGTTTCCAAGAACCCAAGATGAAACACCCACGAACTCTCACGGGACCGAATCTCCGTAGAGAACTCAAATCGATGCACCTAATGCAATGGAAAGAACACCACTAAGATGCTCAAGTCGTTCACTGCCAAATTCCAACAAAGCTACAAAACCTATTGGGGAATAAGAGAGGAAGACCAAAAAGGAGGACGAACACCAAATTTGTCTCCAAGAACTAGATCTAGGGACTCCCTCGCGAAGAGGGGAATTTGATTGGTGGAGTAGTAGATCTAGGTCTACTTTTTCTTTTCCCTCAAAAAGATTCAAGATTTATTGGAGGAATCAAGAGGAATAACAAGGGGAGAACCCAAAATTGCTCCAAGATCTACATCCAAATGATTCTCTCACAAAGAGGGGATTTTGATTGGTCATGTAATAGATCCAGATATCCTCTATCTTTTTCTCAAAAAGATGCAACAAGATTTGAAGGGGAAGAAAAGATAGCAAGCTCTTAAGATGGTCAACAATGGAGAAGAGAGCAAAGGGGGAAGAAGCACCAGGAAAAATGAAGGTGAAATGATTAAATAAGGGGAAGAAAAAATATGTCCGTTGGGACAAAAAAGACCAGATTCACGACCTGGGCCGGTACTACTGCCTGTTGGGCCAATTGTACTAGCCAACAGAGGGGATGGCATAGCGGGTCAATGCAGCAGCAACGTGGGAGCGAGCGAGCGGGAGCGGAGGCTTGGCACGTGGGCAGGCGCAGCACGCACGGGCGGTGAAGCCAGGCGAGCAGGCGGTCGAGCGCGACAACCTCGGATTGAGCTGAAAACGGGCTGGCCTGGTCATACCGGCATGTGGCATCGGTGTTGCCGGCTTGCGCGTGCGGGGCGGCATCTTGGAAGCGTGCCTGTACAGCCGGGTCCAGTAACGGGGCAGCCACAAGGGCGCGTAGTACCCCGGCCGGTAGTACCACGTGCCCGGCCCCAAAAGCTTTCCCCTCTCTTTTATTTTATTTTGAAATAGAGGCAAACTTGTAAAATCCATATCTAGAGTTTGGGAACTCCGATTGAGGCGAAACCAATTCTTTTGAAAAGAGGACGACAAGAGGAGAAAATATGAAAACTAGTGGGGGAGGATTTTCTATGATTTTAGAGGTGCAAACGCTCTCAATATGAGAAACCAAGAAAAGCGCCAAACCCGGAAACGCAACAAGAGATACATGCGAAATCCATTTTCGATTACCCAGAGATTGTCACGGAAATGAACACAAGCTCTAAAACATCACATTAATGAGAACCAAGAACAACCAAGAAAGAATGATTCAAAGCATGCAAGGGGTTGAGCTCTCTCCGAACGATACGACCAAGTACTCAATCGAGAGACCTCTTGATATTACAGCCACCTATTCTACAAACCCGGTCTCCCAACATCAAGAGACCGATAACAACGAGACCCTATCAAGAACAAACCTTATCCTTGCGCATTCCACTCGAACTTGATGATGACGATCTTGATCGCTTCAAGATGGAACGCCTTTCTTGATTGTGATTACTTGATGAAGTCTTGAGGATTGCTCCCCCATAAACCATCATGGGAGAGTTTCTTCTTCGGCATATCTTCATGTATCCATGACCACCATATGGATGGAAAGCTCCGTCTTCATACCTCTTCATTAATGCATGCCTTTGTCTTCATCACTCTTCTTCAATGCACACGCGACCGTCTTCATCCACCTTCTTTCTTCATATTATTGATGCCTTGAAGATGCAAATGAGAACTCACTCCATCTTCTTCTTCAAGACATACTTATCACTTGATCTTCTTCATTTGATTTTTCTTGCAACCTTCAAACCAACATATGGTTCAAGCATTGCCTATGAACAAAACCTACAAGAGAAACTCAATGCCAATGTTTGTCCATAGGGATTGTCATCAAGTACCAAAATCACACAAGGGGGCTCCATGTTCTTTCACCCCCTCATCTCTACTCACTTCTAATCAACACAACTATACTTCAAATCAAAATAACTTGTACATGAAAAAATGTGCGTCGACGAGGTGATTCCATTTAGACTATCGGCTTTTGACATAATTTCATCACCCATTTCAAATTTCTTTGACCAGTAGCTTCACCTCGCCGTTTTGTACACTTCTCGTGTTGTAAGTTTTTCGTTTTGATGAACGTAGACGAATATATATATATATATATATATATATATATATATATATATATATATATATATTTATATATATATGCATCTCGCTAGTATAATGTAACTTGTGCACATGTGTGCGGTAGTGGCATGGTGGTATTTTTGCACCGTTGTGGTAGGCCATGTATGTGGCTTCGTAGACGGCGGCGTGGTGCTGGCTGAGGTTGTGAGTGGTGTCTTACATGTAGGCAGCGTAACCGCCTTGGCCACCGTCGACGGCATCGGCATGGTGGTCTTTCCGCGCGCTGGTGTGGTGTTTGTTGTGGTAGTGAGTGGTGTCTTGCATGTAGTCAGTGTGACATGCTCCTAGAGTTGTAGAAGGTGGTGTAGGTGCTCGTGGTTGTGTCCATCTTCGTGGTGATCCACTCACTGCGCTAGCGGCGCTCGCTGGGCCTCCCGTCATGGCCAGTGGTTGGCATGCTCCCTTACGGCCCGCACTGCGTGCTCACCGCCAACCTAAGCAAACCTTGAGCACCTTTTCAAGACCAAGTTCAGCACAAACGACGAGGTGTGTAGGGCCTAGAGAAAGGCAACAAGCATGCTGACACATGTCACAGCGAGTTCCACTCCATTGTGTTCCGCGTGCTCATGGCGAGCTCGCTGGTGGAGCTCTTGCATCAAAGGCTACTCCTAGTGCTGACCATCGTTACTCAGTTCAAGTGTTGTGGTGTGAGAGGTAAGCTCACCACAAGTGGTAAGACTCAACTTGACTAGAGAGGCAACCAATCAACATGGGGTTTCTAACTCTCGGGATGCGACCTTTGCTACCAAAGGAAGTGGAGAACATGGTTTCTGATCCATCTCCACCCATCAAGGTCCCCAGTGCCTGCCCCAGAAGCCAAAAGAAAAGATGTGACCTACCAATCACGCCCCTAGTACTCAGTGCATGCGGGTAGACAGGAAAACGTATTAGTTCGCATGCGGGGCTGCATGCAGTCCGAGATTCACAGTGATACCAGGCCCATTTGTCTACCACCTTGGTCGCGATGAAAATTTAATTGAGCCTAATACACCGAGATGGAGGGAGTAGTTGGTGGCATGTCCAAACAATACTTATGATCACACTTACCAATACATAGGATATATTTGTCCAACATCGTGTCTACAAATACAATAAGGTCTCCTATTTCATATAATCCTCTTCATACAATAGAATCTACGGGTATAGCGGCAAATAGAAACCGCACTAAAAAATATATTACTCCTTCCATTCAGTAATATACTGCTGTCCATAAAAGTATGTTTTTGATCTTTCTAAATTTAGACGTATATAAAAATAATTTAGAAAATAGATGCATACAATTTAGATGAATCTAAGAATTTCTTTTATGGAGGAAGTAAGATGTTTTGGCCGAGGAAGTACTTGTTTGTTTGTTCTGTAACAATAGAGGCGCAGCAAAATATTTGCTTTCGTGTGGCCTGTGTTGAGATTGTAGACCCCGACAGTACAACGAAAAGTCAAATGTATTCTGAAAAAAAATGTCAAGGCTGATGATAAAAGAAAATGACAGTTTGGACATGGGCGCGTGGCCGTTGCGGCGGAGGAAAAATGCCTCGTTCAACTGGGTTCAATAATGTAAGGAGGACGACCGTTGGAGACAGCGATATTACTGGAAACGGATTAGATTAACCGACCTGCATCCATATATCTATCAGTTTCAGTTGAGAGATGGTGCTTTCAGCTGCTAGGAAATAACAGCAAATGGACTAAACAATGTTATCGACACTTGGATGTTATGCCAAGTAGCTAGCAGTTGACATTCTTCTCTGTCTTGCGCGCTCGTAGTACAATTCGAGTACGTCGACGTAGTACACATTTGGTACAACCCAACCAGTACACAAACGGGAGTACCATCGATCGTCAACGCTAAAGCTTAGCTATATATGCAGGTCGTCTGCTGTACTAGCTACATACTAAAGGTAGCTAGCGACGGGTAATTCAGCAATCGGAGATGGCGTCGAGATCATCAACTCTTGCTGCCATCAATGTCGTTGCGCTGCTTGTCCTGTGCGGCCTTCCGGTGATGACGGAGGCCCACACCCAGTTCGGGGCTTACAACAAGACGTGCCCCCAGGCGGAGGAGATCGTCTTCAAGGAGATGACCGCCATCCTCGCAAAGTCGCCGGACCTCGCCGGACCAGTTCTCCGGCTCTTCTCCGTCGACTGCTTGCTCGGAGTAAGTCCCAGTTCATACACGTAGCTAGATAGGCAAGCCAAGTTCACGGCGCTGAAATAGCTGAATTAACTGTGCATGCGCGTGCGCTGGCAGGGCTGCGAGGGGTCGATCCTTCTGAACTCGACTGCTAACAACACGGCGGAGAAGGACGCGCCGCTCAACAAGGGCCTCCGCGGCTACGACGTCGTCGACTCTATCAAGGCCAAGCTCGAGGCCGCCTGCCCCGGCGTCGTCTCCTGCTCAGACGTCCTCGCGCTCGCTGCGCGCGACTCCGTCCGCATCGTACGTCTCGGCTACTTCACTTGTCACTGCGTCGATCTTGCATTCCCTTGATTTTGCCTGTACGTAGTATCTGATATCTCTGCTCTGGTAGACCGAAGGGCCGTACATCCCGATTCCGACAGGGAGGGAGGACGGCAACAGGTCCTCCGCCGCCGACGTGGCCCCCAACTCTCCTAAGCCGGGCGCCACCGTCACCGACCTCATCGCCCTCTTCGCCAGGTTCAACCTCACCGCCAAGGACCTCGCGGTCCTCTCCGGCGCGCACACCATCGGCAGGGCGCACTGCTCCGCCTTCTCGCCCCGCCTCTACAACTTCAACGGCAGCACCAACGCCTCCTCCGATCCCACGCTCGACGCCAACTACACGGCGACTCTCCGCGGCCAGTGCAAGGCCGGCGACCTCGCCACCCTCGTCGACCTCGACCCCAGCAGCGGCACAACCTTCGACCTCGGATACTACAGGGACGTCGCGGGCAGCAAGGGCCTCCTCTCCACCGACGCCGCGCTGCTCCTAGACGCCGACACCAGGGCCTACGTGCTGCGACAAGCCAACGCCACCGCCAACCAAGAGTTCTTCGCCGACTTCGCCGTGTCCTTCGTCAACATGAGCAAGATCGGCGTGCTCACGCACCACAAGGGAGAGATTAGGAGGCAGTGCTCCGTCGTCAACCCGCCGTCGGCCCATTCCGCGGCGCCACTGACGGCCATGAGCGCGCACGCCGTGCTCCTCGCGACCTCGCTGATTTCCGTGCTTGCTCTGGCGCTTGTGCTCTAGAAACTCTCTGTCGTGCATGCCTGCTAGCACCGCAGCAACTTGTGTGATTCAGCATTTTGATTTTGGTGTGTTTTTGCCTTTTTGGCATGATCTCTTAATGCCTTCAATTTGCGACTACTTTGTTTCCATTGATTTGTGATCCATGCATGCATGTGCATCAGGGCATCATGTCATTTTTGGCATGCCCTGCCCTGAATAAACGAACCGTCCGTTCTGGTTGTGCAAAGAAACTTCAGAGTACTTCTCTACGAAAAATATGGGACGCAAACGTACATATGCGTCCAAATTGAAATCGCAGCAATTCCTTTTCCCCCTTTTTTCATGATAAAATCCCAGCCGTCCAGATTGAAATGGGCCACACAGATCGAGTTGAGCCGCCGCGCTCAAATCCGAAGGTTCTCTGACATGAGAGCATCTCTAGTAGACACTGCATTTTTGAAACAGCAAAATCGTGCTTGAAATGCACCGCAAACCTCGTTTGCAGTTTCAAATCTTGTTGTACAGAACAAACATCACATACTAAACTGCAAATTCGAAAAAAAAAAATTGCGGTACAAATAGACATGCTGTTCATACATTCGGTTAAACATTGCAACATTCAGTTTAAGTGCACAGACAAGTACGAACTAAAATCCTATGGAATTCTCCGCCACGGCATCCCAATCTACCAAAATACTTGAAGCAGTGGCATCCCCACTCGTTGGCGCTCCCCATGCCCAAATCCGGCGAAATTTTCGCCCTGGGGAGCGCCGAAGTTCCAGCCGTCCCCCCGGAAGGAAACCCCCAACTTCGACCATTTAACATATTTCAAACAAATTCAACATAAAATTTAACAAGTTCGGCCAGCAAGAGTCCGAAAATTGCTGAAACAAATTCGGCGATAATCAGTACAATGTTTAACAAGTGCTGAAACAAATGAAGCACACAATTTCACAATTTTTGAAACAAATTATGACAGACTAATTTGCGTCGGCGTTGCCTCGGAGCATCCATATGTGCTCCACCAGATCATCATGCAGCTGCTGATGCATTGTAGAGTCTCGAATCTCCTGGCGCATAGCAATGAAGGCGGCCCATGATGGAGGCACCTGGTGATTAGGCTGTGCAAGAGGACCCTCTCTCTCATATGGTGCTTGCTGCTCAGCCAGAGGAACCAGATGTTTTCGCTCATTTTCAATAATCATATTGTGTAAGCACACACAACAATTCATCACCTCCCACATCTGATCTTTGGACCAAGTCATAGCGGGGAACCGGACGACAGCAAATCTGCAAGGTAGTATCCTTTGTTGTAGTGCCGACCATTGATCATAGTTCACCGGGGGAGCATGACCCTCAACAAGCTTGGAAAAGATCGGGGAGCAGTTTAGGATGTTGATATCATTGTTGGATCCAGGCATACCAAAGAAAGAGTGCCAAATCCAGAGATCATGGGTAGCCACTGGTTCAAGTATCACAGTGCAACCGTTTTTGTGACCCTTGTACATTCCCTGCCACGCAAACGGACAGTTCTTCCATTTCTAATGCATGCAGTCAATGCTTCTAAGCATCCCTGGAAAACCCCTAGCTTCATTTGTTGCAAGGATCCTGGGCAACAAGCTGGCGGGGTGCTGACGGCGGCGAGAGAGATACGAGGGGTGGGAGAGATTTTGAGTTGGGTTCGTGTGTCCAGTCGCCGACAGAACGGGGCCTTCCCCGCTTTTCACTCGTCCGGAGTCTCCGAGCGCGCCTCGGGGGACCGAGGTTGGCGTGGGCTCACCAGATGTATTTAGGGCCAAATCCGGACGAAAACGAGGAACCGGGAGCGCGACTGGACCGAATTACGCCGTCCGGATGAAAAAAACGTCGATCGGGGGCCTCGTCGGGAAGACGAGTGGGGATGCTCTTACCAGAACCTATTGCGATGGCGGCGACGCGGGTGTCACTCCTCCTCGTCGGTGTCGAGGTCGACGTACACCTTCCGATGCTGCTCCGTCTCCCGACGCCAGTCTTTCTTCTTGATGGCGGCCCGACAATTGTTCTCTGTCACCAAAGCAATGGCACAAGGGAAGTGGGCGTCCTCGACGAAGTCGTCGAGAGCAGTCCAGGCGCCCTTCTTGTCGATAATCGCATTGACCTTCTTGAGGTCCGTGTCCTCGATGTAGTTGCCCGGAGAAAACCCTGGCACCGCGTCCTCGACGTAGTCGTCGACCTCCTTTTCCACCAACGTTGGCGCACGCGAGCTTGAGGCGGAGCTTGCCTCTGGCGGCTGAACACGGGCAGCGGTGTCAAGCCTTACTTGGTGTAACGGTATGAGCCGCGAATGAGCACCGTGTTGGAGCTGATCTTACACGCCTCATCGTCATCACGGGCAGCAGGGGTTCTGAGGCCACACGAGCTCACCCAAAGCCAATCTGGCCACCCAATACATAAAAAAATCCCCCTTACTCGACAGATTTTTTTGAACATCACATGCCGCAGCCGCCTGCAAAAATATTTTTATCGGCGAAGGGGCATTCCCGGCAAACAAACATTCGCCCCGCTAGAACCGGTACCGGGCGGATAAATACATGGTGCTTGGTGGCAGGTAAGCCTGGCATGCGGGAATGCCACGGCTGAGCAAGGGAGTCACATAGTAGTGCGCCGTGTATCGTGAGCGACATGGTGAATGGTCTACATTGTCTCACTGACTGGTGTAACATACCACTTTGAGGTTGTAGCTATTTCCAACTGATAATGTTAGTTGTGTCTAAACTAATGATATTTCATGTTGCATGAATAATTTCTTTATATTTTGCAAGTTTCAAACTTCTAATACACATCTACATCATCAAAGTGGTGGTCTACGAACATAGAGCCGAGCTTGTCCTTTATGGGCAATCATATGGACCATATGTGCAATCGTGGGCCACATGGTTTACCACATTTGTTTTAGGGCCCATAAAATAAACTCTTACCCCACTCCCACTCTCGGGTTTCCTATATAATACAAAACACTTGACCCAGACCCTAGTCCCCACTCTTTTCACCACACTCTCCACTTGACTAGATGTGGTCAAACTCTACAAGGAAAATCCCCACACTTATCCCTCAACCCGACACAGATGGTCCATGAGAAAAAAACCTGCAGGCTGTCCACAATGGGCTGTGTAGTCACCTTGAGGAAGCCTCTGAAGTCGCGACGGAGTCCTCCAGCGCCGTACCCGCAGCGCAATCCTCCGGTGTCGTACCCACGGTGTAGTCCTCCATCATCCTTCCCACACCGCTGGTATGTTTTTTATATCATCAACATGCTGTGTTTTTCATTGTTCTTTCTTTAATCAAAATCTAATGTTGTTTTCATATCGAGTCCCCGTTCGCCAACACAAGGCATTGTGAAAGGGACCTTGACGAGATTGCTTGCATCTAACAGGAGATCAAGAGGTTGTACTCTTCGGTCGCAAATCGGGGTTGCTACTCTGAATCCGTGCACGGAAAATGTCGAGCGGGATAGAGAAGATGAAGACGGTGAAGCTGATTTTTCGGTTTTATATGGGTTTTTATATCTTCATGAAATGGAAATTCACTTTTGATGAAATCGAAATTACTCTTTGAATGGACAAATAGATTATTTGATTATAGATTATTTTTTTGGTTAGTTTAGGTGCCATAAAAGATGTACCATACAAGGAATTTTTTGTGCCACACCTTATATGCCCAAGGCACTAAAATATTCGTCGTATGTTCATGGACCGAACCGTTTCAATTTTATTTCATGACCTGTACAAAAATAATGTAACATATCAGTTCTTGGAATATTAAATGAATGCATCATGAAAATTTATTTCATGGTGGTTCTTGTAATATAAATTTTATATTATAGATGTTGATATTTTATTTATTTAATTAAACTTAAAAAATCTAACTTATATAAATATTATATATAGCATATTTTAAGACATGGGTAGTAGGAGTACTTCCTCTATCCCAAAATAGAATGCTTACAATATTTGGATGAATTCGAACTTCTCAAAGTTTGACCAATTATATAGAAAAAGTGTTAACATTTATAATCCTAAATTTATTTTTTATAACCTCATGAAATATATTTTAATATTATGTGCATTTAAAATTATAGATGTTGATATTTTTAATAAATAGTTGCTCATATTTTAAAAGTTTAACTTTAAGGGCAAGCACAACGCGGGCGCTTAGGTGCCGACGCCAGGATCGAATTCCCGGTCGTCCAGCAGTTATTGCAATAAATCCTGGCGTCTCGTCCTTCGTCAACGCAAACTTAGGCATCGATGCTTGGCCTTTTTCCTTCGCAACCAAGTGCAGCTCACTATGTCACGTATGCCAATTTACGGCACTTTGCTGCTGGCATTTTTCCAACTAGATGATTCCCCGCGCGTTGCAGCGGGATATTCGGTGAATAAAGTTCAAGTGTCAACTTTTTTGTGGTTTGAATCACCTAGTAGATTTCCAAATATCCATAGGAGACTTCTATTTTTTGATTGAAAAGGTAAATCAAAGAAAAAATTGGAATGACCCTCTCAAGTTA
The DNA here is from genome assembly GCF_019359855.2 of Lolium perenne. Taxonomy (NCBI): domain Eukaryota; kingdom Viridiplantae; phylum Streptophyta; class Magnoliopsida; order Poales; family Poaceae; genus Lolium; species Lolium perenne. Next base: position 187,739,029 of record NC_067245.2, read on the forward strand.
TTACGTAAATAACGATATTGGTTTTAATAAAAATGGCTAAATGCCTTGTTGACTAATTTTGAACCATAGTGCTAGATATAAATATGCATCTTTCAGAAACAAATAACGATCTTAACTACTAATTCAAATGGATTATCTGAAGAGATGGAACTATATATACTTTAAACAAACTTGAACAACTTTGACACAGAGGAGCACTGTTGACGATATAGTGTACACATCAGTGTGACAGTACTTCTAATATGTGAGCATGCAACAAATTAATTTTATACTCTCTAGGCAGAGATACGTTCCACCTTAAGTTAATATTCTTTGAGCCCATATATAAAGCGCTAGCTTCAAAATGTTTGGTGAATCCTTCGATTTTCAAGGTTAAAATGAATTCATCCTTCTCAATTGTAAATAAATGTATTACAATTTTTTGTTGTTGGAAGACTGATCTAATACACAAAGAATCTAGTACCTGCAATACGGAACACCAAAAAGAAAATTGAAAATCATCTTCAGTTTGGAGATGAAATAAACAACCAATAGCAGTATTACTCTGTAGTGGATTGCCTACAAAAAGAAACGCTTTCAATAGCTACTTACCCAATTCTTGTGAAATGAAATTTGGTTACAACTTGCCTGCATCTGAAAATTTTCTGAACATTGTACTATTCAAGTATCCAGCACATGGAAAAGCAAATATGAAGTTCAACACCTACTTACCCACCTCCTGTGGAATGACGAGTTGGTTTAGTACTTTACTGCATCTGATTGTTGAACGTGGTAGTATCCAATATGTACAAAAGCCAACTCACTTATTTATAGTTTCAGGAACTCTGAAATTTGAGTTCATCACCATACCATATGTGGTAGACGCTACAACCACCTAGAGAGATATAGTGATTGATAGTCAACAGGGAACAAACGGGAGAGGATGAAGCAAATTGGGAGGTAGACTGGAGGAAGGAAACGAAGAAGACAAAGAAGCATGAGAAAAGGTGGTACATATAGGAGAGAGAATACAAAAGGTCCAAGTGGGAGGGCAGTTACTTGTCGACTCCTCCGTGACGTTTCCAGAATTTGAGCCACTCAAACCATTTACTCAAGGAAAGTGGATTTAGAAAAGTAAATAATTAAATGGGGAGACACGAAAAATAATACAAAGCAGGCTGATGTGGAAAAATGTGCATGGAGCTCTTGGTGAGGTGGATGCCTCGCATGTTAAGAGGCCCACCTGATGGCTTGGATAGCTTGCATGTTGAGAGAATTCCTTTAGTGGGTTGCTCTAATTTAGATATTATAGATGTGCCGTTAATGGTAGGTTTAGGGGGCATATTTTAAGGGTTTGCCTACGTCTCAGGTGACTGAGATTTTCTTAAGTCTCAGTCACCTCAGAAAAGTGCAACTGCAGTGCAAAAAAAATGCAACTAGAACGAATTGCACTTTTCTGGCAGAAATGTGCAATTGCACTTTTGAGCCAGAAATGTGTAACTCATGTACATTCTTTTTGGGTGACTGAGACTTAAGAAATTCTCAGTCACCTGATACTTAGCAAAACCGATATTTTAATTAGTGCCACTAATGGTTACCTAATTACCGGCATTTAAAAAAGATTCCACTAAAGCTGGGCAAGCACAGGCATAACTGAAAGTGCCGCTAAAATTTTGGTGATTAGCGGCATTCTCTGAAGGGCAACGCTGAGCGTCCCCCGGGGGATCGGGGCTTTCCATCCCCCGCCTCCTATGCCTGACACGTGTCCATATTCACTAATTCCCCTCAGGTCACTCACGCTGTCACGCACAGGAAAATTTCCCCACGGTCCCAAATCGCAATCGACAACCCCGTAGAGCCGCTCAACACGCATAGCACTCCGGACCGTCGCCGGAGAAGTCGGACGGACGCCGCCAGCAGCCATCGCCGGAGAAGCCGCCGCTGGAGAAGCCGATCGCTCGTAGCATCTTCACTGGCCGCCATCGTAGCGCGCTCGCATGCAGCACCGCCATCTTGGACATGTAGCTTCGCTTGGGAGTGTTGTAGCCCCGCCGATGACCTCGGTTTGTAGCAACGGCCGTCGACGACGACCTCGCCGCCCTCGTTGCATCAGGGCGGCGCCCTGTTTGTAGCAACGGCCACCGTTGTTTGCAGCAACGGCCGCAGCCGACGGCCTCGTTGCAGCAGGGCGGCTCCCGGTTCGCAGCAACGGCCGCCGCCGTCCGTTTTCCTTGAAGCAGGGCGGCTCCCGGTTCGCAGCAACGACCGCCGCCGGCCGTTTTCCTTGAAGCACGGCGGCGTCCGGTTTGTAGCAAAGGCCAGCGCCGACGACCTCGTTGCACCAGGGCGGCTCCCGGTTGGCAGCAACAGCCGCCCCCGGCCGTTTTCCTTGAAGCACGGCGGCGTCCGGTTTGTAGCAAAGGCCGCCGCCGTTCGCAGCAACCACCGGATGCCGTCCCGTCGTTTGTAGCAAAGGCCGCCGCCGCGTGTAGCACATCGCCTCCGCCGCCGCTTGTAGCGGTCTTCACCACCCTTTGTAGCAGCGGTTGTCGCCATCGTAGCGCACGCCGCGGTGCTGCCCTTGTCGCCGTAGCGAGAGGCCACCGCGCCTTGTAGCAGACGACGACGGCGCTGGGAGCATCGGCCTCCATCCCTGGTGGCAGCATCACGCATGGCTCTCCTCCGCCGGCCCAGCATCAGCGGCAGTGCGGCCCCACTCCTCCGCTGGCAGCGCGCTGCGTGTCCGTCATGGCGACGGTAGAGCAGTTCATGATTGCGGAGGTGGACGGCGGAGCGAGTCGACGGCGATGGAGAGCCGCGACCTCGCCGGAGATGCGTGTGGGCGCGCGCGGCGGGGCTGTGTTGGGGCGGGTGCGACGGCGGTTATTTGGGCGAGGTCATGGCGTCCTGTTTCCAGGAAGATGAGGAGAGACGAGCGGAAAAAGAGAGCTGTGAGGAGATAAGGTCGTGGTGGGGCCCATCGATGTCGCTTTCACGGAGGACACGCGTCGTTCGCACGAGGAGGAGGAAGCGAACACTCGATCCCCCGGCTGATTGCCAGCGTTTTCCTTCTCTGAAGTGCCGCCATAGTTTTGGTGATTAACGGCAGTATCAAGTGCCGGCATAGCTAGAAATTAGCGGCAGTATCTAAAGTGACGGCAAAGCTTAGATGATTAGCGGCACTTTGTTGGATGCCGCCAAAGTTCTATGTTAATTTATTGCAGAGTTTCAGAAAATCCTTAGAGTGCTTAACTGAGAAACATAGGGACCTTTCAGTAAATAGCCTAAAGAGAAGATCTGCCTTCGTTCCCCTTCCCAAATGCGCCCCCGTGCTCCCAATCCTCCATCGTCCGCCCCCAAACACCGTTTGCCACCACCGGTCCTCCGTCGACCGCGGGAGGGAAAGGAGGCGGCGTGCCCGTCCACCACCACCGCGGTTCCTCCACCGTCCGCGTCAGGCTCGCCGCCCCCCGTCTTCTGGGCCACCACTCCGTCATCTTCCGGACGTGGGTGGTCAGGGCAGTCATATGGATATGGTCTGCGCCACCTTCTCCGCCGATGTCGTCGCCGGTCATTCTGGCCATCTCGCCCACCACCAAGCACTGACTGGCTGCGCCTTTCTCCCCCATCTCGTACATACGGCAGCGAATCGTCGATCCCGACACCCCGCGTTGCATGTGCTAACCCTAGCCACCTCTGCCTTCGATGCGACGGCGGCCTGGACGTGGGTGGCTGCTGCGGTGGTGCTGGTGCTCCTCGAGCGGTGGTGCCGCTCCAGTGGTGCTGCCGTGGTGCGGCTCCGGTGGTGCTGCCGTGGCCTCCCGTACTTGGAGGAAGGGGCGGCTTCAGCAGCGGTGTCTACACTCTACACCATCGTCGACTCATCGACTCGTCGCCCGCGTGGAGATAGTGTCCATCCCCGAGCTCCAGGTAGTGAACCCGGAACTGGGATTCAGTGACTGGTTGTAAGCCAGTCAGGCCGTAACCGGAGGGCTCATCCGCCTCACATTTTCCATCTGACGGCTCCAATCAATCGATCTCGAAATTTTGCTAGATTTATCTTTTTTGCTCCGCTCAAACTATAAATTATTTTTTATTGAAACTTTTTCATACTTACAACATGATTCGTTGACAACAGGTAGATTTTTAGTTTTGAATTTTTTGATGATTTTGAAAAAAATATCATCAAAAAATTCAAAACTAAAAATCTACCTGTTGCCAACGAATCATGTTATAAGTATGAAAAGGTTTCAATCAAAAATAATTTATATTTTGAGCGGAGCAAAAAAGATAAATCTAGCAAAATTTTGAAATCGATTGATTCGAGCCGTTAGATGAAGAATGTGGGGCGGATGAGAGGGCCAGTTACGGTCCAAGTCCGTGAACCTGACCCGTCCACATATCCCCTTCTTCCTTTCTCCAGGTAAACTTATTGATGTGTTTGATTAAACTGAATGGTCGTTAGGCTACTTGTACACAACGTGTTTGTGGTATTGCCTAAATGCCCAACTCAAGTGCTGAAGTGGGGAAAATTCTTTGGATGCCCAACTCGAGCTGAGAAATGCTTCCACATCTGCATATTTGGATGATTGAACTATCTACGGTTTTGTGAATAGTGCTTTTGAAACAATGTTGTCATGGCTGGTACGTTTCATACTCACAATCTGTTGAGAATACGTTATCTTTTGTTATGTTGTGGCATGCTCCGTTACTACTCTTATTAGATTTTTGTTGATGTACGTTGTAACCTAAGGACAAATGTGCCTTTTGTATGCAGATTGCTTGCATCGTCATCTATATACATGATTTTATCTTATTACCTGGTTTCTTATGTTCAGTAAAGTTACTTGCCGGTTTTTCCTCTTGTTCCTTATACAACCAGATATTTGGTCTCCACTTAGTAAAGTTTGTTTCCATTTTTTTTCTTATGGTGTGGTATTAACCTTTTTATACAACTACAGGGATTAAAGTTCTAGCGATATAGATAGAAATGTTGCTCAAGATGCTCGAAGGAATTCATAACAATCAAGTTTACAAGGATTCAACTCCAACAGATACTGTAAGCTCACATGCCTGTCTAGAGAACTTTACCCTTCAATTTTGGGACTTCGGCGGTCTAAGTTCGTATCCATTTTCCTGATGTCAAGTTTTGTATTAGCTTAGATTTTTCGTAGTTGAATATGTAACAGGTTCTAACTTGTGCCAACGATTATTATTTGCTTGCTGTTGTGGAAACAAACGTTTATTTAGGCCCTTCTAACCCCCAAGACGCATTTTTATTGTGTCTTGTTCTTTCCTATACAGAGTATAATCGAGGTACCCACTCTCTGGTAATTGCAAATGTATGCCTGACAGCTAGGTTATGCTTGGAGGCATGATGTCTCTGTTAATCCCCCATATAATTTATATGATATACTCCCATAGTAGAAATTATGTGCATAACGATTTGTAAGGTAAAAGGGAAATTGGTTCTCACATGTTTTGGTAGTTCGAGGGTTAAACAATGCTTTTCGTTACAACTCTGGTTTTGTGCTAGTATCTCCATTACTATGTTGGTATTCAGCTAATTGTTGATGGTTGTTGTATGCATATTGATATGTCGTACAAGATATATATGATGTTTAGGTAAGATGTCGGGTTTCTCTTCTTTTTCCTTTATGAGCTTTGCGATACTCTGGTTGTAATTGCATCTAGGCTTTGGTTGTTTGAGGTTCTTAGGCTAGTATATTTATGTACTAAGGTTAATCCTTTCCTGTACAAGTACGTTTCTAAATGTTACTCTGAGTCTCTTATTCTAGCAGAGTACCAACCTGGTCACTTTGTGAATACATCTATTGCTGGCATGTCCATCTCCACTGATCCCTGCCAAACTGAGACATCAAATTCGAATTTCAGCAACAACAGAAACATGTTAGTGCTCAGAGTACTAGATGTGCTTCATTATCTAGGTTCAGATTGTTAGGAGAAGAGTCAGAGCCCAAGGAACCATGAGTTTGGCCAAATGTCTGAATTAGTTGATGCACCTTTGTTTAAGAGTAATAGTACAGTGCTTAACATCTGAACTTTGTGGTTCCTAACAAAGCCGGTAGGACTTTCTTTATTTCTGTATGCGTCTTATCTATACCCCAATTTTCAAAATAGAAGTATTTGCCTCTTTCCCAGTTTCAAATTATATATGATAGCCCTGGTGATAATGTATATAAGATTATAAGGTGCCCCCATATTTGAAATTGGAGCTTTGTAATATTTGACTATCAATCTTTCCGACAATATATATGACTGTTGCCAGTAAAGTGGCACTAATGTCTCAAACTTGAAAGTAGCTTATATGTTCGTACTTTTAGTTATGTGTATATATATATGGTGAAACAAACTAATGGTAAACACATTTTTTTAGAGACCATGCCAAACGAACCGTGCTAATTACTGATTGCATTGTTTCCTAATTTGCTTAAAATATGGAAACAAACTTAGGATGATATGTGGGGCTGTGGGGAAGTGGTATTTCCTTGTCATATTCTTGGTTCTGCTTTATCCAAGTATTCTGATGTATTTGTTTATGCTAGTATCAACATTATACCAATATTATGTCCTACTATTTGGGTGGAGATTTTTGGCTCTTGGGCTCGAGTGACCTACTATTTGGACATTTATGAGTTTCAAAAGACACTTTCCCTACATTATATTTCGTGTTGCTATTGTTTACTCCGATTCAGGCACTAGGAATGAATATTACATTCATTCGAGCATAATAGTTCACCATGTTACCTTTCCTGTCCTACTTTTATGTTAGAGTTATCTCAACAGTATATTTCGTTTACTTGTTACCCTTTGTGTTGCTATTTCGCTAATTTATTCTCTTCTGTGATATTAAGGTGTACAGTTGACAACAACCCACGGTGGTGTTGCACATATATTCTTGAGGCATCTGATCCCTTATTTGTGGAAATTGGGAAGTCTTTTATTGAAGAACAAATCAAAGGTAGGATGTCTTACTTAAAACTGAACTCCAATATTATGATGCATGGTATTTTGATCAAGACCTACAGTAAATAGTCTTTGAGCATTATTATCATGAACATTGGCTGCCTAAAATATGGTCTTAGTTTGACCTCACTTCTGAAGAGTCTTTGATATACGATCTCTGAAAAGCATTCGAGTATCCATCTACTGCTTCTCCAGTCTTCATAGTTTGTTGGGCCTATTTTGACGATTTGTATGGTAGGATATCCTGGGATTGGTGTGGTAGCAAAGAATTTTAGTTGATTGCCTTTGCTTTGAAAGAGCATGAAAGGAATGCTTTTTTTCTTCATCTATATGTTCGTGTTGCGTCTCATCTAGATGCTACTCACGCATAATTATTTGAATCTGGTTCATGTTTATTTTGTGGTTGTAGTTCTTAACTATTGAAAAACTTTGTTGGTATTTTGTGGTATGCCTTTGGCATGCTTTTGAATTTTTTTTGTTGAATGATACTTTCTGAGGTATGTTTCTGTTTGCTTCTGGTAACTGTCCTTTTATCTTCAGGTCTGTACTTCTAAAATGATATTGAGTGATCGAGGTTGATTTCGAAGATTATGTCTGTAGGCCCGGATAAAATTAGCAAGTTATGTGATTGTCTGGATATGTTGGATTGAAGATTTTGTAAGTTAGATTGTCTGGATATGTCATTGTGTCGTGCAACGATGAGATCATGTTGAGATTTGCCTTTATAGTGTACTGCTGGATATGTTGGTTGCAGACCATGTTCAGATTTGCCTTTATAGTGTACTATTGCATATGTTGAATTTGCAGGCAACTGCAGCTGTAACATGTTCAGATTTGCCTTTATTTGTGCTGCTGGAACATGTTGCTTGCAGAACATGTTGGTACTTTCCATTGCAGTGTATTATTTGTTGCAGAACAAGTTGTAATATGCTGGAACATATTGCTTGCATAATTGTCATTAGTTGGAAACTGTTTGCTGCAGAAATGTGCCTCTAGGTCCATTTGGAAGCACTAGATTCTGCCTTGAATTCTATTTGCTGGCATTTATAAAAATGCCTTGGTTACAAATTCCTGGCACTTTTTAAAGTGCCTGAAAAGGAAACAGTGGAAGATTAAAAAATAGCCTGCATTTGTATTTACTGGCACTTTAAATATGTGCCAACAAAATTCTATGGCGGCACATCAGAAAATGCCAAAAAAAGATTTAGCGGCACTTTTTTAGATGCCAGTAATAGGAATGCCAGTACTTCTGTAGATGCCGGAATAAGATTTGGCGGCACTTTTTTAGATGCCAGTAATAGAAATGCTGGCACTTTTACAGATGCCAGGAATATTTGTAGAAGCATTTTTGGAAAAGTGCCGGCAAAAAGTTTTCTACGACATTAGTAAATGCAACACTTTTTTTTATGCCTTGAAAAATCTTTGCCGGCTCTTTTGATGCCTTTGCCGGCACTTTTTAATGTCTGTAGTCCAGGTACGTGGTGTAGTGGCTGGAGACAGAAGCAATACAGTTTTAGCGTTCCTAATAAGAGCCGAGCGTTGGAAGATAGGAAACTGGCCTGCTAATTTGATTTTTTAATAGCACTTAAGCGCCTATGCAAACGTCTAGAATTGTACAATGCCCTAAGGGAACCTAATTTGAGAAGGAGCAAAGAGGAAGTACACTATACTCCCTCCGTCCATAAATAAGTGTACCCGCGGGGTTTTCAAGATAAATTATAAGGTGGAATGAAAAGTACATTGGGAACATGCATCTCTTCTTTTTAATTCTTTCACCTCCAACAAGCTAAGTGCATGAAAAAAACAAGAAGAATATGTGCTCAATATTATTGGGTTTGATTTCCGTGCGATAAGAGAGAAGCAATTAAATTACATTGGGAAGATAGGAGTACACTTTTTTCTGGACAAAATTTAGATGTCCACTTATTTCAGGACGAAGGGAGTAGTACACAAGATTCTAGGGCGACTTGCAAGTTTCAAGGTCAACTTGTACCGTGAACCGATAAATTAATTATATCCAAGGCCATTAACTGTTTGAAAAAGCAATCGGGTGTTGGCCACGCTTGCACACATATATATAGACTCAAGCAGGCCAGATCGTAGTTTGCAGTACTAAGCGGCAAAGGAAAATGGCAGCGCGAGTCCGTGTCACGAGAAAAAACATCGTGAAAGCTTCTGTGACGCGGCCCAGCACCATTGTAGCCGTCTCCAACCTCGACCTGCTCCGCCAGGGCTTGCCCATCGTGCTGTTCTGCGCCTACCCCTCGACCGCCGCCGGCGGTTGCGGCTTCCACGAGGTTGCGGCCGCCTTTGAGGCCAAGCTGCCATCCCTGCTCGACCACTTCTTCCCCCTCGCTGGCCGCATCGTGGCAGACCCGCGCTCGGGGCTCCCGGAGTTGCACTGCGACAACCAAGGAGCGGAGCTCGTGGTGGGCGAGGTCGCTGTGGCGCTGGGGAGCCTGGACTACGGTGACCTGGACGCGTCCCTGTTGAGGATAGGCGTCCCCGTTCAATACGGCGCTGACGTCGTGCTGTCGTTGCAGCTGGTGTCATTCGCCTGCGGCGGGTTCGCCGTGGCGTGGGGAAGCCACCACTTAGCAGTGGATGGGTGTGCGCTGTCAATGATCGCCAACGCGTGGGCCGAGCTCGCGTGGTCCGGGACGATCGCCGCCGCACCGAACCTCGACCGCTCGGTGTTCCGCCCTCGCGTACCGCCGACCTACAGCAGTTCGGTGGGGAAGTTGTTCATGCCGCTGGAGCGTGAGCGTCTTGTCAACGCCCTGACGGCTAGTACCTCCAAGATCGGGCGCACCTACTACGTCGAGGAGCAGGACCTCGCCAATGCTTCGCGCCCAGGCGGGTGGCCGCGCAACCCTTCTGGAAGCGGTGTGTGCGTACATGTGGAAGGTGTTCGCCGCCGTGGTGGGCTCATCTGACGAGAAATGCCGCATGGGCTGGTGGGTTGACGGGCGCCGGCGCCGGCATCTCACCACCGCCGCCCCGGCGGCGATGCGCAACTACGTCGGCAACGTCATAACGTTCGCGGTGGCGGAGGCGAGCGTGGAAGGGATCGGGCGGTTGCCGCTCCCGGGAGTCGCGTCGATGGTGCGTGAGTCAATCAAGTCGGCGGTAAACGACGAGCACTTCCAGGAGCTTGTGGACTGGGTGGAGGAGCACAAGGGTGCGGCGAAGTACGTCGAGACGGCGACTGTCGGGGTGGGCAGCCCGGTGCTGAGCGTCTCGTCGCTGGCGTCGTTTCGTCTCGACACTGACTTTGGTTTCGGGCGAGCCACCTTGGTGACGTGGTTGGATGAGATGGAGGTGGAGAAGGAGGAGGAGAAGGAGATGGACTGGGGGAGGTTGAGCTCCGGCTTCGTGAAGATCGTCGCGCGCCCCGGCGGCTCCTGCTGGTTCTTCGGCATGTCCATTTGGCCGAGCCTTGCCGCCGCCTTCGACTCCGACGAGCAGCACATCTTCAAGCCTCTAACCGCGGAGTACCTCGGCCTCGTGGCGGGAGCAAAAAATAGTAGAGCCAGCCGGCTCTGATCGCATCTCATTTTTCCCGGGATCTCGCCTCTATTTGCGTTCCGCAGTTATGAGAATTTATTTCCCAGAGGCAACAATAAGTACTACCTCTATTTTAATAAATAAAACTTCTTTGTTTTTCGTGCTTTTTAACTAAAAATTACTCTATAAAGATGTTGATATATAAAATTAGCCCTATTAGAATGTGTTTTCTAATATAAGTTCAATATATAAAGACTTGGAGTACTAATTATAACCGTGCCAACGGACGTTGTTGTGTAGAGTGTCAAAATCTATTTTCTAAAATTCGTTGGATTCTGATTGTTCTCCTTATCCCTATTCATTCTCCTCTTACCTTTGCGTGTTTTGAGTCTTTTCTCTCATTTGAGTTCTCCAAGTCTTAGGTTTCCGCATGGGTTGGATGATCTCTGCCTTCAACCTAATAGGTTTGATCTTCGGAGGATCCCGACAGAAACGCATCATCAACAGCGGAACAACAATTCCTTGTTGGTGGTGTCGACGGATCTGCGTGGAGCAACAATCCTTGTTAGTGGTGTCGAGGAGATGGACACGTCGCCAGAAGATCCGGTAGTTCACCTCTCTTCCCCCGTACCTGGACGTGGGATCTGGGGGCGCGATTCCTTGTTAGCGGTGTCGTTTGTAACGGCCCCGGGTAGTACCCTATATAGATTTGTTTGTTCTTTTCCTTTTGAGCACCATCATATCATAATGCATCATATAATCCATGTTTCACAAAATAAAAATTATTTTATAAACCCTAAACTATTTTCTTTTCCCTCTCTTAAGGGTTATTTATTAAACCCCTTGTCTTTTCTTTAATAAAACCCAAAACCAAAACTTTGAAACCAATAAAATTAGTTTTCATCTATTTTGCTTCTCTCCCTCCACACTTGCCTTCACTAAAAAAATTAAAACTTGTGTGAACAATTTTAAAACCATTTTTCAAATCAGTTTTGAAGAGAAAGGAGAAAGATTTTTTAAAAGAAAAACACAAAAAAAAAACCCAAAACCCTAACCCCTACCCCCTGGTGCTCTCTCCCTCCCTCTAGCCCATCTCTCCTCTCCCCCTGGCGGCCCAACTTCTTTTTCCCCTCCTCCTGGCCCAGCCCGAGTGGCTCGTACCGCTTCGGCCTTCTCCCTCACCTTTTTCTTCCTCGACAACAACAGTAGAGGGAGAGCACGATCATCTCGTGCTCGCTTCCGTCACCACCCCACGCGGCCACGCCGCGGCCACCACCTTCTCCCTCCCCTCTTCCTTTTAAGCCTCTCCGCCAAACCCTAGCATCTCCCCTCTTCTCCCCTCGTGCCGCCGCCCCTTTCCCTCCCCTTTCATCCTCTCTATTTCTTCACCGCGAGCACCACCGCACAGCAGGTCCAGTTCAAACGGGAGGTCAGGTTCTATTTGTCTTGGGATTTGTCTTTATCCTGGACTCGTGTTCAGCCAAATGTAGTTTGCGGCAGCGGCCAGCAGGTAATCAGTTTTCATGTTTCCCCTCTCACGCGGAGGGGTCCAAGTGAGTTTATAGCCAGCATTATTGATCGCGGGCGGCGGGCTGTGGGCGCCAACGTACGAAGTATTGTCAATTCGATATGGCTTATCAGCCTTGTTTTGCAAGCGCACACTGAGCAGTCTGTGCACTGGCGGAGCTATGTGCAAGTCAGAGGGGGCCACGGCCCCCCCCCCCACCCCCCCAGACTTTGCATTATTTCTGAAGGAATTTTTTTAGGGACCTAAATGAGAAGAAAATAGAGCCATTTGCCCCCCAAACTTTGCATACTATCTGTTTTGCCCCTCCAAAATTCTGGGCTAGCTCCGCCACTGAGTCTGTGCTCCTTAAAACGGCAAGTGCCGACGTACAATCTCTACTAGATTTAGCGTGTAAGTCATGCCAATGTTTATTTCGTATAACGGCGTTACAGATAGTTGCCAATATAATAATACGTTTCTTAGGTTTTATTGAAAGAAATTAAGGTAAAAACTGCATAACTCCTGAATTTCAACAAGTAGAAAATGATGTAATTTTTAGGATAAACTTTCAAGAGAATTGAGCATACTATAAGAACAATTGTCCTATATTACAAAACTTACATGAGAAGATGTGTTGGTACCGGAAATTCAATTCGGCTCACGGATGCGTATGCTCCCTATACAAAAAAATCATATTTTGAAGTGTCGAATTAAAACATTTTACATACATCTTCAAAATATATGTGCGTTCGTCAAGTTTCACGAAAATCCAATATTTTTTGTTTTCTTCTATGTAAAAAAGAGAATATTACCTTGTAAAAAGCATTATTTTTAGCGTTGAGATTTGTCTTTTTTACACACCTCACATGAAGTTGAACTTTTATGAAATAACTTTGTGAGCGTGTAGCATGTAAAGATGTACGTGCGAATTTTTTATTTCATTTTTTTTTGAAATTCAAAATGGGTGTAAGATGCATTTCAAAATAGAGTGAGCATATGCTCCCATGTTCCAAAACACCACTCCCGGTACTTCTAACGTTACCTACAAGCTAGGACTGAGAAAAGAAGCAGTGTAGCCATATGACCACCCATACACAAATATATCTCATGTTTTTATAGCATCCTAGAAAGAAGTTTTTGATAAAAAAACAAAATGGAAATTTGGGATTTTTCTATTTATATATTTGGCCTCAATGTTATGTTGTACAACCATATCCACATCTATCATAAACATTCTAGTAGGCTTTGGCCCCTGAAGTAATCAAAGTCTAAAATAACCCCATTACGACATCGATCTAGCAGCTTCAGCTTCCCGATATAGCTACGCATTATGTTGGTCGAATATGAAACTACCGTTAAGAACTTGGAAGCCAATGAAAGGGACATCTTAGCATCTCTACTACACACTCCATCCTAGTTGTCGTAGGACGGCGGGGCGATCTCGAACCATAGGTCCCAACCCCTCCCCCTTCTTTCCCCACAACTTTGTCGGCGCACGCCAAGCCCGCGCGGTGCCGGCGGCGGTGGCCATGCCTACCCCGCACGCTAGGAGGGGAGGCGTTGGATTCTACTCATCCGGCAACGGTTCTCTCAGGTCAACGATGTTCCGGAGGCGGCACGCCTTCTCAGGTTGTGAGGTGGCAATGACGCGAACGCTTGGCAGAGCGGTGGCCGGTGGCTATAGGCGGCGCCCTCCCATCCTAGATCTGGGTCCCATCTGGGTCTGGACGGGCCAGGACCGGGCGTGTCTATGCCATATTAGGTGATCGGAGGAGTGGCTCGAGATAGGGGAGACCTGGACAGCGGCGATCCTACTGCAGCATGGCGACAGGAGCTTCACGAGCCCACTTGGGCTCGGCCAAGCCTATAGGGCTTGGTCTGCTCCTGATGCTGCGTTCGATCGGTTACCGCTAATGGCGGAGGTGGTTGTGCCCCTCCCGTGTGGCTGTTGTTTAGCCGCTCCTCGTTTCCGGTTATCTCTTCTCGATCTCGTCGGTCTCGTTACTTTGTCCATGGTGAGACGGTGATGGTTATTGCAAGACCGTGGTGGTGTGAGTTCGTGGGTGGGGAGGTTGGTGGAGCGTGATGGAGCGTTCGAGGTCGTGGTTTTTTGGGGTCAGGGTAAATCCTTGTCGGATTGCCAGCATCGACATGGTGACGCGCGCGAGCACTGCCATTCCTTCTTGAAGGGCGCAGGGGTACCCCTTCGCCACACTCCTCCATGTACCGTGGGGAACCTAGGCCCAGTCCGAGCAACAGCGTCGTCGTGGCATCCCTTGTTGAAGGTGGTGCTTGGTATGAGGCGTTTTAGAGTGCCAAAAGCATGGTGGAAATTCTCCGGAGGACGCAGCGGGCGCGGGTCATCATTGTTTTCATCGATCTGATGGATGTTGGCATTACTTTAATTTTTTATTTATTTTTGTTTTGTTTGGGCTTAAGGCTACAGTTGTACCATATGATTGTTATATTAATATAGCGGAGCAAGAACCTATTTTAAAAAATGCTGGTAATAACTGTGCCAAATAGACCAAAAAATGCTACATCTGCCCCAGCTTCAAAATATTTTACTCTAAAGAAGTACCCTCCGCTCAAAAGTAAGTATCTTAACTTTTTTTTTCTAAATACAAATGTATCTACCACTAAAATATATAGCTACATACATTTGGTATCTAAATAAAATAAAAGTAAGTCATCTACGGATGGAGTACTCGAAATCAACTCCTCTGGTCCAAATTTTACTCCAAAACAACCAGAAGCATTCAAAGATTATCAATTCGCTCGCTCCTTTGTAAAAAACAAAGATAATCCAGTGCTCTCTTTAAAAAAGGGTGGTAGAGAAGGCGGCTGCTGTGCTTGGTGCGGCTGCTCCGCTTGATTCGGCGGCCGGCGGCTGTGAGGAACACGGGCGGCCAGGAACGCAAGCAGCGCTGCGAGTTTTTTTTTTTTAGATAAAAGGCATGGACTGCCCGACTTTAAATTAATAAAGCCCTCAGATTCAACGCGTACAGAGTTAAAAGGTATTACATGCTGCGGCATACAGCTTCGCCAAACAAACGAACTAGAGCAAAAGCAAACAGCAGGGGCGCGAGGCTCAGGTGTCTTGCTCATCCCTTCTTGGGGCCGCCGCGTCGTGTAGAAGCTTGAGCTCGGCGATCGCGTGATCTATCCACGGCCGGTCCAGGGGCTTTGCAAGGGGCTTCCACATCTGGAGAAAGAGCATCATTTTAAAGATAATATTAGCGGGGTGTTTCATAAATTTCGACTCGATGGTCATCTTGTTTCTAAAGAGCCACAATGCCCAAGATTGGGCCATAAAAAGAAGCCAAACACATCTTCTAAATCTACCCGAGAGACTAGAGATGATAGCAAACAGTTGCGCAAAGTTAGCGGGACACCAGTTGCATCCCAACAACTGGCGAGAGACGCTCCAAGCAAAGATAGCAGGGGAGCAGGTGAAGAAAATATGCGCGGCATCCTCCGGTCTACCACAAAGTTTGCAACTGCCATTACCGGGCCCATGACGGGACAAGATGTTGAGGCTCGTGGGTAGCTTGTCTAGCACAAGTTGCCAGGCAAAGATCTTGTTCTTAAGAGGAATCCGAGCAGACCAAACGTCCCGAAAGTGAGCAATAGAGGCACCCTGCGCCAGTTTCAAGTACATAGACCTGACGGAGAAGCATCCTGAGGGTTCCAACGACCAGGTAACCCTATCTTGGCCCGGAACAAGGTTAGTTTGATCAATGATGGATCTCAACAGGTGCCAGTCGGCGATGTTAAGGTGGTCAAGCGATCTGCGGAAGGACAAGGCACCCCCGCCTCTGCACACTTGCCCCACAGTGATCATTTGCACATTGGCGATACTGAAAAGAGCAGGGAACCTGTCCTTAAGAGCCACATCCCCAAACCATTTGTCCATCCAGAACAGAGTGCGGTTGCCGTCCTGCACCGAGTGTCTAGCCCCTAATTTGAACAAGTGCTTGATCTTATGCAAGCTTCGCCAGAATTGGGAACCCCCCTGGCCCGATCCTGCGAAGATGTTGTTAGCTGAAGGATACTTAGCACGAATAATCTGCGCCCAAATCGGATTCTCAGGTTGGAACAACTTCCAGACCCACTTCAGCATGAGCGCAATGTTCATCTTTTTGGAGTTAAGGAGCCCCAGCCCTCCACACTCCTTAGGCCGGCAAACTGCCGGCCAGTTGACAAGGTGATAGCGCCTCTTGGGGCCAGATCCTTCCCAATAAAATCTGGCCCGGTGAGAGTCAAACTTAGCATGAATCCCATCTTGTAACAGGAATAGCCCCATAGCAAATTGGGGAAGATTGGACAGGCACGAGTTGGAGAGGATAAGCCGTCCACCCGAAGACATAAACTTACCCCACCACGGTTCAACCCTGCCAGCCAGCTTACGGACCAGGAAGAGCCATTGCTCCATGGTGAGCTTCCTGTCGGAAATGGGGAGGCCCAAGTAGATGAAGGGGAAGTTCCCCCGCTTGCAATTCAGCCAATCAGCCACTTGCTGTTTGCGGAGCTCGGAAGCACCCATTGCCACCACCTCAGATTTATGATAATTGATTTTAAGACCTGACATATCTTCGAAACACATCAGCAAGAATTTCAGGTTAGCAATCTGAGCATCGTCGTCTTGAATCATGATCAGGGTGTCGTCGGCGTATTGCAGGTGCGTAATCCCCCCCGGGATCAAGTGAGGAATCACCCCAGCGATATGCCCCGCTGCAGCCGCAGAGGAGAGAATGATGGATAGCGCTTCCGCCAAGAAATTAAACAGCAGAGGGGAGAGGGGGTCCCCTTGTCTAACCCCTCTCTTGTTACGGAAGAAGGGACCCATTTCTCCGTTGATAGAGATCGCCGTTTGACCTCCCATGACTAGCTGCGAAATACGATGAACAACCCCGGCCTCAAAGCCCTTAGCCCGAAGGACCTCTTGCAGGAAGTTCCAGTTGACGCGGTCGTAAGCTTTCTCAAAGTCCAACTTAAGCAGTAGGCACCCTTGCTTCCGGATTTTGAGCTCGTGGACTATCTCGTGGAGCGCAAGGACTCCGTCCAGGATAAACCTGCCTTTGATAAACGCAGTTTGATTGGGGCTGATAATGCGATTCGCTATAGGGTCAAGCTTAGAGGCCAGGCCTTTGGACACGATCTTGAACACCACATTGATCAAAGCAATCGGCCGGAACTGAGTAATCTTGTCCGCCCCAGGGACCTTAGGGATCAGCGAGAGCACCCCAAAGTTAAGTCTCGCTATGCCAATCCTCCCTAGGATGAAGTCATTGAGAATGTGGAGAATCCCGAGCCTGACTAAGCCCCAGAACTTCTTAAAGAAAAACACGGGAAACCCATCCGGGCCTGGGGCCGAGTCAGATTTCATGCTCATGACTAACTCTTCCAACTCTTTCTCCGAAAAGGTCCTCATCAGGATGTCGTTCTCTTCTTGAGACACCCGGTTCTCGTTACTCCAGGCATTGGGGTGTAGCCCACACACCCTGGCCTCTTCCGTCCCCAAGAGGTTCCTATAGAACTCATAGATATGTTGTTGGATGAGGATTTTGTCCGTGATAACCCTTTGCTCCGCTACCAGCGAGGAGATGCAGCACTTCCTGCGGCGCCCATTCGCCAAAGCATGGAAGTACTTGGTGTTGGCGTCTCCCTGTAAGACCCAACGGGCGCGGCCCCTTTGTCTCCAGTATTCTTCTTCCGCTCTAAAAACCTCAAGAAGCTGGTCTTCCAAGTGGTACCTGGCGCTGCGAGCTTGCGGCCGACCGGTTTCAACCAATGGGTGCTCCGCTGAGAGGAAGGCGAGCGATTACCGCTTAGGCGGTGGCCGACGGCAGCGGTTGATTCTGCACGAGGAAGGCGATGCCATCGTGCTTCGGGTACCTCCAATTGCAGCTGAAGGCAAGTCCCTTGTAATCCGGAAATGCTACTTTGATCCCGAGCACAGCTGAGCTCTTTTTTTGGACCACTCGTTTCCTCTACTCTAGGTGGTACTCGAGTGTATTCGTTGTCGTATACCTATTCTAAAAGCATGTAGTTTGCAGCATACAGGCCCACATCTGTGAACATATTTATTGTTCCCTTGACGGACGGCTGTTGCCGGTACACAACCTGAAAACACTCACACCGCGGGAGTCCTCTACGCTGTATGATCGTATAGCTCGGACGGGTAGTTCAGCCACACCTGCACAGCTGCACTGCGAACGTGCTCGCCGGTCACCTTGAAGCAGCGGGGAATCCTGCCACCACCGTCGGGCCTGGCCAGTGGCCAACCTTGGCCGAACTCCTTGCTTGGAACCTACTGCTCCATCGCAGCCGCTCCGCGCTGCCCGGCCGCATCGTGGCCTCTAGCAAATGGAGCATCACCGAGTAGAAGTCCATAGCAGCGGCCACCCACCACGGCAGCTCGTCGTCGTTTCCTCCGGCGCTTCGTTCTCTCTCGGCGACGGTAACTACCGCGGAGCTCATCGGATGGACCCAACTCAAGAACGCGGCGATCTCACCTATCCCATGAAAGCCTGTGGAGGAACATCACGCATCCAGTTGACTGACAGCGTCTTGTATAGGTGTAGCTCATGGACCGTGGCTATGGCTGGGTCAGCTGCGAGCTGGGCTGTGCAGGGGAAGAGCAGTTGGTGGAAGCAGAATGCGAGGTTGAGGGACACTTCGAAGGCACGTAGGTTGTTTAGGCGCGGAGGAGCACGTCTCTGTCGTGTCGTGCCAGTGATCCTGACCTCAGGTGAGCTCCGCGCACGTCTCTGTCGGCTCGGTCACAGATGGCCTGCAGAAACGGTGACCCGCCCAGGGGGCTCTGTCGGATCGTGGATGCCAATTATGTGCACACGAGGAACGTCGGCGTTGGCCTTCAGTATCGTCTAGTTGGCCGCGAGGACAAACAATGCTGGTGCGCCGCTGCCGAAGATGTCCCCGTTGGCCCGTAGAGCGAGCGCTAGGTGGTCGGCCGCGTCCCTCATGCCCCCTCGCGGGATGCAACAGGTCAGCGTACAGGAGGATGAGCCCCCTGGGCGGGTCGAGCAAGACCTGAGCAGCAGCAGGTGGTTGGCACGTCCTATAGCCATCTCTGTACCATAGGTCCATCAGATCCACCGTCAAACACCCACGGCCGTCAACCTGTCCCACCGTACTCCATGCGGTTCCTATATTTTCTAGACTCCGTATCGTGAATAAAAAACTGCACTGGCTCATTCCCCAACACCAAATGAGTGGTCCACAAAACGAGCTCACATGTGCTCGGGAGCAAAAATGTAATCTAATTTACCCTTTTATGTTCTCCCTTTATATTTACTAGCTAAGTGCCCGCGCGTTGCCGCGTTTTCATCTCTTCTTTTCGAGATCGTCATCAACCATGCCATCTCTAAAGTTTTTTATGCCATTACGTTCGTATTAAAAAAAAATTTTAACAGTACTCCCTCCGTGCCACCAAAAATGTCTCAACTTTATCAAAATTTGAATATATCTAGACACTATCTAATAGGTAGATATATCTAAATTTTAAAAACGTTGAGACACTTTTGGTGGGACGGAGGAAGTATAATTTTTATAATATATCCTATATTTTATTGACCAAATTGTTAGTTAAAGTTGTTTCTTGGAAAGCGTAATACCTCCATAGGTCGGTATGAAGGGGGTATCAAATTTGCTCATAATATGAATAAGTCACAAAAAACAGTATCAACTTCAATTGGTTATTATTGCAAATTGCTCGTGGGTGTAGTCTCGTGTAGCATTTGCTGCGTAAAATACTCCCAAAACCGCCTGAATTCCATAACCCAACAATCTACACAAACAAATAATAATAACTCATATAATGAATAAAAAATACATAAGTCAATTTAAATATATTTTTATTCGATGTACTATTAGTTTTAATATTTTTTCTAGTGACCACACAAAGCATTCATCTTTATAGTCGTGTTCATGGTTACGTGCAACACCACACGCTAAGCTCCATCTCCATCGTTTTGCCTTTGAGTTGCACTTGCTATTGAGTACGCAAGTTCACGAAAACCAAAGTTTGAATATTCAGACCAGCCCATCTTCAGGGAACAGTTTCCGGAACAGAGGCCAGGCCTACCAAATAAACAACCTTCAATAGCTACACAATCGGGCCTCCACTGCAGCTCCAAAGTAGAGTATCTGCCTGTTCCACGCAATTGCACCGTGGAGGAAGCTCATGCTGCTGCTCCACCTGCGGCTCAACCGGGTACGAGCGAAGCTCCAGGATCACTACAGAGGTGAAAGTAGCGAGCATATAGAGGGAGACCTCGCCGCACCTGGAATGGGCGCGACCGGACGCCACGGAACAGCGCAGACAGACCTGCGGAGCTGCAACTCTTGCACCGTGGAGCTGCTTCTGGTGCTCATATCCTTCCAACATGAGGGGCCACCAGGATGGCGTCGCGGACCATGTCGTCACTGATGCGGCAAACGGCCGCGGAGCAGGTCCTGTCTCCCTCTTCAGTTCACCGGATTGTGGAAACCGGCGAGCTCAGATGAGCTTCCTAGAGCAGGTCGACGGTCCTCGTCCACCTCCAATTCCTCCTCTTTTGGCTGGCCATGGAGAGACGCCAGCCGGTTATCTGATTGATCGCAGGCGGCCGGGTGATAAAGTGGAGGCGGCGAATTAGCAAATCGAGGGTTAGAGTTAGGATTGTTACTTGAGGACATGCTGTTTTCAGGTTTTAGCGGGACTCTGCTGCCTGGCCTTGAAGGCTTCACGCCTTCACCCAAGCAGGTCCATTAAAAATTAGCCCTCTTCGCTGTCATCGGGAGACTTACGTACGGACTACGGACGAACCTTAACAAAGCACACGCGACGCGAACACGTTTGGATCCGGCTTTTCTACATACATCAGCGAAACGAAACTAAACGGAAACTTTTTTCTAAGTGAAAGGACATACAACGTACCGGTCCCATCCCAATTTAATACTACTACGAGATCCATATTAAGAGATATTTATTGGACCTAAGATTTCCAGGACATGTTGGGCCTACAGAAAAACTTTGGCCCGTTTGTGACACCAGCCAGTCACCTATTGCAATTTAATAGTAAAGAAGATGTTTAGATTTCTGAAATTTTCCCCTATTTTTGGGCAATTCGCTAAATGGAATTTCCCATATTTTTTAGACAAAATAAGCCTATCCAAATGGGCTGCCAACATCCATTATTTCACAACAACTGCCAGATCATCATTTAGTCAACGGTAAAGAGCCAAAGATTGGACATTTAAAGTGCCTTTATCATATTGCAATTCTTCTAAGATAAGCATGTTTCCCAA
Source organism: Lolium perenne (assembly GCF_019359855.2). NCBI lineage: Eukaryota > Viridiplantae > Streptophyta > Magnoliopsida > Poales > Poaceae > Lolium > Lolium perenne. The sequence goes on from NC_067245.2 coordinate 187,760,324, forward strand.
CACCTGGCTTGTATTTGCTAAGTCAGACAATAAATTGACGACACCGAATACCCATTCTTTCCAAACATCAAAGCAAGATCGTGAAGCAACTGAGCGTACAAGGGAGCTACTCCAGAATTACACATAGAAGTGTCAATCCGAATAGAGATATATCATTAGCCATGTCTAAGCTGAAACTACGTACCCAAACTCATTGTCATCTCCAACCACTCATCTAGCTCGATAAGTCCCTTCAAATGTATCACAATGTCTTGTTTGCAGTTGACAACCTCAGCTTGTAATAACTTTTTGCACCAAAAATCAACATGTCATAACTTTTTGCACCACAAACAACAGTAAGCAACATCCGAAGAAAAAAAAGAGCTCACCTATGCTAAGATGTACGCATTACATTCGACTAATTTTCGGACCAAATTTAGAAGTATGTTTTCTCGTCCATTTTATACAGAATCCCACGTCCCCATGGGCCACTTGCAGCCTGATGGCCTCCCCCACATCGCCTGCCTGGCAATAACCATTGACCAGCGTGGTGTTCGTCTCCACCACAGCCACCACCATGTCCCTGTGGAGCTGGGTCGTCTCCTTTGTCCTCCTATCCTTACACAACCCATGGATCATGATGTTCCAGGGTAACGATGTCCGCCTCAACACTCTCGCTCCCCATCTGCTCTCCTAAAAACATTAGAATAGGATACCATTATTTAGAGAAGAAAACAATTCTGAGAATACAAAAAAAGGTGGCCTGCACAAAAAATTGTCTGGAATATTTTGGACAACATTTGTCACCTAACTCCGTCTCCTTCATACAAGCCAGGAGTACAATTAATACAGTGAAAAAAAAAGGCTGTTTATGATGTACAAGCTATGCTCAAAACTTAAGTACAGTGGTCTCATCTTTTAGCAAAAAGCCGCTCCACAGGTTTTCCCAATAATAAATATATAGCAGAAAATATATTTGGAATAACTTGGTTATCTGTTCAGTTTTGAAAGACTACGTTAATTTTTTTACCTTCTGAAGAGAAATCACTATATGCAAAATAATTTATCCTAATCCACCATAAATCACTATAAGAAAACATTCTGCTACAACCATTTATCTATTCTGAATTTGATGTCGTGGTAAAGGAACTGGATTGCAAATCATCATATATACTGTAACCTAATAGTGATATCTATGCAGCTTAATAAGAATCAGAGAAAGCAAATCTAAATGGTATGTGTGAGTAGAGGAAGCTAAGGCAATATATTAACAGAGAGTAATGGGGAAAGCAAAACTGATTGTACATTCTTGAATGACACTTTCTGATATATTTAACTTTTCTAGAATTCTTTAAAAATAATCAAAATGATTAAGCATGATATTTGCACAACCAAAGAATACAGCCTGCACAATAAGAACCAGCGAAATACAATTTTTAGATACACAACAACTACAAAATATTTGAACAATTGCTAAGTGCCATAATCATGTTCTACTGAAAAGTTACAATATGATAGTAAAATGTAAACTGAGCAGTAGAGTAAGGAATATTATCCAACTTGGGTCTTAATTTCCAGAAAATGTAGAGCTTAGAGATCAGGTTGCATGAGAACAATCATGTAAATTAAACAATCCAACCGTAGATGTGTGCTACTCTCGGATCACTAACATTTTGTCTATATTACAACATATAGGATGCTTTTTACTCCAGAAGGTTTTAACTTGCAACACAAAACACACTCGATGCGTTATCTGTGCAACTAACCTAGACAAATTCAAAATATGTGGCACATGTACCTTTTTTACACACTTTTCTTCAGGCAGAAGACTAATCTAACATACTTACCAGTACATACCGTATAATGCCGTCAAGTAGTTAAAAGTGTAAAATCACATGTGAATCTAAATAAAAGAAGTAAAGGTTTGACCACTTCAAAACATCAAAATCATATGATCAACATCTTGTGCCTTTCTGAATAAATAATGAACACAATGTTGACTTCAAATATCTAAAAGCTACCAGCTATCTATTTGTACAAAGCGATAGAAAACATCATCATTGCTTTCAAAAAAGTTTTTATTCAGTCTATAAAATGCATATCACAATGTTAAGGAACACTTCCTCTGTATGAACGTTCTAGACCTTTTCTCAAATCTAGTTATTACCAGCCTGCTCTGCAGACTCAACAACATCCCGAGGAAACATTTCATAGGACCGAAGCATGTACTGCAAAAGAAAAATCATAGGTGAAGAAGAGAAAAGTCAAGGAAGGAGATAGAATAAAGGTTATTCTTGCAAGCTTCCATCATATTTCTAGTTGTGTTTAACAAAACGAAACAGTAGAGTCGAATGTATGTTCAGCTATACGAGCATCACAAGCCCAAGAATGGACCGATGTGAAGTAAATACCAAATTCACATGGAGAAGGGATATGCAATTCTATCTGTCAATATCACAATTCTACAGTACACACACTGAGTTAGTGCTCAATGAAATGACATGGTATTTTCTACTTTGTGATTAATTTCGTTTGGTGCTCATACCTGAAAATGCATCACATGATTTTGAGAAAAATCTTTTCTTTTGAAAGATTTAGAGAAAGATCTATGTGATGATGAAAACTGGTTTGTTGAAAGATGTTTAAGCTACAGAAGGTGTAAGAGAACTGCAGAAATTAATAGTGGGTAAATACTAAAAGGACATGAAAAGTACTACTTACAGGTCAAATGAAATATCAGTATTTGGAACTTAAGGACCCGAGAATCATTTACTTACGCTGGAATTCAGTTGCTACTTGTACGCTGGAATCAACATGTTGCTTGGTTGGTACCTTGCCACTCCTCTGAAATTGAAGAGATGGCATAGAAGAAGTTATTAGTTGTAACAAAAAAATTTGTTAAGAGTTTTAGAATTATATAAAATCCATGCTAACTTTAGACCTATAGCATAAATATATTTCACATTTAGCAGATTTATGATATGGCAAATAGATTATACAAAAGCTTTCTCCATGCTCACTTAGGCTTTCCTTCTTTGAAAGCATATAACTGGAAATACAAATCCAGGAATCACCTATTAGTTCATCCATACGTAAATCAACGGAACTCATTAAGAATCTAGCTAAACTACAGTGTAACCCTTTCTGTCATGATTCCCAAAACAACACACATGCATGGTGTCGTTGCCTATTCGACGGTACCTCGGAGGAGGGATCCTCACGAGGGGGAGAAGAAGCAGGGGCCATAGGGCGGAGTGCACACGGGACGGTGGTACGCGACTTACCCAGCTTCGGAACACCTGCACGACGACAGGGCCTACTGCTGCTTGTCTGGAATTATCTGGGCGCTTTCGCGTTGTTACAATGAGTTGTGGTTGTGCCTCTAGGGCTCCCAGGATCCGGCTTATAAAGGCGCACGGATCTAGGGTTTACATGGAGAGTCCTACCCGGATACAGGTTTCCTAACTACGGTACAACGTCTTGGATCCTCCCTTCCATCTACGTCGTACCGGATCCGGGTCCCCACTGGGCCTTCATGGATCCGGGTTCCTCCAAAGGTTGGTCGGATCCGGCTCCCTGCTCCTGGGCCGGACATCTTCCGTCAGGATCAACAGCAACTGGGCCGCCCGATGGGCCACATGCCTCATCACCATCTATGGGCCACCCGGGCTTGCCGGATCTTGGCACTGTCGATGGTACACCCATGAAGTATACCCACAACAGTAGCCCCCAGAGTTCTCCGAGTTTCGCCTGCAGTTTCCGCCATGCTTGCACCTTAGGTTTCCGGCATCGTTGGTAACGCGGAGAAATTTGAAGAACTCCAACTTCACATTTTCTTCTTTCCTAACCTTTAGTCAGAAAATCCCCCATCCTGCGGGACTTCATCCATCGACAGTTTCAAACATGTCTCCGGGTTACTCCCCTGCTTGCGAATGGGGATTACTTATCTTCGCGCCTTTACCCGGAATCTTTAGCAGACTCGAACGGTTCCGCCAATTCTGGCGCCATTTTCGCGCGATTTGTGCGGTAACTTATCTCTAGCCATTTTTACCGTTAGGGTTTGGGACACGTGTCACGCATCCAACGGCGCGACGCTTGCGTTCCGACCACAGGATGCGGAGCACGAATCTCGTCCCCTCAGCCTATAAATATCCGCCGTCGACCCCCTAATCCTCATTCACCCCCCTTTCTACCTCTCTGCGAAGCGCCGCCTCGAGCTTTCTCTCCGCCGTGCCGGAATCTCGCCGGACTCTCGCCGGAGCTGCTTCGCCGCTGTAAGGAGTTCGTCCTGTTCTTAACTTCAGCGAGCCACCGCGTCGAAACCTCGTCGCCGGCGACTCCGGCCACCGCGGACTCCATCACGGTGAGTTCTCGAGCTTCGCTCTCGCGCCGTAGTCGGTAGGGATGATCATTAGGTTGACGACGCAGGATCCGACTAAGGAATGTTTCCGCAAATGTCTTTTCTTCAGATGTCTTCAACGACTCCGCCTCCAACCTCTGAACCAATCCTGGCAACCCCAATCTCTTCCGCCCCTCCACCCTTCGTCCCCGTCAGGCTGGATCCTTCAAAGGATTCCAGCAAGGAGGCTGAAGGGACTTCTGCTAACCCGGAAAAAGCCTCCGGGGCGGATCAGGCGGAGCACAAGGCGGAAGAAGTCGCCAAAAAATCGAAGGCTCGTCAACGAGACTCTGAAGCCAAGGGAAAATGGTGGCCCTGTACCACCACTGAGATGGAGCTGAAGAACCTCGAGGCGGAGGGCTTCCTGCAACCCGGAAGCTGGAGGTCAGTTCCAAATGCTTTAGCTCCAGCTCCGGAAGACAACGAGATGGTGCTGACGAAAGCACTGGTGGAGCGGGGCTTTTCATTTCCGCCTTCGGACTTCTTCCTGGAAATCCTGAAGGTCTATGGGCTCCAGCCCCATAACATTTCTCCGAACAGCGTGCTTGCGATCAGCAATCACGTCACCCTCTGCGAGGGCCATCTCCGGGTAACTCCCGAGCTCTCCCTGTTCCAATACTACTTCACTGTCAAGAAGGAGAGGATCCGGCAGTCCACCGAACTAGCAACATGCGGATCCATCACCTTCATGATCCGCCCAGGCCGCGTCTACCCCCACACCGACCGCCACGAATCCGCGCGGTACTGGTCTGGGGGCTTCTTCTACTTGAAGGACGTCTCCGACCCGGCGAGCACAAGGAAATTGCCGCCGTTCAAGAACTGCCCCGCCACCGAGCTTCCGGCATGGTCACACTGCCCCCACCTCTCCGACTCGCCCCAGCTCACACGCGCCGTCAGGCGGATCTGCAAGCTGACGGAAGAGGGGCTGACAGGGAAGGACTTGACCCTTTCCTGGTTCACCAAGCGGATCCAGCCGCTCCAACACAGGGACCAACTGATGTTCCAGTACACAGGGCGCGACGACCCAATGCGCGCCACAAAAGACAATCTTTCCGCCGACGCCATCGACAAGAGGATCCGGGTCCTCATCAAGATTCCGCGTTAACTTCACGTTCACGTGTGCAACAAAGACATTCACATGAATGGCTCCGGAACCGCGGTACGTCGCCTTGACTTTAACCCATTGTGTTTCTTCGCATTCAAATTTTTTGTCTAAGTGTTTAACTCTATGCATCAGCTCGAGGCGCTTGAAGAAAATGAACTCGGAACTCTCCTCCGGGTTCCTTCCACCGGCAACACAGATCCGGAAGCTGCATCAGAGGTGGAAGCCCACAAGGCTCCGCGCCCTTCTAAGAGGAAAAGGGCTGCCCCCTCCAGCCCTTCGGCCAAGCGTGCCCGCGACGTGCTCAGCATCGCGGCAACTCGCAAGGCGGAGGCGGAGAAAAAGCGCCTCAAGCTCATCGATACCAGCAACCGATCCCAAACGGACATCCAGCAGTTCTTCAGACCTTCCGGGTAAGTGCAAAGTCTTCGAAGGAAAATTCTTCCGCTATCGTGAATCAGCACATACTTAATCGTAATGCTCTTTTCTTTTCGCAACAGAAGTTCCGAAAACCAGCCCCCCAAGGCCCCTAAAGCCCCCAAGAAGAAGACTAAGCCATCTCCGGCTTCCATACCAGTCACACCAGAAGTCGGAGTTCCACCCAAGGCTGCTTCAGCCGCCAAGCCGGATCCTAAGGACGTTATCAACGTTGATGACATCCCTGAAGATCCGGCCACCGAGACTGCGCAAGGCGATTCCGGCAAGGGTGCCTCCTCATCTGCTCCTCCGCCTGAGCAACCCACCGCTACTTCCGCCGAGCCAACGGCCGAACAATACGAGCAGAAAGTGCAGCTGATCAATGCCACTGGCGCGTCCCAAACTTCGTCACTGCAGAAGCTCCCCCTTTCTCAATGTCACGCGGAAATTTCAGCCATGATGGAGAAAGTATGGGGGCCTGCGGATACGGAGATGAAGGAGCTCTCCGACCTTGAGAGCGAACTCAAGGTCTTTTTTGCTAAGCATAAGGAGGTGCGCCAGGTAACACTAGCCCCCAAGCATTGGTTCAGACATTTTTCCGTGTAACATGTGTTAGCCGATGCTTCTCTCAACATTAGTCTTAGACGGAAATTTGAAATTTTCTCAATCCAGAACTTTAAACTCCTCGCCAGCCCCCAGAATTTTGAATTTCCGGCTAAATCCTCTCTGCGTTTCAGAGCACGCGGAAGCTACACGAAGATCTGCGCGTCCATGTGCTGGAGCAGATGACGGAAATAGAAGGGCTGCGCCAGACTGCTGAGAATAGTCGTCAAGCTGTGCTCCGCCTGGAGACCCGATTGAAGGGTGAGAAATCCGGGTTGCCTAAATTTGTACTATGTGAACCACTAAAGTGTATAACTTGTGTGATGTTCTGTTCTCAGAAGAAACTGACAAGCGTCCCACCATCGATGCCTTATCCGCCAAGATCCAAGTATTGGAGGCGGAGAATGAAACTCTGAAGAACTTCTTGAAAGAGTCCTCCGAGAAGGAAACTAAAGAAAAGAAAGAGCTCTCCGAGAAACATTCCCGCGAGATGGCGGAACTGGCTGACAAACTCAAGAAGAGCCAGCAAAGGGTGACCACCCTGGCAGCCAAGAACAAGAGCCAGGAGGCAGAGGCGGAAGCAATTGACAAGTTGATCTTCCGTAAGGACCCTTTTTGTTATTGTCTTGACTCCGGCTTCCTCAAAATTTTCTCTGTCCGCGGAAGAAACTGATCCTTTTTACTTTGCAGCAAGCCTAGGCTTTGAGTGGACCAAAGATTCAACCCTCAAAAGAACTGAGGCATATGATGAAGCGCGGACCTCAATCGATGATCTCGTCGAAGCATGTCGCAGAATCGCTAAGTCCCTCAACCTGAAGAGAGCCAAGACAACGGTGATTGACCGCATGACGAAACTCATGCGGAACGTGCCGGAACTTATCAAGGATTGGCAGGAATGTTCATCTCGCGGAGTCGCTGCCCTCGTGCTAGCCACCTGCAAGGCGCACTTCCCCACCATGAGATTTGCAGATGTCGCACGCGGAGTCCCCAAGGATACCGTCATGAGACATCTCCTCTCGGAAGCCATGGGATTTGATCGCCTTTTTGCTGGACGAGTTAACCACTCGTTTTGGTACAACAAATATGATCTTCCCAAAGGCTTTTCCGACCCGGAGGAGGAGGAAGAAGAAGCTGCCGAGGAGGGCGATGAGGAAGGCTCCGGGTCAAGTGCTGACCACGACGAGGAAGGTTCCGACTTCGACGACGGCGGCTCAGGCGGTGGCTCGGATGATCGCTCCGCCTACATAGCTTCTGACGAAGAGCAGTCCTCCGAGAACCTGTGAAACAATGAGAATCGATGCATCACTTTTGACCCCGGAGTGGGTTTGTAATGAATAACTTAAATTTTTAAGTAGCTAGGGACGAAGACATGTTATGCGCGGGCGGAGAACACTTATCCCGCTATCCGTTTAATATTATATGCATGTTTCGTTTTTGTGTTGAAAAGCAAGTGCTGACTTCGTTGTTTTCCGGCTCGCCCGCTTGACCTTCCGCGAGCCGGAAGACCTTAGTCGGAAACGCTCGCCAGCGGCGACGAAGCCCAATGGCAATCCGTCAATAACCGCGGAAACAAGCCCCCAAGCATAGGTGCCGGAAATCGCTACTAGGAATCCACGAGTTCGCGACAGATAACAATTTAATCAGAAAACTTAAGCTTACGTCCTAAAGGACGATTTTGAGAAATCACAACTTTCATACACGCCTAGGCGGAAACATCCAGCTCTGTGGTTTTAGTCGGAAAAAGCATACACGATCTAAAATGAACAAGTAAAGGAGGTAAAAGACTCAAAGAGTGAACCATAAGCTTTATTTCATTGATCATGTATAACTATTACATAGTTTGTAACTCGGAAAAAATACGCTAAGTGTAGAAAGGACGTAGCTGTGCGATGTTCCAGGGGCGATCTATCTCGTCGTAGATGTCATCCGGATCCTCACGCTTGCGTTTCCGGTGCCAATTAGCAGGTCTGTCCTTCAGCTCTCGGAAATCAACAAGGTAGTACGATCCGTTATGAAGCACTTTGCTAACGACGAAGGGTCCTTCCCAAGGAGATTGCAGCTTATGGTCTTTCACCTGCCGAAGGCGGAGGACCAGGTCTCCTGCCATGAAAGAGCGATTCCGGACTCGACGACTGTGATAACGTCGGAGCTTCTGCTGGTAGATGGCGGAGCGCTGGTCAGCTAAATTCCGAGCTTCCTCGATCAGATCTACAGATAGCTGTCTGGCCTCGTCAGCTGTTTCTTCGTTGAAGGCGGAAACTCGCGGCGAATCGTGGATGATGTCGGAGGGAAGCACGGCTTCGGATCCGTATACCAGGAAAAATGGGGTAAACCCTGTTGACCTGTTAGGGGTAGTTCGCAAACTCCACAAAACAGCTTCCAACTCGTCAGCCCAAGCTCCAGCTGCTCGTCGCAGCGGTTCTTCAAGGCGTGGCTTAATTCCTAATAATATTAGGCCGTTAGCCCTTTCAACTGGACCGTTGGATTGTGGGTGAGCCACAGATGCAAGGTCCAGCCTAATCCCTACTGTCTCACAATAATCCTTCAATTCTCCCTGTGCGAAATTTGTGCCATTATCTGTGATTATGCTGTGTGGGATGCCGAATCTCATCACGAGGCTGCAGACGAATTTTAGTGCCGTAGCACCGTCGGCTTTTCTCACTGGCTTAGCCTCGATCCATTTGCTGAACTTGTCAACAACGACCAGGAGGTATTCAAAACCGCCAGGAGATGATCTTTTTAACTTACAACCATATCGAGCCCCCAGACCGCAAACGGCCAGGTGATAGGTATGGTCTTCAGCTCTTGGGCTGGAGCATTTGGTTGAGTAGCATAGTACTGACAACCTCGGCAGGTTTTTACCAACTTGTCAGCATCTTCTTTAGCTGTGAGCCAGTAAAATCCTAGCCGGAAAGCTTTGGCAACAAGGGACCTGGGAGCGGCGTGATGCCCGCAATCCCCTGCGTGGATCTCTCTGAGTATTTCGATGCCATCTTGGCTGGAAACGCATTTGAGGAAAACTCCCGTTGCACTTCGTTTGTATAGCTGTCCATCAACGATTGTGTAGGATCTTGCTCGTCTGATGATCTGTCGTGCTAGGACCTCGTCCTCTGGCAACTTCTGATCAATGAGATAATCTAGGAAAGGCTGGGTCCAAGCCGGAATGACAACCATTACTTCCTTTGCCGGAGATACTGCCACCTCTGGATTTTCCGGGTTAGCGCCTTTAACTGAGGGTATCCGTAGGTGCTCCAGGAAAATGCCAGGCGGAATTTGCTTCCTGCCGGATCCGAGCTTGGATAGCATGTCTGCCGCTGCGTTATCGTCTCTCCTGACATACTTGACTTCATATCCGAGGAAGCACTTGGCGATCTCGTCAACTTCGTCTCTGTAGGCCGCCATAACGGAGTTTCTGGCGTTCCAGGTTCCGGCTACTTGTTGTGCCACCAGGTCGGAATCTCCACAGCATATAATGTGCTTGATCCCGATTTCCTTAGCGATGCGCAGACCGTGTAGTAGAGCCTCGTATTCCGCCATATTGTTTGTAGCTTCGAAGTGGATCTGCAGAACATACTGCAGTTCTTCTCCGGTAGGGGACTTCAGGGTGACTCCGGCTCCTGAGCCTTGAAGCTGCTTGGATCCATCGAAGTGAATGACCCATGTTTCTGGTTCCGGCTCCAGACTTGCATCCGGAGCTTCTGTCCAATCTGCAACGAAATCTGCCAAGACTTGGGATTTAACCGCGGTTCTAGGTTTGTAGGCGATGTCGAAGGCGGATAATTCGATGCCCCACTTAGCCGTACGCCCTGTTGCGTCAGCGTTGTTGAGAATCGTTGACAGCGGAGCCTTGCTCACAACTGTTACTGGGTGCTCTTGGAAGTAATGTCTCAGCTTCCGGCTGCCTAGGAACACTCCATAAGCTAGCTTCTGAAAGTGAGGGTATCTTTGCTTTGACTCCGTCGCACTCGCTAATGTAATAGACAGGTCTTTGGACGTCATCTGCAGGACCTTGTTCCTTTCGCTGCACCACGATGACGAGATCGATGACTTTGTTGGTACTGCCCGGATAAAGGAGCATTGGCTCACGACTCTGCTGGGGCTGCCAAGATAGGTGGGGAGGTGAGTATTTCCTTCAACCCCCAAAGAGCTGCGTCGCTGCGTCGTCCCGCATTTAATTTGTCTGTTTTCTTCAGCAGCTTGTACAAAGGTAGCGCCTTCTCACCAAGACGACTAACAAACCTACTGATTGCTGCGACGCAACCAGTTAGTCGTTGCACATCTTTAAGACAAGTTGGCCGTTTGATACACATGATTGCCTTGATTTTTTCCGGGTTAACCTCAATGCCTCTGTGAGAGACTATGAAGCCAAGGAGTTTTCTGGCTGGCACGCCAAAGACGCACTTCAGCGGATTCAACATCATCTTGTACCTGCGGAGGTTGTCGAAGGTTTCTGTGAGGTCGCTGATCAAGTCGGATCCTTTCCGGGTCATGACCGCGATGTCGTCGACGTAAGCGTGCACGTTCCGGCCGATTTGGTCCTTCAGGCACCGCTGCATCGTACATTGGTAGGTGGCACCTGCATTTTTCAAACCAAAGGGCATGGTGACATAGCAGTAAGTGCCGAAGGGGGTGATGAACGAAGTCGCCTTTTGGTCAGACTCCTTCATCCGGATCTGATGATACCCGGAATACGCATCAAGAAAACACAGAAGTTCCACCCCTGCCGTCGAATCAATGACTTGGTCAATGCGCGGCAAGGGGAACGGATCCTTCGGGCAATGCTTGTTCAAGCCGGAGTAATCGATGCACATTCTTAGTATTTCAGTGTTCTTTTTGGGTACAAGGACGGGATTTGCGACCCAATCAGTGTGGATAACTTCTATTACAAAACCTGCCTCTAGTAACTTAGCTAGTTCCATTCCTATGGCGCGGCGCTTCTTATCTCCAAAGCGTCGCATAGCTTGCTTCACCGGTTTAGCCCCCGGATTAATGTTGAGGTAGTGCTCGGCGAGTTCCCTAGGTACTCCGGACATGTCAGAAGGTTGCCATGCGAAGATATCCATGTTAGCGCGGAGGAACTCGACGAGCGCGTCTTCCTATTTGGGGTCCATGTTGGCTCCGACTGAAACCTGCTTGGAAGGGTCGCCTATAATGAGGTCGTGCTTCTTGGTTTCTATCGCGGCCTTGAAGGAGGTCTTCTATTCAGAGATCTGCTTCTTGGTGGTCTGCATCTCAGTCGGATCCACCGTGGCTCTGTAGCCTTGCAGCTCCTCTCCAGATATCACAGACTCTGCGAAGGCGGCTTCGCCTAACTCGCATTCATGAGCCTTCTTGTAGTCTCCGGATACGGTAATCATACCTTTGGGACCCGGAATCTTGAGCTTGTTGTAGATGTAGCACGCTCTCGCGTGGAACTTGTGGTAGGTGGGCCTGCCGAAGATGACGTGGTAGGAGCTCTTGAAGGGCACAACTTCAAACGTGATCTTCTCTTCGCGGAAATTGTGAACATCGCCGAAGGCCACGGGAAGTGTGATGCTGCCGAGAGAATTCGCCTTCTTACCCGGAACCACGCCATGAAACTCAGTTGTGCTGTGTTTGAGCTGTTCCTTGGTGAGGTTCATCCGCTCTAGAGTCTCCAGGTACATGATGTTCAAGCTGGCTCCACCATCCATGAGGCACTTGGAGAAGTCATACCCGTCTATGCGGGGACTTACAACCAAGGCGTAGCATTCTTTTGGCACAATGACAGGGTGATCCTCCCTGTCAAATGTGCACGGGACTTCCGACCACCTGACATACTGCGGCACAGCCGGAACTGTGGCGTTCAGGATCCGGGTAGCTGACTTGGTAGCGCGGACTGTTGGGGTTCCGAGGAAAGTGTGGTAAGCCCCCACGCTCTTTTTCTCAAATGGGTTGGATTTACCTGCGGACCCTGCCTTGGGATCCGGCGAGTTATCATCCTCATCCATTGCCTCGGAACTGTCCTCCTCCTTGTCTTTGTTCTTGCCCTTGCCTCCTTTGCCGCGAGGGCGGTGCTTCCGGGCTCGCTTGTATCCTGCTTCCGGGTCGTTTTTCAGATCATTGACCCACTTGCAGTTGCGGTTGGTGTGAGTGGACTTCCCTGTAACCGGATCCAGGTGGGCCAGGCAGGGCATGTCTCTGTACTCCTCGTAGGTTTGCGGGGCGCGGGATCCGCCAGCTGTGACCTCAGTGTCGTGCTGCTGACCCCTGCCGGCTCTGCCTCCACGGCCGCGTCCTCTTCCGCCTCCTTGGCCTCCGCGCTGAAAGGCCATGGCGATCAAGTCGGATCCACCTCTCTTTTGGTCATCAGGGTTTTTCCGCTTGGTGCCGCTGCTGCTGCCGTTATCACGGTTCTTCTTTTGCTGGTGCAGGGGGATTGCTGTAGCTGCTAGATCTCCGCCAGCGTCGTCATCGGTGGCAGTATGATCACTGGCAATGGTGATCATGTCATCCAAAGTCAGCTTGTTTGCGTTGACCAAGCAGGTTAGCTTGTGCCGCAGCAGTCCTCCTCGCTGCAAGCCACCAATGAAGGCGTGCATTGCTGTGCGGTTATCAACGTTCTCGCACTCGTTTCTGCATGCCAACCATCGGGTGAGGAAATTCCTGGATGTTTCACCCTTCTTCTGGATACATGCCTGCAGGTCGCTTGTTGTGGCAGGTCTCTTGTAGGTGCCCCTGAAGTGTTTCTCGAAAGCGGTCTTCAGGTCAAACCAGCAAAAGATGGAGTTCTTCTCGAGGTCGCTGAGCCAGATCCGGGCTGGACCTACAAGGTATAACTGGAGCATGCGGCAGGCGATATTAGGGGTTCCTCCGGCAAAGGTTACTGCATTATAGTAATCCTCAATACAGGTATCCGGCCTTTCGGTGCCATCATAATGCTTCAGGTTTCCAGGTAGTTTGAGGTTCATCCTTGGCTTTGGTTCCTCTTGAATCATCCTGCCGAAGCACTTTGGACCGATGTAATCAGTTCTGTATTCGTTGAGGCGTTCCCGCGCGTCGCGCGAACCGTGGCGAGGAGACTGTGAACGAGAGCGAGATCTTCGGCCGCCGCCTCCGCCTCCACCTCCGCCGCCACCGCTAGGTGGTGGTGAGGGAGACCTGCGAGGGGGTCGATCTGACTTCTTGCTTCCGCCTTCAGATTCTCCGCGGCCTTCCCGGTGCTGGCTCCGGCTTCTGCGGCTGCCTTCGTCACGGCGTTGGCTGCCCTGGCCGTTCCTGCTCCGGCGAGGCTCCGGGTCGCGCTCCTCATTCCGACTCCTCCTAGGCTCGGGCTCACGATCGTTGTTCTGGTTCCGGCGAGGTTCCGGTGTGCGCTCCCTGTTCCTGTTTCTTGAGGGCAGCACGTTGTCGCGGATAATAATTCCACCATGGCCCTGGGGCCTGATGTTTCCGGCTGGACTACGGCGGCGAGGGGGACGCGGGTAACCATTAGGCGGAGGAGAGGGGTTGCGGTACTTGTCCCGTCCAGAGTACATTGCATCCTTTCCCTTTCTTGGATCTGACGGAGGCGTCCTTGATGGGACGGGGATTGGATTTGGGTGCTCTCTGGCTTTCCTTCTGCGTTCCGAAGAGCCGGTTCGCGATTCGTCATCTCGATGGCGATTATCGTGGGCGTCCTTCTGCGCAGTGGAGACGCAATGCTCCGGGTTAGATTCCAACTTGCGCGAAGTGTCTGCCTTGCTCTGCTGCATCATTGCTGACGCGACGAGCGTGCGAACATAGTCGATATCAATCTCCTCGTTCTTTTTCTTCAAGATCTCTGCAGCCTTCGTCATATTGTCCTTCGGGGTGGCGAACGGCTGCTGCTCCGTTGGAGTTGCGAAGGTGATCCTGCGGGGAGCTATCAACTCACGCCGGACCCTTTCGACCTCATGATGAGCTTCAACGATCTTGTCCTCCCAATGCTTTCGGAGTTCCTTGACCTTTGCCAGTCCTTCGTCCACCTCCTGCTCGCGCTGGATGAAGTCTTCCACAAAAACTGCGGCGTGCTTCCGTTCCTCCAGCATGGCGGCTGCAGTGTCCTTAAACTTTTTGGCCGTGGCCAGCAGCTCCAGTCTCTTAGCTTCTAATGCTTCTATGTCTTCGGGAGTGATGGGTTTGTTAAGAATATCCGAGCGATAAACCGCATCCATGCCTGCTTGTGCAACCATCTCTTCAGGCGACAGGAGGTCCTCCGAGGAAGAATCCTTGCGGGGTTGCTCCCGTGACATTGGAGATCCCTGATGGGATGGCTGGGGGTCGGATTGGGTGGCTGGCCCTTCTGATTCATGTTCTCCCAGCGCCGCTACGGTCGCAAGTACCTGCTTTGGCTGGGCGGAATCAACTTCAGACTGGTCACCGTATCCATATTCCTTCACCCTGCGGTCGAACTCTTCAGTGTCCATGGATTGGGTATCTCCGGAAATTGGGCTTAGGTTCCCCAGAATCGACTCTTCCACCGGGGCTCCGCTTTCTTCGACAGCCTCCTGCTGATCCGGAGCAGCGTTTTCCAGCGCCTCAACCTGCACGGGACCAGCTCCGACTTCTTGAGGGGCGGCTCCTGCGGTATGGGCTATGAAGTGTACGAAGTGACACATTTGCTTCTCTAACACCTGGGAGACCCAGGCGGATCTGCACTGGTCTTCCACCGTTATTTCCTGCTCAGGGGCGGATTGGGTGGATTTTAATTTTTTCAGATCTAAGGCGGAATCTTCCTTAGGAAGTTCCTGCGACTCAGATCAGATCTTCGCGACTGCGTCCTGCTCAGCGGCGGTCGCGTCAGCATTACTTACCAGTGGGTTTCCGTCGGAATCGACGGTTTCCCCGATGAAGATGTGTATGCCGCCAACTGGGACTATGGAGAGCTTGACGGGGTTAGTCTTAGCCGGAATCCAGCACTCATCCGAAGGGACGATCGGAAGATTCCCGGCGTAAAGAACATGCCCCACCGTGATCGTGTCGTCGTAGCTTCCCATGGCGGAACCCTCCCGGTTCCGGCCTCCAGACGCCGCTGGCCCCACGGTGGGCGCCAACTGTCGTTGCCTATTCGACGGTACCTCGGAGGAGGGATCCTCACGAGGGGGAGAAGAAGTAGGGGACATAGGGCGGAGTGCACACGGGACGGTGGTACGCAACTTACCCAGCTTCGGAACACCTGCACGACGACAGGGCCTACTGCTGCTTGTCTGGAATTATCTGGGCGCTTTCGCGTTGTTACAATGAGTTGTGGTTGTGCCTCTAGGGCTCCCAGGATCCGGCTTATAAAGGCGCACGGATCTAGGGTTTACATGGAGAGTCCTACCCGGATACAGGTTTCCTAACTACGGTACAACGTCTTGCCGTGTACGTCAAGGATCCTCCCTTCCATCTACGTCGTACCGGATCCGGGTCCCCACTGGGCCTTCATGGATTCGGGTTCCTCCAAAGGTCGGTCGGATCCGGCTCCCTGCTCCTGGGCCAGACATCTTCCGTCAGGATCAACAGCAACTGGGCCGCCCGATGGGCCACATGCCTCATCACCATCTATGGGCCACCCGGGCTTGCTGGATCTTGGCACTGTCGATGGTACACCCATGAAGTATACCCACAACACATGGTACCTGTTTCCTTTTTGCTATCAAGTGTAGTGCAGATGTAGCCGCATGGCAACAGCTACATCAAAATATCACACCGAGAAGGCCCTCCTATTTGAGCTTCTTCATGAAGATTACCATCCTGGTGTCGGGGCTGGCCAGCACGCACGAAGGTGGTCTCATCAATTGGGCCAGTTCCATTTTGGTTGCACCTTTGATTCAGAAATAGAGAACATATTTGATAGCAAAATATTTGGAAAATTTAATAAGATATTGATTCTATTAAAAAGATTGGCAGCGGTCAAAAAATACCAGCGTCCTGTAAGCGTTCCTATTTGAGCTTCTTGATGGCCATGGCCGTGACCGGTAATCGGAATGATGGTGTTCTCGTCATCCGAGCCCCTGAACATGGACCCCGAGCCACCCTCGCTGACAAAATCAATAGTTTATTTGATCCATGACATAAGGAATTAGGACCAATGAAAGATTAAAATCTAGAACCTAAAGCCTAACGAAAATTGCTGCAAATGACTGGACCGTTGACAATTGCTAAACTTCCTATAAACTGGACTTGTTTAACACGATTTGAAATGTCCAGCTAAAAATGAATAATGCCTAGCCTAATTGGGCGCTAAACTTCTGAAATCAAATATGTGGCCAAATTGGTAATTTTTTTAATTCCTCCTCTCCTTGCTTACATGTTCCATACCTGCACCAGTACCCGTGCTAATTAGCTCAATTAAAAACATATTCTATTTGAGATAAAAAAAAAGTTTCAGCCTTTATGTTTATGCTTTGAATTCATTTGATGCTTTTCAGCTGACCACTTGGCTTGTTATTATGCTTGTACAATATAATTTTGGTAATACTTCTACAACATAGCCAAGGGTTCTCAACTGCATCATCCTAAAATAAAGAGAATCCATGTACCTGCATTTCATCAAATAGGTAGTGTGCACCAGAATCATCCTATGCTTGTGGTCACCTTCATCCTATAAATCCCCTTCCTCTGGCGTTTCTCAACACTCGGGCCTTGACCCTTGATCTGTGTCCAAACTGCAAAATCAGCAGCAAGCCAGATAAATCATCAACTTTTCATTATAAGATCAATCACCAGAGAGGAGAACCCAAGCCATAAAAACTGAACCAAATAGATTAAGAGGTTGCTGGAGATGAGATGAGTTGGGCAATCTGATGCGGTGCATCTGAAGAATATTTTTCACTGCTGGTCCTGATGCTTCTCTATGGGAACAACACAACACTATGGTCAGATCACAGAGAGAGAGAGGGGATCCCAGCGAGAGTGGGACAGTGTGAGAACGCCATTCGTCCTGGCACCTTTCGACATTCCCCGCTGTCGCACAGGAGAGAGGAGAGAAAAGTCCAGTCGTTCTCCGCCGCCACTTCTCGTCGTTCCCCATCGCGGGATACGAGGGAGGAGAGGACAGGGAGAGAAAGGATATACCTGGATCCCTGGGAGGGCTCTTCTTTCCCCACCGCCGGATGCCCACTCGCCGCCGCTTCTTCCGGTCCGTCGCCTCGGCTGCCGCCATGAAGATTGGGACGGGAAAGGATAAGGTTTGGGAGGGGAGAGAGAACGTGAAGGCACAGATATTTTCGGTCCTCTCTCCCAGCTGAGCCACTTGTATTTTTTTCTCTCCCAGTTCAGCCAAGCAGACTTCAACAGGTGGCCCAATTCATGAAGCACTAGCATGGCCAGCGCCCTTTCCTTGCCCGCCAAGTGCCTACCGTGGATAGCCTGGGAGGGCTTGATGGGGGTGCAGCAATTATACCTTTAGATGCGTTCAGTTTCCCTGTATCTACTTTCGATAAAAGCCTGTCCACTGGCTGAAGCTCCCTCCCTAGGCAAAAATAATAAAAACCTTAGCCATCTGGATAGATTTTGAAGGGGTTCGTTGCATAGAAAACAAAAAATTTCCTACTGCAAAGACGAATAAATCCAAGATCTAATCTATGGAACACCCAAGATCTAATCTACAAGATCGAAGCAACGAGATGGAGATGAGACTAACCCTCGAAGATTCCAAAGCTTACGAGATTAATCTCGTTGTTGGTGTAGACGATCGTCCCCGGTGCTGCAATCTGGCAGCACTTCCGTACTCGGTCGCGCGTACGGTGTCGATGAAGCCCTTCCTCTCCCTGTTCCAGCGGGCAGCGGAGGTGTGGTAGATCTCCTCCAAGTTCCATCAGCACGACGGCGTGGTGGTGGTGGTGGAGGAAGAAAAGCTGCAGGGCTTCGCCTAAGCCAGAGCAGCGTATGGTGGAGGAGAGAGGCGGCCAGAGGAGGGGACAATGATGGGATGGGTGGCCGGCCACCCCCTCCCCTCTTTATATAGGGGGCCAGGTCGGTGGGGTGGCCCCCTTTCCCATCTAGGGTTAGGGGGGCGGCGGCCAAGTGGGGGGAGAGAGATTTCCTCCCCCCCCCCTCCCCCCCCCCCCCCCAAGTTGATCCCCCTAGGAAAACCCTAGGGGTTGGCCGGCTGGGCCTTGAGGGGCATGTGACCCTGGCCCATTAGGCTAGGGAGCACCCCCTCGGCCCATGCTAGGCCTCCTAGGGTCGTGGGCCCACTGGTGGGACCCCCGGAACCTTCTAGAACCTTCCCGGTCATACACCGGAAAAATCCCGAACTTTTCCGAAACCTAGAAATCAACTTCCCTTATATGAATCTTATTCTCTAGACTATTCCGGACCTCCTCGTGACGTCCTGGATCCCATCCGAGACTCCGAACAAACTTCGTCTCCATACCATATTCAAATCTACTTATGTGACATCGAACCTTAAGCGCGTCACCCTACGGTTCGCGAACTATGCAGACATGGTCGAGACTCCTCTCCGAGCAATAACCAATAGCGGGATCTGGAGATCCATAATGGCTCCCACATATTCAACGATGACTTAGTGATCGATTGAACAATTTACATACGATGCCGATTCCCTTTGTCTTGCGATATTTTACTTGTCCGAGGTTCGATCATCGGTATCTCCATACCTTGTTCAACCTCGTTACCGACAAGTACTCTTTACTCGTACCGCGGTATGTCATCTCTTATGATCCAATCATATGCTTGCAAGCTAATCAGACGACATTCCACCGAGAGGGCCCAGAGTATATCTATCCATCATCAGGATGGACAAATCCCACTATTGATCCATATGCCTCAACTCACACTTTCCGAATACTTAATCTCATCTTTATAACCACCCATTTACGCAATGGCGTTTGATGTAATCAAAGTACCCTTCCGGTGTAAATGATTTACATGATCTCATGGTCGAAGGACTAAGGCAACTATGTATCGAAAGCTTATAGCAAATTGAACTTAATGACTTGATCTTATGCTACGCTCATTTGGGTGTGTGTCCATTATATCATTCAACCAATGACATAACCTTGTTATTAATAACATCCAATGTTCATGATCACGAAACCATGATCATCCATTAATCAACAAGCTAGTTATACAAGAGGCTTACTAGGGACTCCTTGTTGTTTACATAACACACATGTATCAATGTTTCGGTTAATACAATTATAGCATGGTATGCAAACATTTATCATAAACACAAAGATATTATAATAACCACTTTATTACTGCCTCTTGGGCATATCTCCAACAGTCTCCCACTTGCACTAGAGTCAATAATCTAGATTACATTGTAAGGTACCTAACACCCATGGCATTCTGGTGTTGGTCATGCTTTGCCCTAGGGAGAGCTTTAGTCAACGGATCTGCAACATTCAGATCTGTGTGTACTTTGCAAATCTCTACTTCACCATCTTCGATGTACTCGCGAATCGAATGAAAACGCAGCTTGATATGCTTTAGCTTCTTGTGTGACCTTGGTTCCTTTGCATTGGCGATGGCACCCGTGTTGTCACAATAAATGACTAACGGGTCCAATGCACTAGGAACCACACCAAGCTCAACAATGAACCTCTTCATCCATACCGCTTCCGATGAAGCCTCTGAAGCCACTATATATTCAGATTTTGTTGAAGATTTCGCCACCGTGCACTGCTTGGAACTACTCCAGCTTACTGCCGCACCATTCAATATAAACACGTACCCAGACTGAGACTTAGAGTCATCAGGATCGGTGTTCCAACTTGCATCGGTGTAACTGGTTACAACGAGCTCTTGGTCACCGCCATAACAAAGAAACATATCCTTAGTCCTTTTCAAGTACTTCAGGATATTCTTGACCGTTGTCCAGTGTTCCATTCCTGGATCACTTTGATATCTGCTGGTCAAACTAACAGCATGTGCGATATCCGATCTAGTACACAACATGGCATACATGATAGAGCCTACTGCCGAGGCATAGGGGATCTTGCTCATCCTCTCTCTTTCATCTGCCATAGCCGGACCTTGAGTCTTACTCAAGACCTTACTTGGCAACATAGGCAAGAACCCTTTCTTGCTTTCATCCATTCTAAACTTCTTTAGAATCTTGTCCAGGTATGTACTTTGTGAAAGGCCTATTAGGCATCTTGATCTATCTCTATAAATCTTGATGCCTAAAATGTACGCTGCTTCACCAAGGTCTTTCATTGACAATTACTTATTCAAATAACCTTTAACACTGCTTAATAGTTCTATATCATTCCCAATCAATAATATGCCATCTACATATAATATCAGGAACGCTACAGAGCTCCCACTCACTTTCTTGTAAATACAGGCCTCACCATGAGTCTGTATAAAACCGAAGTGTTTGATCACCCTATCAAAGCGTAGGTTCCAACTCCGGGATGCTTGCTCCAGTCCATAAATGGAACGCTGAAGTTTGCATACCTTGTCAGCATTTTTAGGATCGACAAAACCTTTGGGTTGTACCATATACAACTCTTCCTCAATATCACCATTAAGGAACGCCGTTTTGACATCCATCTGCCAAATCTCATAATCGAAAAATGCAGCTATTGCTAACAAAATCCTCACAGACTTTAGCTTTGCTACAGGTGAGAAAGTCTCATCGTAGTCAACTCCTTGAATTTGTCGGAAACCCTTTGCGACAAGTCGAGCTTTATAGACAGTAATATTACCATCAGCATCTGTTTTTCTCTTGAAGATCCATTTATTCTCGACAGCCTTGCGGCTATCAGGTAAGTCTACCAAAGTCCATACTTTGTTATCATACATGGATCCCATTTCGGATTTCATGGCTTCTTGCCATTTGTTGGAATCTGGGCTCACCATTGCTTCTTCATACGTCGCAGGGTCCTCATCATTGTTGTCCACAATCATGACATTTAGACAGGGATCATACCAATCAGGAGTGGTACGTTCCCTCGTCGATCTGCGAGGTTCAGTAGCTTCCTCGTTCGAAGTTTCATGATCATCATCATTTGCTTCCTCTCCTATCGGTGCAGGCTGCGCAGGAACTTCTTCCGGCACTGCGCTACTCTGATCTATGAGAGAAGGTTCATCAACCTCGTCGAGTTCTACTTTCCTTCCAGTCACTTCTTTCGTGAGAAACTCCTTCTCAAGAAAGGATCCATTCTTGGCAACAAAATATTTGCCTTCGGATCTGTGATAGAAAGTGTACCCAATTGTTTCTTTAGGGTATCCTATGAAGACGCATTTCTCCGCTTTGGGTTCTAGCTTGTCAGGTTGTAACTTCTTTACATAAGCTTCGCCTCCCCAAACTTTAAGGAACGACAGCTTAGGTTTCTTCCCAAACCATAATTCATACGGTGTCGTTTCAACGGATTTAGATGGTGCCCTATTTAAAGTGAATGCGGCTGTCTCTAATGCATAACCCCAAAACGATAACGGAAAATCGGTAAGAGATATCATAGACCGAACCATATCTAAGAGAGTTCGATTACAACGTTCGGACACACCATTGCGCTGTGGTGTTCCCGGCGGTGTCAACTGTGAAAGTATTCCGCATTTCTTTAAATGCATGCAAAACTCATAACTCAGATATTCGCCTCCGCGATCAGAACGCAGAAACTTAATCTTCTTGTTACGTTGATTTTCTACTTCACTTTGGAATTCCTTAAACTTCTCGAAAGTCTCGGACTTATGTTTCATAAAGTAAATATACCCATATCTACTCAGATCATCCGTGAAGGTTAGAACATAACGATAACCACCGCGCGATGCTACACTCATTGGTCCGCACACATCGGTATGTATGATTTCCAATAAGTCTGTAGCTCGCTCCATTGTACCAGAAAATGGAGTCTTAGTCATTTTTCCCATTAGACATGCCTCGCATCTGTCAAGTGACTCAAAGTCAAGTGACTCAAGAAGTCCATCGGAATGAAGTTTCTTCATGCGTTTCACTCCAATATGACCAAGACGACAGTGCCACATATAAGTAGAATTATCATTCAATTTAATTCGCTTAGCATCAATGTTATGAACATGTGTATCACTACTATCGAGATTTAACAAGAATAAACCATTCATCTCAGGTGCATGACCATAAAAGACATTACTCATATAAATCGAACAACCATTATTCTCAGACTTAAACGAATAACCGTCTTGCATTAAACAAGATCCAGATATAATGTTCATGATCAACGCAGGTACCAAATAACAATTATTGAGGTTTAAAACTAATCCCGAAGGTAGATGTAGAGGGAGCGTGCCGACGGCGATCACATCGACTTTGGATCCATTTCCAACGCGCATCGTCACCTCGTCCCTCGCTAGGCTTCGTTTGTTCCGCAGTTCCTGTTTCGAGTTACAAATGTGAGCAACCGAACCAGTATCAAATACCCAGGCACTACTACGAGAACCAGTAAGATAGACATCAATAACATGTATATCAAATATACCTTTCTTCTTGACGTGGCCGCTCTTCAGATCGGCCAAGTATTTGGAGCAATTGCGCTTCCAGTGCCCCTTCCCGTGGCAGTAATAGCACACAGTCTCAGGTTTAGGACCAGCCTTAGGCTTCTCAGGATGCGCCGCAACTTTCTTGCCACCCTTCTTGAAGTTTCCCTTGTTAGGCTTGCCCTGCTTTTTGAAACTGGTGGTCTTGTTGACCATCAACACTTGATTCTCCTTCTTTATCTCTACTTCAGCAGATTTCAGCATGGAAAAGAGTTTAGGTAAATCTTTGTTCATGTTCTGCATGTTGTAGTTCATCACGAAGTTCTTGTAACTTGCTGGCAGTGATTGAAGGACACGATGAATACCCAGCTGGTTAGGGATCATCATCCCCAAGTCACTGAGCTTCTTTGCATGTCCGGACATGGCGAACATGTGCTCACTAACGGAGCTGCCCTCTTCCATCATACAGCTAAAGAACTGTTTCGAGGCCTCATAGCTCTCCACGGCCGCATGAGTTTCAAAGATAAGCTTGAGCTCACGCATCATCTCACAAGGGTCGTGGTGCTCAAAACGCTTTTGGAGCTCTGCCTCTAGGCTGCACAGGATGGCACACTGAACTTCGGAGTACCGAGTTGCCCGAGTCTCGTAAACATTCTTTATGTCCTCGGATACTGCAGGAGGTGGTGGGGGACCTAGCGGTGCATCGAGCACATATTGCAGGCTTCCACCAGTGAGGAAAATCCTCACATGACGGAACCAGTCAGTGAAGTTGCTACCATTGCCCTTAAGCTTTTCTTTCTCTAGGAACTGGTTAAAATTGATGGAGGGGGCGCCATGATCTACAACATATTTGCAAAGAGTTTAGACTAAGTTTATGATAAAATGAGTTCAATTTTAATTCTTAAATTAACTAGGTGAACTCCCACTCAAAACAACATCCCTCGCATTGTCTTAGTGATTACACGAACCAAATCTACTACAACAAGTCCGATCTTCACGAGAAAAGATGTAGCTTCAAAGGCGAACACTCAAAGTGTTCATCATATCATTCATATGACTCATGCTCTACCTTTCGGTATCCCGTGGTCCGAGACCATGTCTGTACATGCTAGGCTCGTCAAGGCAACCTTAGTATCCGCGTGTGCAAATCTGGCTTGCACCCGTTGTATGCACATGTAGAGTCTATCACACCCGATCATCACGAGATGCTTCGAAATGACAAGTCTTAGCAACGGTGCATACTAAGGATGAACACTTTATTATCTTGATATTTAGTGAGAGGGATCATCTTATAATGCTACCGTCACGATCTAAGCAAAATAAGATGCATAAAAGGATTAACATCACATGGAATTCATAATGTGTGATATGATATGGCCTTTCTTCTTGTGCTTTTGATCTCCATCTCCAAAGCACGGACATGATCTCCATCATCACCAGCATGGCATCAAGGTCAGTGGCGCCGCTTCATGGTTGTCCATCACTTATAGCTACTATAACAACTACTTGAAATAAAGCTATTACATGATGAATAGACACGCAGGTCTTTAACAAAAATTAAACACAATCATTAGGCTCCTGCCGGTTGCCATAATACAACAATGAACATCTCATACATCAAATATAATCATCATCACATCATGGCCATATCACATCACCAAACCCTGCAAAAACAAGTTAGACGCCTCTAATTTGGTTTGCATATTTTACGTGGTTTAGGGTTTTCGAGTAAGATCCAATCTACCTACGAACATGAACCACAACGGTGATACTAGTGTTGACAATAGAAGTGCAAATTGTAATCTTAACAATGGTGGGAGAGACAGACACCCGCAAAGCCACTTATGCAATACAAGTTGCATGTCAAGCGTGGAGCAAGTCTCATGAGACGCGGTCATGTAAAGTTAGCCCGGGCCGCTTCATCCCACCATCCCGCAAGATGCAAAGTACACAAACTAAAGCAACAAAAGCATCACCGCCCACAAAACCATTGTGTTCTACTCGTGCAACAGATCTATGCATAGACATGGCTCTGATACCACTGAAGGGGTTCGTTGCAAAGAAAACAAAAAATTTCCTACCGCAAAGACGAATAAATCCAAGATCTAATCTATGGAACACCCAAGATCTAATCTACAAGATCGAAGCAACGAGATGGAGATGATACTAACCCTCGAAGATTCCAAAGCTTACGAGATTAATCTCGTTGTTGGTGTAGACGATCGTCCCCGGTGCTGCAATCCGGCAACACTTCCGTACTCGGTCGCGCGTACGGTGTCGATGAAGCCCTTCCTCTCCCCGTTCCAGCGGGCAGCGGAGGTGTGGTAGATCTCCTCCAAGTTCCAGCAGCACGATGGCGTGGTGGTGGTGGTGGAGGAAGAAAAGCTGCAGGGCTTCGCCTAAGCCAGAGCAGTGTATGGTGGAGGAGAGAGGCGGCCAGAGGAGGGGACAATGATGGGATGGGTGGCCGGCCACCCCCTCCCCTCTTTATATAGGGGGCCAGGTCGGTGGCGTGGCCCCCTTTCCCATCTAGTGTTAGGGGGGCGGCGGCCAAGTGGGGGGAGAGAGATGTAACATCCCAAATTTTAAAACAAAGAGAAAATGAATTTCCTTTTTCCAAAAATGAGAACCAACAAAAACTTTTCTTACATTGGGTGCTATGCATAGTGCTCATACCTAATACTTGTGTTTTACCATGATTGTTTGTGTATCACCTTGAACACATTTCCAAAACCCTAAACCCTAACCTTCTTAAAACCAAGTGGGTCAATTTTGAGAAACCTAAAATAAAAGAGAAAGGACAAATGTGGGCATATAGCCCTAATATGTAAATCTTGAACCCTACCTCTCTTATTTGGTTAAATGGTGGTGAACCATGGTGAACCCCACTAAACCCTAAACCTCCTCCCTCTTGTCACCAACCTTTGAAAAAAACAAAATAAAAAGAAATGATCTTAATTAAGAAAAAGGCATATGCAAGCCTATGGCTACTTTTTGCAAATACTAAACCTTGCTTTTTCTACCTTGGTAGATGATTTGGAAATACCTCAACAAACATAATTTAAAGCTTACGACTCAAATCTTGGTAAAACCAAAAAAGAAAACAAAAATCAAATAAAGCATATGCATAGGAGCATATGTGGCACTTAGCCAAAAATATCCAATCTTGACCTAGTCACCCACATTGTCCCAAATTGGTTTGAACCCTTTACCCAACGCAATCTAACACCAAATAAACCTCACCCATGCCTAAGTGAAGCAAAGAAAAATAAAAGAATAAAAAGTAGAAAATCACAAAACCCTCACATATGGTTTATGCCATTTTTCCAAATCTTTGACCTAGACCAATTTGGCCTTCACCATTAGTTGTATTATGTTACTAAACACTTATTACAACTTTTGGAATCAAAGAAACACCAATCAAACCAAATTCAAACTCGAAATGTGAGCACATAGAATAATGGTCAAATCTGTCTTTTATAATCTGGTCACTACTTTGAGCCCCTCTATCTCAAGTTTTTCAAACTAAACTTTCCCAATTCTTTTCATGTCATCCAAGAGCACATCAAGATGAACAATTTTGGTAAAGACCACCATGTCAAAATCATCTTAGATCAAATTCTATGCCCATCCAAAGTTGGAACTTTTTAATATGAGCAACAATCCCACTTTGTCAAATTTTGCTATTCT
Organism: Lolium perenne; assembly: GCF_019359855.2. NCBI lineage: Eukaryota > Viridiplantae > Streptophyta > Magnoliopsida > Poales > Poaceae > Lolium > Lolium perenne. The sequence goes on from NC_067245.2 coordinate 187,786,903, forward strand.
TTGATTTTTAAAATTCCACCACCACACATGGTTGTCTCTGGTCATTTACAACTTAACCAAACTCACCACTTTCAAATTTTGCAACCATATGAACTCAACCAAATTTGGCAAGAATTTGAATTGGGCCAATATGGAACAAACCAAAATCACTATTTGCATAGTGTTTGGCCTAACCCTATTTGCCCCATTTCACTCCACCTTGCTCCCTGGTCCCCTCTCTCTCTAACCATGCACAACAACCCTAGAGGAGGAGGCCAAACCTAGCATAGACATGGCCATGCCGGCCATGGACACCATGTCGAGCCACCCCTCCCTTTCTTCTTCTCTGGCCACGGCCACCGTGCCCAAACGCACCACCTCACCTCCCTGCCCACGCCTAGCATCTCCATTGCCACGGACAACGCCGACCGTCGCCGGAAATCGCGCACCCAGAATCACCCAGGATGCCGATGACGTCGCGCCAGTACACGCCGTGGACGTCACTGGCCACGCGTCGCTCGCCGTACTCCGCCGTACCCCGACCACCTCCGCTCGCCCTGGTACCCGTCGCGCCACGCGGAACTCGCCGGACACGCTCGCATCACACGCCTGTACCCGCCGTCGCCGGAAAGGACGCGCCCGCCCGCCACGGCCGCGACAGTACACGCTCGCGCCCGACCACCGTACGCCTAGCCTTGCCACGCCGTTGACGCTCACCAAACCGCCTTGACGTCGCCTACCTAGAGCTGTAGTCGCCTACCCCTATCCCTCGCCGGAATCGCCGCGCTGCTGTCGACCTTGCCGCACCCCTCACGGACACCTCGCATCCTATAAAAGGAGCTATCCCCGCGCCTTCATCTCCACACCAATCTTGCTTCTCTCCTCTCTCTGAACCTCCTCCGCTCCTCTTCACTACGCATCGCTGCCGCTAGCCATCCAATTTCTCGCCGGAGCCCGCGGAGGTACTGAGATCGCCGCCGTCGATTTCGGCCACCATCGGAGACGCCGCCGGTACCAGCTGCTTCCTCTTCCTCGACAACGTCGTCTCCGCACGTCGCCAACCCTCGCCGGAGCTCCAGCTCGCCGCCGACCCCCTACCTGCGCCGCGGCAGCAACCTCTTCCCCTCGACGGAGACGACGCGCCTCGACCGTCGGATCTCCATCTAATCCAACCGCCCACGTTCATCTGTACCGCTTCGGTAAGATAGAGTCGCTAACGTGCGGGCCCCTTTGTCAGCTGGCCCACAGCGTTACTGGGCTGGCCCTTCTGGCGTTTTTTAATCTTTCGGCCCACTCCATTTCCCGCCGGCCCTTTTATTCAAATCCAGTGTAATTAATTTCAAACCAATTTCAATACAGGACCTAACTTTGAAATTCAATAGAATCTGTTTGGCTTGGCCAAATTTATCAAATTTGATGTTGTTAGAAAGCCACTGAAAAGATTTACAACTTGCCACTGGTCTCACTGTGAGATCTGTTGTAGAATTAAAGTGACAAAAATATTAAGTCAGGGACTTTTGCACATTCAAATAAATCTTAAAAATCAACCAGAACTGATATTTAGTTAATTCCAACTCTAATAGCTCACATTTAACTTACACTAATTGTTTCTGCAACAAAATGGTGTGGTCACATTGAATGATCATGCCCTAGTTTAAATAATGGACAATATGGCTAGTTTACTTAAGTGATATTGTCCAAAACTATTATGCAAATCATATGAAGTGTTTTACTTCATTTAAATCTTGTCCCAAATAATTTCATATGAAGTATTGACCCTGGTCTAAATACTCTCACATGAAATACTTGGTGATTTTAAATCACAAATAGAATTGTTAAATTGTATGAGGTACTCTACCTCATTTAAATCATTTTCTCAAATGATGATGATGAATGGTTGACTTAGGTCAACATGAATTCATGTATGATTGTTTGAGGAATTTAAATCTTAAGAACATTCAATGAGAGGAAATTATTCCTCAAGAACTAAATGGAAACTATCATTTACATATGTAATGAGAGGAAATTATTTCCCTAACACTAAGTAAGAAAATCCTAGAATGATTTTTGGTAGCTAAGTGATGATGCTAGATCATTTGGAGTGAGCCATTAAGGCTAGTTAAGGCTACTTAAGTATTGTTTGGTGATTGTATCCTCGTATTCGTGTATAGACGCTAGTACCGGAGAATACCAGGAAGAGGAAGGATTCTACCCAGAAGAGGAAGAGCACTTTGATCACCTCAACCACCAAGGCAAGCTAACACCAATGCAAGCTCTATTGTTGCAAGCTAATATTCTTGCTAAGTGCAAAGCTCTACAAGAGCAAGGCACCACCACATTTTACTTTATGCTTAATGAGCCCATCCCAAGTTTTACTTTACAAGCTTTATTGATTTTTGGTTGATCAAAGTTTACTTTTTCATTCATGATTCACTTGGTCTAGAGTAGAACAAGATCATCAAATTTAGCCTAGAGCAATGAAAGCTAGTTAGCACCCCTCATGACTAGTGGCTAGTGCTAATAAATAAAATTGACTACTTTAGATGGGAACATGTGAAATGAAATGACTTTGAAAACCTTGGAATGATGAGTCATTCTATTGAAAGATTTTGAAGGTGAATATGACTGGTGAATGACATGGTGAACTTTACAAAAACTGATGGTTGGGTTCGGATGCGATACCATTCCAATTTTACAAGTACCCCCACAATACCTGATATGGGTAGGGCTTAACTGGAAGTTTATGTATCTTAGTATGGGTTCCCTCTAAACAAGCGTCATCGGGGTTATGCCAAGGGCTGCCTCCAAAGAAATATGAAATGATGTGATATGACGTGAATATGAGGTGAATGTCCGGCCCAAGCCCTGTGCAGTTCCCAGGCTGACAGTTTGTCTTCACTGGGAGGCCAAGCTCATGGGGAGAGGTGCCTATACTAGGGTATGTAAGTGAAAGGTTATGGTTGGTAGTCCGCACACGGAGTGTGATAAATCAGGGCCAGTTAACCCTGATGGATTATTGCAAATGTTGTGGCACAAGTGTACGACCTCTGCAGAGTGTAGAACTATTCGAATAGCCGCGTCCACGGTTATGGACGGTTGGAAGGGCCATACTGTTCCGTCATCAGACCATTTTCAAAAATGTGACATGTGAAGGGTGACATGTGATTTGAACTTGAAATGGTGACTTTGCCTTGAATCACAACTGAGTTGTGGGAATGACGCTAATGTTCCCACTTGAGTTAGTTAGCTAATGAAGAGGCTTTTACTAAATGTTTGTGAACTAAAATTGGCTTTATGCAAATAAACTTAGAGCTTAGCATCCCCCTTACTAGAATTGTTAGTACTTACATTAGTATTAGTTTGCGAGTACTTTAAAGTACTCACAGTTGTGTCCCTGGCTATTCAAATGGCCAGACTATGAAGAGGAGCAGCAGTATGAAGATGATGGACAACAGGACGTCTACGACAACTAGGACTACTCCTGACATCAAGCATTGGCCTGTGGACTATAGAGTCCCCTTCTATCTACGCTTCCGCTATGAATTGTGTTCGTTGATCAATAGATCAACTATTTGTGTAATTTGGATCATGTATCTCTATTTGTAAGACGACTATGGTATGTAATGAATGATGACTTATGATATTCAACTGTTATGTCTCGCAACAACAATATTCCTGGGATTGCGATGTATGGCATAACAGGCATCTGGACTTAAAAATCCGGGTGTTGACAAGTTGGTATCAGAGCCATTGTTTGACCTTAGGAGACCCTAGTTAGAATGGACGTCTGAAAAACTTAGTTTCAAAACAAATGAATTGAATATTTATGAAAACTTATTCTCACTCTTATCCTTGAGATTCTTTTCAAAAAGAGAAATCCATGCTCTACTTTTCTTGATACCCCTAAATAAAACCTTGAACACTTGATCACTTTAGTTGAACTTACACCTACGCTAGAGAGCACTAGTGTGAGTGTGTATCTGTCCCCTTGTATCGTAGAACGAATGAATGGTTCTTAAAACCAACGGTGTGTTAGATTTGTAATGTGTGATGTTTGGTAGGAATGAAAAAGTGTTGCTGGTTTTTACCCCCTCAACACAACTCAAGTTTTCAAGTGTTGAACTTTTGAACTTTAACTCAAACAAACCCTAGAAATTTCCCTCTTATCTTATCATCTACGTCAATATTCAGATGGCCCCACCAACCCGCAGCGCCAACCAAGACGCAATGATGCAGATGCTAGAGATGACGATGGCAGACCGAGAAGCCGAGAGAGCTGAACGCCAAGCCAACATTGCCGCACTGCAACAGATCGCTCAGAACAACCAAGGCCATGGAAACCACGACCATCCTGGGTCAAAGCTGAAGAACTTTCAGAACACCAACCCACCTATTTTCAGCAAGACCGAAGAGCCACTTGACGCAGATGATTGGCTCCAGACAATGGAGAACAACCTTGAAGTTGCGGGAGTTGAAGCCACAGAGAAAGTATTGTTCGCCACCCACTACCTGTCAGGACCTGCACGAGCCTGGTGGACAAGCGCCCGCGCAATGAATGCGGGACAGATGATGAACTGGGAAGACTTCAAGCTGAAGTTTAGCAAGTAAACACGTGCCCCAAGGACTGATCAAGAAGATGAGAGACGAGTTCCGTGAACTCAAGCAAGGCAGAATGTCGGTGGTAGAATACCGTGACAGGTTCCTCACCTTGTCAAGGTATGCCCCCGACGAAACTGACACCAATGAGAAGAGGAAGGAGAGATTTCTGAACGGACTGCACGACGAAATGCAGACTGTGCTGGTCAACATTCCCTTTGCTGACCTAGAAGCCCTGGTGGACTCAGCCATCCAGATGGAAGGAAAACTGCACCAAGCCAATGAGAACCGCAAGCGCTGTATGATGCCCCAGAATGGACCCCACAATGCTCAGAAGTACCGCGGCAATTCATCTGGAGGATTTGCCCCAAGATACAACAAGCCCCCTGCTCAGACATACCGCCCAAGCAACAACAACCACAACACCACCAACAACAATAACAACGGCAACCACACCAACAACAACAACCACCCCAACGGCAACAACAACAACCCCAATACTGCCCCAATGACTGGAAGCAACACTGTTCCCGTCAACCCCAAGGACAAGTCCACCATCAACTGCTATGAATGTGGAGTTGTGGGTCACTACTCCAATGAGTGCCCCAAGAAGCTTGCCAAGATTGCCGCCAATACCGCTGCACCTGCTCAGCAACAGCGCCGCTTCGCAGCCCGAAGGAACCAGAACAACCGCAACGGCCGCCTCTTGCACATGAATGCAGCAGAAGCACAGGAAGCACCTCAGGCCATGCCAAGTATGTTTTCATGTTAATCCAATTGCCCAATCTCTCTTAGGAACCTAACTTTTCTTAAAATCTCGGGACGATATTTGTTTAAGGGGGAAGGGTTTGTAACATCCCAAATTTTAAAACAAAGAGAAAATGAATTTCCTTTTTTCCAAAAATGAGAACCAACAAAAACTTTTCTTACATTGGGTGCTATGCATAGTGCTCATACCTAATACTTGTGTTTTACCATGATTGTTTGTGTATCACCTTGAACACATTTCCAAAACCCTAAACCCTAACCTTCTTAAAACCAAGTGGGTCAATTTTGAGAAACCTAAAATAAAAGAGAAAGGACATATGTGGGCATATAGCCCTAATATGTAAATATTGAACCCTACCTCTCTTATTTGGTTAAATGGTGGTGAACCATGGTGAACCCCACTAAACCCTAAACCTCCTCCCTCTTGTCACCAACCTTTCAAAAAAACAAAATAAAAAGAAATGATCTTAATTAAGAAAAAGGCATATGCAAGCCTATGGCTACTTTTTGCAAATACTAACCCTTGCTTTGTCTTCCTTGGTAGATGATTTGGAAATACCTCAACAAACATAATTTAAAGCTTACAACTCAAATCTTGGTAAAACCAAAAAAGAAAACAAAAATCAAATAAAGCATATGCATAGGAGCATATGTGGCACTTAGCCAAAAATATCCAATCTTGACCTAGTCACCCACATTGTCCCAAATTGGTTTATACCCTTTACCCAACTCAATCTAACACCAAATAAACCTCACCCATGCCTAAGTGAAGCCAAGAAAAATAAAAGAATAAAAAGTAGAAAATCACAAAACCCTCACATATGGTTTATGCCATTTTTCCAAATCTCTGACCTAGACCAATTTGGCCTTCACCATTAGTTGTATTATGTTACTAAACACTTATTACAACTTTTGGAATCAAATAAACACCAATCAAACCAAATTCAAACTCTAAATGTGAGCACATAGAATAATGGTCAAATCTGTCTTTTATAATCTGGTCACTACTTTGAGCCCCTCTATCTCAAGTTTTTCAAACTAAACTTTCCCAATTCTTTGCATGTCATCCAAGAGCACATCAAGGTGAACAATTTTTGTAAAGACCACCATGCCAAATTCATCTTAGATCAAATTCTATGCTCATCCAAAGTTGGAACTTTTTAATATGAGCAACAATCCCACTTTGTCAAATTTTGCTATTCTTTGATTTTTAAAATTCCACCACCACACATGGTTGTCTCTGGTCATTTACAAATTAACCAAACTCACCACTTTCAAATTTTGCAACCATATGAACTCAACCAAATTTGGCAAGAATTTGAATTGGGCCAATATGGAACAAACCAAAATCACTATTTGCATAGTGTTTGTCCTAACCCTATTTGCCCCATTTCACTCCACCTTGCTCCCTGGTCCCCTCTCTCTCTAACCATGCACAACAACCCTAGAGGAGGAGGCCAAACCTAGCATAGACATGGCCATGCTGGCCATGGACACCATGTCGAGCCACCCATCCCTTTCTTCTTCTCTGGCCACGGCCACCGTGCCCAAACGCACCACCTCACCTCCCTGGCCACGCCTAGCATCTCCATTGCCACGGACAACGCCGACCGTCACCGGAAATCGCGCGCCCAGAATCGCCCAGGATGCCGATGACGTCGCGCCAGTACACGCCGCGGACGTCACTGGCCACGCGTCGCTCGCCGTACTCCGCCGTACCCCCGACCACCTCCGCTCGCCCTGGTACCCGTCGGGCCACGCGGAGCTTGCCGGACACGCTCGCGTCACCCTCCTGTACCCGCCGTCGCTGGAAAGGACGCGCCCGCCCGCCACGGCCGCGACAGTACACGCTCGCGCCCGACCACCGTACGCCTAGCCTTGCCACGCCGTTGACGCTCACCGAACCGCCTTGACGTCACCTACCTAGAGCTGCAGTCGCCTACCCCTATCCCTCGCCGGAATCGCCGCGCTGCTGTCGACCTTGCCGCACCCCTCACGGACACCTCGCATCCTATAAAAGGAGCCATCTCCGCGCCTTCATCTCCACACCAATCTTGCTCCTCTCCTCTCCCTGAACCTCCTCCGCTCCTCTTCACTACGCATCACCGCCGCTAGCCATCCAATTTCTCGCCGGAGCCCGCGGAGGTACTGAGATCGCCGCCGTCGATTTCGGCCACCATCGGAGACGCCGCCGGTACCAGCTGCTTCCTCTTCCTCGACAACGTCGTCTCCGCACGTCGCCATCCCTCGCCGGAGCTCCAGCTCGCCGCCGACCCCCTACCTCCGCCGCGGCAGCAACCTCTTCCCCTCGACGGAGACGACGCGCCTCGACCGTCGGATCTCCATCTAATCCAACCGCCCACGTTCATCTGTACCGCTTCAGTAAGATAGAGTCGCTGACGTGCGGGCCCCTTTGTCAGCTGGCCCGCAGCGTTACTGGGCTGGCCCTTCTGGCATTTTTAAATCTTTCGGCCCACTCCATTTCCCGCCGGCCCTTTTATTCAAATCCAGTGTAATTAATTTCAAACCAATTTCAATACAGGACCTAACTTTGAAATTCAATAGAATCTGTTTGGCTTGGCCAAATTTATCAAATTTGATGTTGTTAGAAAGCCACTGAAAAGATTTACAACTTTCCACTGGTCTCACTGTGAGATCTGTTGTAGAATTAAAGTGACAAAAAGATTAAGTCAGGGACTTTTGCACATTAAAATAAATCTTAAAAATCAACCAGAACTGATATTTAGTTAATTCCAACTCTAATAGCTCACATTTAACTTACACTAATTGTTTCTGCAACAAAATGGTGTGGTCACTTTGAATGATCATGTCCTAGTTTAAATAATGGACAATATGGCTAGTTTACTTAAGTGATATTGTCCAAAACTATTATGCAAATCATATGAAGTGTTTTACTTCATTTAAATCTTGTCCCAAATAATTTCATATGAAGTATTGACCCTGGTATAAATACTCTCACATGAAATACTTGGTGATTTTAAATCATAAATAGAATTGTTAAATTGTATGAGGTACTCTACCTCATTTAAATCATTTTCTCAAATGATGATGATGAATGGTTGACTTAGGTCAACATGAATTCATGTATGATTGTTTGAGGAATTTAAATCTTAAGAACATTCAATGAGAGGAAATTATTCCTCAAGAACTAAATGGAAACTATCATTTACATATGTAATGAGAGGAAATTATTTCCCTAACACTAAGTAAGAAAATCCTAGAATGATTTTTGGTAGCTAAGTGATGATGCTAGATCATTTGGAGTGAGCCATTAAGGCTAGTTAAGGCTACTTAAGAATTGTTTGGTGATTGTATCCTCGTATTCGTGTATAGACGCTAGTACCGGAGAATACCAGGAAGAGGAAGGATTCTACCCAGAAGAGGAAGAGCACTTTGATCACCTCAACCACCAAGGCAAGCTAACACCAATGCAAGCTCTATTGTTGCAAGCTAATATTCTTGCTAAGTGCAAAGCTCTACAAGAGCAAGGCACCACCACATTTTACTTTATGCTTAATGAGCCCATCCCAAGTTTTACTTTACAAGCTTTATTGATTTTTGGTTGATCAAAGTTTACTTTTTGATTCATGATTCACTTGGTCTAGAGTAGAACAAGATCATCAAATTTAGCCTAGAGCAATGAAAGCTAGTTAGCACCCCTCATGACTAGTGGCTAGTGCTAATAAATAAAATTGACTACTTTAGATGGGAACATGTGAAATGAAATGACTTTGAAAACCTTGGAATGATGAGTCATTCTATTGAAAGATTTTGAAGGTGAATATGACTGGTGAATGACATGGTGTACTTTACAAAAACTGATGGTTGGGTTCGGATGCGATACCATTCCAATTTTACAAGTACCCCCACAATACCTGATATGGGTAGGGCTTAACTGGAAGTTTATGTATCTTAGTATGGGTTCCCTCTAAACAAGCGTCATCGGGGTTATGCCAAGGACTGCCTCCAAAGAAATATGAAATGATGTGATATGACGTGAATATGAGGTGAATGTCCGGCCCAAGCCCTGTGCAGTTCCCAGACTGACAGTTTGTCTTCATTGGGAGGCCAAGCTCATGGGGAGAGGTGCCTATACTAGGGTATGTAAGTGAAAGGTTATGGTTGGTAGTCCGCACACGGAGTGTGATAAATCAGGGCCAGTTAACCCTGACGGATTATTGCAAATGTTGTGGCACAAGTGTACGACCTCTGCAGAGTGTAGAACTATTCGAATAGACGCGTCCACGGTTATGGACGGTTGGAAAGGTCATACTGTTCCGTCATCAGACCATTTTCAAAAATGTGACATGTGAAGGGTGACTTGTGATTTGAACTTGAAATGGTGACTTTGCCTTGAATCACAACAGAGTTGTGGGAATGACGCTAATGTTCCCACTTGAGTTAGTTAGCTAATGAAGAGGCTTTTACTAAATGTTTGTGAACTAAAATTGGCTTTATGCAAATAAACTTAGAGCTTAGCATCCCCCTTACTAGAATTGTTAGTACTTACATTTGTATTAGTTTGCGAGTACTTTAAAGTACTCACGGCTGTGTCCCTGGCTATTCAAATGACCAGACTATGAAGAGGAGCAGCAGTATGAAGATGATGGACAGCAGGACGTCTACAACAACTAGGACTACTCCTGACATCAAGCGTTGGCCTGTGGACTATAGAGTCCCCTTCTATCTACGCTTCCGCTATGAATTGTGTTCGTTGATCGATAGATCAACTATTTGTGTAATTTGGATCATGTGATCTCTATTTGTAAGACGACTATGGTATGTAATGAATGATGACTTATGATATTCAACTGTTATGTCTCGCAACAACAATATTCCTGGGATTGCGATGTATGGCATAACAGGCATCTGGACTTAAAAATCCGGGTGTTGACAAGAGATTTCCTCCCCCCCCCCCCCCCGTTGATCCCCCCTAGGAAAACCCTAGGGGTTGGCCGGCTGGGCCTTGAGTAGCATGTGCCCCTGGCCCATTAGGCTAGGGAGCACCCCCTCGGCCCATGCTAGGCCTCCTAGGGTCGTGGGCCCACTGGTGGGACCCCCGGAACCTTCTAGAACCTTCCCAGTCATCCACCGGAAAAATCCCGAACTTTTCCGAAACCTAGAAATCAACTTCCCTTATATGAATCTTATTCTCCGGACTATTCCGGACCTCCTCGTGACGTCCTGGATCCCATCCGAGACTCCGAACAAACTTCGTCTCCATACCATATTCAAATCTACTTATGCGATATCGAACCTTAAGCGCGTCACCCTACGGTTCGCGAACTATGCAGACATGGTCGAGACTCCTCTCTGAGCAATAACCAATAGCGGGATCTGGAGATCCATAATGGCTCCCACATATTCAACGATGACTTAGTGATCAATTGAACCATTTACATACGATGCCGATTCCCTTTGTCTCGCGATATTTTACTTGTCAGAGGTTCGATCATCGGTATCTCCATACCTTGTTCAACCTCGTTACCGACAAGTACTCTTTACTCGTACCGCGGTATGTCATATCTTATGATCCAATAATATGCTTGCAAGCTAATCAGACGACATTCCACCGAGAGGGCCCAGAGTATATCTATCCGTCATCAGGATGGACAAATCCCACTACTGATCCATATGCCTCAACTCACACTTTCCGAATACTTAATCTCATCTTTATAACCACCCATTTATGCAATGGCGTTTGATGTAATCAAAGTACCCTTCCGGTGTAAGTGATTTACATGATCTCATGGTCGAAGGACTAAGGCAACTATGTATCGAAAGCTTATAGCAAATTGAACTTAATGACTTGATCTTATGCTACACTCATTTGGGTGTGTGTCCATTATATCATTCAACCAATGACATAACCTTGTTATTAATAACATCCAATGTTCATGATCATGAAACCATGATCATCCATTAATCAACAAGCTAGTTATACAAGAGGCTTACTAGGGACTCCTTGTTGTTTACATAACACACATGTATCAATGTTTCGGTTAATACAATTATAGCATGGTATGCAAACATTTATCATAAACACAAAGATATTACAATATCCACTTTATTATTGCCTCTTGGGCATATCTCCAACAGATTCCTGCCACGTGGCCGTACAATTTTGCTGAACTAATGAAAGCTTGACGGTGGTAGGTGTATGTCGATACACATTAGAGGCTCTCAACATATACAACGGTAGGAGTTCCTAGACAAATTGATATAATCAATATCCATTCATGTGGCTACAAAAATTGTCTTTATGTTATGTTTAAAACACGAACATGTGACACAATATAGGGGTCACCGGCATACGGCATACATGCAGACATGCCAAGACATTCAAAACAGCCTTCGCCATACATGTGGGTGTGTACGAAGTTTCTCGTACAGAACATCAGCATATGTGCCATTATGCTGAGCGTGTCCATCAGCAAAACCATACCTCTCTGCATCGAGGACTGTCACGTGGGGCCCAGTTCCGCCCACCAACAAAAGCTTGTCGGTGGTAGGTGTATACCAAAGGCCACGTTAGATGCGACATGCCTTTTTTATTTTCTTTTTTATTTTCATTTTATTTCATGCTACATTGCGAGGGCCACTATGCTAGTTTATTAAATATAGCACATACGTCAATATATTTGACAACATTTTTTCCAACCTGAAAGTAAAAAATAAATAAATAAAATTTGGCTAGATCAAGTTGCCGACGCACTTAAGGTTCGGCGGGGATGATCCGGTCCGGTTGATGACAGCATCGATGAAGCGGCTCCGGCAGACAACCGGATGAGGAGGATCGCGCGACCTCGGGTAGGCCAGGGAAGTCCGGCGGGGATGTTCTGGTGCGGTGGTCGTGGAAGTGGGAGAGAGAGGGGCTTGGGAAGTTCCGGTGGGTGGTCTCAGAGGAGAGAGTGAGGGAAATGATTTTTTTTTCGGAGGGTTTTCGGGGCTATGGAGGTGGTGATGGAAAAATGACGGGCAGGCCCCCCACCAGCCGACTTATACATGGACATTGTTGTCATCTTCACAGGGGTAGAATGGGAATTCGGAAGCGTGTGAAATATTTGTATTTTGTGGGCGGGAAGTTTTGCCGCTATGAGATTTTGAATTTGGCTACGGTCCAAGTATAATGATATAAAATTTTCATACCGTACTAGTACCTCTGTTCAAGGCCGAGCGCAAAATCAAATCATCGTCACGTTGAATATCGGTCAATATCATGATCATGATCTATGTCTAAAATTGGCGCATCCGCTAAATCTTGCAAAATATAATGATAAAAAATTGTGAGACCGTACTAGTACTTCTGTTCAATCCTGAGTGCAACATCAAATCGTCATCACGTTGAAAATTTGTTACCATGATCATGATCTATCTCTGAAATTGGCTCATCCGCTAAATGTTGCAAAGTATAATGATAAAAAATTGTGAGACGGTACTAGTACTTCTGTTCAAGGCCGAGTGCAACACCAAATCATCATCTCGTTGAAAATTTGTTACCATGATCATGATCTATCTTTAAGATTGGCGCATCCGCTAGATCTTGCAAAGTATAATGATAAAAAATTGTGACACCGTACTAGTACTTCTGTTCAAGCCCGAGTGCAACATCAAATCATCATCACATTGAAAATGTGTTACCATGATCATGATCTATCTCTGAAATTGGTGCACCCGTTAGATCTTGCAAAGTATAATGATAAAAAATTGTGAGACCGTACTAGTACTTCTATTCAAGCCCAAGTGCAACATCAAATCATCATCACATTGAAAATGTGCTACTACCATGATCATGATCTATCTTCTTAACCTATTAAAAGATGCATTTGAAATATTTCAGAATTGGTGGGAGATTTTGCCGCCCGACTGAGATTTCATTCCAAATATGGCTATGGTCCAAGTAATATAATATAATAATAATATAAAGACGGTAGACCTTGCTAAGTACTAGTTCCTATGCTCCGGCAGTTAAGGCCAGCGGTCACATCAAGCCATCATCGTTACAAACAAAATCAGTTACTCCCATGTTCTCCAAAATCCAATTCAAAAAACGCTTCTGAAATATTTGGGATTTAATTGGCTGGAGGTTGTGCTGCTGAACTGAGATTTTGATTTTGAGTCTGGCTACAGTGCCTCTGTTCAGGAATCTAGGGCCTATAGTCATATCAAGTCATAATCACAACCAAATTCGGTTCGCATGTTCTATAGTTGAAAAACTTGTACATAAAATTCCGGGTCTACCTTTACAGCTGAGAAAATTGCTTGTATTATTATGCCTTTTACGATTGATATGTTTGGATTTGAGCAGATGTGTGCATCGTAGTTAGGCAGTGGCCAGGCCTAATGCTGCTGTAAAACCTTTTCAGTAATAAGGATCATTTATCAATAAAAACTCCCAGTTGTTAGGGTTTGGTAGGAGGTTTCGCCACTCGGTTGAGATTTTAATCAAATATGGAAAACTTTCTTATCCATTTTTGATTAAATTAGCTGGATATCAGTACACTCAGTGTGAGCCAACATGAGGCTCAACCTTCTGCTCGACTCAATCAGAGCTTGCCCGAATTCTGAGACGAGATGAGCTGAGTCACTCGAACTCAACTCGTTTGCATCTCTTCACGTAGCGGGACGGAGTGCATCAGATTATTTATGGAAATTAGTAAGTGCATACCATATTCTCAACGAAAAATAGATAGCATGATTTTTTTTTTTGATATGGAACACTTGATTCCATTACTGAACTGATCTGATCCAGCAGAAGCGTTGGTCACACACAAAGGTACATCATTCGGCAGCGATTCTGGCCAAAGCAGTTTCATGTCCTGCCGGCTCACACCATACTCAGCAAGGGAATGAGTGACAAGGTATTAACTTGTCAATGCCTACGTATTGTAGACTAGGGTTTGGTTGGAAGTAGGGGGCAAGTAGATCTCGAAGGTTTCAGCCGAAAAGTACTCGACGATTAAGAAACTAGGGTTATGTTGACCATGGATTCGATTCTCTCTTTGTCCCTCGACTCCCCCTTATATAGGAGGCAGAGCCGAGGGATTCATAATACACAAGTTACAGAGTCCGGGAGGGTTTCTAACCCGTCCCATAAAATTACAAGTCTCTATATTTCCTAATACAACTTTAACTTTCCTTAATATTAACTGGGCTTCCAAACTTCATATTCTTCGACTTGTGGGCCTTCAGTAAACCCCGGGTACCATCTTCGGCAGGCCCATTGGGGATGCCTATGTCAGTAGCCCTCGAGATTTTGCTTGAATCGAAGAATCAGGGAAAATCTCCAACTTTATAATCGTTAAGTAACTTTTTCAAGCCACCACATATGTTTAGATAAATAATTATATATTGCACAGGGATAATGGTAATTGTGGCTGGTTCATCTGACGGATCGGGTACTAGTTAACTGCTCTAGTGGCAATCCGCAAAAACCTACTTCAAAATCACGTCCCTGGACATGATCTCGGGATACTGGTGACATGGGTATACCCTTCGGGTACCCATTATTAGTATACCTGGTTTGGCTCGGCCCAATATGGAGAAGGCCCAACAAGGCAACCCGAAGAAGTAGTCGACTAGGACTCTTGTAAAACCCTAGGCTGGTTGCATATATAAAGCCAGCCAGGGCACCCGATAGAGAGAAGCCAAGAGATAGAGACAATAGATAGACAACATAGCTCCGCCTACGGCGGCACCCTGTAAACACATCTATGATCATATACTGGATTGCTAGCAGCACGTAGGGATCCTCCACCGAGGGGACCCGAAGCTGGGTATGTCGTGTGCCTAATCTCGCTCCCGGAATCTCCATCGTCGCTCTCTCCCGAAACCCAAGTCTACAATACGTAGGCATTGCCGAGGTGTTCCCTCGTCAATTGGCGCCGTCTGTTGGAATTCGCGACGAATGGATTTTGTTATCCGGGTGGGATCTCTCATCGTCTTCAATGGTCAGACTGCATCTGGTTATTCATTGCCGGCGGCGCGTTCAAAATTTTCGTTTCAAAGTGGAATTGAGCGACGAATCTAATCGACTTCGTCATCCAAGATCTGATCCACAAGGCAAAACCTTGGGACCAAGTGTCAGGGTGCCACGATTTATTGGGGTGTAGGGATCCATCCGATATACCGTGCCACTAGGAGCAGCGTGGCGGGCGAAAGGAAAAAAGAAAGCAACTCGAAGACTCTAATCTGCACAAGATTCACAACTCAGACTAGATGTGCTATCTAAATATTAAATTATGATGGCCACTGCCATGGACCAAGGCGCAGCAATCTATGTGTGCGCTAGGAATCCATGCACTAGAGGAAAAAGAAAGCTAGATCAAATTTCGGCAGGAACAATGACTGAGACGAAAAAATACATCTGCCTACTGCTTCATCGTCACGACTCATGCGCACCTGCCATCGCGGATTCGACGCTGCGAACTCCACATCCGACATAAGGATCAGGTTTCGTATTTCCAATTCGTAAAATTTATTTGACTAAATATTTTTTCGGCTTGTGCTGTTATTTGCGCGCAGATTTCCGCGTTTCAATACAACTTCAGATCAGAACAAGCTCCGATTACTTCACCGCGTGCAGTCGCATGCTCGGCGGCTCGCCCACCATGAACCCGACAATGCGCACCCGCCTCGCTCGGGTGCTCGCCCGCGAACTCGACGATTCTCTCCTCCATGCCGACTACTTCCACCGTGTCGAATATTTTCGGATAAACGCCGCACGGCTCCGCTCTATCGGTTGCGTCCACTTCGTTGATTCCGTCTGCCGGACGACCTACTTCTACGACGATTCCGCCACATCCAATAAAAAGCTAAGTGTTTCCTCTTCCGAGAGTGAATTATTATTTATTTTCGCCACACCCGAATACCCGGGGGCTGCGCCATTATATTATTACAGTAAATTCACCCAACACTGGGGGCTACGCCATTACTTCGCTACCACAAATATATATACTTGGTTACTTGGTGGATTTATTTTGTTCGGCTGGATATATCTTTCCCGACTCAATGGATTTATTTTCTTCGGCTCAGTGGATTTATCTTCTTCGGCTCTGGATATATTTTTTCTGGCTCAGTGGATTTAACTTAGTGGATTTATTTTCTTCGGTTCAATGGATTTATTTTTTTCATCTTAGTGGATCTATTTTCTTCGGCTCTGGATATATCTTCTCCGGTTCAGTGAAATTATTTTCTTCGGCTCAGTGGAATTATTTTCTTCAACTTAGTGGATTTATCTTCTTCGGCTCAGTGGATTTATTCTCTCTGGATTACTGGATTGGTTTTCTTTGGGTTATTATTGGTTCACTTATACAATATTACCCGACGTGTTTCCGGGTCAATGGATTCATCTTCTATGGTTATTACTGGAACTATTTTCTCCGGCTCAATGGATTCATCATCTATAATATTATCGGATTCATCTTTTATGGTTATTACTGGATTCTTCGGATCAATGGATTCATCCTCTATGATATCGGTGGATTCATCTTCAAATATATGATGGTGTAATCTTTAGTATGGATTCATCTCAAGTACTTCATCTCGGACTTCATCTTCAGTATTTCATCCTTAATGGCCTTCTTTCGACGTCACGACTAACACTCGGGGGCTCGACAACGACTTCGCCGCGAGTAACAACTGTGACACGGCGTCTAAAGCAACAATCATGACATCACCCCAGCAGTGCTCGGGGGCTCGGCTATCTCTTCATCAACAATTTGGTGGTATCCACTTTCGCTAATTCGGTGGTTTCTACTTCGGCTCAACATTTTCGCTGCACTCGAAGACCTCATCGCGCATCGACTCCGTCGTGCCCAATAAGGAGATAGCAAATTTCAAAGTATATAAGAGAGAACCCGACGAAATTGTCTACAGGGAGAACTCGATGAAATTGTCCTCAAGAAAGAACAGGACCCGAAGAATTATCTTCAAGGAGGTCCCGAAGAATTATCTTCAAGGAGGTCCCGAAAAATTATCTTCAAGGAGGTCCCGAAGAATTATCCTCGAGGAGGTCTCGAAGAATTATCTTCAAAGAGGACTCGAAGAATTGTCCTCAGGGAGGACCCGAAGAATTGTCCTCAAAGAGGACCCGAAGAAATTTTCCTGAAGGAGGAACTCGACGAAATTTTCATCAAGGAGGAACCCAAAAAAAAAGGTGGACAAATCTTCGGGTTCATTGACTCGTCATATTGTTCCGAGCAAGAGCATTGGTGATGTACCCGACAATATAGAATAACCAATATATTCAGCTGTCTCATCAAGCCCGAGAGAAAAATAGAAGAACCCGCAAAATGGGTCATTGCATCAGCCGAACAAGGCACTTGACAAAATATTCTCAGAGCGCCAAAGTCGCGAATAATCTCTGAATGCCGCAAAACTCTGCGAAGGTAAGACCCCGGGATCCGTCCTGTGTGGCGTGGCATCGCCAAAGACTGCGCCCTGCTACTTTTTCCACATCATCAGATGTGAAGAAATATCCCGGCGGACGCGCTGTGGACCCGATAACATTACTGGAATTCGGATCATGGTAAGTCCTTAAGCGGCACGTGACGAATTACGCCAGGTCCCGAGATCATGTCCAGGGACGTGATCTTGAAGTAGTTTCTTGCGGGATTGCCACAAGAGCAGTTAACTGGTACCTGATCCGTCAGATGAACCAGCCCCATTTACCATTATCCCTGAACAACATTAATAGCAACGGCCTGGAGTCGATAAAAAGAGGGGTTGCGTCCAGAAATATGGTTAAGTTCGTTATTGAGTAGTACAACTTGAGTCTATGCCCAGATGCAAGCACCTGCCCATAGGCTCGGGGGCTACTCTTATCAAGAGCATTGTTCACCCTCTCAATAAGATACAAGAAAGAGGAAAAATTGTGGAGTCGATTAAAAGCAAGTTGATCCTACACCCAAGTGCAAACACTTGGCTGTAGCCTCGGGGGCTACTCCCATCGGGAGCGCTGGTCGCGCACCCGATAGAAAAATAACTTCGACAGCATCTACGACAATCAAGCTTTGTAGACTCAACTCGATTCTACGATTCGAGTGGAGCCTACTCCCATCGGGAGCCCATGGATTTCATCAAGTCCTCCAGAAATATAGTTAAGTTCTTCATCGAGTAGTACAACTTGAGTCTATGCCCAAGTGCAAGCACTTGCCCCATAGACTCGGGGGCTACTCCCATCGGGAGCGCTACCGCGCACCCGATAGAAAAATAATTTCGAGACATCATCTACGCTACGGATGATCTTCGACATGGACCTCGCCTTGTATTTCTTCGACTTCGGAGATGGTTATTCTTGGAGTCTCTACGCAAGTCTTCGACTTCCCTAGACACTCGGGGGCTACTGACATGGGTATACCCTTCGGGTACCCATTATTAGTATACCTGGTTTGGCTCGACCCAATATGGAGAAGGCCCAACAAGGCAACCCGAAGAAGTAGTCGACTAGGACTCTTGTAAAACCCTAGGCTGGTTGCATATATAAAGCCAACCAGGGCACCCGATAAAGAGAAGCCAAGAGATAGAGACAACAGATAGACAACATAGCTCCGCCTACGGCGGCACCCTGTAAACACATCTATGATCATATACTGGATTGCTAGCAGCACGTAGGGATCCTCCACCGAGGGGACCCAAAGCTGGGTACGTCGTGTGCCTAATCTCGCTCCCGGAATCTCCATCGTCGCTCTCTCCCGAAACCCAAGTCTACAATACGTAGGCATTGCCGAGGTGTTCCCTCGTCAACTGGTGTTAACCCGACAGGTGCCGCTTAAGGTCTTACCATTCTGTCGAGTCCCAGTTATATTTTATCGAGTACCTAACGCGTCCGTTAGGATTTTTCTTCGTATCTGTTGATACGGAAAAAAGTAGCAAACCGACGTCAGAGACGGTGCCAAGCCGCTCAGAACGGATCTGGGGTCTTACCTTCGCAAAGTTTTGCGGCATTCAGAGATTATTCGCGACTTTAAGCGCTCTGAGAATATATTGTCGAGTGCTTTTTCGGCTGTTGGAATAGCACATTTTATTGAGTCAACGGATGACTTATCTTGCCTTCCCGATGGGAGTATATGAAGAGTTATTTGCATAACTCGAAATATACACATTGTACTTTTTCAATTTCATCGGGCACGCGAACAGCGTTCCCGATGGGAGTAGCCCTCGAGGCTATAGCCAAGGACTTGTACTTGGTTGTAGGCTCAACATTTTAACGCCTGACGTCGCTATATTGTCATATATTTTTGAGTTTATATTTCTATTGGGTGCGCGACCAGCGCTCCCGATGGGAGTAGCCCCCGAGGCTATGAACAAATGCTTGCATTTGATCATAGGCTCTCGCCATTTCTATTTTGTCATACTCAGAATTTCCTTCTTTCAAAAGTAGCCCCTGAGCATTTGATCAAAAACTTGTTTGTGATCAAAAGCTCTCGAAATTATCATCACTTGTATTCTTTGACCGGTCTTTATTTTGTTGCTGTCGAAAATTTCCTCTATCAAAGTGACATCAACGCTGACGTTAGCCACGACCTCTTTATCTAAGAGACACGAATTCTCCTCTGTCCCAGATTGGTGGACCCAAAATCCGCGGCAGTTTTGACACGTTTGCGCAAGTGGGGGCACATGTTCTCCACTTTTTCTGGCACGCGCACTGTGGCGCCTGTCCAGTTCCATCTTTGTGAAAATACAATTTTACCCTCTAGTCCACGTGTAATTCATCAAGTTCATCACCGCTCCATCCAACGGTGCATCGACCTGCACGCTCCCTATAAAAGGTCGTCTTCCTCCTCTGGCCGCCGCTTCGCCGCGCCGCACCTCTGCTTTCTCTCCTCAAATCTCCCATTGCGCCTAACACTTCCTGAGCTCAACCACACTCTCACTTGCGCCTACGCCTTTGTTGATGCCACCACGTAGACTCACTAGGCACAGTACTCCTGAATCCAAGATGGTGGCGCAAGATCTGGGGACAGTAGAATGGGAAAGATCCAAGATTTCCAATCAGGATCTCAACCTGATGAAGAAGCTCGGGCTGATGAAGAAAAATGACGCATTACGCTTCCCCAGCGAAGAGAGCTATCCATCGCCTCCTATCGAGTATCGGGTCAGTTTCGTTGACCATCTTATCCGCGGTCTTTCTACCCCCATTCACGATTTCCTCCACGGTCTTCTCTTTGTTTACGGGTTGCAGCTGCATCAGTTGACTCCCAGTTCCATCCTCCATGTCTCTTTTATTTTCATTACTCTCTGCGAGTGTTTCCTCGGAGTCCATCCTAATTGGGCTCTATGGAAGCGTATCTTCTGCCTCCGCCGCAACGGCTCCCACAACATAGGCCGTGTTGTTATTTGCGTTCGGCCTGACGTCGAGTACTTTGACGTCAAATTCTCTGACTCTGTCCAAGGGTGGCGCAAAAGATGGCTTTGTGTGCACGAAGAAAGCTCCGACTGAAGGAGATATGCCCTATAGGCAATAATAAAGTGGTTATTATTTATATCTTTATGTTTATGATAAATGTTTATATATCATGCTAGAATTGTATTAACCGAAACATTAGTACATGTGTGATATGTAGACAAACAAGAAGTCCCTAGTATGCCTCTTAAACTAGCTTGTTGATTAATGGATGATTAGTTTCATAATCATGAACATTGGATGTTATTAATAACAAGGTTATGTCATTATATGAATGATGTAATGGACACACCCAATTAAGCGTAGCATAAGATCTCGTCATTAAGTAATTTGCTATAAGCTTTCGATACATAGTTACCTAGTCCTTAAGACCATGAGATCATGTAAATCACTTATACCGGAAAGGTACTTTGATTACACCAAACACCACTGCGTAAATGGGTGGCTATAAAGGTGGGATTAAGTATCCGGAAAGTATGAGTTGAGGCATATGGATCAACAGTGGGATTTGTCCATCCCGATGACGGATAGATATACTCTGGGCCCTCTCGGTGGAATGTCGTCTAATGTCTTGCAAGCATATGAATGAGTTCATAAGAGACCACATACCACGGTACGAGTAAAGAGTACTTGTCAGGAGACGAGGTTGAACAAGGTATAGAGTGATACCGAAGATCAAACCTCGGACAAGTAAAATATCGCGAGACAAAGGGAATTGGTATTATATGTGAATGGTTCATTCGATCACTAAAGTCATCGTTGAATATGTGGGAGCCATTATGGATCTCCAGATCCCGCTATTGGTTATTGGTCGGAGTGAGTACTCAACCATGTCCGCATAGTTCACGAACCGTAGGGTGACACACTTAAAGTTGGATGTTGAAATGGTAGTACTTGAATATGGAATGGAGTTCGAATATTTGTTCGGAGTCCCGGATGAGATCCCGGACATCACGAGGAGTTCCGGAATGGTCCGGAGAATAAGATTCATATATAGGATGTCATTTTATGTGAATTAAATTGTCGCGGAAGGTTCTATGAAAGGTTCTAGAAGGTTCTAGAAAAGTCCGGAAGAAACCACCAAGGAAGGTGGAGTCCACATGGGACTCCACCTCCATGGCCGGCCAACCCTAGTGGGGGAGGAGTCCCAAGTGGACTCCCCCTTAGGGGGCCGGCCACCCCCCACATGGGAGGTGGAAACCCCACCTTTGGTGGGAGTCCTAGTTGGGCTAGGTTTCCCCCTCTTATGGAAGGTTTTTGGTTCGGGTCTTATTCGAAGACTTGAACACCAACACTTGGGGATCCACCTATATAATGAGGGGCCAAGGGAGGGGGCCGGCCACCCCAAGACCATAAGCTGGCCGCCCCTTGAAGTGGCCGGCCACCTCCCAAACCCTAGCCGCCCCCCTCTCCTCCATATCTCCCGCGTAGCTTAGCGAAGCTCCGCCGGACTTCTTCACCGCCACCGACACCACGCCGTCGTGCTGTCGGATTCAAGAGGAGCTACTACTTCCGCTGCCCGCTGGAACGGGAGGTGGACGTCGTCTTCATCAACAACCGAACGTGTGACCGAGTACGGAGGTGCTGCCCGTTCGTGGCGCCGGAACCGATCGTGATCAAGATCTTCTACGCGCTTTTGCAAGCGGCAAGTGATCGTCTACCACAGCAACAAGAGCCTCCTCTTGTAGGCTTTGGAATCTCTTCAAGGGTGAGACTCGATACCCCCTCGTTGCTACCGTCTTCTAGATTGCATCTTGGCTTGGATTGCGTGTTCGCGGTAGGAAATTTTTTGTTTTCTATGCAACGTTATCCTACGGTGGTATCGCAGCCGTGTCTATGCATAGATGGTTGCACGAGTAGAACACAATGGTTTGTGGGCGTTGATGCTCTTGTTATCTTTAGTTTGAGTACTTTGCATCTTTGTGGCATAGTGGGATGAAGCGGCTCGGACTAACTTTACATGACCGCGTTCATGAGACTTGTTCCTCGTTCGACATGCAACTTGTATTGCATAAGAGGCTTTGCGGGTGTCTGTCTCTCCTACTATAGTAAAGATTCAATTTACTCTTCTATTGAAAACATTAGTATCAACGTTGTGGTTCATGTTCGTAGGTAGATTAGATCTCTCTCGAAAACCCTAAACCACGTAAAATATGCAAACCAAATTAGAGACGTCTAACTTGTTTTTGCAGGGTTTGGTGATGTGATATGGCCATAATGTGATGATGAATATGTATGAGATGATCATTATTGTATTGTGGCAACCGGCAGGAACCTTATGGTTGTCTTTAAATT
The DNA here is from genome assembly GCF_019359855.2 of Lolium perenne. Classification (NCBI taxonomy): domain Eukaryota; kingdom Viridiplantae; phylum Streptophyta; class Magnoliopsida; order Poales; family Poaceae; genus Lolium; species Lolium perenne. The sequence continues at coordinate 187,809,968 of NC_067245.2, forward strand.
TCATGTTGAGTAGTATTTCAAAGTAGTTGTAATAGTTGCTACATGGAGGACAATCATGAAGACGGCGTCATTGACCTTGACGCTATGCCGACGATGATGGAGATCATGCCCGAAGATGATGGAGATCATGTCCGTGCTTTGGAGATGAAGATCAAATGCGCAAAGACAAAAGGGCCATATCATATCACATATGAACTGCATGTGATGTTAATCCTTTTATGCATCTTATTTTGCTTAGATCGCGACGGTAGCATTATAAGATGATCCCTCACTAAAATCTCAAGATAATAAAGTGTTCATCCTTAGTAGCACCATTGCCAAGACTTGTCGTTTCGAAGCATCTCGTGATGATCGGGTGTGATAGAATCAACAAGTGCATACAACGGGTGCAAGACAGTTTTGCACATGCGGATACTAAGGTGGCCTTGACGAGCCTAGCATGTACAGACATGGTCTCGGAACACGTGATACCGAAAGGTAGAGCATGAATCATATGGTTGATATGATGAACACTTTGAATGTTCGCCATTGAAATCACACCTTTTCTCGTGATGATCGGGTTTAGGTGCGGTGGATTTGGTTCGTGTGATCACTAAGACAATGCGAGGGATATTGTTTTGAGTGGGAGTTCACTTAGATTTTTAATTATGTTGAATTAAAATTTGAACTCAATTTGTCATAAACTTAGTCTAAACTATTGCAAATATATGTTGTAGAGATGGCGTCCCCAATCAATTTTAATCAGTTCCTAGAGAAAGAGAAACTTAAGAGCAACGGTAGCAACTTCACCGACTGGTTCCGTCATGTGAGGATCTTCCTCTCTGGCGGAAATCTGCAATTTGTGTTTGATGCACCGCTAGGTGACCCTCCCGCAGAAGATGAAACCGATGAAGTAAAAGCTGTTTACGCGACTCGGAAAACTCGGTACTCTCAAGTTCAGTGTGCCATCCTGTGCAGTCTGGAATCCGATCTTCAAAAACGTTTTGAGCACCATGATCCTCATGAGTTGATGAATGAGCTGAAAGCTATATTCGAGACTCATGCGGCCGTGGAATGCTATGAAGCATCGAAACATTTCTTCACTCGTATGATGGAAGAAGGCAGCTCCGTTAGTGAGCACATGCTCGCCATGACCGGGCATGCGAAGAAACTCGATGACTTGGGAATAGTGATTCCTAATAGATCGGGATTAATCGTGTCCTTCAATCACCGCCACCAAGTTACAAGAACTTTGTGATGAACTACAATATGCAGAACATGAACAAGGAGTTACTCGAACTCTTTGGCATGCTAAAAGCTGCTGAGATTGAGATCAAGAAAGAGCACCAAGTGTTGATGGTCAACAAGACCACCAGTTTCAAGAAACAGGGCAAGTCTAAGGGAAAATTCAAGAAGGGTGGCAAGAAAGCTGCCACGCCTCCTATGAAACCTAAGAACGGCCCTAAGCCTGATGCTGAGTGCTATTACTGCAAGGAGACGGGACACTGGAAGCGTAATTGCTCCAAGTATCTGGCTAATCTGAAGAGCGGCCTTGTCAAGAAGAAGAAAGAAGGTATATCTGATATACATGTTATAGATGTTTATCTCACTGGTTCTCGTTCTAGTACCTGGGTATTTGATACCGGTTCGGTTGCTCATATCTCAGAACTCGAAACAGAACTAAAGAATAAACGAAGACTACCGAAAGATGAAGTGACGATGCGCGTTGGAAATGGATCCAAAGTCGATGTGATCGCTGTCGGCACACTTCCTCTACATCTACCTTCGGGATTAGTTTTAAGCCTAAATAATTGTTATTTTGTACCCGCGTTGAGCATGAACATTATATCTGGATCTTGTTTAATGCAAGACGGTTATTCATTCAAGTCTGAGAATAATGGTTGTTCTATTTTTATGAATAATATCTTTTATGGTCGAGCACCACAAAAGAATGGCTTATTTCTGTTGGATCTCGATAGTAGTGATACGCATATACATAACATTGATGCTAAGCGAATTAAATTGAATGATAATTCTACTTATATGTGGCACTCGCTGCCTTGGTCATATTGGAGTGAAACGCATGAAGAAACTCCATACTGATGGATTACTTGAATCACTTGACCTGGAGTCACTTGATAGATGCGAAGCATGTCTAATGGGAAAAATGACAAAGACTCCATTTTCTGGTATGATGGAGCGAGCTACTGACTTATTGGAAATCATACATACCGATGTATGTGGACCAATGAGCGTAGCATCGCGCGGTGGTTATCGTTATGTTCTAACCTTCACAGATGATCTGAGTAGATATGGGTATATCTATTTCATGAAACATAAATCCGGAACTTTCGAGAAGTTTAAGGAATTTCAAAGTGAAGTAGAAAATCAACGTAACAAGAAGATCAAATTTCTACGATCAGATCGTGGAGGTGAATATCTGAGTTATGAGTTTGGCATGCATTTAAAGAAATGCGGAATACTTTCACAATTGACACCGCCGGGAACACCTCAACGAAACGGTGTGTCCGAACGTCGTAATCGAACTCTCTTAGATATGGTTCGTAGTATGATGTCTCTTACTGATTTGCCGTTATCATTTTGGAGTTATGCATTAGAGACAGCCGCATTCACTTTAAATAGAGCACCATCAAAATCCGTAGAAACGACACCGTATGAATTATGGTTTAATAAGAAACCTAAGCTGTCGTTCCTGAAAGTTTGGGGTTGCGAAGCCTATGTAAAGAAGTTACAACCGGACAAGCTAGAACCCAAAGCGGAGAAATGCGTCTTCATAGGATACCCTAAGGAAACTATAGGGTACACTTTCTATCACAGATCCGAAGGCAAAATCTTTGTTGCTAAGAACGGAACCTTTCTTGAGAAAGAATTTCTCACTAAAGAAGTGACTGGAAGAAAAGTAGAACTCGATGAGATTGATGAATCTATACTCGTTGATTAGAGTAGCGCAGTACCGGAAGTTGTACCTGTACCGCCTACACCAGCAACAGAGGAAGCTAATGATAATGATCATGAAACTTCGAACGAGGAAACTACTGAACCTCGCAGATCGACAAGGGAACGTGCCACTCCTGATTGGTATGATCCTTGTCTAAATGTCATGATTGTGGATAACAATGATGAGGACCCTGCGACGTATGAAGAAGCGATGATGAGCCCAGATTCCAACAAATGGCAAGAAGCCATGAAATCTGAAATGGGATCCATGTATGATAACAAAGTATGGACTTTGGTAGACTTACCTGATAGCCGAAAGGCTGTCGAAAATAAATGGATCTTCAAGAGAAAAACAGATGCTGATGGTAATATTACTGTCTATAAAGCTCGACTTGTCGCAAAGGGTTTCCAACAAATTCAAGGAGTTGACTACGATGAGACTTTCTCACCTGTAGCGAAGCTAAAATCTGTGAGGATTTTGTTAGCAATAGCTGCATTTTTCGATTATGAGATTTGGCAGATGGATGTCAAAACGGCGTTCCTTAATGGAGACATTGAGGAAGAGTTGTATATGGTACAACCCAAAGGTTTTGTCGATCCTAAAAATGCTGACAAAGTATGCAAACTTCAGCGTTCAATCTATGGACTGAAGCAAGCATCAAGAAGTTGGAACCGACGCTTTGATAAGGTGATCAAAGACTTCGGGTTTATACAGTGTCATGGAGAGGCCTGTATTTACAAGAAAGTGAGTGGGAGCTCTGTAGCATTCCTGATATTATATGTAGATGACATATTATTGATCGGGAATGATATAGAACTATTAAGCAGTGTTAAAGGTTATTTGAATAATAGTTTTTCAATGAAAGACCTTGGTGAAGCATCGTATATATTAGGCATCAAGATTTATAGAGATAGATCAAGACGCCTAATAGGGCTATCACAGAGTACATATCTGGACAAGATTCTAAAGAAGTTTAGAATGGACGAAAGTAAGAAAGGGTTCTTACCTATGTTACCAGGCAAGGTATTGAGTAAGACTCAAGGACCGGCTACGGCAGAAGAAAGAGAAAGGATGAGTAATATCCCCTATGCCTCGGCAGTAGGATCTATCATGTATGCCATGCTATGTACTAGACCGGATATAGCACATGCTGTTAGTTTGACTAGCAGATATATCAAAGTGATCCAGGAATGGAACACTGGACAGCGGTCAAGAATATCCTGAAGTACTTGAAAAGAACTAAGGATATGTTTCTTTGTTATGGAGGTGACCAAGAGCTCGTTGTAAACGGTTACACCGATGCAAGTTGGAACACTGATCCTGATGACTCTAAGTCACAATCTGGGTACGTGTTTATATTGAATGGTGCTGCAGTAAGCTGGGCAAGCTCGAAGCAGTGCACGGTGGCGAAGTCTTCAACAGAATCAGAGTACATAGCGGCTTCAGAGGCTTCATCAGAAGCGGTATGGATGAAGAGGTTCATTGTAGAGCTCGGTGTGGTTCCTAGTGCATTGGACCCATTAATCATTTACTGTGATAACATGGGTGCCATCGCCAATGCACAAGAGCCAAGGTCACACAAGAGGCTGAAGCATATCAAGCTGCGTTACCACTCGATTCGCGAGTACATCGAAGATGGAGAAGTAAAGATTTGCAAAGTACACACTGATCTGAATGTAGCAGATCCGTTGACTAAAGCTCTCCCTAGGGCAAAGCATGACCAACACCCGAATGCCATGGGTGTTAGGTATATTACAATGTAATCTAGATTATTGACTCTAGTGCAAGTGGGAGACTGAAGGAGATATGCCCTAGAGGCAATAATAAAGTGGTTATTATTTATATCTTTATGTTTATGATAAATGTTTATATATCATGCTAGAATTGTATTAACCGAAACATTAGTACATGTGTGATATGTAGACAAACAAGAAGTCCCTAGTATGCCTCTTAAACTAGCTTGTTGATTAATGGATGATTAGTTTCATAATCATGAACATTGGATGTTATTAATAACAAGGTTATGTCATTATATGAATGATGTAATGGACACACCCAATTAAGCGTAGCATAAGATCTCGTCATTAAGTTATTTGCTATAAGCTTTCGATACATAGTTACCTAGTCCTTAAGACCATGAGATCATGTAAATCACTTATACCGGAAAGGTACTTTGATTACACCAAACACCACTGCGTAAATGGGTGGCTATAAAGGTGGGATTAAGTATCCGGAAAGTATGAGTTGAGGCATATGGATCAACAGTGGGATTTGTCCATCCCGATGACGGATAGATATACTCTGGGCCCTCTCGGTGGAATGTCGTCTAATGTCTTGCAAGCATATGAATGAGTTCATAAGAGACCACATACCACGGTACGAGTAAAGAGTACTTGTCAGGAGACGAGGTTGAACAAGGTATAGAGTGATACCGAAGATCAAACCTCGGACAAGTAAAATATCGCGAGACAAAGGGAATTGGTATTATATGTGAATGGTTCATTCGATCACTAAAGTCATCGTTGAATATGTGGGAGCCATTATGGATCTCCAGATCCCGCTATTGGTTATTGGTCGGAGTGAGTACTCAACCATGTCCGCATAGTTCACGAACCGTAGGGTGACACACTTAAAGTTGGATGTTGAAATGGTAGTACTTGAATATGGAATGGAGTTTGAATATTTGTTCGGAGTCCCGGATGAGATCCCGGACATCACGAGGAGTTCCGGAATGGTCCGGAGAATAAGATTCATATATAGGATGTCATTTTATGTGAATTAAAATGTCGCGGAAGGTTCTATGAAAGGTTCTAGAAGGTTCTAGAAAAGTCCGGAAGAAACCACCAAGGAAGGTGGAGTCCACATGGGACTCCACCTCCATGGCCGGCCAACCCTAGTGGGGGAGGAGTCCCAAGTGGACTCCCCCTTAGGGGGCCGGCCACCCCCCCACATGGGAGGTGGAAACCCCACCTTTGGTGGGAGTCCTAGTTGGGCTAGGTTTCCCCCTCTTATGGAAGGTTTTTGGTTCGGGTCTTATTCGAAGACTTGAACACCAACACTTGGGGATCCACCTATATAATGAGGGGCCAAGGGAGGGGGCCGGCCACCCCAAGACCATAAGCTGGCCGCCCCCCTTGAAGTGGCCGGCCACCCCTCCCAAACCCTAGACGCCCCCCTCTCCTCCATATCTCCCGCGTAGCTTAGCGAAGCTCCGCCGGACTTCTTCACCGCCACCGACACCACGCCGTCGTGCTGTCGGATTCAAGAGGAGCTACTACTTCCGCTGCCCGCTGGAACGGGAGGTGGACATCGTCTTCATCAACAACCGAACGTGTGACCGAGTACGGAGGTGCTGCCCGTTCGTGGCGCCGGAACCGATCGTGATCAAGATCTTCTACGCGCTTTTGCAAGCGGCAAGTGATCGTCTACCACAGCAACAAGAGCCTCCTCTTGTAGGCTTTGGAATCTCTTCAAGGGTGAGACTCGATACCCCCTCGTTGCTACCGTCTTCTAGATTGCATCTTGGCTTGGATTGCGTGTTCGCGGTAGGAAATTTTTTGTTTTCTATGCAACGTTATCCTACAGTGGTATCAGAGCCGTGTCTATGCATAGATGGTTGCACGAGTAGAACACAATGGTTTGTGGGCGTTGATGCTCTTGTTATCTTTAGTTTGAGTACTTTGCATCTTTGTGGCATAGTGGGATGAAGCGGCTCGGACTAACTTTACATGACCGCGTTCATGAGACTTGTTCCTCGTTCGACATGCAACTTGTATTGCATAAGAGGCTTTGCGGGTGTCTGTCTCTCCTACTATAGTAAAGATTCAATTTACTCTTCTATTGAAAACATTAGTATCAACGTTGTGGTTCATGTTCGTAGGTAGATTAGATCTCTCTCGAAAACCCTAAACCACGTAAAATATGCAAACCAAATTAGAGACGTCTAACTTGTTTTTGCAGGGTTTGGTGATGTGATATGGCCATAATGTGATGATGAATATGTATGAGATGATCATTATTGTATTGTGGCAACCGGCAGGAACCTTATGGTTGTCTTTAAATTTCATGTTGAGTAGTATTTCAAAGTAGTTGTAATAGTTGCTACATGGAGGACAATCATGAAGACGGCGTCATTGACCTTGACGCTATGCCGACGATGATGGAGATCATGCCCGAAGATGATGGAGATCATGTCCGTGCTTTGGAGATGAAGATCAAATGCGCAAAGACAAAAGGGCCATATCATATCACATATGAACTGCATGTGATGTTAATCCTTTTATGCATCTTATTTTGCTTAGATCGCGACGGTAGCATTATAAGATGATCCCTCACTAAAATCTCAAGATAATAAAGTGTTCATCCTTAGTAGCACCGTTGCCAAGACTTGTCGTTTCGAAGCATCTCGTGATGATCGGGTGTGATAGAATCAACAAGTGCATACAACGGGTGCAAGACAGTTTTGCACATGCGGATACTAAGGTGGCCTTGACGAGCCTAGCATGTACAGACATGGTCTCGGAACACGTGATACCGAAAGGTAGAGCATGAATCATATGGTTGATATGATGAACACTTTGAATGTTCGCCATTGAAATCACACCTTTTCTCGTGATGATCGGGTTTAGGTGCGGTGGATTTGGTTCGTGTGATCACTAAGACAATGCGAGGGATATTGTTTTGAGTGGGAGTTCACTTAGATTTTTAATTATGTTGAATTAAAATTTGAACTCAATTTGTCATAAACTTAGTCTAAACTATTGCAAATATATGTTGTAGAGATGGCGTCCCCAATCAATTTTAATCAGTTCCTAGAGAAAGAGAAACTTAAGAGCAACGGTAGCAACTTCACCGACTGGTTCCGTCATGTGAGGATCTTCCTCTCTGGCGGAAATCTGCAATTTGTGCTTGATGCACCGCTAGGTGACCCTCCTGCAGAAGATGAAACCGATGAAGTAAAAGCTGTTTACGCGACTCGGAAAACTCGGTACTCTCAAGTTCAGTGTGCCATCTGTGCGATCTGGAATCCGATCTTCAAAAACGTTTTGAGCACCATGATCCTCATGAGTTGATGAATGAGCTGAAAGCTATATTCGAGACTCATGCGGCCGTGGAATGCTATGAAGCATCGAAACATTTCTTCAGCTGTATGATGGAAGAAGGCAGCTCCGTTAGTGAGCACATGCTCGCCATGACCGGGCATGCGAAGAAACTCAGTGACTTGGGAATAGTGATTCCTAATAGACTGGGGATTAATCGTGTCCTTCAATCACTGCCACCAAGTTACAAGAACTTTGTGATGAACTACAATATGCAGAACATGAACAAGGAGTTACCTGAACTCTTTGGCATGCTAAAAGCTGCTGAGATTGAGATCAAGAAAGAGCACCAAGTGTTGATGGTCAACAAGACCACCAGTTTCAAGAAACAGGGCAAGTCTAAGGGAAAATTCAAGAAGGGTGGCAAGAAAGCTGCCACGCCTCCTATGAAACCTAAGAACGGCCCTAAGCCTAATGCTGAGTGCTATTACTGCAAGGAGAAGGGACACTGGAAGCGTAATTGCTCCAAGTATCTGGCTAATCTGAAGAGCTGGAACGGGAGGTGGACGTCGTCTTCATCAACAACCGAACGTGTGACCGAGTACGGAGGTGCTGCCCGTTCGTGGCGCCGGAACCGATCGTGATCAAGATCTTCTACGCGCTTTTGCAAGCGGCAAGTGATCGTCTACCGCAGCAACAAGAGCCTCCTCTTGTAGGCTTTGGAATCTCTTCAAGGGTGAGACTCGATACCCCCTCGTTGCTACCGTCTTCTAGATTGCATCTTGGCTTGGATTGCGTGTTCGCGGTAGGAAAATTTTTGTTTTCTATGCAACGTTATCCTACACCGACTCGGTGGAGTATAACATAGCTCCTTTCGATGGAAGTGCCAAAATTCTTCGACGCCGCTCCTGGGACGCAGAGGCCACCGAAGAAGAGATAAAGGCGACAGAGGCGCTGATGTCTCGTATTCACGAGCTCCATAATACTCGCGGCAAGGAGTTATCTGGTATCCAAATTACAGCATACTTTCTTAGGATTAGGGTGCAGCCTCTTCAGGCTCGCAAGAACCCCCTCTGGAAATATAGTGGCGAGGAAGATGTCGACCGCCTATCCAAAGATCTTTCAGTGAAGGATTTGGAGAAGCTTGTCCGAAGAATCTCCTCATTGAGCAAGAAAGATGTCGTACCATCCACTTGTCGCGTGGAGCCATATAGCGGCACCAACGCTCTCCCCAAGGTAAATTTCTATCCTTCCGAGTTTTTATTATTTGTCGATTACTATTTTTGATGGCATCCTATGTAATCTTGTTGTCGCCATATCTTGCCTTTGTAGGAACACCAAGTCCTACCTTCTCTTCCTCCCCTTCCTGAAGGCGGTGAAGTCGAAGAACGGACTGTCGTCACCGACGAACCCCAGGGCACTTCTCGCCCTGAGAGCGAAGTTGTAGGTTCTCATAAATCTGCGGCTTCCTCTGAAAAAGAAGTCGAATCTGAGGCTTCGGAGTCCACGCATTCTATCCCCTTTGCTGTTTCTCCAAGGAACAAACGGAAGAGGGAGGATGCCGCAGACTCAGGCACCTCAAAGACCAACAAGTCCCCTCTTGAGGAAACTTTACCCGAGGAGGAGGACAAACCTTTCAATCCTTACGACGATGCCCTTGTTAGCTCGTAAGTCCCTATCAACTTTCCCTTTGTATCCAGTAATTTTGCCTATCTTTGTTCCTTATATTTTTTCTCTGATATGATAGTGGTGACGAGCAAGAAAATCCTCCTATTGACGTGACTGCTCGAACGAGCACGTCTCGTACTTTAGTTCTTTCCGAGACTCGTCCTGAAGTAGACGAAACCTCGCCTCCTCAACAGGATATCGGACATCCTAGTCCTGTTGTGAGCCCCCGTGCGTCGTTGATGACCCACAAGTATAGGGGGTGTATCGTAGTATCTTCGATAAGTAAGAATGTCGATCCCAACGAGGAGCAGAAGGTGTTGATAAGCAGTTTCGATGAAGGATTCACTGTAAATGCTCACAGACAAGTATTCAGGGGGGTTTGATGTAACAGTTGAATAAAGTACGAGTATGTAAAGTGCGAGAGTAACAATTGCAGCGAGTGGCCCAATCCTTTTTAGCACAAAGGACAAGCCGGTTTGTTTACTTATAATGACCAAACGTTCTCGAGGACACACGGGATTTTAGTCTAGTGCTTTCGCTACATACGGCTAAATAATCTTCATTGTTGTGATAAGTGTTGTGTGGGTGAACCTATGCTAATGTACCGCCCTTCCTAGGACTAATACATACTTGTGATTATACCCCTTGCAAGCATCCGCAACTACAAGAAAGTAATTAAGAAATAAATCTAACCACAGCCTTAAACTCTGAGATCCTGCGATCCCTCCTGCATCGATATACCAACGGGGGTTTAGGTTTCTGTCACTTCGGCAACCCCGCAATTGGCAAACGAATACAAGATGCATTCCCCTAGGCCCATAAATGGTGAAGTGTCATGTAGTCGACGTTCACATGACACCACTAGAAGAATAACACCACAACTTAAATATCACACCATTGAATATTACTCATCCATAGTTCACTACTAACATTTAGACTTCACCCATGTCCTCAAGAACTAAACGAACTACTCACGAGACATCATACGGAACATGATCAGAGGTGATATGATGATGAATAACAATCTGAACATAAACTTGGTTCAATGGTTTCACTCAATAGCATCAACAACAAGTAGAAATCGATACCGGGAGAGTTTCCCCTATCAAACAATCAAGATCAAACCCAAATTGCTATGGCGGTGACGGTGTCCAGCGGTGATGACGGCGGTGATGATGGTGGAGATGATGATGATGGTGATGGCGATGATGTCCAGCTCGATGACGGTGACGATGGCGTCGATTTCCCCCTCCCGGAGGGAATTTCCCCGGCGGATTCCTGCCCGCCGGAGAGCTCTTTTCTCTCTAGTGTTCTCCGCCCCGCAGAGGCGGCTGTAACTCTTCGCGAGGTACCCCCTGTGGCTTAGGTCTTCGGGACGAAGGGTTTGGCGAAGAAAAGGAGGCGAAAGGGGCCGTGGGCCCTCCACACCACATGGCGGCGCGGCCAGGGCCTGGGCCGCGCCGCCCTAGGGTGTGGGCCCACCCTGGCTCCTCCTGGCTCCTCCTTCTGGCTTCCTCCGTCATCTTGAAAAATAGGATTTTTGGTATAATTTCCTTCCAGAGTTGATCTTCCGAAATATTGCGTTCTGACGGTGCTTTTTCCAGCAGAATCCACAGCTCCGGTGTTCGATCCTCCAATAATGATGAATCATGCAAAATAGATGAAATAACATAAGTAATGTGTCCCAATATGAAATATATCAATGAATAACAGCAAATTATGATATAAAATAGTGATGCAAATTGGACGTATCAACTCCCCCCAAGCTTAGACTTCGCTTGTCCCCAAGCGAAACTGAGCTCGATAGACATGACCACATGTTTATGGAGTGAAGAGTCGATAAATAAAATACGGACAAGAAGCATCATATTCATTCACACAGGACATTATAGTAGACAACCTCTTATAACTCATATTGAAACAAGTATAGGGTAATCACAAGTAAAGGTGCATGAGAAATCATGATTGGTGATGGCAAACTTCGTTCTTGGTCAGAGAACAACTAACAGATTATATTTATCTTATTGAGCAGCGCCCTCATGTTAGAGTTTATAAGGCACAACTTGCATACTCAATCATAATGGTCTTCTCATGATCATTGATAACTTGCAAAGCTATATTCATTCAGATAAAACTTGTACTAAACAAGGAAGAATAAAAAACATGATGTAGCAAATCACAATATAATGGTTTGATCACAACTACTCAAATGCTTGCTTGAGATGGAGGGAAATAGGTTTCTTGACTCAACATAAAGTAAAAGACAGGCCCTTCGCAGAGGGAAGCAGGGATTAAATCATGTGCTAGAGCTTTTTCAGTTTTGCAATCATATAAAGAGAATAAAAGTAACATTTTGAGAAGTGTTTGTTGTTGTCAACGACTGGTAGCGGGTACTCTAACCCCCTTGCCAGACAACCTCCTAAGAGCGGCTCCCATATTATTTTCATTTTGTGTGGCACTCCTTCCAACCTTTCTTTCACAAACCATGGCTAACCGAATCCTCGGGTGCCTGCCAACAATCTCATACCATGAAGGAGTGCCTTTTTATTTTAGTTTTATTATGATGATGACACTCCCCCCAACCTTTGCTTACACAAGCCATGGCTAACCGAATCCTTCGGGTGCCGTCCATCAATCACATACCATGGAGGAGTGTCTATTTAATTTAATTAATTTGGGACTGGGAATCCCATTGCCAGCTCTTTTTGCAGAATTATTGGATAAGCGGATGAAACCACTAGTCCATTGGTGAAAGTTGCCCAACAAGATTGAAAGATAAAACACCACATACTTCCTCATGAGCTATGAAACATTAACACAAATAAGAGATACTAAGTTTTGAATTGTTTAAAGGTAGCACATGAAGTATTTACTTGGAATGGCAGAAAATACCATATAGTAGGTAGGTATGGTGGACACAAATGGCATAGGTTTGGGTTAAGGTTTGGATGCACGAGAAGTATTCCCTCTCGATCTGGTGTTTGGCTAGCAAGGTTAATTAGCAAGCATAAGAGTCGAGGGAAACAAACTAATATACATGTGATAGAAACAATCATGCATCTTCCTTGTAAGCACAAACAATTTTAACTTCAGAATAATAAGCTATGAGCTAACAAGAAAGACAATGAAACATCTACATGTATTTCTCTTTTCTATTTAAACCTTAAAGTGTTGTTGCTATTGACCAATGCTAAGTTTGCCAAAACCAAATAGATTTATTCAATGCTCCCAAAGTGATACCAATACTAACAACAAGGTGAATCATATAGTAAAGATTGCAAACTAAAATAAGATGTGCAATATGTAAATGATAAGACTTCTCATTAATATTCCATAACGATAACTCACACCAAGGGATACATAGACAACCAACTAAAGGAGAGATACTTCCAAACGCAACCCATCTTATATGATAACTTCCCTACTCATGATATGACACTACTTGACAATAAAAGTAAAAGGTAGTGATAATGTGATACCGCGGCACTCCCCCAAGCTTGGAACAAACCAAGGGGATGCCAATACCGATGATGAATTACTCCTGCGGCGATGGTGGTGATGAATTCCTGACAAGCTTCTCAATAAGCTCCTTCGTCTTCAGTTTCTCAGCTTGATAATTCTGCACTAAGATTCGAAGAGATTCATTGTTATCCGAAGTTGGCGATGACGACCTTGTAACGCGAATCGAGTGGTATTCAATCAATCTTCGGAGACGGCAGTTCTCCTCCTGGAGTATCTCCACTTCTCTTTTCAGAGCCCGATATTGATCACAAAACTCATCGGTAACCCGTAGAACTTCTTCCATCATGGGGAAAGAGTCGAGGCTGAGAGCGGGTGGTAGAGGTCCCTGCAAGTTATGAGAAAAAGAACGTCGAGTGTCAACAGATCCCACCAAGATTTGCTTGCTCCCTCCGGCTTGCTGATCTTGTCTTGATGGCACCTCCTTCTCTTCCTCCGAAAGCCCCTTGCCCTTGTTGTTGGAGGCCATGGTGCTTCTAAACCGAAAACAGATCCTGGCAGAAACAGCTCGAAACAAAACACGTCGAAAACACGATATACGGACCTCCAGGGGTCCGGGAGATTATATAGAAAATATTTTCGTGAAATAAGGAAAATACCAGATCGAACCAGAGTCGGAAAGGAGCGACGGGGCGGCCAAACCATAGGCCGGCGCGGGCCCAGGTCAGGCCGCGCCGCCCTATGGTGGCACCCCCTCGTGCGTCCTTTCCACTCCGTTTCGAACTCGTAATTTCTCATACTTTCCAAAAACAGCAAAAATATAGTTCGGAAGGTAAATTGCGTACTTTTCATTACCGATCTTGTTACCTATTCAAAGTCGAGTTACGGCGGATTTGTCAATTTGCCCTTTGATGAAATCTTCCGGTGTCTCCACTTGAATAATATCAACATCAACATTATAGGAATCACCTGAGATATAATGCTTGAGTCTTTGTCCATTCACCACTTGCGTAGCATTGCCTTGGAGAGAGCTAATTTTGATTGCTCCTGAACGATACACCTCCTCGACAACATATGGTCCTTCCCATTTCGAGAGTAATTTCCCTGCAAAGAATCTGAGACGAGACCGATACAATAGGACTTTATCCCCAATATTAAATTCTCTTTTGATAATCCTCCTATCATGCCATTTTTTAACTTTCTCTTTAAAGAGCTTAGCATTTTCATAAGCTTCACTTCTCCATTCATCTAGGGAACTCAATTGCAACAACCTCTTATCACCGGCAAGTTTAGGATCTTTATTTAATTCTCTAACAGCCCAATAAGCTTTGTGCTCTAGTTCTAAAGGTAAATGACAAGCTTTCCCATAAACCATTTTATAAGGTGACATTCCCATGGGATTTTTATAAGCAGTTCTATAAGCCCAAAGTGCATCCTTCAATTTACTAGCCCAATTCTTTCTAGTTTTATTAACGGTCTTTCCCAAAATAGATTTAATCTCTCTATTTGATAATTCTACTTGACCACTAGTTTGAGGATGATAAGCAGAAGCAATTCTATGATTAATACCATACCTAGCAAGAGTTTTTCTAAAACCTCCATGAATAAAATGAGAACCTCCATCAGTCATAATATATCTAGGTACTCCAAATCTAGGAAAAATAATATCTAAGAGCATTCTTAAAGAGGTCTCACCATCGGCACTTTTTGTAGGTATAGCCTCCACCCATTTAGTAACATAATCAACAGCAACAAGTATATGAGTGTTACCTTCTGAAGACGGAAAAGGTCCCATGAAGTCAAATCCCCAACAATCAAACGGTTCAATAACAAGAGTATAATTCATAGGCATTTCATTGCGTCTGGAGATATTACCAACCCTTTGGCATTCATCACAAGATAAAATAAACTTTCTCGCATCCTTGAAGAGAGTTGGCCAATAAAAACCTGATTGTAGAACCTTTTGCGCGGTTCTTTCTCCGGCGTGATGTCCTCCATAAGCACTACCATGACATTTACTCAATATCTCATGTTGTTCATATTCGGGAACACATCTTCGCATAATACCATCCACTCCTTCTTTATATAAGTGTGGGTCATCCCAGAAATAATGCCTCAAATCATAAAAGAATTTCCTCCTTTGCTGAACTGAAAAGGTTGGAGGCAAGTACTTGGAAACAATAAAGTTAGCATAATCAGCATACCAAGGACTGTCTCGCGAGCTCACCTTTATTACAGCCAATTGTTCATTTGGAAAACTATCATTAACGAGAACAGGATCATAAGCAATATTTTCCAATCTAGACAAATTATCGCAACAGGATTATCAGCACCTTTCCTATCTACAATATGTAAATCAAATTCTTGCAAAAGAAGTACCCATCTAATAAGCCTTGGCTTAGCATCTTTCTTTGTCATTAGGTATCTAATTGCAGCATGATCAGTATGAATAGTAACTTTTGAATCAACAATATAAGATCTAAATTTATCACAAGCAAAAACTACAGCTAATAATTCCTTTTCAGTTGTAGCATAATTTCTTTGAGCAGCATCAAGAGTTTTACTAGCATAATGAATAACATTCAGTTTTTTATCTACTCGCTGTCCAAGAACAAATAGCCCTACAAAGAAATCACTAGCATCACACATAATTTCAAAGGGTAAATTCCAATCAGGGGGTTCAACTATAGGAGCAGTTGTTAAGGCTTTCTTAAGAGTTTCAAAAGCTTCCTTACAATCATCATCAAAAACAAATGGTACATCTTTTTGAAGAAGATTAGTAAGAGGCTTTGAAATCTTGGAGAAATCTTTAATAAATCTCCTATAAAACCCAGCATGACCAAGAACACTACGAATACCTTTAACATCCCTCGGATAAGGCATCTTCTCGATTGCTTCAACTTTAGCTCTATCAACTTCAATACCTCTCTCAGAAATTTTATGTCCCAATACAATTCCTTCATTAACCATAAAGTGGCATTTCTCCCAATTAAGAACAAGGTTAGTTTCTTCACATCTCTCGCAAAACTTTATCAAGGTTTCGCAAGCAGCTATCAAAAGAATTCCCATAGACGGAAAAATCATCCATGAATACCTCTACAATACTTTCACAAAAACCATGAAAAATAGCAGACATGCATCTTTGAAAAGTAGCAGGAGCATTACATAAACCAAAAGGCATGCGTCTATAAGCATAAGTTCCATAGGGACAGGTAAAAGTGGTTTTCTCTTGATCTTTAGCTTAAACAGAAATTTGTGAAAACCCAGAATAACCATCAAGAAAGCAAAAATGAGTATTTTTAGATAATCTTTCTAGCATTTGATCAATAAAGGGTAAAGGGTAATGATCTTTTTTAGTAACTTTATTAACTTTTCGAAAATCAATGCACATTCTATACCCTACAACTACTCTTTGAGGAATGAGCTCATCATTATCATTAGGCACAACAGTCATACCTCCTTTCTTGGGAACACAGTGCACAGGACTAACCCATCTACTATCAGCAATAGGATATATAATACCAGCTTCAAGGAGTCGTAATACCTCATTCCTTACCACTTCCTTCATCTTCGGAATTAGACGACGCTGAGGTTCAACAACAGGCTTTGCATCATCTTCCATATTAATAGCATGTTGGCAAATAGAAGGAGAAATCCCTTTCAAATCATCAAGAGTGTAGCCAATAGCGCCTCGGTGCTTCTTCAATATTTCCAATAACCTTTCTTCCTCAATCTCTGAAAGCTTAGAACTAATAATAACAGGATATATTTTCTTATCATCAATATGAGCATATTTAAGATTATCAGGTAAAGGCTTTAAATCAAAAACAGGATCTTCCTTAGGTGGCGGTGTTGTACCCAAATCTTCCACCGGTAAATCATGCTTGAGAATAGGTTGGCGAAGAAAAATTTCCTCAAGCTCATCTCTTTCTTTCCTAAAAATTTCACTCTCGCTATCCTCCAAATGTTGCTGCAAAGGATTATTAGGAACAAGAACAATAGATGCACACTGCTCCATTTTAAAATCATTACTAGGCAAATCAGCTTTATAAGGAGTTTTAGTAAATTTAGAGAAGTTAAACTCATAAGATTCACCAGCAAATTTAGTCAAAATTTTCTCTTTCTTGCAATCTATAATAGCTCCACAAGTATTTAGAAAAGGTCTACCAAAGATAATAGGACAATAATCACTAGCAGCAGAACCAAGTACCAAAAAGTCAGCAGGATATTTAATCTTACCGCATAGGACTTCCACATCTCGAACAATACCAATTGGAGAAATAGTTTCTCTATTAGCCAGCTGAATAACCACATCAATATCTTCAAGTTCACAAGAATCAATTTCGTGCATAATCTCCGTGTAAAGCTCATACGGAATAGCACTAACACTTGCACCAATATCACATAATCCATAATAGCAATGATCACCAATTTTAACAGATAGCATAGGAACACTAGCTTGTTTGGGTTTATTAGGATGTGAAACAATATGAGAAGCATCTTCACAGAAAATAATATGACCATCCTCCACATTTTCAGTCACAAGATCTTTAACTATTGCAACAGCAGGTTCAACTTTTATTTGTTCTTCAGGTTCTATAGGTTTCTTTTCACTTTTATGAACCGCACTATTTATAACAGAGTACTCTTTCATTTTAGCAGGGAAAGGAGTTTTTTCAATATAAGCTTCAGGAATAACATGATCAGCAGTTTCAACTACAACACATTTATTAATAGACGAATCAATTTTATCTTTATACGGTTCATGATACTTATCAAAATTCTTCTTTGGCAATTCATAATGAGAGGCAAAAGCTTTAAAAAGATTTACAGCAACTTGAGAATCAAGACCATATGTAGCACTCATATTACGAAATTTATCAGTATCCATAAAAGCTTCAATGCATTTATAATCATAAATTATACCTGATTCTCGATCTTTGTCGTTCTCCCAACCTTCAGTATTTTCTTGGATCCGATCAAGAAGGTCCCTTTTAAACTCTTCTTTGTTGCGTGTAAATGATCCAGAACAAGAAGTATCCAGCAAGGTCTTGTCTTGAAAAGAAAGTCTTGCATAGAAATTATCAATAATAACATTACCAGGAAGCTCATGAATGGGGCATTTGAGCATTAAAGACTTCAATCTCCCCCAAGCTTGGGCAATACTCTCTCCATCA
The DNA here is from genome assembly GCF_019359855.2 of Lolium perenne. Classification (NCBI taxonomy): domain Eukaryota; kingdom Viridiplantae; phylum Streptophyta; class Magnoliopsida; order Poales; family Poaceae; genus Lolium; species Lolium perenne. Next base: position 187,828,249 of record NC_067245.2, read on the forward strand.
TGAGGCCAAAAATTATATATGCGATTCCGATCCTTGTGAATTTCACTTGGAGGATAGAACTTAGAATAAAACCGGGGCACAATATCATTCCATTCAAGAGAATCCCCATTATCCAGTAATTTATACCAATGCGCCGCCTTACCGGACAGCGACAAAGAGAATAGTTTCTTCCTCACTTCATCCACAGCAATACCTGCACATTTGAATAAGCCGCATAATTCATGCAAAAACAGTAAATGATCACCGGGGTGGACAGTTCCATCCCCTTCATAGCGGTTATCCATAACACGTTCAATAATTTTCATAGGTATTTTATATGGTATTACTTCCTCACCTGGCGCCTCATCCACTACCGTTGCAGTAGTAGTAGATTTTCCAAATAAAAATTGAAGAGAAGATCTCTCCATAATGACTTATAGCAGCAGGCAGAAATAAAATCAGCACAACAGTAAAGGTTTTCCTTACCAATTCCACTTACCAATAGCGCTTCACTCCCCGGCAACGGCGCCAGAAAATAGTCTTGATGACCCACAAGTATAGGGGGTGTATCGTAGTATCTTCGATAAGTAAGAATGTCGATCCCAACGAGGAGCAGAAGGTGTTGATAAGCAGTTTCGATGAAGGATTCACTGTAAATGCTCACAGACAAGTATTCAGGGGGGTTTGATGTAACAGTTGAATAAAGTACGAGTATGTAAAGTGCGAGAGTAACAATTGCAGCGAGTGGCCCAATCCTTTTTAGCACAAAGGACAAGCCGGTTTGTTTACTTATAATGACCAAACGTTCTCGAGGACACACGGGATTTTAGTCTAGTGCTTTCGCTACATACGGCTAAATAATCTTCATTGTTGTGATAAGTGTTGTGTGGGTGAACCTATGCTAATGTACCGCCCTTCCTAGGACTAATACATAATTGTGATTATACCCCTTGCAAGCATCCGCAACTACAAGAAAGTAATTAAGAAATAAATCTAACCACAGCCTTAAACTCTGAGATCCTGCGATCCCTCCTGCATCGATATACCAACGGGGGTTTAGGTTTCTGTCACTCCGGCAACCCCGCAATTGGCAAACGAATACAAGATGCATTCCCCTAGGCCCATAAATGGTGAAGTGTCATGTAGTCGACGTTCACATGACACCACTAGAAGAATAACACCACAACTTAAATATCACACCATTGAATATTACTCATCCATAGTTCACTACTAACATTTAGACTTCACCCATGTCCTCAAGAACTAAACGAACTACTCACGAGACATCATACGGAACATGATCAGAGGTGATATGATGATGAATAACAATCTGAACATAAACTTGGTTCAATGGTTTCACTCAATAGCATCAACAACAAGTAGAAATCGATACCGGGAGAGTTTCCCCTATCAAACAATCAAGATCAAACCCAAATTGCTATGGCGGTGACGGTGTCCAGCGGTGATGACGGCGGTGATGATGGTGGAGATGATGATGATGGTGATGGCGATGATGTCCAGCTCGATGACGGTGACGATGGCGTCGATTTCCCCCTCCCGGAGGGAATTTCCCCGGCGGATTCCTGCCCGCCGGAGAGCTCTTTTCTCTCTGGTGTTCTCCGCCCCGCAGAGGCGGCTGTAACTCTTCGCGAGGTACCCCCTGTGGCTTAGGTCTTCGGGACGAAGGGTTTGGCGAAGAAAAGGAGGCGAAAGGGGCCATGGGCCCTCCACACCACATGGCGGCGCGGCCAGGGCCTGGGCCGTGCCGCCCTAGGGTGTGGGCCCACCCTGGCTCCTCCTTCTGGCTTCCTCCGTCATCTTGAAAAATAGGATTTTTGGTATAATTTCCTTCCAGAGTTGATCTTCCGAAATATTGCGTTCTGACGGTGCTTTTTCCAGCAGAATCCTGGCTCCGGTGTTCGATCCTCCAATAATGATGAATCATGCAAAATAGATGAAATAACATAAGTAATGTGTCCCAATATGAAATATATCAATGAATAACAGCAAATTATGATATAAAATAGTGATGCAAATTGGACGTATCAGTCGTCACCAAAAAGAGCAAGAACTGATCAAGGAAAAGAGCCAAGTCTCTTGACCGTCAGTTTGGCGACCCCTCCTATGGATGATGTAAGTACCTTTCTTGCTGTCTTTTTGCTATCGAATGTTTCCCACTATTTTGTTGTCGCAATTCTTCGATCTTTCTTTTTTATTCTGTGTCATTTTTTAGCCTTCAATGAAGGAATTTGTGCGCCTTGGTGCCCAATTTATCGGGTACCGTGACCTTGCCAATGAGCTGAAAGGTATTCTTTACGTGCTGCAATTCATCAAGTAGATTTGCCCCTTCTATTTTGCTGTAACTTATTGGACCCTTTATTTTGCTAGAATCCCTTTCTAAGGCAAACAAACGTGATGATGATCTTGCCCGCGAGCTTGAAAAAAGTGAAAAAGCTCGCGAGAAGGCTGAATTAGATGCTGCTTCTGTCGAGGGTCTTCGAAAGAGACTCCATGACGCAGAAACTGCCTTGAGTGAAAACATGACTCAGCAGTCTACTCGCGAAGAAGAAGTTATCACACGCTTGGAGTCACAAAGCCGGCGTTTTGTTAGTAAGTGCTCCACTATTTTGATTTCTTCAGGCGTAATTTCCTTTGCACATTTGTTGACAAGCCAAGTTTTACTTCATCAGGAAGAATGCATCAAGATTATGATCTGGAAAATCCTGAAGGTGATCGCCTTCTCGACGCGCTCTCCCTCCTTGAAATTCATGGAGACGAAGCGCGCCAAGGCCTTGCTGACGCTAAATCAGGGCTGTCGCAGCTTTTTCCCTACTTCTTCACGAAGAAGGAAGAACCCGAGACGTTCATTGCACTAGCCCAACACTTCATCCCTAAAGAAGATCTTGGGCTAAGTCTTCGGCAAGAAGGCTTGAAGATTGGCGTTGTAGGCACCATTGCTTTGGTTGCCGAAAGCCAACAAGTTGTCGATTGGATGAAGGTTGGTGATATCGGGAAGATGGAGACAAAGAAGTGGCAATCTATGATTAAAGCTGCTAAACCAAACTCGAAGAAGATCCTCTCCTTCCTTGGGTGCAAACCAACTCCTTCCCCTAGCTCGACCAAGCCAGAGGTCAAGTAGACCGTCCTGCCTATCTTTTTTTCTTCTTTTTCTCTTTTGACGACTGTCGCCATAGATGTAATTTGCGACAGCGCACTGTTGGTTCACTAGGAAATTACTACCATTGTCCTTGACGATGCTGTTAGGGACTCCAAATCGAAAAATGATACTTTTCACGAACTTGACTGCTGATGCCGCATCTGGTGAATTTATCGGCTTTGCTTCTATCCACTTCGTGAACTTGTCGACAGCTACGAGCATATACTCGTATCCTCCTGGCGAAGCTTTGTGCAATTTTCCCACCATATCAAGGCCCCACTGAGCGAAAGGCCATGACAGCGGTATTGGCATTAACTCTGCTGCCGGAGAATGAGGTTTGGCGGCAAACCTTTGGCACGCGTCACAAGTGCGTACTATGTCCTTGGCATCCTCAATTGCTGTTAACCAATAGAACCCTGCCCTGAAAACCTTGGCTGCTATAGCTCGACTACTTGCGTGGTGTCCGCACACTCCTTCGTGTACATCCTTCAGAATTAACCTCCCTTGCTCAGGTGTGACACATCGTTGTAATACTCTCGAGATACTTCGTTTATACAGCTCTCCTTTGAGCACAGTAAAGGCTTTGGATCGCCTAATAACTCGCCTTGCGTCAACTGGATCATCGGGTAGTTCCTTTCTCGTAATATATGCTATATACGTCCGCATCCACGGAATCTGTATTATCATCACTACCTCGGGTTCATCCTCTTCTCCTCATGGTATTTCTTTAGCCCCCGAGGGTTTCTCTTCCTTCTCCTTCTTCTGTTGTTTCTTCGCCTTGGTTGATCTCTCAGATATCTCTTCCCAGAACACACCGGGTGGTATTGCGAGACATTGCGACCCAATGTTTGCAAGAACATCGGCTTCATCATTGCTTAGCCTGCTGATGTGATTTACCTCGCACCCGTCGAACAGCTTCTCGAGCTCGTTATACACCTCCTTGTATGCTATCATACTATCATTGACTGCGTCGCATTGATTCATGACTTGTTGAGCCACCAATTGCGAGTCGCCAAAGATTTTTAATCGAGTTGCGCCACAAGCTTTTGCCATCTTCATCCCATGTATACGAGCTTCATATTCTGCCTCGTTGTTAGACGCATTTGGAAACGTCATCCGTAAAACATACTTCAATTTGTCGCCTTGTGGTGATATCAGTATCACGCCTGCTCTAGCCCCCTCCAATCTCTTGGACCCGTCGAAGTTCATAGTCCAAGTTCTCGATAAATCCGGGGGTCCCGTATTTTGTAGCTCCATCCACTCTGTAATAAAATATGGTAATATTTGCGACTTTATTGCCTTTCTCTTTTCATATGTGATGTCCCGAGGGGAAAGCTCTATTCCCCAAAGGGAGACACGACCCGTGGCCTCTGGATTGTTTAATATATTGGAAAAAGGTGCCTCGTTAACCACGATTATCGGATGCGCTGAAAAATAGTGTCGTAGTTTTCTTGCTGTTGTAAACACCCCATATGCTAGCTTCTGGTACTGCGGGTACCTTTGTTTGGAAGGCGATAAAACTTCGCTGACGAAATATACCGGCCGTTGCACTCCATGGAGTTTTCCTTCTTCTCTTTCAACCACAAGCACTGTGCTAACCACCTGAGGTGTGGCTGCGATATATAACAGGAGAGGCTCCTTCTCCTTGGGCGCCACCAAGATTGGTGGTGTCGAGATTGTGCACTTGAGATCTTCGAAAGCTCTGTCCGCTTCTTCGTTCCATTGAAATTTCTCTCCTTGCTTGATCAACGCGTAGAACGGCAATGCCTTTTCTCCTAGCCTGGCGATGAATCTGCTCAAAGCTGCGACTCGCCCAGTCAACTGTTGTATTTCTTTCAACTTTGTTGGCTTCCTCATCATTACGATGGCTTGGATTTTTTTCTGGATTGGCCTCGATCCCTCTTGCTGATACTAGGAACCCGAGAAGTTCTCCCGCAGGAATACCAAAAGAGCACTTTATCGGGTTCAACTTAAGGCAGAACTTGTCAAGGTTGTCGAAAGTTTCCTTTAGATCCTCGATCAAAGTTGACCCCTTCTTTGTTGTTATGACGACATCGTCAATATATACTTGTACATTTTTACCGATCTGTGTTGCAAGACACTTCTGCATCATCCGCTGATATGTTGCTCCCGCGTTTTTCAGACCAAAAGGCATTGTTCTATAGCAGAACACACCATAAGGTGTTATAAAAGTTGTTTTGACCTCGTCGTCTTCTTTTAGTCTGATCTGGTTATAGCCAAAATATGCATCCAGGAAGGAAAGACGTTCGCATCCTGCCGTGGAGTCGATAATTTGATCGATCCTCGGGAGGGGAAAGTGATCCTTTGGACAATGTTTATTGAGACACGTGAAGTCGACGCATATGCGAAGGACTTTCGTGTTTTTCTTCGGGACCAGTACTGGGTTAGCTACCCATGTGGCCTCCGTATGCAGTTCTTTGATGAAGCCAGCTTCTCTGAGTCGATTGATTTCTGACAGCATAGTCTTGCGGTTTGGTTCCGAAAAACGCCGCAAAGGTTGTTTGATTGGTTTCGCCACTGGATCCAAATTAAGGTGGTGCTCGGCAAGTTCCCTGGGTACTCCTGGCATGTCAGCTGGACACCATGCGAAGATTTCCCACAGCTCACGGAGGAACTCGACGAGCGCGCTTTCCTATGCGAGATCCATGTTTGTTGCGATGGATGTCGTTTTCTTGGGATCTGTCGGATGAATCTGGACTTCCTTAGAATCCTTAGTAGTGTCGAAGGTTGGTTCCCTGAGTGGCCTCCCTGTATCTGGCAACACATCATAATCCATTGTTAACTTTGATGCCATGTATTCTGCCTGCATCCCGAAAGTCTCTGACAGTCGATGAATGTCTTTGTCGCATTTATCAGCTAGCGCGAAACTGTCTTTTACTGTAATTGGTCCCTTGGGTCCAGGGAGCCTCCATAGCAAGTACGTATAGTGTGGTACCGCCATAAACCTGGCATACGCTGGTCGCCCCAATAAAGCGTGATACTGTGACGGGAAATCCACGACTTCAAACTCCAATCTCTCTATCCTGTAATTCTCTCGGGTTCCAAACTGAACGTCGAGATTGATTTTTCCCAGCGGGTAATTTGGCTTATCCGGTGTGATTCCATGGAAACATGTATCAGTTGGCTTTAAGTTCGCCAGGGATATGTTCATCTTACTTAGTGTATCTGCATACATAAGGTTTAAACTGCTGCCTCCATCTATGAACACTCGAGAAACGTCGAATCCTGCGATCACCGCTGGTAAAATGAGTGTTGATTGCCCTGGTCGAGGAACTTGCTGCGGGTGGTCCGCTATGGTAAAACCGATGTCCTGTCCCGACCAATTTAGGTACTCTATTGTAGGTGGCGGCATCTTCTGTGCCATAAAAACTTGTCGCGATATCACTTTCTGAGCTCTATTGGATGGCCTAGCTTTCTGTTATCACCGGATTTTGGCCAAATCAGGAGATGGGCCGTAATTGAGATGGGCTTGGAGGATATACACGTGGAGCGTCTCTGAAGCGGCCTTGCACGAGAGTTTGGGCTAGATTGCCCGTGTATCTGTATATTATAGTAGATTGCATCTTAGTTTAGAATTAAGAGATAGAGTTTAGCTCGTACACGGTTAGGTGTATTCCAAAGATAGAAGTCTACGGACTATAAATATGTATCTAGGGTTATTGAGAAAGGAGGACGACCACGTTCACAACAAACACAATCTAGGCGCATCGCCACCCCTTGTTTCGAGGGTTTCTTCCGGGTAAGCATCATGCTGCCTAGATCGCATCTTGCGATCTAGGCAGTACATGTTTATTCGTTATCTGGTGTTACTCGTACTGAAGCCTTGTTGATGGCGAGTAACACCACTTATCGTAGATGTTTTGGGGCTTGCATCGTTGTTCTTCTGATATGCTTGCTTAGCTATGCTGCCCCTCGATGTCTAGCCGTCCTTACACCTATCTTAGGTATAAGGGCGTCTTGCTTCATCTTTATTTAGTAGATTTGATCTGTTATAGTTGCTCCTTGTTCTGCAAGGATTAGTTTGATATCCGTATGGTTAGGCCTTGCAAACGGGTTGAACGATCCGGTAGTGCGCTAGGTATGGCTTACCGATCCTAGAAGGGATGTTCCGGGAATCGACTCTATGTTGGTTTTTAGGCCTCTTTTAGGGTTAGTTTTCCACCATCTTTCGTATCTGCTAGGCTCAACTATGTGTAGGATGTTCCGGTTATACGGTGAAAACCCTAAAATGTCGTAGATCGATTTAGCTTAATATTAATGGAGCAGGATACCCATGTTATTGCAAGATCTAACATGAACCATGGGTCAATCAGCTCTTTGAGCCGATGAGCAGGGTAACCTGAGAGCCGATCGAGGCTCATTTAATGTTTACGTGTCTACCATGCAGGAAACTAATCGAAGCGTTCCAACACCTCCCTGACCAGGTATAGGTCAGGTGGCACACCCTTGTGACCGTCAGGACGTGTGCCAGAGCATTGCGGGCCGTCGACCGAGGGACCAGGGCCCACCAGCCGTCTTGGAAGCCTCCCGGCTCTTCGTGTTGCTCGTCGCTGCTCGCCGGTGGGTTTTGGCAGGCAACACATTCTGGCACGCCCGGTGGGACAATCTACGGCAACCACGTCAACATCTGCAGCTGAGATGTCAGACGAACCAGTCAAGTACGAAGATCTGCCTGAAGAGCACAAGAAGAAGTATGATGAGCTTAAGGCTCTCTTCGAAGCCGATCTCATCGGCTCTTTCAAAAAAACCCGTTCACATGGCATTAGGTTCAAAGGATTCACACCCGAAGGCGTGCTCGATGGAGTAGATCTGTCTCTGCCTTCGGAGGAGCGCACCAGAGCCCTGCGCTAGGAAACCAATTATATGGTGGCTCATTCTCTACATCGACATTCTGAGAGCCTGGTGAACGCTTTCGAGCGTGTTGCGCTTCGTGTGGTTCAGGAAATCATGAAGCATCAGTATTCTCCGTCAGGACCTGCCCTAGGGACTCACCAAGGAGAATTACCTTTCCACACCAGACCGCAACTGCCATTTACGCTTGCAGCTCAACAACAACAAGGTTCACCGGCATACGTCGTCTACAAGGTTGGAGGTGATCCTGGCGATTACCAATTCCTGTACGAGCCGCCCAAAGAGATCCCACATGGATACGTGTGTACATACGTGCCGGACTGCAACAACTGGGCGCACACGAACCAGATTACTGCAGGAGGGATTGCTGGAGCAGGAGGGAGTTCTGGAGCAGACGCGGAGAAACAGGCGTGGCTAGCTAAATATGCCACCGGAACGAGTCATGAAAGCTCAACCCCTGCAGCTCATACCGTGGATCAAATCAGTGCAATCCTGAGAGACCAGTTTGGTATCCTGCCAAAGAGGAGAACAATCGGCTATTCCAAGCCGTATCCCAACGAATACGACCTGATCCCGCTGCCACCCAAGTATTGGCTCCCTGACTTCACAAAGTTCAGTGGATCAGAAGGGTCTAGCTCAATTGAGCATGTGAGCCGATATTTGGCACAGTTGGGCATGGTTTCAGCATCAGACCCGCTACGTGTAAGGTTCTTTGCGCAATCTCTCACGGGTCCAGCTTTTGGGTGGTACACCTCGTTGCCACCGGATTCAGTCCGGACATGGAAGCAACTGGAAGAGCAGTTTCATGTACAATATCACTCAGAAGCTACCGAAGCTGGCATTGCCGATCTGACGCAGGTGCGGCAAAGGCGGGGAGAGACGGTGTCTGAGTACATTCAGCATTTCAGAACTGTCAAGAACCGATGTTATTTGGTTCGTTTAACTGAGAAAGAAGCAGTCGAGCTGGCCGTGGCAGGCCTCGCAGCGCCGCTCAAGGATCTGACTTTCCAAGTGGACTACAATTCACTGGCGCATTTGGTCCAGAAACTGACATTGTATGAGCAGCGCCACCCAGAACTATACCAAGACAAGTTCAAGCGCCCGATAGGCCTGGTCGAGGCAGAAGAAGCTGAAGAATCTGCAGAAGATCAGGAAGTCGCCGTTACTGAATGGGCTCGGGGGGCAGGACCTGTGTCCTGCAAATGGGTGAAACAACCAGGGCCTGCAAAAGGGTTTGACTTTGATATAAGCAAAACTGAGCAGATTTTTGATTTGCTGCTGAAGGAAAAACAGCTGAAGTTACCCGAAGGCCATAAAATCCCTACGGTGCAAGAGTTGAACGGGAGACCATACTGCAAATGGCATCACACGTTCACCCACGTCACCAACGACTGCAAAGTGTTGCGTGGACAGATTCAAATGGCAATAGAACAAGGCCGATTAATCTTCGGACAGTTTGCCATGAAAGTGGACATGCAACCGTTCCCTGGCGTCAACATGGTGAAGCTCAATCACTCCACGGGGTGCGAGCCAGGTTTCTCGTTCGAGGTTAACATGGCAGGGCCTGTAGAACGCCATGGCAAGGATAAAGAAGAAAGCAGTCACTCTCGTGGCAAGGATAAGAAGGAGGCCGATCCACGCGACCGGCCCCAATATGATAACAGACGGTACCTCACCGAGGAAGAAGTGAGAAGCGTGCGGTACCAACGACCACTCTCCGCGCATCTCCTTAACAAATATGAGCACCTGTACGACCGACGCCAGTGGTACGACGTAGATGACAACAGGTATCGTCGTCAGATGCAGATAACAGAAAACATCGTCGACATGACAGAGACGACGAAGGATATGAACGCCGCGCTAAAGGGAGATCAAGAGAGCAGGAAGACATGGACAGACACTGGGATTGTCCTTTCTTTAAGCACTGCTGGGACTCAGGAATGAGCCGATTGCCCACAATCGACAACTGCCCAGAATGTAGACAGCAGAGCAAGGGCACAAGTGAGGTTTCAGTGTTCAAGCGTCTAGGGCCTCTCCCACCTCAGAGCAGACGAGCTGAGTCATCTCGAGATGAAGACTTCGAGGAATCAGAAGATGAAGAAGAAGATAGATACCACCGGCCAAGGTGGTGCCCTGATGGACTCAGTCATTCCCAGAAGCGTAGGGTTCAGCGGCTACGTAACTTGGAGGAAGCCAAAGCGCAGTACCTGTACACGTTGAGGAAAGCACGGCCCGATCTGGCCGTGAAAATTCAGCAGACATTGGAGATGGAGGCGCGGCCACAGAAGAAAGAATGGCGCCCCAAGCATACAAAAGCCGATGCAAAGGCACCGGCTGATACAAACATGGTGTTCATACTCCCGTCAGAGTTTCATGCTCCGGGAACTGAAGAAGTGCCAGTGGCACAGTTTGACTGCGGTCCACGGCCAGTTATCTTTGAAAAACCGCGAGAGAAGAGCTACAGGCACTTGAAGGCCCTGTACCTAAAAGGTTATATCAATGGGCAGCCTGTCAACAAGATGTTGGTTGACACGGGAGCGGCAGTCAATATAATGCCATACTCCATGCTACGGCGTTTGGGACGCTCTAACGAAGATCTGATCAAGACCAACGTCACACTAAGCGATTTCAACGGCCAAGCATCAAAAGCACAAGGCGTTCTGAACGTAGATCTAACCTTAGGCCGGAAAACTATCCCTACGTCGTTCTTCATCGTCGACAGCAAGAGCACCTACGATGTCCTGCTAGGGAGGGATTGGATTCACGCCAACTGCTGCATTCCATCTACAATGCACCAATGCCTGATACAGTGGGATGGAGATGAAGTGGAGGTCGTGCATGCAGATGATTCGGTCGAGGTCTCCATAGCCGGCATGAATATTTGGGACTCGGAAGACCAAGAGCCGCTCTCTGGAATCAGTTTGGACGGCTGTGATCGCATCGAGGTTTCAAAAAACGGGGTGAGGCTGGTCTTATCCACCGGCCTGACGGAGTAGCAAGACTAAAGTCAGTAGACGTACGTGGCAAGGCAGATCCCTGCGATCGGCCCCAAAAAATAAAAAGCAATGACTTCACCTTAAACATGTCACGTAGTCGTCGTAGAACCCAAATAAGTTGTAAACCCTCATTGAGAAATGCAATGGAAAAGGAGGCCGATTCAGGCAATCGGCCCATATTATCCTCACCATATGTTTTGCCTGTGTTCAGCATCGATCTAGCAGGCGACAGAAAGCTAGGGTATGGGTTTACATCAGCTGATGAGCTAGAAGAGATTGACATTGGTCCTGAGGCAGGGAGTGGCGGCGCCGACCCGTCAGCGGCACAGTTAATTTTAACCTAACCGTCGCCTACCTCACGACGGAAGTTATTCGCGCGCAGTGACACACGGCGGCATCTTTGCCTTAATGGCGACGGAATGGCAGGCGAGACGTCTCGTCGGTGCTGCGCAGCCTCCACGCGTCGTCGGCGTTCGCACGCCACCGCCCATTCCCACGCGATCTTCCCGCCTCTTCTCGTCTGTTCCCGCGCTTTCTTCCCGATGCCGGCGTCTATAAAAGGTCTCCCGGCTCAATGGTAGCCACCACACCCCGCCGGCAACAAACACAGCCCTCGTCACTCCACCGCCGTCTCCTCCACCACCAGTGGCAATGGCGAACCGCCCCGGTGCTGGCCACTTCCCTCCACCGCCGTCTCCTCCACTTCCAGTCCCGGAATCGCAGGTCGACACCGACCCTGCGGCCCGGGAAGAGCGGCGACGGCGAGGGATGCAGAACTGGCGTGCACACCGTCATCAGCGGCGGGAGGCACTCGACCAGCAGCGTGAGGCAGCGCAGGCGGCGGATCTAGCGGCGTTCTGCGCCCATGGCCCCGCTGCTGACGAGGCCGCGGCGGCAGCAACGTGGCAGGAGCAGCAGTGTGACACCGTTGCGGCGTTCGACGCCTCAACGGGAGAAGAGGCGCGACGGCGCCGGTACCGGGAGGAGATGGAGCAGCGGTGGGCTGATGAGCGCCGGCGCCAGGCGATGAGCGGGAGGCGCTGTACTGTGAACGGCGGGAGGCGATAGAGCGCCGGCGGAGGGAGTCGATCGAGCGCCAGCAACAGCTGACGGCGGAGGAGCGTCAGCAGCGGGAGGTAGCGCTGACGGCGCTATGGGGGAGGCGGGCGGACCAGTTGGCGGCGGAGGCCGACGCGTTGGCGGCGGCGATGATGGAGGCGCCAGCAGATGTGGAGGAGGAGGAGCCAATGGAGGAGGAGGAGGCCGAGGCGGAGGAGATCGAGATGGAGGACAACGATGACGACGAGTTCGAGTGGTCCGACGACGACGGGCCGCACCCGGACGAGACGGCCGATCAGCAACGCGCGGTCGTCGAGTCCTTCGAGTCGGAGAAGAAGCTCCAGGACGACGCCCGTGCCCGCGAAGAGGCGCAGATTTGTCGCGCCGTCGAGCTCTCCCTCCAGGCGGCGCAGCAGGGGACGGCGGAGGACGCGCGGCGGGAGCGGAACCGTCTGGCCACCGCCGAACGCAAGGAGAGGAGGCGCGCGCAGGAGGAGCTGCGGCGTAGGGGAGGCGACGACGGGGCGGGGCCGTCGAACGCACCGCCGGGCGGTGAGTAGTCTAGGTTTAGATGAAATCTAGCCGTTTTCATTCAAACATTGTAATATATAATCAAAATTGAATGAAAACCTTTATTTTCGTGCACCAATATTCATTTGGGGGAGGCGTTTGGGGGACGCGGCTGGGGAGCGACGTCCCCCAAACGCGGCACGAACAAAACACGTCCCCCAAACGCTTAATCCGGCGCGGTTTGGGAAACGCTTTGGGAGACGCGGCTGGAGATGCTCTTAGATCAACAAAGCAAGAGTCCACCACGCCGAGACACTCTTGGTAATTGCCGTTGTTCAACAGGAACAATCTAACTTGGCGACAGCGGATCACATCAACGAAGGAAACCGCCCTGGTGGCAACCTATAGCTAGCGTGTTGTGGATCACGACGTGAAGACTGGCGTAACAATCTCCTTAGACCTGTTGTGTCCAACTACATGAGACGTGAATCACGACGTGAATCACGATGTGAAGCTGGAACGGCTAGAGAGAGAGAGCAGGAGAGCGTTCTGATCTACACGAGACATTGCACGGAAACCGCTTGGAGCGTGGCATCCAATCGCGACTTTCCAGATACTCCCAATAGTTGTCGGGTTGTGAAGTAAGCATACCTAGGAACAAAGTGTTTCATCCCTACAATCCTAGAAGAACGATTCCCGGACAAGTTCAAACATCCCCAGGACACTGAAAAATACGATGGCAGGGAAACCCTATTTCCCTTTTTTGATAAAGGGAATATATTAATATCAAAAGATATCAATTACACCTAGCCTCTGCAACAATGTAATGTTCTAATAACATTACGGATGCACACAGCTAAAAAAAAGAAAAAGAAAACTAAGAAATAAAAGTCCCGCTACAGTATCCCAGTCATAGCAACAGTAATACATCCACCACCAAGAAAACACCTGAAATTCATACTCTTCAAAAGCAACGCCTCCAAGAAGGGAATAGTGCACCAGCGCTATCGTCGCCCGATCAAAGATCTTAGGTTTTCACCCTAAAAATGGTCTCCGCTCTAAAAAAAATGCCTTCAACAACGACATTGTCAGGCACAACTAGTTAAGGCCAGACCTTGGCCAAACTTCACAAGTGTTGCCGCCCTCACTTTCATACCACTGTTGCAAAACCCGGAACACCAAGCAAGCCCCTCAACAGCGCAAAAACTTGAACCTTCATTAGCTAGTCCTCCAAATCCGACATTCATGATATTCTCTTCTTCTGACTTCACCATGGATCAGTTGTCACTTGGTGTCAATACAGAAAAGAGCTCCGCGCAGCACCCTCCAAAACTAAACGGTCGGAATAAAAGCATGGACGCGCACAACCGAATACCACCGATCCAGCAAACTCCAGGCGATAGAAGCATTGTTCCGAAACCCCATTTCCTAGTGGAAAAACTAACAGATCGCCATGTCTATTCAAGACGTGAGCTTGGCAATCCTAACTCGCTACATGCCATTGATGATGAAGAACTCTGCGTGCACGTGGATCTTCGGTTCGCCCGCCAAGAGCGTTCGCTCGTAGAGACACATGAAGTTGTAGAATTGCGGAATATTAACTGTATTGATTGTGTCCTCAATGGGCTGTTTATATAGGGTACAAAACTTGGACTCTAAGAAGTCTAATAGAGATAGACTTCAACTACAATTTAGACTACCAAAACTATAACCGAAGATATACTCTAACATCCCCGCAGTATCAACGTAGGGTTCAACAATGTTGAGACTGAATCGGATATCTGTAAATGGTTGAGTAGCAAGCCCCTTGGTGAAAATATCTGCAAACTGAGCCGTCGACGGAACATGAAGAACACGAACTTTCCCCAAGTTGACCTTCTCGCGAACAAACTGGATATCAATCTCGATATGCTTTGTGCGCTGATGTTGGACAGGATTCCCAGACATATAAATAGCCGAGATGTTGTCACAATAAACAACTGCTCAATGGGACGGCGAAGTTCTGACAATAACTGACGAAGCTAAACCGTCTCAGCAACAGCATGTGCCACATCACGATATTCAGCCTCAACAGACGAGTGGGAGACTATAACCTGTCTTTTAGAGGACCAAGAAATCAAGTTGTTACCAAGGAAAACACAAAATCCGGATATGAACCTATGAGTATCTGGACAACCAGCCCAGTCTGCATCAGAGTACGTTGTCAAAAAGGTGGGGGGTGATTGATGTGAAGACCATGGTCAAGAGTGCCTTTAAGATAACGAAGAATGCGTTTAACATGATTATAATGTGGAATACGCCGATCATGCATGTAGAGACAGGCTTGTTGGACAACAAAGGAAATTTCAGGACGAGTAAGAGTGAGGTATTGAAGTGCACCAGTAAAACTACGATAGAGAGTAGCATCAGAAAAAGGTTCACCATGAGCACAAATTTTAAAGGAAGTATCAACAGGAGTGTGAGAAGGCTGGCAATCCAGCATACCAGCACGAGAAAGAAGATCAAGAATATATCATCCTTGGGAAAGAAAAAGTCTAGAAGAGTCATGAAGAACTGCAATACCCAAAAAATGATGAAGAAGACCAAGATCAGTCATAGAAAACCCAGAACGAAGAAGTGTGACAATATGATCTAAGAAAGGTTGAGAGGAAGCAGTGAACAATATCATCAACATAAATAAGCAAATAAAAAATATCATTATTATAGTTGTAAATAAAAAGAGAAAAATTAAACACTAGCGTGCAAACAAAAAATAGACTGCAACTCTGGCTGCGAGGTTGTAGCGGACAAGACGACGAAGTAGTTGTGGAAGTAGATTTCAGAAGTAGATTTCGAGAATTAAACCTGGATTCCGCGCGAATTGTCTCGGTGTTGAAGAAGATCCCCGTTGAAGTCGACGATGACCATGAGAATTGGCCTAGTTGAAGTAGATAGTCGGCGATGATGACCATATAGCGATGTAGGTGCGGCCTTCTGTTGACGGCGAGCTGCACCCTCGTACGTGCGGATGCGAGATTGGTTGATTAGCCCGACCACCGCGTACAAGGACCCCGTGCCGCAGATCGGAGTCTGAGTGCTCGATGTAGATCAGCAGGGTGGCGATGTGGCAGAGTAGACGTAGAGCATGACTCAAAATGGATTGTTGATGTAGACGTTCATCCGCTCGTGGAGATGATGATTGTAGAGTCACCAACCAGCGTTGATTTGCTTGAGCTAGCTAGTTTATTGCACCGGAAAGAAAGCAGATTAGACGTGGGTGGCTAAGAAACTAGACAGATCAAATTGGGAAAAAATGAAAAAAGAAAACGAAAATTTCTAGAACTATGAAATAGATTGGAAGTAAAACTAGCTACGAGATCGATGTGTGAAAATTGAATATGATCAGGTAGACTTTGGGCTACTCGGATACAACCGAGGGCCTCATACTCGTGTATATATATTAGGCACAATGCCGTGTAAGGCAATACATGAATATGACTAGGACTCTCCTAATCTAATACGTGTCACATACGACCACGTTTACATATTTCCTAACACCCTCCCTTAATCACAACTTAGTCAAGTTGAGATTATGCTTGAAGTCTTCAAATGCTCGAGAGGGAAGTGGCTTCGTAAAACCGTCAGCTACTTGATCTTTAGAAGAAATAAAACGTATATTCAATTGCCTCCTTAACACTCGTTCTCGAACAAAGTGAAAATCAATTTCGATGTGTTTTGCTCTAGCATGAAACACAGGATTGGCTGACAAATATGTTGCACCCAAATTATCACACCAAAGACAGGGTCTCTGTGTCAACTTAACCCCAAGTTCAGCGAGTAAAGACTGAACCCAAATCATCTCAGCTGTTGCATTTGCTACAGATTTATACTCCGCTTCTGTACTTGACCGAGAGACAGTAGCTTGCTTCTTAGCACTCCAGGAGATCAAATTCGGTCCAAAGAACACAGCAAATCCCCCAGTGGATCGGCGATCATCAATACACCCTGCCCAGTCTGCATCGGAGAAAGCACTAACCATGGAAGAAGGGGACTTCGCAATTGTGAGTCCAACTGTGATGGTGTGCTTAACATACCTAAGGATGCGCTTAGCAGCAGTCAAGTGAGCAGTAGTAGGTGCATGGAGATACTGACAAACTTTGTTGACTGCATAAGAAATATCTGGCCGAGTGAGAGTAAGATACTGTAGGGCACCAACCATACTTCTGTAGTTAGTGCTATCATCTGGACCCAGTAAGTCGCCTTGACGGGCAGTTATCTTCTCTGACGAGGAGAGCGGCGTTACAACACCTGAACAATCTGCCATGCCAACACGGTGCAATATATCATTAGCATATTTTGTTTGATGGAGAACAATGCCAGTAGAAACTTTCTGAACTTCAATGCCCAAAAAATAATTCAAGTCACCAAGATCTTTGAGAGCAAAGTCCTTGCTTAAATCCCTTAGTAGCACATCAGTAGCATCCTGAGAAGAGCTGGCAACAATGATATCATCCACATAGATGAGCATGAATATGGTGACACTACGCTTTCGATAGATGAACAAAGACGTGTCAGACTTAGAGGCAACAAAACCAAGAGCGACCAATTTTGAGCTTAACCGTGAATACCAAGCTCGAGGGGCCTGTTTCAGACCATATAGAGCTTTGTCCAATTTGCAGACATAATGTGGTCTCTGTTTGTCTTCATACCCAGGAGGTTGTCTCATATATACTTCCTCTTCCAGAACGCCATGAAGAAACGCGTTCTTAACATCCAATTGTCGCAAACTCCATCCTCTAGAAACAGCAAGTGCCAGAACAAGACGAACAGTTGCAATTTTGACAACTGGACTGAAAGTCTCCTCATAATCAATACCATACCGTTGCTTAAACCCTTTGGCCACTAGACGAGCCTTGTATCTATCAATAGTGCCATCTGCTTTGCGCTTGATCTTGTATATCCAGCGACAGTCAACAATATTTGTACCTTGACGCTGGGGTACTAGCCTCCAAGTTTTATTCTGCATAAGAGCATTGAACTCTTCATTCATGGCCTGTTGCCAATCCGAGTCATCAAGCGCAGACGGTAAGCTGGTTGGAACTTCAGAAGTAGCAGAAAGGAGCCAGCGGACAGTGCCATCTTTGTACTCCTTTGGTTTGACAATGCCTCTAGATGCGCGTGTAGAGGGACGCGCTGGTGGGGGCACAGGCTGAGCTGCAGCCGTAGGCGGTGCAGAGGATCCAGCAACCTGACTGGCGGTGTAGGCGGATGAGAGTGGGGATCCGCTGTGGCGTGCGGGCGAAGGCGAGGCCGAGGACGGTGAGGAATCAGCCGCAGAGGATCCGGACGACGTCGACTCGGCAGGGGATCTGGCGGGGGAGTGCGCCCCTGGCGCGCTGGACGAGGCAGGGACAGATCGCCTGCTGTCAGCTGTTGGCGCCGATCCCGAAGGCGATTGCTGCAGAGAATCAGCCTCGGATCTTGTGCTGTTGTCATTTTCTGCCGAAAAATCAAAGGAGCCGTATGAGCGACTGGATGCAGCGTTTTGGCTGAAATTTTCGCCCGCTGCATTGTTTTGCTGTGCTGCATCATTAGCAACCTGAGGAACAACACTAGCAGATTGGTCAGTAGCATGAGTATTAGAAACACATAAGTCATCAATTCCGTGTCCCTCCTCAAAATTACGAAGAGAAGGATCAAGAAGAAGAATTTGTTTTCGAAGCAAGGCACCGGCATTAGGATGCAAGGACTTGAAAGGAAAGACCTGTTCATCAAAGACGACATCACGAGAGACATAGACTCGTCCGGTAGTAACTTCAAGACATTTGACACCTTTGTGACGTGGGCTGTAGCCTAAAAAGACGCACTGTGTGGATCGGAATGCGAGTTTACGTTTGTTATATGGACGAAGATTGGGCCAACAGGCACAGCCAAACACGCGAAGAGATGTGTAGTTGGGACGGCTACCAAGAAGTCGATGAACAGGAGTATCATTGTTTATGACTGGGCTGGGAAGCATGTTAATAAGGTAGGTGGCAGTGAGGAACGCTTCATCCCAAAATTTTAGTGGCATACCAGCATGAGCAAGAAGAGCAAGACCTACTTCAACAATATGGCGATGTTTTCTTTCAGCAGAGCCATTCTGCTGATGTGCATGGGGACAGGACATATGGTGAGAGATACCCTGTTTTTGGAAGTGTGATTGAAGAGCGACATACTCGCCCCCTCCATCGGATTGGACAGCTAGAATTCTTTTATCAAATTTGCGTTCAACGAGGGTTTGAAAAGAGACAAAGGCAGCAGCAACATCAGATTTATGTTTAAGCAAGTAGATCCATGTAAATTTGCTATAGTCATCAATAAAGCTTACATAGTAATCATGACGACCAACAGAAGTAGGTGCAGGACCCCATACATCAGAGAAAATCAATTGCATAGGTGCTGTAGACACACTAGTTGATATAGGATAAGGTAATTGGTGACTTTTGGCCCTTTGACAGGAATCACAAACTGACAAGCTACTACTATCTAAAACACATGGAAGTTTATTCTTGCTCAAAATTTGCCTAACAATAACTAAAGATGGATGACCTAAACGACTGTGCCACTGTGACTGGGACGGCTTGGCAGCAACAAAGGCTTGCTTGGAAGAGTTTGACGACACCAGAGAAGATATCAAGGGGTAGAGGCCGCCAACACATCTCCCTCTATGGATGATTCTCCGGGTGACCTGATCCTTGATCAAAAAGAAAAAGGGGTGAAATTCTATGAAGACCCTATTGTCATAAGTGAAACGATGTAGAGACAGAAGGTTTTTGGAGGCATTGGGAACATGTAGAACATTGCGAAGATGAAAATTTTGAGCAGGGTTACGAATGATTGAATGACCTATATGTGCAATACTCATACCTTGTTCGTTTGCAGTGTTGACCTTGTCGTAGCCCTGATATGTGTCCCGGAGAGCGAGATTGTTCAGCTCTCCAGTAATATGATGTGTGGCACCCGAGTCTTGGTACCAATTTGTATCCACACTGTAAGCAGCATGGACCTCCTTCTCGCCATAGTCATCTTCATGTGAGTAACGGGACCAGCAATCTTTTGCGTAGTGGCCCTCTTTGCCGCATATTTGGCATGTGACATCGACCCAGGGGGTTGTGCAACGACGGCCACGGCCACGCCCACGCCCCCCTCCAGGGGGTCCACGCCCACCACCCCGTCCTTGATTGAAGGGGCGGTTGTCTCGACGATCATCCCGACGATCATCTCTGCGGTCGCCACGGTCGCCTCGTGATCGGCCATTGTAGTTGTTGGTGTAGTTGTTGTCGGAACGAGGGCGCCCTTGGCGAGTAGCGGCATTGGCAGACGACTCAAACTCAGGAGGAGAAGGACCAGCAAGGAGTAGTTGGCGCTGATCATAAGCGTGCAGATGGGAATAAAGCTTGCTCAAGGTGATGGGCGTGGTGGCCACGCCTAACGCAGCAACCAGGGAATTATAGTCCTTGCCAAGCCCGGCCAATATGTAAGACACAAGCTGTCGATCCAAAAGAGGATGACCAGCGGCCACGAGCTCGTCAGCAAAACTTTGCATCTTGGCAAGATATTCAGAGGTTGACATCTGCAGCTTCTTTGTGTTGGCGAGAGCAACTAGGAGATTATCGATCTTGGCCTCGCTTTGAGCAGAGAACATCTCCTCGAGGGCCGTCCAGACACCGGTAGAGGTCTCAAGGCGGTGAACATGCGGGAGAACTTCCTTCGGATGAAGAGACTGGAGCAAATAGGAGAGGACGATCTGGTCCCTCGAGATCCATGACGCATAGTCAGGGTTGATCTTCATCTTGGCTGGAACATTGCGGTCTTTGTCAGCCGGGATATCGATGACTTCAGGTGGCGGCGCAGGATCTGTCCCGGTGAGAAGACCGAGCTGCATCGCACCACGGATAGCAGGGAGAACCTGCGAGCGCCATGTGGGATAATTGTCCGGCGTGAGCAGCTCACGCGGAGGGAGGCCAAGATTTAGTGGCGGCGTCGTGGATGAAGACGCCATGACGGCAAGTTACGGCGGCGGCGATCGGACGGAGAAGCGATCTAGGGTTTTCGGCGGAAGAGCCGGCCTGATACCATGTGAAAACTGAATATGATCAGGTAGACTTTGGGCTACTCGGATACAACCGAGGGCCTCATACTCGTGTATATATATTAGGCACAATGCCGTGTAAGGCAATACATGAATATGACTAGGACTCTCCTAATCTAATACGTGTCACATACGACCACGTTTACATATTTCCTAACACGATGCCCCCGGCGGAGATCATGGAGATCGATCTCCGCGGGGACGGTGGAAGCGGTGAGTGGTTAAACCCTATGTTGCAGAAAGAACCACTATGATACCATGTAGAATTGCGGAATATCAACTGTATTGATTGTGACCTCAATGGGTTGTTTATATAGGGTAAAAAACTTGGACTCCTAGAAGCCTAATGGAGATAGACTTGGACTACAATTTAAACTACCAAACTATAACCCAAGATATACTCTAACAGAAGTGCGTCTTCATCAATAACATCTCGGTTACTTACAAGTGTCCTGGGACTTCTGCAGACTTCGAGCGTTGCATCCAAAGGCATAACAAAACAACTCGCAAGTATCTCGCTAGGTCGTCTAAGTTGTACAATAGTTCAACTGTCCTAAGCGAGGGATCCGATGTCTATCGGCTTCAAGAGGAATTTTCTATGTGAGAGCCTTAAAGTTAAGCTTGAACGAAACAATCCTAAGACAATTGTCGCAAGGTACACAAAGTATGATAAGACTCGTGGCAATCATATGATAAGCAATGTGTCAAGGGAGAAAACGGGACCAATCAGATGACAATTACACGAGCCTGAACAAGGCATGCTCCAAGGATCCGTTCGCACTACCTCGCGCGACAAGGTAATCGATTCTACATATGGTTGCAAGTTACTTTGGTTTCTTGATGCATACTCAGGTTATCACCAGATCAAGATGATGGCCGAGGATCAATAGAAGACCTCCTTCATCACCCGCTACGATGCTTTCTACTATGTGACGATGCCTTTGGGCATCAAGAACGCCAGAGCCATGTACCATAGGTGTATGCACATTGTCTACACTAGGAGATTGGTCGCAACATCCACACATACGTTGACGACATCACTGTCAAGTCGTAGAAGACAGATGATCTCATCGGCGACTTGAAATAAATGTTTGCCAATCTATATCGGTACAACAAGAAGTTGAACCCTACAAAGTGCGTCTTTAGTGTACCCGTGGGAAAGCTACTTGGTCTTCATCGTCTCCGAGCAAGGCATTGAGTTCAATACGGAGAAAATCGAAGCTATCCTCACCATGGAGAGGCCACGTTGTATCAGAGACGTCGAGCGACTCGCTGGCTGCATCGCTGTAGTAAGACGCTTTGTATAGCGCCTTGGAGAAAAAGTGCTGCCCTTATATCGGCTCTTGAAGAAAGCCGACATGTTCATCTGGAATGAGGAAGCTGACGCGGCCTTCGATACCTTGTAGAAGAAACTCTCCACGATTCCATTTATGGAGGATCCGCTCCTAAATGAGCCAGTGATGCTCTACCTCATGGCGACTAAACGGGTGATCAGTATTTTCATCGCGCTAGAGCGCAACGAAGAAAATATGGCACATCATGTACGTCAGCAAAGTTATGAAGGAGTCGAAACAACACTATCTTGGCGGCCAAAAGCTAGTTTAGAGGGTGTTCATGGCTTCACGCAAACCAAAACACTACTTACTTACTGGAGCATGTCATATCAGTGGTGAGCTCAGCTCCCTGGCCGACATAATCCGGAACAGAGAGGTGACTGGGTGTGTAGCCAAGTAGGACATCAAAATTGCGATATAAGAAGTTCACTACGAGCCGCGGAGGGTGACCAAGTCGCAAGCTCTAGGTGATTCCATGGTTGACTCGACTGAGTCCCAGGAGTCGTCACAAGATCCAATGTTCTTCGACGGATGCAAGTTATTGAACGGCTCAGGGGCTGGGGTTGTCCTCAAGTCGCCAAGCGGAGAGCGGCTGATATAAGTGTCGCAAATACACTTTGTGGCCACCAACAACATGGATGAGTACAAAGCCCTCCTTCGTGGTCTTCCATGGCCAAGGCAATGGGAATCAATCGCATCGAGTGCCAGAGCAACTCTGAACTGGTGGTCCAGAAGTGCACCGTCACCCGGGATACTTTGGATCCCAATATGAAGGCTTGACGCCAAGTTGTTGACAAGATCGACGGATATTTAGGGTTTGGAGTTTAAGCACGTGGATAGACGACTCAACGCGGTAGCAGACGCACTATCACGAGTCGGCTCTTCGAGAGGTAAAATACCAAAAAGGAGTGTTCCTTGAGAATCTGCATCATCCGTCCGTCAAAGCGAAGTCACAATCGACACAGCTAGCGCAGCTCTCACCGAGTCAGCACTAGTTGTTCGCAATCACTGTCCCGGTATGGACCAAGTCGTACCTGTACTACTTGCAGCAGCAGGATTTATCTGAAGATGAGGTCGTTACACGGCAAGTCGTGTACCGCACTAAAGCTTACACTATCATCGATAACCTTCGTTACAAACGCAACGCATTAAGGGTATTTCTACGTTATTTAGCATCAGAGGAAGGATCAAAGATCTACATGAGGTATTTGGTATTTAGCACCAGAGGAAGGATCAAAGATCGTACCGAAAGTTTACTCGAGCGAGTGTTGTCACCAAGGGTCTTCGCGCTAGTTAGTCACAAAGGTGTTTCGTTGTGGATTCTTCTGGTTTACAACTCAAGCAGATGCCATTGACTTAGTCGGGAAGTGTGACGTCTGTCAAAAGTTCACGAACCAGCCTCACGTGTTTGGTAAAAATCTAAAGACCATACCCATTACATGGCCTTTTATTGTGTGGGGACTCGACATGGTTGGGCCCTTCAAAAGGGCAAGAGGAGGCATGACTCACCTGCTAGTCATGGTGAACAAGTTCTCCAAGTGGGTTGAAGCTAAGTCCATCAAAAAGCTTGATGGCTCAATAGCGACTAAGTTTCTCGAGAAGATAATCTATCATTAGTTCGCTACGGCTATTTACAGGCAACAACTCCAACCTCATCAAGGGAGTGTTCATAAAATACTGCAGATGCACATGCCTTGACGTCCTCAGTTGCTTATCACACGGACAACCGGAAATTAGAACGTTTCATCTCAGTTAAGCCCGCGGTACGGACAAGTTGGGCTGGACACTAACCCGGGCTGCGTAAATTGGCCCAAGTTTTGCCTACATATTTGAAAACATTACGTTCTTCTGTTTTTTTTTTTTCGAACACAGGAGGTTGACTCGTTTTATTAGCTTTCCAGACAAAAGACACATTGACTAGTATCGTTAACCGCTAAACATACAGTATCTAGCAAAGCATCGAAGTAGCAGCTCAGCATAGTATTAGGTTTTGCAATCTTTCATGTCGTCCGAGATAATTCAAGTGGTTCATCCCCCCTAGGCCCTAGCTACGTGTATATTCTGTTGTTAAAACGGTAGAGATGGAGCTGCCGCGATAATGGCCCGCACGTACGTACATACACGCCCGGCATTTAGGACGTTCATGGCGAGCACGAACTCTGCCCTCCAAGGTCAACTACTTGACCGACATTCCTATCGACTCGATTGAACATCCTCATTAACTCCATGATCATATAAATATAGCCAGGATGAAGCAAGATCTCCATCCATTCATCCACCGCCAGCGAGCGCATCCATCCAATCCATTTCGTCTTCCTTCCTCTCGCCATGGCGTCTTCCACCAGGTTCTTGATCTTCGTTGTGGCGGCCAGCCTCGTGGCGAGCTTTGCGCGGGCGGACCTGCAGTACGATTTCTACAACACGTCTTGCCCGGGGGTGGAGACGCTGGTGCGCGATGCGCTCACGGAGGTCTTCGCCGCCGACTCCACCGTCCGCGCCGGCCTGCTCCGCCTCCACTTCCACGACTGCTTCGTCCGGGGCTGCGATGCTTCCATCATGATCAACTCCAACAACGGCACCGCCGAGAAGAACGCCGACCCCAACCTGACGCTGCGAGGCTACGAGGTGATCGAGGCCATCAAGGTCAAGGTCGAGGCCGCCTGCCCGCTCGTCGTCTCTTGCGCCGACATCATGGCCATGGCCGCGCGCGACGCCGTCAAGTTTGTACGTCTAGCTTCTCGCCCTTGCTGTTATTTATATATGCTTCCGATATGTTCCTATATCCGCCATTGATCTGATCGGCTTTGCTGATACGTGTTCTTCTTTTTCTTGTGGTGCAGAGCGAAGGGCCAGATTATCTGGTGGAGACCGGACGTCGGGACGGCAACGTCTCCATGATGGCGGATGCCCTCAGCGACCTGCCACCGGCCGACGGCAACGTCACCGTTCTCACCAAGGTCTTCGCCGTCAAGAACCTCACCATGAAGGACCTCGTCGTCCTCTCCGGTACGAACAAATCATTCACTACCTCGATTCACTGCGTCGTGGTGCGTGTCCTACGAGCTAAACGTAAGTACATGAATTGCAGGCGCGCACACGCTCGGGGTGGCGCACTGCCCGTCGTTCTCCTACCGGGTGCACAACTACACCGGCGTCGGCGACGAGGACCCGTCGATGGAGCCAGAGTACGCGGAGGGTCTGAACGCGACGTGCGCGCCGGACAACTTTGCGAGCGTGGTGCCTCTGGACACGGTCACCACCAACGAGTTCGACCTGGGCTATTTCCAGTCCGTGTACGCCGGCAAGGGGCTGCTCGGCTCCGACGACGCGCTGCGCCACGACAGTCTCACGGGGGCCTACGTCAGTCTCATGAACAACGCGTCCTCCCTCGACACCTTCTTCGCCGACTTCGCCGTTTCCATGATCAACATGGGCAGGGTTGGCGTCCTCACCGGGACCGACGGCGAGATCAGGGCGACCTGCGGCATCTACGTCGACTGATCGATCACAAATCGAACTGACAGTTTGGACTGGCAGAAGGACTCCTGGAATTTAATTTCTTCATCATTGACTCCTGCCGAATGAATCATCTGTGTGCACCGGAAGTAATTTTGCTTGTAACGACGTTTCCTCATTTGTTCAGTTTTGGAAGATCATTGGTTTGTTCTTGTGTATGTACTACTTATTTTCCTGATTTCAGTTCAGTTGATTTTTTGGAACCTTTTTAGAGGAATTTTGAAAGTATTGCTTCATTAATCATTGTTTTTGGTCATTTCGTAAGCTAACTGAATCCGACAGATGATGTTTTGATGTCCACGGGAATGGGAGCTCTTATTCATGGACCGCACCAAGTGCGGCCCAATAATAGGTACTTTTTAACTTTAAATACATTTTAAATTTTCTACCAAGTTTCTATTTATTTTTGTAACTCAATTTTCTGATGAAAAAACTGTGTTGCAAAAATGGAAATTTCCTCGATGCCAAAAATAAATGTTCATGCATTTAACAAATTTTTCAAGTGTACCAGAATATTGTTTTAACCTACATACGAAAAGCTAGACCGAGTACTCATGGATACTGATTGAAAATCTAAATACCCAATGATATCTATACGAGCTCTAGAACGCATTGTAGGTTTGTCGGACCATGCTCCCATTTTATTGACTACTGGATTGCCTAGACCACCGTCTACTCGTCGGTTCAAGTTTGAACTTGGCAGGTTACAGTGGCTTTCAGGATATGGTCAAGAAAGTTTAGAAAAGACCTGTTGCTGATGAGTCTTCAATAGTGAGGTGAAATAAGAATATGCGTTCGGTATGCAAACACTTTTCTGGTTGGGCTCGTCATACAACGGGTTTACTTAGAAAAGAAAAGCAACGACTTTTATCTATCATAGATGACCTCGAAGCTTGCGCAGAAGTCTGCAGACCGCACATGAGATTGAGCTTAAAAGCCGATCAAATACGGATATAGTAAAACTTTTGCGTGAGGAGGAGATTAAATGGTACCAACGATCTAAAGCTCAGTTTATTCTTGAAGAAGATTCGAATACAAGATATTTTTATAATATTATCAATGACAGACATAGGAAGAAACATATTCGTTCTCTTGTTCCAGAAGATGGTACGATCGGATGCCATCAACAACTAAAGTGCCGTGTATTACTAATTATTATAAATCCTTGTTCGGTGCACCTGACGAAGGAAACTTCTATATGGATGAGTCTAGAACAGAGAATATCCCTCATGTTTCTGATGAGGTAAATAGCTTACTTACGGCTACCGAAGACGAAGTAAAAAATAGTTGTTTTCCAAATGGAACACAATAAAGAACCCGGTCCCGATGGCTTCCCGACGGAGTTTACCGGAATTTTTGGGATACTATCAAGGTGGATCTTCCAGCTCTGTTCGGTTTTCTTCATACCGGACAACTAGAGTTGTTTCTCCTAAAATTTGGTGAGATAATTTTATTGCATAAGGTTAATGAAGCAGAAAGGATACATCAATATCAACCTATCTGTCGTCTTAATGTTAGAATTAAAAATTTCACTAAGGTTGCTACCATCAGGCTAAACTCGGTGGTTGATCATGTGATCGGTCCTTCATAGGATGCTTTTATGCAAGGTTGTAACATCCTGGATGGGGTGGTTATCTTGCATAAACCAGTTCATGAATTACATCGAAAAAACTTGGATGGGGTAATTCTTAAGATTGGCTTTGAGAAAGCCTACGATAAGGTTAAGTGGTCTTTCCTCCAACAAACTCTCATAATGAAATGTTTCTGTGATGAGTAGTGTGCCTTAATCCATAGTTTCTTATCAGAAGGAGGTGTTGCTATTGAAGTCAATGATGACATGGGCAAGTACTTCCAAACCAAGAAGGGGCTTAGACAAGATGAACCATTATCGCTAATGCTATTTAACATAATGGCTGATATGTTGGCGGTCATGATTAACGCGCAAAATCCAATGGCCAAATTGAAGGTGTGATTCCTATCTGGTTGATGGTGGACTATTTATTCTTCATTATGTTGATGATATAATTCTTTTTATGGAACATTACATCAAAAATTCAAGAAACCTGAAGCTAATTATTTCAGCGTTCGAGAAGTTATGGGGTCTAAAGATAAACTTCCATAAGAGTGAGTTTTTTTTGTTTCAGCAAGGCCAAGGATCGGGTTGATATGTATGCTGAATTATTTTCCTGTGGGGAAGGCCAGTTCGCTATTAGGTATTTGGGTATTCCGATTCATTATCGGAGACTTACCATAGCCGACTGGAAGATGGTCGAGGGAAATTACAAATTAGATTAAGTAGCTAGAAAGGGAAATTACTATCCCTGGGAGGAACAATAGTTCTCATAAATTTAGTCCTAAGTAACATGGTGTTGTATATGATTTATTTCTTCCAATTGGCGAGAGGAGTCTTAAAACGATTGGATTACTTTTGGTCAAGATTCTTCTGACAAGGGGATAGTGAGAAGCAGAAATATCGACTTGCAAAATGGAGTGTGGTTTGCCGACCCAAAGATCAAGTTGGTCTTGGTATTCAAGTTTCGAGATAAAAAAAAATAGAGCCCTACTTGGTAAGTGGTTGTTCAAGATACTTAGTGAGGAAGGCATTTGGCTAACCCTCCTTAGGAGAAAGTACATCGGCTCGAATGCCTTGTCTTAGGTTTCTTGGAAACCGAGGGACTCCCAATTTTGGGCAGGTCTTATGGCGACGAAGAATTTTTTCTTCCCTTCTTCTTTCTCCATTAAGGATGGATCGGAGATTAGGTTCTAGGAGGGTAAATAGCTAGGTAATGCCATGCTTCGGGAACAATATCTGGCCTTGTACAATATAGTACGACACAAGAGCGATACTCTAGCTAAGGTGTTGGAAAGTTCCCCACCAAATGTGTTGTTCCGGCGAAGTCTCATTGGGCCTAGACAAGCATTATAGAATGACTTGTTATGTCGTCTGAATTCTGTCCGGTTGACGCAAGGGTCAGATGTGTTTCGTTGGAACCTTACTAGGAACAGTGTTTTCTTAGTGGCCTCGATGTACAATGCTTTAGTACAACCTGATATCCTTGTCGATAATAATTCAAAAAATTGGAAGATGAATATTCCACTGAAAACTAAGGTGTTTGCGTGGTATCTTCGTCGGGGGTGATTCTTACCAAAGATAATCTTCCAATACGCAACTGGCAGGGAAGCAAAAAGTGTGTCTTATGTCATCATGACGAGACTAATTAATTTCTTTTGTGTTAGTTTGCTCGTTCTATATAGTCAGCCATCCAAATAGGTTCTACTTTATACCCGCCACGTAGTGTTGTGATTTTGGCAACTGGCTTAACAGTGTGGATCCTAGGTTTAAAGTACTTATTAGGGTGGGAGCGATTGTTGTTATTTGGTCGCTATGGTTGTGTAGAAATGACAAGGTTTTTAATAATAAATATTCTTCTCTTTTCCAGGTCTACTATTGCACAGCTATGCTCCTTTTGTAGTCGCCTCTACAACGTGTGGTTCATCGAGACCTCTTTACGGAGGTGTCTACACGGTTGGAGGATACAGAAGGGGTATTATTCCCAACATGGGTTGCAACGTGATCTCGGATTGGCCCACCTACCACATAGTTCTGCTTTTAGTCATTCACTGCGGTGGTGCCTAGACTTCTATTTTTGTTTGGTGTGTAATAACTGGATCTTTATGGATGTGTGTATCCTAGTTATGCAGAGGCCTGGTATAATATTATCTTTCTATTCTTAATAGGTGATCCCATTTTCCTACACATGCAGGCTTCCACGTCACCAAGCTTGCTCCCATGCATCCTCATTCGTCCATGTCATCGTCACTTACCACTAATCCTGGAAAGAAAACGCACAACATTAAATCACTGTGTATTCTCCGCACCACTCGCCCATGTTCTACCAGTAACGCGCGTCTTCTCACCTTCATCAATCACCATCAATAAAAATCCATCATGTCGATCCCCATCGGATCCCCACAAACTTCCCTCGCCTCCACCATCCATCTTCTTCTCCTTCGCCGCCTTGGCGTCCTCTTTCTCTAGCACATCGGCTTCCGTGTACCGCAAGGCCAGCCACCAGCATGTACAGTTGTAAACTTAATTAACCAATCGATGACAGTGGTGTTCTTCGGGTTTGATTGAGTGGTCAGCCATAGACGACCATGTCACATCACATGGCGATGCAGCACACTAATATAGCCATCCTTCTCATCAGACCTCATAAGCCAACTCTCATATGGTGAATCACCTGTGTAGATTTGAGGTCGTTGTATTCTTATCAGAAATCTGGGATATGCAGTTCTTATTTTTTGCGAATTGGGATTAGGAGTTCACACAACTAGTCCGGTTTAATCTTTCATACTGCAGCTTTTGCAGTTCTTATTTTTTGTGAATTGGGATCTGCAGTTCTTATTTTTTGCGAATTGGGATTAGCAGTTCACACAACCAGTCCGGTTTAATCTTTCATACTGCAGCTTTTGATGGCGTCGGCCGCAAGTACCTGCCCACAAGGAATTGGTATGGCCCCAGTCTCGGTTTCTTACATTAAGATCAAGTATGCCATGGTCAACTGCACACTATATCCATGTCTACTCAGTCATGCATTTGAAATTTTCTAGGAAGTTTGTGGTTTCAGAAATATGGTATCACGTTAAGATGCTTCAGTTAGATGTTTTCGAACTAGGAGATCCTAATGATTTGTTTATCTTTCACTGCAGGCGCTATTTAACAGTTCATGGTTGGGTAACCTGAAAGTTTTATGTCAAATGATTTGAGCTTAGATACAATTGTTCTCTTTCTCTCTCTATGTTGTTTTAGTCAGTTCACATTTTATTTCAGGATTTAGTTTGCTGAATGAATAATGTAGTGAGTCATGTTCTCTGAGTGTTTGAGCTAAACTATTAACATGAAGATGAATCTTCTATCAGGTGTTTTGATAAATATACTATTGTTTTCATTGCTTCAAGCCGTTCTTTTCTACAGATTTTTGCAAGTAATAAGAACAAAACACATGGAGTCTTACATCATGTGATTTTAGCTTTGGTGGAAGCGTGTATGTATTGAACGACAGTACTAGCTATGGCCAATGAGTCAGCATTGCTAATCATTCATTGGTCTACTTATTTGTTTCGGATGTATTCTGATGTGGGTACGCCTAAACATGGATATAAGCCTCTATTGCACTGTTAAAAATAAAGATATGCCACTACTGGGGCAATTCAATAATGCAACACCCACCAAACCATTTTTGGGAGATTTTGATCGCAACATATCATTCTATGTTTTCATTGTATAACAACTACTTTTGTTAATTTTCTAGCTATTGTTATGTTTTCTGTATAGATGTGAATATGTTTATTAGCACTAATACAATGCAAATCAACTTTACCAACGAGGGACCAGTAGTGCAATTATTGATGGTAGGGCTTTCTGTTCTATTTTTTCTTCTTCTATTGTGTGGTGTAAACCTTATCAATAATATATTGAAGTTGAATGGTAGTGAGAAGTAGTATAGCTTTTCACATCTGGGAATAAATATTGCATGTTTTAGAATCAAATGTCCTAACGCTGGAACCAACAGATTTCACAACTCAGAGAGATTTGTTACATTATTCTTATCTGTGTGGCTTAAAATTGTATTGTTCATAACGAAGTTTGTTCTCTAGAAATATACAAAAGCATCCAAATAATTGCTTTAATTACCTTTTAAGTTTTGCATATGTATATCACTAAAATTTCCCGCAGCAACGCACGGGGTACCATCTAGTTTAAGTAATAAAGCGCCCATTGAAAATAAAAATCAAAAACATGTTCACCTATACTAAATTCATTGCTCCCATGGATATAATAAATGTTTGATTATATGTAAAATATAAGTGAACATTTTTATGAAATTGCGTAAAGAGTTTTTGACGTAGATGATTGCTTTTTGGGAAACATGGACATTTCTTTCAAAATATGAAGGGGTTTTCTTTTGAAACAAAAAAGAAAAAATGGAAGAAAAAACCAAACAAATAAGAAAAGGAAAAAATGAATAAATATGAACAATGGAGGAATGACCTTGTTGGGCCTAGCCTTCCGCCAAATCGCTTCATGAGAAGCTTCCCTACCACTACCCTTGAAAGGCAAATAGGAATTACGCACGGTTCCCTAAAAAAAGGAATTACGCACGTGAATAACCGAATAGGTACCTAGTACGAGTATTACCTACTCGGCTTTCATTTTTTGTGGAAGAAGTTAATAATGAACCAAACAGTTGGGCTGGTTGGCTACCAAAAAAGTAGTCCTCGAACTTCTATCTGACCAACACATTCATGTCCGCATGTACACGTACATTAAATCGAAGTATAGTAAGGTGATGTAAGCATGTTATAAGAGTTTAATAATATATGTTTGTTGTGTTGGAGGAGAGACAGAAGACAAACGGCTTATAAATTAAGTGTTAGCTGCAGCACGTGCTCTTAAAAACATTACGAGGGTGTAAGTTGTGTCGTGTATTAATAGAGTAACACATGTTTATAACTAACTACTGTCACTGAGCGCCATAGCCGCGTCGAGCAGGAGCAAGTCCCTTGATACCCTACAGCCAGCTCAACCTGGTTATCTTATGCAACTCAGCCACCTAGTCACCTGAGAAACCATTCCAACAAAATACGGTGGAAACGGTTCGATCCTTCTAGTGTTCTCCATGGCTACTGGCGATATGCCACCATAGTTTATTCCGCCCCCAAATCCAGATCCTCTAATCCTCAGTTCCCATCCAATATTTCGTTCCCAAATCTCCACCTTTCAATCTCCGCTGCCTTCCCCCATTTAGATCCATACTTCTCACCTCTCTAGAGCATGAGAGCTCAGCGACTTCAATAGAGAAAATATGGATGTAGGTCAAAGCAAGAATCTAAGCCTCAGTAAGGATCCAGGCAAGGATGAAGTACTAGATCTTGCACTCACGATGCAAGCAATGACTCTTGTAGAGCCAGGTATATGCAGAATCCAGAGTAACCACTTGCCGCAACAGGAGGAACCAGACTTCTCTTTTTGTCTTATCATGAAAGTGGCAAGTACGGGAGGATCACAGAGGAGCATCTCACACCAAGCCCTTGAAAAGGCAATGGGAAGAGCTTGGAGGAGCAATTCTAGGCTATCTCTCAGGTATCAGATTCTATCTTTATGGCTCATTTTAGGAATCAATATGATATGATTGAGGTTTACAAGAAACAACCATGGGTAGCAAACTCTGATAAACTTCTTATAGACTGGTTCGACCAGAACATAAATGCCACATCTAGCAGTGACTACAAGTTTGAACGTATATTGGTCACCATCAGAGCATATGGAATACCTAGGATTAGAAGATCACTAGAGCTGCTCAAAAGCATCATCAATTAGGAAGGAGAAGCTTCAGATTTCCACGTCATGCAGGATAACAATCTCTTTTCCAAACAAGATTATATGTGGGGAACAACAAGAATGGCATTCCATAGGCCAGTGAAGGACAGAGTAATAGTGGCTTATCCGGATAGTACAACTCGAATTTCTTACATCCACTATGAGAAGATCAAGAGAATTTTTTTATTTTGTGGGGTCATGTTTCACAGTGCATAGAATTGCAGTACAAGAGATGCTTTAATCTCATAGAGATAGAAAAATAGGCAACCAGGAATAGACATTCCAGATCAGAGGTTTGGAAGTTGGATGTTTGATGAAAAACTTATCCCCAAAGAAGCAATTCAGATTGCGGGGATGGGTGGTCAGATAAATAATCAGGGAGGCACTGCTATATTAGCTAGACTTCAAAAGCTCTTTGCGGAGGATCCAAAAAGGAAAGGGGAAAATTCCTGAAGCCACTAAAGAAGGGAATGATGCAGGGAAGGACAATACCTTACGACAAGAAAGGACTCTAATGATTGGAGAGGCTATGAATGTAGCGCAAAAAGCTTCAGGAGTCATACAAAGTGAAGGATCGAAAAGGAACATCATTAATACAGAGACAACATAAAACAAAGGAAGTGTGATGGCAGATGAAATCCCCCTAGAGATCCTTTAATGTTGCCTCCAATATCTGCTCAACCCCAACCGCAACTGAACAATGAAATTCCACATGTTGGACTACCTTCTAAATCCACAAACACAAAGAGATCAGCCCCCTCCTCGGAAACTTTGGGCCAACCAATAGCAAAAAGAACTACAGCAAATCAGAACATGCAAGAAACTATGGCACTGGGCAATACAGTTGAACCTTCGCTCCCACATTGTGCTATGATGGCTCCACCACCTTATAACCCCAATTTAACGCTGGCTCAATGTACAAGCAAATTTTCAAGGCACTGGGTGCTGAATTGATGAACTCGGTTCTGAAAAATCAAAATGATGCGGGACCAAGTATACTAGGAGTTGCTCCACTTTTAGCAGGAAACACCAGGCCAGTATTTCCAAATGTTTTCACAAACAATGGAACCAGAACTAGACGCATACCAACATGATGGGATGTGATAGCTCAAGGATCAACTCATTATACGCCAGGATCTACTACTTGGAAAAGGCACATAAATACATCACAAAGAAGATCTTTGTAAATTCGCAGAACTGCTGCAACTTCTGCATCACCATGTAGATTGAATGCAAGTAGCGCCATTGCCAACACTTTTGAACATGACCAGTGGACTCTTTAGACCCCAGCAGCCTCATTCTCACAGGGTACTCAAGATTCACGGCTCGGTGCTTTTTCACCACCTCAAATGACCAGAGACTTCTATGTGGCACCGGGAGCTTTCACTAGATTCTCTTCGGGAGATGTGCAAGGGAATATAAACTAAGATAGTTATGCTCAAAACAAAGTGTACCAAATAATGAAACCCAATATGCCGAGGCAGAGGCGCCAGTCTTGAAGGCGCCACAGGAGCCATGAAAGCACTATGTTGGAACTGCCATGGTATGGGCAAGAACCTTGGCAGCACCAAAATGAATCATCTTGCCAGGATGGTCAGCGTTGCAAAACCTCAGGTAACTTTTATCTCTGAAGTGAAATCCTCTAAGGTAAGTTCTTCTGACCTGATCTCTAGATTTAACATGTCTAATGCCTTTGTAGTTCCATCTCGGCGTCGTTCGGGTGGACTCTAGCTGATGTGGAATGACGATTTACAGCTTCACATACATAATTCTAGCTTTCATGTAATCCTAGCTACTGCTACTTTAGTTTCTAGCGACCAGCATTTTGGCCTTGTGTGTATATATGGCGACCCTTATCATAGACAGACTAATGTTATTTGGGATCAAATCTCCACTTTTGTGTATGATAATTGTAACCTTTCTGTGCTCTGTATGGGTGATATGAATGAACTCTTGTATGTAGTGGATAAGAACTCTTTGAATATTAATATGCCTCGCATGAATGCTTTCCATAGCCTTGTCAAAAAAACTGTGGTTTATTTGATCTAGGATTTAGTGGACCTCCTTATACTTGGACCAACAAAAGGTTTTCTTCAAATCCAGTTTATGAACGCCTTGATAGATGCCTGGTTAACTCTGAGTGGTGTGCTGTTTTGCCAATCTCAAATGTTTATAACATGACGATTATTCATAGTATCGGTGACCATGCAGCTATTTTACTCTCTACTGATGGGCATGTTAAGAGAATCAAGAAAACTTTTAAATTTGAAAATTGGTGGCTCAAGGAAACATATTTTCAAGATCAAGCAAAGACTTCTTGGAACTCTTCAAAAAATAAATCCTTTTCGAACATGACTAAACATCTTGCAGATACACTAAAAGTTTGGTGTAAGAAAAAAACCACTGCAACAGGAACTCACGAGACTGGAAGAACATATCAAAGAAATACAGATGAATCCGAATGAAGAGCAAGACCATAACAAAGAGGAGTCGCCGGTAACAAGGTATGAACAAACTTTGACTGAACTTACTGATTCCTATATGCAAACGGCAAAAAAAACATTGGATCAAGGATGGCGATAGGAATACTGCCTTTTTTCATAAAGTCATTATTAAAAGGAGAAAAGGAAACTCTATTGCTTCTATAAAGGATGAGAACAATGTAATTCAATATATGCCTGATAAGATTAGTATTACCTTTGTTAGCTACTTTAGATGTATTTTTTCTTCTCCAAATGCTAACATTGGCAGGCCGTTTTTAAGCACTCAATTACCTCAAGATACAAGTGAGTACACTTACACAATACCTGATGAAAAACAGGTCCTGCAAACCCTCAAAGACATGAAAAGAAATGCTTCGCCAGGACCAGATGAGTTCAACGTGGAATTTTATATTGCTACCTGGGATTGGATTGGTAAAGATGTCATGCAACTGGTAAGGAACTTTTTTCAAACAGGTATCATGTCGACTCATATTAATGATACTCATATAGCTCTTACCCCAAAAAAATAGTTCTTTTAGTGCCTGCTGATTATAGACCTATAAGACTTTGCAACGTTATCTACAAAAATAATTGCAAAATGTATTGCAAACAGGCTTAAACCACATTTCCTTAATTACATTCATCCCGCTCAACAGGCTTTCATTGAGGATCAAAGGATTAGTAACAACATTATTATTGCTCAAGAAATCACCCACTTTTTTCCCTTAGTTCCAGGAAAGAAAATGCCTTCATGCTTAAAATCGATTTGGCTAAGGCTTTTGATAGATTAGAATGAAATTTCATTGCTTCCGCTCTTAAAAGAAAAGGTCTCCATGATCATTTCATTAATCTCATACATGCTTGCATTTCCACTCCCACTTTCTCTGTAATTATTAATCGACAACCTTATGCTAAATTCAAGGGTGATAGAGGCATTCGACAAGGATGTCCTTTATCCCCTTATCTCTTTGCGCTAGCTATAAATGAGCTATCTATTGCTCTTCAGGAGGCTATAAGGACTAACAACTTTGCAGGGATTAAACTTGGACCAAATTGTCCTTCCATTCAGTCTTTACTTTTTGCTGACGATCTATTAGTTTGTAGACAAGCGACAGAACAGGAAGCCTTAAGAATGAAACAAATTCTTCAATCTTTCTGCAATCTTTCAAGTCAGACTCCTAACTGGGCTAAATCAGGCATAATGTTTAGCAAAAATGTAGACTCTTCTACTAGTTCTATGATAAAGCAAATTTTTAATGTGTAAAAAATTGACAACAATTTCATTCACCTTGGTCACCCCCTCATCATTCCAGGAAAAGATAGAAATGCTGCTTATAACTCTGTCCTGGATAAATTCAAATTTAAGCTATCTACTTATAAAGTTGATCATCTCTCACACGATGCTAGATTTGAGCTTATTAAATATATTTTCTCTTCAATACCTATTTATTACATGTCTAACATTCTTTTCACCAAGAAGTTCATTGGTAAGATTAGATCTATTATTAGGAATTTCTGGTGGACATGTATTAGAGGGGAAACTAACTCTAAAGTCTTTGTTTACGGGCTTGGAAAGATATATGTTGTCCTAAGAATGAAGGTGGTCTTGGAATAAGAAACTTGCAGGCTATGAACCAATGTCTTTTTCTTATGACGGCTTGGAGAATCGCAGATAATAAAGACACATTTCTTCACTCTATCCTTAAGTCTAAATACTTTCCTGGCACTTCCATTTGGAGGCCGAATGTAAACATCCCCAAATCAGCTTTCTGGTCCTCTATTGTTAAATTTTTTCATATTCTTAAAGAACATTCCTTTTATCATATTTCCTTGGGACAAATATCCATTTGGAGCTCACCTTGGTGTGAAGATTGGACTAACATTTATGATGTTTTAATCATTCAGGACAATAGCTTCATCTACCCTGCACAGGTAAAAGATCTCTGGGAGCCAAACAAGAAGGCTTGGAACGCGAATCTCAATGACAGGCTTTTCCAAGAACCAATGGCTTCAACCATCAAACAAACTATAATTCTTGATACACAAGAGGAAGATATACTCTGTTGGAGGCTTACTCCTACAGGAAAATGTAACTCTAAAAGTGCATACAAAGCCTGCCTTCAAAAGCTACATAAATATGGTGAACCCAGGGAAAGACAGGTAAGTCCTCAAACAACTCAACTTTTAAAGATAATCTGGAAAAATAAAAACTTGACACCAAGGCTGCAAACCTTTGGTTGGAGACTGCTTAGGAAAGCCATGCCAAAAGGAGCCAGAGCAGGTAAATATTCAAAGCATATAAGCAAATTGTGTTGCAGGTGTGGAAGTGAGAAAACTGACATCCATGTTTTCTTCCTTTGCCCCTATGCTAGAGCAGCTTGGTTTGCTAATCATTGGTATATTAAAACTGATCAAATGCTTCAACTCAACTGTTCCATCTCGCAAATAATTTTAGATTTACTGAATATGCATCACCCTTATGGCTCGATTCAAAATATTATCACGTTTCTTTGGTTGGAAGGCCAGGAATGATAGTCTATTCAATAGAAAAGAAATGCAGCCTACCCAGGTCATTCACATGGCCAATGCTATTAATCAAAACTTGGAAATGGTTAATGTTGTGTAGGATTCTTTAGATAAAAGCTTCACCACGACAGATAACAAGCACAAAGAGCAGGGTGATATTCAAGACTTGGAAGGAATTGTGCAAGGTCGGACTCATAAATCTGATCTCATCGTCACGGGGAACAAAATCTTCACAGATGCAGCTTGGAAAACAAGGAAAATTCCAAGAACACAAGGAACTTTATCTACTGGGATTGGTATCTTCTGCCACCTTCAAAGGCAGAACACTTGAGAAAAGATTCTTATTCAAGCTTCCGCAACATCTACAACTCCTTCTCCTCTACATGCTGAAGCATTGGGTCTTTCTCTAGCAACTCAGATTGCAGAACGACTAAATACCCATCATGTCACTTTTCTAACCGACAATCTCACACTTGCTAGAGTTGCAGCAGCAAACAATCTTGGACAAGCAGGTTCCTTGGGAGCTTCAAAAACAAATTGCAGATTATCACAAAGCATCAAGAAATCTGGGAGGGAAAGTTTTTCATATTAGAAGATATCTCAATGGAATTGCTCATGGCAGGTCTTTGCCAATCTTCAGTTTCTATAATTTAGCACATCATAAGTTAGATAATTACCCTGTAGCTTCAGCTTTTTCTCTTTCTCAATTTCAAGACATTGTACTATATACTGTAAACTGTTTATGAGCTGAATAAATTTTGGCGCCTCTGGCGCCTTCACTTGTTCAAAAAGAAACTAACTACTATATAAATTAGCTATTGTACTGTTTATAAATAGACAAGATAATAATATATAGCCATCTGTTATCTCTACTATTATCATTGATTTTACGGGGTGCTTTTGTTTGATACAACATACTCCTAGGGGTTCGAGTTCTGAAACTTGTTTGATACAACATACTCCTAGGTTGAGTATATGCTAACATATCGTAGATTTGTGCGGCTTGTACCCTTAGGGGTTCGAGTTCTGAAACTTTTTTTTGATTATGTTGGAATATTAAGAAAATTTTGGCAAATTTTAGTTAAACAATTGACATCACAACTGCACTAGCAGATTTAATTACATGTAGCCAAGCAAGTATATCTAGCAGATCTGGATATAGAGCACCTACTCGTGCAAACAAAGAGATGAGAAGCACATATGTGTTCTGCGGGAACTCAAACTCACCAGCACCATTGTCGATGTCACCCATAGTGTTGTCGAGGTCATCAAATCCGTGGAGAAAGTAGACATATGGTCAGCAAGGAGGAATTTGAATAAATATGAGCAGTCACTCTGAGACGCTCCCTAAACCTTGTCTCCCATGTGTGCCTATGTAGTATCTTCATGGATAAGATTTTGGATGCCTACTCTCCTAGACGGCCACGCACGGTCGCCGGGATGGGGAACGCGGCAAAATGAACTGATGAGAGAGATAGATAGACATAAAGTAAGCCAACAGCCTTCAGATTTGTTCTGTCTCTCCTCTGTATAGCCTAGAACAAGGAGGCACCACATGAGAAACATAGAGAGAGAAAGCAAGTAAGCCTAGTAGCCCTAGGATATGCCTTGTCTCTCCTCTGTATAGCCTAGAATAACGAGGCGCCGCCCAAACCGATTCACGACATAGTGGAAGACGAGACACCAATTAAACATGCACATGCCAAACACACACGCACATTTTATTTGGTGCACCAAGAAAAAACTGTATACCACCAAAATTAATTTCTAATTCGATTTACGAAACACGACGCACATACGATGTGTGGTGTGACAGGCGGTCAAAGAGGTGTGCTCATAAACTTCTCCTATTCCCACTCACTTAACGAAGTGAGAAGAGCTCAATGTATAAGCTGCTTCAACTCTCTTCCGACTAGCAACATGAAACTAAAATCAATCATCTACATATGCCTCCCAAAGTGCCATGGTAGATGGATTTTTGAGATTTTAAAATTTGTAGGCAGGCTGCAGCCCATATAAACCTAATAGATTAGGTTTGTATATTTCCGTTCCGTTCGAACCGTGCTACGGAGAGGCCTTGAGCACATAATCACCGTAGTAAGTTGAATGACTAGTGATTGTTAAAGATAATTATCTAGTCTTTCCCATCAGATCGGTCTTTTTGGTTAAACTAACTATAGCATGTAATTCCACATGATATCAGAGTGGCAGGTGGTCTTGAGTTCAAGACTCACCTGGCGGAATATAAAATATTGCAGCCCGCTTTCGGTCCACATTTAGGCCCGAGGGAGCCACACGTGAGGGAGAGTGTTGATATATAAATGTATTACCTAATCTCTTCCATCATATCGGTCGTTTGGTTGCATTGGTTAGAACATGCCGTTTCACATGGTATCATACATACAAGATCTTTGTATAAATCCTAGCCAACGTAATATTTAAAATATATGGTCTCCTTAGAAAAGTCCAACTATTCACATCTAAGATCAGTGAGAGATCTAAAAAAAGACCCACTAGCCCGAGGTCGGGGAAGATGTTCAAAATAATTGCATTGTCTCTTTCATCGGAGCGATCTTTTTATTAAACTGGCTTGAGCAAGCAATCTTCTATATCTAAATAGGAGCACCCCACTACATGATTTCTCTCAACATGCAAGCATGCCACATCATCGTGCCACCTCATCTACCGTCTTATTACGTTTCCGTTTTGTGCTTGAAATCCAGCATTTTTTGCCGATGGTTTGGGCGTCCGTTCTTGGTAGTAATCGAATTGCATCTACCAGCCCACATATAGCTTATTATTTTAGCCCACATACAGCCCATTGCTCTTGATGGACAGGCATACAAAGAGTCGAGCCATTATTGTTTATGTTTTATGACACCGAATCATTGATGCTAGCCACCAAACCGTGCATCTTCGCCGTTCTCTCCGAGATGACGTGGGCGATTCCTCTCCCAACGATCTCTGCAAGAAACGGATGTCCATTGATAGAAGAATATGAGAAGTTCACGCACTTTTCCCTATTTAAACGCCAAGCACCCTTGCGGCCTGCCTCAAACCTTTTTTCCACATTGCCCTACACTAAGGGTTAGCGTCCGGCCGGCCTGCCGGCGTCCGCCGCACAGCTCATACTGGTGGAACGGGTGAGGCACTACCTTCCATCTTCTCCCACATGATATTGCTTCTTACATCTCTCGGATGCTACACAACTTGGATGGCAAAGCCGTCATATTGCTTGGGCCTTCGTCGTTTCATACCCGTAAT
Source organism: Lolium perenne (assembly GCF_019359855.2). NCBI lineage: Eukaryota > Viridiplantae > Streptophyta > Magnoliopsida > Poales > Poaceae > Lolium > Lolium perenne. The sequence continues at coordinate 187,869,442 of NC_067245.2, forward strand.
AATGTGCTTGACAGCTGACATTGATACATACTCTTCAATCTGGTGCTATTTCTTGGCTTTTCTGTTTGCTTAATCCAAATCTGAATTTGACCAGCATCACTCTGCAGCCGCCAATGTACGCCTGTACGGCCAGCACCAGCTCACGCCGTGCTTGGTCCGTCAGAAAACCCAACACTTTGTGAGCTCATCCAGAAGCTTGCTAGCATTGATTCATTGGTGTATCGGTTGACCTCATCTTATGATTAATTCGATTGCAAGATCTAGAGCAGAATTTACTTTTCTGCTGAGATTGTATTTAGATTTTAGGTAGAGATCTTGGAATAGCTCGGAACTTAATTTTGGTTTTATAATCAGCGGAGAACCTCTTAATATGACTATACCAATTAATTCATTAATTTATTATTTCTACAGGCAGCATGTGGTGATGCTAATGTGTCAATAAAACGTATTACATACTGACATGCTCATGTAATATAAAAATGAGAGCTGTTTTGTTCTCCTTCTGTTTCCCTGGCTATGCTCTGATCCTAATAGTCACTGTGCTGCTCATATTCAGGTGCATACAGCCTCTATCAGCTGCCAATCGGTTCGTTTGTCTGCTGACCAATTCTCCATCTTGGACAAGCTGCAACTACTTGCCTGGCCACTTATGTATTTTTCTTAAATAACTCAATGGTCATGTTTATTATGGTTCACTTTCAGCATATCTTACGGTGGACATAAGATTGTATCTACAAAAGGAATGAGGAGGTGATGCGCTCAAATAAGAATACAAGACTTTTTGCATACATAAGAACAGTAACTCAACAGTTTTTCATTGGAAATACGTCCTACACACTCCTACCTCTTCAGTAACTCCAGTTTTTCATTGGATAGACGTCCTACACACTCCTACCTCTTCTTATCTTGCTTCCAACTGATTTCAGCATGCTGTCTACAATGTATCAAATTGGTATAAATTAAATACATTGCTCTAAATCAATGCCATGTGTATGATTTATTCCAGTTCTTAATTTTATATAACCTGCTAAATCCTGATTTCGACCACACTATATCGAGAGTATTACATTATTTCAATAACCTTTCAGTTTATGTTAACTTCTTGATATGATTTTTCAGTATTCCTATTATCCAATAATATATTTTCTAAAAGCACCCGCAGCAACGCGCGGGGTGCCATCTAGTTTCACAATGATAATGGATTGGCCACGTGCTTAGCAACGCCCCTCAGTCACAAATGGTGTAACACAACATGGGGAAGACATGTGCCAGCGAGCCGGTGAGTGCGAACAGTCCGAACTGAACTAGTAATGGCTATATACTTCTACTCACTCCATCTAAAATAACTTCTCAATCTTTTCTAGTACCTCCGTTGAAAGAAATAAGGTGTTCTCGTTTTACGTGTTTTTTATTTGATCAAAAATTATTTTAAATAGATAAAAATTATTTGTATGAAATTAACAGAATCAAAAAGTGTTTTTCAATACAAATCCAACGATACTAATTACATACTCCTGGAAAACGTGTTGGAGTATAATATAATCAAGATTTTGTTGCTCAATTTTTATGGTCAAAGTTCGTCTTGGAAAACGTGTGCACCATAGTAGATTTAGATGTAATTATTCAACTAAAATATGGAAATTCAATTCTTCTCCTAGGTCAAAAAACATATTTTTAACTATGAAAAAAATTCGCATGTACATCTCGATAATCTAAGTGTGCTAGTACAGTTTCCCAAAAAACAATACATTTTGTGGTTAAAGTAAAAATACAAAACATGCCTCACAAAAAAACCTTATTTTTATCACCAAATTTTGACTTTTTTCACAGCCCAAACGACAAGTTGGTTTTTCATGGAAAGACTTTATGCGCACGTAGCATATGAAGATGTACACATAAATTTTTTATATGGATTTTTTAACATTTTGAAATGTATCAAAGATGAATTTTAAAATAAACAGAGTATATGCACCAAGAGACAAAACATCACTCCCGCTAAAATATTTCCGCTATATATTTCCGTATTTAGTTAGAGTTGAGCAAGTTATTTTAGGACGGAGTGAGTATGTTAAATAAAACCAACCAATATATGTATATGAACCTAAAATTTCAGTTTTTTTCTCAAGCATTGTTGACCAAAAACAACTACAACCTTTGAACTTGAAAATTTACGCATAGCCGTTGCTCAATAACTCATCATCGCAGGTCAACTCTCCTAGTCCAGTAGTAGGTATTACAAGATAGGTAGATGTATACTAACATACTCGAACAGATTGTTAATTTGTTAGTCGAAAATGCTTCACACACGACGATTCATGTACGATCTGTGTACGATGCTCCTTTCTCATGGTGCAAATTATTTTTCTCTCCGGCCGGTGCACAAGTCCTCAGACCAACACCCGCAGTACTGCCGAGCCTCGTTAAAATATTCTCAGCTACGAAACATGTAGTCCCCGGTCCTAATTTTTTTATAGTTTTGAATGTATCTATAACTAAAAATATGTCTATGCACATTCATATCTAGACAGAGTTGAGCATCATTTTTTTTGAAGAGGGAATAATAATCGTCTTTTTCCAATTCAATCCTTTTGATTTAGTTTTTTCTCCCTAAAAATCTTCGATGTTAAGGCATTTCCTGCGGTAGACCCATTTTAAACATCAAATGTATCCGTTTTGATTCGTTTGAGTCGAGCGGCGGACATAAAATCGGCTGATAACGTCTCCTTGTCTGTTTGGGTCGAGGAGTCAGACCCGGTGGTCCGACATTTTTTCCCACCATCGTTAACGCAGACGCAATATGTCTTGTGCATAAACTTCCAGCCTCGTTCCCGCGCGTAGCCGCTCGATTCCCTTCGTGTGAGCCCTTTTCCCGTTGTCAGGTGGATCTGGAGACCCGGAACATGGAGCAGGCGGCCACAGAGATGGTGCAGGTAGCGGAGGTGGTGGCGAGGGACCAGGCTTGCTACGATGTCGACATGGAGGCGACATTGCTAGCGGAGAGAGCCTGATGGGACGCTGCCATGGCAAAGGGCCAGACGCGCCGGAGGTGGGAGGAGGGGCGCCATGACTGCGACATGTAGAAGATCGTGTCTGCGGCCAGTTTTCAGCGTCGCGCGCATAGCATGAGCACGAGGTATGTGGCTCACGGGAAGCCCCCAATGATGTCGGCCCCTCTAGCCACGCCGACAACAGGGAGGCCGCTCGACTGCGAGTAGCCCCGACCATGGAAGGAAGGGCGACACCGAGTAGTTATGGCCATCATAGTTTAGGTTAACACACTCTATAAAGATGCATCATTTTTGTGGAAGTATTAATAAAAATCACGCTAACTATTTTTCTGAATCAATGACGGTGGGCCTGCACGAACAACCATGATCCATTTATGTCGAACTGATGTGTTAGATTTTTTGTGTCCTCTTATCGCATGAACTAAAATGAATAACCCTAAACTATTTGCGTCGATCTGCTGGAAATGCTAGTGGTGTAACTAAGAGCATCCCCACTCGTTGGGGCTCCCCACGCCCAAATCCCCACGCCCTTCGGCGACGCGGCCTGGCTGCTGCTGCCCTGGCCGGCGTCTCCCACCCCGGGGATGGCTTGTACAACTCGTCGTCGGAGGACTCGAGGTCGACGAAGGGGACAACGACGCCAGATGGAGGTGTCGCCGGAGTATTTGTTTACACACGTTTCACCTAATGGAATGGGTCTACGTAGACCAGGTATTTTCATCCGGAACCCAAGTCACTGTTCCAGTCCAAAGCCAAACCGCTGCGTGTGGTATGTTTGATCGTACATAAATCGGATAAAATTTATCGTGTGTATAGCATCACTCTTTGTTAGTGGGAAGCTTTACTCGAACTCAAGTTCAAGCCGTTGTACATCTTACCGTTCTGACAAGCTGATTAAGTTAGGTGCGGGTAACTACTCCCACCATACACGATGATAAACAAAACAATAGTATAGTAAAGCATGAATCCACAGCACAATTTTCTCATTGCACAACTCTCGGTCGATCTAGACAGGAATCTTCCCTTCCCCGCAAGAGCCAAGCCCTACCACCTCCCGGAGTTGACACTTCACAGGGCAATGCAATGCACCACCATGTGCCCACGCATCATTTGTGCCACTGATTTTGGTGCTTATGCATTCAGGACTGATTAATAACTTGACTTTACACCGCTAGTCCTTGTTCATCTTTCATTTTCAGGCTCCTTTTGGAAACTAGTATGATAGCTGTTCCTCCGGCCGGAAAGACGATTACCAGCATAGAGGAAAAAAAAATTGTCCTTCGACTATAGTCTGAGTTCACCAGTTCAAAAGAAAAACCGAGTTCAACTTTGGTACCTAACGGAAAATAACAAATTAAATGAATTATCATTTTTTTACCGAATAAGTTTCGTCCATTTCTACACCTAATGCAGTTGGAACCGAAGGATGACATGAGACTGGTTTCGGACAAGTGGTAGGATAGTTAACACAAGAACGGGAACAATAAACAATAGACAAACCAGTAAAACGAATAATAATAGACATGCGAATGGTTTCAAACAAATGGCTGTATAGTTGACGCAAAAATTTGGAAAAAGAATTTAAAAAATTAGATAAAGTGGCAAAATGAATAAGATAAAAGTGAAAAGGAAATTAGAGAGGGGGCAAATTTTTTAATGCAAAAAAAAATTAAAATTCCAGTATTATACAGTTGAAAGGGTTAGAGAAAAGGGGAGAAATATTACTGAGAAACATCGATGAAAAAAATCAGATATTGTTGTGAATGCTCTCTAATTTCACATATGATTTTTTCTCTTTTGTGTGGACCACCTGATTATACAAATATACTTTGTGATTTACCAATTTTAAATGCTCTCCTGGTTTCTTTATTTTTAAAGTTTCTCTGTTGATTTTTTTGCTAGGTTGTGTGAAACCTGTTTTTTTTTAACAGGGGTCGAAAGGACCGAGAAGCTCTATTTATTGAAATTGGTGCAGCTACAACTTACAAGACAGTCCAGAAATCATAAATTATAACCAAGTCCTCACATTTTGCACTAATGACCCTAGATCTAAAACCGAGAACGCAATCGGATCAACATGCATGTCGACCACACCGCCACATCGCATCAGATCCAAGAACACCATCGCCATGGACGCTACCACTTGGGACGGGGCTCCGGGAGCTTACCGTGATGGAGAAAAGAGGCCTCCTTGATGGCACGACGGCCTAGAGATTGAAGAAAACTTGCATCGCCGGTCGGAAGAAACCGTTGCCGGCGACTGAGGGTGGAGGGGTCACCACCAGCAGCTCGACAGCGGCGGTGACATGCTCCATGACACCGGCATCTAGCAGAAAACCACAAACTTAGACTCGAGTGTACATGGAGGGGTCCCCCACCCGCCACCACGCCGGCAGACGTCGGAGAAGGGAGGGAGAGGGGCCGGCCGGCCTGGATCTGGTGGAAGCTAGAAGAGAGGTGGAGGGGGCGAGAACGGAGAGAGAAAAGAAACCTCTTCTATATACATAATACAAATCGTTGTACAGAATTCAACATCAGTTTAGTGAATAATATATTGTAAAGTGCAAGTTGCATTTCAGCAAACTGAAGTCGTAGTTTTCAGAAATCTACTAAGTTGTAAATAAAACATTCCACTAGGTGACTTAGCAATTAGCATTAGGAAGATTGAAAAAGTAAAAGAACATAAACCTATTTGGAACGCGGAGGGTTGTAAGCGTCCAAGATATTGGGGATAGTACATATAATGTCGGTGTGGAAGCCATGAACACACGTATAGTAGGTAGGCTGCTCTACTTTCGGCACCCCGCGCGCGCCCGTATAACGTGGAAACCTGTAAACAAAACATCCCCAACTAACAAAAGGTGGCGGACTAAAGTATGCAATGTGATCATGAATAGGCAGATAATCGTAGTTGTCGAGCACGACTGCGCAGGACTTGCACATGGCGCCCCGGAGCTAACATTTCTTTTCTGCGAGCAAGGAAGCTGCAGCAATGCATAATAATGGAGATCAGTTGAAGATAGCTAGCTGGCTGCAGGTCAAAGGAACAGCCGCGTCCAGCCACCAACCTCTCCCGTCCGGCGCGCGGCCGTCAACCATGTCAGGCATGACGACGCGTACGCGCTGCAGCTCCGTCTATATAAGCGCCAACTCACCAGCCAGCTCCACAATCATCCCAGATCTTCACTCTCTCAAGCATCAAACTCAACTTACCTCGACAACCTCAACGGCCGGCAACCACTTTCATTGTAAGCTAAGAGGGCTCGATCGATGGCAATGGTGAAGGCTATCCTCCTCGCAGTTGTGGCCGTGGCGGCGCTTGCGCAGCTCGCCACCGCGGTGGATCACCCGGTAGGCGGCAGCGGTGTGAAGTGGACCACCAGCGGCGGCTACGACGCCTGGTCCGGCGCTCAGAAGTTCACCACGAAAGACAGCCTCGGTAAGCAGCTCTTGTCATCTCTTCTCCTGCTAAGCTCAGCTGTTTGCCCGCCGGTTGGCTGCAAGCGATTATCAAGAACCTGCAGTCTGACAATCTCCCGGCCACGCTGCCACTGAACGATTGCAGTGTTCGACTACTCGTCATCGCACGACGTCGTGGAGGTGAGCAAGGCCGGCTACGACGCCTGCTCGGCCAGCGGCGCCGTCGCCACCTATACCGGTGGCAAGACCACCATCAAGCTCACAACCGCCGGCAAGCGCTACTTCATCTGCGGCATTCCCGGCCACTGCACCGCCGGCATGAAGCTCGCGGTCAACGTCGTCGCCGCCGCCGCAACACCCGCAACCCCCGCCAAGCCCAGGGGCCAGAGGAGCGTCGCCCCTGTCGCCGCCCCGGCGCCTGCACCGGCTCCTGTGGGATCTACCACCGACGAGCAGCTGCCTAACGTGTCGTCGCCAACCGGCAGTACACCGTCCAGCGCCGCCACCATCGGTGCCAAGGCCGCCGTTGCGATCGCCATGGGCATGGCCGTGGTGTTCGCCATGTGAGAGTTACCTGGGCAGCGATCCGTCGGTACCAAGGCTTAAGTTTTTGGGGCGCTTAAGTCTGAATCATGTCGATACATTTGAGAATTTTGTTCTTTGCTATTCTAGTGTCCTCTCAGGCTGGCAGTGGCACTGGCATGCATATTGCCTTCCCTGCATGTTCCTTCCTATTACCTGTGTAATCTACGATTTATTTGTTGTATCTCTCTATCCAAAAATAAATACAATTCACATTCTTTAAACATCGCTTGTACTATGTGTTTAACCTTGCTTGTTCTCATTCAGAGCACCCGTTTAGAACACGTAAGATATCTGTGTTTGCTTGTTAGCTTCACTGCTCTGTTCAGATTCAGAAAGACAGAAACCAGGGTTACTCAGCTTTTCCTTGCTCTGCTTTCGGAAGTGGGATGTACTACACTGTGTAAACGTTCATTTGCAGGAGTGGCAAGGACAGAATGGGAAATAGATTTGCGACTGCAAAAATCAAATTGTATGGTCTATTGATATTTAGTATAAGGAAGCAGCACCACAAACTACAAACCTCAAAACGGGCTCAACTCGGCATCTCAACCGGTGGGTTCCAGCCACGCTTAAATTTCATCAAAATGGTATCGAAATCCATGTGGTTTGTTTGTATTGTAATACATGTAAGGAGAACTTTTGGGTTAAATGAAAATTAGGGTCAAAACTCATCAAATTTTTCTATAAAGTTCACCAAACTTTCAAAAGTAATCATTTTGGTGAGGAACAAAAGCATTTTGTATTTAAAACCTTAAACTATTTGCATGTAATTTGTTCAAATATTAACTTATAAATTGTACTCATTGTTCTAATGGCGTACACATTGTGTCTATAAAAGCATGCCATCCAGCGGCAAAATCCTAGATCGGCCCTCCAAAAAGTACAAGAACACCTGAGAGATCTAATGATATTGCACTCTATATGATACCATGATACCACTTCTTAAAATTCAAATTTATAAGTGACTAAAAAGTTCAAATATAGTTATGAGTGGTCAAAAGATGTATATGGGAGAAGGTGGGTGCGAACTCATCCCCTTTCTTTGATCCCGGATTCCATTCTATTCCCGACAGAAGTGCGGGACGTTTTTAGATAGTGTTGTGTTCTTTTCTCTTTTTTTTTTTTGATATTAGATAGTGTTGTGTTCGTGCCTCCTGTTGGATCAATCTCTAGTAGACTGGGCCCCTATGGTTAGGATTTGAGCTGTAAATAAGTGTTAAGGATTTTTCTTAACTACCGCATTTCGCTTCCTCTATTCATAAGATGTGAGCCTGGCCTTTCCATTCCGCCTACCAAATTGATTATATCTCTCACTTTTTTGTTCGCAAAAAATATTTCCCTAGGATTTTCATAATGAAATTCAAAATATGAACCGAGAAACAAAAAGGATAAATCTAACGTGAATAATGTTGCAAAATGGTAAAAGCACAAATGACATTATTCCAACATCAATTTATATTTTTTGTTTTTCTACATGTATTTCAAATTTAAATCTGAAAATTCTAGGGTTATGAAGACACGTCTTGCAAGCACTCAAAATATTATTTTTTCAATTTTTAGACACTTGTAAACTTTAATTTTGGAGTGGTATTGTGGCAACGTGTGAAGTGTGACACTACAAGATATTTTCCCGTCCGATTTCTTGCTGGTAAAATTCTTTGACCAATAGGCGCATACAGCGGGCCTAAGCTGAGTTCTCCTGTTCGTGGGCCAACCTGGGCCATGAGAAGGTCGGCCTTGATCTGCCAGCACGGATCCTAATATCAGTTATTCAAGCATAATGAGATTATAGTTCAAAAAAAACATAATGATATTATTAGCAAAAAAAAAACATAATGTGATTAAGTTCCGCTAAAATGAATATGAATTCAGAGCATGCTGCGCGTGCAAAATAAGTGGACGATGTGATTTATGAAATGCAACGAAAACATTTGTCCGTTCTGCAAGCATTATTCACTTTGAGAAACATGGTGGCAAGGTTATTTAGTTTTCATGTGCAATTTATCGCTAGAAGAAAAAGGACGTCTTCTGGGTGTGTTCAATGAGATGGGTGTTTGCTCATAGGAACATAGATTTACATGTCAACATGTGGGCATGTGTTTGCAGCTCTGCAGAGAACCACCTGAACAAATAAACCATTGGGAAACAGACAATACATTTGTTGGTGTCGTGTTTTTTTGCTCTTTACAAGGAGAAAAGATTCCACCCTACCATGTGCGCACTGCTTGCTTATCTGTTTTCAGTGCAAGGTAGGTAACTACTGTGCATCAGAGTTGTATTTGTCAGTGAAGCAACAAAGGTTTAGACCTCTGGAGAAGAAGAACCTGGCAGTGATCAGTAAGTTTTGTGCATATGGAGTACTAGTATTCAGTAAGAAAATTCTTCCTTGGGAAGGAGAAGAGCGGAGCACAGGAGGATGTAAGAGCAAGTACAATAAGACTTAGTCAGCAGGCTATAAGAGTTTAAATATAATATATGTGCTTAGTTGGAGGAGAGAGAAAAGGAGAGAGAGAGAAGGAGGTGAGGCTACTTATGTAATAAATTTCTTGCAGACACTTCCTATGACTTTGTGAGAGTGAAAGGTGGACCATATGTTAGTAAAGTACTTCAATCTTATAGTCAACTATTGTACATATTAGCTATATGCTAACTACAAGTGACATGGCATCTTATTATAGCCAACAATTGGCTATACTATTGGAATTGCTCTAAAATGTGATGAATGCACCATTTCTTCGCAACGATGCCCAAGATCCGAGGAGGTCAACGCTAGTCAAAGTGGTCAATTGTCTCGGCGACCAACTCCAAGGTGGCCAATTCAATTGGCACACGGATAGAAGAACACCGATTTCATCAAGAACTAATACCCAAGACAACAAGAAGTGAGAGGAACACAAAAAATGTCAGGAGAGAGTAAGCAATAATCTAAATTACAAGATCAAGATGCGAATCGGTGAAATTCACATGTGGGATCGGTATGAAGAAGAATCTAATCCAGCAAGGAAGATCGAATTCCACGCCCTGAACTGAACCTGAATCAACCAGTACACCTCAGCCTGAATCTGCTCCGAGATCGAGTCATCAAGGTAGTCAAGAACCGGCGACATGCATCAAGACGCCGACGGGCTCGGCGCCGCCGGGGCCGCCGGTGGCGGAGCAGACAGCAACGCCGGCGGCGGCGGCACCAGCTCGACCGGCGGCGGCTGTGACGCGAATGCCGGCGGCGGCGGCACCAGCGCGACCGGAGGCGGCTGTGACGCGAATTCCGGCGAGGGTGACGCGATTGCTGGCGGCGGCGGCACCAGCGCGTCCGGGGGCGGCGGTGACGGGAATGTGGCCGGCGAGGGTGACGCAATTGGTGCCGGCGGCGGCTGCAGAGGGGGCGCGAGCGGCGGCGGGAAGGCGGTCTCCGGGGCAGGAAAGGTGGGATATTGCGGCGGCGGCGGCGGGGTGGCGGTGGCTGCGGTGGAGGGCAGTGACGGCTGCTCGCCGACGGGCTCGGGCGGGACCGGGCGGCAGCCGCCGGGGCGGGCGGCGCAGGCGGGGCCGGAGTCGGAGTCGGAGCGGCGGGAGTTGGCGCGGTGGACGACGGTGGCGAAGGCGGCGACGAGGCCGACGACGGCGAGCGCGGCCACGACGGCGAAGAAGATCTTGGTGGCCTTCCCCACGTAGCAGCACCGCATGGCTGCCTCTCCTCTCTCTTCCCCGGTGAGCGGTGGCCGGCACTGTTGTGGAATGTACTGCTCCACTGCCACTAGCCGACTAGCGCAGCTTGTGTTGACAGTAAAACAGCGGCGTGAGGTCCTCCCTATGTATGAGTATGACGACAGCTCGTTTTGGTCAGACATGGCGCACCGCCCGATCGAGCAAGTGGACGGTGCAGATTTTCTTGAGAGCGGAACAGTGCAGCTGCCGAGGCAGATCGGTGGCGATTTGCACAAAAATAACCCAAAACTGAAAGAAAAGCACAGACTGACCCTCCGGCGAAACTATTTCACCAATCTAACCCTTTTGTGTGGCGCCCCTCCCACGGGCGCCACATATGCCCATGTGGCTCCCCGCCTGGCGCCAGCCGACCAGTAGGACGTGGCCCCCTCGCCGGCGAGGCCGGGTGCGCCCATCCGACGTGGCAGCATGTGTGGCGCCCCTCCCAACGGCGCCACACGTGCCAACTTATATCATGTTTTCGGTCCAAAACATCCAGGGGCTCCGGAACGTCTGGGACTTAGCCGTTTTGCGAGGCTCGATGTGTGGCGCCGATGCCACGGGCGCCACACTAGCATGTGTGGCGCCGATGCCACGGGCGCCACACATCCACTTAAGTGTGGCGCCCGCGCCCGCGCCCAGCCCGACCATCTTCTTCTCTGTTTCTTGGACGACCTCCCTCTCTCCCCCAAGGCGGCCGGCGGTTCCTCCTCCTCCCTCCCTCTCTCCCCCAACAAATCGGCCACAAATTCGTCAGATCTGACCGGCCAATCTCTTCCCCATCCATTCCTCAAGGTAATCCCCTTCGAATCCCTCACATTCATCCACTAATTTCATAGATCTTGCTAGATTTGCACATGAACCCTAGACATGGAAACTAGATTTGAAATGGCTATGTATGTGTTGAATGTGTATGTGTAGGAACCCTAGATATGTAGGAACCCTAGATATGTAGGAACCCTAGATGTGTTGAATGAAATTTTACATGTATGTGTTGAAATCCTATGTATGCATGTGTTGAAATGTCTAATATTTGCCTAGCAAATGCATTCAAATTTGTTACATATGCCTATTATTTGTGATGGAATAACTCATGTATTCTTGATCCAAATATTTGTATGTGTGTATGTATGGAACCTTATGTATGTATGTGGTGAAAGGCAAAATTGGAGCATGTATTTGGATATGAACTCTCATGTATGTGTGATGTATAGGTGATTCGAAAGTTAGATATATTCTCATGTATTCTTGATGGAATAACTCATATTTGTTAGGAATGTATGTGTGATGGCTTATTTGGATATATTCTCATGTATGTGTTGCTCATACATGTAGGATGGTGTGGCTTCTGGATGAAGAGTACGACAGGTTGCACCGGGCTGTTCATATGACGGAGAAGGGAACGGATCTTCAACCTTTGAAGATTCGTTACCATGGCACATCGGATATCTGAGTATGACGAGAGGTACACGGAGTTCATCCGGCCTACCGGTCTTCTCCCGTTCATATCCCTTGTAAGCCGTGGGGGGCCACTCATGAACCCCTCGGCACTCACCGCCCTTGTCGACCGGTGGAGGCCGGAGACTCACACCTTCCACTTGAGGGCCGGCGAGATGGCCCCTACTCTCCAGGATGTTTCCATGATCCTTGGACTACCTATTCGTGGCGAGCCACCGTGTATGAACACAGCTTCGATGGGTGGCGCCGGCAGATGGAGGTGCTTATTGGCGGGGCTCCTCCGCCGCCAGCAGATCCAAAGAAGAGAGCTCCCGCCGGCGCGTCTTTCGAATGGATCAGGACTAACTTTGGAGAATGCCCGGAAGAGGCCGACGAGGACACTCGGAGGACGTACGCCCGCGTGTACTTATGGTACATGATTTCGAGGACTCTCTTTCCTGACAGTGGGGGGAAGCTGGCCCATTGGTGTTGGCTGAAGGCGCTAACGGTGTTGGATAACCGTTGGAGTTGGGGAACAGCGGCACTTGCCTACCTCTACCGGCAGGTGATGATTTGCTCTATGTACTATTTTCCTATAGTAGTGTGCTAGACAAAGTACTAACCAAATGTCTTACATGCTAGCTTGGACGAAGCTTGTCGCAGAATCGGGAGCAGGACTGGGAGCGGCGGTATTGGTGGATGCATGCTCCTACTTTCCGTATGGAGCTGGGACCGCCTATCAGTTGGGCGGCCTAGGGTACTCAACGAGAGGCCATGGCCTCATTACCCTCACTCTCCTGATCGGGAGCCCACTTGGGCATACCTTTGGGACAATGTCTCGGAGATGTCGGCTGCCCACTCATATGCATGTGGCTTGTTGAACACCACCAGCCGCAAAGAGTGATGAGACAGTTTGGGCTGTATCAGGAGTGCCCACCAGTGTGGCAAGACACGGACAAGGCGCTTCATAGGTAAACTTCTGGAATCATGCGATGGAAGATTCTTGATAGAAGATGTACAAACTAACTTGTTGATTCTTGCAGGCTTGATAGGCAGCGGCAGAGGAAGATCACAAATTGGCCATCCATCATAGCGGCCACATCGCGGCGTTCCAACGGTGTTTGGAAGCGGCACGGAATGTCGGCCCTGAGCGATTGTGCCTCACAACTTCGCCGCTTTCAACAACTACCTCGAGTGGTTCCATGAGAACACGCGTATCGAGTTAGTTAAGCACGCGTATCTGAGGAGATCTTGGACGACCCCATCGATTCGATGAGGTTGGGCAAAGCCAGCACGACAGATTTGCTCGCAGAGGGAGATCGACTTCTATTGCTTCCGAGCTGAACTTCGTGGTATTCTATTCTCTCAGTAACTAGTACATCATCTACATTGCCATGTGAACGCTTCAATTGTGTATGCTGTATTTGTCACAGCGGAAGGAGATCGAAAAAACAGCTGAGGAGTGCGAGGTTATGTGGGAGCAGAGCGGGAGAGATGACAAGCCTGTCCGACCGTTGCGGTATTTCATTAAGGTATGATCACCAACTTTGAATGTACGATACTATGATGTGGTGGATTTGTAACCATGAACGGGATGACGCAGAACACTGCACGAAAGATGCGGCGGTTAGCCAGCTTGCTAGGTTGCCGGGAAGCCGAAATCGCTACATCTTCCTCTTCAGAAGAGCGGGAGGTATGGACTATTTTGTTGCTGTCAAACATGTTCTTACTAATTTCAACTTTGTAATCTCATGTGTTCGTGTCTGTGAAGATTCCTGAGGACGAGCTAATTCTGAGTCAAGCCATACTTCCAAAGCGTACCTCCAAGCAAGCCGCACGGTCAGCTTACCAGTTGAAGCCAAGGGGCAAGGGTCCAAACCGGTACACTCCGGAAGATTATGTCAGCCGAGGAAAGAAGGTTGTCACTGAGGAGGATGAGGGGCCGCGGCGGAGATCAGATATGTCGAGGATGAGGAACGACGAGCCGTTCTCTTCAGAGGAGGAGGAGGATGAGGAGGAGGAGGAGGAGGAGCAGGAGCAGGAGCAGCAGGAGCAGCAGCAGGAGCAGCAGCAGGAGCAGCAGCAGGAGCAGCCACGGCAGCGGACGAAGAGGATGGCCGTCCGGAAGCAGCCCGCGAGGACGGCACGTCGAGGACGCTACTAGGATGTGCCCACGAGTTGTTGTGAACTCTATATTCATAAGTATCGATTTGTGAACCCTATGTCATGTCGAACCATGGTCTGTAATGCTACTTGTTGTTTGAATCTACGTGCTCCAATGTGACCTATGAAGTGTTATATGTGTATGTCATGAAATTGCTACTTGTTGTGTCCAATGTTGTACTCGTAACTGTTGGAGTTTGATAGGATTTTTCATGTTTTTAACAAAAGTCAATGTGTGGCGCCCTTCCAACTGGCGCCACAAGTGCTTGTGTGGCGCCCGTGGCATCGGCGCCACACATGCCAACTTATATCAACATTGGGTCGAAAACATCCAGGGGGCTCCGGACGATAAGTCCTTAGCCGTTTTCGCGAGCCTCTATGTGTGGCGCCCGTGGCATCGGCGCCACATATGCTAGTGTGGCGCCAGTGGAGTCGGCGCCACACATCGAGCCTCGCAAAATGGCTAAGTCCCAGAGGAATTGTCTCACAGTATGCTCGGGGGGATTACAAGTGCATGTGTGGCGCCGTTGGGAGGGGCGCCACACATGCTGCCACGTCGGATGGGCGCACCAGCTCAGCGGCGAGGGGGCCACGTCGGCTGGGTCAGTGGCGCCGGCAGGTGGGGAGCCACATGGGCATGTGTGGCGCCCGTGGAAGGGGCGCCACACAAAAGGGTTAGATTGGTGAAATAGTTTCGCCGGAGGGTTAGTCTGTGCTTTTCTTTCAGTTTTGGGTTATTTTTGTGCAAATCGCCCAGATCGGTCGCGGTACGTATCCTGGTTCCATCTGAATATCTGACCTGACCTGATGATGGTGCCTGCCTTGACTGTAGCGTTGACGCTTGCAGACTGCAGTGCAGCAAACAAGTTACGGTGGGCAAAAAAACGGATGACCGAAGACCGAAATCGAAAAGACCGAGACCGAAATGACCGATAAAATATTGGGTAGAAAATTTTATAGACCGAATTAAGTTTGATCAATTCGGTCATTTTGTTCTGAGTAACCGAATAGACCGAACGGACCGAATTTTACGTAAGACTATCCCAATCTTTAAATTTTGTGAAATGCCTAAGATGTGATATTGTTGAATGTTCACAAAATTCTTCAGCGTTGTTACATTTTTGTTTAGATTTTTGAACATTTATTCGTGCCAATTGATAATAATATATGTAATAAAAAAACATCTAAAATACATCTAAAATGTTGCCAACCTTTTACTAAATAATGTCTAAGTTTTGCGTTGACAACGTCGGCAACATTGTTTGGTCATGACCGAACCCGAACCCGAATTATTAGGTACCCGAATTTGCCGGGTAGTAAAAGTAGAAAGTATATTTCGGTCTTCATTTTTTTACCGAAATACAAAAACCGAATTTTCGATCATGACCGAATGCCCACCCCTACAAACAAGGTGGGTGCTCAACTCAAGGAGCCATCCCATCCATGCGCATCTCCTTTGGAAGAAGCACAGCAGTAACTGAGGAGAAAATCTTGGGTTCACGGCAGTACAGTTTTCTAGCTACATTTTTTTCTCCTGCCATCTTTTTGATAAAAAAAATATTAATACCGTGGAGATACTAATTATATATAATCTCTATAATAATAACGTAATACCTTAAGGATAGTACAGATGCATACATCTAAATAAATAAATAAAGCTAAAAAATCAATCTCGCTATAATGTTTCAGTCCTTGTAGCAGCAGCACAAACATCACCAAGACAATAGCTGAAATCCAAGTTCTCCAAAAACGACGTCTCCAAGAAAAATCTGTGCACAAACATCATCGTCCCCCGATCAACATATTAGGTTTCACCTTGAAGAAAGTATCCGCTTTCAAAACAGTGTATTTAACAAGAACATTATCGGGCACAACCTACTAAAAGCAAACCTTGGATTTTCATCCTAAATTGTAAGATTCTGAACTTCTCCTGTGTTGTCGGTCCCACTTGCATGTCGCTACTACGAATCCTGAATCACAAGCAAGTTTCTCAACGTCGTAACGACTCTAACCATCATTAGATCTCGACTTTCATGTCATTCTTCACCTCTGACTTCACCATGGAACAAAAAAGACATGGTCCATGATGACAACAAATAGCAGAGTTTCGCGGCGTCCACTCCTGAAACCAAACGGTCGGAAAAGAACATGGGTGGGTGTAATATCCCAGGTAATGGGGTTACAAAAATAGAGTAAACAGATGTGTGCATTGCATTCATGCATAGAAAATCTGGGGAATTTTCGCGCTTTAAAGTAAAACAGTCACAGTAACTGAAGTTTCACTTGACTTTGGTGGAATTGAAGTAGCTCATCAAGTCAAGCGCTATAAACCTCAATGTGACTTTGTTAAAACTTTGTTTTGGGTAGAGATAATTTGATCCAAGGGGTTAGATCAAATGGAACTAATAATCAACACAACAACACTTTACTCAATGATCAACTACCTGATCTTATTAAATATCACAACATGATATTCCTAGCCATAATATATGAACATCCATTTAATTGGAAATCAAGTAACAATAAATGGAGAAACCATTCTTCACTTATCTTCTCCATGTCTTAAAACTAATCCATGATCCTACCATGAAATCTCATGGTATTCATTCCACTTCAACATTGGAGTTATAACAAGAAGATCCACTCCAGAAATAGATATTCTTCTCCATTCCAAGTTATTACACATCAAACCTCGAGAGGTGAGAGTCTGTTATAATTATTAGAGAAGCAATAACAAACCTTGAGTTAAACCTTGGATTTACATCCAAGTATTCAAATCATCATCTCTAAGAGAAACCCTAGGATATTATCCAAGACAATTCCTAGAGAGATAAATCATTTATATTTAACATAGACATTGAGGATCACATCAACCTCTAGGAAGCCTAACCTTAGGTTAGTATTAAAGTCCTTCCCAAATAAGAGAGAGACCAATCATGCCAATCTTAGCTTTACCTATTTAAGAATAAAGGACAACCATTGCACTAAAGTATTAGGATTACACCATAAACCCTAGAATAACTATTCCTATATGAGAGAACTCAAGTTATGGTGTTACACTCAAATTAATGAGGCAACACTTGGACTTGGGAAAGAGAACTATCCATATACTCAGATGATTATATCATCATTCCCTGGAAAGAACCCTAAGAATTATCTCAGGCAATCTCCTGGGATATCAATTATAGAGGCCACCATAATAGCTCATCCTAGAAAATAAAATAGAAGTGCTATACCCTAGTTGATCAAGACAATGCTTGATCATGGAAGTGAGAAACCTATTTAATGAGAGAAAACTTAGAAGCCAAACCTTGATCATTATAAATTGAGTAATGATCATAAACCCTAAGAACTTGAGGTAGAGATATTAAGAACAAGTTGATCATGCCTAATCCATGATCATGCTCTTGAGGTATGTGAGGATAAGTTAAACCCTAATATGATTATTAGATACTATTCCCCACATGAAATCATAGGGAGGTAACTAGTAAACAAACCTAGACTTATATCCTAAACCCTAACTTGTGAACCACTTGGTGATCACAAGTAGAATTCTACCACACCTACATTCCACTTATTCTTCATCTAAGAAAGCTTTAGAGTAAAACTCCATACTTGATATGGTGAGGAATCATCAATCCATATGACCAAAGTTAACTATAAAAAGAACTATAACCAATGTAGTTACTTAAATGATAAATTGAGGTTAATAATAGAAGCCAATTGGTAGAAGATAAAACCAATTCTCAATATCATAGTACCTAAAGGAGAACAGAAACAATTAAGCAAGTAACCATAATACCTTGGTTAGGAGAGATTAAACCCTAGCATGCATAATGGTGTCATCTCAATTCTACAACCTTGAATTAAATCTCAACACTGGTTTATGTATCACTATGGTGATCATAATATAAAACCAGGCCATAATTGAGATTCAAACCAATTCCCATTAGGTGAATATGCTTAGAACCCTAGGATTGCTCACTAGTTAAATCCTATACTTAATTATGGAGCATAAGATGAACATAGTTGAAACCCTTTATTTAAAACCATGTGAGGTGATCAATCACTTACCTTTGTAATCAAGACCAAACCATTATGAGAACAATATTTACTCTAGACATTTTCAAAAATAATAATAGTGTTCATCTTAAAAAAAAAAGGGGTTATAAGAGAACTTACAAACCTACAATAAATAGGTGATTCCATAAAATACTATGTAAGTGAAACAAACTCTCAATTAAGAACCCAAGACTTTATAATAATCTTTAAAATGCTTTGAGCACTAATTATACACTTTAAATAATCCAAAAGAAAGTTGTATTGCAAGGAGGAAAAGGAGTTTCAATGACCACATAAATTCATGGCTTAATTAAAAATGTAAAAAGGAAACCACAAGGATATAAACAAAATCATGCATTACACATTTGTCTTGAGCAATAAAATAATGCAGTGACCATTGTTATCAAATCTTAATATCAATTGTCAAACACCTGCAAAATAAGAAGATTCAAATTTGAATTATAAAAAACCAGAATTGAAAATAGAAAATAAAACAGAAAAAGAAGAGAAGGGGGAAAAACCACCTGGACCTTTACCTGGCCGCCACAACCCACCTCAGCAGCCCAGCACAAGCCCACTAGCGCGGCCCAGTTCACAGACAAAGCACAGTCCAGTACCTCTTCGTCTAAAAAAAAATCGAAGAGGGCGTCGTCCTCATCCCCTCCGTGAGCTGGAGAGCAGCACGACGTCGTGATCGTCTTCGCCCTCGCGCTGGCAGGCTCCCCTTGCTCGCCAAAGTGACGAGGCACCCGTACAACCGCCGTATAAATACCCTGGACGAAATCCAGTCTCTCTTCTTCTTCCTCTGTTCGATTCCCTCTCCACACCAAAACCTGGCCGCACCGGTGACCTCAGTCGCCGGCGATGGAAGCCTCCCCGAGCCAAGGCGAGCACACCGGCGTGACCGCCGTCCTCGACAAGCTACGCCTGCGGAAGGAATCGAACCGAGATGCCCTAACTCGACACCAACGAGCTCGTCTTCCCGAAGGCCGACGACACGAAATTCCGACGAACCAAACCACGGCGAGCTTCTCCGACCTCATCATCGCATTCCTGGTAATCTTGCGCACCTCCAGTGCTAACTATTGCATCCGTGCACGTCCAGTAGCTGAATGTTGTGAGATGGCCGGAGTGCGCCGCCGCGGTACCTCACCGCCGGGCATGCTCCGGTGACATATTTGGGGCGGCGCCACCACCATTTGGCTCCTCTCGTCGCGCTGAATCGTTTGAACATAGCTGCGCATCTGGGGGTGCACTATATCGTCGGCGACATGGTAGACTGGCCGCCGGCGAGGTGCTCCTCTGCCCAGTCACCGATTTTGACTCGGTCAAGGCTTATGTGGTAGCCACCATGGCAATGGCCCACTGGCCAGTGGCTGTGGGTAGACTCTGTCTCGGGTAGCTTTAGTATTTAGCACTTAATTCAAATTCCAGAAAAGTGCTGCAACTTCAAATAAATCTAGAAAATTCATATTAGCTCAGAAAAATACAACTAAAATATCAAAATTCTTAGAAAAGTAAACTCTATCCAATAAAAATATAAAATGAAATTTTTTATTTTTAATAAAAATTTAATTATTTAATACTTGTTATTTAAGCCTTATTTATTAATTCCAAATTCAATTAAATTCAATAAATAAGGAAAACTTTAAAAATTAAATTGAAACCAGTAAATAAATAAAGAAAACTTTAAAACTAATTTTTCTTTATTATTTTATTAAATCCCTATTAGAAGGATTTAAAACCCTGATTAGTAATTACCCTAATTAGTAAATTATTTAAAAACAATAAAAAGCCAAAGTGAATATTAATTTTATTTCAAAGTTATTAATAACTTCAACTTTAACAGGAAGTTATTAATCATAGAATTAAATTGTTACTAGCAAACCCTAAATTCCACATGGAATGATATTATAACCCTATCATTTCATGTGATACCTAAAACCCTAAATTAATTAGGAACCCTAGTTGCATTACTACATGTGAACCCTAAATTGCTTCTAACCTAAACCCAAGGTTAGAACAGGGATCAAGGTACTTTATTTCAAATCATAGAACCCTAGTAGCAACTAAATACCTGCCTTGGCCACATAAAATGTAGAAGACCTATCACTAATATATGGGTATCCCATGTGTCATCTTCATCAAACCTAGATAAATCAAAGTAGGGTCAACCAAGTGTAAACCCTAGATCCTATTACCAAAGCCATCATCCATATTCATTCATACTTAGCATCACACCAAAGTGATGAACCTCAGGAGCAACTATGCCAAAACCTGAGCATTACCTAACCATATTCCACTAAACCCTACTAGTATTGGATATTTATCAACCATCCTATTAAGGAACCAATTAATCCTTGCTTAATAGAATCAACAGTAAAACCTAGACCACCTCAACCCTAATTGATGTACTTCTTATTATTTAAGAAGTATGTTCTTCAAAAGTTATTCTTTTGAAGAAAATAAGGAAATCATCATCAACCCTGCTTATAAGGATCTATAAACCCTAGCCAGCTATCACTAGCAAGATAAACCAACCTTGACAACAACCATGCATAATGAATTGCTTAGGATACCTAGGCTCATCTTAACCTTACAAGCCTTAGGTGTTGATGAATCCAACTAGGTTGTGATCCATCTAATATCTACTCCAGAGCCAATTGGAACCATAGTTAACCATAAAACCCACCAACCTACTTATCATATTTGTTCTTTATTAAGAACATGTTCTTCAAAAGTTATTCTTTTGAAGAATATGATAGTTAATCATTAACAATGCCATATAGTGTTAAAACTAACCACTGTTCTTTATTTATTAACATTATGCCAATTATCATTCTTTGTGTGCTCAAGTGATTACTATGCCTTATTATCTACCTGTTTATAATACCAAGTAATCACACCTGAATAAGAACCTTGTATGTGAATCACTCTAAAAGTGCAACACACCCTAAACCAATCATTACCACTCACTAATCCTAAATCATCGGGGTTAGGACACGCTTAGGGCGATTGCATCTCATACTTATGCATTATTGCATCTTTGCCAATCTTTTAAACATCGTCCTTACCGGACGATGATGCTATTTCAGAATTTGGAGTTATTGCGTATCGAAGACCTTGCCTGCATAATCTTGCAGTCAAGAAAGGCAAGTTCATCACTTGCTCATGTCATTTGAGTATTTTTATCAAATTACTTGCAAAGTATTATGGTTATCACTATTGCACAAAAATCAAAACCACTACTTTCATAACTATGAATATGACTAAGTGGTGGGCAATGGAACCATGGATTGTGTTGATATGGTGGAGGTTCCATTGCACGGGTTATATCCATCTAGGATTAAACAACAAATGTCGCCAGTGATTCTTGTGCCGTAATACCCGTGTTAACCATAAGATCCGGAGTGGGACGGAGTAGTCAAAAGTGTTTCCACCTCTCGTTCATCAACGGATGCGCTTACCGTAGACGGTTGTATCTTGCGGAGCAATTGGTGGGTGGGGAGCCCCTTCTAATTTCCCACGGTATAGCTGTTGCTTACCGTAGACGGTTGCTGCTTGCGGAACAATTGGTGGGTGGGGATCCCCTTCTAATTCCCCACGGTAATGTGGTCTATGATGGGTTGCAGCTACCGGCGAAGGAGTTTGGTTCGATCCCGCATCGTCGTCGTGGTCGGGGTCCACCCTGAAATTACGGGAATAATGGGACCGGCGAGGACCCAGGGTCGGGGCATGCAACAAAGGGTGGGTGTTCGAGGTAGCGGAGGAACATGATTGGCTAGACCTTATACCGGGCCTCACACCAAAGGAAGTGTGGACGAGAACTAGACTCGGTTGGCACCAAGGTTAAGATCTCTTATGGGTAAAGCAACACACCTCTGCAGAGTGTAAAGAACCGTGACCTGTCACTCCCTCGTTCGGGATATGGAACTGCGAACGCGGCCGGAAAGGAGCTCCATGAAGTTCTAGTAAACCGGTGAAGGCTGACAGACATAGTTCTTCTGAATAAAAGCAACCTTTTGAAGAAATGGTTATGAAAACTTGCATTGGTATTAGACTTTCTGGTCTAATGCCGTAGCTAGTGCATTAAACACCTCTTTCCTATAATGAACTTGTTGAGTACGCTCGTACTCATCCCACTCTTAAATCCCCTGCTTAGATATGGAGGCATCAAAGGAGGATCTATAGTACAACTCGAAGGCCGAGGATTCAACAACTACTTCACGAGACAGGACCCTGTCAGAGGAGGCAGATACCACATCCAACAAGGAGAAAACCTAGTTTAGCCATAGAATGGAACTAGCTTCCTAAACCTAGCTCCTACTTAGCTAGAATCTATTCATAGCCTCTATAGCTAGTCAAATACTCTACAAATAGAGTTCGTGGTAGGATTAGACTACGAGTCGTTCTTCTGGAGTTTATTTGCAGATTTACCTCATTGTAAAGTAGGAGGCTGTGATGATCTTATGTAACAGAGTCAGTGTTGTAATTCTATAGACATGCCTTGGACCCGCATATGTTTCTGTTGTACCACTCTGAGCGATATAATACTAGTGGAACGGTGTTTCATTGGTGTTATATCAGACTTGCATACTACACCATGCAGTGGTATGCCGGGTCATCACAGTGGGCACGACCGAATCATATCCAATCCAACAAGCTCCATATACGAGGCGTCAAAGGGAGTTTGCCGTCGGAGCCTTCCAAAACTCGATACTTCGATAGACCCGAGGAGGACAAGCATCAAGCATATCTCCGTCTTGGCACGAGATGAACCCTAGGACCGCTGCCTTTATTAGGTGAGCGACAGCCCCCACGCCACCGCTACCAACAAGATTCGGAGATCTCATCAAACACCACCGCCACCACCCACACCACGTGGAGATGAGGGGCTTATTTGCGTCGAGACCCCTGAACCAGGCATCATGCCGCCCTCGCGGCCACAACGATCGCCAAGGTCGCGAAAGAAAACTAGGCCCCCCAATCTGCAGCAGCCGAAGATCTCACCGGCTGGGGACGAAAGGCACTCGTCGTCGCCCGCCACGCGAGGAGATGAAAGCCCACCGCCATCAACCACGCAGGCTTTACCCAGTGACCTCCTCCGGGGACGGTAGGGGATAGAGGTGAAGGGAGTGGGACCAGCGGTGGCTGGGATATAGACCGCCCTAGCCGCCCCTCGTTGAGCGGTTTACCAAACTAGTATTGAGTACTAAATGAGCGGTTTAGCCTGCCATGATGCTAATGGAGAAAATGGCTCTTTTTCTAAGAGAAGCAAAATGGCTGTATTTTGAGAAAGGAAGGAATGGTTGTAGCTTTGCTGCTCTTGCTTATCTGTGGAGTTGGACATCGGCGCAATTTGACATGGTCCCGTCCAGCGCACCAAAGATAAATCCCCGAAAAACACAGAATATAATGCCAAAATAGATTCACGAGAAGAAAAACTAAATGACAATTTCAGAACCTTTTCCCATCCTGTTGTAACGCACACCATTCGCCTTTCATCTGCTGCCCGCGCTATTATCCATTCCCACGGCGCCCATGGCCACCACCTACCTCTCAAGCCTCCAGGCCGCCGCCACCATCACTGCCGGCGGTGCTTCACCAAGGCCAAGATCAAGAGTGGTGACATGCCACGCCACCGATTCGTCGGGCAGGCGATCAGCCTGCCTGGGCCTTGGCCTCGCCGCCGCCGGCATGCTCCGCACTGCGCCCGCCCGCGCCGCGGACACCGACGAGGACCCGGAGCCGGCCAACAACGGCTGGTGGCTCACCGAGTTCCCCTTGCCGGTGCCCAAGATCCGAAACAGTAAGCCCCCACAGCTCTCCCCATACTGGCACCTCATGGTCACCACGCATTCCTACTCCATTGCTGAACTCTGAACTGAACCGAACCGGTGCTGATGTATGTGGTGCAGAGGAGATCAACAACGGCGAGACGGGCACACGATCCTTCATAAAGAACGGCATCTACATTGCGGACATCGGGCCGAGCTTCGCGGCGCACGCGTACCGGCTGCGCAGCTCCGCCTTCGACCTCCTGGCACTGGAGGACCTGCTCGGCAAGGAGGCCTCTAACTACGTCAACAAGTACCTCCGGCTCAAGGCCACCTTCATATATTACGACTTCGACAAGCTCATCACGGCCGCCGACGCTGATGCCAAGCCACCGCTCCTGGACCTCGCCAACCGCCTCTTCGACAGCTTCGAGAGGCTTCAGGCAGCAGTCACCACCAAGGATGATGCAGACATAGGATCCCGCTATGCTGACACGAAGCTCATCCTCCAGGAGGTTATGACGAGAATGGCCTAGGCAGGACAGAGATTTCTCAAGACAACTGAAACTTCTACATCAAACTTAATCAAATATAGCCCCAGTTTTACTGTCATGAGTGATGTATTTACATTTGGTTATATTTTCGTAACAGTTCTGACAAAAAAAATACAGTACAGATAGTCATTGAACAGAAGGTACAGGTACCAATCAAGCAGGTTCCCGTTAAAAAATCACAGTTAGTACATGTCAATTTATAGCAAGAAGCTCAATTACTTATACAACTCAACACTGTGGGTGGAGCATCAAAGCTGATGCAGATTACATAAGATGTAAAGGCCAGCATGCCACACATGACCGTTAATACAATCAGCAAGAAAGAAAAAAGGGGCACGCAATAATTGAGAATATACAACCTCTAATTGCCCACACCACGGGATGCAAATGATGGATTGCATCCCTCGAATCAACAAACAAACAACACAGAAGTACACTACTGGGGGTGTCCGATGTGTAGATAGGACTTCACAATGAATTGAAGGCATCGATTTATCCTTGTGACAAGCTGCGCACTTGGGTCTGACGGCGAGGGATGCCAATCTCGCACGAGTTTACCCTGGCAGCAAAACGAAGCGAGCAAATGGACTCGCTCGTGGAAGATGCTTCCGGGGACAGATTCACAAACATTAGTGTCTTTGAGTCTCCACCCAAGCATGGCTGCGTACAGGGAACAAAACAGGTGAGGGGTTTCTAATGCACAGCAATGGTACTGAACTTATAATCAGAATACAGGTATTGTTTATGTGCTAGAGAGTTACCTGAAGTAGATACGTTAATTTGGAGTTTCTAAATGGAATGTGTTCATCCTTCTTAGCAATGGAGAAGATAACATCAGCCAGGCACGACAAGCTCTTGTTAATAGCCTAATAGTTGAAGTTGGTAACAAACACCTGTTATGCATCTTACAATGTACGCCTTAAAGAAACATAGAGAAGGAATAGCAAATTACCTGAGTCTCCTTGAGTCTATCCCCAGTGGCACCACTTTTATTAAGCCGCTCACTGCCGGCAAGATCAATTAGATTGAGAACACCTTGCACTTGTTGATCAGTTCCCTGGACAGCATATAGTCCAAATAATGAAAACGGGTCAAGCATAAACTAGTTATATCAGTTGAAAATTACTGTACCTCATTTACACCAAATATTCGAAGTGTAAAGACACAGTGACTTCTGGATGATTCCTCATTCATCTGTGTTTTTCCAACAGACCTACAAACAAGAGTGAACATTTCATGCATATGACAGGAAATTGGGCCATATCCATCAAACACTTCATTGGAGAGTTCACACAAATTATTGCAGAAAAAACATTTTGTTTAGATCAATGGCATACTGCTTCTAACATAACTAATAGTTGCATGCGCAAAACAAATTTGCATGTGCTGTCACAAATTATGATTGACCAACAAATAACAAAGTATTAGCGATTGTTTCAGTGAATCCGAAAAGAACATCGAACTTAACCTGCTTTGGGCAGCCCGTTTGAGCAAAGAAGAAACTTCGTTGATACTCCGTACATCAACAACTGTGAGCTCAGACACTTGTGTATTACCATTGGCATCATGTTTGATATTATACTTTGAAGCAGCACCATCTTGAACAGATGTGCGATTGGTCGCTAACAAGTCACGTATAGTCTCATTATAGATTTCCAACATGGAAGCCTACAAGTAAGAAGCTGGCATTAGGATGACAAACATAGAAACTGTGGCGCGTCATTAGTTCAGATAGATAAACAAATTAAAAGGGACGCACCTGCATCTTATATTTCCAACCTTGCGAAATAAGACATTGACTTGTTTGAAAAATTTGTTCGAGCGATCTAGGTATTAACCCTTTCAGATCATGGATCTCGGGATTGCCCATCATTGTGTGTGTCTTTCCAGATCCTGTTTGGCCATAAGCAAATATACATACCTATATAATTTGAGATCAATTAGTTGTATAATCAGATCGCTCAAATCAGAGAATACAAAAACGACAATGTTTTCAGATTTATTCAAGCTTGTATTCCATACAAGGAACAAAACAACTAAAAGGCAAATATTTCACCAAGACAGTCAAATAAACTGCACAGTAAACAACAGAAGTACAAAACACTTTTAGAACTGTTCACTTTTCATCAATCTTTTATGTGATTGGATTGCTATTTTAGTTCTGAAAAATACAAGAGTAGATATAGCATCAAGTAAAAGTACCTTATAGCCATCAAGAGCACTTTGAACCAATTGAGAAATTTCAGTGAATACGTCTTCTTGGGATGCCGAATGGTCAAACACTTTATCAAACGCAAATGAATATGCTTGTGCTAAAGAAGCAATATAAAGATATTATCAGAAGTAATTTTATATTTCTAAATAAATCACAAATTATCATAAACAAACGTTTATAAAGAAGCAGTAAATATAGCATACTGTTATGCAGCAATTCGACACCACGGCCTAGATTTTCTCCAGTCTTTGGATAAGAAACAGCTCCTGACTCATTTGACAATAAAGGTCGTACTCGGCAGAAGACGCGGATATTTCCTTTAAGTTCCTGCAACACAAAGTCTTAGAAACAAACATACTCTATACGATTATGAGGCTTGAAGAGAATAAGTCCTCACAAGTATAGTGTTATGTAGCTTTTTGCGCAAATTCTCTCCATCCACAATTTTTTGCTCAGCTTCCGTAAGACGTAGTTGCAGGTCCTCCAAAATTCTCTTTTGGTTCTCATACTCGGTCATAGTCTCCATTGTTGTCAAATCAGATCGCTGGACAGTGAAAAAAATGTAACAATTACACCCATGTACAAATTGTACACTGAAACAGCTGACTCAAGAATAAAGATAGGCATGTACATCTGTTTCAAATATTACAATCAAGGGAACTATAGTGATGAGTGATGAATTATCCCTGTAGGTGCAAAGCAACTATTCGACAAGCTAACTCATCAATTCAATAACAGGCAGGGATACAAAACGAACTACAGCTTCAACCTCGTAGGCCTACATGCTTATTTATAGCTTAATTCACTAATTTGCAGCCAAAATAGCAAGTTGGGCACAGGAGTTTGACAAACTGAAACAAACATCTTATGTAAAAGTACAGAACTACCCACCTTCAGCTTTTCATTAGCCGATGCGAGCTGAATTTCCAGTGTTCTTATCCTTTCACTTTGAGTTGAACAAGTTTCCTGTAGCATTGAAAAGAAATTAGCCAACTTAATTGAAATAGCCCACATTCAATCATTTAGTAGGGTATATAATGGTACCTCAAGGGCTCCGCATCTAGTCAGGATATTCTCAATTTCCATTGACGTCTTTCCTGTTAGTTCCTTGTGTGCACTCAAGTCACTCAACAATGAACTTATTTCAGCTGCTTTATGATCACGGTCCTCTCTTACTTGCTGCAGTTCACATCTAAGAGTATCAACCTCCTTCAATAGATCATTCTTTTGCCTTAAAGCTTCACTCTGTGAGGACTGCAAGGAGTGACAGCATTAGTTATCAACATGTAACAGATGCATGTAATAAGAGATATTATGGTAAAAAAATCCACAGTGGATGGACAGAAGTATAATAGTACCTTTGCTAAATCCAGCTGCAGTTTTACAGAGTTAGCGTGATCCTTGAGACCATTCATTGTTTCAACCATAGTATTCTTCTCCTTTTGCAGCTTTGCTATCGTCTCAGCATTCTTTGTTGCATCTGCTTGGAGGTTGCAATTATATTGCTGCAAGCTAGTGTTGTATTCCTGAAGCCTCTTGTTTGTATCTTGGAGCATCTTGATCTAGACGAAATGGGAATGCAGGTGAAACGTACAGGCGTATATAAAAACGGACGAGAGAAGACGTTGAAGAAGATCAATACCTGATCATTTAGACGCTTCTGATCCAACTTAACTCTGTTAAGTTCTTCCGAGATCTCATTTCTTGATGACTCTGCAGCAACCCTAGCCTCCTTTTCATCTCCATAGGACCGAATCAAATCCTGCAGTTTGAAACAAATTGCGGTTACAGACTGCTGCTGCGTGATGAACAGTTGTTAGAGAGGAATAAGCGAAACGCACAGGCCACCCACCATTTTCTCAGCTTCCACCTTCTTAAGGTTGTCTTCTAGAGAGGCATACTGTCTCTGAAGCTCCTCCTTTATGGCCACCGATTCTTGGATTTTGCTTTCCAGCTGAGCCACTGGATGGCAGCCATGAGGGTTCAGTCAGCACAATCAGCAATTGCACAAAGTTGGCGTGGTGTCGGATGAAGAAGGCCTTACCTGCTTCAGTATGATGCTTCTCTGCGGCATCGATTAGGCCGGTGAGCTTCCCGATTTCGGCGAGGTTGGCATCCTCCCTGTCGAGTAGCCACTTGATGCAAGCTCGCAGCTTCTTGATGTACTCGATCATCTGCTCGCTCTTGCCCTGTGGAAGCGGCCATGCAGTAGATGTTGGTTAGAACACTTTTTAGAGACGTGTAATTGGCAGTTAAGAACAGGGGATGGTCCTAGCTCGTCAGCAAGGCAAAGGGGGCTAGAACAAGATGTGTTTTACTACGTACCAAATAGTGAAAGTTTATTATGTATTCGTTACCGTCGGGAGGAAGGCATGGCATATTAGGGGCGGAACAGGAATCCGGGGGACTGAATACACATGCGCGCAGGATAGAGTTGACAGGTTCTGGATAAGCTAAAATCCACAATTCCATTTTTTTTTATTTTTTTGCCTACCGGAAAGGCTCAGATCGGGACGAAATTCACGAAATGGCTACTGGAAAAATACTAGTAACCAGAACGCGAGGCAGTTCCATCCACCGCGCGGGAAATCTACTAGAGTAGGAACTCATTCCGTCAGCGCGAAAGAAGAAGAAGAAGAGGAAGAAGGGAAAAAAATGGATACCTTGTAGTCCATCTTGTTCTTGCCCTTCATCTTCTCGTTGAGTAGGGCGTCGACGTCGTCCCTGCCTGCGAACTCGATGGGGGCCTCGGCGGGGGCCGGCGGCGGCGCGGGTGCGTTCTGGAGCGGCGGGCGGGCGGAGCCCCCCGCCGTGCGCTGTCGCTTGCCGTACTGGGCGTCGTTCTCCTTGAGGAGGCGGGGCGTGCCGAGGCGGGCGGCGCGCTCGCGCGTGGCCATGGCGGGTGGCGGATCTAGGGTTCGGGGGCGCGGGGAGGAGCGTGGCCGATGCGGAAGGGGAAAGAGAGAAGGGTTGTGTGCGGGCGACAGCAGAGAGCAGCAGAGGGAGATTTGAAATGTTTCGAAATTTCGATGCGACGCGACTAGACGCTCCCCCTGTGTCACTGTGTGTGGCTTTTTATGCGCTGGGCCGCCTTGTGCTGGCTATCCGTTTGGCAAGCACTTCCGCTTCAGTGCCGGCCCAGCCTCGTTTCTCTTGCAGATGGGTCCACCATGCCATTTCATTTTAGCATGTATTAATAACCCTTTTCAATGTCCTTTTTTGTTATTTCTGAAAAAAGTTATACAGCACACCGTGCCGAGCCTTACATGTAAGGAAATGCATAACAAAAAATAGTGTGTAAGGCTCTCCTTGTATGTGTGGTCTCTCAAGTCAACAAGGGTCTAACAAGACAGAACCCCCAAGTGGATCACCTCCTACCCCCGTACCGCCTCACATACGTGACACAGGCCCTCCCCCCTCCCCTCCACCAGGTGGTGGTGCCCCTCCGATGGGCGGCAGACCAGGGTTTTCCCTTGGCCTTATAGGCGGGGGCAGACCTACGGGATCCGCGGTTGCGGCTGCAGGCAGCATGGCGGCGCCTGGCTGCTGATGCTGCTTGGCACCATGGTGGTGTTGGCGATGACGGGCTAGGCGGCAGTGGCATGACTGTTTATGCGCGGGGGGCGCTAGAGTTGCATTGCAATGCGGGGAGTGCTCGATGACGGTGTGGATAGTGTGTTGCACCAAGCGACATGGTAGCTATTGAGGTGTCTACATGTCATTGCGGTGATGCCGGTGGACCTCCACGCTCCAGCGTGACTGCGAGGTGTTGTCGGGCGATAATAATATCATCATCTCTCGTGATAATAATATCATCAACACGCACTAGAATAATAGTGATTTTTTGTTCAAAATATTTGTGAGATAAGGTATGGTCTCCATTGCGTTGACCATACCCCATGCCACATACAACTTGTCTAAACCTATCAAACCAGGCCCGTGGGGACTCTTTCAGCCCGTATAGTGATTTCTTCAGCCTGTATAACTTCCCTTTAGTTTCAGATGTGACAAATCCTGATGGAGTCTCCATATACACCTCATCACCATGCAAAAAAAAGAAATTTTGACACCAAGTTGATGCAAGGGCCATTCAAAGTTTTATGTGCAAGATATTAATATTTTGACAGTGCTCATTTTTTCCACTCGTGAAAAGGTCTCATCATAATCAATGACATAAGTCTGACTATATCCTACTGCCACGGGTCTTGCTTTAATACCTTATGCATTTTGTTTTACCGTATAGATCCACTTATGACCCACAACATTCTTTCCTTGTGGGAGATATGTCAACTCCCATGTTTTTTCTCAAAGCCTCTTATTCTTCAATCATTGATTTTTACCATCTTAGGTCCAACTTGGTTGTCTTCCAATTCTTAGGAATAGATATAACTTGCAGCGAGACAACAAAAGCCCAAAGTGAGGCTGACAACGCCTAATAGGAGATATAATTTCCCATGTCATGGTCATCATAACTATGCCACTTTAATGGCTCAACTTTCCTTATCCATTTCCTTATTGCAATTGGCAGGTCTATACTATTATTGGATGCAGTCTTAGATTGACTCTCTTCAACATAATCTACAATTGTGCTCCCTTAGTTTTCATGTTCAGTGGGTTGCTCCCGCTGACCCTGGTCTTGTTGCTTCTCTTGCTCATCTACTTGGTGTTCCCTTGGTACTTATCTTTTGGAGTAAAAAAATGGATTATGCAGCCATCTTTGTAGTGGTACAGGTCTACCAGGTGGTGCAGGTCTCCTAAGAATTGCAGGAATCTTCGGAACTGCCTCACTATATAGGAATTTGGGTACATTCATGATAAACATGAGTGATCGAGCAACTTCAAGAATGTGCCTATTATTTTGCTTAGCAACTCCATTCTGGGAGGGGTATTAGGACATGAAGTCTGGTGTAGTATCCCTTGTGAAGATAAGAAAGCAACAAAAGTTTTGTTGATATATTCAATACCATTATTAGTCCTAATCACATGCACTTGTACATTGAGTTGGTTCTTCACATAGGCACAAAAACTCTGAAAACATGTGAACACTTCATCTTAATTTATGACGCATAAGATAAACCCAAGTCATTCTGGATTGGCAATCAATAGAAGTTGCAAAGTATTTCATGCCACTTATTGACACATTTGGACACGTCTATACATCAGAGTGCACCAACACAAACGGAGATACACTTATGATCCCTCTACTAACATAAGACATCCTTGCATGCTTAGCATAATCGCAAGCATCACAACTTAATTTGGTTGTGTCCACTCCATTCATTACATCAGGAAAAGCTTGAAACATTTTATCAAAAGCCATGTGGCCCATTCGACAATGATGAACCAGTGTCATATTCTCCTTTTATTCTACAATCATAACCATCATAGAACTTTCCTCATGTCCCATCTTGTCACGATCCATGCGCCAAAGACCTCTATGCCTAGTTCCAATCCTAATCTTCCTGATGCTTGTCCCCTCCTAAATTAAACACATATATGATGCATGTAAAATGCATACATGAACTTTGTCCTTTATCATAATGAATTCCCGCATATTTCCAACATATATGATTATAATATCATGTTTTAAATTAATTTATGGGGATTAACCAATGATCCTATTTATTTGGTTTATAACTCTGCAGACCATGAATTCCCTGTTTTGTGTATTTTTCACTTTCAGAGACCTATACGGAGTCAAATTGACATGGGATTTTTGGAGCGTCATTTTTTCATCGGGAGAAGCACCCTGGAACCTGGAAGCACACCTGGGTGGGCCTTGTCAACACCCGGATTTTTAAGTCCAGATGCCTGTCATGCCATACATTGCAATCCCAGGAATATTGTTGTTGCGAGGCATAACAGTTGAATATCATAAGTCATCATTCATTACATACCATAGTCGTCTTACAAATAGAGATCACACGATCCCATATTACACACAGAGTTGATCTAGGGATCCACATTCACCAAGTTCATAGTTTCATAGCGGAAGCGTAAAGTAGAAGGGACTCTCTAGTCCACAGGCCAACGTCTGACGTCAGAAGGCTCCCTAGTTGTCGTGGGCGTCCTGCGGGTCGTCTTCTTCATGCTGTGGTTCTGCTTCAAAATCTGGCCATTTGAATAGCCAGGGACACAGCCGTGAGTACTTTAAAGTACTCGCAAACTAATACTAAGGTAAGTGCTAACAATCCTAGTAAGGGGGTGCTAAGCTCTAGTTTATTTTGCATAAAGCAGAATTTGTTTCACAAACATTTTTGTAAACAACTCTTTATGTACCAACTACTCAAGTGGGAACATTAGTGTCATTCCCACAACTCTGTTGTGATTCCAAGTCAAAGTCTCCATTCAAGTTCAAAGTCATAAGTCACCCTTCACCATTCATAGTTTTCGAAAAGTTCTGATGACGGAACAGTATGGCCTTTCCAACTGTCCATAACCGAGGACGCGGCTATTCGAATAGGTTTAACTCTGCAGAGGTTGTACACTTGTGCCACAACAATTGCAATAGCTCGTCAGGGGTAACTGGCCCTGATTTATCGTACGCAGTACGCGAACTACCAATCATAACCTTTCATTTACACACCCTAGTATAGGCACCTCTCCCCATGAGCTTGGCCTCCCGGTGAAGACCAACCGTCAACCCGGGAACCGCACAGGCTTGGGCCGGACATTCACCTCATCGCGCATCATATCGTATCATCTCAGTTGTTTGTGGTAGAGGCAGCTTTCGGCATAACCCCGATGATGCTTGTTTAGAGGGAACCCATACTAAGACACACAAACTTCCAGCTAAGCCCTACCCAGATTCAGGTATTGTGGGGGTACGGTAAAATTGGAATGGTATCGCATCCGAATCCAACCATCAGTGTTTTTGGTAAAATTCACCAAGTCATTCACCAGTCATATTCACCTTCAAAAGAAATCATTCAATGGGATGCATCTTCATTCCAAGGTTTCAAAACTCCTTCAAAATCTCTCAATAGAATGACTCGTCATTCCAAGGTTTTTCGAAATCTTTCCAGTTTCCAGTTTCCCACATGGAGTAGCCACTTTCAAATCAGCACTAGCATCTATGCAAGAGGGATGCTAAGTATTTGGTTTGTTTCTAGGCTAAGTTTGATACTCTTGTACTAGTCCAATACTAGCCAAGTGAATCATGAATCAAAAAGTACTTTGATAAAACAAAGGTAAATAGAGTTTGTAAGTACAAACTGGAAATTAAGATCATAAGCCTAAAGTAAATTAGGGGAAGGCTTTGCTCATAGAGAGCTTAGCAAGTTGCAAGAGTATTATCTTGCAACCAAAATGGTTTGCCTCAAGCTAGCTTGCATTGGTGGTAGCTTGCTAACTTTACTACTTTAGTCACCAACTTGTACTTTGACCAAAGTTAACTATAAAAGTAACCCATCTAGAAAACAGGTAAGAATTTGTAAAATCAAAACTTAGGATGGGTTCATATAATAAAAGGGTAAGAAACATGGTGCCTTGCCCCAAGGGGCGTGCACCTTGCAAGAATATTAGTTTGCAAACTAAATATCTTAGCTTGCAAACAATATCACCTTGCAAAGGTAATTTCTATCAGTGCTAGCTTGCCTTGGTTGAAGTGAGGGTCCAAGTCCTTTTCTCCTTCCTTGTTGTAGAAGTCCACCTCTTCCTGGTGGTCTCCGGTACTAGCGTCTAAAATACGAATACGGGATACACAATCATCATACCAAACTTACATACTAACTAATCTCATACCAGCTTCACACAACTTAACTAGCATCACACACTACTATTAAGTGGGTGGAGGTGTTCCTCTTATTCAAGAAAAATAATTTCCTCTCATTACTTTATTAAGATTTAATTTCTCTTATGAACACAATATGACCTAGGTTGACTAAGGTCAACCTCTTCATACTCCTCATTTGAGAAAAATGATTTAAATGAGGTTTCATACCTCATACAATTTAATCCTAACAAGGGTAATGATTTAAGGTCACCCAATACTCAATATGAGATTATATAGACCATGGTCCATACCTCATGTTGAAATACTTGGGACCAAGATTTAAATGAGAGAGAAACCTCTCATAAGATTTAACACATAGTTGTAACTAGGTTAGCAACTACCATTGAGGTGATTGCACCACCTCAACAATTCATTGGTTATTCTAACAATACTTGTACTCACACCAATACTACACTTAGAGTGCATTGGTTGTGTGGCTTGAGGAAAATAATTCCCTCTCCTTACATGTAAGTGATAGTTTCCATCTAGTGTTTGAGAAATACCTTTCTCTTACTGAAAACTTCTTAAGATTTAATTTCTCCAACATTCATGCATGAAATCAAGTTGACCAAAGTCAACCATTCATCATCATAAATTGAGAAATAGATTTAAATGAGATAAAATACCTCATTCCATTTAATAACACTACCTATGATTTAAATCTCTTAGTAATTCATATAGGTGAGTTTGGCCAGGGGTCCAAACATCACATGAATTCCTTTGAGATAAGATTTAAATGAAGCATAAGACTTCATATGAATTACTTAATAATTTCGGACAATATCAACTAGTTAAACTAGCCATATTGCACATTTCTTAAACTAGGGCAAGATCATGCAAAGTGACCACACCATTTTATTTCATAAACAATTAGTGCAAGTCAAAAGTGAGCTAAAGGAGTTGGAATTTACTCAATAGCTATTTTGGTTGATTTTTAAGAATTATTCTAAGGCAGAAAAGTCCCTGGCTTGTTATTTTTGTCAGATTAATTCTACAAAGAGATTGACCATGAGGCCAGTGGCATTGGGTAGATATTTTCCTAAGCTTTCCAACGGTATAAAATTCACTAGATTTGGTTTAGCCAATTTGAAATGGTTGAATTTCAAAGTGGAGGCAGTATTACAATTATTTGAAAAAGTTTAAAACCAATTTGAACTAGCTGGGCTGGCGGGAAAGCCGAATGGACTGAAAGCTTTAAACATGGCCCAAGCCAGCCCGGTAACGTTTCGGGCCAGCTGACAAAGGGCCCGCGCGTCGCTGACGGTGGCTTACCGAATCGGTACGCGCGAGTGGTGGCCGTGCGATCAGATCAAGATCCAACGGCGGGGGATCGTCGTCGTCGTCGACGAGAGGCAGGCGCGGGCACGGCGGAGGTAGGGGGTCGGAGCGGTCGTCGGAGCTCCGGCGGTCGACGGCGAGGTGCGCAGCGACGTTGTCGAAGACGGCGGTCCTCCTGGTAGCAGTGGCGTCTCCGGGGAGGGCTCCAATCGGCGGCGGCGTCTGCGTCGGCTTGCGGGTCTCCGGCGTGCAATTGGAGGGCTCTGGTGGGTAATTGAGGGAGAGAGATGGTCGAGGAGGATCGGAAGAGAGAGGGAAGCAAGTTTGGTGTGGAGATGGAGGCGGGATCGTCCTCCTTTTATAGCGACGCGAGGTGGCCGAGGTGCGCGGCGGAGCCGACATGGTCGCGGTGTTTCTGGCGAGTAATGGGGATGGGCGAGGGCGGCGTTAGGTAGGCGAGATCCAGGCGAAGCTAACGAGCGTGATGGCGAGGTGGGGGACGGTCTGGCGACGACGCATTGCGTCCGTGCTTGCGGCGGCGTTCACGGGATCGTGTCGACGTCTCCGGCGGCGGTGGTCCAGGGCCGTGGTTGCGAGCGTGTCTGGTGGATTCGCGGTACGGTGCTGATGCTCAGGGAGAAGAGAGGGGGCCAGGGATGGAGCGGGGCGGCGAGTCGATGGTTGGCCGCGGTGCGCGCGTCGGCAGACATGCAATGGCATGGCCATGCCGCTCCTGTCGCACCAGTGCGTCGTGGGCGCGTGCTGGCCTGGGCTCTGTGGTCCACCTTTCGACTAATGGCGTGTATGAGCTTGCTCAGGGGACCAAGGGGAGGCAGTAGGGCAAGGTGGTCGGTGCTAGAGTGAAGAGAAGAGAGGGGGAGCAAGAGGGTATGTCCATGGCCGGCATGGCCATGGCTAGGCCATGTGTAGCTAGCTCCTCTAGGGTTTTTGTGTGTTGTAGGGTGAGAGGGGACAAGGGAACAGAATGGTGTAGGTTGGGGTAGATTATAGGTAGTGTAGGACACTATTTCAAATAGTGTGTGTGGTTCCCTATTTATGTTTCATCAAATTTTGCCCAAATTTGAATTGGCTCAAAAGGTTGACAATTTTGAAAGGGGTGTAATTGGTTTGGTTCTAAATGACCAGAGGCAAAGAAAGGTGGTGGTGGAATTTAGAAAATCGAAATATAGCAAATTCCCTAAGTGGGAGATTGTTCCACTTAATTAAAAGTGCCAACTTTGGATGAGCCTAGCAATTGATTAATAAGGATTTTGGCAGGGTGGTCTTTACAAAAGTTGCTCACCTTGATGTCCTCTTGGATGACATGCAAAGAGTTGGGAAAGTCTAGTTTGAAAAACTTGAAATGGGGAGGCTCAAAGTAGGGACCAGAATAATTATGGCAGATTTGACCATTATTGCATGTGATCCCCAATTGAGTTTGAAATTGATTTGAATTGGGTTTCTTGGATTCCAAAAGTTGTAATAGATGTTTAGCATCATTATACAACTAATGGTGAAGGCCAAAATGGGCTAGGGTCAAAATTTAGAAAAATGGCATAAGCCCTATGTGAGGTTTTGTGAATTTCTAACTATTTAAACTTTTATTTTTCTTGGCCTTGCTTTGACAAGGGTGAGGTTTTATTTGGTGTTAGATGAAGTTGGATGAAAGGTTCCAACCATTTTGAGGCAAGGTTGGTGCCTAGATCAAGAGTTGATAAATTGGCCCTATGTGTATGTGAGGAAAATGGAAATATCCCACTATTGGGTTTCTCTCCATTTGATTGGACTTGACTTGACTCCAATGTCATTCTTATTAGTTTAGAAGCAATTTCAAACCATTGAAACCATTCCAAGAGGTCTAGCTCAAAGATTTGTAAAATTGGCCAAAACACATAGGAGATGACAAGTCAATTTTTCTTATTCTTGTAAGGTGCTCCCCTTGCTTTACTTGAGCAAGGTGGAGGGTCAAGTTAGGGTTAGATTGGGTTCAGAGATGGCTTCACACCATTTGGTAAAAGTAGAAGGGCATAGGACAAGAATTGGTGAAAATGGCTACGGGTCACATATGCCTCTATGCATATGTGGCACTTGATTTTTATTGAACTTGGCTTGACCCAATTGATGTTGTTGAGAGTTGAAAAGGTATATAGGAGTGATCCACCCATTCCACTTCAAGTCTAGGGTC
Source organism: Lolium perenne (assembly GCF_019359855.2). Taxonomy (NCBI): domain Eukaryota; kingdom Viridiplantae; phylum Streptophyta; class Magnoliopsida; order Poales; family Poaceae; genus Lolium; species Lolium perenne. Next base: position 187,907,605 of record NC_067245.2, read on the forward strand.
AAGATCCTCAATTTCACAAATTGATATTTTGCCCTCATATACCTCTATGGCATTATTACTCTCTTTTTGAAAACCTTGTGTTCCACTTTGGATTGTGTTGGAAAAGTACTAGATAAGGTTTAAGAATACTTTCCAATTCTCTACATAAAGTAGAAAGGCCTAGGGGAAGTTTTACAAAATAGCCATAGGCATATATGCTTCTTTCTAAAATAAGATTTTTCCTTTTTATTCTATTTTTCAAAGATTGATGTCAAGAGGGATGTGGTTTAGGGTTTAACAAGTTTTACAATGGTTCACTACCATTTAGTAAAATAAGAGAAGGTAGGGTTCAATATTTACCTATTAGGGCTATAGGCCCACATATAGCTTTCTTCTATTTTGGGTTTCTCAAAACCAGATCCAAATGATTTTGGAAAAGGTTTAGGGTTCTTCTTATTTGATTTCTTTCTCTTTTTGTTTTTATTTGGTTTGTGATCTTCACTTGATCACTCTAGGGTTTGAGGGTGTATCACATAAGTATACCACACTCATCAAGGCAAGAACACAAGTAATAGGTAGGAGCACTAGGCATAACACTCTAATTCAGAAAAGTTTTTTTGTTGGTCCTCATTTTTGGAAAAAGGAAAATTCATTTCTGCTTTGTTTTGAAATTTGGGATGTTACAAACCCTTCCCCCTTAAACAAATCTCGTCCCGAGATTTTAAGAAGAGTTAGGTTCCTAAGAGAGATTGGGTGATAGGATTTAGCAGGGAACATACTTGGCATATTCTGAGATGTTCCTTGTGTTTCGGTGGCCTTCAGGTTGTAGTAGCGACCGTTGCGGTTGTTCGGGTAGTTTGGAGCAAAATTTCTTCTAGTTGCGAAACGGCGCTGCTGCTGTGCAGATGCAGCGGGGTTGGCGGCAGTCTTGGCAAGCTTTTTGGGGCATTCATTGGAGTAATGACCCACAGTTCCACATGCATAGCAAGTCACATCGGAATTGGCTCTGGGGGCATGGTGGGGTATTGGGAGGAGCCGTTCTAGTGATGCTATCTTCACGCGGAGGCGGGCAATGAGGTAGTCCTTCTTGGCTTGCTGATGGCGAAGTGCCTTGCGCTCCATTGCAAGGATGTTGATGGCGTCAGTCATCTTGGCGTGCTCAGGGGGTATCTGATTTGCTTGGGCACGGGAGTTGTTGCGGGTAGGAGGGGCCATCTGAACATTGAAGTAGATGATAAGGTAAGAGGGAAACTTCTATGGTTTGTTTGAGTTAAAATTCACAAAGTTCAAAACTTGAAAACTTGGGTAGTGTTGAAGGGGGTAAAAACCAGCAACACCTTTTCATTCATACCAAACATCACACATTACAAATCTAACACACCGTTGGTTTGAAGAACCATTCATTCGTTCTACGATACAAGGGGATCCTGATACAACTCACACCTACTTCAGTGCTGGAGTGATACTACTCTTCCGGGTGGATTCTTCTTTTTCACGGGTGAGGTGCTTGACGATAGGCGAGGGCGTTGTCCAAATCCCTGCGGGTTTTGTACTGCCTGAAGTCCTGAGGTGCTTCATAGGGATTCATCTTTGGTTGTGGTGGGGGCATGGTCATTGGTTCTCCCCAGGGGTCATGTCTTGGGTAGTAGATGAAGCGAGTGTTCTTGATTTTGTCCTTATTTTGTCCACACAGACGAAAAATTGCTTCTTGCATTGCTTCGGCTAGTCCTTCCTTCCAAGTGTTTCCCGTTACAGAAATCCAAATGGTTTCCCATACCGGGGCATCAAGCTTCTTTCGTAGATCAGTAGAAACGTCCCACTGAGGTGGTTCTCCTGACTTAGCCTTGAGTGGTATTCCGAAGAACTTGGGGTACGGGTGTCCTAGATAATCCACTAGTTGCTTCAATTCTTTCTCGAACTTGAGGTCGCTTTCGGGACCAAGCTGATAGGACTCCCATTGGTACGTCATCTGTGAGCAAAGAGGAGTAGATTAGAGAAGTAGTCAAGTGTGCAAATTTTTATGTAGGCTTGCAAGAAGTAGAGTATGTCTTTCTCATTTTTGGCAAAGAATTTCAAAGGTAAGAGTAAGAACAAGTTTTCACAAATATTCACTTCATTGGTTTTTGAAGCTAAGTTTTTCAGACGTCCATTCTAACTAGGGTCTCCTAAGGTCAAACAATGGCTCTGATACCAACTTGTCAACACCCGGATTTTTAAGTCCAGATGCCTGTCATGCCATACATCGCAATCCCAGGAATATTGTTGTTGCGAGGCATAACAGTTGAATATCATAAGTCATCATTCATTACATACCATAGTCGTCTTACAAATAGAGATCACACGATCCCATATTACACACAGAGTTGATCTAGGGATCCACATTCACCAAGTTCATAGTTTCATAGCGGAAGCGTAAAGTAGAAGGGACTCTCTAGTCCACAGGCCAACGTCTGACGTCAGAAGGCTCCCTAGTTGTCGTGGGCGTCCTGCGGGTCGTCTTCTTCATGCTGTGGTTCTGCTTCAAAATCTGGCCATTTGAATAGCCAGGGACACAGCCGTGAGTACTTTAAAGTACTCGCAAACTAATACTAAGGTAAGTGCTAACAATCCTAGTAAGGGGGTGCTAAGCTCTAGTTTATTTTGCATAAAGCAGAATTTGTTTCACAAACATTTTTGTAAACAACTCTTTATGTACCAACTACTCAAGTGGGAACATTAGTGTCATTCCCACAACTCTGTTGTGATTCCAAGTCAAAGTCTCCATTCAAGTTCAAAGTCATAAGTCACCCTTCACCATTCATAGTTTTCGAAAAGTTCTGATGACGGAACAGTATGGCCTTTCCAACTGTCCATAACCGAGGACGCGGCTATTCGAATAGGTTTAACTCTGCAGAGGTTGTACACTTGTGCCACAACAATTGCAATAGCTCGTCGGGGTAATCGGCCCTGATTTATCGTACGCAGACGCGAACTACCAATCATAACCTTTCATTTACACACCCTAGTATAGGCACCTCTCCCCATGAGCTTGGCCTCCCGGTGAAGACCAGCTTGTCAACCCGGGAATCGCACAGGGCTTGGGCCGGACATTCACCTCATCGCGCATCATATCGTATCATCTCAGTTGTTTGTGGTAGAGGCAGCTTTCGGCATAACCCCGATGATGCTTGTTTAGAGGGAACCCATACTAAGACACACAAACTTCCAGCTAAGCCCTACCCAGATTCAGGTATTGTGGGGGTACGGTAAAATTGGAATGGTATCGCATCCGAATCCAACCATCGTTGTTTTTGGTAAAATTCACCAAGTCATTCACCAGTCATATTCACCTTCAAAAGAAATCATTCAATGGGATGCATCTTCATTCCAAGGTTTCAAAACTCCTTCAAAATCTCTCAATAGAATGACTCGTCATTCCAAGGTTTTTCGAAATCTTTCCAGTTTCCAGTTTCCCACATGGAGTAGCCACTTTCAAATCAGCACTAGCATCTATGCAAGAGGGATGCTAAGTATTCGGTTTGTTTCTAGGCTAAGTTTGATACTCTTGTACTAGTCCAATACTAGCCAAGTGAATCATGAATCAAAAAGTACTTTGATAAAACAAAGGTAAATAGAGTTTGTAAGTACAAACTGGAAATTAAGATCATAAGCCTAAAGTAAATTAGGGGAAGGCTTTGCTCATAGAGAGCTTAGCAAGTTGTAAGAGTATTATCTTGCAACCAAAATGGTTTGCCTCAAGCTAGCTTGCATTGGTGGTAGCTTGCTAACTTTACTACTTTAGTCACCAACTTGTACTTTGACCAAAGTTAACTATAAAAGTAACCCATCTAGAAAACAGGTAAGAATTTGTAAAATCAAAACTTAGGATGGGTTCATATAATAAAAGGGTAAGAAACATGGTGCCTTGCCCCAAGGCGTGCACCTTGCAAGAATATTAGTTTGCAAACTAAATATCTTAGCTTGCAAACAATATCACCTTGCAAAGGTAATTTCTATCAGTGCTAGCTTGCCTTGGTTGAAGTGAGGGTCCAAGTCCTTTTCTCCTTCCTTGTTGTAGAAGTCCACCTCTTCCTGGTGGTCTCCGGTACTAGCGTCTAAAATACGAATACGGGATACACAATCATCATACCAAACTTACATACTAACTAATCTCATACCAGCTTCACACAACTTAACTAGCATCACACACTACTATTAAGTGGGTGGAGGTGTTCCTCTTATTCAAGAAAAATAATTTCCTCTCATTACTTTATTAAGATTTAATTTCTCTTATGAACACAATATGACCTAGGTTGACTAAGGTCAACCTCTTCATACTCCTCATTTGAGAAAAATGATTTAAATGAGGTTTCATACCTCATACAATTTAATCCTAACAAGGGTAATGATTTAAGGTCACCCAATACTCAATATGAGATTATATAGACCATGGTCCATACCTCATGTTGAAATACTTGGGACCAAGATTTAAATGAGAGAGAAACCTCTCATAAGATTTAACACATAGTTGTAACTAGGTTAGCAACTACCATTGAGGTGATTGCACCACCTCAACAATTCATTGGTTATTCTAACAATACTTGTACTCACACCAATACTACACTTAGAGTGCATTGGTTGTGTGGCTTGAGGAAAATAATTCCCTCTCCTTACATGTAAGTGATAGTTTCCATCTAGTGTTTGAGAAATACCTTTCTCTTACTGAAAACTTCTTAAGATTTAATTTCTCCAACATTCATGCATGAAATCAAGTTGACCAAAGTCAACCATTCATCATCATAAATTGAGAAATAGATTTAAATGAGATAAAATACCTCATTCCATTTAATAACACTACCTATGATTTAAATCTCTTAGTAATTCATATAGGTGAGTTTGGCCAGGGGTCCAAACATCACATGAATTCCTTTGAGATAAGATTTAAATGAAGCATAAGACTTCATATGAATTACTTAATAATTTCGGACAATATCAACTAGTTAAACTAGCCATATTGCACATTTCTTAAACTAGGGCAAGATCATGCAAAGTGACCACACCATTTTATTTCATAAACAATTAGTGCAAGTCAAAAGTGAGCTAAAGGAGTTGGAATTTACTCAATAGCTATTTTGGTTGATTTTTAAGAATTATTCTAAGGCAGAAAAGTCCCTGGCTTGTTATTTTTGTCAGATTAATTCTACAAAGAGATTGACCATGAGGCCAGTGGCATTGGGTAGATATTTTCCTAAGCTTTCCAACGGTATAAAATTCACTAGATTTGGTTTAGCCAATTTGAAATGGTTGAATTTCAAAGTGGAGGCAGTATTACAATTATTTGAAAAAGTTTAAAACCAATTTGAACTAGCTGGGCTGGCGGGAAAGCCGAATGGACTGAAAGCTTTAAACATGGCCCAAGCCAGCCCGGTAACGTTTCGGGCCAGCTGACAAAGGGGCCCGCGCGTCAGTGACGGTGGCTTACCGAATCGGTACGCGCGAGTGGTGGCCGTGCGATCAGATCAAGATCCAACGGCGGGGGATCGTCGTCGTCGTCGACGAGAGGCAGGCGCGGGCACGGCGGAGGTAGGGGGACGGAGCGGTCGTCGGAGCTCCGGCGGTCGACGGCGAGGTGCGCAGCGACGTTGTCGAAGACGGCGGTCCTCCTGGTAGCAGTGGCGTCTCCGGGGAGGGCTCCAATCGGCGGCGGCGTCTGCGTCGGCTTGCGGGTCTCCGGCGTGCAATTGGAGGGCTCTGGTGGGTAATTGAGGGAGAGAGATGGTCGAGGAGGATCAGAAGAGAGAGGGAAGCAAGTTTGGTGTGGAGATGGAGGCGGGATCGTCCTCCTTTTATAGCGACGCGAGGTGGCTGCAGGTGCGCGGCGGAGCCGACATGGTCGCGGTGTTTCGGCGAGTAATGGGGATGGGCGAGGGCGGCGTTAGGTAGGCGAGATCCAGGCGAAGCTAACGAGCGTGATGGCGAGGTGGGGACGGTCCGGCGACGACGCATTGCGTCCGTGCTTGCGGCGGCGTTCACGGGATCGTGTCGACGTCTCCGGCGGCGGTGGTCCAGGGCCGTGGTTGCGAGCGTGTCCGGTGGATTCGCGGTGCGGTGCTGATGCTCGGGGAGAAGAGAGGGGGCCAGGGGATGGAGCGGGGCGGCGAGTCGATGGTTGGCCGCGGTGCGCGCGTCGGCAGACATGCAATGGCATGGCCATGCCGCTCTGTCGCACCGGTGCGTCGTGGGCGCGTGCTGGCACAGGCTACGTGGTCCACCTTTCGACTAATGGCGTGTATGAGCTTGCTCAGGGGACCAAGGGGAGGCAGTAGGGCAAGGTGGTCGGTGCTAGAGTGAAGAGAAGAGAGGGGGAGCAAGAGGGTATGTCCATGGCCGGCATGGCCATGGCTAGGCCATGTGTAGCTAGCTCCTCTAGGGTTTTTGTGTGTTGTAGGGTGAGAGGGGACAAGGGAACAGAATGGTGTAGGTTGGGGTAGATTATAGGTAGTGTAGGACACTATTTCAAATAGTGTGTGTGGTTCCCTATTTATGTTTCATCAAATTTTGCCCAAATTTGAATTGGCTCAAAAGGTTGACAATTTTGAAAGGGGTGTAATTGGTTTGGTTCTAAATGACCAGAGGCAAAGAAAGGTGGTGGTGGAATTTAGAAAATCGAAATATAGCAAATTCCCTAAGTGGGAGATTGTTCCACTTAATTAAAAGTGCCAACTTTGGATGAGCCTAGCAATTGATTAATAAGGATTTTGGCAGGGTGGTCTTTACAAAAGTTGCTCACCTTGATGTCCTCTTGGATGACATGCAAAGAGTTGGGAAAGTCTAGTTTGAAAAACTTGAAATGGGGAGGCTCAAAGTAGGGACCAGAATAATTATGGCAGATTTGACCATTATTGCATGTGATCCCCAATTGAGTTTGAAATTGATTTGAATTGGGTTTCTTGGATTCCAAAAGTTGTAATAGATGTTTAGCATCATTATACAACTAATGGTGAAGGCCAAAATGGGCTAGGGTCAAAATTTAGAAAAATGGCATAAGCCCTATGTGAGGTTTTGTGAATTTCTAACTATTTAAACTTTTATTTTTCTTGGCCTTGCTTTGACAAGGGTGAGGTTTTATTTGGTGTTAGATGAAGTTGGATGAAAGGTTCCAACCATTTTGAGGCAAGGTTGGTGCCTAGATCAAGAGTTGATAAATTGGCCCTATGTGTATGTGAGGAAAATGGAAATATCCCACTATTGGGTTTCTCTCCATTTGATTGGACTTGACTTGACTCCAATGTCATTCTTATTAGTTTAGAAGCAATTTCAAACCATTGAAACCATTCCAAGAGGTCTAGCTCAAAGATTTGTAAAATTGGCCAAAACACATAGGAGATGACAAGTCAATTTTTCTTATTCTTGTAAGGTGCTCCCCTTGCTTTACTTGAGCAAGGTGGAGGGTCAAGTTAGGGTTAGATTGGGTTCAGAGATGGCTTCACACCATTTGGTAAAAGTAGAAGGGCATAGGACAAGAATTGGTGAAAATGGCTACGGGTCACATATGCCTCTATGCATATGTGGCACTTGATTTTTATTGAACTTGGCTTGACCCAATTGATGTTGTTGAGAGTTGAAAAGGTATATAGGAGTGATCCACCCATTCCACTTCAAGTCTAGGGTCAAGATCCTCAATTTCACAAATTGATATTTTGCCCTCATATACCTCTATGGCATTATTACTCTCTTTTTGAAAACCTTGTGTTCCACTTTGGATTGTGTTGGAAAAGTACTAGATAAGGTTTAAGAATACTTTCCAATTCTCTACATAAAGTAGAAAGGCCTAGGGGAAGTTTTACAAAATAGCCATAGGCATATATGCTTCTTTCTAAAATAAGATTTTTCCTTTTTATTCTATTTTTCAAAGATTGATGTCAAGAGGGATGTGGTTTAGGGTTTAACAAGTTTTACAATGGTTCACTACCATTTAGTAAAATAAGAGAAGGTAGGGTTCAATATTTACCTATTAGGGCTATAGGCCCACATATAGCTTTCTTCTATTTTGGGTTTCTCAAAACCAGATCCAAATGATTTTGGAAAAGGTTTAGGGTTCTTCTTATTTGATTTCTTTCTCTTTTTGTTTTTATTTGGTTTGTGATCTTCACTTGATCACTCTAGGGTTTGAGGGTGTATCACATAAGTATACCACACTCATCAAGGCAAGAACACAAGTAATAGGTAGGAGCACTAGGCATAACACTCTAATTCAGAAAAGTTTTTTTGTTGGTCCTCATTTTTGGAAAAAGGAAAATTCATTTCTGCTTTGTTTTGAAATTTGGGATGTTACAGGCCTGTTGCCCAAAAGAGACCAAGTAGCACGCTCAAACATCTAGGCCGCGCTACCTTCCCTCTTTCGGTCGTTGATCGTCCAAATCGCGTGATATTTTCGTCCATCGACGTATTTTGACCTAAAAGGCACTATACATATGGCCCCGAAGAGTTCTCGGGAGGAGAGTGCCGTAGAAAGACAGAATCACGAAAACGAAGGCTGCAACAAAGAAGATTGGAAGGGGAAACTCATGGAGTGGTTGCTGCTCCTGTTCTGGTCTTTGAGGTTCTTGTTCAACTTCCTCTTCTCCTTTGGGTTCATCTTGTTGTTGGGTAGATTTGCCTCAACCTATGCATCATAATGCAAACGTCTATCCTCGAGAGAGAATAAACCATTAGGTAGAGGGGCAGCAATCAAGTGATCAGCTCCCGGTATGTTGAAGTAATATCTACCTTCTATCTTTCTACTCATACCACATGCATTCAAAGTAGTAAAACCAAGACGGCGAGGGCCTTTAATGCTCATAAATTACATACATTGATAGGGCTACACCAAGGGTCAGCTTTGAGCCCTTATCTTTTTGATTTGGTGATGGATGAGGTCACAAGGGATATACAAGGAGATATCCCATGGTGTATGCTCTTTGCGGATGATGTGGTGCTAGTCGATGATAGCCGAACGGGGGTTGATACGTCTCAAATGTATCTGTAATTTCTTATGTTCCATGCTAGTTTTATGAAAATACTCACATGTTTTATATACACTTTATATCATTTTTATGCATTTTCCGGCACTAACCTATTAACAAGATGCCGAAGCGCCAGTTCCTGTTTTCTGCTGTTTTTGGTTTCAGAAATCCTACACAGGAAATATTCTCGGAATTGGACGAAACAAAAGCCCACGGTCTTATTTTCCACAGAGCCTTCTAGAAGTCCGAAGAGGAGACGAAGAGGGGCGACGAGGCGGCCACACCCTAGGGGGGCGCGGCCCCACCTCTGGCCGCGCTGCCCTATGGGGTGGGCCCCTCGAGCGTCCCCCGACTCTGCCCCTTCGCCTATATATTCTCACCGTCGCGAAAACCCTAGTACCGAGAGCCACGATACGAGAAAAGTTCCAGAGACGCCGCCGCCAATCCCATCTCGGGGGATTCAGGAGATCGCCTCTGGCACCCTGTCGGAGAGGGGAATCATCACCGGAGGGCTCTACATCACCATGCCCGCCTCCGGACTGATGCGTGAGTAGTTCATCCTTGGACTATGGGTCCATAGCAGTAGCTAGATGGTTGTCTTCTCCTCTTGTTCTATCATGTTTAGATCTTGTGAGCTGCCTATCATGATCAAGATCATCTATTTGTAATGCTACATGTTGTGTTTGTTGGGATCCGATGAATATGGAATACTATGTTAAGTTGATTATTGATCTATCATATATGTGTTGTTTATGATCTTGCATGCTCTCCGTTGCTAGTAGAGGCTCTGGCCAAGTTGATACTTGTGACTCCAAGAGGGGGTATTTATGCTCGATAGTGGGTTCATGCCTCCATTGAATCTGGGACAGTTACAGAAAGTTCTATGGTTATGGATGTGTTGTTGCCACTAGGGATAAAACATCAATGCTTTGTCTAAGGATATTTGTATTGTTTACATTACGTACAGTACTTAATGCAATTGTCTGTTGTTTGCAACTTAATACTGGAAGGGGTGCGGATGCTAACCCGAAGGTGGACTTTTTAGGCATAGATGCTTGCTGGATAGCGGTCTATGTTATTTGTCGTAATGCCCTAAGTAAATCTCATATTATTCATCATGATATGTGTGTGCATTGCTATGCTCTCTCTATTTGTCAATTGCCCAACTGTAATTTGTTCACCCAGCATGTTATTTATCTTATTGGAGAGACACCACTAGTGAACTATGGACCCCGCTCCATTCTTTTACATCTGAAATACAATCTACTGCAATCATTGTTCTCTGCTGTTCTTTACAAACAAACATCATTCTCCACACCATACGTTTAATCCTTTGTTTACAGCAAGCCGGTGAGATTGACAACCTCACTGTTAAGTTGGGGCAAAATATTTTGATTGTGTTGTGCAGGTTCCACGTTGGCGCCGGAATCCCTGGTGTTGCGCCGCACTACACTCCTTCACCAACAAACTTCACGTGGCCTTCATCTCCTACTGGTTCGATAACCTTGGTTTCTTTCTGAGGAAAAACTTGATGTTGTGCGCATCACACCTTCCTCTTGGGGTTCCCAATGGACATGTGCATCACGCGCCATCAAGACTGTTTTCTGGCACCGTTGCCGGGGAGATCAAGACACGCTGCAAGGGGAGTCTCTCACATCCAATCTCTTTACTTTGTTTATTGTCTTGCTTTACTTTATTTTATTTTCTGTCTTGTTTGCTTTCTTTATATCAAAAACACACAAAAATTAATTACTTGTTTTACTTTATTTAATTCGGTTTTGCTTAGTTTATTTTTATTATTGTTAAAATGAGTACTCCTGAGAACACTAAGTTGTGTGACTTCACTAGCACAAATAATAATGATTTCATATGCACACCTATTGCTCCACCTGCCACTACAGCAGAATCTTATGAAATTAAACCTGCTTTACTAAATCTTGTTATGAGAGAGCAATTTTCTGGTGTTAGTACTGATGATGCTGCTGCCCATCTTAATAATTTTGTTGAACTTTGTGAAATACAAAAGTATAAGGATGTAGATGGAGACATTATAAAACTGAAATTGCTTCCTTTCTCCTTAAGAGGAAGAGCTAAAGATTGGTTGCTATCTTTGCCTAAGAATAGTATTGATTCATGGACTAAATGTAAAGATGCTTTCATTGGTAGATATTATCCTCCTGCTAAAATTATATCTTTGATAAGTAGCATAATGTATTTTAAGCAATTGGATAATGAACATGTTGCCCAAGCATGGGAAAGAATGAAATCTTTGGTAAAGAATTGCCCTACCCATGGACTGACTACTTGGACGATCATCCAAACCTTTTATGCAGGATTGAATTTTTCTTCGAGGAACCTATTGGATTTAGCTGCTGGAGGTACTTTTATGTCCATCACTTTGGGTGCCGCAACAAAGCTTCTTGATAATATGATGATCAACTACTCTGAATGGCACACTGAAATGACTCCTTAAGGTAAGAAGGTAAATTCTGTTGAAGAAACCTCCTCCTTGAGTGATAAGATTGATGTTATTATGTCTATGCTTGTTAATGGTAGATCTAATGTTGATCCTAATAATGTTCCTTTAGCTTCATTGGTTGCTCAAGAAGAGCATGTTGATGTGAACTTCATTAAAAATAGTAATTTCAACAACAATGCTTATAGGAATAATTTTGGTAACAACTATAGGCCATATCCTTCTAATAATGGTAATGGTTATGGTAATTCTTATGGTAATTCTTACAACAATAGTAGGATTGTACCCTCTGGTCTTGAAGTCATGCTTAAATAATTTATTAGTACACAAACTGCTTTTAATAAATCTATTGAAGAAAAGCTTGGTAAAATTGATGTTCTTGCTTCTAAGGTTGATAGTCTTGCTGCTGATGTTGATCTTTTAAAACTGAAAGTTATGCCTAATGAAGATAAAGATATTAAGTCATTTGCTACAGCAAACGCTATCCAAGTTCGAATTAATGACAATATTAGAATGATGGCTGAATTGCATGCTAGGTGGGAAAGAGAAGAAAAACTTGCTAAAGAGAATAATGTAGCTAAAGTTTGGACTATTACCACCACTAGTAATGTTGATGCTTCACATGTTGCTAAACCTCCTACTGTCAATGGTAAAATAATTGGTGTTGGCAATGTTACTACTCCTAATACAAAGCATGCTGAAACTGTTTGTGATAAGAGTGCTGAAATTTTTCAGAATATTGGGGACAATGATCCCATTGCTTTAGATCATAATGGTTTTGATTTTGATAATTGTCATATCTCTGAAGTTATTAAGTTCTTGCAAAAACTTGCTAGAAGTCCTAATGCTAGTGCTACAAACTTGACCTTTACAAAACATATTACAAATGCTCTCATTAAAGCTAGAGAAGAGAAATTAAAACTTGAAACTTCTATTCCTAGGAAGTTGGAAGATGGTTGGGAGCCCATCATTAAAATGGAAGTCAATGATTTTGATTGTAATGCTTTATGTGATCTTGGTGCAAGTATTTCTGTTATGCCTAAGAAACTCTATGATATGCTTGACTTGTGACCATTGAAATATTGTTATTTGGATGTTAATCTTATTGATAATTCTATAAAGAAACCTTTGGGGAGGATTGATAATGTTCACATTACGGTTAACAATAACCTTGTCACCGTTGATTTTGTTGTCTTGGATATTGAATGCAATGCATCTTGTCCTATTATTTTGGGAAGACCCTTTCTTCGAACTGTTGATGCTATTATTGATATGAAAGAAGGAAATATTAAATATCAATTCCCTCTTAAGAAAGGTATGGAACACTTCCCTATAAAGAGAATGAAGTTGCCTTTTGATTATATTATTAGAACAAATTATGATGTTGATGCTTCATCTCTTGATGTTACTTGAATTACACTTTCTGCGCCTAGCTGAAAGGCGTTAAAGAAAAGCGCTTATGGGAGACAACCCATTATTTTACTTCTGCAATTTTTGTTTTATATTTGTGTCTTGGAAGTTGTTACTACTGTAGCAACCTCTTCTTATCTTTACTTTATTGCATTGTTGTGCCAAGTAAAGTCTTTGATAGTAAGGTTGATACTAGATTTGGATTTTTGCGCAGAAACAGATTTCTAGCTGTCACGAATTTGAGTAGGTCTCTCTGTAGAAAACTCAGAAAAATCTGCGAAAATTCATGAGTGATCCTCAGATATGTACGCAACTTTCATTCAATTTGAGCTTCTTCATCTGAGCATGTTAAGTGCCTCTAAAAAATTCGTCTTTACGGATTGTTCTGTTTTGACAAATTCTGCCTTTTATTTCGTATTGCCTCCTTTACTGTGTTTGAATGGATTTCTTTGCTCCATTAACTTTCAGTAGCTTTGGTTAACGTCCAGAAGTATTGGGAATGATTGTGTCATCTCTGAACATGTGAATTTTTGATTATGCACTAACCCTCTAATGAGATTGTTTTGAGTTTGGTGTGGAGGAAGTTTTCAAGGATCAAAAGAGGATGATGATATAATACGATCAAGAAGAGTGAAAATTCTAAGCTTGGGGATGCCCCCGTGGTTCATCCCTGCATATTTCAAGAAGACTCAAGCATCTAAGCTTGGGGATGTTCAAGGCATCCCCTTCTTCATCAACAACTTATCAGGTCACCTCTAGTGAAACTATATTTTTATTCCGTCACATCTTATGTGCTTTACTTGGAGCGTCTGTATGTTTTTATTTTTGTTTTTGTTTGAATAAATTCGGATCCTAGCATTCCTTGTGTGGGAGAGAGACACGCTCCGCTTGTTCATATGAACACTGGTGTTCTTAGCCTTACTTTTAATGTTCATGGCGAAGGTTGAAAACCGCTTCGTTTATTGCCATTTGGTTGGAAACAGAAAATGCTTCATGTGGTAATTGGTATATTATCTTGAATAATTTGATACTTGGCAATTGTTTTGAGCTCTCAAATAGATCATTTCTAAGCTCTTGCATCATGTAGTTTTAACCTATTAGTGGAGAATTACTGTAGAGCTTGTTGAAATTTGGTTTGCATGATTGGTCTCTCTAAAGTCTAGATATTTTCTGGTAAAAGTGTTTGAACAACAAGGAAGATAGTGTAGAGTCTTATAATGCTTGCAATATGTTCTTATGTAAGTTTTGTTGTACCGGTTCATACTTGTGTTTGCTTCAAACAACCTTGCTAGCCAAAGCCTTGTACTGAGAGGGAATGCTTCTCGTGCATCCAAAACCTTGAGCCAAAACTTATGCCATTTGTGTCCACCATAACTACCTACTATGTGGTATTTCTGCGGTGACCCAGCATACCACTGCATGTTGTAGTATACAAGTCGTTGATATGATCTTTGTGAAGGGGCTTCCTCACAAATTGCCATATCCCTCAGAGTGGTACAACAGAAACATTGCAGGTCATAACACTCCATACTTTATTACAAACATTGTCTTAACAAGTTGGTATTCTCACAGGTCCTATGAGAACACCCTAAGATACTACTAAAGTACAATTACAACTCATACTAAAGATGAAAGAGCTCAACAACTTATTTAGGTAAGTTCTACGTTGCTCGGCTCTATGATACTAGGGTATGTCACTACTCCTCCACCTCCGTGTCATCTGGTCCGTAGACTATCCCATAGTCTACGCCTTCCACTCCGCCGGTAAGATCAGGTTCTTCGTAGACCAGCTCGTAGCTTCCTTCTGGTGCTCCATCGTTGATAGCCTCCACTTCCGGATCACAGTCTAGCAAGGGTGTCGAAAGAAAGTGAGTACAGAGGTACTCAGCAAGTTCTAAAAGAATAAAAGGTGTTTGATGCACTAGCTACGACCATTGATCAGGAAATCGCAGGTCAATGCATGTTTTGAAAACATTTCTTCAAAAGGTTGCTTTTATTATGAAAACTATGCCCGTCAGTCTTCACAGGTTGACCAGAACTTCGTGGAGTTCCTTTCCTGCCGCGTTCGCAGTTCCCTTCCCGGAACAAGGAGTGACAGCCACAATTTGATACACTCTGCAGAGGTGCGTTACTTTTCCCACAAGAGATCTCACCCTTTTTGCCATCCGCGAGGACTTGCCCCGTTCACACTTCCTTTGGTGTGAGGCCAGGTATAAAGATCCAAGCCCACACCGCCTTCTCCGCGACTGCAAACCCACCCTTTTGTCCGACCGTACACCTCCAGTAGACTTCCCCCGATAATACGGCTTTACTCATGGTGTACTCCGGACAATCCCTCATAGATCGTGGAGCTTATCATCACTAATGGATGGGGATTTAAAAGGATTTCCCAACCTATTGCGGCAGTGCCTCCAGCACCCCACCAGCTCTCCGATCCGTTGGCGTGCAGAAGGGAAAAGATACAGCTGGCTTTTCCAGAGCCATTATAGATCTCATGGTCAACGCGGTTTGTACGGCGCTAGAATCACTGGACGGCATTGGTAATTAATCCTAGGGTGATATAATCCATTACAATGGAACCTCCACCATATCAACACATACCATGATTCCATTGCCATCCACATAGTCATATTCATAGTTGGAAAATAACATTTCATTTGCGATGCAGGAATGATAAGTATATAGCTTTGCATTAAAGTAGTAGAAAATAATCAAGTTGACATGAGCAAGGGTGAACTTGCACGTGGACTGCGAGATAGTCCAGTTCAAGGCAGTTGATTGAACCTGTACCTCGGGTTCTGTCAGAAGCATCATTGTCCGGTAACGACAATGTTATAAAAATCCAAATAATGCAATCATGGATGTATTATTTTATGGTGTATCCCTTTACCCCATTGAGTTATTACAATTTAGGGTTGTATTTAAGAGTTATGTCTTTGACGGTAATTTACAATTGATTTAAAAGTATTAATCATTGTAATTCACACAAAGTACAACAATTCAAAGTAAAATGATTTTACTTGATAATTACCTTAGTTATTCCAAAATAATTTGAAATTATAGAGTTACCTCTATAGTTTTTGGAATAAAAAGAAATATAGTAGTTTTCTGGGAAAAATTCCCTTGTTCAAAAGAAATGACTTGGAATAATAGAATCTCATTTTGAAATGTTGGAAAATAAGTATTTGAACTTATTTGAGATTTTTCCTTGAATTTTAAATACAAGGAAATAATAATTTAAAATTCCAAGTTATTATTTAAATTCTGAAAATTCATAATTTTGAATTTGTTCCATAAATTCCATTTCATATTTTATTCTGGTTAAGATTTATTTTTCATTTATAAATCCAATTTTTATTGGATTTTTAGAGTTGTTTATGATTTATAAAAAATTTGGTAAAGTTTTGGTCTTTTATTAAATGTAAAATGACCAAAATACCCCCTGGACCCCTATTGGGCCCAGCCCAATTAAACTAACCCAGGGACGGCCCAAATAGGCTGGCCCCCTTTTGGTTTCGGTGGCGCCGAAGCGGCCCACCTCACTCACTCTCACTCGGCCCTCTCCTCACTCGACCTAACCCTAGCCTCTGGCGATCCCGTGGCGATGGCGTCGCCGCCATGGCCGCCGCCCTGCTCCGGCCATCGCCGGCCTCCTCCGCCGTAGCCATCTATAGCTCCTGAACCGCCGCGAGCAGATCTATCGATCTGTCCGCGCCGTATTTCCCCTCACGTCCTCTCCCCGGCGAATCGCCTCGATCCGGATCCACGGGAGCATCGCCCCGACGACCCCCGCCGAGATCTCGGCCTTTCCGACGACGTGCGCGCCTCCGAGATCGACCCGGCGCGGGTGTCGCCGCAGCGCATGCCGTCGTCGTCTCCATGCTGTGCTGCTGTGGTGGTGTTCGTCGGCGTAACGCCGGCGACTTCCCTGGCTTTGCAGCTGCTATGGCCGCGCGGGCACTGCCTCGCCATGCCATAGCTTCTGCTTCCAGGCGCGGGTAAGGTCCTATGCTCCTCCTCCTTCTCTTCTGTGCGCCTCCCCTTGTTACTGTGCTTCTTCCTCCTCATGCTATGTCACTCTCTGGTGATCTTGTGATCATCTAGAGTCATGCTACTGCTGCGCAATCTTACTGTGCTTCGGTTTACTGCAAGCTAATGGTCAGATTACCAGTTACTGGTACTGGCACATGTCGATTTGCTTGCTGTTCATGCTATGCTTGTTTCTCTGCTACTTCTAGCTTGCTCTACACTTGCCCTGCTCTACTGTGCTTGCTTTGGCTTGATATACCCTGCTGTTCATGCTTATGGGCTTGCTATGCTTACTGGTTTATCATACTTGCTTGCCTAGGTGTACTGTGTTGCATCCGTGACACTTGTGTGTGTGCCAGAGGTGCCTGTGATATGATTTAGTACTAATTCTGCAAGCCAATGATCCTTTGGATCATTTCTTGCTTGTTGGCTAATCTCTCTGTGTAGCTTGGCTTGCTATGATTGATCAACTTGATCAATTGACGGTCAGTGATGGCTTACTGGCTAATACTGTGGTTAAATGATTCACTTATCTGGTGATGCTGATGCTCAAGCATCCCTGTGCTGTTGCTTACTTGTACTGTTGCTTATTTCTAGCTATCTAGACTTGCTCTAGTGGCTATGAATTAAGTTGTATTGCTTAACAGTATGCTGTTGTCATGCTTAGCATGGATCTGTGATAAATTCATGCTTAGATTACTTAATTATGATGAACGGCTTATGCAGTGATGATTTAAATGTCTTGCTTGTATATGAGTTTGCTGTTCATGATTCTTTTACAAGCAATTAAACTCTGAATCCATTTCTGGATAGTGATGTGATCTATTGGGCTTGCTCTTATTTGGTGCTAAGTGTGATGTGACCTCAGTAGCCTTGCTACTGACTGGTTGCTCACCTAGTTGGTTGGATCTTGTTGGCTACTCAACTTTGCTTGCATATTAGGGGATCATAGTAAGTATGAATGCCAATATGCTTGCCTGTGAAGAAATCTAGGGTTTTCTGATGGTTGCTTGCTTAGGATCTTCTGTGTAGTCTTAGCTGCTAATCTATGCTATCTACTGGTGCTATCTGTGCATGTGATCTTGCTAGTGTGCATCTGTGCATGCTTTCTAGCTTCTGTGCACATGATTTGTATCTGGATGGTTTCTGTCTTAGTAGCTTTTGACTGGCAGTAATCCTTGGTGAAAACCAAGTGATGATCTACCCATGTGAGCATCTGCTCATCCCATGCTTATGCATATGATGGATTAGATCCATTGGATCTCTTCCAGGAACTAGGTATACCTTGTTCCAGCTCCTAGAAAGTAATGCTTTGTTGATGCAGACTTGGGTTTGTTCACAGCCCTTCACCTCCAGAGCTTGGATGATCTTCTAGGTCACCATGATCTCTGGTGGCTTGAGGAGTTGTGTGTGTTGGTTCTGTTCTTGCTCAAGAACAGATGAACTATGCTTGTTTTTGCTTCACCCTTACCTGGTGATCTTATCTGGTCGACTGGTCACTGGTTCTAGGGTTTGTGCTCCTTTTATATGATCCCTACTTCTCTCTCTGCATTGACACACAAGCCTGGCATGCTTGGTGACTATGCTTTTGCATGGCCTTCTTGTTGCTGCCAAAGACACTTGAGCTGTGTGCTCTCATATGCTTGAAACTTGAGCCCTGGTGTGTGCTCGGGTTTGGTCTGTTCTTGCCCTTATCTTGTGCTGTCCCTGGTTTTGGACAAGCACAAGTGTGCTGTGACTTGGTTCTGTCCAAACTGAATATTGTGTCATTTGCTAACTCTAACATTTTGGATAGTTTGATTCTTTGTTTTGCAGGTTTATGAAGTTGGACATGGCCAGAAGATATTCCCCAAGTCATATAGTCTAGGTTTTAGGTTAGGAATAAAATTGTAATCTTCATTTTCATTTCTATTTCTTATTTATCAATTCTTGTATCAAGAATATTGTAAAGACTTTGTAATCTGTGTTGATATCAATAAAGCCCAAGGTTTTTGTTTATGAGCTTTTGATTATGTGACATTTATATTCTGAAATAAACATTGTATTTATGATTTACTTTGAAATTCAAAGTTGTTTGAATTCTGAATTCCATTTATATTGTTCAATGTTTATTGTTTAATGTATTAACACTTGTCAAATGAAATCAATTCCCCAAATCAACAAGATACAAAAGAGATCATGTCGAAATTTCCCTAACTCACATTGCCTAAACCTAAGTGCAAAATGAGAGAGAACCTCGATCCCTCTTAGGTTTAGTTGCAATAAGGCGCGAAAATTTCCCCCATTTTGCGATGAAATGCACATCCCATTTCTAAATCTACCCTTCGTTGTTCCTATGTTCTGGGTTATTACAGCCTCTCCCCCTTAACAGAAACTTCGTCCCGAAGTTAAGATTGGTACCTGAACATCTCGGGGTAAGACTTCCTGAGTTCTTCTTCTGTCTCCCAAGTAGCTTCTCGCTCAGGATGATGTTGCCATTGCACTTTGCAGTATTTGATTGCTCTGTTTCTTAACTTCTTCCATTGTACTTCTAAGATCTTTTCAGGCCTTTCCACATAAGTTAGGTCGATTGCAGTTCTATTTCCTCATATGTGATAGGATCATCCGGTGCCTTCAAACACTTTACGAGTTGTGATACATGAAATACATTATGAACTTGACTTAGTTGTGCCGGTAACTCCAACTCAAATGCTGTTCCTCGATTCTGACTGAGTATCTTAAATGGTCCTATATATCGAGGACTTAACTTTCCTTTTACTCCGAACCTCTTAAGTCCTTTCATTGGGCTAACCTTCAGATAGACCATGTCTCCCACTTTCGGTTCCCAATCTCTTCTCTTTAAGTCGGCGTAACTTTTCTGACGACTCTGAGCTATCTTGAGTCTATCCCGGATCACCTCGATGACGTCTTGTCTCTCTTTGATGTAGTCCGGTGTAAACTCCTTGTTTTCTCTGGTTTCAAACCAACAAATTGGTGATCTACACTTCCTTCCGTACAATGCTTCGTACGGTGCCATCTGAATGCTACTCTGATAACTATTGTTATATGAGAACTCCGCTAAAGGTAAATGATCCTCCCATGAGCCTCGAAAGTTCAGAGCACAAGCTCTAAGCATGTCCTCAAGTATCTGATTGGTTCTTTCGGTTTGTCCTCCGGTTTGTGGATGATATGCTCTTTGAAATCCAACTTGGATCCCAAAGATTCTTGTAGTTGTTTCCAGAATGCTGATGTGAAAATCGAACCTCTATCTGAGACTATCTTCTTTGGTACTCCATGCTTACTCACAATTTCCTTCACATATATATCCACAAGCTTTTCTGCAGTATCTTTTGTGTTTACGGCTATGAAATGAGCGCTCTTGGTAAGTCTATCCACTATTACCCATATCATATCCTTCCTCTTACTAGTCATTGGCAAACCAGTAACAAAATCCATTCCGATTTCATCCCATTTCCATTCCGGTATCTCTAGTGGTTTGAGTAATCCCGCAGGACTCTGATGTTCTGCCTTCACTCGTTGACATGTATGACATTCCGAGACATATTGTGCTATTTCTCTTTTCATGTTGTTCCACCAGAACATCTCCTTCAAATCCATATACATCTTGGTACTTCACGGATGTATGGAATAAGGGGTTTCATGTGCTTCTTTTAATATGATTGACTTCACTTGGATCATACGGTACACAGATCCTTTTCTGGAAATATAATGAATCAAAATCCCCTAGATGGAATTCCGATGGTCTTCCTTCGCCAATCCTCTTGATTTCCTCTTGAATGAACAAATCATCCGCTTGCTTTCGGATAATCTCATATTTCAAGTCTGAGTACATCTCATCCATAATCCTCATGGTTGCTATACTTCCTTTGACATTACCCTGAATAAACAGAATCTGAGCATCTTCTAACTCTTTCCGAAGTTCCTTTGGAATTTCCCATTCCGTAGGTTGAGTCTCCGTACTCTTCCTACTTAGGGCATCTGCTACTACATTAGCTTTGCCTGGTGTATAGTTGATCTTAAGATCGTAATCCTTAATCAACTCTAGCCATCTCTTCTGCCTCATGTTTAATTCTTTCTGGGTGAAGAAATATTTCAAGCTTTTGTGATCGGTGTATAACTCACACTTGGATCCATATAAAAATTGTCTCCAACTCTTCAAAGCATACACAACTGTCGCTAACTCGAGATCATGTACTGGGTAGTTGTGTTCATGTGGTTTCAACTGTCTTGATCCATAAGCTATTACCTTCCGATCTTGCATAAGAACACATCCAAGTCCATTCTTGGAAGCATCACAATACACCGTGTAATCCTTTCCATAAGGCTTTCCCTTCTTATTGTTGTAGTTGTAGTTGCGGTTGTTGTTGTTGTTGTTGTGATTGTTGTTGTTGTTGTTTCCACCTCGTCCTCCAGAGCTCTGTCCGCTCCAGGACGCCTTGTTTGGACAATCCGGCTTGATGTGTCCATCCTTCCCACAACCATAACAGATGATTCTGGGTTTCTGACAATCCTTATGCGTATGACCTCTCAGGCCACAATTGTTGCAGATGATTTGATTGATTGGGTTCTGACTTTGACCTCCCCGGTTGTATTGATTACCAGTAGTAGGTCTGTATCGAGGTTTGAAACTCCGATCAGGTAATGGTTTACTGATTGGGTACTTCCTTGGCTCTATACGAGCCCTCTTCCTCCTGTCCTCCTGGACTTGCCTGTAGTCATCCTCGAAAGTGATTGCCGAGTCAATCAGTTCCTGGAATTCGGCAGTCCGTGCCAACCTCAGTTGCATCTTCATGTATGGATTCATGCCTTTCATGAACCGCTTCTTCCGCTTCTCCTCTGTATCTACATCCTCAGGTGCATACCTGGCTAACCTATTGAAATCCCGAACATACTGCATGATTGGTGCAGTATTCTGTCTCAGTTCTTCAAATTCCCTCTTCTTCAGCTCCACCACGCTGTCCGGAACATGAGCATCCCGAAACTTCTTCTTGAACTCCTCCCAGGTGAATACTTTATCTGGAGGGTGTACTGCTACAAGGTTCTCCCACCATGATGCTGCTGGTCCTGACAACAGATAAGTGGTATATCTGATCTTCTCCTCATCGTTGCAACCAACGGTCTTCAATTTCCGTTCAGTATCCATAAGCCAATCTTCAGCGTCCATTGGTTCTGGGGCTGATGTGAATGGTAGTGGTCTTGCATTTTGGAAGTCCGATAGTGTTACTCCCTTGCCTTCATTACCCCTATCATTGATGACATGGGTAAAGAAATCCTGCATATTCTTGCTCTGGCTTTCCTGGTAACGCCTCCTATCTTCCTCCATTGACCTCATATACTGTTGGAAGTCTGGGTGCAACATTGGGTGTGGTGGTGGTGGTGCGTTTTCTGCTCTAGCTGCTGCATCTGCCTCCTCTTTCTCTCTGGCTTCCCGCTCTCTGCGAGCCTCTTCGGTTTCTACTAACGCCATTTCCCCCTAGTCCTGTAACAAAGAGCGATTACTCATAATTACACCATGCGAATGTTTTCTGAGCTCAACTCATTGCCCAGAACTAGTCACACAATGAAATCAAGAAGCAAATCCAAAACAAACATTTATTATGTATATACACCGTATAATACATAACACACTCACAAACTTATATTACATGTGGTATATATAAACCACTTATTTGGCTCCAAGCCCAAGCCAACGGGAATTTAAAATACGTTCTATTACAATACCACCTAGATTACTTTATTCTTCATTGGAGCTCTACTCCTCATCGTCTTCATTCGCCTCCGCGTACATCCACGGGTCCATCCGGTACAACGGTCTGTCCTCCGAAGACCGTCCGGAATGAAGATTCTTCCCGTAGGTATGTAGTCTGAATCGGACGAAGTGCCGAGACAGAGATCTGTCATTCCAAAGTAACTAGATAAAGACTCATACATATCCCCAGTGGAATACAGCGCCTCTTCTCCAGTCATCCATGGAGGATTCCTATTCACTTGACCCCTCATCTTCTTCTTCTTCTTCTTTTTCTTGGTTCCAGAACTCTCACCTACAACGTACTGGGATGTTTTGGGTAATCCCATCTCCAAATCTAAAGAAATGGAGTTGGTGTCTTTCTCTTTCTGCTCAAAGCTTTGGTTAACATTCGGGTTGACCGCATCACTCTCATCCCCTGTATCACATGGAATTGGCTCCTCCTTATCACCGAAAGGTTCCCCGAAACGCCAACCCGTCGAGTTTTCAATCGGTGACTCCGAGCAGTTTATGTTCCATGAGTGGTCTCCCCCATATCCAGTATCATACGATGCTGACACGTGTGGATAGTGCGGAACAAAGTTAGGTGTAAGTGGATCTCTTGTAGGTAGATTTCTCTTGAACCACTGGTCACTCAAATCTACATCAGCATGTGCGGGTTAAAGAAGGGTGTAGTATGTTGTGGTTGTGCCCTCAAATCATGCATCCGAGTTTGGACTTTATCAGGGTCCGTGAACTCAGCTAGCATGTGGTCAATCTCACCTCTCATCTTCATGTGTAAAAGATACATCGTGGTCAATAAAGACTTACAGCTATCCATGTGCTGTGCTGCAGCTTCAGGACTTCTGTGTGCTAACACCAAATGATTCAGAGTGGGATCCTCATCTTCCTCGGCATGAGGTATATGAGAAAACTCTGAACATAGCAGTTCTACTGACTTGTACTGCCTTATCTCAAGGATTGCCTTGAATAGGCCCATATGGTAGGCTGTGGTGATAGTTTTGGCTTCTCCGTATGGCATTATACGACTCATCAACAGTTTTTCCGGTAGTTGGACCGATACTCTGCACTTGGCTAGGATTTCCCCATCATAGTAAGTATACTTGATAACAGGTATCCTTGGATCGCAATGAAGTTCCTTCAGCATCCCGCACAGGAGAGCTGTTATTGGTCCATCATAATCACCGAGCCAACCCTCAACCTTCCTCAAAGTCCTCTTAGGAAAAGTGTTCGCCATTATGGCTGTATACAAAAGCAGAATATTAGTAGTGATAATGCATCATAATAGCTATAATAAAGAATTATCGCACTAGAAGATATGGTTTTGCTATTCTCAAGTGAATAACCACCATATTTCTAGAGAATCCTTTACTATTTCTACTAGACTCCTACAGGTTTCTTCCCTATACTAGGTTTTTCCAACCTAAGGTCGCAACATTTGCTCTGATACCACCATGCGGTGACCCGACATACCACTGCATGTTGTAGTATACAAGTCGTTGATATGATCTTTGTGAAGGGGCTTCCTCACAAATTGCCATATCCCTCAGAGTGGTACAACAGAAACATTGCAGGTCATAACACTCCATACTTTATTACAAACATTGTCTTAACAAGTTGGTATTCTCACAGGTCCTATGAGAACACCCTAAGATACTACTAAAGTACAATTACAACTCATACTAAAGATGAAAGAGCTCAACAACTTATTTAGGTAAGTTCTACGTTGCTCGGCTCTATGATACTAGGGTATGTCACTACTCCTCCACCTCCGTGTCATCTGGTCCGTAGACTATCCCATAGTCTACGCCTTCCACTCCGCCGGTAAGATCAGGTTCTTCGTAGACCAGCTCGTAGCTTCCTTCTGGTGCTCCATCGTTGATAGCCTCCACTTCCGGATCACAGTCTAGCAAGGGTGTCGAAAGAAAGTGAGTACAGAGGTACTCAGCAAGTTCTAAAAGAATAAAAGGTGTTTGATGCACTAGCTACGACCATTGATCAGGAAATCGCAGGTCAATGCATGTTTTGAAAACATTTCTTCAAAAGGTTGCTTTTATTATGAAAACTATGCCCGTCAGTCTTCACAGGTTGACCAGAACTTCGTGGAGTTCCTTTCCTGCCGCGTTCGCAGTTCCCTTCCCGGAACAAGGAGTGACAGCCACAATTTGATACACTCTGCAGAGGTGCGTTACTTTTCCCACAAGAGATCTCACCCTTTTTGCCATCCGCAGGGACTTGCCCCCGTTCACACTTCCTTTGGTGTGAGGCCAGGTATAAAGATCCAAGCCCACACCGCCTTCTCCGCGACTGCAAACCCACCCTTTTGTCCGACCGTACACCTCCAGTAGACTTCCCCCGATAATACGGCTTTACTCATGGTGTACTCCGGACAATCCCTCATAGATCGTGGAGCTTATCATCACTAATGGATGGGGATTTAAAAGGATTTCCCAACCTATTGCGGCAGTGCCTCCAGCACCCCACCAGCTCTCCGATCCGTTGGCGTGCAGAAGGGAAAAGATACAGCTGGCTTTTCCAGAGCCATTATAGATCTCATGGTCAACGCGGTTTGTACGGCGCTAGAATCACTGGACGGCATTGGTAATTAATCCTAGGGTGATATAATCCATTACAATGGAACCTCCACCATATCAACACATACCATGATTCCATTGCCATCCACATAGTCATATTCATAGTTGGAAAATAACATTTCATTTGCGATGCAGGAATGATAAGTATATAGCTTTGCATTAAAGTAGTAGAAAATAATCAAGTTGACATGAGCAAGGGTGAACTTGCCTGTGGACTGCGAGATAGTGCAGTTCAATGCAGTTGATGGAACCTGGACCTCGGGTTCTGTAAGAAGCATCATTGTCTGGTAAGGACAATGTTATAAAAATCCAAATAATGCAATCATGGATGTATTATTTTATGGTGTATCCCTTTACCCCATTGAGTTATTACAATTTAGGGTTGTATTTAAGAGTTATGTCTTTGACGGTAATTTACAATTGATTTAAAAGTATTAATCATTGTAATTCACACAAAGTACAACAATTCAAAGTAAAATGATTTTACTTGATAATTACCTTAGTTATTCCAAAATAATTTGAAATTATAGAGTTACCTCTATAGTTTTTGGAATAAAAAGAAATATAGTAGTTTTAAGGAAAAATTCCCTTGTTCAAAAGAAATGACTTGGAATAATAGAATCTCATTTTGAAATGTTGGAAAATAAGTATTTGAACTTATTTGAGATTTTTCCTTGAATTTTAAATACAAGGAAATAATAATTTAAAATTCCAAGTTATTATTTAAATTCTGAAAATTCATAATTTTGAATTTGTTCCATAAATTCCATTTCATATTTTATTCTGGTTAAGATTTATTTTTCATTTATAAATCCAATTTTTATTGGATTTTTAGAGTTGTTTATGATTTATAAAAAATTTGGTAAAGTTTTGGTCTTTTATTAAATGTAAAATGACCAAAATACCCCCTGGACCCCTATTGGGCCCAGCCCAATTAAACTAACCCAGGGACGGCCCAAATAGGCTGGCCCCCTTTTGGTTTCGGTGGCGCCGAAGCGGCCCACCTCACTCACTCTCACTCGGCCCTCTCCTCACTCGACCTAACCCTAGCCTGCGGCGATCCCGTGGCGATGGCGTCGCCGCCATGGCCGCCGCCCTGCTCCGGCCATCGCCGGCCTCCTCCGCCGTAGCCATCTATAGCTCCTGAACTGCCGCGAGCAGATCTATCGATCTGTCCGCGCCGTTTTTCCCCTCTCGTCCTCTCCTGGCGAATCGCCTCGATCTGGATCCACTGGAGAATCGCCTCGACGAACTCCGGCGAGATCTCGTCCCTGCCGACGACGTGCGCGCCTCCGAGATCGACCTGGCGCGGGTGCTGCTCGCAGCGCCTGTGCCGTCGTCTCCATGCTGTGCTGCTGTGGTGGTGTTCGTCGGCGTAACGCCGGCGACTTCCCTGGGGTTGCTGCTGCTATGGCCGCGCGGGCACTGCCTCGCCATGCCATAGCTTCTGCTTCCAGGCGCGGGTAAGGTCCTATGCTCCTCCTCCTTCTCTTCTGTGCGCCTCCCCTTGTTACTGTGCTTCTTCCTCCTCATGCTATGTCACTCTCTGGTGATCTTGTGATCATCTAGAGTCATGCTACTGCTGCGCAATCTTACTGTGCTTCGGTTTACTGCAAGCTAATGGTCAGATTACCGATTCTTGAAATCGGCACATGTCGATTTGCTTGCTTTGTTCATGCTATGCTTGTTTCTCTCGCTACTTCTAGCTTGCTCTACACTTGCCCTGCTCTCTTTGTGCTTGCTTTGGCTTGATATACCCCGCTTGTTCATGCTTATGGGCTTGCTATGCTTACTGGTTTATCATACTTGCTTGCCTAGGTGTACTGTGTTGCATCCGTGACACTTGTGTGTGTGCAGGTTCCTGTGATATGATTCAGTACTAATTCTGCAAGCCAATGATCCTGGGGTTCATTTCTTGCTTGTTGGCTAAGCTCTCTGTGTAGCTTGGCTTGCTATGATTGATCAATTTGATCAATTTATGGTCAGTGATGGCTTCTTGGCTAATCGTGGTTAAATGATTCACTTATCTGGTGATCTTGATGCTCAAGCATCCTGTCGTTGCTTACTTGTCTTGTTGCTTATTTCTAGCTATCTAGACTTGCTCTAGTGGCTATGAATTAAGTTGTATTGCTTAACAGTATGCTGTTGTCATGCTTAGCATGGATCTGTGATAAATTCATGCTTAGATTACTTAATTATGATGAACTGCTTATGCAGTGATGATTTAAATGTCTTGCTTGTATATGAGTTTGCTGTTCATGATTCTTTTACAAGCAATTAAACTCTGAATCCATTTACGGATAGTGATGTGATCTATTGGGCTTGCTCTTATTTGGTGCTAAGTGTGATGTGACCTCGGTAGCCTTGCTGCGGTTGGTTGCTCACCTAGTTGGTTGGATCTTGTTGGCTACTCAACTTTGCTTGCATATTAGGGGATCATAGTAAGTATGAATGCCAATATGCTTGCACGTGAAGAAATCTAGGGTTTTACGATGGTTGCTTGCTTAGGATCTTCTGTGTAGTCTTAGCTGCTAATCTATGCTATCTACTGGTGCTATCTCGTGCATGTGATCTTGCTAGTGTGCATCTGTGCATGCTTTCTAGCTTCGTGCACATGTTGTGTATCTGGATGGTTTCTGTCTTAGTAGCTTTTGACTGGCAGTAATCCTTGGTGAAAACCAAGTGATGATCTACCCATGTGAGCATCTGCTCATCCCATGCTTATGCATATGATGGATTAGATCCATTGGATCTCTTCCAGGAACTAGGTATACCTTGTTCCAGCTCCTAGAAAGTAATGCTTTGTTGATGCAGACTTGGGTTTGTTCTGAGCCCTTCACCTCCAGAGCTTGGATGATCTTCTAGGTCACCATGATCTCTGGTGGCTTGAGGAGTTGTGTGTGTTGGTTCTGTTCTTGCTCAAGAATAGATGAACTATGCTTGTTTTTGCTTCACCCTTACCTGGTGATCTTATCTGGTCGACTGGTCACTGGTTCTAGGGTTTGTGCTCCTTTTATATGATCCCTACTTCTCTCTCTGCATTGACACACAAGCCTGGCATGCTTGGTGACTATGCTTTTGCATGGCCTTCTTGTTGCTGCCCACACACTTGAGCTGTGTGCTCTCATATCTTGAAACTTGAGCCAAGGTGTGTGCTCAGGTTTGGTCTGCTGCTGCCCTTATCTTGTGCTGTCCCTGGTTTTGGACAAGCACAAGTGTGCTGTGACTTGGTTCTGTCCAAACTGAATATTGTGTCATTTGCTAACTCTAACATTTTGGATAGTTTGATTCTTTGTTTTGCAGGTTTATGAAGTTGGACATGGCCAGAAGATATTCCCCAAGTCATATAGTCTAGGTTTTAGGTTAGGAATAAAATTGTAATCTTCATTTTCATTTCTATTTCTTATTTATCAATTCTTGTATCAAGAATATTGTAAAGACTTTGTAATCTGTGTTGATATCAATAAAGCCCAAGGTTTTTGTTTATGAGCTTTTGATTATGTGACATTTATATTCTGAAATAAACATTGTATTTATGATTTACTTTGAAATTCAAAGTTGTTTGAATTCTGAATTCCATTTATATTGTTCAATGTTTATTGTTTAATGTATTAACACTTGTCAAATGAAATCAATTCCCCAAATCAACAAGATACAAAAGAGATCATGTCGAAATTTCCCTAACTCACATTGCCTAAACCTAAGTGCAAAATGAGAGAGAACCTCAATCCCTCTTAGGTTTAGTTGCAATAAGGCGCGAAAATTTCCCCCGTTTTGCGATGAAATGCACATCCCATTTCTAAATCTACCCTTCGTTGTTCCTATGTTCTGGGTTATTACAATTTCTCTGCCATTCCAAAGTTCTTGTGTGCTACCTTTAAAATTTCATTCCTTGTCTTTGCAATATATAGATCATGGGAAAGTAGCTTAAAAACTATTGTGGTAAAGAATATGTAGCTTATGTATCTTACTTCTTATAAGTTGCTTGTTGAGCGCTAACCATGTTTCTGGGGACGCCATCAAATGTTACACTTTTGTTGAATATCATGTGAGTTGCTATGCATGTTCGTCTTGTCTGAAGTAAGGGTGATTTGTCATGATTAAGTGGTTTGAGTATGCATATTGTTAGAGAAGAACATTGGGCCGCCAACCAAAGCCATGTATCATGGTGGAAGTTTCATCTTGGACATTAATCCTCAATCTCTTATGAGAATATTATCTGTTGTTGAATGCTTAAGCATTAAAGAGGAGTCCATTATCTGTTTTCTATGTTGTCCCGGTATGGATGTCCTCAAGTTGAGATCTATCAAAATCGAGAAATCAAATGCGATTTATCTTCTTAGACCTTTGTACAGGTGGCATATAGGTACCCCTTTGTGACACTTGGTTGAAACATATGTAATGCAATGATAATCCATGGAAATCCGAGCTAATTAGGACAAGGTACGAGCACTATTGGTATTTGATGCATGAGGCTTGCAACTTATAGGATGTTTTATGCATAACACATATGAATTATTACTACCGTTGACAAAATTGTCTTCATGTTTTCAAAATAAAAGCTCTAGCACATGAGTAATCCCTGCTTCCCTCTGCGAAGGGCCTTTCTTTTACTTTATGTTGAGTCAGTCTACCTACTTCTTTCTATCTTAGAAGCAAACACTTGTGTCAACTGTGTGCATTGATTCCTACATATTTGCTTATTTGCACTCATCATATTACTTTGTGTTGACAATTATCCATGAGATATACATGTTGAATTTGAAAGCAACTGCTGAAACTTATATCTTCCTTTGTGTTGCTTCAAAACCTTCTATTAAGAATTTATTGCTTTATGAGTTAACTCTTATGCAAGACTTATTGATGCTTGTCTTGAAAGTAGTATTCATGAAAAGTCTTTGCTATATGATTCAGTTGTTTAGTCATTATCTTTACCATTGCTTTGAATCACTTCATTCATTTCATATGCTTTACAATAGTATTGATCAAGATTATGATAGTAGCATGTCACTTCAGAAATTATCCTTCTTATCGTTTACCTACTCGAGGGCGAGTAGGAACTAAGCTTGGGGATGCTTGATACGTCTCAAACGTATCTATATTTCTTATGTTCCATGCTAGTTTTATGACAATACTCACATGTTTTATATACACTTTATATCATTTTATGCATTTTCCGGCACTAACCTACTAACAAGATGCCGAAGCGCCAGTTCCTGTTTTCTGTTGTTTTTGGTTTCAGAAATCCTACACAGGAAATATTCTCGAAATTGGACGAAACAAAAGCCCACGGTCTTATTTTCCACGGAGCCTTCCAAAAGTCCGAAGAGGAGACGAAGAGGGGCGACGAGGCGGCCACACCCTAGGCCCTAGGGGGCGCGGCCCCACCTCTGGCCGCGCCGCCCTATGGGGTGGGCCCCTCGAGCATCCCTCGACTCTGCCTCTTCGCCTATATATTCTCTCTCTCGCGAAAACCCTAGTACCGAGAGCCACGATACGAGAAAAGTTCCAGAGACGCCGCCGTCGCCAATCCCATCTCGGGGGATTCAGGAGATCGCCTCCAGCACCCTGCCGGAGAGGGGAATCATCACCGGAGGTCTCTACATCACCATGCCCGCCTCCGGACTGATGCGTGAGTAGTTCATCCTTGGACTATGGGTCCATAGCAGTAGCTAGATGGTTGTCTTCTCCTCTTGTGTTATCATGTTTAGATCTTGTGAGCTGCCTATCATGATCAAGATCATCTATTTGTAATGCTACATGTTGTGTTTGTTGGGATCCGGTGAATATGGAATACTATGTGAAGTTGATTATTGATCTATCATATATGTGTTGTTTATGATCTTGCATGCTCTCCGTTGCTAGTAGAGGCTCTGACCAAGTTGATACTTGTGACTCCAAGAGGGGGTATTTATGCTCGATAGTGGGTTCATGCCTCCATTGAATCTGGGACAGTGACAGAAAGTTCTAAGGTTATGGATTTGCTGTTGCCACTAGGGATAAAATATCAATTCTTTGCCTAAGGATATTTGTATTGTTTACATTACGCACAGTACTTAATGCAATTGTCTGTTGTTTGCAACTTAATACTGGAAGGGGTGCGGATGCTAACCCGAAGGTGGAGTTTTTAGGCATAGATGAAGGAGATATGCCCTAGAGGCAATAATAAAGTGGTTATTATTTATATCTTTATGTTTATGATAAATGTTTATATGTCATGCCATAATTGTATTAACCGAAACATTAGTACATGTGTGATATGTAGACAAACAAAGAAGTCCCTAGTATGCCTCTTAACTAGCTTGTTGATTAATGGATGATTAGTTTCATAATCATGAACATTGGATGTTATTAATAACAAGGTTATATCATTGTATGAATGATGTAATGGACACACCCAATTAAGCGTAGCATAAGATCTCGTCATTAAGTTATTTGCTATAAGCTTTCGATACATAGTTACCTAGTCCTTATGACCATGAGATCATGTAAATCACTTATACCGGAAAGGTACTTTGATTACACCAAACACAACTGCGTAAATGGGTGGTTATAAAGGTGGGATTAAGTATCCGGAAAGTATGAGTTGAGGCATATGGATCAACAGTGGGATTTGTCCATCCCGATGACGGATAGATATACTCTGGGCCCTCTCGGTGGAATGTCGTCTAATGTCTTGCAAGCATATGAATGAGTTCATAAGAGACCACATACCACGGTACGAGTAAAGAGTACTTGTCAGGAGACGAGGTTGAACAAGGTATAGAGTGATACCGAAGATCAAACCTCGGACAAGTAAAATATCGCGTGACAAAGGGAATTGGTATTGTATGTGAATGGTTCATTCGATCACTAAAGTCATCGTTGAATATGTGGGAGCCATTATGGATCTCCAGATCCCGCTATTGGTTATTGGTCGGAGTGAGTACTCAACCATGTCCGCATAGTTCACGAACCGTAGGGTGACACACTTAAAGTTGGATGTTGAAATGGTAGAACTTGAATATGGAATGGAGTTCGAATATTTGTTCGGAGTCCCGGATGAGATCCCGGACATCACGAGGAGTTCCGGAATGGTCCGGAGAATAAGATTCATATATAGGATGTCATTTTATGTGAATTAAAATGATGCGGAAGGTTCTATGGAAGGTTCTAGAAGGTTCTAGAAAAGTCCGGAAGAAACCACCAAGGAAGGTGGAGTCCCGGTGGGACTCCACCACCATGGCCGGCCAACCCTAGTGGGGAGGAGTCCCAAGTGGACTTCCCCATAGGGGGCCGGCCACCCCCTCCATGGAAGGTGGAACTCCCACCTCAAGTGGGAGTCCTAGCTTGGGTAGGTTTCCCTATTCTATGGAAGGTTTTGGGTTCGGGTCTTATTCGAAGACTTGGAGTCCAACACTTGGGGTTCCACCTATATAATGAGGGGCCAAGGGAGGGGGCCGGCCACCCCAAGACTACAAGCTGGCCGCCCCATTGAAGTGGCCGGCCACCCCCTCCCAAACCCTAGCCGCCCCCCTCTCCTCCATATCTCCCGCGTAGCTTTAGCGAAGCTCCGCCGGAGTTCTCCACTGCCACCGACACCACGCCGTCGTGCTGTCGGATTCAAGAGGAGCTACTACTTCCGCTGCCCGCTGGAACGGGAGGTGGACGTCGTCTTCATCAACAACCGAACGTGTGACCGAGTACGGAGGTGCTGCCCGTTCGTGGCGCCAGAAGCGATCGTGATCAAGATCTTCTACGCGCTTTTGCAAGCGGCAAGTGAACGTCTACCGCAGCAACAAGAGCCTCATCTTGTAGGCTTTGGAATCTCTTCAAGGGTGAGACTCGATACCCCCTCGTTGCTACCGTCTTCTAGATTGCATCTTGGCTTGGATTGCGTGTTCGCGGTAGGAATTTTTTTGTTTTCTATGCAACGTTATCCTACAATGGTATCAGAGCCGTGTCTATGCATAGATGGTTGCACGAGTAGAACACAATGGTTTGTGGGCGTTGATGCTCTTGTTATCTTTAGTTTGAGTACTTTGCATCTTCGTGGCATAGTGGGATGAAGCGGCTCGGACTAACTTTACATGACCGCGTTCATGAGACTTGTTCCTCGTTCGACATGCAACTTGTATTGCATAAGAGGCTTTGCGGGTGTCTGTCTCTCCTACTATAGTGAAGATTCAATTTACTCTTCTATTGAAAACATTAGTATCAACGTTGTGGTTCATGTTCGTAGGTAGATTAGATCTCTCTCGAAAACCCTAAACCACGTAAAATATGCAAACCAAATTAGAGACGTCTAACTTGTTTTTGCAGGGTTTGGTGATGTGATATGGCCATAATGTGATGATGAATATGTATAAGATGATCATTATTGTTTTGTGGCAACCGGCAGGAGCCTTATGGTTGTCTTTAATTTCATGTTGAGTAGTATTTCAAAGTAGTTGTAATAGTTGCTACATGAGGTGAACAACCATGAAGACGGCGCCATGAACCTTGACGCTACGCCGACGATGATGGAGATCATGCCCGTTGATGATGGAGATCATGTCCGTGCTTTGGAGATGAAGATCGAAGGCGCAAAGACAAAAGGGCCATATCATATCACATATGAACTGCATGTGATGTTAATCCTTTTATGCATCTTATTTTGCTTAGATCGCGACGGTAGCATTATAAGATGATCCCTCACATTAATATCAAGATAATAAAGTGTTCTCCCCTCGTATGCACCGTTGTACAGTTCGTCGTTTCGAAGCATCTCGTGATGATCGGATGTGATAGACTCAACGTTCACATACAACGGGTGTAAGCCATGTTGCACACGCGGAATACTTGGGTTTGCTTGACGAGCCTAGCATGTACAGACATGGCCTCGGGACAACGGAAACCGAAAGGTTGAACACGAGTCATATGGATGATATGATCAACATGTTGATGTTCACCATTGAAGCTACATCATCTCACGTGATGATCGGTTTTGGTGTAGTGGATTTGGATCGTGTACCACTTAACAACTATGAGGGATGTTGTATTAAGTGGGAGTTCATTAGTAATTAGATTAAAACATGAACTAATTATCATAAACATAGTCTGAGTAGTATTTTGAATTAATTTTGTAGTATTGGCATCCGTTTTTCTACCATGCGCTAGTCTTGTTATTGAGATAGAAATATTGTTAAAATCTGACAAGAAACTTTACGGATTGGTACCGTATTGTTAAAGAATTAAGAATTGATTAAGTCCTATTGCAAACTTTTAGTAAACCTCACATTGTTGATTCAAAGAGCTAAGGTTTCAATTAGTACCTAAAGTTATCTTGTCTCTGTCAAACTTGAAGTTCAAATTTGTTTGAAAAGTAAGGATCTGAAAATTTAGTTTTCAGAAATAATCAAGATATGAGATATATGTGATATCTAAGACCTTATTGCAAGATGATAGAATATATTTTGGTGAGACTACATAAACTCATAAGTTTTATGGGAATGTATGAAGGTTGAAGACGCCAGGCGTCACAATCCTCCATCTATTGGGGCACTAATAATATTCGCATATCCATAAAGTTATCATCCTTAGTATGCACCGTTGCTAAAACTCGTCGTTTCGAAGCATCACGTGATGATCGGGTGTGATAGATTCTACGTGTGCATACAACGGGTGCAAGCCAGATTTGCACATGCGAATACGAAGGTTAAAACTTCACGAGCCTAGCATGTACAGACATGGTCTCGGAAAGTCGTCATGATATAATGAATAAAATTATGAGTGAAATTGTTCATCATATTACAAAGTTACTAATAGTGAAATCTGAAACACTTGTCATATGATGATCAACTTCAAAGCAAGAACCTCAAGGTTATTGGTATTTGACCAACAAACCTAGAAGTTATTAAAGATGAAGTGTTTTTCTGAATAATGAGGAAAGCTAAAAGAGAAACTGCAAAAGATATTTTGGCAAAAAGAAAAGAAAAGACTAGAAAGTCTAGCTCAGGTGTATATAAATGATATACATGTTATGGTTGTATTCCTAGTTAAGTCACACTATGAAATTCTTGGGTATTAGTACTATATTGGTTGGTATGAAGTGTCATACAAAACAACGCAATACAAGAATACAATGGCCTAAGTGACTGACAAGGAATATGATAGGAATGCACGTCTGGAACAAAATAAAGTGTTATTATGTTCGTCGTTAGCATTCTATCTAGCCCTTAGAATTTATAATAAAGAACTTAATAATTGTTATTTTGCTCTGGTCAAATGAAAACAATGAGTTGTTCAAATTATGACATTACTCCATGTATGATGGATAAGTTATTATAAATCTTAATGGTGAAACACACATACATAACACTGACGCTAAAATGCCATAAGGCAAATGATTTGAATTCCACTTATTTGTGGAACCGCTATTTAGGTCATGTTAGAAAGGAACGCATGAAGGAACTCCATGTAAATGGATTTTTGGAGTCATTTGATTTTTGAATCATTTGGCGCTTGCAAATCTTTTCTAAAGAGAATGATTAAAATACCGTTCATAGGCCAAGAGTTGAACGGGAAACTAACTTAGTGGAAAAATACATGATGATGTATGTGGTTCACTAGACATAGTTGTGTGCAGGAGATTCTTCTACTTCATGAAAACTTTCAACAATGAATTGAGTATATGTGGATATATTCGATAAGGAAGAAGTTTGAAACATTTGAATGGATTCAAATAATTTTCAGCATGAAGTGGAAATCATCGTAATAGAAAAGTCAAATATCTATGATTGGATCATGGTGGAAATATTTGAATTACGAATTTTAGCGAACATCTAAGAGAGTTATGAAATTGTTCTACAACTCACGTTTCTTGGAGTATCATAGTGATGATGAAGTATCGAAGAGATGTATCCAAACTTTGTTGGATTAATGATGAGATAAAATAAAATGACGCCATTATATTTTTGTGGATTATGCTTTAGTGACTACCGCTTTTACACTAAATAGAGCATCATCATGATCCGTTGAAATGACACCATACGAGTTATGGCATGGGTATAAACCCTAATAGTCCTTTCTTTAAATTTTGGTCTAAGAGTTTACAACCAAAATCGGATGAATGTCTTTGTTGGTTATCCCAAAATATTAATTGGGAATTCTTTCCACTATGGATACAAAGACAAAAGTGTTTGTCGATGTTTCTTATTTATTTCCAAGAAACTGTTTCTAGCGAAGTATTTGAGTGGGAGGACAATAGAATTTGATAAGGTTTATGAACCTGAGCATAATGATCAAAGTAGCGCAGCATCGGAATTGGTTCCGGAAGCGACCACGACGATCATGGCTCCCATGACTACAAAGTGTTTTAGCCATGGAGATCGAAGTACATATTGAACCTTGTAGGTATGGTTTACTTTGTGATCAAATAAATGATTTGTGGACAAAGGATTGATTTTGAACAATGATAAACCAACTACAAACAAAGAAGTTATGATGGGCCCTGACTCCGTTAAAATGGCTATACGCCATGAAATCCAAGATAGATGAATACTTTTTGAAAGTAAATGGATCTATGAAATTGATAGACTTGGATGAAATATCCTTGAAGAAAGCTTGACTTGTCGAAAAATTGTTTACGACAAAGTTCAAAGAGTTGACTACGATAAGATTAGATCTTCCGTAGCAATGCTTATAGTCTATGTGGATTATTCTAGTAATCACTACATATTTCTTTTATGAGATATGCTAGTAGGATGGCAAAATACACTACTTAACAGAAGTATGTATACAAGATACAACCAATTGTTTTGCTAGTCCGTAGAATACTAGATAGGTATACGAACTTCAATTGGATGAAGTGAGTATTATGGAGTTGGAATCTTCACCAGATGAAATAGTCAAAGAGTTTTTGATTTCATCAGAAACGATGAAGAGGCTTGCATTTGCAAGAAATTAAGTGGGAGTGCTGAGACATATTTATAATACTCTATGTAGATGACATATAGTTGGTTATAAATGATGTAATTATATACTTGATTAAAAGGTTTCATTGAGAAATTAATTTCAATGAAAGGATATGGACTGAAACACATTTAGTGTCAAGATCTATGAAGATAGATTGAAACACATAATAAGTTTAAGTCAAAGTACATAGAATGGATATTGAAGTA
The DNA here is from genome assembly GCF_019359855.2 of Lolium perenne. Lineage (NCBI taxonomy): Eukaryota > Viridiplantae > Streptophyta > Magnoliopsida > Poales > Poaceae > Lolium > Lolium perenne. The sequence goes on from NC_067245.2 coordinate 187,944,963, forward strand.
GTTCAATATAGAAATATTAAGAAAATGTTCTTATCATGTGAAGGTTTAACAAGACTTGAGTGTATCTGACACTCGATGAGTAAAAACACATGAGTGATTTTAGATCACGAATAATATGTACAAAATCATATATCTTGTGCTCTAAAATGTTATGAGCATATACCAGAATGATTCATGAGATGATCATTGGACAACAGTAAGAGTATCCTTGAGTACTTTAGAAGAACCAAGGATATATATATAGTTTTGTATGGAGAAATGACAAACAAATCGCTGTAATGTGATTACACCGATATTTGTTTTGTCACATATAAAAATAGAATTTCAATCTCAAATTAGACTAAGTGTTGTTTTAAAGGTAACACAATGAGCTAGAAGTTGTCTATGTTAGATTTAGAAGAGTTCTAAATATTGTGACGGATTCTACAAACGAAGGCAGAGTATGTCATTGTTTTGACAAATGACTGAGGATGTTGAGTCAAGAAGTTCTTTGAGAACTTGGTGTAGTTCCGATAGTGTCAGAACTTTGAAGCTATATTGTGTGTGACAATATTAGTGACATATTTCAGACCGCGGAATTAAGGTTCCACCAGAAGACCAAACATATTTAATGCCGACTCATTTGGAAATGAGTGATGCGTTGAGACGCAAATGAATTACAAAATACATACGGTTCTGAGCATGTCAGATCCGTTGACTAAAACCTCTCCCGTGAGCAAAACATGATAAAGCACCGGAAGGCCAAGGTGTTATATCTTTACAAATGTAAACTAGATTATTGACTCTAGTGCAAGTGGGAGACTGAAGGAGATATGCCCTAGAGGCAATAATAAAGTGGTTATTATTTATATCTTTATGTTTATGATAAATGTTTATATGTCATGATATAATTGTATTAACCGAAACATTAGTACATGTGTGATATGTAGACAAACAAAGAAGTCCCTAGTATGCCTCTTAACTAGCTTGTTGATTAATGGATGATTAGTTTCATAATCATGAACATTGGATGTTATTAATAACAAGGTTATATCATTGTATGAATGATGTAATGGACACACCCAATTAAGCGTAGCATAAGATCTCGTCATTAAGTTATTTGCTATAAGCTTTCGATACATAGTTACCTAGTCCTTATGACCATGAGATCATGTAAATCACTTATACCGGAAAGGTACTTTGATTACACCAAACACCACTGCGTAAATGGGTGGTTATAAAGGTGGGATTAAGTATCCGGAAAGTATGAGTTGAGGCATATGGATCAACAGTGGGATTTGTCCATCCCGATGACGGATAGATATACTCTGGGCCCTCTCGGTGGAATGTCGTCTAATGTCTTGCAAGCATATGAATGAGTTCATAAGAGACCACATACCACGACACGAGTAAAGAGTACTTGTCAGGAGACGAGGTTGAACAAGGTATAGAGTGATACCGAAGATCAAACCTCGGACAAGTAAAATATCGCGTGACAAAGGGAATTGGTATTGTATGTGAATGGTTCATTCGATCACTAAAGTCATCGTTGAATATGTGGGAGCCATTATGGATCTCCAGATCCCGCTATTGGTTATTAGTCGGAGTGAGTACTCAACCATGTCCGCATAGTTCACGAACCGTAGGGTGACACACTTAAAGTTGGATGTTGAAATGGTAGAACTTGAATATGGAATGGAGTTCGAATATTTGTTCGGAGTCCCGGATGAGATCCCGGACATCACGAGGAGTTCCGGAATGGTCCGGAGAATAAGATTCATATATAGGATGTCATTTTATGTGAATTAAAATGATGCGGAAGGTTCTATGGAAGGTTCTAGAAGGTTCTAGAAAAGTCCGGAAGAAACCACCAAGGAAGGTGGAGTCTCGGTGGGACTCCACCACCATGGCCGGCCAACCCTAGTGGGGAGGAGTCCCAAGTGGACTTCCCCATAGGGGGCCGGCCACCCCCTCCATGGAAGGTGGAACTCCCACCTCAAGTGGGAGTCCTAGCTTGGGTAGGTTTCCCTATTCTATGGAAGGTTTTGGGTTCGGGTCTTATTCGAAGACTTGGAGTCCAACACTTGGGGTTCCACCTATATAATGAGGGGCCAAGGGAGGGGGCCGGCCACCCCAAGACTACAAGCTGGCCGCCCCATTGAAGTGGCCGGCCACCCCCTCCCAAACCCTAGCCGCCCCCTCTCCTCCATATCTCCCGCGTAGCTTTAGCGAAGCTCCGCCGGAGTTCTCCACCGCCACCGACACCACGCCGTCGTGCTGTCGGATTCAAGAGGAGCTACTACTTCTGCTGCCCGCTGGAACGGGAGGTGGACGTCGTCTTCATCAACAACCGAACGTGTGACCGAGTACGGAGGTGCTGCCCGTTCGTGGCGCCGGAAGCGATCGTGATCAAGATCTTCTACGCGCTTTTGCAAGCGGCAAGTGAACGTCTACCGCAGCAACAAGAGCCTCATCTTGTAGGCTTTGGAATCTCTTCAAGGGTGAGACTCGATACCCCCTCGTTGCTACCATCTTCTAGATTGCATCTTGGCTTGGATTGCGTGTTCGCGGTAGGAAAATTTTTGTTTTCTATGCAACGTTATCCTACAATAGATGCATGCTGGATAGCGGTCTATGTTCTTTGTCGTAATGCCCTAAGTAAATCTCATATTAGTCATCATGATATGTATGTGCATTGCTATGCTCTCTCTATTTGTTGCCCAACTGTAATTTGTTCACCCAACATGCTATTTATCTTATTGGAGAGACACCACTAGTGAACTGTGGACCCCAGTCCATTCTTTTACATCTGAAATACAATCTACTGCAATCATTGTTCTCTGCTGTTCTTTGCAAACAAACATCATTCTCCACACCATACGTTTAATCCTTTGTTTACAGCAAGCCGGTGAGATTGACAACCTCACTGTTAAGTTGGGGCAAAGTATTTTGATTGTGTTGTGCAGGTTCCACGTTGGCGCCGGAATCCCTGGTGTTGCACCGCACTACACTCCTTCACCAACAACCTTCACGTGGCCTTCATCTCCTACTGGTTCAATAACCTTGGTTTCTTTCTAAGGGAAAACTTGCTGCTGTGCGCATCACACCTTCCTCTTGGGGTTCCCAACGGATGTGTGCATCACGCGCCATTAGGGGTTAATTGAAAGTTAGAGTTGTGGAGGCGAACTCTAGAATCGAAAGGTTTTAGGCTTAGTAGAACTAAAACTGAATACATGAGGTGCAGTTTCAGTTCTACTAGGCACGAGGAGGGAGAGGTTAGCCTTGATGGGCATGTGGTACCGGAGAGAGACACTTTTCGATATTTGGGGCCCATGTTGCAGAAGGATGGCGATATCGATGAAGATGTAGGCCACCTAATCAAGGCTGGTTGGATGAAGTGGCGCCAAGCTTCTGGCGTACTCTGTGACAAGAGAGTCCCACAAAAGCTAAAAGGCAGGTTTTATAGGACAACTATCCGACCTGCGATGTTGTATGGCGTGGAGTGTTGGCCAACAAAGAAACGACATATCCAACAGTTAAGTGTAGCAGAGATGCGCATGTTGAGATGGATATGTGGCCACACAGGAAAGGATCGGGTATGGAATGACGTTATACGGAAGAAAGTTAGGGTAGCACCGATTGAAGACAAGCTGGTCCAACATCGTCTCAGATGGTTTGGACATATCCAACGGAGGCCTCCGGATGCGCCAGTGCATAGCGGACGGATAAAGTGTGCTGAGAATGTTAAGAGGGGTCGTGGTAGACCAAACTTGACATGGGAGGAATCCGTTAAGAGAGACCTGAAGGTTTGGAATATCGACAAAGATTTAGCCATGGACAGGGGTGCGTGGAAGTTAGCTATCCACGTTCCGCAACCATGACTTGGCTTCGAGATCTTATGGGTTTGAACTCTAGCCTACCCCAACTTGTTTGGGACTAAAAGGCTTGGTTGTTGTTGTTGTTTCTATGATGGTGATGACTCCACCTCCACATATGGGGCCCCGAGCTTCAAGTGCTTGGTGTTTCAGGTAGAGAATGAGAAGGGCGCCCAAGTTTGGGCGGATGTTGCTTTCTGGGAACACACCCTTTGCGAGGATCATCATGTCCTCTCCATTAAGTCTTGTAAAATCACCTCGTGCCTACAAGATGTTAGCAATAACATAGTACAAATAGCGAATAGCAGGGCACTCAATACAATTACCCTGGGGGAGTGTGCTAGATATGCTCATCCTAGAAAAATACATGCTAGGTGAGGGGTTCAAAGTAAAGCATGCATAGCGGTTGGCGGTGGTGCTATTCTCAAAGCCAAAGTGGTTGCACCACTCATCTAGAGTCAAGTCATACTCACGGTTCATCAAACAGAAGGATATCCGGTCGACTCCGGGTTGATTATCCTCAGAGTTGTAGTACTAGTTCACAGTGTGCTTCAGGGTGCTGATGAACTCGAGTGTCAAGCGGCGGTAGGTGGCAACCTCCTGAAAAGAAAAGTCAAGCAAACCAACATTGTTGCAAAGAATATTGAAATCATTGTGTAGGCCTAGTTGGTTCAGAATATGGGGGCATGCCCATTTTATCGACTTGATCTCATGGTCCCTAAGACGATTGAAACGATTGAGATGACGACGGTCTTCGAACTCGATACTGAGTGAAGCGGGTGTGTCTTCAACTGGTAGTGCAACATGTGCAGCCACAGCGCGCGAGTGGCTCCTTGCGTTCATCTAAAAAGATTTAATTAGGAATTTAGTATCTTAAGTACAACTAAAAAGATATAGTAGGATACGTGGGCACTACCCTTCGGGTAACCGATGTTTCCCTATCCTGTACCATCTAGTTGGAGGCCCATGAAGACACTCGGAAGCAAGACGGGCCACTAGGACGGTGCACCAGAAGGTTCCTTGACGGGCAAGACAAGGAAGCAGTCGAACAAGGAAAGATCGGATCTAAAACTACTGTAAACCTAGTCGTATTCGGTTAGACCTCTTGAGACCTGGCCTCCTATATAAAGGCCAGGAGAGGGGCTGCCAAGGGACACGATCAATCTTAGCAATCTTAGCCAGCAAAAGCTTAGAGCTAGGCCACCTTAGCGATTAGCCATCTCGACGAGATCTCAGCCGAACTATTCGGCACCCCATTGTAACCCATTATCATCATAATCAAGAACAGACAGGCAGGACGTAAGGGTTTACCTCATCGAGGGCCCCGAACCTGGGTAAATTGCTCTCCCCGCTTGTCTGTGAACCGATGTCTCGTGTCAGCTTGTAGGATTCCATCAACCCTAAGCCCCTATCGGAGGGCATTGACGAGGAGCACCCTCGACAATTGGCGCCGTCTGTGGGAACCCTGTCGGCACAAGATCGGTCATCGGCAGATCCAATCATGTCACCAGCAACCTCATCGACACCATCGTCGCCACGCCTGGGAAGCCCGATTCGATTCGGCTCCTATGAGTTTACCCCGCATAGCGACTCCTCTCGCTCAACCTTCTCAGATCTACAAGGGAACGTGGAGGTGGCCTTCGGCAGCGTCCACTACAACGTCAACGCGGAAGGAATCCTTTGGCTGCTGGAATCGCCTACCTCCAGATCGACGAGCGCAAGCGCGTTGTCACTCGACCTTTCGGCTGGTCTGACGGGCTCGACGAGCTCGCTTGCGCCTTCGACACCCCGTTCAGTGTCATCCATGTCGGTTGGATCCGACAACCCCACTTCTTCGGAACTAACCTCGTATTATTGCTTGAACTGCGATACCAGGCACGGGCTGGGATCGAGTGACACACCGTTCATCTGCAACACCCAGTATTCGTCGGGAGAGGACAGAACAGCACACCATCAGGTTTATGTCACCAATAACATGGGAAAGACAAGGCACAGAGGAGACGGGGATCACACCCCCGTTCCAGTAGGCGAACGAGTTTCGAAAACAGCGCCAGCAACCACAACAGCGATTATACCATCGCAGACGAGGAGTGGGCAGCAGCCATGGTAGCCGTACTTAACAACACGCCACTCCCCGCAGGAACCTCGGTTGGAACCCTCAACGCCTATCGCTCCATACTAGAGAAAAATCGGGAGCATCTATCGAAAGAACAAGCTACCCTCGAGAGACGCCTATCAGCGGCAGACCGATCCAGCGAACGACGAAGAGGCTCGCACGGAAGCGCCACTCGAAGTACTCAGGGAGCAGGCAAGCACCGATCGAGGTTATCCAGGCTTTCCGAAGATGATGCAAGGGAGATAACGTCAAACTTGACCAAGTCCTTTATGACTACGGACACCGCGGGCATGCCACGGCCAAAAACCGTTGCGGGAGCAACAGCCAACCTTGCAGCATACCTCATTAACCAGCGTCCTGGAGGATTCATGGCTCAGGCTCACCGTGGTGCCTTAGAAAGTCTCGCGATATTGGGAGATAATCTGGTTCCACGGAAGGAAAAGACCACGCTGCAGGCCAGCGGCTCAAAGCACCACGCAAGAGACGCTCGGGATGAAATCACCCAGAGCAAGATCGACAAAGCAAGGCGTCGACGCGCCGCTAGGGAGAAGTCCGATAGTGATTCTTCGGATGAGAGCCAGGAGAACGGCGGTGAACTTAGGGGAGCCGATTGTTTAAGCTACAAAATTCGGGAGGCGATGCCACCTAAAAAATTCAAACCCACCCCTACCGACGCTGCCAAATATGATGGGCAGCAGGAGCCGAGGTCCTGGATAGATGACTATCTGCAAACTGTAATTCTGCATAAAGGGAATCAGATAGCAGCGATGCAATGCTTGCAGCTTTACTTAAAGGACTCTGCGCGAGCCTGGCTAAGGGGCCTGCCGAAGGGTTCCATCAAGTCATGGGACGACCTAGTAGATGCTTTCGTCGCCAATTTCCAAGCAACATACAAAAGGCCGGTCGGAATTGAAGAGTTACGACATTGCCAGCAAAAGCAGAAGGATTCGATGCGTTCATACATCGGGAGATTCACCAAAACTCCTAAACGCTGCCGAAGATGTGTCTGTCGACAGAGCAATCGATGCCTTCAGCGATGGCATTCGACGTGAAAGTTACATAGAGGAACTTGGGCGCAAAAAGCCAAAGACCATAACCAAGTTAATGGAAATCGCCAACAGCTGGGCTGATGGCGAAGACAACGTGCAAAAGCCGCGACAGCGCAGTGATGAGGGAGACGACGACCAGCCGAAACACGACTCGGGTGGTCGAAGGGATCGACACAAGAGAAGGAAGAACCGCAGCTATGATGACAACAAGCTGGTAGCCGCAGGGTACTCCGATCGACAGGACGACCGATATGACGATAGAAGAGATGATCGTCAGGACGGCAATCGGAGCAACTCTGGGAATCGTGGCAATTATAAACCACGGAAGCAGAGGACTCCCGAATTGCCCTACGCTGAGCAGATCAACGCTCCCTGTTATTTGCACTCGTATGTCGACTCCAAGGACGGCAAGACGAAGTCCAGCCACTTGCTCAAGGACTGTCGGCAGTTCATTGACATGTACAAATTCATCCAGAAGGGAGGCCAGCAGCAGCTACCACCACCACCTCCTCCACCGCAGCATCAAGTCCAGCAGGCCCAACCTCATCAACCCAACGAGGCGTTTCCACCTCCACGAGGGCAGATGAGCATGATCCATAGGACTGGTGTCTCGAGAAGAGAGATGAAGAAGCTCACCCGAGAGATTAACTTGGCAGAAAGCATCATGGCGAACATCCCCGAGTACGTCGAGTGGTCTTCTCAGAACATCACGTTCAGTCGAACAGATCACCCGATAACCATACCAAAACCAGGACACACGGACTTAGTAGTCGAGGCACAAATCGGGGGGTTCAAAATGAGCAAAGTCTTCATGGATGGTGGAAATGGGTTAAACCTGATATTCGTCGACACAATCAAAAGTATGGGGATCACCATGAGGATGTTGGAAGAGACAGACACCTGCTTCCACGGGATCCTTCCAACCGCACCGGGCTACTCTCTTGGCAAAGTTTACCTGAATGTTATCTTTGGCAAAACCGACAATTTCAGGAAGGAGAAAATCGAGTTTGAGGTAGTGAACTGGGAATCACAGTATCACGCCATACTCGGGAGACCAGCTTATGCCAAGTTCATGGCTGTGCCGCACTATGCATACCTCAAGCTGAAAATGCCTGGGAACAACGGGACGAACATCACAGTCTATGGAAGTTTCTCACGCTCGGACAATTGTGACCGCGACTTTCAAAGGATTGCTGCAAAGTTTGGGCCACAACGAGAAATTGTCGACCCTCTGCCCAAGCTGATGATACGAGAAATCAAGGAGGAAAAACATGACAGGGAAACTAAGAGAAGCCAACCAACCTTGCTCCTGAAGCTTCGGCAGCAGAAGCTTCGGCAGCAAAAGCTTTGGCAGAGGACGGCATAGAAGGCACAGGAAACAGTAAGACGCTGGCAATCACTGCCCAGACCCCTGGCGAAATTAACAACGCTGCAGCAACCACTAGCATGGCGAAGAAGTCAGAAGATGCTGTCGAAGATGAGAAGAACCCCTTCCTTGATTAAGCACTTCCTTAGCCTTTAAATTTTTTCCCTTTACTTTACACAGGGCCTCCCTTTTTCGCCCTCTAGTTTCGTATTTACCCTATTAATGAGAACTTAAGTTTTGATTCCTTGTTGAGCATTGCAGTAATTTAAAGCATCTATGACCGCGCCACCGTGAACCCTGCTTACAAGCAACGGTACAACGTAACGCGCGGCAGAAGATCGCGCCCCAAGGGAAAAGCCTCTACGAGTGCTGCAAAGAAAAACAAGGACATTAATCCTTCCCTCTGCTTCAGATGCCTCTACGAGTGCCGTACAAAGCAAGAGTTTGGAAAATATAAACACAACCCACGTTCGATATTTTACTTATGGAAATATCAAAGAACAACGGGCTCATCGGCAGAATCATTGCACCCGAAATATTCGGGAGTGGTATCGAAACTTACAATCGGTTGAAAGCAAAGTTGCGCATACAACAGGTTTAGCAAAACCTGCAACACGAGCTGATCACTCATAATGATTTGCTGACCAACTAGTATACATACATCTAACGGGCAATTAAGATTTGCTCCTTCAAAAATTTGCCAACGGTATCAACATGGTAAAAGTACATATTCATGTATTTACCAAATAAAAAGTTTCGGCTTAACAATCCTAACACTTGGATGGACTAGCCAAAGCAATTTATTTTACAAAAACAACTTTAAACCCTGACATCACCCTTGCGGAGTTTCCCTTTCTTCAGGTACCTTTGACTCCTCCTCAAGCCTGTCGACAATTATATTGGCGGGCAATAATACCTTCGGATACAGTGCTTCCAAATCACCAGTTGCGTTGGCAATAGACAGCAAACTTGCTGAGGGATAACGAGCAAGCACAAGGGCAAGCGTACACCTGGCCCCTGCAAAAACTTGAGCTCGCACTAAGTCCCGAATCTTCTTGGCGTTTCTAAACTCGGACATCAAAGTCAAAAGCATAGGGGGAATTGCGTTTAAAGGGAACATCGTCTTCCAAACCACCCTCATAGCTTTGTAGCACTTGTCAAAGAATTGGTGGACTTGTTGGACCCGATCCTGAAATTTCGCGACAGCCGAAGCCTTCGAGTGTTCCCGCCAGAAAATCTCTTCGGATGAGGATAGCTGGGTTAAAGCATGCACTCGCTCGTGTATCCGCTTGTTCTCTTCCGCACGGTTCAAAGCTATGACTGGCAAAGGAATCAATAAAGAATCAGACAAGGCGTTGTTGACAAAAGGGCAAAGGAATCAGGAAGCTTACAGTTCAAACCCTCGGTAGCTTTATGCAGCTCAGTAAGAGCGTACCGCTCCACGTCGGCTGCAATCTCGCTCTTCTTATTGACAATAGCAGCTAAGGCATAAGTGCTGCGCAGGTCCTTTTCCATCTGCGTAATCCGATCCTTCATACGTTGGATCCGATCACCTTGAGGAAGAGCACCCGAAGAGTCGTCGACAAATGAGGGCACTGGGAAGACCTGCAGGAAACGCCGTTACAAAGGATGATGGATATGGTACAGCTGAGCATCCGAAGTAACTCCCATCGGGAGAAATACAAGAAGAAATATCATAACAAAAGTGTGCTAACAACATTGCTAGCACGGAGTTTATTACAAGCATAAGTTTTGCAGCAGAACAATGTTTCACATCAGCTCGAGCATAACTTTGTTACAAAAATCAAGGGCCTTGGGTCTGAGTCGATAAACTGGGTCCAGCCGACGACTTCCTTGATGAAACCAGTTCAAGGAGCTGGCGAGTGATACGTCTCTGACGTATCGATAATTTCTTATGTTCCATGCCACATTATTGATGATATCTACATGTTTTATGCATACTTTACATCATATTTATGCATTTTCCGGCACTAACCTATTAACAAGATGCCGAAGAGCCAGTTGCTGTTTTCTACTGTTTTTGGTTTCAGAAATCCTATTAAGGAAATATTCTCGGAATTGGACGAAATCAACGCCCATGGGCCTATTTTCACACGAAGCTTCCAGAAGACCGGAGAGTCAACGAAGTGGGGCCGCGAGGTGGCCAGGAGGTAGGGCGGCGCGGCCCAGGTCTTGGCCGTGCCGACCTGTCTCCTGGGCCCCTCGTGTGGCCCCCTGACCTGCCCTTCCGCCTACAAATAGTCTTCGTCGCGAAACCCCCAGTACCGAGAGCCACGATACGGAAAACCTTCCAGAGACGCCGCCGCCGCCAATCCCATCTCGGGGGATTCAGGAGATCGCCTCCGGCACCCTGCCGGAGAGGGGATTCATCTCCCGGAGGACTCTACGCCGCCATGGTCGCCTCCGGATTGATGTGTGAGTAGTTCACCCCTGGACTATGGGTCCATAGCAGTAGCTAGATGGTTGTCTTCTCCTCATTGTGCTTCATTGTCGGGTCTTGTGAGCTGCCGAACATGATCAAGATCATCAATCTGTAATGCTATATGTTGTGTTTGTTGGGATCCGATGAATAGAGAATACTATGTTATGTTGATTATCAATTTATATCTATGTGTTGTTTATGATCTTGCATGCTCTCCGTTATTAGTAGAGGCTCTGGCCAAGTTTTTGCTAGTAACTCCAAGAGGGGGTATTTATGCTCGATAGTGGGTTCATGTCTCCGTGAATCTGGGGGAGTGACAGAAACCTCTAAGGTTATGGATGTGCTGTTGCCACTAGGGATAAAACATTGATGCTATGTCCGAGGATGTAGTTATTGATTACATTACGCGCAATACTTAATGCAATTGTCTGTTGTTAGCAACTTAATACTGGAAGGGGTTCGGATGATAACCTGAAGGTGGACTTTTTAGGCATAGATGCATGCTGGATAGCGATCTATGTACTTTGTCGTAATGCCCAATTAAATCTCACAATACTCATCATAATATATATGTGCATGGTCATGCCCTCTCTATTTGTCAATTGCCCAACTGTAATTTGTTCACCCAACATGCTATTTATCTTATGGGAGAGACACCTCTAGTGAACTGTGGACCCCGGTCCAATTCTCTATACTGAAATACAATCTACTGCAATACTTGTTCTACTGTTTTCTGCAAACAATCATCTTCCACACTATACATCTAATCCTTTGTTACAGCAAGCCGGTGAGATTGACAACCTCGCTGTTTCGTTGGGGCAAAGTACTTGGTTTGTGTTGTGCAGGTTCCACGTTGGTGCCGGAATCCCTGGTGTTGCACCGCACTACATCTCTCCGCCATCAACCTTCACGTGTTCCTTGACTCCTACTGGTTCGATAAACCTTGGTTTCTTACTGAGGGAAACTTGCCGCTGTGCGCATCACACCTTCCTCTTGGGGTTCCCAACGGACGCGTGTCGAACGGAAAGACAATACGTCAACCACGCGCATCAAGCAAATTTCTGGCGCCGTTGCCGGGGACGTGAAGGAAATTACACCATAGAGATTTCTAACTCCCACGTCAACTGCACGCCAGCAAGTAAATTTCTGGCACCGTTGCCGGGGAGATCAAGACACGCTGCAAGGGGAGTCTCCACATCCCAATCTCTTTACTTTGTTTTTGTCTTGCTCTATTTTATTTACTACTTTGTTTGCTGCACTAAATCAAAACACAAAAAAATTAGTTGCTAGTTTTACTTTATTTGCTATCTTGTTTGCTATATCAAAAACACAAAAAAATTAGTTACTCGCATTTACTTTATCTAGTCTATTTTATTTACTACTGCTAAAATGGGTACTCCTGAAAATACTAAGTTGTGTGACTTCATAACCACAAATAATAATGATTTCTTATGCACACCTATTGCTCCACCTGCTACTACAGCAGAATTCTTTGAAATTAAACACCTTTCTTGAATCTTGTTATGCGAGAGCAATTTTTAAGTGTTAGTTCGATGATGCTGCTGCCCATCTCAATAATTTTGTTGAATTGTGTGAAATGCAAAAATATAAAGATGTAGATGGTGACATTATAAAATTAAAATTGTTCCCTTTCTCATTAAGAGGAAGAGCTAAAGATTGGTTGCTATCTCTGCCTAAGAATAGTATTGATTCATGGACTAAATGCAAGGATGCTTTTATTGGTAGATATTATCCCCCTGCTAAAATTATATCTTTGAGGAGTAGCATAATGAACTTTAAACAATTGGATACTGAGCATGTTGCACAAGCATGGGAAAGAATGGAATCTTTGGTTAAAAATTGCCCAACCCATGGACTGACTACTTGGATGATCATCCAAACCTTTTATGCAGGACTGAATTTTTCTTCGCGGAACCTATTGGATTCAGCTGCTGGAGGTACCTTTATGTCCATCACTCTTGGTGAAGCAACAAAGCTTCTCGATAATATGATGATTAATTACTCTGAATGGCACACGGAAAGAGCTCCACAAGGTAAGAAGGTAAATTCTGTCGAAGAAACCTCTTCCTTGAGTGATAAGATTGATGCTATTATGTCTATGCTTGTGAATGATAGGACAAATATTGATCCTAATAATGTTCCGTTAGCTTCATTGGTTGCTCAAGAAGAACATGTTGATGTCAACTTCATTAAAAATAATAATTTCAACAACAATGCTTACCGGAACAATTCTAGTAACAACTATAGGCCATATCCTTATAATAATGGCAACGGCTATGGTAATTCTTATGGGAATTCTTACAACAATAATAGGAACACACCCCCTGGACTTGAAGCCATGCTTAAAGAATTTATTAGTACACAAACTGCTTTTAACAAATCTGTTGAAGAAAAGCTTGGGAAAATTGATATACTTGCTTCTAAAGTCGATAGTCTTGATGCTGATGTTGATCTTTTGAAATCGAAAGTTATGCCTCATGAAAATCATAATCATAAAATTGTTACTACAGCAAATGCCATCCAAGTTAGAATTAATGAGAATATAAGATTGATGGCCGAATTGCGTGCTAGGTGGGAAAGAGAAGAAAATGAAAAAGAAGACAATATAGCTAAAGTTTGGACTATTACCACCACTAGCAATGCTAATGCTACAAAAGTTGCTGCACCTCGTACTATTATTAATAAAAGAATTTGTGTTAGCAATGTTTCCACTTCAAATGCAAAGCGCGAAAAAGCGCTCGAAATCGCTAAAGCTATTAAATCGCTGTGATAAAACTGCTGAAATTTTTTCCAACATTGGGGATGATGATCCCATTGCTTTAGATTATAATGGTTTGAATTTTGATGATTGCCACATCTCTGAAGTTATAAAGTTCTTACAAAAACTTGCTAAGAGTCCTAATGCTAGTGCTATAAATTTGGCTTTCACGAAACATATTACAAATGCTTTCATAAAAGCTAGAGAAGAGAAACTAGAACGCGAAGCTTCTATTCCTAGGAAGATAGAGGATGGTTGGAAGCCCATCATTAAGATGAAGGTCAATGACTTTGATTGTAATGCTTTATGTGATCTTGGTGCAAGTATTTCTGTTATGCCTAAGAAAATCTATAATATGCTTGACTTGCCACCATTGAAAAATTGTTATTTGGATGTTAATCTTGCTGATCATTCTACAAAGAAACCTTTGGGGAGAGTTGATAATGTTCGCATTACCGTTAACAATAACCTTGTCCCCGTTGATTTTGTTGTCTTGGATATTGAATGCAATGCATCTTGTCCCATTATATTGGGAAGACCTTTTCTTCGAACTGTTGGTGCTATCATTGATATGAAGGAAGGTAATATTAAATATCAATTTCCTCTCAAGAAAGGTATGGAACACTTCCCTAGAAAGAGAATGAAGTTACCTTATGATTCTATTATTAGAACAAATTATGATGTTGACACTTCGTCTCTTGATAACACTTGATACACACTTTCTGCGCCTAGCTGAAAGGCGTTAAAGAAAAGCGCTTATGGGAGACAACCCATATTTTTACTACAGTATTTTGTTTTATATTTGAGCCATGGAAGTTGTTTACTACTGTAGCAACCTCTCCTTATCTTAGTTTTGTGCTTTGTTGTGCCAAGTAAAGTCGTTGATAGTAAGGTTCATACTAGATTTGGATTACTGCGCAGAAACAGATTTCTTTGCTGTCACGAATCTGGGCAAAATTCTCTGTAGGTAACTCAGAAAATTATGCCAATTTACGTGAGTGATCCTCAGATATGTACGCAACTTTCATTAAATTTGAGCATTTTCATTTGAGCAAGTCTGGTGCCTCAATAAAATTCGTCTTTACGAACTGTTCTGTTTTGACAGATTCTGCCTTTTATTTCGCATTGCCTGTTTTGTTATGTTCGATGGATATTTCGATTCCATTGACTTTCAGTAGCTTTTTGCAATATCCAGAAGTGTTAAGAATGATTATGTCACCTCTGAACATGTAAATTTTGATTGTGCACTAACCCTCTAATGAGTTGTTTTGAGTTTGGTGTGGAGGAAGTTTTCAAGGATCAAGAGAGGGAGATGATACAACATGATCAAGGAGAGTGAAAGCTCTAAGCTTGGGGATGCCCCGGTGGTTCACCCCTGCATATATCAAGAAGACTCAAGCGTCTAAGCTTGGGCATCCCCTTCTTCATCGACAACATTATCAGGTTCCTCCCCTGAAACTATATTTTTATTCCATCACATCTTATGTGCTTTGCTTGGAGCGTCGGTTTATTTTTGTTTTTATTTTGTTTGAATAAAATGGATCCTAGCATTCTTTGTGTGGGAGAGAGACACGCTCCGCTGTTGCATATGGACAAGTATGTCCTTAGGCTTTACTCATAATATTCATGGCGAAAGTTTCTTCTTCGTTAAATTGTTGTATGGTTGGAAACGGGAAATGCTGCATGTGGTAGTGAATAATAAAATACTTGTAGAACATTGAGCTTTGATAACTTGATTCTTTGCAAATGTTTTGAGGTATTTAGATGGTAAGGCTTGCTGGGTAAATAAGTTAAAATTAGTAGTGGATTGTTGTCTTTAAGCTTGTGCCGTACTACAAACTCTATTTAAATAGTTGAAGGCGTAGTTGGACTTGATAGCTTTCCATGTCTGAGAGTTCATCGTAATAACTAAGTTGTGCTGAAGGTCGAGGGAGCTAGCGGGGTACTTGTGCCACCGTGAACGGCCCTCCTTGGAGTAAATTTTAATCATGCTCTTAATGATGAACCTGCTAGTTGTTTGCAATAAGCTTGTGAGTTCTTTTTGACTAATGTTAAGTTACGGTTTTTGGCACTTCCACCATACAAATTTGCTAGCCTCTTCGGTACTGTGCATTGCCTTTTTCTCACATTGAGAATTGTGCATACTTCGCCGGTACATCCAAACCCGTGGGAGAACTTTCTCTTGTTCTCCTACACATAAGCCCATACATCTCCTCAAAACAGCCACCATACCTACCTACCACAGCATTTCCATAGCTGTTCCGAGATATATTGCCATGCAACATACATTTTTACATTACATGCCATGTTGTCATTTGTTATTTATATATTGCTTTGCATGATCATATACAGCTGATGTGTGGTTTACCCATGTTACGCTAGATCATTGCACATCCTGCTACACTGGCAGAGGCATACAGTTTCATACATCATGTTTCATTCATTATGAGTTATTTGTACCAAAAAGTGTGTTGTCATATTAGGATGTTGCCCCTAAAAATGAAAAGAGCCGTGGAGGCCATCAAAAAGAAAAGAAAAAAAAAGAATAAAGAAAAAAAATGAAAAGAAAGAAAAAAGGAAAAGAAAAAGAAAAAGAAAAAAAAAGGAAAAAAAAGAATAAAGAAAAAGGGGGCAGCATTACTATCTTTTATCCACACTTGTGCTCATGTTTTAGCACCCGCATTATTCATAGCCATCATTTGTGCTCATGTTTAGCACCTACATTCATATGAGAGAGTTTTTATGTTTTACTACTATAACTATGTGGGGAATTTACACTATAGAACTTGGGTTGTATATTCCAATGATGAGCCTCCTCAAAAGTGCTCTAGGTCTTCGTGAGCAACCAAGTTGGATGCACCCCCACTAGTTCCATTGGAGAGCTTTCATACACATATAGCTCTATGTGCATCCGTTGCATGGCAATCACTACTCCTTGCATAGCATCGATCATAAGGCTTCCTCTTGTCTAATGGTCATTTACAGCTTTGCAAGCCTTTCTTCCATTTGGCCTTCCAAACCCCCATTAACGTTCTTTATGCCATAACATCCTGGTGCTAATACCAAATGCTTGCGCTCACCGGTTGAGTAGACTTCGAAACAGTTGATTCATGACGTTCATGTTTATGTTTACTTGACTGAATCCTTCTTATGTTGTGAAAATTTACTTGATGCTTGGAATGAAGGATAGAACTTCTATGCTGAATACTTAATACATCTTTAATGAACTTTGTACGGTTGCATGTCTTTAAAGCAATAGTTCATGAAAACTTCTAGCTTGTCTAACTCTTGCATTATCATCTCTTATATCAATATAGATACTTGCTTTGAATGATTTGATCTCAGCTCATATGCTTTACAATAGTATGATCAAGGTTATGATGGCATGTCACTCCAGAAATTATCTTTGTTATCGTTTACCTGCTCGGGACGAGCAGGAACTAAGCTTGGGGATGCTGATACGTCTCCGACGTATCGATAATTTCTTATGTTCCATGCCACATTATTGATGATATCTCCATGTTTTATGCATACTTTACATCATATTTATGCATTTTCCGGCACTAACCTATTAACAAGATGCCGAAGAGCCGATTCTTTGTTTTTCTTGTTTTTGGTTTCAGAAATCCTAGTAAGGAAATATTCTCGGAATTGGACGAAATCAACGCCCAGGGGCCTATTTTCACACGAAGCTTCCAGAAGACCGGAGAGTCAACGAAGTGGGGCCACGAGGTGGCCAGGAGGTAGGGCGGCGCGGCCCAGGTCTTGGCCGCGCCGGCCTGTCTCCTGGGCCCCTCGTGTGGCCCCCTGACCTGCCCTTCCGCCTACAAATAGTCTTCGTCGCGAAACCCCCGATGCGAGAGCCACGATACGGAAAACCTTCCAGAGACGCCGCCGCCGCCAATCCCATCTCGGGGGATTCAGGAGATCGCCTCTGGCACCCTGCCGGAGAGGGGATTCATCTCCCGGAGGACTCTACGCCACCATGGTCGCCTCCGGAGTGATGTGTGAGTAGTTCACCCCTGGACTATGGGTCCATAGCAGTAGCTAGATGGTTGTCTTCTCCTCATTGTGCTTCATTGTCGGGTCTTGTGAGCTGCCGAACATGATCAAGATCATCTATCTGTAATGCTATATGTTGTGTTTATTGGGATCCGATGAATAGAGAATACTATGTTATATTGATTATCAATTTATATCTATGTGTTGTTTATGATCTTGCATGCTCTCCGTTATTAGTAGAGGCTCTGGCCAAGTTTTTGCTAGTAACTCCAAGAGGGGGTATTTATGCTCGATAGTGGGTTCATGTCTCCGTGAATCTGGGGGAGTGACAGAAACCTCTAAGGTTATGTATGTGATGTTGCCACTAGGGATAAAACATTGATGCTATGTCCGAGGATGTAGTTATTGATTACATTACGCGCAATACTTAATGCAATTGTCTGTTGTTAGCAACTTAATACTGGAAGGGGTTCGGATGATAACCTGAAGGTGGACTTTTTAGGCATAGATGCATGCTGGATAGCGGTCTATGTACTTTGTCGTAATGCCCAATTAAATCTCACAATACTCATCATAATATGTATGTGCATGGTCATGCCCTCTCTTTTTGTCAATTGCCCAACTGTAATTTGTTCACCCAACATGCTATTTATCTTATGGGAGAGACACCTCTAGTGAACTGTGGACCCCGGTCCAATTCTCTATACTGAAATACAATCTACTGCAATACTTGTTCTACTGTTTTCTGCAAACAATCATCTTCCACACTATACATCTAATCCTTTGTTACAGCAAGCCGGTGAGATTGACAACCTCGCTGTTTCGTTGGGGCAAAGTACTTGGTTTGTGTTGTGCAGGTTCCACGTTGGTGCCGGAATCCCTGGTGTTGCACCGCACTACATCTCGCTGCCATCAACCTTCACGTGCTCCTTGACTCCTACTGGTTCGATAAACCTTGGTTTCTTACTGAGGGAAACTTGCCGCTGTGCGCATCACACCTTCCTCTTGGGGTTCCCAACGGACGCGTGTCGAACAGAAAGACAATACGTCAACCACGCGCATCAAACAAATTTCTGGCGCCGTTGCCAGGGACGTGAAGGAAATTACACCACAGAGATTTCTAACTCCCACGTCAACTGCACGCCAGCAGCGAGCACAAGTAAGGGCAGACGCTTTAAAGGCGCTTAAGTCAACAAGCTGCCCGTCTTGCTCTTTCGGCAGCTCCTTAGTCATCTCTTCGATATCACCCTTAAAGCCGTAACCCATCATAAGCTGGAAGGCAAGGACGGCACCATAAGTGCGCGATGTACACTTGAATACCTCGATAACCTCCTTGGTGTCAACCGCGAAGGCATCGATCAGCTGCCCCAGGGTCTTGTCCTGCTTGGTCTTGGGGAAAATCATCAAGTGCATCCGCGCCAGGGCACCCTTTCCCTTTACAAGAAGCTCCCACGTAAGCTGGTGAGAGGCAAGAGTCATCGACATAGCATTTGCCGGAGAATTGTTTGGAACTCTGTCCAGGGCATCAGCAGGGATGTTCGCCGCTTCTGCAGGGGAAAGAAAAAAAAATACATTGGCAAAAGGATTGAATCCATAAGTGCATCAATCGACAGAGGTGTACAAAAAAGATTACCAAGTAAAGCCAAGGAAGACTGACGAAGGAGTTCGTCCTTTTCGGCTGCCCGAGCTTCAGCAGCCAGCCTGGATGCTTCCTCCTCCTTCAGCTTCTCCTTCAGCTTGCCCAGTTCCTCCTTCAAAGAGTCGACCTCTTGGCGAGCGTCAGCAGCTATCTTGACTGCGCTATCCAATTTCGAGGAGGAAGATTTGACTTCCTTTTGTAGCCGAGCCTTGTCAGCTTCTAGAGAAGTGAATTGGGAGGCGAAGGCCTCCAAAGAGGAAATAACGCCTCGCAGGTCCTTAAGAAAGAAGGATGATTTACCAAAAATTGTTAAACAAAGCACGCTCCAAGAAATTTGCATCATAATCAGAAAAGGACTTACAGAAGGAGGAGTCACGGGGGCAGCAGTTGGAGGAACATCTTTCCCCTTGGAAAGGGAAGAAGCTGTCGATGCTTGAGCCACAGGGGCTGCCTTAGGAGCCGAAGCTTCGGAAGCCACTACGACCGGCGGGGCAGCGTCAGATTTGGCTTTTTTAGACGGAGGCTCGATAAAGCCTTCGTCGCTGCAAAGATGAGTGATTGACAATGGTTATAAAAGGAGTACGAAAAATAAAAGGGCAAAATGTAACTTCAGAAAAGAAACTGCTTACATGTCGAAGAGATCATCTTCATCGGCAAAGCCACCGATTGATCTCTTCGTAGGTGAAGCCCTGGCCTCCTCCGCAGCTGCATTAACAAAGGCATCGCGATCAGCGTCGTCATTACGCACTGATCCATCTGCATCGCGAGCATCATCGACTGAGGAAGGAAGGTCGGTGTGAGCAACTTCAAAATCTATCGGACCATTATATTCGTCCTCTGGGCCTGTGTGCTCGACAGTGTGAAAATCTACGGGGATTGAGGAGCCTCTCCCCTCAGAAGTATCATCCGGCGAATCATGCATATTTCCAGAAACTATGGGGATCTGTCAAAGAAAATAACAAGTAAGAACAATGGTAATTATGTCGGCTAAGTAAAAGCAGCATAATGGGAACATGAAGAAAGAAAAATACCTTTGATAGTGGATGGTCAGCGTCAAGGGGAACATAAGAAGAAATCAATGTAATCGAATCTTCCTGGCTAAAGGAAGTAAGGCGACGGACTTCGTCAAGCAACTCCTTTTCCGACAGATCGGCAGCATTAATCCTGGTTTCATCCTTTGGACCTGAGTACAACCACATCGGGTGAACTCTGGCCATGACTGGTTGGACTCGGCGTTTCAAGAATACCGCTGCCACCTCTGTGCCGATCATAGTTTGGTCGTCGGCCTCTTTGATTTGAAGGAATTTGGCAAATAGTTTTTCGGCTGTTACTCTTTCGTCGGGTGAGAGAATATTCTTCCAGGAATTCTTGGGCTTGGCTTCGGAGACATCGGCAAAGCAAGGAAGCTGAGACTCGGGTGACAGGGAGTCCTTGATGTAAAACCATTTCAGCCTCCACCCTTGCACGGATTCTCTCATTGGGAAATTGAAGTAATTGACCTCCGAACGGGCTACAAACCCCACTCCTCCGGTGACAAAGTATCCATTACTGCTGCTGTATCTCTTCACATAGAAGATCTTTTTCCACAGCCCGAAATGAGGTTCGATACCCAGAAACGCCTTGCAAAGGGTGATGAACACAACAACGTGGAGGATTGAGTTGGGGGTAAGTTGCCATAGTTGAATTTCGTACGTTCGCAAGAGATGGAGGAGGAATTCATGAGTGGGAAGCGAAAGGCCTCGATATAGGAAAGATAAGAACATCACGGTAAAGCCAGCAGGGGGATTAGGCCGAGAAATCGCACCTGGAAAGATCACGTTTCCCTCGTCAGAGGATATTAATCCCAGGCTTCGGGATCTCTTCTCGTCACACTTGGTGACGGTTGATGCTACCCAATCTTTGGGCTTGACCATTGAACTCGACGGCGCTGGTGGCGCCGGAGCTGGGGGAGGAGCGTTCGAAGCGCTCCCCTTCGGAAGAGAAGAGGAGGACTTGGCGGCGGCGCCTCCGCTGGTGGAACTAGCGGCGGCGGCAGGATTCTTCTTCTTCACCATTGTGAGATCTGGTGAAGATTGGAAAAGCAGTGGTGGCGGCGCAGCAACGGCAAAGGAAGGAAGAAAGAGAAGAATGAGAAGATGCTACAGAAAACGTGGAGAAGATTAGGGATTTCTTGCCCTTTGGAGATTTTGAGGAGAAGTTAAGAGCTGTGTAGGCACGTGTCGTTGCTACCGGTTCCTTTAATGGATCTTTTCAATTAAAGATTGCAGAAATCGAGGAGACGCCTTGGTGGCTGTGCGAAAAGGGCCAGACAAAGAAAGAATAGGCCCAGCCGGATACGTCCTGTCAGTCAGAATCAAGGTCTCAGTATATCGTCATCAGTGACGTCATGAAAAAAGCTAGAAGCATTCGAAGGAAAAATGAAAAGTTATCGGATGAAGGACTTGAGTCTACGCACGGATTGCAAGCATCCGTACCTAGACTCGGGGGGCTACTCCCATCGGGAGCACTGACGCGCACCCGATAAAATGAAGACTCGAAGGAAAAATGTTTTGGAGGAAGAGATAATTACTCGACTCAAGTCTACACCCGGCTGCAAACACCCGCGCCCAGACTCGGGGGCTACTCCCATCGGGAGTGCGTGATACGCACCCGACAGAATGAGCAGTCGAAGGGAGAAGGGGTTGAAGTAAAATTGTTTGAATAGCTCGAGTCTGCACTCGGTTACAAGCATTCGCACCCAGACTCGGGGGCTACTCCCATCGGGAGCGCGTGACGCGCACTCGATAGAAGTTTTTTGCACTCCAGGATCATGCCCGGGGACTTGATTCTGTGTAGGGTAACGATGTTTTGCCATCGGCAGTTAACCAACAAAAGTTGGGCACGTTACTCATTATCCCTTGCATAAAGAAAATATATCGGATGACCTATGAAGATTTGCAGAAAAATTTTTGGCAGAACGAAATATTCGAGTGGTACAACTTGAGTCTACGCACGGATTGCAAACATCCGTACCTAGACTCGGGGGCTACTTCCATCGGGAGCGCTGACGCGCACCCGATAGAAGAAGGTGAAGCAGATTCAAGATGAACAAGGACAATGAAGGAGAAGAACATCAGGAGGAGACGTGTTTTAGTCTCTACCCGAACTATCTTCGGCTAGACACTCGGGGGCTACTGACGTGGGCACTACCCTTCGGGTAACCGATGTTGCCCTATCCTGTACCATCTAGTTGGAGGCCCATGAAGACACTCGGAAGCAAGGCGGGCCACTAGGATGGTGCACCAGAAGGTTCCTTGACGGGCAAGACAAGGAAGCAGTCGAACAAGGAAAGATCGGATCTAAAACTACTGTAAACCTAGTCGTATTCGGTTAGACCTCTTGAGACCTGGCCTCCTATATAAAGGCCAGGAGAGGGGCTGCCAAGGGACACGATCAATCTTAGCAATCTTAGCCAGCAAAAGCTTAGAGCTAGGCCACCTTAGCGATTAGCCATCTCGACGAGATCTCAGCCGAACTATTCGGCACCCCATTGTAACCCATTATCATCATAATCAAGAACAGACAGGCATGACGTAAGGGTTTTACCTCATCGAGGGCCCCGAACCTAGGTAAATTGCTCTCTCCGCTTTTCTGTGAACCGATGTCTCGTGTCAGCTTGCAAGATTCCATCAACCCTAAGCCTCTATCGGAGGGCATTGACGAGGAGCACCCTCGACAGCAGGCGTCTTGCACCTCCTGCTTGCGTAGCCACTCCGCCTTCTTCTCGGCGTCGTGGCGGGTGTTCTCCCCCAACAACGATCACCGTGCCCAGGGCTATGTCGGGGACAAAGTCGCTAGCCATCAGCGCGGGGCAGCCATCTCGAGCTTCGCAGCGAGGGCGGGATGTTGTCGTCCTCCGCGTACTCGGCGGGGTCGAACCGTGGCGTCTGGTGGCGGGGTGCTTGAGCTCGACCCCTCGGTGAGGCGACGAGACGCGCTGGAGATCGATGCCTCCAGGTCGCAGGAGCTCAAGCGGCGCGGGGGCGGATCCTGTGACCTCGACGCCTCTAGTTTGAGGTAGTACTCTGACTCGCGCCGCGCGAACGTGCGCGGCAGCTTCAGCCCATGGTAGAGCCAGTGGTACGACCCGCATATGCGGGTCGCGTCGGAGGCCCGACGTTGGTGCTCGAGCTCCTCGGTGGTGACCTTGTGCGCGGGGGCGGATCTAGCGCCGCCCACCCTCCCTCCGCCGCGGCCTCCTCGACCCCCGCCGGACACGATGGCGTTTGGATTGCGCGTCGGCGGGAGCGGAATGGGCGGATAGACGGATGGGGTTCGACCCCCATCTGCGGCCGCCGAACACCATATATAGCGGCTGCCTACGTGTTGTGGGTATACTTCATGGGTGTACCATCGACAGTGCCTAGATCCGGCAAGCCCGGATGGCCCATAGACGGTGATGTGGCATGTGGCCCATCGGGCGGCCTAGTTGCTGTTGATCATGAAGGATGAAGTCCAGCCCAGGATTAGGGAGCCGGATCCCAACCGACCTTCGGATGAAGCCGGATCCGTGAAGGCCCATGAGGGACCTGGATCCAATACGACGTAGATGGAAGGCGGATCCTTGACGTACACGACAAGACATTTTGCCGTAGTTAAGCAACCTGTAATCCGGCTAGGACTCTCCATGTAAACCCTAGATCCGAGCGCCTTTATAAGCTGGATCCCGGGAACCCTAGTGACATGGGTATACCCTTCGGGTACCCATTATTAGTATACCTGGATCGGCTCGGCCCAATATGGAGAAGGCCCAGCAAGGCAACCCGAAGAAGTAGTTGACTAGGACTCTTGTAAAACCCTAGGCTGGTTGCATATATAAAGCCAGCCAGGACACCCGATAGGGGGGGGGGGAGACAGATAGATAACATAGCTCCATCTATGGATGCACCGTGTAAACATACTTATGATCATATACTAGATTGCTAGCAGCACGTAGGGATCCTCCACCGAGGGGACCCGAAGCTGGGTACGTCGTGTGCCTAATCTCGCTCCCGGAATCTCCATCGTCGCTCTCTCCCGAAACCCAAGTCTACAATACGTAGGCATTGGCGAGGTGATCCCTCGTCAATTGGCGCCGTCTGTGGGAACTGCGACGGCTGGATTTTGTAATCCGGGCGAGATCCATCGTCAACTACCTTGGTCAGATTGCATCTAGCTAACTGAGCCGCCCTCAACATCCAGGTCACGTTGGGAAAACGGCCACATCGTCGAAATCTTGGCAGCAGCCGCCGTATTCTCATCAATGAGACGGTTGCATCTTGCATGTATGCTTTCGCGGTTACAAAAGTTCCCGTCCAAGAGCGCAGCACCAAATCGTACAAGTTTCCGGAAGAAAACTCCACCGAGCCTAATCAACGCGCGAGTAGCAGATCACATCACGGCGGTAATGTTCGGCAGCCGCTGCAATACTTGTTTCGGTAGGTCACCTCGCGTAACCAGCGGGCCAGTCCAGACCAGATTGATCAATACACACCGCAAGTTTCGTGACCCGTACCAATCAGCTGAGTTTATGCTAGACTCGGTCATGTAGAAGGAAGAAGCTGAGGCCAAGCCAACTACGGCAAAAGCAGACGATCGTTCCAACAAGGAAAGAAAGAAAAAGGAGAAGCTGCTGAGATGAAGTTGCATACCACAGGCCTTTATACGTGTGCATGCACATGCACAATGAATTAATGAAGTACGACCCATGCATGCCAAAATTAAGTCGCACACGGGGCTGGCCAAACAAACTGTGCGATCAAGGCACAATCAAGTCACACAAATTCCAAGGAACCCCACGTTACTCGAATGAGAGGACACATCAAGCAGACGCATCTAGGAGATACAAAGAATTCAAGCTTCGTACGAGAAAGGAATTAAGAAAAATTACTGTCGTGCATGCAAGGAGAAATAATGATCCGTCGACTTCTTCCAACCAAACGTTGCTCTTCGTCTGCGCCACGCTTCGTCACGAACACATCATTCGACATGAAGATTACCAGGTGCTATATTTCTAGTTACGTAAAGCTTATTTCGCTAAATATATTTTGAGTCGTACTATTATTTGCGCGCAAATTTGTGCACTACAATATAATTGCAGATTGAAACAAAGCTTCGACTACTCTTCCCGGTCGACCGCAATCATGCACTAGTCGTACTTGGGGGATCGCCTGTCGCGGACACGACATATTCGGGTGCTCACCCGTGTCGGATCCACCACATCGATTGCGTCCTCTTCATCGACTACTTCCGGCCAGGCGCCGCGGACTACATCGACTGTGTCCGCCACATGATTTGCTTCCACGTTGGCTCCACCGTAGCCGATAAAAAAAGAGCTAAGTGTTCCTCTTCCGAGAGTCAATTGTTATTTACTTTCGTCACACCGGAATACTCGGGGGCTGGGCCATTATAATGTTAGAGCAAATTCACCTAACACTGGGGCTGCACCATTACTTCGTTACCGCAAATATATTCGGTTACTTGGTGAAATTCTTTTTTCGGCTCTGGATATATCTTCTCCGGCTCAGTGGAATTATTTTCCTCCGGTTCAGTGAAATTATTTTCTTCAGCTCAGTGGAATTATTTTCTTCGATTTAGTGGATTTATCTTCTTCGGCTCAGTGGATTTATTCTCTTCGGATTACTGGATTTGTTTTCTTTGTGTTATTACTTATACAATATTATTCGATGCGTTTCCGGGTCAATGGATTCATCTTCTATGGTTATTACTGGAACTATTTTCTTCGGGTCAATGGATTCATCTTCTATGATATCGACGGATTCATCTTTAATATATATGATTCATATTTGATGGTGTAATCTTTAATATGGATTCATCTCAAGTACTTCATCTCGGAATCATTTTCAGTATTTCATCTTTAATGACCTTCTTTCGGCGTCACGGATAATACTCGGGGGCTCGACAACGACTTTGCCCCGAGTAACAACTGTGACACGGCGTCTAAGCAACAATAATGACATCACCCCAGCAGCGCTGGGGGGCTCGGCTATTTCTTCATCAAACAATTTGGCGGCATTTATTTTCGCTATTTGGTGGTTTCTACTTTGGCTCGACTTCTTCTCCGCACTCGAAGACTTCATCGCACCGACTCCGTCGTGTCCAATAAGCTAAGTGTTCCTTTTTTTTATATAAAGTTGATTATCATTTACTTTCACCGTACCCGACACTCGGGGGGCTGCACCATACTTCTTCACTATACATCTCAGGTTGACCAAAGAAAAACCGTGTCTACAAAAAAAATCTTAAAGGAGGAACATGGCGAAACTGTCTTCAAAAGAGAACTCGACGAAATCTTCTTCAGGAAGGAACCCGACAAAATCTTCTTCAGCGAGGAACCCGAAGAAATTATTCTCAAGGAGGAACTCGAAGAATTTTTTTCAAGGAGGAACCCGACGAAGAATTTTCCTCAAGGAGAATCCGAAGAAATTTTACTCAAGGAGGAACTTGAAGAAAATATCTTCAAGGAGGAACCCGACAAACAAAAAAAAAGAGAAGGGAAAAATCTTCGAGTCCATATACTCGTCATTTATTTCAGTTGCATATTTGATGAAAAGCATACTTCAAGAAAGTCGACAAAGAAAGTTGAGCCTACACCCAAGTGCAAACACTCAGCTGTAGCCTCGGGGGCTACTCCCGTCGGGAGCGCTGGTCGCGCACCCGAAGAAATGAAACCAATATAGCAAGTCAATACAAAAGGAGCTTCAAGATCCTATTCGACAAAAGTTAGCAACCCGAAAAAACGGTTCAACCTGAAGAAATAGAGCATTCCATTAACCGAACAAAAGGCACTCGACAATATATTCTCAGAGCGCCTCAGTCGCGAATTAATCTCCAATGCTGCAATACTTTGCGAAGGTAAGTCCCCAGGATCTGTCCTGCGCGGCATGGCACCGCCTCTGACGGCGCTTTGCTACTTTTTTCCGTATCAACGGATACGAAGAAAAATCCTAACGGACGCGTTAGGTACCCGATAAAACATGACTGGAATTCGGCATCTGGTAAGACCTTAAGCGGCACATGTCGAATTACGCCAGCATCCTGATTCCGTGTCCGGGGACGCGAGTTTGAAGTAGGTTTATACGGATTGCCACAAGTGCATTAACTGGTACCCGAGCTTTCGGATGAACCAGCCCTATTTACCAATATCCCCGTGCAATATAGAAGTCGAGAAAACTATAGTGTTTCCGTGCACTCGAAATAAATGAAAAACAATAGCAAAGTTGTTTACCCAAAGCTTCGGCTTCATGAAGAAAAATGTGTATCAAAATAAGACAAGATAGCAAAATAGTTTACTCGACCCGAGTTTTTGTGTTTTTGTCTTGCAGGTAAATATATAAATGTTTGTAGACTCAACTCGACTCTGCGACTCTAGTAGAGCCTACTCCCATCGGGAGCGCTGGAATTTATTAATTCTTCCAACAGGAGTCGATAAAAGAGGGGCTGCACCTAGAAATATAGTCAAGTTCTTCATCGAGTAGTACAACTTGAGTCTATGCCCAAGTGCAAGCACTTGCCCATAGACTCGGGGGCTACTCCCATCGGGAGCGCTGGGCGCACCCGATAGAAAAATAACTTCGAGAATCGTCAACATCATCTACGCTACACATGGTCTACGACATTGACCTGATGTATTTTCTGGATCAATGACCTCGCCTTGTATTTCTTCGACTTCGGAGATGATTATGCTTGGAGTCTCTACGCAAGTCTTCGACTTCGCTAGACACTCGGGGGCTACTGACATGGGTATACCCTTCGGGTACCCATTATTAATATACCTGGATCGGCTCGGCCCAATATGGAGAAGGCCCAGCAAGGCAATCCGAAGAAGTAGTTGACTAGGACTCTTGTAAAACCCTAGGTTGGTTGCATATATAAAGCCAGCCAGGACACCCGATAGGGGGGAAGACAGATAGATAACATAGCTCCGCCTATGGCGGCACCGTGTAAACATACTTATGATCATATACTAGATTGCTAGCAGCACGTAGGGATCCTCCACCGAGGGGACCCGAAGCTGGGTACGTCGTGTGCCTAATCTCGCTCCCGGAATCTCCATCGTCGCTCTCTCCCGAAACCCAAGTCTACAATACGTAGGCATTGGCGAGGTGATCCCTCGTCACCTAGAGGCACAACCACAACTCATTGTAACAACACGAAAGCGCCCAGATAATTCCAGACAAGCAGCAGTAGGCCTTGCCATCGTACAGGTGATCCGAAGCTGGGTAAATCGCGTACCACCGTCCCGAGTGCACTCCGCCCTATGACCCCTACTTCTTCTCCCCCTCGTGAGGATCCCTCCTCCGAGGTATCATCGAATAGGCAACGACACTACAGGTTTGGGATACGGCCTGGAAAATTTATCCGGGCCAGACCACCGATACGGTGTGTGGCCTGGCCAAAAAAAAGAAAGGCCAAAACCTAATATTGGCCTAACTTGTCATATGTGGGCCAATATGGAGGACCTGCTAGAGATGCTCTTAGGCATCATTCCAAGCGTGCAAACTCCAAATGGTGACGAAATGACAACGTTCGCAATAAGTTTGGCCAGCAAAACAAAAGCTATGAAGATGATCTGATTCAATTGCTTTTGTTCCAATGTGAAGATGCTATCCTACCCGAGACGACGTATATATGCTCATCGAATCGCTAGCTAGCTCTTCCTTTTTTCTTTCTGCAGATGGAGCTTGCTTGCTTGCTTTGTTAATTAAGCCTGCATTTACCTCAAAACAAATGCCGTTGTGGTTTGCATCCATAACCCAACTGATTACCAGCTAGAGAGATCAATGACTAGAATCACTTGGTTTTTGCTTTGGTTATATCTCGAGTCTTGACTCTTGGCACAGACACCACTGCAATTCATGCATGCCAGGATGCGTGTGATGTGGTTCCAACCTAACGTAGTACGACGCATGCTGCTAATCTTGCTTTTCTTTGTTTCTGTGGAGAGTTCCATTGTTGGCCGGTAGCAGCACTAAATCTTGTTGCATACTCGTTCCGCTGCTTTGGTTGTCTTGACACAGACACCAGCTCATGTGAGTTTGCCTTTGTGCAGGTGGATTAATTATCACATACTTTCACTCTTTCTCCTTTTCTTTTGATTTCTTTTCTCTCCAAAGAAGGAAAGGATTTATTCGATGATCTGATCATACCATTTGCATTCCTATTTTAAGAAGACTATGCATGGCGAGTTTTACTCTACCCTATGGTTTAAGACCCGTCGGTGCATATGCATGCACCCAGACAGACACCACGTACGTGCATAGCTAACTAGGTAGCCTCAGCTCCAACGGCGGCGGCAGGCCGGCGGCGATGGGAGGATTCACGCCTCCGATCCCGCAGGATGACAGCAACTGGGAGATCCGCGTGGCGGTGCTGCTCAGCCTCTTCCTCCAGATGATCCTCATCTTCGTCGGCCCCGTCCGCAAGCGCTCCTCCTCGCCGGTGCCCCGCTTCCTCGTCTGGTCATGCTACCTCCTCGCCGACTGGGTCGCCGACCTCGCCCTCGGCCTCCTCCTCAACAACATGGGCAACATCGGCGGCAAGTCCAGCTCCTCCTCCAGCATCTCCCAGCTTCACGCCGTCGGCCTCAAGCGCGGACCCTCCGCTGCCGTCTCAAACGCCGACGGTAGCAGCAGCCCCATCATCTTCGCCTTCTGGACGCCGTTCCTGCTGCTCCACCTCGGCGGCCCTGACACCATCACCGCCTACTCCCTCGAGGACAACGAGCTGTGGCTCCGCCACCTCATCGGCCTCCTCTTCGAGCTCTTCTCCGCCTCCGTCATCTTCTTCTGCTCCCTCAAGGGCAACCCCATGATCCCCGCCACCGTCCTCATGTTCGTCGTCGGCATCATCAAGTACGGCGAGCGCACCTACTCGCTCTACTCCGGCAGCGTCGACGGCTTCCGCGAGAACATCCTCGACCCCCCTGACCCGGGCCCAAACTACGCCAAGCTCATGACCGAGTACGACGCCAAGGAGCAGGCCGGGCTGGACGTCGCGATCGTCATCTCCGGCGCCGATAGCGAGGCCAAGAAAGCCCTGGCCGCCCTGGAGCAAGGCGAGGCCACGCGCCTGCTGGAGAGGAGCACCACCCTGGAGGCGCAGGCGTACGACTTCTTCCTCATCTTCCGCCGCCTCTTCGTCAACCTCATCCTCAGCTACAAGGAGCGCAAGATCAGCCAGGCCTACTTCCTCGGGCGCGCCGACGTCACCAACACGCCGGCCAGGGCGTTCCAGGTCATCGAGGTGGAGCTCAACTTCATCTACGACATGGTGTACACCAAGGCGCCCGTCGCACACAGCAAGGCCGGCTGCGTCCTCCGCTTCGTCGCCTCCGCCTGCCTCGTCTCCTCCCTGCTCATCTTCTTCTTCCACGGCGACAAGGGCGGCATCCTGCGGGTCGACGTCGCCATCACCTACGCGCTGCTCCTCGGAGGCCTGGCGCTCGACGCGGCCGCGCTCGCCATGCTCCTCTCCTCCCACCGGATGCTCGTCCTCCTCGAGAAGACGAGGCGGCTGGCGTGGCTCGCGACCGCCGTCAGGAACGTGCGCCCCCAGCTGCGGCGGTGGTCGGAGAGGACATCGCAGCTGAACCTCGTCAGCTACTGCCTGGGCAAGCCGGACACCCCCACTTCCGTTGGAGTCCTTCGGCGCCGCCTCGGCGGGCCGCTGGTGGTTCGGGCGCTCGCCAGGGTCGCCGAGACGCTGCGCGTGAGGGAGATCTTCGACGACTTCTTCTTCATCCGGCGGGAGCCCATCTCCTGCCGGCAGGGTCAGGGCGACAGCCAGAAGGGCCCCCTCCTCGAATTCGTGTTTAATGGGCTCAAGGCGAGGGCCGTCAAAGCCAATGGAGAAGAAGACGTGAATTACGAAGCCATTAAAAAGGCGTGCGCCTGCCGCGGCGAGGGAGTTCTCGAGCATCTTGGCGATCGGATCAAGGAGAAACTGAAGCAATCGACACGAGAAGCCGCAGGCAACGACGAGCATGACGCGGTGATAGAAAAGAAGGTGAATGATAAGCTCGCCGTACTTAAGGGCAGCGTGAACGCCGTGAAGAAAGAGTTCGACGACTCCCTGCTGCTGTGGCACATCGCGACGGACCTGTGCTGCCAACCGTTCGTGCCCACCGTGCCGACGGAGACGGCGAAGGCGAACGAAATGAAGCTGATAGCCGAGACCTTGTCGGAATACATGCTGTACCTGCTGATCAAGCAGCCGGAGATGCTGTCGGCGACGGCGGGCATCGGGCTGCTCCGCTATCGCGACACGTGCGCGGAGGCGAAGCGGTTCTTCGCGTCGGCGGCCGCGTGGGACCCCGACCACACCGACGCGCGGAGGATGCTGCTGAAAGTGAACACGACAGAGGAGCCGTCGGCGGTGAAGGGAGATAGGTGTAAGTCGGTGCTGTTCGACGGCGTGATCCTGGCCAAGGCGCTGAGGGATCTGGGAGAGGACCTCATGTGGGAGGTGGTGGCCAATGTGTGGGGGGAGATGCTCACGTACGCGGCGGGCAAGTGCCGTGGGAGCACGCACGTCCGGCAGCTCAGCCGCGGCGGCGAGCTCATCACCATGGTCTGGTTCCTCATGGCGCATATGGGCCTCGGCGACATGTACCGGATCCACGAGGGAGACGCCAAGGCCAAGCTCATCGTCCGTGACCAGTAACCATTGCTCTGTTTTTTCCCCTTTCCCGATCGGTTTCTGCTATTCAAACGTACTGTGTACTGCCCGAGTTTCTTTTACTATATGATCGTTGTGTGTTTCAGGTTAACTTTGAACTGTTTCAGATAATGAATAACAAAATTGATTTGTTTATATCAAAGGGTCCATAGCTCAGTGGTAGAGCAATTGACTGCAGATCAATAGGTCACCGGTTCGAACCCGGTTGGGCCCTTAATTGAAATTTTCGAAAAAAAACTATTTTTTTTCTTTCTGGAATATGACCCCATGCCAATCATTTCTACTACTATTCATATTTCAGACGAAATGTTAAAGCGCACGCGGCTAATTCTTTTTGTAATAATTCAGATGCTTTTTTTATTCAAAGGCGTTTCAAAAAATTTATGATATATTTTGGACACATTTATAAAGTTAATATCATAGCAGATTTGTTGAAGCTCATTTGGCTTAGGCTTACATTTTGCAAAAGTTAGTCACTTTTTTCGTTCAATGGTGTTTCACAAGTTTTTGTGATATTTTTCAGTGACATCTGTAAACTTTGTGTCACAACATTTCCTTTTTTTTATTAAAGGGTCTACACTCTATACAACCATAGTTCTTATTGAATAAATTGGACTCTAAATTACAACATTTCAACAAAACAACAAACAAATTCCACAAAGACACAATTTCACCAATGAGATGATCATAAGAAAAACTAGTAAAGCAAAACCTCTCATCGAGTCAAAAGTAGAAGTAATTAAACTTAAATAGAAGCACACCGAATTTTACCATCTTAGTTGCAGGTGGAAAGACAAATCATCAACCTTCACAGAGCCTCCTACTCCCAAGAGCCCAACCATGCGGAAATTCAAACATTTTTAGCTACAACTCGAAGAAGCTTTTGCGCCTCTCATTTTTACAAAACCGACCAAGCATCCAAGAGTCAAAGTCACATTAGTATGATCATCAAGCATGACAGATGCGTTCGTTGAGGTGATAATGGGGTTATGTCCCCTTGCTGGCGACGCCACCGGTCCGCTCCACCTTCGGTGGCCTTGGGGACTTGGAGGCGTAGTTGACCGCGGCCCCTCGTCGGCGAGAGGTTTTCGTTCTTTGTTATACTACAAGGATCCATGACTTACTAGAACACTCCCTGTCATGCTCCATAGATATTGTGACATGTGACAAAAAGATATACGATCAATGTTTTCCTTATCCCACAAAATGGACATACTTTTCCTATTTTGAGCCTCTCTTTACCCCATTATCTTTAGTAAGAATCCTATTATTAATCATTAAGTTGAAAAAAAAGAGAACATGGCAGTAATAGCCTAGTGGCAGGTAGTGACGCTCCCTAACAAATGGAGTTTGAATTTCGCCGGGAGAAATTTTTCGGAATTCTTAGCAAAGGAGCGATTCTACTCCGTCCGATCCTAAAAAAGTGTCGGAAGGCATAGTAAAATTAAGTTTTACAATCAACACCTTCTGATTTAGAAAAATGAAGCGCAACGCCATCTCTCCTCTCCGAATGAGCCTGTCTTCTACCTGAAGATCTGGCGATGGACCTGAGCTCGAAGTCTGGAAGATGCTTGAGACCCCTGAGCTTGAGCCTGTCGGCGCCTGAGCCACGCGCGGAGCGCAAGCGTGGTGAACCACGCAAAGAGAGTCGGCATGGCGTATCCCATCATAGCGCGCGCAGGTGAGGGAGCAGGCATTGCGCTCGGCAGGGGTGCGCGACACAAAGAAAATCATGTGGATCTTGTCGGGCAGGTCTGCGTGTGGTTGTCCCTGGGCGCTGGTGCCGCGAACATGGAGGATGCCCCCCTTTGGAGGGATAGGGTGCACAAACATAAGCGACGCTGCGGCGGGGAAGGTCTGGAGGAGGATTTGGTGAGGGGGAGGAAGGAGACTCGCCCATACTAACGATGGGAAGTGTGGGTTGACGAGTAAAAAAACATGAGGTTTATTTTGTAAAATCACCCATTCGACATTTTTTCGGATCCGATGGAGTATCTTATATTGACACATGGCTCCTCTCCTATTGTCCTCGTTTTTTATGAAGTAGACAAAAAGTCGATCTTCAGTGGGGCTTTCATCCTCAAGATCGTCTTGTCAAGGAAAACAACTTGAAGAGTGATAACATATGCACAACGGGATTTAACTGAGAATTCGCTAGACTTTTTCTTAGAGTCCAACTAATTATATAAGGTTCTTCAGACATGACATCATGCATGCAATTGTCTAAAGATTGTGTATGGGTATATTGCCTCTATGTGTGGTTTTGGTAACTAATGACAACCCCTATGGACTAATGTTTTCATTGAGTTTATATCAAGGAATATTCCATAGGTACTACTTGTATTCCATGTGTTGGATTCAAGTATGGATGCCATGAAGATAAAGATACACCTTGTGTATTGGCATCAAGATCATGGATCAAGATAGTATGATAGTGCATGAGAAGATACAAGGTTGACCAATACAAAGAGTGAAGAATAGATTCAAGTTTGGTCAACACATGAAGCATGAAGAATGTGCCATGTGAATTCACATGGTATCTTTCCATGGGCATGCATGGGCATGCATCAAAAGTGAGATCTCATATAGACCATGAGAGGATGACGGCAAGTGGTGATCGTCATCAAGGTTGAGTTGGGCAAGTTCAAGTTGAGCATCTCGAGAGGATCATATGCTTGAAGCTTGCCGTACATTTGATGATAATGGAAATGTGAAGATGTACAACAATAGAGCTTTCCCATCATAGTGTATGGGGGAGCATTTGTGAGTCTTCACAAAGTAACGATGATCAAGTAAGGCATTCCGGCTTGAGTGGAGCTTGAAGAGCTATCATCAAGATCAAGCGGGATGCGCAAGGCAAAGGTATGGCCTTGACTAGGTTTTCCTTTTACCGGTCTCAAGGTGGTTGTTGGGAGACCGGATTATAGGATAGATAGCCGCACTATCAAGAGGGGCTTTCGGTTGGGTAACTTGATCACATCGTCTTAGGGAGCTCAATCCTTTGCATACTTTTCATATCCGTATTGCTTCTTGGTGTTTCTCTGTTAGAGGTTCTTGAGCTTGTTGCTAGCTTTACAACAAGCCCAAGTTCATCGAAAACAGATCTCGTATGACTCTTCTATCACGTTTTCAAGGTTAGGTGATTTTACCGGTTATTCATGATATAAGGTTCTACCTTTTATATTCATGATAAAATCCCCTCCTACAGATTATTGTGTTTTCACTTTCTATAGGATAACAGTTGTTGTTATCTTCCAAACAAAATTGGTTTCATTCAATTTGGAGTTTGGGAGCATTTGTTATTAAAGAAAAGGAAAAAAGCGAAATAAAAAGAAAAAGGGAGGGAAGGGCCCAGCCACCGACCGGCCTAACCGGCCCAGCCACCAGCCCACCCGGTCTGCGCCGGCTCTGGCGCTTGTGCCAGCCGGGTCGCCTCCAGTGGGCCGTCCGGCCTGGGTCCGGCCCAAAATCCGGCGGCCACCGGCCCGCCCCGCAAGTCCCGGCCTGACCGGGCGCTGCCCCAGCTAGGCCGCCTCCCCTGGCCCATTCGCCCCCGCGCGGCCAGCTCACCCATCTGGCCTGTGCCTCGGCTCGGCCGGGCTGCACGCCGGCCTGTCCGACTGCTGCTCCGGTCGGCCGGCCTGTGCGTCGGCTGGGCCGTTTTTCCTGTGCGTTTTTTGTGTATTTTTCTCCCCAATGGTTATTTCTCCTCCTTAGCTATAAATAGCTTTCTTCCACCTTGAGCTGAGTTAGTTCTTCCCATTCTTCTCCTCCATTGTTGCTATTTGAAGAACTTGCTTCCCCTCTTGATTCCTCCCATGATTCTTGCCCATTCTTGAGGATTTGAGAGAGGAGATCTAGATCTATAATCCCCACCAATCAATTTCTCCTCTAAGTGAGGGGAACCCATTGGATCTAGATCTTGGAGTATTTTGTTGACTTTCCCCATTGTTCTTCCTCTCTAATCTCATCCTAGCATTTGTTGCTTGGGTGGGATTTGAGTGTGAAGGACTCGAACACCTCTAGTGTTCTTGTTTTGCATCATTGCATAGTGTTGAGCTCTCCACCACGATTAGTTCGAGTGAGAGACCGTGAGCTTGTTCCTCTTGGAGGGAGACCTCCTAGTTGGCTTGGCGGTTGGTGCTCTGCTGATTTCTTCAAGAAAGATTGTGAGGAGGCCCGAGCTTCTCATTCGTGGAGCTTGTGAAGTGGTTGTGGAGCTTGCCATCTCCGGAGTGGAGGAAAAGCTAACCATAAGGAAAGGGCCATTATCCTTCGTGGGTGTGGCTCGGAGAATAGGGTGAGCCTTCGTGGCGTTGGGGAATCCTTCGTGGGATCTCCACTCCTCCAAACGTGACGTACCTTCTTGCAAAGGAAGAGAACACGGGAATACATCCTCGTCTCCGCGTGCCTCGGTTATTTCTATACCCGAGCTCTCTTTTCTTGTGATAGACATCGTGCTTGAAGTACATATATCTTTCTATCACTGGTGCTACATATATCATGTGCCTATCTTGCTTAGCTCTAGTTGTTATTGTTACACTTAGTTGAGCTTAACATATTTAGGGTTTGTGCTTGTAAACTAAATATTAGTTTAATTCCGCATTCTTACAAGACAAATCTGTAAGAGGTCGTTTGGTATCCATCATTTGAGCCTGGAATTCTGGAATTCATTTTAAAATTCCATAGGTGGGCTGTTTGGTTGCCACAGAATTGGACCATCATTTCATTTAGGAAATCCAGCAAAATGATGCCATGTGTAATCACAATTCCGAGCTGAAACCTGTCATTCACAATTCCTGTGGCAACCAAACAAATTCAATAGTGAATTCTACTGTCATTTACAATTTCTGTGGCAACCAAACAAGTGTCCATTTCTAGAATTACAATGTAAATGAAATGAATACATGTATTCATTTCAAAATGCTACAAATGAAATGAAAACCTGGCTTCCAAACGACTTCTAAGAAGTTTTTAAACGCCTATTCACCCCCCTAGGCGACATCTCGTCCTTTCAACTGGTATCAGAGCAAGGTCTCTCCTTGTTTAAGGCTTCACCGCCTTGAGAGTAAAGATGTCGGCTAATAATTTAGTGCACAATGACACAATTATCTTTGATGGCACAAATTATCTTTTGTGGTGAAATTGCTTGC
The DNA here is from genome assembly GCF_019359855.2 of Lolium perenne. NCBI lineage: Eukaryota > Viridiplantae > Streptophyta > Magnoliopsida > Poales > Poaceae > Lolium > Lolium perenne. Next base: position 187,982,081 of record NC_067245.2, read on the forward strand.
TTTGTAATCTCCGGACCTTGTGTCCAAATATTGAGCAATTTCTAGATGTAGGTTTTTCTCCTCCGATGGATTCTCAAAATCCATCTTTAGAGGATGAGAAAAACTTACATCTTGAAGCTCAAGTATCTAATGAGCTCTTTTCCTCCATGAGACCAGATTTTCGTAGGTTCTTGATATATATAAAGCGAAAGTCGTCTCATGAGATGTGGATCAAGCTTAAAGAAATGTTTTTTGACACAAAGCACAGTAGGAGAGGCTCCTACTGTGATAATTCATTCATTACCACCGATATTTACAGAGTTGGTGCAAGCACCCTTTACATGAGACAGAAAAACAAAAAATTAAATTGTGTCTATAAGATCTAAAATGTGTTCTGCCAAGGTTTCAGGTACCTTGAACCTGAGTAAAAGCAAATCTGCACAAACTCTTCCTCTCCAAGAAGCTCTAGTTGGTCTGATATCTCTAAAGATTAAGCTATTTCTCTCTTTCCAAATTCCCCATGCACCAATGATGAACTTCTCAAAAAATAACGGGCCGTGGTGCATAGATCTAGCTTGTGTAATGATCTCCATTATATTATTCTCTACAGGCCAAACGATATTTAACCTAGTCCAACAAGTTAAACTGAAAGAGCACTTAAAGAATAAATGCTCCACTGTCTCCTCTTCGCCTGCATTACATAAAGGGCATGTGAAAATATTTCCAATATTAATGTGCCGACGCTTGAGCATATTCCTTGTGTTAAGTCTGTCCGCCAATAAGAGCCAGGCAAAAAATTTAAGTTTAGGCCAAATTTTCGCTTTCCAAATCCATAAGAACGGGGCTGGGGGTGTTATATTTCGGAAGCAGTAATTATAGTACTTTTTAGCTGTAAATTTATCTCCCCACTTATATCTCCATTTATCATTTTCCAGAATGTCCTGTGCATCGTCATTCACCACTGCTTGCAATTGTTCCCATTCATTAAGAGCTTCAGGCGAAATAGGAAGATGGAAAAGATCTAAAAGATATGTTGAATCGTTGAACTCCGCAATAGAAATATCTTCATCCATAGCATATGAAAATAGACATGGATAATTATTCTGCATAATTCCATGAGACCAGTTATCCTTCCATAGTAGAACTGTATTTCCTTTTCCAACTGAACATTCCGCTACCCCTCTGAAAACCGGGGATAACTTCATAATCGATCTCCACCAAAAGGAGCCACAACTATCAGTAGCATGTGGTATGGAATTTTGATAGTATGTATTCCAGATAAGATTTACCCATTGAAGATCTTTTTTGTTGTAAAATTTGTCTAGGTATTTTAGCAATAAAGCTTGATTTTGTGTCTTCATATGAATTATACCCAACCCACCTTTATTTTTTGGTTTACAAACCATCTCCCAGGCCGCAAGAGAAAAGCATTTATCTGAACCATCATCTGTTTTCTTTTCCCATAAACACCTTCTTCTTATTTTCTCAATTTGTTCCATTGTCTTAGGATTTATTTCTATTGAGCACATTGTATACATTGCAATTGAAGACAAAATTGCATTGACGTAGGCCAGCTTTCCTGCATAAGACATGAGAATAGTAGCAGTAGTAACTTTCCTTTCAATTCTGTCCACTAATGGTAATAAATCTGTGACAGTTGGTTTTGTTGTTCCCATGGGTAATCCGAGATATGTAAATGGCATTTGAGCTACTGTGCAACCAAAGATATCTGCTAAGTCCTTTGCTCTCTGTGCAGTAATGTTTATTGGCACAAGGTTTGATTTATGAAAATTAATCTTCAGTCCAGTGGATGTAGCATAATCTACCAGAATATTTTTGAGATGTACCAATTGAGTTTCACACGCTTGCATAACCAATATTGTGTCATCCGCATATTGAATAATTGGGAAATGCCCCCCACATGGTATAGGTAGCTTAAGTCTGTCACTTTGATACTCTTTATTAATCACTTTTTGTAATAATTCTGCTCCAGCCACAAATAATAATGGTGAGAGTGGATCCCCTTGCCTCACACCCCTTTTACAGTGAAAAGTAGTGCCAGGAACTCCATTGAGTAAAATGGACGAATACCCTGAGTCCAGAATACACTTTATCCATTTTAACCATGTTTCATCAAAACCCATGTGAGATAAGATTTTTAGAATTGTATCATGCTCCATCATGTCAAAGGCCTTTTCAAAGTCAAGTTTCAATATAATTATTTCCCTTTTTGATGTCTGACACTGATGTAAAAATTCAAAAGCCCATGCTAAGCAGTCTTGTATTGTTTTCCCTTTAATAAAACCATATTGATTTGGGTGCACTAATTTCATAATCCATTCTTGAAGTCTGTCAGCTATTAATTTGGTGAGAAGCTTCAAACAGGAATTTAATAGAGATATGGGTCTGTAATCGTTTACTCCTGTTGGTGATACCTTCTTTGGTATAAGAGTGATTAGTGAATTATTAATCTCATAAAGCAACACTTTCCCTTCTGCAAAATCTTGTAGTAGTTCATAAAAGGCAGGGGCTATAATCTCCCAACATGTTTTAATAAAACAACCATTAAAACCATCAGGTCCGGGTGCTTTGTCAATGGGCATTTTCTTTACTGCATTGTCAATTTCTTCCTTAGAGAAAGGTACAGAGATACAGTGCAATCCCTGTAGTGGACTGAATAACTCACTGAGATTAAATTTCATTTGATGTGGGGCTGAAATTCCCAACCTCTTCTTATATGCCAGGAAAAGAGCTTGTGCTTTCCCTTCATGATCTTGCACAATTGAGCCATCAGATAGTGTAATTGTTGCAATTGTGTTTTTCCTGTGTCTCTCAGTTGCTATCCTGTGAAAAAAATTTGTGTTCTCATCGCCATATTTAATCCATCTTTCTGTACATCTCTTTTTCCAGTACTGTTGTTTGTATGACTGTAGTCTCACAATGTGAGCTTTAAGAATTAATCTGAAGTTCCATTCTGGAATAGATAGACTTCTCAACTGTTCTAGGTCATCAATTTGCAGCAGGACAGCTTGGCACTTTTCAATTAATAGGGATAGCTTAGACAAAGATTTACTCCATTTCTGAAGGGCTACTCTTACATTTGTAAGTTTGTCATTGAGGATCTGAACTGAATTCGACTTATTAACTGGTATTTGCCATGCATTACTTACAATCTCCTTAAATCCTGGGTGTTGTGTCCAAAAGTTCTCAAAACGAAATAACTTACTTTTTGGTATTCTTGATTCTATTGAGATTAGACATGGAATATGATCAGATACTGGCCTAGACATTGCTGTGACTTTTGTATTTGGGAAAGTTGTAGTCCAATTATTAGAGGTGAAGAACCAGTCTAGCCTCTCAAGTAAAGGTGTACTCTGCATATTACTCCATGTGTATGTTGCCCCATGAAGAGGTAAATCAACAAGATTTTGTGCCCTAATGAAATCATTGAAAGTAAACATATCATCTATATTACCTCCCTCTCTATTTCTATCATTAGGTGATCTGTAGAAGTTGAAGTCTACAATTAACAGCCAATCTTCATTATTTGGTATTTGTAAATTATATAGCCATTGAATAAATTCAGTCCTTGCATCGCCAGTACATGGGCCATAAATATTTAATAGATACCAAGTGTTATTCGATTGAGTTGAGTGAAATTTGACAGTGGTTGCCCAAGATCGATTATCAATAACCTCTCCCTCAAAAACTGAACTATTCCAGATAATAATTATTCCACCAGAGTTTCCCATCGATGGAAAATATGCAAATTTATCAAATCTTCTCGGACAGAATTTTCTAATGTATGAATGTTCAAAGTGTTCTCTTTTAGTTTCTTGTAAGCAAATTATTGAGCAGCCAGAGGAGTCTATATGTGTTCTTAAAGCATTATGTTTTTCTTCCCCATTTATCCCTCTGATATTCCAGCAAAGAACAAGCCATAAACGCAACGATGAATTCATATGAAAGGATCAAATAAAAGTAAGGTTCAAACTAAACTTCAAAACTGAACTTCCTAAACCGAGTTTCCTTATCGAATCTAAATAAAAAACTATTATTCCTTTGAAAACCTTCAAACCTCATCGTTCTCTGAATCCTCCTCCACTTCATCTTCATATGATTTCTCCTTCTGAAGCTTACTTTCCTCCAATTCCTCCACGGGTATTCCACAAATATTAACACCAAGGAGCTCATTTCTCCTTCTGAAGCTTAAAGAAATGTTTGGTAGATCCATTTCTCATTTGGTCGGTGGTGTCTCCAAGGAGCTCTCTTCCCCTTCACATCATGAAGCGCTCCAAGTTGCTTCCACCTCCGGCCGTGATGATTTATCATCTTCTTCCACTTCATCAACGTGTTGCAAGACACAAGGTAATGACATGGTGAGTGGTGATGGAAATTGTAATGTTGATATTGTGCTCACTATTTGTGATCCTTCATCTCTATCCCATTGCAATATTTCATATTTGGACCTAGACACATCTAGCATCAAAAAGGTCTTACATGCTAGTGTTGATGGTCCTTGCATATCATGTATAAACTCCCTACATAAATCCCATGATGATATGCATGCCTTGTCTTGTTGCCATAATCAAAATGCTTCTATTTCCTCTAGTGGTTTGTTGACTAACAATGTAAAGGAAACCGAACACTCTATGGATCAAGACATGATTTCAAATGGGGATTCAAGAATATCTTCATCTTCATCCTCCGGTATGCACATATGCCTTATGGCAAATGGATCAAAGGTATCTCCTACTTTGACTCCTAACACATCCTCTAATGAGGAGAGTGATGATGATGATAATGATGAAGAATATAATGCTTTGGTGCATGAGATGGGGATTGTATATGCTTCTCTTTGTGGTAATAAAGAAGCTCGTGCTAGTCTCGAACACTCTATGGAAACCATGAATAAATACAAGGAAACCATAGAGGAGTTGGAGTCCCATGTTGAAAATGGGAGAATGAGATTCAATCTCCTCAAGCAAGAGCTAAAAGATGAGAAGCATACTAATTTTATGCTCACACAAAAAATTGAATCCTATGAGCTTGAAAATGAAAAATCTATTGATGATGCTTGTGCTTCTAACTCTACTTCTTGTGAAGCATCTACCTTAGAGGAGAATGTTGAGGTAAGGGCTCAACTTGAGTTGCTAACTAGCAATTATAGGGAATTGGAAGAAAGTAATAAAAAGCTCTCAAGCTCTCATGTTGATCTTCTAATTTCCAATTATGGGCTAAAGTTAGCTCATGAGGAAATTATCACTAAAGTAGTATCTTGTGAGCCTCATGTGGACATTAGCACTCAAAATGCTATTTTGCCATTGAAGGAGATATGCCCTAGAGGCAATAATAAAGTGGTTATTATTTATATCTTTATGTTTATGATAAATGTTTATATATCATGCTAGAATTGTATTAACCGAAACATTAGTACATGTGTGATATGTAGACAAACAAGAAGTCCCTAGTATGCCTCTTAAACTAGCTTGTTGATTAATGGATGATTAGTTTCATAATCATGAACATTGGATGTTATTAATAACAAGGTTATGTCATTGTGTGAATGATATAATGGACACACCCAATTAAGCGTAGCATAAGATCTCGTCATTAAGTTATTTGCTATAAGCTTTCGATACATAGTTACCTAGTCCTTATGACCATGAGATCATGTAAATCACTTATACCGGAAAGGTACTTTGATTACACCAAACACCACTGCGTAAATGGGTGGCTATAAAGGTGGGATTAAGTATCCGGAAAGTATGAGTTGAGGCATATGGATCAACAGTGGGATTTGTCCATCCCGATGACGGATAGATATACTCTGGGCCCTCTCGGTGGAATGTCGTCTAATGTCTTGCAAGCATATGAAAGAGTTCATAAGAGACCACATACCACGGTACGAGTAAAGAGTACTTGTCAGGAGACGAGGTTGAACAAGGTATAGAGTGATACCGAAGATCAAACCTCGGACAAGTAAAATATCGTGAGACAAAGGGAATTGGTAATGTATGTGAATGGTTCATTCGATCACTAAAGTCATCGTTGAATATGTGGGAGCCATTATGGATCTCCAGATCCCGCTATTGGTTATTGGTCGGAGTAAGTACTCAACCATGTCCGCATAGTTCTCGAACCGTAGGGTGACACACTTAAAGTTGGATGTTGAAATGGTAGTTCTTGAATATGGAATGGAGTTGGAATATTTGTTCGGAGTCCCGGATGAGATCCCGGACATCACGAGGAGTTCCGGAATGGTCCGGAGAATAAGATTCATATATAGGATGTCATTTTATGTGAAATAAAATGTCGCGGAAGGTTCTATGGAAGGTTCTAGAAGGTTCTAGAAAAGTCCGGAAGAAACCACCAAGGAAGGTGGAGTCCACAAGGGACTCCACCTCCATGGCCGACCAGCCCTAGTGGGGGTGGAGTCCCAAGTGGACTCCACCATAGGGGGCCGACCACCCCCACATGGGAGGTGGGAATCCCACCTTTGGGTGGGAGTCCTAGTTGGGCTAGGTTTGCCCCCTCCTATGGAAGGTTTTGGTTTCGGGTCTTATTCGAAGACTTGGACACCAATACTTGGGATCCACCTATATAATGAGGGGCCAAGGGAGGGGGCCGGCCACCCCAAGACCATAAGCTGGCCGCCCCATAGAGTGGCCGGCCACCCCTCCCAAACCCTAGCCAAGCTCCTCTCCTCCATATTGCCCGCATAGCTTAGCGAAGCTCCGCCGGACTTCTACACCGCCATCGACACCACGCCGTCGTCTTTGTCGGATTCAAGAGGAGCTACTACTTCCGCTGCCCGCTGGAACGGGGAGGTGGACGTCGTCTTCATCAACAACCGAACGTGTGACCGAGTACGGAGGTGCTGCCCGTTCGTGGCGCCGGAACCGATCGTGATCAAGATCTTCTACGCGCTTTTGCAAGCGGCAAGTGATCGTCTACCGCAGCAACAAGAGCCTCATCTTGTAGGCTTTGGAATCTCTTCAAGGGTGAGACTCGATACCCCCTCGTTGCTACCGTCTTCTAGATTGCATCTTGGCTTGGATTGCGTGTTCGCGGTAGGAAAATTTTTGTTTTCTATGCAACGTTATCCTACAGTGGTATCAGAGCCGTATCTATGCATAGATGGTTGCACGAGTAGAACACAATGGTTTGTGGGCGTTGATGCTCTTGTTATCTTTAGTTTGAGTACTTTGCATCTTTGTGGCATAGTGGGATGAAGCGGCTCGGACTAACTTTACATGACCGCGTTCATGAGACTTGTTCCTCGTTTGACATGCAACTTGTATTGCATAAGAGGCTTTGCGGGTGTCTGTCTCTCCTACTATAGTGAAGATTCAATTTACTCTTCTATTGAAAACATTAGTATCAACGTTGTGGTTCATGTTCGTAGGTAGATTAGATCTCTCTGAAAACCCTAAACCACGTAAAATATGCAAACCAAATTAGAGACGTCTAACTTGTTTTTGCAGGGTTTGGTGATGTGATATGGCCATGATATGATGATGAATATGTATGAGATGATCATTATTGTATTGTGGCAACCGGCAGAGCCTTATGGTTGTCTTTAATTTTCATGTTGAGTAGTATTTCAAAGTAGTTGTTATAGTTGCTACATGAGGTGAACAACCATGAAGACGGCACCATGAACCTTGACGCTACACCGACGATGATGGAGATCATGCCCGAAGATGATGGAGATCATATCCGTGCTTTGGAGATGAAGATCAAAGGCGCAAAGACAAAAGGGCCATATCATATCACATATGAACTGCATGTGATGTTAATCCTTTTATGCATCTTATTTTGCTTAGATCGCGACGGTAGCATTATAAGATGATCCCTCACATTAATATCAAGATAATAAAGTGTTCTTCCCTCGTATGCACCGTTGCATTGTTCGACGTTTTGAAGCATCTCGTGATGATCGGGTGTGATAAACTTGACATACAACGGGTGTAAGCCATGTTGCACACGCGGGAATACTTGGGTTTGCTTGACGAGCCTAGCATGTACAGACATGGCCTCGGGACAACGGAAACCGAAAGGTTGAACACGAGTCATATGGATGATATGATCAACATGTTGATGTTCACCATTGAAGCTACATCATCTCACGTGATGATCGGTTTTGGTGTAGTGGATTTGGATCGTGTACCACTTAACAACTATGAGGGATGTTGTATTAAGTGGGAGTTCATTAGTAATTAGATTAAAACATGAACTAATTATCATAAACATAGTCTGAGTAGTATTTTGAATTAATTTTGTAGTATTGGCATCCGTTTACTACTATGCGCTAGTCTTGTTATTGAGATAGAAATACTTGTTAAAATCGACAAGAAACTTTACGGATTGGTACCGTATTGTTAAAGAATCAAGAATTGATTAAGTCCTATTGCAAACTTTTAGTAAACCTCACATTGTTGATTCAAAGAGCTATGGTTTCAATTAGTACCTAAAGTTATCTTGTCTCCATGAAACTTGAAAGTTCAAATATGTTTGAAAAATAAGGAGCTGAAAATTTAGTTTTCAGAAATAATCAAGGTATGAGATATATGTGATATCTAAGACCTTATTGCAAGATGATAGAATATAATTTGGTGAGACTACATAAACTCATAAGTTTTATGGGAATGTATGAAGGTTGAAGACGCAAGAGCGTCACAATCCTCCAGCTATTGGGGCACTAATGATATTCGCATATCCATGAAGTTATCATCCTTAGTATGCACCGTTGCTAAGACTCGTCGTTTGAAGCATCACGTGATGATCGGGTGTTATAGATTCTACGTGTGCTTACAATGGGTGCAAGCCTGATTTGCACATGCGAATACTAAGGTTAAACTTTATGAGCCTAGCATGTACAGACATGGTCTCAAAAAGTTGTCATGAATTGATGGATAAAATTATGAGTGAAATTTTTCATCATAGTTACTAATATGTGAAATCTAGAACACTTGTCATATGATGATCAACTTCAAAGTAAGAACCTCAAGGTTATTGGTATTTGACCAACAAACCTAGAAGTTATTGATGTTGAAATGTTTTTCTGAATAATGAGGAAAGCTAAAAGAGAAAGCGCAAAAGATATTTTGGCAACAGAAAAGAAAAGACTAGAAAGTCTAGCTCAGGTGTATATAAATGATATACATGTTATGGTTGTATTCCTAGTTAAGTCACACAATGAAATTCTTGGGTATTAATACCATATTGGTTGGTATGAAGTGTCATACAAAACAACGCAATTCAAGAATACAATGGCCTAAGTGACTGACAAGGAATATGATAAGAATGTTCGCTGGAACAAAAATAAAGTGTTATTATGTTCGTCGTTGGCATTCTATCTAGCCCTTAGAATTTATAATAAAGAGCTTAATAAATTGTTTTTGCTCTGGTCAAATGAAAACAATGAGTTGTTCAAATTATGACATTACTCCATGTATGATGGATAAGTTATTATAAATCTTAAATGGTGAAACACACATACATAACAACGACGCTAAAAATGCCATAAGGCAAATGATTTGAATTCCACTTATTTGTGGAACCGCAATTTAGGTCATGTTAGAAAGGATCGCATGAAGGAACTCCATGCAAATGGATTTTTGGAGTCATTCGATTTGTTGAATCGTTTGGCACTTGCAAAATCTTTTCTAAAAGGTAATGACTAAAATACCGTTCATAGGCCGAAGAGTTGAACGGGCAACTAACTTAGTGAAAAAATACATAATGAGATAGGTGGGTCTTGGGCATAGTTGTGTGCGGAAGATTCTTCTACTTCATGAAAACTTTCAAACAATGAATTGAGTATATATGTGGATATATTCAATAAGGAAAAGTTTGAAACATTTGAATAGGATTCAAATAAATTTCAGCATGAAGTGGAAATCATCGTAATAGAAATCAAATATCTATGATTGGATCATGGTGGAAATATTTGAATTACGAGTTTTAGCGAACATCTAAGAGAGTTATGAAATTGTTCTACAACTTACGTTTCTTGGAGTATCATAGTGATGATGAAGTATCCAAGAGATATATCCAAACTTTGTTGGATCAATGATGAGATAAAATATTGATGCCATTATATTTTTGTGGATTATGCTTTAGTGACTACCGCTTTTACACTTTGAATAGAGCATCATCATGATCCGTTGAAATGACACCATACAAGTTATGGCATGGGTATAAACCCTAATAGTCAACCAAAATCGGATGAATGTCTTTGTTGGTTATCCCGAGAGATTTGATTGGGAATTCTTCCCACGAGACAAAGAAAAAAAAAGTGTTTGTCAATGTTTCTTATTTCAGAAATTGTTTCTAGTGAAGTATTTGAGTGGGAGGACAATATATTTTGATAAGGTTTATGAACACGAGCATAATGATCGAGTAGCGCAGCATCGGAATTGGTTTCGAAAGCGGCCACAACGATCATGGCTCCCATGACTACAAAGTGTTTTAGCCATGGAGATCGAAGTACATATTGAACCTTGTAGGTATGGTTTACTTTGTGATCAAATAAATGATTTGTGGACAAAGGATTGATTTTGAACAATGATAAACCAACTACAAAACAAAGAAGTTATGATGGGCCCTGACTTCGTTAAAATGGCCATACGCCATGAAATCCAAGATAGATGAATACTTTTTGAAAGAAAATAGATCTATAAAATTGATGGACTTGGATGAAATATCCTTGAAGAAGCTTAACTTGTCGAAAAGTTGTTTACGACAAAGTTCAAAGAGTTGACTACGACAAGATTAGATCTTCCGTAGCAATGCTTAAAGTCTATATGGATTATTCTAGTAATCACTACATATTTCCTTTATGAGATATGTTAGTAGGATGGCAAAATACATTACTTATCAGAAGTGTGTATTAAAGGTGTATACAAGATACAACCAAGAGTTTTGCTGATCCGTGGAATACTAGATAGGTATACAAACTTCAATTTGATGAAGTAAGTATAGCGGAGTTTGAATCTTCACTAGATGAAATAGTCAAAGAGTTTTTGATTTCATCAGAAACAATGAAGAGGCTTGCATTTGCAAGAAATTAAGTGGGAGCGCTAAGACACATTTATAATACTTTATGTAGGTGACATATAGTTGGTTATAAATGATGTAATTATATACTTGATTAAAAGGTTTCATTGAGAATTAACTTCAATGAAAGGATATGGACTGAAACAAATTTAGTGTCAAGATCTATGAAGATAGATTGAAACACATAAATAAGTTTAAGTCAAAGTGCATATGATGGATATTGAAGTAGTTCAATATAGAAATATTAAGAAAATGTTCTTGTCATGTGAAGGTTTAACAAGACTTGAGTGTATCTGACACTCAATGATTAAAAACACATGAGTGATTATAGATCACGAATAATATGTACACAATCAGATATCATGTGCTATAAAGTGTTATGAGCATATACCAGAATGATTCATATGATGATCATTGAATGACAAAGTAAGAATATCCTTGAGTACTTTAGAAGAACTAAGGATATATATATATATTTTTGTATGAAGAAATGACAAACAAATCGATGTAAGGTGTTACACCGATATTGGTTTTATCACATATAAAATATAAATTCAATCTCAAATTAGACGAAGTGTTGTTTAAAAGGTAGCACAATGAGCTAGAAGTTGTCTATGCTAGATTTAGAAGGGTTCTAAATATGGTGACGGATTCTACAAAAGAAGGCAGAGTATGTCATTGTTTTGACAATGACAAAGGATGTTAAGTCAAGAGGTTCTTTGAGAACTTGGTGTAGTTCCGACAGAGTCAGAACTTTGAAGCTATATTGTGTGTGACAATATTAGTGACATATTTCAGACAGCGGAATTAAGGTTCCACCAGAAGATCAAACATATTTAATGCCAGCTCATTTGGAAATGAGTGATGCGTTGAGACGCAAATGAATTACAAAATACATACGTTTACGAGCGTGTCGAGATCCGATGACTAAAAACCTCTCCCGTGAGCAATACATGATAAAGCACCGAGAAGGCCAAGGTGTTATATCTTTACAAATGTAAACTAGATTATTGACTCTAGTGCAAGTGGGAGACTGAAGGAGATATGCCCTAGAGGCAATAATAAAGTGGTTATTATTTATATCTTTATGTTTATGATAAATGTTTATATATCATGCTAGAATTGTATTAACCGAAACATTAGTACATGTGTGATATGTAGACAAACAAGAAGTCCCTAGTATGCCTCTTAAACTAGCTTGTTGATTAATGGATGATTAGTTTCATAATCATGAACATTGGATGTTATTAATAACAAGGTTATGTCATTGTGTGAATGATATAATGGACACACCCAATTAAGCGTAGCATAAGATCTCGTCATTAAGTTATTTGCTATAAGCTTTCGATACATAGTTACCTAGTCCTTATGACCATGAGATCATGTAAATCACTTATACCGGAAAGGTACTTTGATTACACCAAACACCACTGCGTAAATGGGTGGCTATAAAGGTGGGATTAAGTATCCGGAAAGTATGAGTTGAGGCATATGGATCAACTGTGGGATTTGTCCATCCCGATGACGGATAGATATACTCTGGGCCCTCTCGGTGGAATGTCGTCTAATGTCTTGCAAGCATATGAAAGAGTTCATAAGAGACCACATACCACGGTACGAGTAAAGAGTACTTGTCAGGAGACGAGGTTGAACAAGGTATAGAGTGATACCGAAGATCAAACCTCGGACAAGTAAAATATCGTGAGACAAAGGGAATTGGTAATGTATGTGAATGGTTCATTCGATCACTAAAGTCATCGTTGAATATGTGGGAGCCATTATGGATCTCCAGATCCCGCTATTGGTTATTGGTCGGAGTAAGTACTCAACCATGTCCGCATAGTTCTCGAACCGTAGGGTGACACACTTAAAGTTGGATGTTGAAATGGTAGTTCTTGAATATGGAATGGAGTTGGAATATTTGTTCGGAGTCCGGATGAGATCCCGGACATCACGAGGAGTTCCGAATGGTCGGAGAATAAGATTCATATATAGGATGTCATTTTATGTGAAATAAAATGTCGCGGAAGGTTCTATGGAAGGTTCTAGAAGGTTCTAGAAAAGTCCGGAAGAAACCACCAAGGAAGGTGGAGTCCACAAGGGACTCCACCTCCATGGCCGGCCAGCCCTAGTGGGGGTGGAGTCCCAAGTGGACTCCACCATAGGGGGCCGGCCACCCCCCACATGGGAGGTGGGAATCCCACCTTTGGGTGGGAGTCCTAGTTGGGCTAGGTTTGCCCCCTCCTATGGAAGGTTTTGGTTTCGGGTCTTATTCGAAGACTTGGACACCAATACTTGGGATCCACCTATATAATGAGGGGCCAAGGGAGGGGGCCGGCCACCCCAAGACCATAAGCTGGCCGCCCCCCATAGAGTGGCCGGCCACCCCTCCCAAACCCTAGCCAAGCTCCTCTCCTCCATATTGCCCGCATAGCTTAGCGAAGCTCCGCCGGACTTCTACACCGCCACTGACACCACGCCGTCGTGCTGTCGGATTCAAGAGGAGCTACTACTTCCGCTGCCCGCTGGAACGGGGAGGTGGACGTCGTCTTCATCAACAACCGAACGTGTGACCGAGTACGGAGGTGCTGCCCGTTCGTGGCGCCGGAACCGATCGTGATCAAGATCTTCTACGCGCTTTTGCAAGCGGCAAGTGATCGTCTACCGCAGCAACAAGAGCCTCATCTTGTAGGCTTTGGAATCTCTTCAAGGGTGAGACTCGATACCCCCTCGTTGCTACCGTCTTCTAGATTGCATCTTGGCTTGGATTGCGTGTTCGCGGTAGGAAAATTTTTGTTTTCTATGCAACGTTATCCTACAGCCATGTGCTAGTCCTAGTAACCCATATAGTCAAACTAGTGATACACCTTGTGTTGGATTACTTGCTTTGCCTTGTTGCTCTAACAATGAAGCTTCTACTTCCTCTAGTACTTGTATTTCTACTAACCATGTAGAGGAAATAAAAGAGCTCGAGGCCCAAGTCCTTTCTTTGAAGAAAGACTTGGAAAAGCGTCATGAAGGGAAATCCGTACTTGACAAGATGTTGAGTATGCAACAATCCCCAATGACAAGAGTGGACTTGGATTCAACTCCAATAACAAGAACATGTCCAAGAGCAAGAGCAAGAGCAACAAGAAGAAGGGCCAATACAAAGTCAAGGATTCGGCCAAGATTGTTTGCTTCAAGTGCAAGGTTGAAGGGCATCATGTTAGATCATGCCCATTGAAGAAGAAGAAGAAGCACTTAAGTGAGAAGCAACAAGGGAAACAGCCACAAGGTCAAGGTCAAGCTCAAGCTCAAGGTCAAGCTCGACCTCAAGTTGAAGATAGGCCATTTCCCAAGGAGAATCAAGCTAAAGTTCCCCAAGTGAAGAAATCAATGAAGAATAAAAAAGGGAACACTTGCTACTTATGTCGTGAGAAGGGGCACCTTGCCTCTTCATGTTTAAGTGGTACCTTATCTAACCCTGTCATTGTTGATAATGATTAATCTCTTGGGAAGGATAAGGGTGGCAATGTGTTTGCCAAGTTTGTTGGAACTCAAAGTGGTTTCAAGAAAAGAACCATTTGGGCTTCCAAGCCTATTGTGACTAACCTCTTAGGACCCAACTTGGTTGGGGACCAACAAGCTCAAACTTGATCAATAGGTGTATGTGGAGGGAATTGGGGACTTGGCTACTTCATGAAGAATTAAGGGATCTTCATATATTATATTTTTATTAAGCCATGTCATAAGGATTATCATTGATATCTTATATCCAATGTTTCTCTTTGCGGTAACTTATACTTCAACTCTTCATATTTATTGTAAGTTACTTGCCTATCTTGTGTATTCAAGTATGTTTGTTTGACTCATCATATACTTGTGTGTTGTTTTGAGCCTAATGCATCTTGATGACATCTTATTTGGCTCTCTTTGAGTGATTAATGGAACATCCCATTTTGGGGGAGTGATATGCCTTGTGCATCTCTCTTTCTTTAAAATTTGTGTACATGGGTACCACCACTTAGTATTGATATTTCAAGATTATCTAGTCACTATGTGGTGTGCCATACTCATGAGAAATTCAAATTCTAAATGTCCATTAATCATCTCTAGTAGAATTTTAATTGCCTCTTGATTAGAAGAAATGTTTTATCACATTATGGGGGAGTAATATGTTGTGTACATATCACAAGCCTAGAAAATGTGAACATATGAGATTATGCCACTTAGAGTTGATACTCTTAATTATCTTGTTCCTAGGTGGCATGGTTGTCAAACAAGCTCCACTTTTATTAAAAAAGGCCTTTATTGCTCATCTTATGGGTTCTTGTTTGAGTAAGAGATTCTTGGTACGGTTCTCTCAAAGACATATCTATACATCTTATGTGGGGAACGTTTTCTCCAAGTTATTATAATCAATTTATTGCATGATTGGATATATTGAGAATCTCTATTTATGCATGGTTCTTATTTCATATCTTTAACCATATGCATCTTGTGAAGCTGATCTCGAAATATACCACTGGAAGTTAATTCCAATATTCTCATTGTCTGTTACAATTGATAACCCTGTATGTGGTTGAATTTATGGATCATCTTCACCTTGGATTGTTTCTTATTGCCTTATTCTATTTCCAAGAAATCTTTGTAGCTCCCATGTGTATTCCTTGCCTGTTTGAAAAATCTTTCGATAAAATGTCTTGATTCTTATCAAGTGTTTGTTTTTGGAAGACAAACCTTTTCTTTGCGGTACATTGTGCCATTGTGAAAAGTGTAGAGGGTTTGGTTTATTTGTTCGAACCTTGCTCTTTTGGGAGTGTGTTATCTCATTCCTTCTTACATATTTTATTTGCTCGAATGAGATAAATCGTTGAGCATGTGTGGCTTTATTCATCTTTTATGCTTAATGTTTTCTACTTAGTTCATTTGTTGAACTTTGTTGAACAAATCTTTTGTGATTTGCTTCTTTAATATAATTTGGACAACAAATTTGTTTGGGCACATCTTTATGCTTTCTTGAATTCATTTGGTGTTTTGTCCAAACTGTATCTTTCTTGGATCTTTAAAGTCTTTGCGCATGCTTATATGTAATTTGTTTATATTTGTAGCATGTTTGCTTTCCTTGATCCATTATATAGGGTATACTCCATCAAATCCTAAATGGCTAATATGTGCATGAAATTCAAATTTCATCTATAAATATGCACATATTGATATGGAGTGTATCATATATATTGTGGTTAGTCTAATCATTTTGGACCCAATAAGTTTGGGGACCAAGATGTACTTGAATGTTTTTTTAGGTACATTGGAGATGCAATGGAGGCTTGTCTCATCTATAAGGAAGGTGTTTTCACCATATGAGAATTGGATTCAAGACTTGGATGATCGATGAACTCTTATCTACTACATCATGCCATTGGTATCTCGGTAACAAGTATCTTATTCATGCATACTCATATAGCATTCATCCTCTTGTAGGTTTCATCTTGGCATGGAATTCTTTATTTCGAAAATTTTGAGGTTCTTCAAAAATCCTTTTTAAAGAAAACTTCTTATTGTACATTTGAGTAATTTGAGAAGATGCATATGATAGGAATATATATATATATATATATATATATATATCATGTTTATGATTCACCTATCCCAAATATGCCCTCTAGCAATTTATTGCATATCAATTCCTCAAAGAGCTCTTATGTGCAATATTGATGAAATTGCGAAATAAGTCTGTATTTGTGATACTTGTTGCCTTCCTCAAAACATTCCAACTGCTTTACTTCCCTTATTGTTAGTTGTGATGTTTTTGAGATTTTCTTGGTTGAAGCTCATTCATATACCATAAGTGAAAATTGGAGCAATAGGCTATATATGCTTTCAAGCAAACATCCTTTGGTATACTTTATGACTTCATCTTTGATATCATGTCTTATTTATTTTATTAACCTTTTGTGTGTGCATGTTTCTTTATGGATCATCTTGTACACTTTAGAAATGTATATACATGAGAGCATTAATCCATCATCTTGATATCCCTGTTCTTTGCTGACCATCTTCTTATTCTTTTGATTTTAGTGGTGTTGGTAAAGAAGATTTATGAGTGCTTGGTTTATTTTTTTTCTCCATGCACTCATATCTCGTAATTGTTGGACTCAAGTTGTTCTTGATAAGCATATTATCTTTATCTTGGTTGTGTTCTAAATGATATAGAGGGAGTAAGGATTCCATGTTTGTGCATATTGTATTCAAATGCAAACATTATAAATTATGCACGAACCTTGGGGAGCTTCCTTATTTTATTTAGAGCACTATATCTCTCTTATCATGATATCTCTGTTTGTCCAATTGGATCTTTGATTGCTTGCTTTATTTGTTGAAGCTTACTTCACCATGTTATCTTTATGCAATCTTTTGATCCTCAATATAGTTTGACTTCCTTCAAGTATTCATCATTGGATATGTGCATTTGATTCCACTCAAACTATGAGAAGTGCACACCTTGGGGAGGAACTCACATTATGTTGGCTTTCTAAATTTTTCACCCATTTTGGCACTTGATGCCAATGGAGGAGAAGTTTAGAGGGTTTAAGGGAATGGCTTTATACTTAAGTTTGGTTTGTGCTTAAGTGTTTTGCCTCTCATGCATTCCATATTTATATGTCTTGCATGGTTGCATATATGTAGTGGAAACTGTCCCGAAGGCTAATCTTGACAATGTATGCAATGAATTCATATTCATCACACGTGCATACTGATGGGTTGGTTGCATGGAAAACACAAATTTTCTACCATGAACATGAACAAAAACCAAGATCCAATCTAGGAAGAAGCAAGATCTAATCTACAAAGATCGAAGAAATTAGATGTATGTGAGACTAACCCTCGATGATTCCTAAACTTACGAGATTAGATCTCGCTGTTGATGTAGTCGATCGTCCCGTGCTGCAATCCGGCAGCACTTCCGTACTCGGTCGTGCATACGGTGTCGATGAAGCCCGTCCTCTCCCCGTTCCAACTGGCAGCGGAGGTGGTAGATCCCCTCGGAATCCCAGCAGCACGATGGTGTGGTGGTGGAGGTGGAGGAGAAATTCCTGCAGGGCTTCGCCAAGCCTGCGCAGGAAGAAGGAGGAGGGAGAGAGGGGCGGCTAGGGCTTGGGGGGATATTGTGTTGCACCCCAGCCCTCCCCTTCCTCTTATATAGGTGTGGGGGGCTGCTTTGGCCCCTCCTCCAAGCCCTAGGGTCGGCCAAAACAAGGGGGGCAACTCCCCCCCCCCCCCCCCAAGTTAAGTCCCTATTTTGAAGAGATTTGATCTTATCCACTTGATCCAACCACATGGGCCTTGGGGGGCTGGTGTGCCTGGCCCACTATGGTACCCTCCGGAACCTTCTAGAACCTCCGGTACAATACCGAAAAATCCTGAACTTTTCCGGTAACCCTGAAAATGACTTCCCATATATGAATCTTATTCTCCAGACCATTCCGGACCTCCTCGTGATGTCCTGGATCCCATCCGAGACTTCGAACAAACTTCATCTCCATCTCATATTCCGAATCTACTTATGCGACATCGAACCTTAAGCGCGTCACCCTACGGTTCGTGAACTATGCAGACATGGTCGAGACTCCTCTCCGACCAATAACCAATAGCGGGATCTGGAGATCCATAATGGCTCCCACACATTCGGCGATAAATTAGTGATCGATCGAATCATTTACATACGATACGAATTCCCTTTGTCACGCGATACTTTACTTGTCCGAGGTTTGATCATCGGTATCTCCATACCTAGTTCGACCTCGTTACCGACAAGTACTCTTTACTTGTACCGTGGTATGTCATCTCTTGTGACCTAGTCACATGCTTGCAAGCTAATTAGACGACATTCCACCGAGAGGGCCCAGAGTATATCTATCCGTCATCGGGATGGACAAATCCCACTCTTGATCCTTATTCCTCAACTCATACTTTCCGAATACTTAAT
This sequence comes from Lolium perenne, assembly GCF_019359855.2. Lineage (NCBI taxonomy): Eukaryota > Viridiplantae > Streptophyta > Magnoliopsida > Poales > Poaceae > Lolium > Lolium perenne. The sequence goes on from NC_067245.2 coordinate 188,001,096, forward strand.
CCCATCTTTATAACCACCCATTTACGCAATGGCGTTTGATGTAATCAAAGTACCCTTCCGGTGCAAGTGATTCACATGATCTCATGGTCGAAGGACTAGGTAACTATGTATCGAAAGCTTATAGCAAGTTGAACTTAATGACTTGATCTCATGCTACGCTTATATGGGTGTATGTCCATTATATCATTCATCCAATGACATAACCTTGTTATTAACAACATCCAATGTTCATGATCACGAAACTATGATCATCTAGTAATCAAGAAGCTAGTTATACAAGAGGCTTACTAGGGACTCCTTGTTGTTTACATAACACACATGTATCAATGTTTCGGTTAATACAATTATAGCATGGGATGTAAACATTTATCATGAACGCTAAGATATAACAACAACTAATTTATTATTGCATCTTGGGCATATATCCAACACATACATTGTGGGGGAGTTTGCTCTATATATGTTGGTTCTACTCACATCCCTTGCATTAGTTGTAGTTGTGTGAGAAGAGTTGGTTTTGATATGGACTAGCAGCTTCGTGTTACTTGACCATATCAAATACAACCTCTTGTATACAACCTATTCTCGGATAATTTGCATACTTGTTTCTAATATTCATTATATAAACCCTCTTATTGTGGTTGTCATCAATTACCAAAATGGGGGAGATTGTAAGGGTATATTGCCCCTATGTGTGGTTTTGGTAATTAATGACAACCCCTATGGACTAATGTTTTCATTGAGTTTATATGAAGGAATATTCCATCGGTACTACTTGTATTCCATGTGTTGGATTCAAGTATGGATGCCATGAAGATAAAGATACACCTTGTGTATTGGCATCAAGATCATCGATCAAGATAGTATGATAGTGCATGAGAAGATACAAGGTTGACCAATACAAAGAGTGAAGAATAGATTCAAGTTTGGTCAACACATGAATCATGAAGAATGTGCCACGTGAGGTCACATGGTATCTTTCCATGGGCATGCATGGGCATGCATAAAAAGTGAGATCTCATATAGCCCATGAAAGGATGACGACAAGTGGTGATCGTCATCAAGGTTGAGTTTGGAAAGTTCAAGTTGAGCATCTCGAGAGGATCATATGCTTGAAGCTTGCCATCCATTTGATGATAATGGACATGTAAATATGTACAACAATAGAGATTTCCCATCATAGTGTATGGGGGAGCATTTGTGAGTCTTCACAAAGTAACGATGATCAAGTAAGGCATTCCGGCTTGAGTGGAGCTTGAAGAGCTATCATCAAGATCAAGCGGGATGCGCAAGGAAAAGGTATGGCCTTGACTAGGTTTTCCTTTTACCGGTCTCAAGGTGGTTGTTGGGAGACCGGATTATAGGATAGATAGCCGCACTATCAAGAGGGGCTTTCGGTTGGGTAACTTGATCACATCGTCTTAGGGAGCTCAATCCCTATTGATTCTTGGTGTTTCTCTGTGATAGGTTATTGAGCTTGTTGGTAGCTTTACAACAAGCCCAAGTTCATCGAAAACGGATCTCGTATGACTCTTCTACGACGTTTTCAAGGTTGAGTGATTTTACCGGTTATTCATGATATAAGGTTCCACCTTTTATATTCATGATAAAATCCCCTCCTACAGATTCTTGTGTTTTTACTTTCTATAGGATAGCATTTGTTGTTATCTTCCAAACAAAATTGGTTTCATTCAAATTGGAGTTCGGGAGCATTTATTATTAAAGAAAAGGAAAAAAGCGAAATAAAAAAGAAAAATGGAGGGAAGGGGCCAGCCACCGATCAACCTGGCCGGCCCAGCCACCGGCCCACCCGGTCTGCGCCTGCTCTGGCACCTGTGCCAGCCGGGTCGCCTCCAGTGGGCCGTCCGGCCTGGGTCTGGCCCAGGATTCGGCGGCCACCGGCCCGCCCGGCAAGTCCCCCGGCCCGACCGGGCGCTACCCCAGCTGGGCCGCCTCCCCTGGCCCATTCGCCCCCGCGTGGCCAACTCACCCATCCTGCCTGGGCCCCGGCTCGGCCGGGCTGCACGCCGGCCTGTCCGGCCGGCCTGTGCGCTGGCTGGGCCGTTTTCCTTTGCGTTTTTTTGTGTCTTTTTCTCCCCAACGATTATTTCTCCTCCTTATCTATAAATAGCTTTCTTCCACCTTGATCTGAGTTAGTTCTTCCCATTCTTCTCCTCCATTGTTGCTATTTGAAGAACTTGCTTCCCCTCTTGATTCCTCCCATGATTCTTGCCCATTCTTGAGGATTTGAGAGAGGAGATCTAGATCTACAATCCCCACCAATCAATTTCTCCTCTAAGTGAGGGGAACCCATTGGATCTAAATCTTGGAGTCTTTTGTTGACTTTCCCCATTGTTCTTCCTCTCTAATCTCATCCTAGCATTTGTTGCTTGGGTGAGATTTGAGTGTGAAGGACTCGAACACCTCTAGTGTTCTTGCCTTGCATCATTGCATAGTGTTGAGCTCTCCACCACGATTAGTTCGAGTGAGAGACCGTGAGCTTTTAACTCTTGGAGGGAGACCTCCTAGTTGGCTTGACGGTTGGTGCTCCGGTGATCTCTTCAAGGAAGATTGTGAAGAGGCCCGGGCTTCTCCTTCGTGGAGCTTGTGAAGTGGTTGTGGAGCTTGCCATCTCCGGAGTGGAGGAAAGGCTAACCATAAGGAAAGGGCCATTATCCTTCGTGGGTGTGGCTCGGAGAATAGGGTGAGCCTTCATGGTGTTGGAGAATCCTTCATGGGACCTCCACTCCTCCAAACGTGATGTACCTTCTTGCAAAGGAAGGGAACACGGGAATACATCCTCGTCTCCGCGTGCCTCGGTTATTTCTATACCCGAGCTCTCTTTCCTTGTGATAGCCATCGTGCTTGAAGTACATATATCTTGCTATCACTTGTGCTACATATATCTTGTGCCTATCTTGCTTAGCTCTAGTTGTTATTGTTACACTTAGTTGAGCTTAACATATTTAGGGTTTGTGCTTGTAAACTAAACATTAGTTTAATTCCGCATTCTTACAAGACAAATACGTAAGAAGTTTTTAAACGCCTATTAACCCCCCCTCTAGGCGACATCTCGTCCTTTCAGATTGTTCCACATATAATATATCTATATATATATAGATCTTCTAAATCTAATACATTTGAAATTTTCAAAGAAATCTTATATCTTGTTACATGTGGGTTAACGCTTAGATTATAAACCGGGAAAATATTTGACAAAATTTCATATTTCATCAACATATTTTACGAGAATCTAGTTTTATAGACATCAACCACTACTATTTTACAACAACTAATCATGCATACTAACATAGTAGACGGACATATTGCATCTGAACACAACATAAATCGATCAACTCCAAACGCTATAACTAGAAACTTCATCAAGATCTGACAAAGAGAGGAGAATCACATATGTGCAACCTGAGCAGCGACATTGGCGGAAGAGTGCACGAGAGTCTTTTCTCTTCTCACACCTTAATAGAAGTAGAAGAGCTTACCTTATAAACCACCCCAACTCTCTTCCAAATAGCAACATGAAACTAAACTTGCCATGCATTAATGAGCTAAGAGAAATTCAAAATTTATATTGAGCTATGGGATAAGGTCTAAGGCTAAATTCTAACATTTTCTTCTCTTGTACTCCATCTATTCTAAGATGTTTTATTACAACTAAAATACCTATATATTGGTTGTAATTACATCATAGAACGAACCAAACTTTGGTCCTTTTTTGCCTAACGGTATCTAATGATGGTTACCAGAAAACAAAATTATTTTTTCACCTATGTGGTGCATTGGATCCGTTGCAGGAATGGCCTGCTGCAAGGGGATCCCCTCTCCCCCTACCTGTTATTCATCGTGGCTGATGTTTTGCAGCGCCTGATCAGGGTTGCCTAGAACGAGGGTTCCCTCGCCCACTCTCTCTCCCATAACACCCCCCTTCCGGTCCTCCGGTATGCGGACGACACCCTCATTCTTTGCAGGGCCGACCCCGGTGCAGCCGCTTGCCTCAAGAAGGTGCTTGAGGATTTCACGGCTGCTACGGGCCTTGCCATCAACTTCCAGAAGTCCTGCTTCATTCTAATGCACGCCTCTCCCGGCTCTGCCGGTGCCATGCCTAATGTGCTTGGGTGCAACATCTCCTCCTTCCCCTAGCCCTATCTCGGGTCCTCTCTCTCACAAAACTCCTTGCCTCGGCTTTTTCTCCCCTCATTCTCTCCTTCGATCGTCATCTCTCTGTCAGGTGTCCTCGTGGGGGGGGGGGGGTAGGCTTGTTCTGTGTAATGCGGTTCTCAATACTCTCGCAACCTACTATATGTGCTCGTATTTGCTCGGTGTGCTAGAAAGTATTGATAGAATGCGCCGTGCTTTCTTTTGGACCGGGAAGGACTCCTGTTCTGGTGCTCGTTGTTTAATTGATTGGGATAAAGCTTTGTTGTCTAAGCAGGGGGTGGTTTCGGTATTAAGGATCTCCACCGACAGAACATGTGCATGCTGCTTAACTTCATTCACAAACTACACCATTGTAACGCCCTTCCTTGGAAGATCTGGTTCTTTTCACATACAAATCGTGATTTAGGGGACTTCTCCCCCCCTCGTTCCTCGAGCGGATAGTCGCAGAGTGCCTCCTACTCTACCACGCCATGATGAGGGTGACGGTGGTGTCCGGCTGCTCCACCTCCTTCTGGCACGACATGTGGATGCATGGGGAACCGCTAGCGAAGCGGTTCGCTGTGTTGTGGCCACCCTCGGCCTCGACTTGCAGCCCTGCCTCACTGCGGCTGTGGAGGCGGAGCTCCCCCTCGTCCTCCAGCTCGTCCACAACACCACGCTTTAGGCCGGACATGACCAACGCCGCATGGACTCCCCCTTGGCTCCACGCTTCAGCTCCCACGAGGCATAGCGTATGCTCTCGCCGGCGCACCCTTTGACATTTTGTCTAGCAGATCCTGGGCCTTGCGCCTCCCTACGAAGTTGAAGATCTCCGCCTACCTCGCCGACATTGACCGTCTGAGCACGCGTGCCAACCTCTTCTTCAAGAGTTGTGCGCCCTCGGATGTGTACGAGGCCTGCCCGTCGGTCGAGAGTGGCAGACACATGTTCTTCGACTACCCCTTTTCGGCGGTGATTTGGGCTGGATGTCCCAATCCCGGCTGGGCGGTTCTCATTCTGGGACCTTCAGGCACCTCTCCCCGTCCACGCTGATGTGTGGCGCGCCGGCATCACGGTGATACTCAGGGCCATCTGGAAGGCTCGGAATGACTTGGTCTTCAACGGCAAAGCCTCTACGTCAAGGTCCGTGCTTAGAAGGACACTTTCGCGGTGGCGGTACAAGGTCGCTGACCGAGCACCGCTCGACAACGTAGGTCTTTCATCCCCTCTCATATGTAATGATGCGCTCGATGTTACCACTCCCCCTGTGCCCCCCCCCCCCCCCCCCCCCGTATTTCCTCATGATGTACATATAGACCGGTTGTGTAGCCATTTTCGGGTAACGAAATAACAAGTGGTGGGGATTTCCCCCGTCATCCTCAAAAAAAAAAAAAAACTGTGTGGTGTATTGGACCGACAGGAGAGAACCTTTGGAACTGTTTCTAGACCATAGTGTGAATGGTCTAATCGGTACGCGGTTTTTAGGCGACCTAGATGTATGAAAGTTTCATGCAACTTGGAATTACCAAAACTTTTTCCCCCCAAAGTTACTCAATGTCTGAATTGTATGTTATGAGAGAACTTCAAAGAATTGCTAGTTCAAATCTTTGGTGGCTGAGAAAATCAAATTAGGAGAAGCCTCTGCATGGTTGGTCAAACAAACATTACACAATCTCACTGCAAAAAAAATACAACTAAAAAAAAACAAATGCAAACTCCGTAATCAAGCGGTGAACAAAAGAAGAAAAAAAAAACTCCATAGTAAACCAAGGGCCCGAGAAAAAGCACAGTCGACAGTAAAAAAACAAAAACTACAGCAAGAATCACGCAGAGTCTCTTAATGAACAGGCTGATTAGCCTCCGTAGCCCGAGTTGCAGGCTCGGTCTTGCTAGGCACAGTCTCATCAGGGAGAGCTTTATCCTCCGCCTTCGGTGGATCGTCGGGTTTGTGCTCCATCAAGGCGAAGCCCTTGGCCGCCTGGACGATGGCCACCGGCAGGCCTAGGCACTTGCCGACGATCTGCTCCTTTATCTGTTTCAGCTCCTTGTAAATCTCGTCTTCCTCTTTCTTCTCCTCCTTCTCGTCCTTGTCTTTCTCTTTCTCTTCCTTCTCCTTCTTGCTCTTTTTCTTGGCCTCTTTGTACTCCCGCTCGAAAAGCTTCCATCCCTCGGCGACGCCGAGCCCTGGTGGGCGGAACACGCGGCCGGTGCGCACCATGGTCCTGGCATCGTCCTCACTGCGACAGGTGACGAGCACCGCGCTCTTCCTCGCCTTGGGCAGGCCGTAGGCGAGCCGCTCGTACCACTCGCCCATCTTAGGTGGCTGTAGCGTCAGGTTGCTGTACCATCCGTCGCTGCCATCGTACGCCCTGATGGTATCGAACACGATGAGGTACCCCGTCTTGTACAGCGTCACGTACAGGATGAAGAGTAGCACACCGATCTTGTTTTTGTCCTTGTCTCCAGCAGCTGCCTTGACGACGTCGGCATTGTCGACGATGGCCTCGACCTTGGCGGTGTCGAGGCCGAGGTTGTCGAGCATCCGGTAGAGGAGGTTGAACCTGTCCTCGTGGTCCGGCGGGCCGACGCAGACCCAGAGCCGGAGAGGGAAGGCGTCCTTGATCCTGTCGTGGACGAACACCTTCTGTGCCAGCGCCGTCTTGCCGCTGCCGTGGATCCCCGTGATGCCTGCCGCCCTGAAAAGCAATTGATCCTCTTTGCCCTCCTCCTCTTGGGGGCCGACGAGGGCGTCGACCACCTTGTCCGCCTCGTCGGCCCAGCCGTATATGCGGTCCTCGTCCACGTAGCTCGTCGTCCACTCGTAGAGCACCGTGTCCTCACCAGCTGCATCATGATTAGAAGCAGGAGCAGAGGTAGAAGGAGCGTCACCGAGGATGGTGATGGTCTGCTGCAGCAAGGGCTCGACGGAGAAGTCCGGCGATCGGGACTTGAAAGGGTTGCAGTCGCTCACCGACGGCAGCGTCATCTTCTTGCTCTTGGCGTTGTCAGACTGCTGCGGCTGCTTGGACCGTGCCTTGCATTGCTGCAGCGCTTCGTCGATCTTGCGCAGTAGCTCGGGCAGCTCCTCCTTCTTCTCAACGTCCGGTGGCCGCGAGGTGATCTTGTCCTTGTTCGCCCTGAGGATGCGGAAGATGTGGTCGAGTTCCGTCCTGTGAAGCAGATCCCGGTCGTCCTCGTCGTCGAACGCCTGGAGCAGCTTCTCCAACAGAGGTTTCAGATCGTTCCCGCTTTGCTGCGCCATGATTACCTCAGTGTATCTACTTCTACTTGACTATCTCAGGCGAGTCAGGCCTCGAATAACTTTGATTGGCTTTAGCAGATCGATGGAGCCTGTTTTATAGCTGAATGCTGAGATGCTTCCTCCTTCGATAAGCAAAGCTAGATGCCACAAATGATAAGACCTCCACACTTTAGGATTGGAGAAGCTACAGGTTTGCAAACTTTCGAAATTCTGTCGAATAACTTTGTGAAGATGTAAGAATCACTGCAGTGGCACCCAAGTAATGAATCATGGTGTTCCCAGGACTCTATGCAGTTTGTTTCTACCGAGAATGGTCAATGGTGACTGCATGTAATTCGCTCATCCGTACAGCCACTAGGGTATACCTGAGCATTTCTCGGGCCAGGCTGACCAAAGCCCGACGCGGGAAATCTTGGCCCAGGCCCGGCCCGACCATCGGGCCAAAAAAATGGCCCAAGCCCGGCCCATCGTAGAGAAAGCCCATCCGGCCTCGGGGCGCTTCACTAAATTGCACAAAATCACGGCCCAAGCCTGGCCCGGCCCAACCATCAGGCCAAAAAACAGGCCCAGGCCCGGCCCGGAGGCATGGTCGGGTCGGGCTTGGCCCGGGAATTTTGGGCCTGGCCGGGCTGCGGTGGGGCGTTGTTGCAAAGGCTGAACGTAGTTAGTATCTTTTGATATTAATATATCTCCTTTATCGAAAAAAAATGTAATTCGCACATGGGTTAAGCAGTGCTGAGTTGAGCATGGCCAGATGAATACGAGAGCTGCCAATATCTACAGTTCGTTTGGTAGGCTGTGATGCATGTAGTGGACTAAAATGGCAGCCCGTTTGGTTGCCTGGATTTCCCTTCGCTGCAACTTGGGCTTTGCCCTTTCTGTTTGTGTGCACACTAGCAGTATACATTCACCACTTCCAAATTTTGTGAGGATACCATGCCTTTGTTAGGATGATCTTCTCGCGTCCGAGCCCAACGGCTCGAATTTGGACCCTTGACCTCGTCCGCGCCCTGATCGGGGGCGCCCAACCGCATCTGGTTGGTGGGCCCCTGTCGCCTGTGCTATATATACAGTGGTGGGGGCGGTGGCACAGATCACGAGGTTGACCGGAGTGCCACTCGCCCCACCAACACACCCACCAATTAGGGTTCGCACAGTGCCGACGGGAAGCTCCGCCGCCACCTCTCGCTCGACCTCACGCCGTCGCCGTCGCCGCCATGTCCAGATCGGCGAGCTCCACCTCTAATGGAGAAGGTAAACTGACAGTACCCCTCTCCTACCCGGCCATGATCTACACCTAGACGATCCTAGAGGTCAAACATTGGTATCAGAGCCGTTAGAGTTGTAGATCTTGCGCTCGGGACAGTAAGAAAAAGAAAAAGCAGATCCTAATTCGTCACCGCACAGAAACCCTAGATTGAAAAGGGAAAAGAAAGATTCTTAAAGGCCGGGTCCTTGGGCTCGCCGGCGAGAAAGTACAGGGGCAGTAGGGCCACCAAGCCGCCACCCCGACAGTCACCGGCTACTGCTACTCTAATGGCGCCGGCAAAGTGTAGGGCACCACCACTGAGCCGTTTGACGCCGGTGCGTCCACCCTCGGGTGCACGCACGCGACGGCAAAAGGGCCAGAAGGGTGCCAGCTGCTGCTTCTTCTCCCCTGGAGGCCATCGTTTTTGGGTGGAGGATGAGCAGAGAAAGAAAAAAGACAGAAAGGTAAAAGAGAGGAAGGGCAGAGCGACGCCGGCACACTGCTGCGTGCTCGCGCGAGCAGCTGCTGGGCAGCGCCGCTGCCTCCTCGCCGCTACACAGAGGCGCGGGAGAGCCTCGCGGAGAGGGCGCACAGACAAAAGTTGCTCACGTGGGCTGTGGGCCGCGGGAGCTTCTTTAGGCCTGCACAGTTTTACAGTTTAGGCTTTTTTTTGGACTGTTTTTTGGCCAAATTTTGTCAAGTTTTTTCCGAAGCAAATTGAACCAACGAGATATTTGTTTTAGGAAATAAAGTAACAGTAATGCGTCTGAAAAGTTAAAGTTTCCGCTGCAATAGTAAAAGAAGCATTTTTTGTCAAGTTTTTTCCGAGCAAATTGAACCAACGAGATATTTGTTTTAGGAAATTAAAAAGTAAGAGAGATGCTTCTGAAAGTTTTAAAGTTTAATGAATTCAAAGTTTCCGCTGCAAACAGTTAAAGTTGCATTTTAATTTTGAAAAAAAAATGCAAAAGGGATAATCAAAATTTGAAAGAAATAATTAAAGTGATTATTGTGACAATTATGATTATGTTATTTTTGGACCAAACGTTATTAATGACATGATCATGTTTTGTTGCAATAAGGTGTGCATTTATCTCTATTTTCTGCCCAACGGTGATATAGTTTTAATTGCACAAACAGTTGTATGTTCTAATTTTGACCAACGTTCGATTATTGCATGCAATTGTTGTTATGATCTCATTTCATTATGGTTTAAAGGAGGGTACTACTTGATGAGCTGCATCAAGGATGTTCCAACCCTCGAAGGTGACAACTACACTGAATAGAGAAAAGAAGGTCGATTTGTGCTGAGGTGGAGTGGGTTCCCAACAGCGGGTCAGACCAAAAGATCCAGTCAGAAATGACAAGGATGATGATGATGATGATGCATGGCAGTATAAAAGGTGGCTAAGTGCCATTTATAAAGAATACAATTGAGAACGCTATTGTGAGCTCAATTGCAGAGTGTGCTTCCGTAAGGGAGTATCTTGAAAGAATAAAGAGCCAGTTCACTGGTTCTTCAAAGATATGTGCGACCCAGCTGCTGAAGCAACTGGTGACAGAAAAGTACACATGGACAGGAAGGACATGGCAAGTGTGCCATATGTTGTAATAATGCTTATGTGGGTGTTATCTGTGTGTAATGTGAGTGAAAGAATGTTGTCCGCGTCGGATGATACGCGTACAGCACGCGACCGTTGGGAACCCCAAGAGGAAGGTGTGATGCGTACAGCGGCAAGTTTTCCCTCAGTAAGAAACCAAGGTTTATCGAACCAGTAGGAGCCAAGAAGCACGTTGAAGGTTGATGGCGGCGAGATGTAGTGCGGCGCAACACCAGGGATTCCGGCGCCAACGTGGAACCTGCACAACACAACCAAAGTACTTTGCCCCAACGAAACAGTGAGGTTGTCAATCTCACCGGCTTGCTGTAACAAAGGATTAGATGTATAGTGTGGATGATGATTATTTGCAGAAAACAGTATAACAAGTATTGCAGTAGATTGTATTCGATGTAAAAGAATAGGACCGGGGTCCACAGTTCACTAGTGGTGTCTCTCCCATAAGATAAATAGCATGTTGGGTGAACAAATTACAGTTGGGCAATTGACAAATAGAGAGGGCATGACAATGCACATACATGATATGATGAGTATTGTGAGATTTAATTGGGCATTACGACAAAGTACATAGACCGCTATCCAGCATGCATCTATGCCTAAAAAGTCCACCTTCAGGTTATCATCCGAACCCCTTCCAGTATTAAGTTGCAAACAACAGACAATTGCATTAAGTATGGTGCGTAATGTAATCAATAACTACATCCTCGGACATAGCATCAATGTTTTATCCCTAGTGGCAACAGCACATCCACAACCTTAGAACTTTTTGTCACTGTCCCAGATTTAATGGAGGCATGAACCCACTATCGAGCATAAATACTCCCTCTTGGAGTTAAGAGTAAAAACTTGGCCAGAGCCTCTACTAATAACGGAGAGCATGCAAGATCATAAACAACACATAGGTAATAGATTGATAATCAACATAACATAGTATTCTCTATCCATCGGATCCCAACAAACACAACATATAGCATTACAGATAGATGATCTTGATCATGTTAGGCAGCTCACAAGACCCGACAATGAAGCACATAAGGAGAAGACAACCATCTAGCTACTGCTATGGACCCATAGTCCAGGGGTGAACTACTCACTCATCACTCCGGAGGCGACCATGGCGGTGAAGAGTCCTCCGGGAGATGATTCCCCTCTCCGGCAGGGTGCCGGAGGCGATCTCCTGAATCCCCCGAGATGGGATTGGCGGCGGCGGCGTCTCTGGAAGGTTTTCCGTATCGTGGCTCTCGGTACTGGGGGTTTCGCGACGAAGACTATATGTAGGCGGAAGGGCAGGTCAGGGGGCCACACGAGGGCCCCACACGCTAGGCCGGCGCGGCCAGGGCTTGGGCCACGCTGCCCTAGTGTGTCGCCAGCTCGTGGCCCCACTTCGTATCATCTTCGGTCTTCTGGAAGCTTCGTGGAAAAATAGGCCCCTGGGCGTTGATTTCGTCCAATTCCGAGAATATTTCCTTACTAGGATTTCTGAAACCAAAAACAGCAGAAAACAGCAACTGGCTCTTCGGCATCTCGTTAATAGGTTAGCGCCGGAAAATGCATAAATATCGATACGTCGGAGACGTATCATCGGACAAAGAACAAAAGAAAAGAAAAAGAACTGATGAATCATCGAAATTATGGCACTGTCGCTTAGGCCATATTTCGAGGGGGGGAATAGAAAGACTCGTTAAAAATGATATTCTTCCTCCATTAGAATTCTCAGACATAGAACAGTGCATCGATTGCATTAAAAGAAAATTTGTAAAGCAAATTAAAAAGGTTGCAAATCGAAGCACAGCAACACTATAAATAATTCACACCGATATATGTGGACCATTTCCTGTGAAAAGTGTGGATGGCTATGATTCGTTCGTAGCATTCACGGATGATTACTCCCGTTATGGTTATATTTATCCAATAAAAGAAAGAACAGAAGTGTTGGATAAATTCAAAATATTAAAAGCTGAAGTTGAAAATCAGCATGATAAAAGAATAAAGATAGTCAGGTTTGATCGTGGAGGGGAGTACTACGGTCGACATACTCCATATGGCCAACTCCCTGGACTTTTTGCAAGGTTCCTACAGGAGATTGAAATAGTCGCCTAGTACTCGATGTCGGGCGAACCTCAGCAGAATGGGGTAGCTGAAAGGCGCAACCGTACCCTTATGGATATGGTGCGCAGTATGATGAGCTATTCCATCCTACCATTGGGATTGTGGATTGAGGCGTTAAAAAACGATATTCACATTCTAAACAGAGTACCAAGCAAATCGGTGCCCAAAACGCCGTATGAGCTATGGACAGGGAGAGTGCCTTCTCTAAACCACCTGAAAGTGTGGGGGAGCCCTGCTGAGGCCAAAGTATTTAATCCAAACATCGCAAAGTTAGATACCAAAACAGTCAGCTGCCATTTTATTGGCTATCCTGAAAAGTCAAAAGGTTATCGTTTCTACTGCCCAGAGAAATACACAAAGTTTGTGGAAACGAGACATGGTGTCTTCTTAGAGGACGAAATGATGAGGGGGAGCATGGTAGCTCGAAAAATTGATCTTGAGGAGAAGAGGGTGCATGCACCTAATCCGATGACTCAGGAGCCATTTTTTGCGCTACCATGTGCACCTGTACCGACGATCCCTGCGATTGTGGTGCAAGCGCCTGTTGTAACTCCACCCATGACAACGATGAGTGAAAATTCGGAACCTGTCCGTCAGGAGCCGAATGAACCATTTGTTGAGCATGAAAGGGAGCAACAACATCCACCTCTAGAGGCAAAAGGATTTACACAAAGAGAATGGATAGATTACAATGAGACATTTTCTCCGGTCTCATGTAAGGATTCCTTCAGAATCATCATGGCACTAGTTGGACATTTTGATTTAAAGTTGCATCAAATGGATGTAAAGACGGCATTTCTAAACGGGGATTTAGAAGAAAATGTCTACATGAAACAACCCAAGGGTTTTATCATGGAAGGCAAGGAAGAAATGGGATGCCACCTAAAGAAATCCATTTATGGATTAAAGCAAGCCTCTAGACAGTGGTATCTAAAGTTTAATGAAACAATCAAGAGATTTGGATTTAAAGAAAATATTGAGGAAAATTGTGTTTATGCAAAGTTTAAAAGTGGGAAATATATTTTCCTAATCTTGTATGTGGATGATATTCTGCTTGCCAACAGTGATGTTACTCTACTGCAAGAGACAAAGAAGTTCTTGTCCTCAAATTTTGATATGAAATATCTTGGTGAAGCGTCATATGTTTTTGGCATAGAAATTCACCGAGATAGAAACAATGGAGTATTAGGACTATCGCAAAAGGCTTATTTAGAAAAGATTCTAAGTAAGTATAATATGCATAAGTGCAGTGCCACACCTGCCCCTATAGTCAAGGGCGACAGTTTTGGGAAACATCAAAGTCCCCAAAATCAATACGAGCTCGATCAAATGAAAGCGGTTCCATATGCTTCGGCTATTGGAAGCCTACAGTATGCACAAGTGTGCACTCGCCATGACTTAGCTTTTATCACCGGAGTACTCGGTAGATATCAAGAAAATCTAGGTTTTGAACACTGGAAAATGGTAAAGAAGGAATTGCGTTATGTGAAAGGCACAAATATTTACATGTTAACATACAGAATATCTGATTTCCTAGAAATAAGAGGGTATTCAGATGCAGATTTTGCGGGGGATAAAGATGATAGAAAATTCACATCTGGATATGTATTCACCCTTGCAGGGGGAGCTATTTCGTGGAGAAGCTCCAAACAGACGATAGTTGTATCATCCACGATGTATGCAGAATTTATACCATGTTATGAAGCCACGGGGCAGGCATTATGGTTAAAGTAATTTATACCCAACTTGAAAGTGGTAGATTGTATTAACAAACCACTAAAGATGTACTGCGACAATGAGCCTGCAGTATTTTATGCTCACAACAACAAGTCGAGTACAGCTACGAAACCGATTGAGGTTAAGTATTATGTTGTGAAACACAAGGTCCAGGATCAAACAATAAGTCTCGAGCATATAAGGACAAAAGATATGCTTGCGGATCCGCTAACGAAAGGCTTACCACCCAGCGTGCTCAAGGAGCACGTAGCCGGCATGGGTTTAAGGGAAAGTCTTACCTATCCTGGATCATAAGAGGCCCAAAAAGTAAAAGAATTTGTTTCAAAACAGAGAAGTGTATTGTGGCTGTCTGATTCTATCGGCAATAGAGCTGTGACGATGAAACATGCCCTATGGACTGATCTAAAATGAAACGAATAAAATGAAAGTATTAAGTTAAAAGAAAAGTTGAGATCAAGGGGGAGAATGTTAGGATGATCTCCTCGCGTCCGAGCCCAACGGCTCGAACTCGGACCCTTGACCTCGTCCGCGCCCTGATCGGGGGCGCCCAACCGCATCTGGTTGGTGGGCCCCTGTCGCCTGTGCTATATATACAGTGGTGGGGGCGGTGGCACAGATCACGAGGTTGACCGGAGTGCCACTCGCCCCACCAACACACCCACCGATTACGGTTCGCACAGTGCCGACGGGAAGCTCCGCCGCCACCTCTCGCTCGACCTCACGCCGTCGCCGTCGCCGCCATGTCCAGATCGGCGAGCTCCACCTCTAATGGAGAAGGTAAACTGACAGTACCCCTCTCCTACCCGGCCATGATCTACACCTAGACGATCCTAGAGGTCAAACAACCTTGTGATCAACACATAGGCTACCACATATGAACATCATATAAAGATGCATACTATAAACACAGAAGCAGCATATGAGCACCGGATAAAGATGCATACATGAGCAACACTCAGGCATTATACTGTTTCTAGACCATAGTGTGAATGGTCTAATCGGTACGCGGTTTTTAGGTGACCTAGATGTATGAAAGTTTCATGCAACTTGGAATTACCAAAACTTTTTTCCCCCAAAGTTACTCAATGTCTGAATTGCATGTTATGAGAGAACTTCGAAGAATTGCTAGTTCAAATCTTTGGTGGCTGAGAAAATCAAATTAGGAGAAGCCTATGTATGGTTGGTCAAACAAACATTACACAATCTCACTGCAAAAAAAATACAACTAACAGAAACAAATGCAAACTCCGTAATCAAGCGGTGAACAAAAGAAGAAAAAAAAAACTCCATAGTAAACCAAGGGCCCGAGAAAAAGCACAGTCGACAGTAAAAAAACAAAAACTACAGCAAGAATCACGCAGAGTCTCTTAATGAACAGGCTGATTAGCCTCCGTAGCCCGAGTTGCAGGCTCGGTCTTGCTAGGCACAGTCTCATCAGGGAGAGCTTTATCCTCCGCCTTCGGTGGATCGTCGGGTTTGTGCTCCATCAAGGCGAAGCCCTTGGCCGCCTGGACGATGGCCACCGGCAGGCCTAGGCACTTGCCGACGATCTGCTCCTTTATCTGTTCCAGCTCCTTGTAAATCTCGTCTTCCTCTTTCTTCTCCTCCTTCTCGTCCTTGTCTTTCTCTTTCTCTTCCTTCTTCTTCTTGCTCTTTTTCTTGGCCTCTTTGTACTCCCGCTCGAAAAGCTTCCATCCCTCGGCGACGCCGAGCCCTGGTGGGCGGAACACGCGACCGGTGCGCACCATGGTCCTGGCATCGTCCTCACTGCGACAGGTGACGAGCACCGCGCTCTTCCTCGCCTTGGGCAGGCCGTAGGCGAGCCGCTCGTACCACTCGCCCTTCTTAGGTGGCTGTAGCGTCAGGTTGCTGTACCATCCGTCGCTGCCATCGTACGCCCTGATGTCGTCGAACACGATGAGGTACCCCGTCTTGTACAGCGTCACGTACAGGATGAAGAGTAGCACACCGATCTTGTTTTTGTCCTTGTCTCCAGCAGCTGCCTTGACGACGTCGGCATTGTCGACGATGGCCTCGACCTTGGCGGTGTCGAGGCCAAGGTTGTCGAGCATCCGGTAGAGGAGGTTGAACCTGTCCTCGTGGTCCGGCGGGCCGACGCAGACCCAGAGCCGGAGAGGGAAGGCGTCCTTGATCCTGTCGTGGACGAACACCTTCTGCGCCAGCGCCGTCTTGCCGCTGCCGTGGATCCCCGTGATGCCTGCTGTTGAACGATTCAAGTATGTCACGTTGTAATACCGTTGTACTGCCTAGAGATAGTGCTCCTTGTAATCCGGATCTCTAGCACATCGTGCATCCTCTCTGTATCTCTCTATTTGTAACAGACTCCACTCACAATGCAATTCAGGTGAGAATTACAATTCTGCTTGGTATCAGAGCGCAGCGCTCGACCTCCCCATGGCCGGAACCCTACCTTCTTCCTCTTCGGCGGCCACCATGCCAGCCACCCTCTCTACCCTCTCCACCACCATCAACCCCCTCGACTCCGATCCCCAAACCCCTCTCCAAAACCGGCCAACCAACTCAACAATGCCCCGAGCCCCTCCCACTCCCCAATTTGGCGACTCCCTAAACCTCGACGGCCTCGCCGACAACCTGCCGGAGATCCCTCTCACCGGCGCAATCCATCCACTCCCCGTAGCCCACCCAGCCACCTCCTTCTCCCATCCCATCCTTAACGTCCACATCCAGGACTACATCAAATTTCAGGTCAACCCCGCCGGCGCGAATTTCTCCAAGTGGCGTCAGATCTTTCGCCTCCTGCTCACCATGTACCAGGTGATGGATCATGTGACCGAGGGCGCTGCCCCTCGCGATCCCGACGGCAGTTGGCGCGCCGTCGACATCCACATCAGTTTGTGGTTTATGGCCACCCTCACTGACGATCTGCTCCGCCTCGTCCAAGGGTCCGACGCGACGGCGTGCGGCACGTGGACTCGCCTGCATCGATTCTTCTACCACAACCAAACCTCGAGGTATCTTTTCCTCAGCAAGGCACTCCGCACCACACCTCGCGGCGACATGTCCATCTCGACCTACGCCAGCAAGCTACAGGCCATTGCTGATGACTTGGACGCCATCGGGCGCCCCGTGGACGATCGGACCTGGCCCTTCAGTTTGTTGAGGGCCTCGGCGAACAATACAAGATGCAGGCCGAGATCATGAAGCTGGACCTGCCGTCGTTCGCCGACGCCTGCTCCCGCCTCCAGCTCGCCGAGATCTCCTCCGACAACGGCGCTCAAGTCTTCGCTGCCCACGGCGGTGACCGTGCTGGCGGCCAAAGCAACCACACCGGCGGTTCCACCGGCCATGCTGGTGCCAGCCGTGGCCCTGCTCGTCACTCCATCCCCGGGGTCAGTCCCAACTATCGCGGCCGCAACCCGATCCCCGGTTTCCGCCCAGGCGGTGACCATGGCACCAGCGGGCACGGAGGCCCTGGCGGCAGCCGCGGCTCACCTCTCTCCATTGGTCGTGGCCACGACTACGGGGGGCTCACCGGTAGCACCTCGCAACCTGCGTGGATGGGTTACTTCGCGCCTATGGGCGCTCCCTTCCCCACGCCGCACCCGTCCTGGACAGCACCGAACTCCTCAAGTGTCCTCGGCGCCCGGCCCGGCCCTGCATCTCAGGTGTACCCCGCCATCCACTCTGGCGCCCTGCAGCATCCCACGTAGGCGTACCCCATGCAGCACCCTGCCTCGCCCTACCCTCTGCCTCCGTACTCCTTCGACCACGCCGCCCTGGTTCACGCCGCCATGAGCAACATGCCGCAGCAGCCGCACCAACCTGAATGGATCATGGACTCCGGGGCATCATCGCACGTCACTGGTAAGACGGGTAACTTAACCACCACTCATCCCTTATTAGGACATAATTCTCAGTATATTGTTGTTGGCAATGGGTCTAAACTTCCTATCATTGGCACTGGTTCCGTCCGCATCTCCTCCCTTCCCCTCCTCTTGCAAAATGTTCTTGTTTCTCCTCACATTGTCAAGAATTTGATTTATGTCCGCCAATTTACCCGTGATAACTATGTATCCATTGAATTTGATCCGTTTGGTTTTTCCGTGAAGGACCTAGCCACCAAGACCCTCCTCCTCCGCTCCAATAGTGACGGCGACCTCTACCCCTTCTTCGGCACCAAGACACCTACACACGCCGTCTACTCCATCACCTCGGGCGATCTCATCCGCACCACCAACGACATTATCCGCACCCTCCTACTCCAAGCCAACCTCCCACCACCCTTTTGGGTGGAAGCCCTCCACACCGCCACTCATCTTCTCAACCTGCGCCCATCTCGCTCCATCTCTCATGACACGCCGCACTTCCGCCTCTACGGTGTCCACCCATCCTATGATCATCTCCGTATTTTTGGATGTTTATGTTACCCCAACCTATATGCCACCTCCACCCACAAACTCGCCCCACGTTCCACCAAATGCGTATTTCTAGGCTACCCGCGTGAACACAAAGGATATCGCTGTTTCGACTTATCATCGCGCAGAATTATAATTTCTAGACATGTCATCTTTGATGAGTCACAATTTCCTTATTTTTCTACAGATTGCAGCACTCCAGCCACAAAAAATCCCAGCTCTGCACCTCCTGGCCACCGTATCCCCCTCGGGATCCCTCCACCGACAACCTCGTCCAGCCCGGCCATCCTTCCGCCTCCACCTGTCCTCGCTGGCCCACCACCCACCCACGGGTCTGCCCCTGCTCAGCGCACTACCACGACAGCCCAGCCCACCATCCCATCTCCGCACCAATCATCGCCTGCCCCCGCTGCTCCGACCGCTTCCCCCTCGACTGCCGCGTCGCCTTCCCCCTCGCCTGTCGCGCCCATCCCACCTGCGCCAGATTCTCCCAATCTGTCCCCTGGACAGCCAACCCAGCCAAATCACAACTCGCCACGTCCCACCACTCTCCCGCCCAAAGCACAACCGGTACATCCACCCCAAAATCCCCACCCAATGGTCACCCGAGCCAAACGAGGTTTTATCATGCCCAACAAAAACTTTGCCCTCTCTTCTTCTACCACTATTTCTCCACTTCCCGCCACATATAAATCCGCTCTTAAAGACCCCAATTGGCACAATGCTATGCTTGATGAATATAATGCCCTAATACGGAATGACACGTGGTTTCTAGTTCCTCGTCCTGCAGGTGTTAATGTGGTGACCGGCAAGTGGATTTTTCGCCACAAGTTCAATCCTGACGGCTCTCTTGCTCGCTACAAGGCACGGTGGGTGGTCCGTGGATTTACTCAGCAGCATGGTGTGGAATACACTGAGACATTCAGCCCTGTGGTCAAGCCAGCTACCATCCGTGTGGTCCTCAGTCTTGCAGCCTCTCAGTCATGGCCCATACATCAACTGGATGTGAAGAACGCATT
Organism: Lolium perenne; assembly: GCF_019359855.2. NCBI lineage: Eukaryota > Viridiplantae > Streptophyta > Magnoliopsida > Poales > Poaceae > Lolium > Lolium perenne. The sequence continues at coordinate 188,020,643 of NC_067245.2, forward strand.
CCTCCATGGACACTTGCATGAAACGGTATATTGTGAGCAACCCTCCGGCTTTCTCGACTCCTCTTCTCCTACCCATGTTTGCAAACTCCATAAATCACTATATGGCCTCAAACAAGCACCTCACACTTGGTTTCATAGATTCACCACATTTATCACCTCTCTCGGGTTTGTTGCTTCTAAATGTGATTCCTCCTTGTTTATTTTACATCATGGCTCCTCCACTGCATATTTGCTATTGTATGTCGATGATATCATCCTCACCGCCAACACCACCACCCTTCTTCACTCCATCATCTCATCACTTAAAAATGAGTTTTCTATGAGTGATTTAGGTGACATTCATCATTTTCTTGGCATCAATGTTCATCGCACTAGTGCTGGCTTGTTTCTTTCCCAACAACAATATGCATTAGAGATTTTAGACCGAGCCAAAATGCTAGACTGCAATCCCATCTCCACACCCATCGACACCAAAAACAAACTCTCCTCCCAACAAGGTTGCAAATTCCCGGATGCCACCCTTTATCGGAGTCTAGCCGGTGCCTTACAATACCTCACTCTCACCCGCCCGGACATATCATATGCCGTTCAACAAGTGTGCTTATTCATGCATGATCCCCGGGATGCTCACTATAATTTGATCAAACGGATCATGCGCTACATCAAAGGAACCTCCCACTATGGTCTCCAGTTTCACAAGTCGGCCATCCATGAGCTTATTGCATACTCTGATGCTGATTGGGCCGGTTGCCCTGACACAAGGAAATCAACTTCTGGGTTCTGTGTGTTTCTGGGTTCCAACTTGGTGTCTTGGTCCTCTCGACGGCAGCCTACGGTCTCAAGGTCAAGTGCCGAAGCTGAGTACAGGGCCGTGGCTAACTGTATTGCTGAATCTTGCTGGATACGGCAACTCCTTCAGGAACTACATCATACTCCTACAAAGGCAACTGTGGTATATTGTGACAATGCCAGTGCAATGTATCTGTCCTCTAACCCTGTGCAGCATCAACGGACGAAACATGTTGAGATTGATCTCCATTTTGTCCGTGACCGTGTTGCCTTAGGAGAAGCTCGTGTTCTTCATGTGCCAACCAGCTCCCAGTTCGCCGACATTTTCACCAAAGGGCTGCCAACTACGGTATTTCAAGATTTTCGTTCCAGTTTAAACGTCGCCGAGAGCGTCGTTCCAACTGCGGGGGGCTGTTGAACGATTCAAATATGTCACGTTGTAATACCGTTGTACTGCCTAGAGATAGTGCTCCTTGTAATCCGGATCTCTAGCACATCGTGCATCCTCTCTGTATCTCTCTATTTGTAACAGACTCCACTCACAATGCAATTCAGTTGAGAATTACAATTCTGCTCCTGCCGCCCTGAAAAGCAATTGATCCTCTTTGCCCTCCTCCTCTTGGGGGCCGACGAGGGCGTCGACCACCTTGTCCGCCTCGTTGGCCCAGCCGTATATGCGGTCCTCGTCCACGTAGCTCGTCGTCCACTCGTAGAGCACCGTGTCTTCACCAGCTGCATCATGATCAGCAGCAGGAGCAGAGGTAGAAGGAGCGTCACCGAGGATGGTGATGGTCTGCTGCAGCAAGGGCTCGACGGAGAAGTCCAGCGATCGGGACTTGAAAGGGTTGCAGTCGCTCACCGACGGCAGCGTCATCTTCTTGCTCTTGGCGTTGTCAGACTGCTGCGGCTGCTTGGACCGTGCCTTGCATTGCTGCAGCGCTTCGTCGATCTTGCGCAGCAGCTCGGGCAGCTCCTCCTTCTTCTCAACGTCCGGTGGCCGCGAGGTGATCTTGTCCTTGTTCGCCCTGAGGATGCGGAAGATGTGGTCGAGTTCTGTCCTGTGAAGCAGATCCCGGTCGTCCTCGTCGTCGAACGCCTGGAGCAGCTTCTCCAACAGAGGTTTCAGATCGTTCCCGCTTTGCTGCGCCATGATTACCTCAGTGTATCTACTTCTACTTGACTATCTCAGGCGAGTCAGGCCTCGAATAACTTTGATTGGCTTTAGCAGATCGATGGAGCCTGTTTTATAGCTGAATGTTGAGATGCTTGCTCCTTCGATAAGCAAAGCTACATGCCACAAATGATCAAGACCTCCACGCTTTAGGATTGGAGAAGCTACAGGTTTGCAAACTTTCGAAATTCTGTCGAATAACTTTGTGAAGATGTAAGAATCACTGCAGTGACACCCAAGTAATGAATCATGGTGTTCCCAGGACTCTACGCAGTTTGTTTCTACCGAGAATGGTCAATGGTGACATTTACCCTTTGTTTCCAGGCAAGCTGCATGTAATTCGCGCATCCGTACAGCCACTAGGATATACCTGAGCATTTCTCGGGCCGGGCCAGGCCTCGGGTCAGGCCGACCAAAGCCCGACGCGGGAAATCTTGGCCTTGGCCCGGCCCGGCCCGACCATCAGGCCAAAAAACTGGCCCAAGCCCGGCCCATTGTAGAGAAAGCCCATCGGGTCTCAGGCCTCGGGCCGGGCCGCTTCACTAAATCGCACAAAATCACGGCCCAAGCCCGGCCCGGCCCAACCATCAGGCCAAAAAATCAGGTCCGGCCCGGAGGCATGGTCAGGTCAGGCTTAGCCCGGGAATTCCGGACCGGGCTGGACCGACTGGGCTGGGCTGCGATGGGGCGTTATTGCAGAGGCTGAATGTAATTGGTATCTTTTGATATTAATATATTCCCTTTATCGAAAAAATGTAATTCGCGTATGGGTTCGGCAGTGCTGAGTTGAGCTTGGCCAGATGAATACGAGATCTGCCAATATATACACTTCGTTTGGTAGGCTGTGATGCATGTAGTGGACTAAAATGGCAGCCGGTTTGGTTGCCTGGATTTCCCTTCGCTGCAACTTGGGCTTTGCCCTCTTCTGTTTGTGTGCACACTAGCCACTTCCAAATTTTGTGAGGATACCATGCCTTGTGATCAACACATAGGCTACCACATATGAACATCATATAAAGATGCATACTATAAACACAGAAGCAACATATGAGCACCGGATAAAGATGCATACATGAGCAACACTCAGGCATTATACTAGCATAGGTACCAACCTCAGGGATACACACCCCTGGATTCAAAAGGACTATGTTCTTCACATTGAGATCACAAACATAGAGGTTCTTGACATCATAACACTACTACTAGTACTGACAACTATACATAAGACTAGGCCATAGAATAACGTCTTCATCAGTCATGGATTGGCTCCCCAAGCTATGTGCAGGTGATTTGCTCCTGGGTGCTGGTGATAGCCCTAAAGAGCTTGATCCTAAATCCCTTCTTCTTGTTGATGTCACCGATCTAGAGGTTGATCTTCCTAGCCAACTCCCTCCACCCTTTGAAGAAGAAGAGATCACCCTCGACCAGCTGCATCTAGACACAGTAGGTAACCATGCATTCTGTATCAGCAGGCTCCTCACCAGGATCAGCTTCATCCTGGGAGGGACCTGCAACGCAAGGAGGTCGGAGGCACTGATCTACACGTAGAAGCGGTGAGGCTCGTCCTCCACGGTGTGGTGGCCAGTCCTCAGAGCACGGACGGCGGCAAGCCTGGACTCCATCTCGTCCACAAGCTGTTGGAGACGCAGAACCACCGGCCTGAGCACCACCTTCATATGACTGGATGTAGTCAGTGAAGCCCTCAGGTGGGATGATGGACCTCCTGCACAACGTGGCTGCTTCGATTCCTTTGCCAAGGACAGATGATCAAAAATTGTACAAGTAAAATGCAAGACAAGTATATAATCATGACATGTCCTAGATGTTGAACTAGTTGTTGCTCTAAATTCGTAGCAAAACCATGCAATGTATGCCAACAAAATCCCAGAAAACAACGGAATGCAACAAGATCATACTAACTAGGATAAGATGTCCTACTACATCTTCTCATACAATTGTGAGCCGTAATGAGTACTAGTATCGTAAGTACGTCCTACTGGTAGATCAAGTTCAATTTGATGCAAATTTAAAGTCGCACAAGTCAGTACTCATGTTCAGATCTTCACAGCAATGATTAACAGCAACTTCAACGAAGAAGAGAAAAAAAACCCATAACTCGCACATGGGTCGATCTAGCAGGTGTTGCCGACTGCCCCGCCAAAGAGGACGAAGCACCAGGAGCGCCAAATCCTGGCGACGCGGGTGTGAAAAAGGAAGCACCAGCAGCACCTATCCCCGGCGGCGCGGGCATGCAAGAGGAAGCACCACGAGCACCAAACCCCGGCGGCGCGGAGCCTAAGAGTAAAACGGGAGGCTGAACCCCGGCGGGGGAGCCATGGCCATGCTCGGCCCCGGGGCCCCACGTAGAGAAGGCGGCCGTCCGCCGCTGATGCCCATGGATTCCATGGCGGCCGCAGCTGCCCTTGTAGGCTGCTGGGGACGGTTCGAAATAGGTGATGGCCACCTATACACCGCTTGTTAGCGGTGCGGATCGCACGCCCCGCCTGAAGGGAAAGCGACGTGGGCCGGCACATTTGTTTCAGACACATACCGCTCGATTCCAGCTTGCTCGTTGAATGAGCAAAGCAATATGCCGCAAATGATATGTCTTCCGAAAGTAGAAAAAGAAAAGACAGACTCTGTCTCCAGACAATGGGAAGCTGTGCATGTTTCAAACGAATTTGCAAATAAGTAGGAACCAGTGGCACCCAAATAACGAAGCACGCATGTTGTTTCCAGGACTCGCTATACTCGTTTCTTTCCACCAAAAACAGTGAGCATTACACTCAGTTTCAGCGAAATTTACATCCAAAGTATGTTTCTCATACGAGAAATGAAAGCGCCATCTTCCACTATCATCCGATTATAGAGCATGCACTCCGAATATAACCAGCCAAAAATCCATCCTACGGATCCGATCCTTTCTGTATCACCAGTTAACTTAAAAGTACATCTCTCCTATATGCTTTCCAATGTTGGAGTTGGAGAGGAAGTTAGCATGGATAAGCTACGTCAACCTAAGTCAGCTGGATCTGCAATGGGAACTAACAATCTGCACAAGCCAATTGCTAATTCCTTCGCCAGCTAACAATCTGCACAAGCCAATTGCTAATTCCTTCGCCAGCGGTGATGTATGGAATCAGCAAAAGGTCTTGGGATCCGAGGTTACTGTTCTTGCAATGGTGAAATGGTCGACGACCCGCACTGACCTGACAGGGTCTGGAGATGAGGCTGACCGCCACTTGCTAGGGTACCTCCGCTGATGGCTGAGCTGATGAGGCCCTCTTTCCTCCGCCTCCCACTTGGGATCCAACTTCCAATCCTTTGGGACCTGTTCACCAGATTCAGCGTGTTTAAGTGTTTATGATGGACTGATGCCATTCAATGCAATGCCGATCTGAACAAATGAGAAGAAAGGGAGGATGTTGAATATATTGATGTTACCTTGTCAACTGCAAGTGTAAATATTTCCAGATCACCATCCTTCTGGATGTGGAACCTTGTGAATGATTTGTAGTTTGCGATTCGCAAAGACGAGAAGGCTTCATCAAAGTGTATGTGGAACCAGTTGATGCATATGTATAGGTAACTACCAAATATGAGGGAAACAACTGGAGTTGAGAAAATCCAGAAATAGATAAATACAGAAGTGTAGTACATGACCAGAACACTCCGAGAAAGAGACATCATCCCATTCTTGCAAATGTTGATCCTTGTCACAGCCATGACCTGTGAAAAAAAATGTAACACAAATTTATCTGATTAGGGGAATCTACATAAAGTGGATGTAAAAGAAAAATTCCAGGTAATGTGTAGGCTTCATACACAAAGTTCCATAAATGAAATGAAACAACTAACAAATCCATTTGTTCAAGAATGCAATGCATGTACACTGGGATAGTAAAATATTTTCGGAAAGAGTCTTATCACCTCAGGGACGTCAAAGGCTGACATAAGGTATTTTATACATGCCGGGTATAGTCCAAGTGTCCATTGTTCCAAACGAGCACGAAGACCAGTTGGATCTGGGAAATGCTCACTTTCCATTGATCGATACCAGTCATATAGAGGGTGATAACCTATGACAGAAAACAGGTTTGTAACCTATGACAGAAAACAGGTTTTTGACAAAAAAGAAACCGCTTTTCTTGGGTGAAGGAACAGGAAGTAAGCAAAACCTCTTAAGAAACAATAGGAGCCCGGCCACATAAACTTAACTAGAACTTTTACAGGTAGAGCTTAGAGCCAACAGTGCAAGGTGGTGACAATTATCAAGGACATGCACATCATAGTTCCGTCACATAATCCCCCTAAGATATGTCATCACAGACACATCCGCGTGGATTATCTATCTGCAACTGAATTCTCGATTTCCTCTAGACACTTCAAACTAATTTGATGCTCTGAAGGATATTATATTCAATTTTGACAATCTTATCCAGTTTGAAATCATAAAATGAACACACCCCAAGTTCAAATGACTGCATAAGGTACCTTTTACATTTCAAAAGGGATATAACAACAAGAGCATGTTCTATCTTGACAGATAATAAGAACTTTAACCTTAGCATTGTGGTTAGGAGTACAATATGTGATAGCATACCTGAAGTTGCCAACAAATGATTCCGTATACATACTTCAATGCCCAACTCCATGAGCAACATTAAAAGTAGAGCTGCAGTCAAATGAGCCAAAACATGCAAGCCACCGATAATAGCTCTTTTTTTCCGTGTGAGTTTGGATGGTACGAATGAATACGATGCCATCAACAAAGTTAGACTTCCTACTGAAGAGACATAAGAGTGTTCAAAAATATAGAGCAAAGCACTCCATATTGTATTTGAGAAGCTTAGTAGACGCCCAGACCATGTTTCTTCATTTAAGATGTGAACAAGATTACACTGGAAAAAACAGAAATAGCGTCAAGAGTTAGGTTTATATCAACATTATAATCTTGATATAGCATCATAGAATATCCTAGATATGGAAGGATGAACATCTCTGCTTAGTGTCACCAAGCTGAGTAGAATAATGTAACATTGGTCTGTTTGACTTTCCATGTAATAAATAGGTGGTCAAAATGTTGGCATTTTTCAGAAGTGGGAAATTTTAAATAGTAGTTAGAAGTCATTAAAGGTGGAATACTTCATTACCAAAATGAAGATATGCAGAGGGGAAAAGTACACCTTATGGAATACATATAACTGACCTGTGGGAACATTGAAAAGACCAGTATGAAGTAAATAAAACCACCAATTATGTCAAACTGCCAATTCTTCTTGCGGAACTTCAATATGTTGCCCAGTGCAATCTATATGTACAGTTAATAAGATCTTTATTGCACAATAAGATAAATATGCTAGAGATTCCATTAAATTAGGGAGCTACATACCCCACTAGATTCATTGTAGGATGGATACGCAGCCTTGCATTCGTAGGTAGTACCAGAGAACCTTTCAAAGTTTTTGAAAACATGGGTTGGATGCAGGAAAGCACCACCACATCCATTGACAAGCAAGTGTTGCACAAAACTAGGTTTATCTGATCGTGTAGCAGAATGCCTCATAAAATGATGCAAATCCCCTGCCATGCGAAGTTTGCATCTTCCATTCAGGTAATCCTGAACCAAATGCGAGACATTCTTGCCTGTAGTCTCCTTCCAATACCAATCGAGGAGCCAGTTTGGCTCGTGTGTCACAATAATCACAGAGTCGTTCTCTCCAACCTGCATAACTTTAGAAATGTAGCAGATCAATTAAATCTGGAAATGATAATTTGTCTCCAACTCCCAAGAGATTCAAATATTAAATAAAATATTTACAGAAAAAATGATTAATAAATCACTAATAAGGAACCAACCAAATAAAATGATAACAAGTAATGAGCGTGGAAATATTACCACCTATACAGGAGAAAGGGCTATATCTACAAAACAAGATGTTGGGCTATGGCCTGTACATTAGGGCCTACTATAGTATATATCATGTACAGCATCCAAAGAGAGTGAGGATTCCAGGATTTCCCCAGCCCACCAGGCTTCAGAAGATATTTGTCAGCATATTTCTTCCGGTATTTACTAGCCATCCTAGTATTAGTCAGCTACATGGTTGAAGCAATAAAATTACTTGGTATTGGAACATGGGAAACAGAAATAATACAAAATCCAGTTTAAAACAGAAGGATAAGCCAGGAGAAGAAGAAATGCACCTTATCCCGACAAATTTCTGCGAAGAACTTGAACTGGTATACATCAATGTCACCATGAAGAGCTAGATCAAGACCAAATATCCACCAACCTTTCGGAAGCTGCAAGGCAAAGTAACTCTTCTTCTGCGGCAGAAACCATCCACCTAACCAGCTTTTGTGACATATATATCTCATAAAGGTGTTAAGCCCATCGAACCAATCTGTTATAGAAGGTAAGAAAACCAAAGAAAGGAACTCTTCAGAAAAAATCATGTATTGTCTTTCTTACGAACACATATAGCCCACAGGAGAGGAAGTAAAATGAGAAGTACTTTGAATAACAAAGTATTATATTAGAGCATCTCCAATAGATGATGTATAATAGGTGAGGTGATGTAAAAACTAACTTTTACATCACCTGAGCCCAAAGAACCCTCTCCAACAGGTGATGTAATTGTTTTTTAGGGCAGCCTTATATTTTTGCCCCAGGTGATGTAAATATACATCATCAAGCAGGTGATGCAAAACAAATTTCTGCCGCACGCGAGTGCCCAACTACCACGCTGAAAGTTCTCTCCCTTCTCCGCCGCTCGTCCTCCTTCCTTGACCCGCCGCTGGCAACAAATCCATTGCCGCAGCCTCCAATCAACGCCGATGAGATCCGCCGCACCCCCCTCCCCCCCTTCCCGCCGGTCCTCTCCGCCCTTCCGCTGGTCTTCTCCGCCGCATCCAATGGCCGCGGCCACCACGGCTCCGATCTGAATTGGACAGCGGCGCATGCCGATTTGGGAGTGGCAATGAGCTCTGCCGCACCTCCGCCTCACTTCCGACGACTTCCGCACCCACGGGGTACACACGCAGGTGCTACCCGCGCCACCTCGCTGACCACCGATCTGTTTCGGCAGCCGGCCTTCCGCTGTCCAGCCGGTCGCCTGCAGCCCCGTACGCAGATGCTACGACGTTGGAGAAGACGGCATCTGCCTCTGTCCCTACGACTCGACCTACGACTCGACCAGCAGTGAGTTGCTGATGTAAAAGCCACTTTTTGGTGATGTAAAAATCAGAGGGCACCTGTTTTGGGTGCCCTGTTTTGCATCATCTATTGGAGATGCTCCTAGTGCAGAGGACATACCATGGTTCCCTGGAATTATGAAACATTGGGGTCCATCATATTCTTTCATCTTTGATATGCCCGGAGGAATCTCAGGCTTGTCCACAGCTATATGTTCAGCCTTATACCAACACGGAGGCTGCATAGCATACTCAAAAGGACCGAAGAAGCGTCTCTCATATGTAAATGACGAAGGGTTTGGATACCTACATATATTTAAATGGCAGAAAAGAATAAATTTTCTGAAACACAACTTACATGGTGGAGACTAACAAGACTAATATTCTTCTCTTTTCCGAAACATACGTCAGGAAGTTTGCATATTTAAACTAAACAGGGTAAGACAAGTTGATATTATGGATTTAACTAGCAGAAACCCAAAAATATTAATACTGCATTCCAAAATTATTAAAGAAACTCAATCAATCAGTTAATCGCCTAGATAGATCTTCCAGCATTCAACTAGAAAATCGGTGACTAAATAAGTTCCATAGTATTACGATGCAATCAATGATGTGACTATACTGGCTAAATAATAGACAAGAGCTAGATGATTTCCAGATACGAAGAGATAAATTGACTGAACAAAATAGTCAAATCTAATTAAACATGGTGCAATCTTACGCAAGATCTCCACCAATAACAAGCAAATTTCCACGGGGAAGAGTATGCATAGAACCGCCAACAACAGTCTGAATGGACGGTTGAGCTAGCAGTCGGGCAACTGTGTATGATGAATTTCCACCATCACCAGTGTCTGCGACAAAGTCAAACCAAAGGTCTTCTCTTTCATTGAAGTAGTCATACAGCAGGTCGTCATTCTGAGCCTCATTTGTAGTACTTTTCATTGCAGCCTACAACACAACATAGAAATGCTCAAAAAATGCAGTCATTATGTTTGAACATACACATGTTCACATGTGCATAGAGGCAGAATGCGCTTGAACAGGGGGAGCCGCCGGCCCCCCAGCCCATGGGCTTTTCTCAAAGGAAGACCATGCAATTGGGTCATTTGCCCCCCAGATTTGGAAAAAATAGGGTTAGGCTGGGCATTTCAGCCCATTTGCCCCCCCTCCCCTGTAGTTGGGCTAAGCTCCGCCACTGACGGGGAGGATAACCCAGCATCGTGATATAGAGCAACTTAGGTCCATAGTGAAAATTATATATTGAATGGTAATTAATCCCACACCAGGCACCCCTTACCTGCATCATGCGCATATCAAATCGCCCAACAAAAAGAGTTACAGAGACCATAAGGTCAAACGCTGTCTTGAATAAATCAGCCGATGTCCTACATAATGTAAAGTTGAAGAAGTCAGACGTTTTCAGTAATGCACTGGTCTCATCTGGAATCAAACTAACTGGAGGTTAGAGGACTCTACCCTGAATACCAAGGTACCATATCTAGGAAATCTGGTTTCATATGTTTTTTCAGCTTCTCTTCCTCCGATACTGGTGACAAGTGAGTAAGAGCCCATCTGAAGTATTTGCAGTAGACAATAAGAAACGATCGGGTCTAGTATTTACAAGAGAACAAAATTAAAATAAAATAGGCACTGCGTAAAACAATTAGCACGTACCCAGTTGATCTCTCCACAACAAAGTTGGCAATGTAAAGGCCAATAAATGTAGCCCACAGTGAGTAAAGAGGAGATATTTCATCCGATGGGCCAGCACAGGATCCACTGCAAACTAACTGGAGAATAAAATGATCAGAGAGGTGGAGCTTGGATGTTGCCCAAACAAAAGTAGATGAATTTAAGAAAAAACAGCGTTACCTCCCCATATATAACCCATTTAGACAGAAGAGGGTAATCACTTGCAGATCCAACTGGCGCAAACCAAGAAGTACATATCTGATCCTTTAATTCATTCATGAAGAGAAAATTTGATATCCATGTGGTTCCATTTTCATTTTTAAGAAAAGCAAGCAAACTTGGATCCGAACTCTTGCCAAAGGATTCGCTTTTGTGCACAGCAAGATTCCCGCAATGACTGTAGAATACACAGCAAGCAATACTGATGACCTGGAAGAAATTTAAAATTAATCTTCACAGAAGAAATATAGGGAAAAAAAATGAAAGTAGTTTTCTAGTGAACGTACAGTGCAGTTCTGTACAATGGTCCATATTCCTGGCCTTGTGCCTGCCATGCGGGCAACCAAACCAATGTACCAGAGACCAATAAATATGATGTGAAAGGCAATGATGAAAAGGACAGAAGAGAAATATATCGTCAAAAAAAGTGAAAGGTTCATGCGCATATCAACCCCCATTGATTGGAAGCTCGGGAGATGATACAAGGATGCGAAGCAAATCCAAGCGACATACCTACAGTTGTGCAATATAGTTGATAATTCAGTTCTCCTAACAACATAATTTTGTAACTACGTAGAGATTATTTGCTGCAATAATATTGAGTTCTAAGGAGTCTGAATATGAATACATACCATCGGTTGAAATTTGAGTAACTCGGCTGAATTGTTCTTCCTAGGAATGGAGATGAAAAGAAATAGAAGAAACCAATTAAGCAAACATACATGGACCACCATTTGATGTTGCTGTCCAGTTTATGTATCAGAGTATGCATATTGTCAGATGAGATGAAAAAGAGGCATCCAATTATCACTGCTGTCATGATATGCCTCGAGTGTTCATGAGGATATGGATATGTATGTGTGAGGATCGTTCGAACCCTCTCCATCTTGAGGGTTCCCAATAGTGGGCTACCACTCTGCTTGTTTGAACCCATCCAAGAATGTTGCTTTGATTAATACAGCTACTTTTATCGGAGAAATGCTGAGCGAGATGCACGAGATGTGTTCCTTCGAGTCTGCAGCTTCAAGATAAATCGATGCTCTGCCTGTAGTACATGCTGTCAGATTTCAGGGGAAAAAGGAGTTGAAGCATGGATATAGGAACGCCAAATTACATGATTGCTCATGGTGTGGTCACAGTTTTGAAGAGAAACAATACCACAGTTGTGATGGTTAATTTTTTATTTTTTTCCAAGTGGTAGCCACTTAAGTTTTATACTAATAACGACAAAGTATCCATCCAATCCGAGAACCCCATATGCCATAGCCCATAAGCAAGAACTTAGTACAGATGGACAATGTGCAATGCCAGATAGCAGATCAAATTTTCAATAGCAGGTTACCGTGCCAGTAGTGAAGAACCAATGCTAGCGGTCGATATTATGCATTTGGGTAACTCATATGCCATAAGCAAGAACTTAGTACAGGTGGACAATGTGCGATGCCAAATAGCACGTCAAATTTTCCAGAGCAGTACAGTGTGCCTGTAGTCAGGAACCAATACTAGCGGTCGATATTATGCATTTGGGTAGTTCATGAACAACTCGATTAACAAGTATTGATAGTTGCTAAAAAACAATCCAGAGTCGATTCGCAGTGGAAGGTAACAGATTAACCTAGTGCATATTTTACCCAAAAGTCGAAATGCGAAGAGACAGTAAAATCCCAGGTGCTGAATAAATAAAGTGATACGATTGCTCGATGCAGATTCATTCGGATTAAAGGATTCTTAAATTGCGTCACGCCTTCTCTTTATCTCTAGACTAGAAAAAGGTATGAGCATGCCGTTAATCCACAGGATAGAATTAAACTACTAGCAAGCATGGCATTGGACTGACTCGACAGGAAATTGCAAACATGCAGCCGGGGGCATCTCCCCTATCTCGACTCGGCGGCAGAGCGGTGCAGGCGACATGAAGGAAAGGGCACGGGAACATGACGCCAATCTTTGGCCCGTCGCATCCATGAGCGGTTGATAAATTTTACCGGCGTGGCGTGTGCACGCGTGCATGGGCAAGGAGGAGGATGAGCGAGTGGAGTCGCAGCAAGATTGCATACAAAGAAGTTAGCGCAATGCAAGACGGAACAATGATGCGTTCGTGAGGAGCAGGAGATGGGACGGGTACTTGGGAGGGGACAGGATAAGGGGAGGACGGATGCGCACCTGGGATGGGAGGCCGACGGGCACGGCGACCGGCGGCGGGAATGGGAGAGAGAGGCGGTGGGGCGGGGTGGTGTGGCAGGCAACTGCTTCCCTGATCCGGTGGAGGTGGACGGGAGTGGGAGGGAGGGAGGGAGGGGGGGAGAGGTCACATTCGGTTTGCGTTGCGTTTGATTTGGGGAAGGTTGGACGGGAACGAAGAAATGCCGAGAATATCCCGGAGACAGCAGCCCAGATGCCGTGCCATTCGCATTGTCAGTTTGCCACGCTTTTTTCCTTTTTATTTTTCTCTTGCAGCCTTGAGCAGCGATCCAACCCAACACGACCATGTGTATCTTCGTTTGTTGGGCTGCACATTGGCTACGGCATTCTCGAGAGAATACTTTACGAATTCCTTTGCTAGTTTGCACTTTGCACGATGCCCAACCAGGCTCGCCAGATACAAGATAACATGTTTGGTTGATTGTATCATAGGGCACCAGGGTGCTTAGAACATCGGCAGGCCCGTGGGGAAGTGAGAACCCTACCATTTATGGTTCCTTTGATTTATAGGCTTTGTATAGGAATTATGTATTACTTAGATTTTAGGAGATTTTTTCCTATACTAGTTGTTTGATTTATAGGAACATATCCTATAGAAAAAATATGAGGTCCTACCATGAAAAATTTCTTTGACGTAATCAAATAGAACTCATCTTCTTATAGAATTTAACTAGGCGTGACATCCTAATCCTGTGCCTTTTCTATTCCTATAATTTCACTATCTTATGGATCAAAGGATACATTAATAGTTTTGACTCGACCAAGCTTGCCGGGGCACAAGGTTCGGTGAGGACTAAGGAGGGAGACGAGAGTGAAGCGGGAGAAATAGTCTTTCGTCCCATCCAATTGAACACGTATCTGCCACAACTAAGTTCATGGCTTGCTCTCTCTACTACCTCCCCCCAACCTCCATCCCAGCTCCATTCCCCCTTCCCGTGTTGTCACTAGCTTTACATCACTTCATCGATACGTTCCCAACCATTATCGAGCAGATTACAAGTCATGCCAAGCAAATAAGTGGTTGGTTGAACGCTAGCTTGAGTTTAGCCTCCAAGTTTGATAATATGGCTATGATTTATCTTATTTTGTATTGACTGAACTTAGGTGACATGTCAATGGAAGCCGACAACCTTTGAACTAGTGAAGAAACAAAGTTGGCTAAATGAGTTTGAGTGAATCTAATGCTTCCACATTTTCTTCTGATCTTCTATTGTGTCACCACCATCCTCGAAGAGCAATGTGACAATGGGGCATATGACTAGAATCTCCTTCAAGTTTACTTTACGACATCATTTCATGGCGTGCAGGCAAAGTGATGACTATTTTGGTATGATGTGGCTAGGTTGTTAGAGGCTGACCGAGATTGTGTGAAGCTCCTACGGTGCTTATATTCCCCAAAGGAAGCATGCGATCAAATATTGAGTTAGTATGAAAACTTTTCACATCACCTAAGGGGGGTGTGCCTAGTTATAAAAAACATCTCTCGTGTCCTTTTTGAGACATTTATCAAACTATATAGCTACAATATTATGCAGTAAGACTACGATAAACCATTACCACCAATGCTCTTGTGAGTTCACTAAAAATCGAGATAAGAAGCCTTTTGGCTCCGCTAATTCATGCTCCATGCATGTTTTCAGCTTTTTGTGTGGGTTAGTCTCTCGTTTTGGTACTATTACTGTTCAGACATCGGGTTAATGTTTTTGCAGCTTTGGATCCACTTCCCCATTGTACGGGCCACATCCAGCCTTGTCAGCTAAAAGCTAATATCCCGAATCCTTGCAACTAGTTATCATCCCTCGATATGATCTCATACATTGTGAAGACCGATCCGGCCTTAGACAAGGACACCTCCATCAGGTCCTGGTATCGAAGCTTTTGCTTGTACAATAAGATATGTTCTCATATTTATCTTCATATCCTCCCTTTGGATCTAACAGTTCATGATGTTTGTTTCCTATATATGTTTGGTCTTGAAACCTTGTGCTTACAATTATTGTGTGTCATTTCATCTTCTTACCTTGCACCGAGTTCATCTTTATAGTTGTTCTCACATCTAATCGTGGTGCTTAAAAGGATATAAATAGGAAAAGGATAAAAATAAAAATAGGATGGCAAAAATAATTGAAAGTGAATTATTGAGCAGGACCAATAGTTCCAACTTTGTTATAAAATTTCAAGAGCTACATGTGTGATGTTCACTTTTCAAATACTGCCAGAAAGACCTAGTGGTTCTATATAGTGTTTCTTGGTTGCATCAATTTTATTTGAGTAGAAGTCCCTTTTTTGTTTATCCCGTGAAGCTCCGTTAGAAACCGAAGCTAGATATTTTGGTGCATATCTTTCAATCGTTCTACACATCCGACACAATAATCACAATCTGATGTGAACACATAAGAACTTTGGTGAGTAACGGACGAGGTTGGGACAATTATTCCACAAAGTTTCACGTTCCACTTTCAACCATACTAACATTGCAGGATTTTGATCGGGTGTTCGGGATTAAATCATGTAGAAAAGATGTTCGGGGTCAACGTGTTGAACTGAAACAACTACGGAATAACATGCTTCCAGCATGTAGATGATTATTATTGTGAGTATTCCAGAAGGTGGTGATGGGTTTTACCATGACAAAACCTTATTGACCAACATAGTGAAGTTGGTAATGAGAATTCTCTGAGAGCTGCTGCCAATAGTGCTTTTGAAGATAAAATCGACAACTACATTGGAAATCGCTAGCTAGGGAGCGGTCTATGCCGATACGGATGCTCATGAGAATGATATTGCTGCTCATGGAGTGTAGCAAGGAGGACGTGTTCATGGGCGATGCTATGGCCCTCTTAGACGTAACTTTGACCCATATGAATGCACTGCTCGTGGTCATCGTAATGAGTTTGATGACTATGATGTTGTTATGTGCCATTGTATATGGTGATCGTGGTCTTCGTCATGATTGTCGTTATATAGATGAAAGAGATAATGTAGCAAGGATCAAGTTGCATGCTCCCATGCTCGTGAGAAAGCAAGACTCAAATGCATATTTTGATTGGAAAGATTGGAATACCAATGTCGTTAGATTTATCGAGTCACGGTCTCACTAAGTCGAAGAGGGTAAAGTTTGTTTGTGTTGAGTTCTCTTTTTATGAATTCACCCGGTGGAACCGACTAGAGGAGTATCATTTATTGTTGGGAAGTAATCACATTATCACATGAGAAGATATAAAACAGTCCATGAGGCGACGATTTGTCCCCTAACATGAATGAGTACTATAAGGAGATGGGCTCATTTTTGGTACTTTCCCATATTTATGATTTGCTTGATTTTCACTTGGTCGGCATGTTTCTTAAACGTCTCACGAAGGGAGTACCTAGTAAAACTTTACAAAGATTGAATTTGACCAAACCTAGAACAAAGGGTTATTTAGGACAGAGAGAGTACTAGCATTGATAGTGCTCATTTGGAATTCAGTTGGGCCATAAAAGAGTTTTTACCTTAATGCTGAGCACTCCAGTCTCCAGTCCAGTCTGCCAGACGTTTGTATGATTGCAACATTAGCATTCATGTGATGGTTACTTAGATAGTATATTACTAGGTATCAACTCTGAATTTGTACTTGGTACATGTAGCAAAAGCATCTTAGATGATCACACTGCAGTGAGGAGATTGTAGGTTAACCGCCTTGTATAGTGTACAGGAAGAGTTTTTGACAAAATTTCTGGGTCGATATCAATCAGAAAGGTCGATAATTCATTGAAGAACAACCTCTGCGATCTCATAACAAATGTTGATCACATTCTACTATTAGCCTAGTTGGAACTTCATTTGTGCATATTTGCAGAGAAGTAATGCTCAAAAAGTCACAAGGATTGTCCAATTTTATGTACTCTTCAACTTTGCCATTTGCATTGCATGGCTTCATCTACTCTGTTGAGTTTTTACTATTCTCTGAGGTCTCCTTCAAGTCACTACTGTCTGATTCTCTGTCACTTGTGGAACCTGTGGACTGCTCGCTCACTTTCGCTACAGGAGAGCTGCTGGGGTCGTCGTCCATGATAGAATTAAATGTAAGCTGCAGGGAGTATAGTATCAATCCCACCCCGTTGATTCCGAACACAAAAGTTGCTAGGTAGCACAGCCCATTTATAATTGTTCTGCAGAGAAAAGGTAGGTTTCATTTAATTAGACTAACTAAGGGATGAAAATAATCCTAAAAAACTAAAGGATGATACTAGAATACAGAGAACAAACAGAAAACTGATGGAATCGTGTGCACCTTATTGTCACTGTTATCTGACGAACCTGAAGATAAATAAAAAACGAATTTCCATTAGACAAGGTGTGGGCAGTGGCTAGTTATTGAGAACACAAAAACACATTTTACTACATTTGGATCAATAATGAGCATTCTGATTTTCTCTCAGCTAGCCATAGTGACGGTATCTTAGCCAGTATCACACAACCTGGCCGCGCAAAAATTTGATGCGGCAACTAATTAAGGAAGAGAGAGATGATTAGAGTAACATAGGTGGATACGGTTTCATAGCGCATGTTACGAGATAAATTAATGTGAAACAGATCTTGTACATCATTTTTGTAATTGAGATTATACAAATCAATAAATATAATGAGAATACAATGTTATACTACATGATATCATGCATTATAGAGTTAATATCACATACTAGTAACATATGCATGATACTAACATATGATTTTAACCACTATGACTAGCCTCACACGGTTTGTGTGTTGCTCCCAATGGAAGATAATGAATACGGTTGCCATCTTACTTAATGCATGTAATTATCCACTAAATTAATTATAATGATTCATTTCTTTCAACTATAGATTTATATTTTCTCATGGGGCTTGACACCTAAAGACTGCTTATGTGTAATGCAAATATTACAACGCTAATTGATGTTTTCCTGCGATAAAAAGGAAAATACTCCTTTTTTAAAATTGTTTTACTGATCACAGAGACGAGCTTCCCTAAACCACTGTTGTATGAACACATAAGGCTCATTATACTTAACATTTTCAAAGGCCTAATAAAATATCTAATGAACTGGACTGCATGTGGAGCATGAAATCTTCATCTTTTTTTTTGAAGCTGGACCGTTGGAAAACTCCCCACCGCAAAATTTATTAATAAGGAAGAATATTTACAAAGGGAGACCTAAATATTTACATGTACCAAATTACACTAGGGACTCAATCCATGATGTCAACTTCAGAAGATGAGGCCCCTTTACTTTGTACTTAGTAAGAGTGATATCAGAAATGAATCCAGGCTTCCATGAAATCTTCATCTTCATCTTTATGTTACTTATCCTATATCAGTATTGGAGTTCTTATCGGAAAAAAAAATCAGTATTGGAGTTGGTGGTGAGTGGTGATGTAATTTTCCCCCTCTAACAAAACTAACTTCCCAAACAGTGCAGCTATCTCTCCACGATTTCCCCCATCTTGTTCAGAGGTTTGCAAAATATGTCATATTTACATTTTTGCTATTTCATAAGTTGCTTTGGTTCTTCATCTAACTCCAATTTTCTTATTTTGTGGGTATGGGTTTGTGTGGATACTAATGTGCCACACAGTTGGATTTATTTTGTTGGTCCCATACTAACATAATAAGAATATTCAGCTAGCCAAGTGTAATAATCAAGGGTAAAAAGAAATCGAAAGGAATAATCTATATGACCTAAATTTGAAGGGACAACTTCCACTCTTTGTTTGTGTTTTTTTTTCCATTCCACTATTAAAACACAAACTCCTTTGCATTTGTCGGAATAGAAACAAAAATAAAACTCGATATTTTCTAGGGAATCAACCATTGGTTAAAATAGGTGGAAGATGAGGTAATAATTACAAAAAAATACAAATTTGCATAGTTTATTCTTACAGGAACATGAGTTTGATATTTCCTTGCAAGAAGATCTTAAGTAGTTGTCCAACTTTGAGATGATTAATTGATTGCTCTATTTGGCAATTACAACATTGTGTACTACCTCAGTTTCATAAAACAATGCCTTTAAATTTGGCAAAATGTCAAAGCTGCTAAGTTTGACCAAATATATACAAGAAAATATCAACATTTACAATGTTCTGTAAATACACTAGCCTACCCCAACTTATGGGTTTGGCTTCGAGGTCTTATGGGTTTGGCTTCGATGATTTTATGGGTTTCAACTCTAGCCTACCCCAACTTGTTTGGGACTGAAAGGCTTGGTTGTTTGGTTGTTGGTTGGTACAATGTTCTGTAAATACACTGTGAAAATATATTGTGTGGTGGATCTATGATTTTGATTTGATATCATAGATATTCATGGTCAAACTTAGACCACTTTTTTTTTTGCGAATGGAACTTAGACCACATTGACTTTTAACCAAATTCATATCCTTGTTTTGTGGAACAGAGGGAGTATCATAAAAGGGAAAATTACATTACAACATGATACGAGTGTGGATTCACAGTGCCCCTTAAAAAAATTACGGTTCAGTCAAGTTTTTTTTCGATGATTTGTTAGACCAAAACTGTAAAAGTCGGCTACTTTAAGGGTTTGAGCACTTTTACCGAACCTACAACCGATAAATTTTTCCGGGCCAGCCCATTTTCCGAGATTTCTTCGGGGTACGAAAATAGGCCAAAGCCGGAAAACGGCCGGAGTTTCCTGGTTTATTACTGGGGATGTGCTAGAGATGTTCTGGTACTGACAGAATGAAAGTTTGGATGAAGATTACATTGATTTTGTTGCACCTAGAGCCAATGTCTGGTGTATGTTTACATACTCTACTAATCATCTCGACGATCTACTCTAACTAACAACGGAAACAACGATTAAGTCACAGCACGGTTTATTTGCCAACTTAAGAAAAAACTAACTGGTGAAATTGAGAACTAACAGATATCACATAACTCTGAACTTATCTGACGAAACTGAACTTGTGTGAAGAACTTGATCAGCAGCTGGTTAACTTATCTACTCTAACCAGTACTGCTATGGTGCTCAATATATATAACCTAAATTCCAAAACTGAAATCGCCAATGCCAGCACTCAGGGTAGGTATCTGACGAAACTGAACTTGTGTGAAGAACTCGATCAGCAGCTGGTTAACTTATCTACTCAACAGTACTGCTATGGTGCTCAGTATACATAACCTAACTTCCCAAACTGAAATCGCCAATGCCAGCACTCAGAGTAGGTATTACAAGAAACAAAGACCAAATTGAGGTGAACTGACCGAGAAATTGTCGGAGATGGTCTGGCGGTTGAGCGAGGCCTCGATGGTGGTGGCGAACTTGTAGAGGAAGAGCGCGATGACCCCAGCCGCAATCCCGCCGAGCAGCGCCTGCACGGGAGACGGCTGCTTATCGGTTTCCACGGGCGTGGTGCTCACCATCCGCAGCGCCTCCAGGGCCTCCTCGCTCAGGTTCTTGGGCTTCGCCACCCCGCCGGACCGCACCCGCTGCATGCCCCAATCAACCACACCACTAGAGGCGTAAGAATGTAAGCTGGTGAGTTCGAGTGGAGAGTGGCAGCAGGAGGTTGGAAGGAAGGAGGATTACGAGCTCCTTGGCGCGGCGAGCGCGGCGGCGGAGGGAGCGGAAGAGGAAGACGGAGATGGCGCCGGTGAGCAGGACGCTCGTGGCGACCTGCAGCGGGGTTGGGTTGTCGTCGACGGAGAAAAGCGTTGGCCCGCTGAGCTCCACGGGGCCGTCGTCGATGGTATCCAGGGGGGGTGGCGCGGAAACAGCCGGCGGCGGCTGCAGTTCCGGCCCGGCACGGAGGGCGGTGGAGAGGCGGCCGGGGAGGGGCAAGGGCGCGGAGGGGAAGGGGTGGTGCGGTGCGAAGCATTGGCGGCAGAGGAGGAGGCGTGGGGAGCATTGGAGCAGCAGCATGGTGGGAGTGAGAGAGAGAGAGAGGTCGGGAGGAGTTCCTGCAGCGGGAGATCCTCGCGCTAGGAGAGAGGATAATGGGGCCGGAAGACCCAAAGAGAGGAAATCCGACGCTGGGTCGACCGGGCACGGGCAGAGGACAAGAGACGGAAACTGTTTGGGCCAGCTTGGTCTGCCACCGATTTTGTGCATCTGAAAATGAAATGCTACACTGCGAATTCAATGCCAGTGTACATCTAGGATCTCATTGGTTGCCAACAAGCTGATGAACACAATGGCAATGGCATACATGTTGATCATGGCATTTACACCAGGTATCTTATCTCCCTAGGTCGTGAAGCTGGAGTGCCACACGGTCGGCAGAGGGTGGTTCCCTCCACCATGCTACCAAGACAACCTCGTCCTCAATCGGTGGATGAGCGCTCTGAAGCCGGTGGTGCCAGGGAAGGTGGAGGCTGTGCTCATGCCACCTCCCACCGTCGGCCGCCAGCCTAAGCTGGGGCACATTGCCAGGGGCCTCATGCTGCGGAGGTTCTACATCCGGCTCAACACGGAAGACCTCCATTTGCTCGTCGCCCCGCCATGGTTCCAGGATGTGCTCTGCGAGTGGGTCATCATCCCACTGCCTCGTAGTGTGCCCTTGTCTGCCTATCGGTTCTGCGACGAGTGGGTGCAGGTCACCCACCATGGTGGGCAGGTCTTCATCGGCCAGAACTGGGCGCAGGTGGTCTACAAGTACGACCTCCACTACAGCGATGTCGTGGAGTTCAAGCTGCAGGCCTTCGCCTTGAAGATGATCATCTACAAGGAGGACTACTCCACCGCCAAGCTCTACACCTGCCCCGGTCACGGCTAGGCGGCGACCCTTTTATATATATGTTCATTCCGTCTATCTGTAGTTGTAGTGGTGCTTCACAACTTATGGGTACAAGAAAATGACTAGTGTTTGATCAAGGATTTCTAGGGCTTATGTTGCCCTGGAACTTCCTTGCTTTTGATCAAGGGGTTCCACGGGATTATAGCTCCTTGGAACTGCTTTTGCTCAGGGCGTCTTTCTAAGCCCTGACGATGGCGATTAAAGGTTGTGTAGTTAGATAATTATGTGCGTTTTCTTTACTGCTTGCTAATGGCTTCGTAACAACTAGGTAGGGGTAAGATCACCCTTTTGAAGAGGGAGGTAATAGCATCCCTGCTTAGCACATAACCAAACAACCACTTCTTCTCCCTTCAGCCAACATAGCGTCCATTGTTGCCAACCAATCACTCGGCCAAAACTGCACGACAAAAAATTGTTGGCATCCGAGTAGTGCACAATCAGGCCCAGCCTTTGTTTCACCTCATACGGTATCCACCGTGCCAAAAGCAGATATGGGAAAATTTTGATGTGAGCAACCAATCAGGCCCTTAGGCGTGCTGACTTTTTTCGTACCACCTATAATCCAATATTACTGGAGGATAGTAAATTTGAACTACATATACAATTGCACCGACGTACTCCTTCGTTAAAAAAATAAGTGTTTCAAGGAAACAATGAGACACTTATATTTGAACAAATGTAGTAGTGGCTAGCCAGATGCTTTGAATGAGAAGAGCACCTTCCTATGCACTTATCAAAACATCCAGGGAGGGAGGATTCCCTGATCATCCACCCCTCCATGTAAGAGCAAGTATCCATGTTTCTTCATGTTCTGGGTCACAAATAGAGGTTTAGAGTGATTTGTAGCACATTCCGGCGATCAATGAAGACTATTTCTCGCTACTTCCATCATATGTTGTTTGTAGTTGGAGAGCTATAAGGTGAAATAATCAAGCCTCCATCAAACAACACACCTTCCAAGATCAAGAACAGCTACATATGGCGACCATATTTCAGGGTGAGCACTAATTATGTTCATTCATTTCATCATACAAGTGCTATGGTCAGAAATATGACTAACTCTTTGTTGCTTCACATGATTGTATTAGGGCTATCGATGAAAATCATGTGACAACAAGGATGCCCAAGGATCATTCTTCAACATTCAAGGGTAGCAAGCACTACACCAGCTAGAATATGCTAGTAGACGTGGATTTTGATCTAAAGTTCACCTACACGCTAGCTGGCTGGGAAGTTCACCTACACACTAGCTAACATCTTGTCTATGTATGGTGAGTTGAACATCCCCGAAGGTAAGTTCTACACAGGGGATGTTGGATATGCATGCCTACCTGGGATTCTACCCCTTCAGAAAAACAAGGTATTATCTCAACGATTTCAGTGCAAGGAATATGCCAGCATGTCAAAGAGTTGTTGAACTTGAGATAGTCAAGCCTTAGAGTCACCATCGAGAGAGTTTTTGCTGCTTGCAAGAACATGTTTAAGGTCCTTGACCAGAAACCCTACCACACTTAGAGGCTCAAGTCAAGTTGGTACTTGCTTGCTGCATTATTCACAATTGAATCTTAGCTTGGGGCAAAGATAACTACTTTCCAGAAACTGTTGTGCCTGATGAAGTTGAGACCGACCATGGTGTCGATCAAGGCAATAATAGAGCCTGGAAGAACAAGAGGCTAAAGTGTGCAAATGCAATGTGGCTAGACAAAGGTAACACCACCATCTTAGAAGAAGAAACTACATGCTAAACCCATATTCGTAGTAGCTAGGGACTATGATTATGAATTGTCATTCGTAGTAGCTAAGGGTAAAACTATGCTTATGAAGTGCCAATCGTACTAGCTAGTGACTTCGCTTATGAACCGATGAATCGTGTGTGATGGTGGTGATAGTATGGCAAAGTCACCAGTAGAGAGGAAGAGGTTATCGTAATCATTGCATGGAAGGTACCAAACATCCAACATTGCACCGCCAAGGTCATTTGGGCTAGGTGAAAGAACATCTCTCATATTATCACTAGTAGGAAAACCCTTACAGGCGGAGCTTAGTTCTGTGGCGCACCTCGAAAAATGCGCCACAGAAATTTGTTTTGTGGCGCACCTTGTGGTGCGCCACAAAAATAGCTTAATTTTGTGGCACACCAGAGAACCGTGCGCCACAAAAACTTGGTGGGCCCCGCAAGCTGACACCCCCAATCATTGGTTTTACTATTTCTATGGCGCACGTACCGCAGTGCGCCACAAAAATAAGCTATTCTGTGACGCACGGCGACAGTGCGCCACAAAAATAAGCTATTCTGTGGCGCACTGCAACAGTGCGCCACAAAAATAAGCTATTATGTGGCGCAGTTTGCCTCGTGCGCCACAGAAATAAGGTATTCTGTGGTGCATTGTTTTAGGTGCGCCACAGAATTAGCGAACCAGATATACAAAAGTGAGCCAACCTCCCACCTACCACACTACACAAGCCATTCTTCTTCCTCCATCTAGCTCGTCCCCCCCTTCTCTCATACCATTTTGACTCTACTTTTCACTTGCTTGGGTATTTATTGCACTTACTTTGGTTGATACTTAATTGGAGTTGAGGAGAAGGCTCTCCATACTCTCTCCTCCTCTCGAACTCATTGATCGCGGTCTCGTCTCGGTATCGAATCTAGAAGGTGAGTAGTTGGAGGAGACATACATATGCTTGGAGGAGACATGCATATGCTTGTAGATCTTCTGTGGCCGTCGTGTGTATGGATGCTTGTTGCAGGTGAAGCGCTTGTGTGTGTGCCGGTGTGGTGCATGGATGTTTGCCGAAATGTTGATTCATTTCCGTTTCGGCAAATTTTGCACTACCCATATGTCCTACTTTGAGGAGAGGTCATGCCGAATTTTTCCGCTCCATGTAATACCTTGAGGAGAGGTACGGCCCATGCATGTGTGTGCATTTGGTGCGGTTCTAATTTCCTGTTCTATGTATACCATTTGCAGGCAAGCATGGTCCTCTCGATGAGTTCCGCTCGAATCTCTAGATACAAGATAGACACGAAGGAGGACATGATTCGGAACAATAGGCGCCAGATAAGATGTCCGTGTCGATCATGCAAACTCGAGCACTGGATCAACCACGATTCGGACAACCGGAGGAGCACTCGCCGAGGCGCGGTTTCATGCAAGACAACCAGGCGCGGCCGGCCCCATCAAATGGTGCGCATGAAGACCATGTCGAGCGAGATGACTATCATCATGAAGAAGACTATCATCATGCCGACGGGGACTATCATCATGAAGAAGAAGTCGGCGGAGAAGATCATCATGAAGAAGAAGATGCCGGCGGAGAACATCATCATGATGAAGAAGAAGATTTCGGCGCGACCCCGCTAATTCCGGCCTTGCGGGACTCTCATGTTCAAGATCTTCTCCTCCAGGAGACGAGCAACGATAGAGTTGCAGCTAGAGAGAGAGCCAAGCTGTCGCAAATGGAGAAAGACGGGATGACTCCGATCTTTCCTGGGTGTCGTCCGCAGGATACGCGCTTGCATGTAACGCTTGATTACCTGCAGATGAAGACGCAGAACAAGTGGACCGATTCCGGCTTCAAAGAAGAACTTAAAATTCTGGCACGATCGTCTCCCGGAGGGGAACACATTGCCAAGTAGTACCGAGGAGGCCAAGAAAGTCGTGTGTCCCCTTGACCTACCGCACGAAAAATACCACGCCTGCATTAATGATTGTGTGATTTATAGGTGCGAGTACAAGGACAGAACCACATGTCCGGTGTGTGGCCACGGACGGTACAAGGTTGGGAACAAGAAGGTACCTCGAAAAGTGGTATGGTACTTTCCTATCACTCCCCGTCTGCAGCGGTATTTCGTGGACCCTAAGGAAGCAAAGCTCATGCAATGGCACGCGGAAAGGCAGAAGCCCGAAGAAGATGCGGAGATGGGCTATATGCTGACACACCCTTCAGACGTTGGACAGTGGCAAGCATTGGACATCGCCTTCCCTAGGTTCGGGGGCGACGCAAGGAACATCAGGCTGGGTATGAGCACCGATGGACTCAATCCGTTTGGCAACCAGAGTAGCACGCATAGCACCTGGCATGTGTTTGTATGGCCTTACAACCTACCCCCGTGGCTGTGCACCAAGCAAAGGTACATACACCTGAGTATTCTCATTCAGGGGCCGAAACAACCAGGTGTCGACATGCATTTGTATCTCGGGCTGCTGAAAGAGGAGTTAGAGACGTTGTGGAAGACGCCACCCCGTACGTGGGACGCCTACACTAGAACTTATTTCGATATGAGAGCCGCGTTGATCACGACGGTCACGGACTATCCTGGTTACGCATATGTATCTGCCTGGTCGGCCACGGATTCAACGGCTGTGTGAAGTGCATGGACGATACCCCGCATCTACAACTACCAAGGGATCCCGGGTCCTCGAAAACCGTCTACCCAGGTGCTCGAAGGTGGCTTCGCTTGGATCACCCGTGGAGAAAACGCGGTGATCTGTTCAATGGTAAAGATGAGCCCGATGGACCCCCACGCCCGAGGAGCGGCGCAGAAATCGATGATCTTCGAAAAATTGGAAGGAGTGCCCAGCGCCGGGAAAGAAGCGACCGAAGCCAGAGCCGCTGCTCGGTGTATGGAAAGTGAGGTCTGTTTTCCACGACTTGGAGTACTGGAAGGTCCTCCACACGCCCCACAGCCTCGATGTCATGCACATTACGAAGAACGTTACCGAGAGTCTGCTTGGCACTCTTTGCAACTCAAAAAAGTCCAAGGATGGACCGAAAGCAAGATACGATCTTAAACATTTTGGCATCAGGAAAGATCTTCAAGCCCCCGATACTGACGATGATGATGATGATGATGATCAGACGGAAGGGACTCAACGTCTCCGCAAAAGGGCTAAGAAGAACGCGGTGCAGCTTCCCGCTGCCTGCTTCACAACGAGTTCGGAGGAGCTCGAGCAGTTTTTCAGGTGCCTCCTAGGAGTGAAAGTTCCTCACGGTTACTCGGGGAATATAAGCAGATATCTGGACGTAGCGAAGAAGAGGTTCACCGGGATGAAGTCTCACGATTGCCACGTGGTAATGACGCAGATACTTCCCGTTGCGATCCGAGGCATAATGGACGAGCACGTCCGTGATACGCTGTTTGGCCTTTGCAACTTTTTTGACGTTATCACCAGGAAGTCGATCGGCGTGAGGCAGCTCAAGATGCTACAGGATGAGATTGTGGTGATACTATGTGAGCTCGAGATTTACTTCACTTTGCATTACGTGATATATGCGTCCATCTCCTTCTCCATGTCGTTGAAGACATCAAGCAGCTCGGCCCAACGTTCCTCCACAACATGATGCCTTTCGAAAGGCGTAACGGTGTCATGAAAGGATACGTTCGCAATAGGGCCCGTCCGGCACGCAAGCATGGCCAAGGGGTTTCTAACCTACGAGTGCATCTCCTTACGCGAATTATCTAAGCACCGAGGACGACGAGGATCATGTTGTTCTACCCCCAGGACGCACCTCGGGAGGCTCGCTGGAGTCGATCACCGCGAGGGCTACCGCTCAGTCCATGTCGGCATTGAAAATCGACGCGACGACTTTGACAGGGCTCACCGGGTCGCGCTACAACACTTAAAACTGATCGAACCTTTCGTGCAAGAGCACAAAAGCATGGTCGAGCAGAATTACATCGATATGGGCCGGCCGAGGAAGATGGGAGACGTAACCAAAAAGCACAACTCCAGCTTCACGCGTTGGTTCAAGCAAACTCAACTGGTTGAAGCACAGAGAAAAAGGCCTTCTACCGAAAATGAAAAACTCATATACACCTTATCACAGGGACCTGCGCATAACGTAAGGACCTATCGAGTACGACATCAACGATTCTGATTCTACACCGAGGAAAAGGATAGAAATAGTGAAAATCAAAACTCAGGAGTAACTATGCTGTCATACGCCGATGACGAGACTAATGTCAAGGAAAGATTTTTTGGAAGGATCGAGGAGATATGGGAGCTCAATTACTGTGGAGAGACGGTGCCAATGTTTCGTGTGAGATGGGCCAAGAAGGTCGAAAAAGAAGGCCGATATTTCACAACCATGGTTATACCCGATGCAAAATCGAAGAACGCATCCGCGAAAAATGGGCCATGGGAACTCGGTAGCCAAGTTGACCAATGCTTCTTCATCACCGATCCGTCGAGGCCTAGCCGTGTTGTCGTGAGGAGGGGCAAGAGGAGCATCATAGGAATGCAAGGAGACGCCAACGAGGAAGACTTGGACAAGAACGGTGACCCGAAGATGGAGGAGGAATTCGACAGGCACTTCGACATGCCTACTACTAGTAAAGTAAGAAGGAAGACCTCCCTACCCTCTAAAGGTTGTCCGTTCACGCGAAGAAATCTCAAGGTGGCCGGCATAAAGTATTCAACCGCCAACAACCGAAAGGGCAAGAAGATTGTGAAGAGACGCTAGAGCTCGGAGCCGGGACGAAGAAGATCTTTTTTTGGTCTATCACATGTGTGTGAGTGTGTGTGTTAGACAAGTACATGCATGTGTGTGTGAGAGAAACAAGAACATGTTTGTATGAGACAAGTAATTTATAATTCCCTACTAATTACTAAATAATGTTGTGTTATTTATTGAAATGTAACTAAAAGATGAAAAAAAGGAAGAAAAATTGTGTGGCAGCCAGGGTTTGAACCTGGCTACTAATGGGCTAACATTGGCCTTAACCACTAGGCTAGTGCTAAGTATCTGTCAGGACACAGCAGTAACCCGTTTTGTTTTGCTAAGTGTCTAAATTCTGTGGTGCATGACCCTTTGGGTGCGCCACAGAATTAAGGAATTCTGTGGCGCATGTCTAAGCTGATGCGCCATAGAATGCTTAGTTCTGTAGCGCATGTATTGGTGGTGCGCCACAGAATTTAGACACTTGGTGAAATAATCGACTCGTTTCTTTCTTCCCCACTCAGAAACAGTTCTTCCCCGATGAGCCAACCCTAGCGCCCACCACTCTGCTCTCGCAACCACCACCACCGCCTAGCGCCGCCGAGGAGGAGGAGGACCGCCACGCCACCGCCGCCGAGGAGGAGGAGGACCGCCACGCCACCGCCGAGCAGGACGCCCGAGCCCGAGCCGCCGCCGCAGATCGAGGAGGAGGAGGACCGCCACACCGCCGCCGAGCAGGGACGCGCGAGCCCGAGCCTCCACCGCAGAGGAGGAGGAGGACAACGCCGCCGCCACCGCAACCCTGCGCCGCCGCCATTCGGTGAGAGCCCCTCTCCCCTGTCCCCACTCCCTTGTCCCCCTCCTCACTGCCCCGTGCCCATCCCCAATCCTGCCACCGCGAGCGTCCTGCTCGATTTCCTTCTTGCTCGCAACTTGGAATTTGTCCATGTAATCGTCTGATTGAATGTAGTTAGTGAATTGGCAGATACAAATTGGTTAGTGAATGTAGTTAGTGAATTGGTTGATTTAGGTTTTGAATGTAGTTAGTGAATGTAGATACAAATTTACTACTGCTAGGTAATGTTTTGAATGTGATTTAGGTTTTCGAATTGGCAGAGAAATGTAGATATTAATCTTGTCATTTAGTAAGAACAGAATTAGGGTGAGAGTTAGTGATCATGTGTGTGTTGCATGTGCTAGTGAATCACTTGTGTCTCCTGCTGCCATTTTATGTTTTGAATTCATTTATGAAATGATCATGCTCATGCTTCCTGGTTGCAAGATAAGAATGCATAGATGGTTTTAGTTCACCTTTGGCCACTGATTAAATAGATGGTTTTAGTTCACATATGACCACTGATTAAATACATGATTAAATGCATAGATGGTTTTTTAATACAATGCAATATGTTTTTAATACAAATGAAAAAATGAACAAGCTAATGATGAAATGATACTGCAATATGTTTTTTATTGCTTGCTATTTTTTTTAATTCATTGGTTGCTGTTTTTTTTAATTCATTGCTTGAACTAGAGCTAATAAAGTTCTTGCTATTTTGTTGGCAGTAGAAAATTTAGGTTTAGAAAAAGAAAATGCTTGGGTTAATAAAATGAAATGCTACTGCCTAGGATTTGTTAATAAAATGAAATGCTACTGCCTAGGTTTAGAAAATGAAAATGTTTGGGTTAATTCACCTCTGGCCACCTCTGCCCTAGCAAGAATATTCCTCTGAACCAAAAATGCCTCTGCCTAGCAAGAATGGACAGGCTCTCCTGACCCATTTTGGGGAATATTCCCAATGGCTTGTCTCTCACCCATTTTGGAGAATATTCCCTCTTGTGGATTGACATCACAATTCAAAATAAGAAACTGATGGCATTGTCCTATGTAACACAACTGTTCAGCTTGTGTTCTCATACCCTCTGTGCATGCCCTCCATCCTATATAAATTCCTAGTGTAGTGAACCTGAAAACCACACCAAACATGGACAACCTGTCCTGGAGTGCAAAGAGGAGGAGCACTGGCTCCCTTGGTGCCTCTGGCTCTAGGGATGCCACTCTTTCCAAGACTTCTTCTATGGGTAGGGCAGACAAGGAGTTGCTAGTGTATCGTAGGAGAAGTGTGCAAGAGAGGGAAGCTTCTGCTGCCGAGTTCGGGGAAGAAGAAGCGACGAGATGGCTTGAACCAGCTAGGTGTGTTCACATACACTACACAAGTTCTCCCAGTTCCAAAATCCAGACCTAAGGGCATGATCAAACTGAAAAAGTATAAGCATCAGTTGAGGGAAGGAGGACCCACAGAGGTGTTGCCCTACTATGTAGAACCAAATCTTGAAGAAAAGGTTAAAGCTGGAGTTATCTTGTGCTGGCTGAGGAAGCGCATGAAAAAAATCGAAGATTTGGTATCCTAGTTTGTTGTAGTTAGTTGTAGTTTCAGCCATCTAGTTTTAGTGTGTCCTAGGTTGTCTGAATAATTATGTAATGTAAGGGTTGATGTAATGCTTCCATGCAATGATGAATAAAAGGGTTTATGTAATGCTTCTATGCAGATGGTAGGAAATAATGTATGTAATGTAAGGTTAAATGATGCTCATGCTCAAATGTTGGCAGTAGCTACTGGTTGGCTTGCTCTATACTGCCTTTTTAAATTTAAGTAATTATCTACTAAAATTTGATTAGCTATTGGTATAATTCTCTTTGAATTTATAAAAAATTTAAGTCACTAGCTACTGCCTTTTGTAATGTATATTTATGAGTAATAGCATTTTCGTTTGAAGTCACTAGCATTTCCATATGATGCTCAAGCTTCTGCTATTTAATTATATCTGGAATAATAGCATTTTCATTTGAAGTCACATGTTGGCAGTAGCTACTGGTTGGCTTGCTCTATAAGCTTGTATGCTTGTTTATGCTCTATAATGCTACTAGTACATGAAATGCTACTATTTGAATTCATTTATGAAATGATCATGCTCATGCTCATGCTCATTATCTTGTATATGCTTTTGTGCAGTGTTCTCTATATGCTGTACCAATGGTACTGCCCATATATAATGAATTAATGTTAGCTAAAAACTTGAAGTGCAGTTCTCTGGTTTGAAGTGCTAGCTTTAATGTACTCTGGTTTTTGTAGTGCTCCAGGTTGTGTAGTGCTCCAGATTGTGTAGTGCTCCAGGTGGTAGTGCTCCAGGTGGTAGATGCTCCAGGTTAAGAAAGTCATTGTTGTTGTACTGCTCCAGGTTAAAAAAATATGCTGAAATAGTTGCTCCAGGTTTATGTTGGCTTTTGTTTGATGTATTGTAGATGGGAAAGTTTGTATGGTCGATATATGGTGGATATTTTGGCAGGGATTTCATTGAGTTGCCCATTTCTCCCGAAGCGTTGATTAACTTCCGTTTCGGTTGAGAAATGGGCACTCCTACGTAGAAAAATTAGCAAAAGTCATGCCGAATTTTTTCGTTGACTTTTGTACTAACTTGTTGCCTCTTTTTAATGAAGTGCAAATAAACATGTCGGGCAACACTTCTAAGCCCAGGAGCCAGAACGAAGAAGCGAGAGAGGCCAACAAGGACTTCTGGGAGGGCTACGAGCAACCCCGGAAGGCCGCCGCCGAGTCGCCCGGCGATGAGGAAGAGGGCCGGGACGCCGCCTCCGAGGGAGAGGGCCGGGACGCCGCCTCCGAGGGAGAGGGCCGGGACGCCGCCTCCGAGGGAGAGGGCCGGGGGGCCGCCGCCGACACCGGCGACGATGACGATACCTGGGACGACGCCGCCCAGACCGGTGAAGAGACGACCGGTGAAGAGAACGCGGCCAACCGCACGGAAGGTGATAGCGGCGGCAACCCTCAGGAGGGTAAGAAGAAGAGGACGGCGAGGAGGCCAAGGAGGGATCGGAGGCCGCAAGTGCTCGCCAACGTCACCGATGCTGTCACGGTAGTCTCCGAAAGTGGCCTACTGATGGAGCCTTCGTGGGTTGCCAAAGGGTACGACATGCAACTAGGGTGCATCGTCCGTGAAATCGTGCCGATCCTAACTCAGGACCTCAGAAGCAAGGAGAACGAGGCTATCGCCCAATCCCTCCTCCTGAAGCTTCACCAACGATACACGTTCCCGGAGCCGTTCAATAAGAAGGTGGACTCTTTAGCTCTCACGAAGATGAGCACCGCCTTGAGCAGCTGGAAGAACCGGCTGAAGAGAAAGATCGAGGCCGGTGAAAGCTGGGAGAGGATAAGTAGCAAAGACCCGTCGCTCTCCTTAGAAGACTTTAATGCATTCAAGTCTTACTTAGAGAGTAATATTTGTTAAAAAATGGACCGCAGGGGAAGAAAATGCGGGATTTGAACTTAGGGACCCACCATTGCGGAAGCGGCGGTTACCGAGGAAAACAGCCCACTTGGGACAAGGAGGATGCCGAGATGGTACGTACGGGAAAGAAAACCCCTGGCACAAAATCCAGGATGAACAGGCTAGGAACTTTGTCCGGTCCCGCTACTACTTAGACTGGGAGACGGGGGAATTTATTACGGATCACGAAGACGTGAGGGATTTCGAGAAGTACCTGGTAAGGATAGTTCTATATTATTTCGCTCATCTTATTAGGCAATGAAGCCAAATGGGCTAACCTTAAGTTCCTTTGTCTGAAGGATGAAGAGTTGACGAAGGCTGGCCCGTCGTCCCAGGGGTCGACGGAACCGTGGGACACGCCTTTCAACAGGGCGATGAACAAATACAAGGAGAGGGAGCTAGACAAGCCACCGACGTCGGGTGGCCGTGTGTCCGGCTTTGGCACAAGTATGAAGCTATCCGAGTACTACGGATCGGATGCCAAGACGAGAAAGCTGGAGAGGAGGTCGTCGGCTAAGGATAAATCCGAGGTTCAGGAGCTGAAGAAGAAGGTGGAGTCACTAGAGAAGCTGGTGGCCGAAAAGCCTGTGGAGAACACGGAGATGATGAACAAGTTATTGGACGAGAAGATCCGGCAGATCATCCCCCCTGGGTTGATGGAGGGGTTAGCTGCTTGGAATGCGGGAGGTCAAGTGGGGCCGATACATGTGCCCAGCATCAGCGGCAGCAACTCAAGCTTCCACATGTCGCCGACGGTGCCGCTCCACCCGACGCCGGCGTCGGGGCTCCACCAGACGCCGCCGCTCCACCCGACGCCGCAGCTCCAACCGCTGCCGCAGCTCCAACTGGTCGCATCGACGCCCCCAACCGCCGCCCTTGTATCGACAGTAGCCGAGATCGACGCCATCAAGGAGGTAAACTCATTAGTTACTCCTTCGCGTCATCTTCTTTAACTATATATGCCTTTCGTGACTGCCATCTCACGATGCCCAACATGGCGCCCCTGACTCAGGATGAACAATGCATACTTCTGCAAACGGTGGAGCCCGGCGGCAAGTTGGTGGAAGTTGCTAGCGGCTATGTCATGGCTTCCCGCGTTATGCACGGCGCTACATTGGCGGAAGACGTGGCGAAGGTCAAGTTGGTAATGGTAGTGCCGGAGTACCGCTACGCCATCCCCCTTTCAACCTCCGGGCACAGACGAAGGCGACGTTTTGCCCCTTGGGGATTGCACCTCATGGCTTATGACATGGCCGAAGAACCAGATTCGTCTGGGGGGGGGGTCTTCCGAGTGGTAAGAAAAGCACCGGCGCCACCTCCCCTATCATCCGGCCCAAGATCGCCAGCGCCGACGACACCCTTAAGGAAACGGCGGTCGCCCCCCCCACTACCCTGAAGGAACCGGCGGTCGCCGCCGCCACCCGGAAGGAACCGACGATCGCCGTCACCACCAGACACCACAAACAGTTGTTGGGAGCACTACCGCAACGACCGTCTACTAGACGCACGGTACGCCAAGCGGCGACATCGCAACGGCCACCACCTAAGGTCCAGGACATGGCGCCACTTGATGGCAACGATGTAGATGATGATGATGACATCGATGCCTACATCAACACTGGCGCCTGCAGCCAAGATATGTACATGCCTCCTATGGATGAACAAGCCTTCCGCACACACGGCGATCAACTTAGTCGTCCCCCTACAGTCACGAAGCAGCGCCTGGTCTTCATGGGTCTTTCTCAAGACACTCCTCCGGAGGCTGGCAATCCAGCTCAAGTCAAGCCTGCTACCGTTTTCAGCCCTAACACGCTGCGTAAGACGATCATCGGGGAGCCACCCAAATCAACCCCAGCAACCTCAGAAGCACCACCAGCACCCGAAGCACCACCATCAGCACCACAAGCACCCCCGCAGGTCGAGGTGAAGAAGGGAAGGAAGAGAGGAGCCAAGAAGGGCGCATCTTCGAGCCAGCCTGCTCCTAAGAGGATCCGGGCCGACGACATGGTACCACCTACACCGGATGGCTTGCCCCGGTGTCATGAAGCTGGTAAACCTATACTGCCTCCGGACATGGAACACCTCGCAAGTGGACAAATGCTCCCTTTGCAGCACTCTATTCATTATCAAGAGAGCGTCCTTCTTAAAGAAAAGGATCCAAATTACCCGGTGTTCTCGGTCAAGGTGCCGTCCGACCAGAACTTCGTCAATGAAGACCCCGCGGATATCTTCTTCATAGCGTTCGAGGACGTCTTCAATCTATTTCACTCGAAATGGCTCGACTATAACTTGGTCCGCCTATACGCGATCAATCTTCAGATGAAGATCAACAGAGAGAGACCCCGCCACATCGCGGTAGCGGATCCCTACTACATGCGCGATAGCCAGCTCCAGGACGGCTCAAGGACACGGACCAAGGTGGTGCGGTACCTCCAGAACTTCATGCTCATGCACAAAGAGAGCAACACCATTCTTCTGCCTGTCTTTCCCGAGTAAGTACACATCCGCTCACGGCCATCGTAACTTATGCTTTCTTATATATTTCTTCCATTGCCGATCATTTCCAACATTCCATTTCAATTGCATGTGTTGAGCAGGGACAAATACTGCACACTCATCATCCTAGATCCAAAGTGGTCACTAGCCCAGTATTTCGACTCGTCGAGTACGACGACGAAGAAAGACTACAAGAGAATAAGGGGTGTTCTCGATGAGGCTATCCTTGGCTACTCCAAAAATGGAGGCACCTTCGACAAGAATGGGCAATATATCAGGCCGGACACTAAAAAGATCGGGTTCAAGCACGTGATCGACTTCCCTTGTATCAAGCAGCCAGCTGGCAGCATTAAGGAGGCCTTCTATGTCCTCCATCACCTTAAAGGGTTTGTCGAGGATGCAGAGATGATGTCTCTGCCACCTAGTAAGCGAGACCCCATTAAAATGTCGGGGGAAATCAGTGATGATGATCTTAGAGAAGACTTCCATCGCATCCAAGTAAAGCTCTCGGAAATTATCTTACAAGATGTATCCAACGGATCGGGGCTCTTACACGCAGCCAGAGCGTTATCTAAGAGGGATATCGAAGAACGCCTACATAGGCAGGGTGATGGAAGGACGTGGACGACGAAGGACTTGTACAAGCCGTTCCTGGAGCCGCTCAAGAAGACGTCTCGTTGACCGAGGCCGGTGTGCCTAGCATTACTTTGAATCGATGGACAATTTGTACCGTGTTGTAAACTAAACTTGCTTAATTTGCTCGAAACGGTGGTCGTTGTTGTTGGACTTCAATTACTATTGTAGTCGTTATCGTTGAACCATATTACTTATGTGATACCGATGCTATATTTCTTTTAGGTTTATTATTATTTCCTTGCTTTAATTCTTGTGAATATGTATGCATGTGAACCCTCTAACTCTTTCCATTGCGTTATATACTAATATGCCTTGTGTCCATAGAGATGACGTACTACGTCGTGTTCGAGGGGCGGGTTCCAGGAGTGTACGAGGAGTGGGAGGAGTGCAAGAAACAGGTGCACAAGTTCAGCGGCAACTGCTACAAAGGGTACCCGACTAGACATGAGGCGGTTGCCAAGTGGAGGGCGCACCAAGCGAACAAGAGCAAGATGAAGACCTTCCTTGTGCTCTCGCTCTTGCTCACCATCATCGCGGCGGTACTCTATTTCATCCTAGTGTAGGCGGCGGCCGGTGTCACTTCGTTTGTATCTAGAGATGATGAGAACTTTCTTAATTTGCATGGATTATGAGTTGTATGGAGCTATATGTATAACTCGATCGGGCTCTAAGTAATGTGATGATGATGTGATGATTATATATGTCCATATTATATCTATCTATATTATATCAGTATATAACCTGTATACGGTGTATAAAACCAGTATAATACACCAGGGAGCACAAAATCGAGTATACCTGTAGATTGTTCTGTGGCGCACCAAAACATAATTCTGTGGCGCACCTATTTCTGTGGCGCAGCGACACCACATGCGCCACAGAACTACTTATTTCTGTGGCGCACCGGACGCAGTGCGCCACAGAAACCTTAATTCTGTGGCGTACTGCCAGATGCGCCACAGAAACCTTATTTTTGTGGCGACGTTTCTGTGGCGCACCTCCCGTGCACCACGGAAGCCTATTTTCGTGCGCCACTGATGAGGCTTTTCCTACTAGTGTATGTTTTGAGTGTTTGATGTCAATGTATGTGATACACTAATGGTTGTTTAAGTGGTACAGGGATTATATAGATACATTTGTATGTGTGTTGGATGTGGTCAGTGCTGTCAAAAAGAATCAGCAAAAAGTTCATCAGGCCGGATAAT
Organism: Lolium perenne; assembly: GCF_019359855.2. Lineage (NCBI taxonomy): Eukaryota > Viridiplantae > Streptophyta > Magnoliopsida > Poales > Poaceae > Lolium > Lolium perenne. Next base: position 188,057,823 of record NC_067245.2, read on the forward strand.
CCGGGCCGGATATTTCCAAAATATCCGGCCCCCAGAATTTCGGCTAAGGACTTGAGGGAAAGCAGCTCAGTATAGGGGCCGGACAATTGCCCGGATATTGTCCCGGTTTTGTCCAAGGGCCGGATTATCCAGGCCGGACATTTCAAGAATATCCGGCCCCCTCGAAAATGGCTAAGGACATGAGGGAAAGCAGCTCAGTATAGGGTCCGGACAATTGCCCGGACATTGTCCTGGTTTTGTACCAGGAGGCCGGATTATCCGGGGGGGGGGGGATTATCTGGCCCTAACTTAGGCCGGATTATCCGGCCCCCCGGAAGGCTCAACGGCTGGATTTTGGGGAGGGGTATTTATACCCCTCTTCTTCTTCCTTTCCCCTTTGCTCAATCATTGCACAAGAAATCTGCCAAGCTTCACCTCCATTAGAGCCACCTCAAGAAACACAAGATTTGCAAGATCTCCTTCCTCCCCCAACCAAAGCTCTTGATCTTTGGAGATTCGAAGGAGAAGCCACCGATCTACATCCTCACCGAAGCGATTTTCATTTCCCCCTCATTTGTTTGAGGGATCTCATGCTAGTGTTCCTATTTGGTTCCCTAGTTGATTTGTGTTGATGTGTTGTTGTTGATTGTTGTATTGTTACAGATTTGGGAGCCTCCAATTCGGCTGTGGATGTGTGCCCCAAGAACCTTGTAAAGGCCCGGTTTCCGCCTCGAGGAAATCCCTTAGTGGAAGTGGGATAGGCCTTCGTGGCGTTGCTCACAGGAGATCTGAGTGAAGCCTTCGTGGCTGTTGGTTTGGCTTGCGTAGCAACCACACTCCTCCAAATGTAGACGTACCTTCTTGCAAAGGAAGGGAACTACGGGAATCATCTCCGTGTCATCGCGTGCTCCACTCTCGGTTACCTCTATCCCATTCTATCTCCTATATATTGCGTAGCTATATCTTGCTTAGTTGATAACCTTGTCATATAGGTAAATTCACTTAGTTGCATATCTAGAGAATTTACCTTTGTGTCAAGCCTAAATTGAAAAAGAACTAAAAATTGGTTAGCACCTATTCACCCCCCCCCCTCTAGGTGCGGCATACGATCCTTTCAATTGGTATCAGAGCCTCGGCTCTTATTTCGGGCTTAACCGCCTAAGAGTATGCCGGACGATGGGCCTACGGAAGAGGCCGCTAAGATGGTCACCATGGAGGACATCAATTCGTTGAGATCCTCCATGGATGCTCAAATGGAAAGCATGAGAAAAATGATTTCCAAGCTTTTGACTCCGGTCCTTCCTAGGGCTTTGATACGTCTCCGACGTATCGATAATTTCTTGTGTTCCATGCCACATTATTGATGTTATCTACATGTTTTATGCACACTTTATGTCATATTCGTGCATTTTCTGGAACTAACCTATTAACAAGATGTCGAAGTGCCAGTTGCTGTTTTTGGTTTCAGAAATCCTAGTAACGAAATATTCTCGGAATTGGACGAAATCAACGCCCAGGTTCCTATTTTGCCCGGAAGCATCCAGAACACGCGAGAACCGCCAGAGGAGGGGCACAGGCCCACCAAACCCTAGGCCGGCGCGGCCAGGGGGGCCCGCGCCCACCTATAGTGTGGGCACCCCTTCGACCCTCTGACGCCGCCTCTCCGCCTATTTAAAGCCTCCGTCGCGAAAACCCTGATACGTTCGACGAAACCAGAGAAAACCTTCCAGAGCCGCCGCCATCGCGAAGCCAAGATCTGGGGGACAGGAGTCTCTGTTCCGGCACGCCGCCGGTACGGGGAAGTGCCCCCGGAAGGCTCCTCCATCGACACCACCGCCATCTCCATCACCGCTGCTGTCTCCCATGAGGAGGGAGTAGTTCTCCATCGAGGCTCGGGGCTGTACCGGTAGCTATGTGGTTCATCTCTCTCTTATGTACTTCAATACAATAATCTCATGAGCTGCCTTACATGATTGAGATTCATATGATGATGCTTGTAATCTAGATGTCGTTATGCTAGTCAAGTGAATTTTACTTATGTGATCTCCGGAGACTCCTTGTCCCACGTGTGTAAAGGTGACAGTGTGTGCACCGTGTGGGTCTCTTAGGCTATATTTCACAGAATACTTATTCACTGTTATGAATGGCATAGTGAAGTGCTTATTTATATCCCTTTATGATTGCAATGTGTTTTGTATCACAATTTATCTATGTGCTACTCTAGCAATGTTATTAAAGTAGTTTTATTCCTCCTGCACGGTGTAATGGTGACAGTGTGTGCATCCGTGTTAGTACTTGGCGTATGCTATGATTATGATCTCTTGTAGATTATGAAGTTAACTATTGCTATGATGGTATTGATGGGATCTATTCCTCCTTCCTTAGCATGAAGGTGACAGTGTCCATGCTACGTTAGTACTTGGTTTAGTCGTATTGATCTTTCATGCACTCTAAGGTTATTTAAATATGAACATTGAATTGTGGAGCTTGTTAACTCCGGCATTGAGGGTTCGTGTAATCCTATGCAATGTGTTCATCATCCAACAAGAGAGTGTAGAGTATGCATTTATCTATTCTGTTATGTGATCAAAGTTGAGAGTGTCCACTAGTGAAAGTCTAATCCCTAGGCCTTGTTCCTAAATACTGCTATCGCTGCTTGTTTACTGTTTTACTGCGTTACTACTGCTGCGTTACTACTGCTTGTTTACTGTCCTGGGCAAAGCACTTTCTGGTGCCGTTGCCACTGCTCATATATATTCATACCACATGTATTTCACTATCTCTTCGCCGAACTAGTGCACCTATTAGGTGTGTTGGGGACACAAGAGACTTCTTTCTTTGTGGTTGCAGGGTTGCATGAGAGGAATATCTTTGACCTCTTCATCCCTGAGTTCGATAAACCTTGGGTGATCCACTTAAGGGAAAACTTGCTGCTGTTCTACAAACCTCTGCTCTTGGAGGCCCAACACTGTCTACAGGAAAAGGAGGGTGCGTAGACATCAAGCTATTTTCTGGCGCCGTTGCCGGGGAGGAAAGGTAAAAGGTACTCACACTCCGGATCTCGGCTACCAAGCTATTTTCTGGCGCATTGTAAGTACTCGAAGCTATTTCCTTTAGATCCTGCAATTGCATCTTTTTGTTTCTTGTTTACACTAGTTTGGCATAATGGACAAGAATGAGCTTCTTATGCTATTTCCTGATTTAAAACATGGATTGTTTGATGCGAAAATTAAAAAACCTATGGAATCTTATTTGCATGCTGGTAGTAATATTAGTATGAACGCTTTGAACACCATTGTTGATAATGATATAGAAAGTTCTAAGCTTGGGGAAGCTGGTTTTCATGATCTTTTTAGTCCCCCAAGAATTGAGGAGAAAATTTTCTTTGATGATACTTTGCCTCCTATTTATAATGATTATAATGATAGTGGTCTTTTGGTGCCACCTACTATGGAGAGTGAATGTTATTGTGATTATACTATGCCTCCTATATTTGATGATGAGAATAATAATGATAGCTACTTTGTTGAATTTGCTCCCACTAATAAAATTGATTATGCTTATGTGGAGAGTAATGATACTTTTATGCATGTGAATAAGAATGCTTTATGTGATAGTTACATCGTTGAATTTGTTCATGATGCCTCTGAAAGTTATTATGAGAGAGGAAAATATGGTTGTAGAAATTTTCATGTTACTAAAACACCTCTCTATGTGCTGAAATTTTTGAAGCTACACTTGTTTTATCTTTCTATGCTTGTTGCATTATGCTTCTTGAACTTGTTTATTTACAAGATTCCTTTTCATAGGAAGCATGTTAGGCTTAAAGTTGTTTTGAATTTGCCTCTTGATGCTCTCTTTTGCTTCAAATACTATTTCTTGCGAGTGCATCATTAAAACTGCTGAGCCCATCTTAATGGCTATAAAGAAAAGAACTTCTTGGGAGATAACCCATGTGTTATTTTGCTACAGTACTTTGTTTTATATTTGTGTCTTGGAAGTTGTTTACTACTGTAGCAACCTCTCCTTATCCTAGTTTTGTGTTTTGTTGTGCCAAGTGAAGCCTCTAATCGAAGGTTGATACTAGATTTGGATTTCTGCGCAGAAACAGATTTCTATCTGTCACGAATCTGGGCTGTTTTCTCTGTAGGTAACTCAGAAAAATATGCCAATTTACGTGCGTGTTCCTCAGATATGTATGCAACTTTCATTAGTTTTGAGTTTTCTGATCTGAGCAACGGAAGTATTTATTAAAAATTCGTCTTTACGGACTGTTCTGTTTTGACAGATTCTGCCTTTTATTTCGCATTGCTTATTTCGCTGTGTTGGGTGGATTTCTTTGTTCCATTACCTTCCAGTAGCTTTGAGCAATGTCCAGAAGTGTTAAGAATGATTGTGTCACCTCTGAACATGTGAGTTTTTGATTATGTACTAACCCCTCTAATGAAGTTTATGAGAAGTTTGGTGTGAAGGAAGTTTTCAAGGGTCAAGAGAGGAGGATGATATACTATGATCAAGAAGAGTGAAAGCTCTAAGCTTGGGGATGCCCCGGTGGTTCACCCCTGCATATTTCAAGAAGACTCAAGCGTCTAAGCTTGGGGATGCCCAAGGCATCCCCTTCTTCATCGACAACATTATCAGGTTCCTCCCCTGAAACTATATTTTTATTCGGTCACATCTTATGTGCTTTACTTGGAGCGTATGTATGCTTTTATTTTTTTTGTTTGTGTTTGAATAAATTGGATTACATCATGCTTGTGTGGGAGAGAGACACGCTCCGCTGTTGCATATGGACAAATATGTCCTTAGGCTCTACTCATAGTATTCATGGCGAAGTTTCTTCTTCGTTAAATTGTTATATGGTTGGAATTGGAAAATGATACATGTAGTAATTTGCTAAAATGTCTTGGATAATGTGATACTTGGCAATTGTTGTGCTCATGTTTAAGCTCTTGCATCATATACTTTGCACCCATTAATGAAGAAATACATAGAGCTTGCTAAAATTTGGTTTGCATATTTGGTCTCTCTAAGGTCTAGATAATTTCTAGTATTGAGTTTGAACAACAAGGAAGACGGTGTAAAGTCTTATAATGTTTTCAATATGTCTTTTATGTGCGTTTTGCTGCACCGGTTCATCCTTGTGTTTGTTTCAAATAGCCTTGCTAGCCTAAACCTTGTATCGAGAGGGATTACTTCTCATGCATCCAAAATCCTTGAGCCAACCACTATGCCATTTGTGTCCACCATACCTACCTACTACATGGTATTTCTCCGCCATTCCAAAGTAAATTGCTTGAGTGCTACCTTTAAATTTCCATTCTTCACCTTTACAATATATAGCTCATGGGACAAATAGCTTAAAAACTATTGTGGTATTGAATATGTACTTATGCACTTTATCTCTTATTAAGTTGCTTGTTGTGCGATAACCATGTTTATGGGGACGCCATCAACTATTCTTTGTTGAATATCATGTGAGTTGCTATGCATGTTCGTCTTGTCTGAAGTAAGGGAGATCTACCACCTTATGGTTAAGCATGCATATTGTTAGAGAAGAACATTGGGCCGCTAACTAAAGCCATGATCCATGGTGGAAGTTTCAATTTTGGACAATATCCTCAATCTCATATGAGAATAATAATTGTTGTTACATGCTTATGCATAAAAGAGGAGTCCATTATCTGTTGTCTATGTTGTCCCGGTATGGATGTCTAAGTTGAGAATAATCAATAGCGAGAAATCCAATGCGAGCTTTCTCCTTAGACCTTTGTACAGGCAGCATAGAGGTACCCCTTTGTGACACTTGGTTAAAACATGTGCATTGCGATGATCCGGTAGTCCAAGCTAATTAGGACAAGGTGCGGGCACTATTAGTATACTATGCATGAGGCTTGCAACTTGTAAGATATAATTTACATGATACATATGCTTTATTACTACCGTTGACAAAATTGTTTCATGTTTTCAAAATCAAAGCTCTAGCACAAATATAGCAATCGATGCTTTTCCTCTATCGAGGACCATTCTTTTACTTTCATTGTTGAGTCAGTTCACCTATTTCTCTCCACCTCAAGAAGCAAACACTTGTGTGAACTGTGCATTGATTCCTACATATTTGCATATTGCATTTGTTATATTGCTTTGCATTGACAATTATCCATGAGATATACATGTTACAAGTTGAAAGCAACCGCTGAAACTTAATCTTCCATTGTGTTGCTTCAATGCCTTTACTTTGAATTATTGCTTTATGAGTTAACTTTTATGCAAGACTTATTGATGCTTGTCTCGAAGTACTATTCATGAAAAGTCTTTGCTTTATGATTCAGTTGTTTACTCATGTCATTACCATTGTCTTGGATTGCTGCATTCATTACATATGTTTACAATATGATCAAGTTTATGATGGCATGTCACTCCAGACATTATCTTTGTTTATCGTTTACCTGCTCGGGACGAGCAGAAACTAAGCTTGGGGATGCTGATACGTCTCCGACGTATCGATAATTTCTTGTGTTCCATGCCACATTATTGATATTATCTACATGTTTTATGCACACTTTATGTCATATTCGTGCATTTTCTGGAACTAACCTATTAACAAGATGCCGAAGTGCCAGTTGCTGTTTTCTGCTGTTTTTGGTTTTAGAAATCCTAGTAACGAAATATTCTCGGAATTGGACGAAATCAACGCCCAGGTTCCTATTTTGCCCGGAAGCATCCAGAACACACGAGAACCGCCAGAGGAGGGGCACAGGCCCACCAAACCCTAGGCCGGCGCGGCCAGGGGGGGCCCGCGCCCCCCTATAGTGTGGGCACCCCTTCGACCCTCTGACGCCGCCTCTCCGCCTATTTAAAGCCTCCGTCGCGAAAACCCTGATACGTTCGACGAAACCAGAGAAAACCTTCCAGAGCCGCCGCCATCGCGAAGCCAAGATCTGGGGGACAGGAGTCTCTGTTCCGGCACGCCGCCGGGACGGGGAAGTGCCCCCGGAAGGCTCCTCCATCGACACCACCGCCATCTCCATCACCGCTGCTGTCTCCCATGAGGAGGGAGTAGTTCTCCATCGAGGCTCGGGGCTGTACCGGTAGCTATGTGGTTCATCTCTCTCCTATGTACTTCAATACAATAATCTCATGAGCTGCCTTACATGATTGAGATTCATATGATGATGCTTGTAATCTAGATGTCGTTATGCTAGTCAAGTGAATTTTACTTATGTGATCTCCGGAGACTCCTTGTCCCACGTGTGTAAAGGTGACAGTGTGTGCACCGTGTGGGTCTCTTAGGCTATATTTCACAGAATACTTATTCACTGTTATGAATGGCATAGTGAAGTGCTTATTTATATCCCTTTATGATTGCAATGTGTTTTGTATCACAATTTATCTATGTGCTACTCTAGCAATGTTATTAAAGTAGTTTTATTCCTCCTGCACGGTGTAATGGTGACAGTGTGTGCATCCGTGTTAGTACTTGGCGTATGCTATGATTATGATCTCTTGTAGATTATGAAGTTAACTATTGCTATGATGGTATTGATGGGATCTATTCCTCCTTCCTTAGCATGAAGGTGACAGTGTGCATGCTACGTTAGTACTTGGTTTAGTCGTATTGATCTTTCATCCACTCTAAGGTTATTTAAATATGAACATTGAATTGTGGAGCTTGTTAACTCCGGCATTGAGGGTTCGTGTAATCCTACGCAATGTGTTCATCATCCAACAAGAGAGTGTAGAGTATGCATTTATCTATTCTGTTATGTGATCAAAATTGAGAGTGTCCACTAGTGAAAGTCTAATCCCTAGGCCTTGTTCCTAAATACTGCTATCGCTGCTTGTTTCTTGTTTCTTTGCGTTACTACTCTTTGCGTTACTACTGCTTGTTTACTGTCCTGGGCAAAGCACTTTCTGGTGCCGTTGCCACTGCTCATATATATTCATACCACCTGTATTTCACTATCTCTTCGCCGAACTAGTGCACCTATTAGGTGTGTTGGGGACACAAGAGACTTCTTGCTTTGTGGTTGCAGGGTTGCATGAGAGGAATATCTTTGACCTCTTCCTCCCTGAGTTCGATAAACCTTGGGTGATCCACTTAAGGGAAAACTTGCTGCTGTTCTACAAACCTCTGCTCTTGGAGGCCCAACACTGTCTACAGGAAAAGGAGGGGGCGTAGACATCAGGCTTCCACCGTAGAGGTAAAGGACACGGGTGTGTTAGAAGAGGGAGGTGCTTCGGCATTACCCTCCTCTACCAAACCCGTGGAAGGTGGTAACTTAAACACTATCAAATCTCCCAATGCATCTCCTACGGGAACTAGTGGAGGTGAGAGCTACAATCGAGTAGCTCCACCTTTTCTATCTCCCGATATACCGGTTCCCCATCCTCATTTGAACATTCGAGGCGACCCACCTAAGTTTTCCGTTGAGAATTTCGATACTTGGCAATTTGAGTTTCGCTCTCATGTTTGCAGTGCCTCCAATGAACTTTGGAGAATCATCTTGGAAGGATTCAATCCCTACAACCCCGACAAGTTGACTAGAAGAGAAGCGGTTGATAGTCAACTCAACAACACCGCCTTGCACATGATTCAAACTAGTGTGGGGACAAAGGATTTGCCTCGTGTTCGGAACTACACCACCGCCAAGGAAGCTTGGGAAGGTTTGGCCGCTAGTTGCATTGGAAGTGAGAGCACGAGAAGGAACAATTATAATGCTCTTCGGAATCAAGCCGAAGGATTCATGAGGCTACAGGATGAAGATCATCAAGTCATGTATGGAAGACTTCTCATCGTTGCCGATGCCTTCCGGCTTATTGGTGCCACCCACATCAATGACTCTTGGATCAAGGAGAAGTACATTGAATGCATGATGCCGTTTGTACCCATTGATGTCAAGACCCTTGTTGGGAGAGAATGCTATTCCTCTCTCTCATCTCAAGATGCCATGCACGAGATGCAAGCCCTCAAGGTGCTCGAGCAAAACTCTCATGATTCTCGCAATCGTGCCATTGGTATGTCAAAAGGGAACAATCTTGCCTTGATGGTCAACCCCGTAGAAGAAGTGTACCCTCAAGAACAATATAGGGCATCTTGGAGTATGTCCTATCCGGAAGATTTGGAATGCCACTATCATGATCACATGGCCTTCCATGCAAAGTCCTTTTGGGTTGATCCCTCCAAGGCCAAGGAAGACAACATCAAGAGAAACCACAAAAGTGGGTTCACTAACTTTGGTCCTAAGACAAGATCATGCTACAATTGTGATGACAAGCGCCACTTCATTGTCGAATGCCCCTATGAGAATAGAGAGCTTCATAATGGAAGGCTCATTCCCAAGGACAAGAGCAAAGACACAAAGGGCAAATATTCAAAAGCCTCCAACAAGAAATTCTACAACAACAAGACCAAGAAGGGCAAGAGGCCCTCAAGAGTTGTGCTAGTAACAAGGGAAGAATATTCTTCCGATGAAGTTGAAAGTTCTAGTGGTGATGAAGGAGAAGAAAGCTCAAAGGAAGTGGCCGCCATTGCCACTACCAACATTCCCTCTTCATCTCTCTTTGAGTCCCCCAATGAGAATCCTCATATCAAGAATGCACATTGCTTCATGGCAAGGTCCTCCTTGGACACATCTATTGTGCTATCAACTCAAGAAGAATATACCTCCGGAGATGATGATGTTGATGATGAAAAAGATGCAACCTCTAATGGGTTGGTCGCTCTTGCCTCCCTCTCCACCAACTCTTCATCACCAAGTGAATCCCCCAATGAGGTCATTCATGTGGAGGAAGAAAGTTGTCTCATGGCTAAATCCTCCGAGGTATCATCTCCTAGCCTCTCTATGCCTAACATATCTAGTGATCTAGGGGTTGATGATGCTAGTCTAAAAGTGAAACAAGAAATGCTAGAGTTTGATGAATTCATTCTCAGCCTACAAGGTAACACTAAAAAGCATGTTTCAAATCTCATGGCTCGTATAGCTCAACAAAATCATACTCTTGAGAAAAAGGGTCAAATAGAGAGAGAAGACTCTCTTGAAATCCATGCTCTTAAAAATGCTCTTGAGAAAAGTCAAGAAACCATAGCTTCTCTTGAAGAGAGGCTAGAAAATATTGAAGAGCCTCAAGATAAAATTAACAAGCTCACTAAAGCTAGAGATCTTGCTAGGGCTAAGAATAAAGTGGTTAAAAAGGAAAAGGCCCAATTTGGGGTTGATCATGAGAAACTTGTGAAGGATCTAGATGAACTAGACAAAGCTCACAAAGCTTTGAAGAGTGAATACACTCTCCTATCCAAGTCAAATGAGCAACTTCAAATTAGGCTTGCTTCATATGATGTGCCTAGTTCCTCTACCCCTTCATGTGATCATGCAAATGTTATTGAGGAAAATGCTAGGTTGAAGGATGAACTTGCTAAGGCCTCCTCTCCCCAAAGTAAACTTTCTTTGGATGATCTCTTGAGTAAGCAAAGATCAAACAATGGGAAGGAGGGCCTTGGTTATGGGGCCAAGGCAAAGAAGGCAAACAAGCAAAAGGCCAAGCCCGCACAAGAGAAGAAGAAAGATATCACTAATGGTGAAGCCCCTAAGGGCAAAACCATTAATGATGATGATGCGGGAAATGCTAACCCTCACTATGTTTTATTTAAAGATTATTATGGTGATGTTTATGCTAAATATGTTGGCCCATATGATGGTTATGTTGCTTGGTCTATTTGGGTCCCAAAGACCCTTGTTGCTAACAAAAGAGGACCCATTGAGAAATGGGTACCTAAATCCAAGAATTGATCTCATGTAGGACTATGCCGCCGAAGGTTCAAAATGGGTACTTGATAGTGGATGTACAAGTCATATGACCGGCGGCAAGAACCTCATCAAGGAGTTGAGGCCCAATATAAATGATATCACCGTCTCCTTTGGCGATAATTCTACATCCGAGGTATTGGGTTTTGGCAAGGTTGTGGTTGCACACAACATTACTCTTGTGGATGTCATGCTTGTCAAAACCCTTGGTTACAATTTGCTTTCCATTTCCGCCCTTGGCAAGATGGGTTTCGCCGTCTTTATTGATAATGATATTGTGGTCCTCTTGTGGAGCAAGACTCTAAAAGTCGCTTTCGTTGGGTATCGCGAACATAACTTGTATGTGGTGGACTTTTCGGGGACCACCACTTCAAGTGCGATGTGCCTATTCGGAAAGGTGGATGTGGGTTGGTTGTGGCATCGCCGCCTAGCCCATGTCAACATGAGAACTTTGCAAAGTCTTCACAAGGGGAACCATATTGTGGGACTAATGGAAAATGTTTCTTTTGCCAAAGATCGTGTTTGTAGGGCTTGTGTTGAAGGAAAAATGCATGACTCTCCGCATCCAAGCAAGACTATCATCTCTTCCAAGAGGATCTTGGAGCTCCTTCATGTGGATCTCTTTTGTCCCGTTGCTCATGCAAGTCTTGGTGCGAAGAAACATTGCTTGGTGATTGTTGATGATTACTCAAGATACACTTGGGTCTACTTTCTCAAGACAAAAGATGAGACTCAACAAATATTCATTGACTTTGCTACCGAGGTGCAACTCCAACACAACCTCCTCATTATGGCAATAAGAAGTGACAACGGCTCCGAGTTCAAGAACTATACACTCAATAATTTTCTTAGTGATGAGGGGATACGTCATCAATATTCCGCTGCTTACACCCCTCAACAAAATGGTGTTGCGGAGAGGAAGAACCGGACTCTTATGGATATGGCAAGATCTATGATGGCGGAGTATAAATCCCGCTATAACTTTTGGGCCGAAGCCATCTCCACCTCTTGCCACTCTTCTAACCGGCTCTATCTCCGCAAGGGATTGAACAAGACTCCATATGAAATACTCACCGGCAACAAGCCCAATATCTCATACTTCAAGGTGTTTGGTTGTAAGTGTTTCTACAAAATCAAAGGAGTTCGTTTGTCTAAATTCGCTCCTAAAGCTTTGGAGGGTATATTTGTTGGTTACAGTGCCGAATCTCACACTTATAGAGTCTTTGATGTATCCTCCGGGATTATCATTGAATCTTGTAGTGTGAAGTTCGAAGAAAATGATGGCTCCCAAGTGGGGCAAGTTGATGTATGTGCAGGTGATGAAATACCTCAAGATGCCATAGTAAGAATGGGTGTGGGATTTTTCCGCCCCATTGAGGGACACGGTGTGGCATCTCGGGAAGAACTATGCTCGACCACGGTGGAGCCCTCATCCTCTCAACATCAACAAACCCCATCTCTTGAAGCTAATGATGCACCAACCCAAGAACAAGAAGAAAACCCTCCCTCTCATGAACAAGATCAAGGACAAGATCAACCAAGAATTCATGATGGCTCCGATGAGTATCCATTTGATATTCACTCCGCACCAAATGATGTCCAAGATCAAGCACGTGAGGTTGAGCACTCTCAAGAAATTGAAGTTGCTCAAGTTGAAGGTCAAGACGGGGACCCAAATGATCAAGTTGATCAAGTGACACCTCCAAGGCCAAGAAGAACCAAGGAGGAGATCGAGACCCGTCGACTAGCAAGAAGAGAAAGGCAACTTGAGCGTCTTGGACACACACATGACAAGGTTCTTGGTGATGTAAGGGCAAAAGTTTCCACAAGAAGGAAATTGGCTAACTTTAGCAATCATCATGCTTATATCTCCTTAGTGGAACCCAAGAAAGTATTTGAAGCCCTTGAAGATTCGGATTGGTTGGAAGCTATGCACGAGGAACTCAACAACTTCAAGCGCAACAAAGTGTGGACCTTAGTAAAGAAGACAAAGGAGTGCCGCAATGTTATAGGCACTAAATGGATTTTCAAGAACAAGCAAGATGAGTTTGGAAATGTTGTGAGGAACAAGGCAAAATTGGTGGCTCAAGGGTTCTCTCAAGTTGAGGGAATTGACTTTGGAGAAACCTATGCTCCCGTGGCTCGCCTTGAGTCCATCCGTATCCTTCTTGCTTATGCATCGCATCATAACTTTAAGTTACAACAAATGGATGTGAAAAGTGCATTTCTTAATGGTCCTTTTCATGAAGAGGTTTATGTTAAGCAACCCCCGGGGTTTGAGGATCTCAACTTTCCTAACCATGTCTACAAGCTTGATAAAGCACTTTATGGTCTCAAACAAGCTCCTAGAGCTTGGTACGAGCACCTTAAAGAATTGTTGGTAGACCGTGGGTTTGATGTTGGGCTAATCGATCCCACTCTTTTTACTAAGAGGGTCAATGGGGAGCTTTTCGTTTGCCAATTATATGTTGATGATATTATCTTTGGCTCTACTAACAAAGCTTTCAATGATGAATTTTCAAAGCTTATGACCGATAGGTTTGAGATGTCTATGATGGGAGAGATGAAGTTCTTCCTTGGTTTTGAGATCAAGCAATTGAGAGAAGGAACCTTCATCAATCAAGCAAAATATCTCCAAGACATGCTCAAGAGGTTCAAGATGACCGAGTTGAAGGGTGTGGCCACTCCTATGGTTACCAAATGTCATCTTGCACTAGATCCCAATGGTAAAGAGGTGGATCAAAAGGTATATCGCTCCATGATTGGATCCTTGCTTTACTTTTGTGCATCTAGACCGGACATAGTGTTGAGTGTTGGTGTGTGTGCAAGGTATCAAGCTTCTCCTAAGGAGAGCCACATGATGGCTCTCAAAAGAATCTTTCGATATTTGGTTGATACCCCAAGATATGGTATTTGGTACCCCAAAGGCTCAAGTTTTATTCTCAATGGATATACCGATGCGGATTGGGCGGGTGACAAGGATGATAGGAAATCAACTTCCGGGGCTTGCCAATTCCTTGGTAGGTCCTTGGTGTGTTGGTCTTCTAAGAAGCAAAATTGCATATCTCTCTCCACCGCCGAAGCCGAATATGTTGCCGCCGCAAGTGGATGCACTCAATTGTTATGGATGAGGCAAACTTTAAAGGAATACAGTGTCATTTGTGACAAAGTGCCTCTATTATGTGACAATGAAAGTGCCATCAAGATTGCCTATAATCCGGTGCAACATTCAAGAACGAAGCATATTGAGATCCGGAATCATTTCATAAGGGATCATGTTGCCCGTGGTGATATTGAGCTTATCTATGTTCCTACCAAAGATCAACTTGCCGATATATTCACGAAGCCTCTTGATGAAGCAAGGTTCTCTTATTTGAGGAATGAGCTAAATATCATTGATTCAAGGAGTATAGCTTGACCATCTTGCAAACACACCTTTGTCTCAAAACTTTATTTGGTTTAGGTGTGGGCATGGAAATAGGGGGAGTGCGGTTTAAATTATTGAGCTATCCCTCCCCCCATAATGCCAACATTAAGAAATCATTCTCTTAATATCATATGTTGATATGTGAGCTTCAATGATGAGTAGTGGCTTGGACCCAAGATATATCTTCGCGGTGCCATGTCACAACACTCTTATATGGTGGCCTAGGCCACCACACTCTTCCTTGTGAAGAGTTGGAGTTATTTGGATCTTATCGCCTTTTATTTGACATCTCCATGTTCTTATGGGAAATCACTCTAGTTTGGCCTTATTTGCTCATATCTTGCAAACTTGAGTAATCATGTACCATTAACAGTTTGAGTCTTCTAAACCTAAGCCAACACTCATCTATAAGCCATTTCCATCTTGCTCATTTGTCATGTTTGATAAAAAAAACTTGGAGTTTGAGGTTTCTCGGTCGGATGATCTAGGTTGCCCCATCTTATTGGTAAATATGCATCTTATATGTGAGGTGATAGTTTATTGCACCACATATGGGTACACAAATAACCAACTAAAGATAGGCGGGATTGACGGTGTTCTGAAATTTTCCAGAACACCGGATAATCCGGCCCCCAGGCGACCCGGAAAATCCGGCCCGGCCGGATTATCCGCCCTAAACTTGGGCCGGATTATCCGGCCTGGGCAGATCTTGAAAGGGTTGAGGACGAGGCCGCGGGGGGCAAACGGTTCAGACCACCCCCCGCGCGCCTCTCTCTCCTCTCTCTCCTCTCAAGGTCGCCGGAGCCTCTCCTCCTCGCCGGAGTCGCCCCGTCCACTCCCTCCCGGAGTTTTTGGGTGGATCGGGTGCTCCTCCCTCCTAGCTACCTTTTCCTCCAAGCGGCTTTCGCAATGGATGCGGGTATGAATCACAATCCCTAACCCTAGGTGTTGTGATTTATGTGTGCTATTTTCTTGGTGGATTTGGTGTCTAGTTGTTCCAAATCGTTTGTAGTGTACTCCTCTTGCATGCTATAAGGCCGATCTGTTCTTAGACAAGTTGTTGATTGCAAAATCTGCTAGATTTGCAGGGCCGGATTATCCGGCCCCCGCAAGGACCGGATTATCCGATCTGGCCGGATTATCCGCCCCCTTGGGGCACCGGATTATCCGGCCTGGAGCTTCATCGCCACTGCAGTTTTGATTCAATCTATCTTGTTTTAGACTTGTACCAGCTTATAGTATGTTTCTAGAGTGCATTACTGTATCATACATGACTTATGAGCATTATCTTCTCTTTGCTATCCATCTTTGCTATTCACAGGTCGTACTTCTCGGGGTGCTCGGAGACGCCCAAGGGCTGACCGGTCAAGTGATGAGTTCGCGTCCAACGCTCCTCGCAAGTCAACCTCATCTAGGCACAAGAACAAGGCGTCAAGGGAAAACTACAAGACCATGGACCCTATTTCTTATTCTGCTATCCGCATGAAGAACTGGTATGAAGACCTCCCAAGGGATGAAGAGACAGAGGGCAGAAAATACTGGTGCATGGAACAGGAGTTCATCTATAAGGATATCTATGAGCCCATGAAGAAAGTATGTCCCATGCAAGCTATCGATGTGGACGTTCTGGCAGTCAACAATCACTTTGAGGATGCCATCTGGGTGACTGGTAGGATGGGCTTGAAGGATTTGATGAAGATTCAATGTGACTATAGTCCAGAGTTGGTGAAGCAGTTCTTTGCTACGTTGGCCATCAAGAAAGATGAGGACCGTACTATGGAATGGATGTCTGGCTCCACTCACTGTAGTGCCACCTTGCGCCGTTTTGCTGCTATTCTTGGAGTTCCTGCAGAAGGAGGCCGTCGTCTCCATGGACCTCAGAGGGCAGATAAGAATGCACTATTTGATCTCTATACATCTGCTGGAAAAGTGGGAGAGACCAAGGGGCTGCTTACCATCTATGGTCAGTTACTCAGGTTCTTTCGGTCCACCATCGCTCCTAGTGGTGGTAACAATGATGCAATCCGGGGAACTCTTGTGGGTCTCATGTACCTCAGCTTTCGGTGTGCTCGTGATGAGAATGAGGAACGTAACTACACTATTGATGTCATGGACTTCATCTTCCATGAGATTCATGATGCCATGGTCTCTCGCACCACTATACCTTATGCGCCTTACATCCAGCTCCTCATCAACAACACTGCGGGCGTGAGTGGTGAAGACTTGAGCGGGTACCCTTTGATGAAGCACTCTATCAAGAAGGCCTACAAGCTTAAGCCTGTCTCTTCTGCTGTACCTCCACCTGACTCCTTCATGGGTGATGCTCGTTCTAGTGGATTTGCTCCTGCTCGCCATCCTGACCTCCCTGCTATGAAGAAACAAGTGAACAGGCTCAGTTGGTTTCAGCGTTACATCCTTTGCATGAACATTGAGATCCATAAGGAGAACTTTGCGGCCAGCCGGGAGCGTGCTGATATTAAGCATACTCAGGCGGTTATTCTGCACAAGCTCAGTGGTGAGCAAGGACCCCCTCCTCAGCCTCCAGTTCACCCAGGTTACAGTGGGTGGTATTCTGCACAGGTTCCGTGGAGTGATCTTGATAGTTGCATTCAAAGGTCCAGCCTCACTCGCCGCTCTCCGGATGCACCTGACACTGATGAAGAAGAAGAAGAAGAAGAAGAAGAAGAGGCGCACGAGTCCGATGATGAAGATGCCTCCGAGTGATCCCCATGGGGCGAGTAGCATCGCGCTTGTCCCCTTTTTGGCGTTTCGATGCCAAAGGGGGAGAAGTGTTCTATTAGGAACTCTCTCGGGGATTTGCATGGTTTGGGCACAAGCATATGCGTTTATCATTTCTTTATTGCTTGTGTTCCATCTTATTTGAACTATTTGCTTTGGTTGTGTTCGTTTAAAACTATGTGCTATGTGGTGTGAGACATTGTTATGGTTTTCGGATTTCTATATGTTGAGATCAAGGCTATTATATTATGTGTGATGCTATATCTCCGTATCTTATATCTACACATGGGTATGATTTCTTGCATCCTATCTCAACTTCATATTTGTATATGTCTCTTGTTAGAACTCATGATGGATACCTCTTGTGTTGAGGCACCTCGCTCCTATGTGTTGTGTATTTGTATTCAAATAAAAATTACTTATATGCACACATGTAGGGGGAGTGCCTCTATGTTTTTGCCATCATGCTTGCCTCTATAGTAATTCTCTTGCAAATCCGTATATTGTCATCAAACACCAAAAAGGGGGAGATTGAAAGAACATCTCTCATATTATGTTTTGAGTGTTTGATGTCAATGTATGTGATACACTAATGGTTGTTTAAGTGGTACAGGGATTATATAGATACATTTGTATGTGTGTTGGATGTGGTCAGTGCTGTCAAAAAGAATCAGCAAAAAGTTCATCAGGCCGGATAATCCGGGCCGGATATTTCCAAAATATCCGGCCCCCAGAATTTCGGCTAAGGACTTGAGGGAAAGCAGCTCAGTATAGGGGCCGGACAATTGCCCGGATATTGTCCCGGTTTTGTCCAAGGGCCGGATTATCCGGGCCGGACATTTCAAGAATATCCGGCCCCCTCGAAAACGGCTAAGGACATGAGGGAAAGCAGCTCAGTATAGGGGCCGGACAATTGCCCGGACATTGTCCTGGTTTTGTACCAGGAGGCCGGATTATCCGGGGGGGGGGGGGGGGGGGGGATTATCCGGCCCTAACTTAGGCCGGGTTATCCGGCCCCCCGGAAGGCTCAACGGCTGGATTTTGGGGAGGGGTATTTATACCCCTCTTCTTCTTCCTTTCCCCTTTGCTCAATCATTGCACAAGAAATCTGCCAAGCTTCACCTCCATTAGAGCCACCTCAAGAAACACAAGATTTGCAAGATCTCCTTCCTCCCCCAACCAAAGCTCTTGATCTTTGGAGATTCGAAGGAGAAGCCACCGATCTACATCCTCACCGAAGCGATTTTCATTTCCCCCTCATTTGTTTGAGGGATCTCATGCTAGTGTTCCTATTTGGTTCCCTAGTTGATTTGTGTTGATGTGTTGTTGTTGATTGTTGTATTGTTACAGATTTGGGAGCCTCCAATTCGGTTGTGGATGTGTGCCCCAAGAACCTTGTAAAGGCCCGGTTTCCGCCTCGAGGAAATCCCTTAGTGGAAGTGGGCTAGGCCTTCGTGGCGTTGCTCACAGGAGATCTGAGTGAAGCCTTCGTGGCTGTTGGTTTGGCTTGCGTAGCAACCACACTCCTCCAAACGTAGACGTACCTTCTTGCAAAGGAAGGGAACTACGGGAATCATCTCCGTGTCATCGCGTGCTGCACTCTCGGTTACCTCTATCCCATTCTATCTCCTATATATTGCGTAGCTATATCTTGCTTAGTTGATAACCTTGTCATATAGGTAAATTCACTTAGTTGCATATCTAGAGAATTTACCTTTGTGTCAAGCCTAAAATGAAAAAGAACTAAAAATTGGTTAGCACCTATTCACCCCCCCTCTAGGTGCGGCATACGATCCTTTCACTAGGTTGTAGGAAACCAGTCACTGGGGTCTTTTTGGCCTTAGTGATGCAACCCATGGTACCAACAAATCGACAAAAGTGGTCCGAAGCTCGTTCCGAGTGGGCTAAGACCCACAGAGCCCCCAAATCGGCCTAGGCTACCAAACACTCCCTTGGTGTCGTTGCATGTAGTTATGTGGATAAGCTATGTTGACCGGATTATATTTTTTAAGGGTGAACAACAGTGATTGATCATCTAAAATTTCTAGGTGGGCACCGGTGATCTCAAGCGTGATGCTTCCGCACTTGCATCGACCGAGACCTTTAAGGGGCTAATGGCCGAGATGGAGGATGCACTTGACAAGAGGTATGGGAAGCGACGCCGGGAGAAAGAGGCCACGTGTGCTAGCTTCATCGACCTCACAAAGAGAGCCCTTGAAATCCAAGTCATTGAGGCTGAGGCCAAATTGCTCGCCGATGTGAACCTGATCATGTTCGTCGACTTCACCATGGACCCAGAAAACCTTGCATGGTTTGAGAAGAGGCGAATGATCATCCATTGCGAAGCGTGATCACATATATGTCTTTAATTTATGTAGTCCCTATGACAGTTTGTACCTTTATTTCATAATATTGCGTATGAACTACGTGATAGCCTAATTACTGGTGATTATTAGTACTATATTGAGTTCTTGTGGCCTCTTTCATTCATATATTGGCCAATTTGGTTAAAGCAAGGGGTAAAGAAATGACCTGCGTGGAGTGCGTCGGGTCGCTGGGTTGCCTAACCCCCTGATACGTCTCAAACGTATCTATAATTTCTTATGTTCCATGCTACTTTTATGATGATACTCACATGTTTTATACACATTATATGTCATTAATATGCATTTTCCGGCACTAACCTATTGACGAGATGCCGAAGAGCCAGTTGCTGTTTTCTGCTGTTTTTGGTTTCAGAAATCCTACAAAGGAAATATTCTCGGAATTGGACGAAATCAACGCCCAGGGGCTTATTTTTCCACGAAGCTTCCAGAAGACCGAGGGAGATACGAAGTGGGGCCACGAGGCGACGCCACACTAGGGCGGCGTGGCCAGGCTTGGGCCCGCGCGGCCCTAGCGTGTGGGTCCCTCGTGACGCCCCCTGACCTGCCCTTCCGCCTACTTAAAGCCTTCGTCGCGAAACCCTCTGTACCGAGAGCCACGATACGGAAAACCTTCCACAGACGCAGCCGCCGCCAATCCCATCTCGGGGATTCAGGAGATCGCCTCCGGCATCCTGCCAGAGAGGGGAATCATCTCCCGGAGGGCTCTTCATCGCCATGATCGCCTCCGGATCGATGTGTGAGTAGTTCACCCCTGGACTATGGGTCCATAGCAGTAGCTAGATGGTCGTCTTCTCCTCCTTGTGCTATCATGTTAGATCTTGTGAGCTGCCTATCATGATCAAGATCATCTATTTGTAATGCTACATGCTGTGTTTGTTGGGATCCGATGAATATTGAATACTATGTTAAGTTGATTATCAATCTATCATATATGTTGTTTATGTTCTTGCATGCTCTCTGTTGCTAGTAGAGGCTCTGGCCAAGTTGATACTTGTAACTCCAAGAGGGTGTATTTATGCTCGATAGTGGGTTCATGCCTCCATTGAATGCAGGACAAAGGTGAAAGTTCTAAGGTTGTGGATGTGCTGTTGCCACTAGGGATAAAACATCGATGCTTTGTCTAAGGATATTTGTGTTGATTACATTACGCACCATACTGTTGGAGATATGCCCAAGAGGCAATAATAAAAGTGGTTATTATATATCTTTATGTTTATGATAAATGTTTATATACCATGCTATAATTGTATTAACCGAAACATTGATACATGTGTGTTATGTAAACAAACAATGAGTCCCTAGTAAGCCTCTTAACTAGCTTGTTGATTAATAGATGATTAGTTTCATAGTCATGAACAGTGGATGTTATTAATAACAAGGTTATATCATTATATGAATGATGTAATGGACACACCCAATTAAGCGTAGCATAAGATCACGTCATTAAGTTGTTTGCTATAAGCTTTCAATACATAGTTACCTAGTCCTTATGACCATGAGATCATGTAAATCACTTATACTGGAAAGGTACTTTGATTACATCAAACGCCACTGCGTAAATGGGTGGTTATAAAGGTGGGATTAAGTATCCGGAAAGTATGAGTTGAGTCATATGGATCAACAGTGGGATTTGTCCATTCCGATGACGGATAGATATACTCTGGGCCCTCTCGGTGGAATGTCGTCTAATGTCTTGCAAGCATATGAATAAGTTCATAAGAGACCACATACCACGGTACGAGTAAAGAGTACTTGTCAGGAGACGAGGTTGAACAAGGTATAGAGTGATACCGATGATCAAACCTCGGACAAGTAAAATATCGCGTGTAAAGGGAATTGGTATCGTTTGTGAATGGTTCATTCGATCACTAAGTCATCATTGAATATGTGGGAGCCATTATGGATCTCCAGATACCGCTATTGGTTATTGGTCGGAGAGAGTTCTCAACCATGTCTACATAGTTCGCGAACCGTAGGGTGACACACTTAAGGTTTGATGTTGTATTAGTAGAACTTGAATATGGAATGGAGTTTGAAGTATTGTTCGAAGTCTCGGATGGGATCCCGGACATTGATGGCGTGTAACTCACACGTTCGTTGGGAACCCCAAGAGGAAGGTATGATGCGCACAGCAGCAAGTTTTCCCTCAGAAAGAAACCAAGGTTTATCGAACCAGGAGGAGCCAAGAAGCACGTTGAAGGTTGATGGCGGCGGGATGTAGTGCGGCGCAACACCAGGGATTCCGGCGCCAACGTGGAACCTGCACAACACAACCAAAGTACTTTGCCCCAACGAAACAGTGAGGTTGTCAATCTCACCGGCTTGCTGTAACAAAGGATTAACCGTATTGTGTGGAAGATGATTGTTTGCAGAAAACAAGAGAACAAAGATTGGCAAGAGATTATATTTCAGTATAGAGAATTGGACCGGGGTCCACAGTTCACTAGAGGTGTCTCTCCCATAAGATAAACAGCATGTTGGGTGAACAAATTACAGTTGGGCAATTGACAAATAAAGAGGGCATGACCATGCACATACATATTATGATGAGTATAGTGAGATTTAATTGGGCATTACGACAAAGTACATAGACCGCCATCCAGCATGCATCTATGCCTAAAAAGTCCACCTTCAGGTTATCATCCGAGCCCCCTCCAGTATTAAGTTGCTAACAACAGACAATTGCATTAAGTATTGCGCGTAATGTAATCAGTAACTACATCCTTGAACATAGCACCAATGTTTTATCCCTAGTGGCAACAGCTGACATAGGCATCCCAAATGGGCCTGCCGAAGATAGTACCCGGGGTTTACTGAAGGCCCACTACCCGAAGAATAAGAAGATTCGGGAGCCCAAGATATATCAAGGAAAGTCAAGAGTTGTAATAGGAAGTGTTATTTGTAATCTGGCGGGATGAGTTAGAAACCGTCCCGGACTCTGTAACTTGTATAGCACGAATCCCTCGGCTCCACCTCCTATATAAAGGGGGAGTCGAGGGACGAAGAAAGGATCGAATCATTGTCTACAAACCCTAGTTTTCATAATCGTCGAGTACTTTTCGGCTGAAACCTTCGAGATCTACTTACCCTCTACTTCCAACTAAACCCTAGCCTACAATCCATAGGCATTGACAAGTTGATACCTTGTCAATTGGCGCCGTCTGTGGGAATTAGAGGCGTAAGGATCTGATCTCGATGGCACGTTCAAGATCTTCGACATCATCAACTGCAAGCAACACAATGGATCGAGGTAAACAGATCGCTGCTGGTCTTGTCGATTTTGTTCCTCACCCACCCTCCCGTTTGGATGCATATGCGTATCTGGCGGAGCCCATGGAGATGACGTTCGGAAGGTTTCACTTTCGCGTCGAGAAGGAATGATCGTATCGTGTCGAGGTTCCGATTTCGTCGGGATCGTCGAAGGTCGATTCCGATTTTTCAAGCTATGCGTCGTCAACCGAGTCAGGAGAAGAAGAAACCTCGGCGACACGCTACATCAGCACCAGAACAAGAGAGAAACTCGCCAAGATCTTCAACGACATGTCGTTTGAGTCATCTGCGGACTCATATATAAGCGATGGCTCAAGCAATGTCGACAGCTATGACTTCATCGACAAATCTATCACAGTAGGCAAGGTCTTCATCAATCTCAACGATGATGTCACCAAACCCAACGTAGATCTGAGTACAAAGTATCATCAGATTTGCGCCATTGAAGATCAAGAGGAGACATCTGAGGCTTTCGACAGTCTGGGAAATCCATACGTCGATCCCTCCAATCTGCGACAAGGCCTGGGCAACAAATACGTCGGGCCAGAGCCGCGAGATAGAGTTCAACTTTCACAAGCAGCGTGGGACAGAGCCGCGAGAGCTATGAACGGTACAGAACCAATGGCTACCACGGCCACACCAGAGGAATTGCAAGCATATCAATATAGGCTCGCACGAGCTGCGAGGGAATTGGAAAAACAGACAGCTGAGTTGAACAGGAGAAAGGAAGCAGCTTCTGCATCCAGCAGGAGAAGGGCAGATCTAAGTCGACAATCTAGAACTTCGGGTGATAGCCACAGGGAGGCTCGGAACAGAGGAAGATCAAGGTTACAACACATACCCGAAGCAGAAAGAGAGCACTTGGTTCAAAACCTCGACATGTCCTTTATGTCGATAGACACAAGAGGAAACATTATCCCTAAGACACCAGAAGCTGGGTATATGGCGACACAAGCTTTTATCCTCGCGTCTAAACCACCTCCAGGTGATCCAAGGGAAACACTATACAATATGGCGATAGCAGGAGTTGGAGCTATGGGGACAGCGTTCGTTACAACGCCTCCCGAAGGAACAGCAAGGCAAAATAGTCCACGACCTGCAGCAGCAACGGCGGCAGCCCCTGAAGGACCAAGTGGAGCAAGAGATACGGCAGCACAAGCAAGAGTCGACAGAGCACGACAAAGCAGAAGGGATCATCGGCAATCTCCGGAGCTTAACGACGAAGATATGTGCGGCTTGCCATGCTTCACGAGGAGAGTCCGAAAAACTCGAGTCCCCTCAGGATTCAAGCTACCCGATAATTTCAAAAAGTTCGACGGCCTTCAAGATCCAGAGGATTGGCTAGTCGACTATCTGGAGACAGTGAAGCTCACGGGAGGAACCAGGGCAACAGCCATGCAAAGCATTCAGGTGCATTTGAGTGGAGCCGCACGATCGTGGATAAAGAAACTCACTCCAGGATCTATCGACAGCTGGGAAAGTTTCGAGGACGTGTTCGTCAAGAACTTCAGATCCACGTGCAAAAAACCCGCGTCGTTAGAGGAGTTGAGAGCATATCGACAAAAGCCAGATGAGCCAATGAGAAAGTACATCCAAAGGTGGAATATCATCAAAAACTCGGCAGAAAATATATCTGACGAGAGAGCAATAGATGCGTTTGTCGCAGGAGTCAGGCGTGGAGATTTTGTCGAGGATTTGGGAAGGACCAATCCAAAGACAGTATCCGCGTTAATGGAGATAGCAAATAAATGGGCAGATGGAGAAGACGCTGTCCACAACAAACGGCACAGGTCGCCCGAGGAGGACCGTGGTCGAAACTATCAACCGAGGCGAAGATTTCCTCGGCGTGCAGAACTATGACGCTCCAGGACAAATTTCGGCAGGTTT
Organism: Lolium perenne; assembly: GCF_019359855.2. Classification (NCBI taxonomy): domain Eukaryota; kingdom Viridiplantae; phylum Streptophyta; class Magnoliopsida; order Poales; family Poaceae; genus Lolium; species Lolium perenne. The sequence goes on from NC_067245.2 coordinate 188,082,317, forward strand.
TCGGACAAATACAGGAGGAAGCAACAGAGATGATTACCAGAGAAGCAATGAACAGCGAGGCGATAACAGGGATGATTCACGCAGCAGGCAAAATAGCGGGCCTAGGTTCCCAAGACCCTTCGTGTCCCCTGAAGAGATGATGAATGGACCGTGGCAGATGCACTTTTTCCTCGACAGCAACGGTAAAAGACAGTCAGGGCACTTGCAGAAAGACTGTCGAAATTTTCAGGCAATGTTGCGGTACGCAGAAAACGCTAACGCGCGGGCAGCACAGAGAAATCCTCGAGAACCTAGAAGCGAGATTCACTTGCCGCCTCCTCCCGCGATCACAGACGACAATCGGCATCAGCTCAGAATAGCGGCAGCACCTGCACCACCACCTTATGTTGATCCTAACTCCAATGGAGCAGTGTCGATGATTCAGAAGGGAAGGCCGTCCAATAGAGCTCAGAAAGTAATCTCACGACAGGTGTTTATGGCAGAGAAAATGCCTCCACCAACAGTTGAGTACCTTAATTGGTCAGGACAAGATATCGGCTTCACAATAGCAGATCATCCGCAGCAAGTTCCTCGACCAGGGCAGTCAGCACTTATTCTCGCCGGCGATTATCGCGGGATTTGATGTCTCTCGAGTGTTCATAGACGGCGGCAGCAGCTTGAACCTTATGTATGCAGATACATTGAGGAAGATGAACATATCCTTAGCAAACTTGAAACCAACAGACACAAGGTTCCACGGCATCACACCGGAGAAACCAAGTTATCCATTGGGAAAGATCAATCTCGACGTTCAGTTTGGGACCCGAGAAAATTATAGAATCGAGAGGCTCGAATTTGAAGTCGTGGATTTTCCGTCGCAGTACCACGCTCTGTTGGGACGACCAGCATATGCTAGATTTATGGCGGTGCCACACTATACATACCTGTTGTGGAGGTTGCCTGGGCCAAAGGGACCAATCACAGTCAAAGGAAGCTTTGCCTTAGCCGATAAATGCGACAAGGATTTTCACCGGCTGTCAGAAACTTTCGGGATGCAAGCTGAGTACTTGGCGTCAAAAAGCATGACTGATTACGACGTACTGCCAGACGTTGGAAGGCCAAACAAAGAATCAACTTTCAGTACCGAGAAAAATTCAAAAGAGGTGCAGATTCACCCGACAGACCCGAAAAAGACGACATCTATCGCAAACGACATGGATATCGCATAGGAAAGCGCTTGTCGAGTTCCTCCGTGAGCACTGGAAAATCTTCGCATGGTGTCCAGGTGACATGCCAGGAGTACCAGGGAACTTGCCGAGCACCACCTAAACTTGGATCCACTAGCGAGACCAATCAAACAACCTTTGCGGCGTTTTGAACCAAACCGCAAAGCCATGCTGTCGAGAAATCAATCGACTACAAGAAGCTGGTTTTATAAAAGAGATATTCACGAAGCCACATGGGTAGCAAATCCTGTTCTTGTGCCGAATAAAAACACTAAGGTCCTTAGCATGTGCGTCGACTTTACGTGTCTCAATAAACATTGTCCAAAGGATCACTTTCCCCTCCCGAGGATCGATCAAATTATCGACTCCACGGCTGGATGTGAACGTCTTTCCTTCCTGGATGCATATTCTGGTTATAACCAGATCAGATTGAAAGAAGAAGATGAAGTAAAGACCGCGTTTATTACACCTTACGGCGTGTTTTGCTACAGAACAATGCCCTTTGGTTTAAAATATGCTGGAGCAACATATCGAGGATGATGCGAAGTGTTTGGCGACACAGATCGGGAAGAACGTGCAAGTATACATTGATGATGTCGTCATAACATCAAAAAGGGGGCAACGCTGATCGAGGATCTCAAGGAAACCTTCGACAACCTTGATAAGTTCCGCCTCAAACCGAACCCGACGAAGTGTTCTTTCAAGGCGTCCCAAACAGGAGAACTTCGGGGTTTCTAGTTTCAGCAAGAGGGATCGAAGCAAATCCCGATAAAATACAAGCTATCGTAACAATGAGGAAGCCAACAAAGTTGAAAGAAATACAACAGCTAATCGGGCGAGTCGCAGCTTTGAGCAGATTCGTCGCTAGGCTGGGTGAAAAGCGTTACCATTTTACGCTTTGATAAAGCAAGGAGATAAATTCCGGTGGAACGAAGAAGCCGACGAGCTTTCGAGGATTTGAAGCGCACAATCTCGACACCACCAATTTTGGTGGCGCCAAAAGAAAGGGAACCTCTCCTGCTGTATATCGCAGCCACGCCCCAAGTGGTGAGCACGGTGCTAGTTGTTGAAAGGGAAGAAGAAGGAAAACTCCACGGCGTGCAGAGGCCACGAGACTTCGTTAGCGAAGTTTTATCGCCCTCAAAACAAAGGTATCCTCGCACCAAAAGATAGCATATGGAGTGTTCACGACAAAGACGAAAATTGCGCCACTATTTTTCGGCACATCCGATCATAGTGGTCAACGAAGCTCCCTTGTCAAATATCTTGAACAACCCAGAAGCTACGGGTCGTGTCTCCCTTTGGGGAATAGAACTTTCCTCGGGACATCACGTATGAAAAAAGAAAAGCAATAAAGTCGCAAATACTGCCGGACTTCATCGCAGAGTGGATGGAGTTGCAAAATACAGGACCTCCAGATTTGTCGAGAACTTGGACCATGAACTTTGACGGGTCCAAAAGACTAGAAGGAGCTGGCGCAGGAGTAGTACTCATATCACCTGAAGGCGACAAGTTAAAGTACATCCTTCGGATGACGTTCCCTAACGCATCTAACAATGAAGCAGAATATGAGGCTCTCATACACGGGATGAAGATGGCGAAAGCCTGCGGTGCAACTCGACTAAAAATCTTTGGCGACTCACAGTTGGTGGCTCAGCAAGTTATGAACCAATGTGACGCAGTCAATGATAGCATGATGGCGTACAAGGAGGTGTACAACGAGCTCGAGAAGTTGTTCGATGGATGCGAAGTAAATCATATTAGCAGATTGAGCAACGACGAAGCCGACGTTCTTGCAAACATCGGGTCGCAATGCCTTGCAGTCCCGCCAGGTGTATTCTGGGAAGAGATAACGGAGAGGTCCACCAAATCAACAAAATCAAAAAAGAAGGAAAAGAAACCCTCGGGGGCTACCAAGGAAAAGCAAGAGGAAGAAGAAGAAGATCAGGACCTGGTCATGGTGATACAGATACCGTGGATGCAGCCGTACATATCATACATCCTCAGGAAAGAAATACCCGATGATCCAGTTGAGGCAAGACGAGTAATTCGACGCTCCAAAGCTTTCACGGTGGTCAAAGGAGAATTGTATAAGCGAAGTATTTCAGGCGTCTTGCAAAGGTGTGTTACACCCGAAGAAGGAAGAATAACTCTGAAGGACGTACACGAAGGAATATGTGGCCACCACGCGAGTAGTCGAGCTATTGCAGCCAAGGTCTTTCGGGCAGGATTCTACTGGTTGACAGCAATCGAGGACGCCAAGGACATAGTAAGAACTTGCGACGCGTGTCAAAGGTTCGCCGCAAAACCTCACTCTCCAGCAGCAGAGCTAGCACCAATACCATTGTCATGGCCCTTTGCTCAATGGGGACTTGATATGGTAGGCAAGTTACACAAATCCTGGCCAGGAGGAAAGGAGTATATGCTAGTAGCTGTCGATAAATTTACAAAGTGGATAGAAGCAAAGCCGATAAATTCACCAGACGGAGCATCCGCAGTAAAATTCATAAAAGGCCTCGTTTTCAGATTTGGAGTGCCCCACAGCATCGTCACAGACAACGGCAGTAACTTCACATCCCACGAATTCAAAGATTATTGCGAAGAGGTGGGTATCAAGTTGCACTTTGCGTCAGTTGCACATCCTCAAACCAATGGGCAAGTCGAGAAAGCCAATGGTATAATCTGCAATGGCATCAAGAAACGCTTGTTAGGACCACTGGAAAAAGCTCGACATACCTGGCCAGAAGAACTACCAAGTGTGTTGTGGAGCATCCGAACAACACCAAACACAGCAACACAGGAAACTCCGTTTTTCTTGGTTCATGGAGCAGAAGCAGTACTACCAATCGAGATAGAGCACAACTCTCCACGTGTCGTCGAATATGACGAAGAAATGTCGAGAAAAGCGCTAGAAGACGACGTGGACGCACTTGATGAAGCCCGAGACGAAGTATTGTCTCGGGTAACCAAATACCAACAGGACTTGAAGAATTACCACAGTCGACGTTTGCGGCCAAGATCTTTTCAGGTGGGAGACCTAGTTCTTCGGCTCACGCAAAAAAGTCATGAAAAACTCGAGTCACCATGGCTTGGCCCTTACATTGTCACGGAAGTAATCGGAGGAGGAGCATACAGGATAAAGGACAAGAAGACAGGGGTGGAGGAGCCAAACCCCTGGAACGTGGCGCAACTCAGGCGGTTCTACGCCTAGAGTCGAAATATAGTCCTTGTAAAACTTCAATATACTGAAACGCCCGCGAGTTTTCAGACGCACTCTTTTCCTTTTTCGGGGCACCGAGTGGGGCCGGAGAAGGTTTTTAATGAGGCGGGCTCACGGTGCTGCAATATAATAAAGATAGTGTCAATATACCTTTCTCTTTATCGACATGTTCAAAGTCTTCGCTCCGACGAATTTCAATATAGTCCATCAAAAAAGAAAAAACCTTGCCTTGGTATTAAAATACCTCGTGAGTCAGTACAAAATAGTACTCAATAAAGAAGCTCGGGGGCTCATATTCGCCATAAATATATAAATGCCTTGGTTCAAAACCTCGCAAATATATAAATACAGTAAAGAGTCACCGAAACACTCAGGGGCTAGACGAACAGAGAAATATAATGATTGCTTTACAATATAGTCATGGATTACAAAGAAGAAGTATCTACAAGAGGAAAATAACTAGTCTTGATTCAATATGTCATCAAGAGTAACTCTGTTTTCTTCAGGAGCAGCACCAAGAAAATCGGCATAATGGCCATCGGCAAAAAAGTCGGCGTCCATCCGAAGAAGGTCCTCAATCATTTCTTCGGCTATAGGCGTAACCTTCGTGTTAATCCTATCAACACCAACTCTTCGACGTTGTACCTTTTGATGAACTTTTGCGACAACTTGGGTAAGGTCAAGATTTGAGTGGCAGATCTGGAGCATGATAAGAGCAAATCTGGCACCAGCTACCAGTTGAGCTTTGACAAAATCATGGATACTGCGAGCATCCTTGAATCTTTCCATCAATTCAGGGAGAGTTTTTGGTTGGACGTTCCGAGGAAACATGGAGTTGTAAACCATGGACAAGGTCTTGGTACAGAAGTCAAGGAAATCGCGAGTTTGAGAGGTGCGATCTTGGAATCTGACAATTTGTCGGGTCCTCTCTGGGGTAGCCCAAAACAAAGAACCATGGTCCAGGGAAAGGTTAACAAGGAGGTTCGTCCTAGCATTTACCCTCTCTTCCTCGGCAGCAGCATCAGTAAAGGAACCTATCAAAACAACGAAGGGGAAAACCTTTAAGAGACATAGCATGAGGATGAAAGATATCGGAGGATGAAGCAAGCATACCCGACATATCTGCACTGGCTTCATTCATTAATTTGAGCATGAAATTCTCTCGAGTGGTTGCCTTTTCAGCCTCGGAAGCAGCAATTTCCTTAGCAGCCACGGCCTCGCGAGCTTGCTGAAGAGTAACTTTTTCGGCTTCAGATGACTTACGAGATTGCTCCATCATCACAAGTGTTTGCTTCTTCGCATACTGAAGCTGCTGTCGAAGCTCATCCAGTTCTTGCGACAAGGTATCGTCGACAGGTGCAGTATCAGCAAAAGTTCCCCTCGCGCGAGAAGAAGAAGGCGAAACATCGGAAGGAGCGGAAGATGGAGTATAGTTATCAAATATCAACTGAAATTTAAACAAGACAACATCAAACAAAAAGCAAAGATAGAGTTTTCATTGATCTCTCAGAATAATTACAAAGGCATTACAGTGGAGCTAAGGAAGTACGTGTCGCCAAATGGCTACTTTGGCGACAAGAGCAAAAGAAACATAGAACGAAAAATAAAGAGGCATGCAACTAGACCTCCGGCCTTGATGAGCTAGGAGTCGACGCTGGCTTGATCCCGAGATAGGCCAAGATCTTCTTCGTGTTGGGCTTGGCTGCCTTAATCAACGACCTCCATCTTGATTGCTCTATCTGCTCGGTGTTGCCAACTTTCATCCAGTCAATAGTCTGTCGACTGTCAGCAACCAACGCGACAGTGTTCTCAACGGCAACCTTCATATTTTCTTGGCGCATCTTCAGTCCAAGGTCTTCCGGTGTATTGAACATCTTGGCAAGGTTGAGGAAAGTCGCAGGCTCCTCTTTCTTCGGGAAGAAGTAGGGGAACAATGCCGACAACACTGCGCTAGCATTCGACACACCTTCACGAATCTCGGATCCATGAAGCTCCAGATAGGAAAGTGCGTCAAGGACAGGGTCATTGACAGGATTCGTCAGATCAAAATCCTGGTTTGTTTGGGCTGTCAAGGAAACAAAGCATTAGTGAAAAGACAAGAAACAACGATTCTCATAAAAATAGAAGGGATCAGCAAAATTACTGAAAGTGCGGCGACTCTGAGTTTTCAGGCGCTTGAGGATTCCTTCTTCACGAGAAGCTTGCGCAGCTTTGTGCTCATCCAAGGCAGCTGTAGCATCCTCAAGTTTTTTCTGCAGTTCCTCGACACCAGCAGCTTTCGCCTTGGCTTCATCAGCTTCGGCCTTGGCTTTGCTAGCAGCGAGTTCGGCTTTCTTGCGAGCCGCCTCACTTTGCTCAAGTTTTCGAGCAAGTGCGTTGGCGCGTTCGTTGGCCTCTGCAAGTTTCTCTGTCGAGATATGGAAAAGAGAGAGAAGAAAGATCAAAATCGCGAAAAGCAACAGGAGTAAAAAATCAAGGAAAAACAGCAAGTATAAAAGTCGTTACCTTCGACTCTATTAGCATATTCACGGTATCCAATAAATTGGGAACCGATGCGGAGAAGATCTTTGATCATAGGCTGTTCAAGGTGAACACAGCAAGAGAAACATCGGCATGAAAAAGAGAAAAGGTGTGAAAAAACAAAATAAGGAAAATATAGATGTCGACAAGCTTACATCATCTAAGAGCAGAGTCGACGAACTGCCCAACTGAGGGGCAGGTTCAACAATCTTTTCAACCCTTGTCCTTTTTGGTGAAGGAGCAAGGGGGCTTGATGGTGGAGTAGTGGTGACGACGTTTTGTTGAGGAGGCGAGGTTTCTTCTCCTTCAACTAGCGTGTCGGAAGCAAGTACAGTACGTGACGTACTTGTCCGAGGAGCCACGTCAGTAGTTGGTACTTCTTCCTCGTCATCACTGTTGATCAAAAAATCGGCAGCATAAAAAGCAAGACAAGATAAATATTTCGAGTAAAAAAAAAAAAAAAAAAAAAAGGAAAAAAGAAAAAAGGGAGAAATAAAGACGACTTACGAGCTGACGAGGGATTCAACATAAGGATCGTAAGCTACCTTCGGATGAGAAGGAACAACTTCTTCAGCCTTAGAGGTGCCAGAATCCTCGGCATCAGTCCTTTTCCTTTTGTTCCTTGGAGAAACAGCAGGAGGAAGGGATTGCGTCGACTCACTGGCTTCAGACTCAACTTCTTTTTCGTGAGAAGCCGCAGATTTGTGAGAACCCGCGACTTCACTTTCAGGAATAGAAGAACCTTGCGTATCTTCGGCAACGATGGCCTGTTCTTCGACTTCTCCATCCTCAGGAAGAGGAGGAAGGGAAGACATAGTAGGATGGTTCTGCAAGAAAATAGCGACAAAAGAAAATTAGCGAGATACCAATACAATGAGATGCAAGGAAAAGTTTAGAACAAGACAAAAACTCGAGAAGACAAAATACCTCGGGAAGAGGATTGGAAGCACTGTATGGTTCTACTCGACAAGAGGAGGGAATAGGATCCTTCTTGGCTAGTCGAGAAACTCTTCGAACCAATTTCTCCAAGTCCTTTACAGAAAGATCGTTGGAGATTCTGTTGGCATCGTTTTTGCCAGAGTACGTCCAAAGGGGATTTTTGCGAGCCTGAAGAGGCTGCACTCTAATCCTAAGGAAGTAGGCAGTGATTTGAACACCAGACAGCTCTTTGCCTCGAGTGTTTTGAAGCTGATGAATACGAGACATGAGTGCCTCTGTCGCCTTTTTCTCTTCCTCAGAAGCTTCGGCATCCCAGGAGCGGCGGCGCTGAATTCTGGCACTTCCGTCGAAAGGAACTATGTTGTGTTCAACGGAGTTGGTGCTTTCTTCGTGAATGTAGAGCCACTTTTTGCGCCATCCTTGGACAGAATCAGGAAATTTGACGTCGAAATAATCGACATCAGTACGAACACAGATAACAACGCCACCTATGTTATAAGTGACGTTGTGGGAGCCATTGCGGCGGAGGCAGAAAATGCGTTTCCACAGAGCCCAATTGGGAGGGATTCCGAGGAAGCATTCGCAAAGTGTGATGAAAATAGAAATGTGAAGGATGGAATTGGGGGTCAACTAGTGCAGTTGAATCCCATAAACGAAAAGAAGGCCGCGGAGGAAATCGTGAATTGGGGTCGAAAGACCACGGATAAGGTGATCAACAAAACTAACCCGGTACTCCATTGGAGGCTTGGGGTAGCTTTCTTCGCTGGGAAAGCGGATGGCGTCTTCCTTCTTCATGAGGCCAAGCCTCTTCAGCATGTTGATGTCCTGGTTGGAGATTTTAGATCTCTCCCACTCAAGATCCTCGGCGGCCATCTAGGATTCCGGAGTACTGTGGCGAGTGAGTCGCGTGCGCGGTGGCATCAACGGCAATGGGCAGAGCAATGCTCGTGAGTGCGGATGATCAGAGAGAGTTGGGCGCAGGGGAAGCTTTTGCGAAGAGGAAGAGATGAGCGGCGCAAGCGAGGGGATGAACGGAGGTTGAAGAAAGGTTTATATAAGAATCGGGTGAAGCAGTGCGCCGTTGGATGAAGAAATCGTGTGGTGAAAAAAGATCTCCTAGATACAAGGGTAAAAAGGTATTTTTACTGAGATAGGCGTTACCGTACGTGCGCCAGAAAAAGCGGAGGACGTGTGTCCCCCACTTGCACGACGTGTCAACGTGGTGGAAGCAATGGACCCACAGGGCAGAAAAATCATGACTATTCAACAGGGATGAAGTAAATTTGGTTAAGGGAAGCATGTCGACAAGGAAAATAAAAGAAGATTGGCGATAGGGAGAATTATTAAATACTTCGGGAGCCTTTGATCAAATACAAGTTTTTGCCCAAATGCTCGGGGGCTACTTCGACAAAAAGTAAAATTTCGAGTATGGCAATATAGAAATTGCGGGAGCCTACAACCAAGCACAAGTCCTTGGCTGTAGCCTCGGGAGCTACTCCCATCGGGAGCGCTGTTCGCGCACCCGAGAGATAAAAAAAGAAGAAGAAAGAGATCATATTGGGAAAAAAATGACAATATAGCGACAAGGTGGACTAAAATGTTGAGCCTACAACCAAGCACAAGTTCTTGGTTGTAGCCTCGGGGGCTACTCCCATCGGGAACGCTGTTCGCGTGCCCGATGAAATTAACAAAGGAAAAATAGAAAAGCAAGAGAGTATATTTCGAGTTATAATTAACTCTACATATACTCCCATCGGGAGAACAATATAAGTCAAAATTGACTCGATAAAATGTGCCATTCCAACAGCCGGAAAAGCACTCGACAATATATTCTCAGAACGCCGAAGTTGCGATCAATTTCTGAATGCCGCAAATTTGCGAAGGTAAGACCCAGATCCGTTTCGCACGGGCGTGGCATCGCCAAAGACTGCGCTCTGCTACCTTTATCCGTATCAACAGATACGAAGAAAAATCCTAACGGACGCGTTAGGTACCCGATAAATTTGACTGGGACTCGACAGAATGGTAAGACCTTAAGCGGCACCTGTCGAAGTTTACACCAGTATCCCGAGATCATGTCCAGGGACGTGATCTTGAAGTAGGTTTTTGCGGATTGCCACTAGAGCAGTTAACTAGTACCTGATCCGTCAGATGAACTAGCCCCAACTACCATTATCCCTGTACAATATAGAATTTTATGTGAAGAAATATAAAAAAGTTGAAGCTTTCGAATCAAAATAAACAGTGGAGATTTTCCCTGATTCTACGATTCAAGCAAAATCTCGGGGGCTACTGACATAGGCATCCCAAATGGGCCTGCCGAAGATAGTACCCGGGGTTTACTGAAGGCCCACTACCCGAAGAATAAGAAGATTCGGGAGCCCAAGATATATCAAGGAAAGTCAAGAGTTGTAATAGGAAGTGTTATTTGTAATCTGGCGGGATGAGTTAGAAACCGTCCCGGACTCTGTAACTTGTATAGCACGAATCCCTCGGCTCCACCTCCTATATAAAGGGGGAGTCGAGGGACGAAGAAAGGATCGAATCATTGTCTACAAACCCTAGTTTTCATAATCGTCGAGTACTTTTCGGCTGAAACCTTCGAGATCTACTTACCCTCTACTTCCAACTAAACCCTAGCCTACAATCCATAGGCATTGACAAGTTGATACCTTGTCAACAGCACATCCACAACCTTAGAACTTTCTGTCACTGTCCCAGATATCAATGGAGGCATGAACCCACTATCGAGCATAAATACTCCCTCTTGGAGTTACAAGCATCTACTTGGCCAGAGCATCTACTAGTAACGGAGAGCATGCAAGATCATAAACAACACATAGACATAACTTTGATAATCAACATAACAAGTATTCTCTATTCATCGGATCCCAACAAACGCAACATATAGAATTACAGATAGATGATCTTGATCATGTTAGGCAGCTCACAAGATCCGACAATGAAGCACAATGGGGAGAAGACAACCATCTAGCTACTGCCATGGACCCATAGTCCAGGGGTAGACTACTCACTCATCACTCCGGAGGCGACCATGGCGGCGTAGAGTCCTCCGGGAGATGAATCCCCTCTCCGGTAGGGTGCCGGAGGCGATCTCCTGGATCCCCCGAGATGGGATCGGCGGCGGCGGCGTCTCTGGAAGGTTTTCCGTATCGTGGCTCTCGGTACTGGGGGTTTCGCGACGGAGGCTTTAAGTAGGCGGAAGGGCAGGTCAGGAGGCGGCACGAGGGGCCCACACCACAGGGCCGCGCGGCCAAGGGGGGGCCGCGCCGCCCTAGGGTGTGGCCACCTCGTGGCCCCACTTCGTCTCCTCTTCGGTCTTCTGGAAGCTTCGTGGCAAAATAGGACCCTGGGCGTTGATTTCGTCCAATTCCGAGAATATTTCGTTACTAGGATTTCTGAAACCAAAAACAGCAGAAAACAGCATCTGGCACTTCGGCATCTTGTTAATAGGTTAGTTCCAGAAAATGCACGAATATGACATAAAGTGTGCATAAAACATGTAGATAACATCAATAATGTGGCATGGAACATAAGAAATTATCGATACGTCGGAGACGTATCAGACATCACGAGGAGTTCCAGAATGGTCCGGAGAATAAGATTCATATATAGGAAGTCATTTTATAAGTTTGAAAATGATCCGGTGCATTTATGGAAGGTTCTAGAAGGTTCTAGAAAAGTCCGGAAGAAATCACTAAGGAAGGAAGAGTCCCGGAGGGACTCCACCTCCCCATGGCCGGCCAACCCTAGAGGGGGGAGTCCAAGGTGGACTCCACCAAGGGGGCCGGCCACCCCCCCACATGGAAGGGGGAAATCCCACTTGAGGTGGGAGTCCCACCTTGGGTAGGTTTCCCTACGACATGGAAGGTTCTTGTGTTGGGGTCTTATTCGAAGACTTGTAGTCCAACACTTGGGGATCCACCTATATAATGAGGGGCATAGGGGAGGGGGCCGGCCACCACAAAAGCCACAAGCTGGCCGCACCCCTTGAGGCCGGCCACCCCCTCTCCCAAACCCTAGCCGCCCCACCTCCTCCACCTCTCCCGCAACGCTTAGCGAAGCTCCGCCGGAGTTCTCCATCGCCACCGCCACCACGCCGTCGTGCTGCCGGATTCAAGGAGGAGCTACTACTTCCGCTGCCCGCTGGAATGGGGAGAAGGACGTCGTCTTCATCAACACCGAACGTGTGACCGAGTACGGAGGTGCTGCCCGATCGTGGCACCGTGATCAAGATCTTCTACGCGCTTTTGCAAGCGGCAAGTGATCGTCTACCGCAGCAACAAGAGCCTCATCTTGTAGGCTTTGGAAATCTTCAAGGGCGAGTCTAAATCATCTCCTCGTTGCTCCCGTCTTCTAGATTGCATCTTGGCTTGGATTGCGTTCTCGCGATAGGAAATTTTTTGTTTTCTATGCAACGAATCCCTACACATACTTAATGCAATTGTCTGTTGCTTGCAACTTAATACCGGAAGGGGTTCGGATGATAACTTGAAAGTGGACTTTTTAGGCATAGATGCATGCTGGATAGCGGTCTATGTACTTTGTCGTAATGCCCTGATTAAATCTCATAGTACTCATCATGATATATGTATGTGCATTGTTATGCCTTCTTTATTTGTCAATTGCCCAACTGTAATTTGTTCACCCAACATGCTATTTATCTTATGGGAGAGACACCACTAGTGAACTGTGGACCCCGGTCCATTCTTTACATCTGAAATACAATCAACTGCAATTGTTCTTTACTGTTCTTCGCAAACAAACATCATCTTCCACACTATACATCTAATCCTTTGTTTACAGCAAGCCGGTGAGATTGACAACCTCACTGTTACGTTGGGGCAAAGTACTTTGATTGTGTTGTGCAGGTTCCACGTTGGCGCCGGAATCCCTGGTGTTGCGCCGCACTACACTCCGTCACCATCAACCTTCAACGTGGTTCTTGGCTCCTACTGGTTCGATAAACCTTGGTTTCTTACTGAGGAAAACTTGCTTCTATACACATCATACCTTCCACTTGGGGTTCCCAACGGACGTGTGCTTTACGCGTATCAAGCTAAATTTCTGGCGCCGTTGCCGGGGAGATCAAGACACGCTGCAAGGGGAGTCTCCCACTTCCAATCTCTTTACTTTGTTTTTGTCTTGCTTTACTTTACTTTATTTACTACTTTGTTTGCTGCACTAAAACAAAAACAAAACACAAAAAAATTAGTTACTTGCATTTACTTTATCTAGTTTGCTTTATTTACCATTGCTAAAATGAATACTCCTGAAAACACTAAGTTGTGTGACTTCACAAACACTAATAATAATGATTTCCTATGCACACCTATTGCTCCACTTGCTACTACAGCAGAATTCTTTGAAATTAAACCTGCTTTATTGAATCTTGTTATGAGAGAGCAATTTTCTGGTGTTAGTTCTGATGATGCTGCTGCCCATCTTAACAATTTTGTTGAACTATGTGAAATGCAAAAGTATAAGGATGTAGATGGTGACATTATAAAATTAAAATTGTTTCCTTTCTCATTAAGAGGAAGAGCTAAAGATTGGTTGCTATCTTTGCCTAAGAATAGTATTGATTCATGGACTAAATGTAAAGATGCTTTTATTGATAGATATTATCCTCCTGCTAAAATTATATCTTCGAGAAGTAGCATAATGAATTTTAAGCAATTGGATAATGAACATGTTGCTCAAGCATGGGAGAGAATGAAATCTTTGGTAAAGAATTGCCCAACCCATGGACTGACTACTTGGATGATCATCCAAACCTTCTATGCAGGATTGAATTTTTCTTCGCGGAACCTATTGGATTCAGCTGCTGGAGGTACTTTTATGTCCATCACTTTGGGGGCGGCAACAAAGCTTCTTGATGATATGATGATAAATTACTCTGAATGGCACACGGAAAGAGCTCCCCAAGGTAAGAAGGTAAATTCTGTCGAAGAAACCTCCTCCTTGAGTGATAAGATTGATGTGATTATGTCTATGCTTGTGAATGGTAGATCTAATGTTGATCCTAATAATGTTCCGTTAGCTTCATTGGTTGCTCAAGAAGAAAATGTTGATGTGAACTTCATTAAAAATAATAATTTCAACAACAATGCTTATAGGAATAATTCTGGTAACAACTATAGGCCATATCCTTCTGCTAATGGTAATGGTTATGGTAATTCTTATGGGAATTCTTACAACAATAATAGGAGTGTACCCCCTGGTCTTGAAGCCATGCTTAAAGAATTTATTAGTACACAAACTGCTTTTAACAAATCTGTTGAGGAAAAGCTTGATAAAATTGATATTCTTACTTCCAAGGTTGATAGACTTGCCTCTGATGTTGATCTTTTAAAATTGAAAGTTATGCCTAATAAGGATAATGATAATAAGATTGTTACTACAGCAAATGCCATCCAAGTTAGAATTAATGAGAATATAAGATTGATGGCTGAATTGCATGCTAGGTGGGAAAGAGAAGAAAATGAAAAACTTGCTAAAGATAATGTAGCTAAAGTTTGGACTATTACCACCACTAGTAATGATAATGCTTTACATGTTGCTACACCTACTGCTATCAATGGTAAAATAATTGGTGTTGGCAATGTTTCTACTCCTAGTGCAAAGCGTGCAAAATTACCTGAAATTGCTAAAACTGCTGAAACTGCTTGTGATAAAACTGCTGAATTTTTTTCCAACATTGGGGACAATGATCCCATTGCTGTAGATCATAATGGTTTAGATTTTGATGATTGTCACATCTCTGAAGTTATAAAGTTCTTACAAAAACTTGCTAGAAGTCCTAATGCTAGTGCTATAAATTTGGCCTTTGCAAAACATATTACAAATGCTCTCATAAAAGCTAGAGAAGAGAAACTAAAACTTGAAACTTCTATTCCTAGGAAGTTAGAAGATGGTTGGGATCCCATCATTAAGATGAGGGTCAATGATTTTGATTGTAATGCTTTATGTGATCTTGGTGCAAGTATTTCTGTTATGCCTAAGAAAATCTATGATATGCTTGACTTGCCACCATTGAAAAATTGTTATTTGGATGTTAATCTTGCTGATAATGCTATAAAGAAACCTTTGGGGAGGATTGATAATGTTCGTATTATGGTTAATAATAACCTTGTCCCCATTGATTTTGTTGTCTTGGATATTGAATGCAATGCATCTTGTCCTATTATATTGGGAAGACCTTTTCTTCGAACTGTTGGTGCTACCATTGATACGAAGGAAGGTAATATTAAATATCAATTTCCTCTCAAGAAAGGTATGGAACACTTCCCTAGAGAGAGAATGAAGTTACCTTATGATTCTATTATTAGAACAAATTATGATGTCGATGCTTCATCTCTTGATAATACTTGATTCACACTTTCTGCGCCTAGCTGAAAGGCGTTAAAGAAAAGCGCTTATGGGAGACAACCCATCATTTTACTACAATACTTTTGTTTTATATTTGAGTCTTGGAAGTTGTTACTACTGTAGCAACCTCTCCTTATCTTTATTTTATTGCATTGTTGTGCCAAGTAAAGTCTTTGATAGTAAAGTCAATACTAGATTTGGATTACTGCGCAAAAACAGATTTCTTGCTGTCACGAATTTGGGCAGGATTCTCTGTAGGTAACTCAGAAAAATCTGCCAATTTACGTGCGTGATCCTCAGATATGTACGCAACTTTCATTAAATTTGAGCATTTTCATCTGAGCAAGTTAAGTGCTCCTGGAAAATTCGTCTTTACGGACTGTTCTGTTTTGATAGATTCTGCCTTTTATTTCGCATTGCCTGTTTTGCTATGTTTGATGGATTTCTTTGTTCCATTAACTTTCAGTAGCTTTGTGCAATGTTCAGAAGTGTTAAGAATGATTATGTCACCTCTGAATATATGAATTTTTAATTATGCACTAACCCTCTAATGAGTTTGTTTCGAGTTTGGTGTGGAGGAAGTTTTCAAGGGTCAAGAGAGGAGGATGATACAATATGATCAAGAAGAGTGAAAAGTCTAAGCTTGGGGATGCCCCCGTGGTTCATCCCTACATATTTTAAGAAGACTCAAGCATCTAAGCTTGGGGATGCCCAAGGCATCCCCTTCTTCATCGACAACTTATCAGGTCACCTCTAGTGAAACTATATTTTTATTCAGTCACATCTTATGTGCTTTACTTGGAGCGTCTGTTTGCATTTGTTTTTGTTTTTGTTTGAATAAAATCGGATCCTAGCATTCTTTATGTGGGAGAGAGACACGCTCCGCTGTTGCATATGAACACATGTGTTCTTAGCTTTATTCTTAATGTTCATTGCGAAGGTTGAACTACCTCGTTCATTGATATATGGTTGGAAACGGAAAATGCCACATGTGGTAAATGGTATAATGTCTTGAATAATTTGATACTTGGCAATTGTTGTGCTCATATAGATCATGTTTAAGCTCTTGCATCATGTACTTTGCACCTATTAATGAAGAACTACATAGAGCTTGTTAAAATTTGGTTTGCATGATTGGTCTCTCTAAGTCTAGATATTTTCTGGTTAAGGTGTTTGAACAACAAGGAGACGATGTAAAGTCTTATAATGCTTACAATATGTTCATATGTGAGTCTTGCTGCACCATTTCATACTTGAGTTTGCTTCAAACAACCTTGCTAGCCTAGCCTTGTATTGAGAGGGATTCTTCTCGTGCATCCAAATCCTTGAGCCAAAATCCATGCCATTTGTGTCCACCATACCTACCTACCACATGGTATTTCTCTGCCATTCCAAAGTACATTACTTGAGTGCTACCTTAAACTTCTATTCTTTGCCTTTGCAATATATAGCTCATGGGAAAATAGCCTTAAAAACTATTGTGGTGAAGAATATGTACTTATGTATCTTATTTCTTAATAAGTTGCTTGTTGAGCGGTAACCATGTTTCTGGGGACGCCATCAACTTTTACCTTTGTTGAATATCATGTGAGTTGCTAGGCATGTTCGTCTTGTCTGAAGTAAGGGCGATTTTCATGATCAAATGGTTTGAGTATGCATATTGTTAGAGAAGAACATTGGGCCGCTAACTAAAGCCATGAATCATGGTGGAAGTTTCAGTTTGGACAGAAAACCTCAATCTCTTATGAGAATATTACCTGTTGTTGAATGCTTAAGCATTAAAAGAGGAGTCCATTATCTGTTGTCTATGTTGTCCCGGTATGGGTGTCTAAGTTGAGAATGATCAAAAGCGAGAAATCCAATGCGAACCTTCTCCTTAGACCCTTGTACAGGCGGCATAGAGGTACCCCTTTGTGACACTTGGTTGAAACATACGTTATGCAATGATAATCCGTGTTAATCCAAGCTAATTAGGACAAGGTGCGGGCACTATTAGTATTCTATGCATGAGGCTTGCAACTTATAGGATATCTTATACATAACACATATGATTTATTACTACCGTTGACAAAATTGTTTCTATGTTTTCAAAATGAAAAGCTCTAGCACAAAAATAGTAATCCATGCTTCCCTCTGCGAAGGGCCATTCTTTTACTTTATGTTGAGTCAGTTTACCTACTTCCTTCTATCTTAGAAGCAAACACTTGTCAACTGTGTGCATTGATTCTTACATGTTTACCTATTGCACTTGTTATATTACTTTGTGTTGACAATTATCCATGAGATATACATGTTGAAGTTGAAAGCAACCGCTGAAACTTATATCTTCCTTTGTGTTGTTTCAAAGCTTTCTACTAAGAACTTATTGCTTATGAGTTAACTGTTATGCAAGTCTTATTGATGCTTGTCTTGAAAGTACTATTCATGAAAAGTCTTTGCTATATGATTCATTTGTTTACTCATTGTCTTCATCATTGCTTCGAATCGCTGCATTCATCTCATGTGCTTTACAATAGTATTGATCAAGATTATGATAGCATGTCACTTCAGAAATTATCTTTGTTATCGTTTACCTACTCGAGGGCGAGTAGGAACTAAGCTTGGGGATGCTTGATACGTCTCAAACGTATCTATAATTTCTTATGTTCCATGCTACTTTTATGATGATACTCACATGTTTTATACACATTATATGTCATTATTATGCATTTTCCGGCACTAACCTATTGACGAGATGCCGAAGAGCCGATTCTTTGTTTTACTGCTGTTTTTGGTTTCAGAAATCCTACAAAGGAAATATTCTCGGAATTGGACGAAATCAACGCCCAGGGGCTTATTTTTCCACGAAGCTTCCAGAAGACCGAGGGAGATACGAAGTGGGGCCACGAGGCGACGCCACACTAGGGCGGCACGGCCAGGCTTGGGCCCGCGCGGCCCTAGCGTGTGGGTCCCTCGTGACGCCCCTGACCCGCCCTTCCGCCTACTTAAAGCCTTCGTCGCGAAACCCTCTGTACCGAGAGCCACGATACGGAAAACCTTCCAGAGACGCAGCCGCCGTCAATCCCATCTCGGGGGATTCAGGAGATCGCCTCCGGTACCCTGCCGGAGAGGGGAATCATCTCCCGGAGGGCTCTTCATCGCCATGATCGCCTCCGGATCGATGTGTGAGTAGTTCACCCCTGAACTATGGGTCCATAGCAGTAGCTAGATTGTCATCTTCTCCTCCTTGTGCTGTCATGTTAGATCTTGTGAGCTGCCTATCATGATCAAGATCATCTATTTGTAATGCTACATGTTGTGTTTGTTGGGATCCGATGAATATTGAATACTATGTCAAGTTGATTATGAATCTATCATATATGTTGTTTATGTTCTTGCATGCTCTCCGTTGCTAGTAGAGGCTCTGGCCAAGTTGATACTTGTAACTCCAAGAGGGAGTATTTATGCTCGATAGTGGGTTCATGCCTCCATTGAATCTGGGACAGTGACAGCAAGTTCTAAGGTTGTGGATGTGCTGTTGCCACTAGGGATAAAACATCGATGCTTTGTCTAAGGATATTTGTGTTGATTACATTACGCACCATACTTAATGCAATTGTCTGTTGCTTGCAACTTAATACCGGAAGGGGTTCGGATGATAACCTGAAAGTGGACTTTTTAGGCATAGATGCATGCTGGATAGCGGTCTATGTACTTTGTCGTAATGCTCTGATTAAATCTCATAGTACTCATCATGATATATGTATGTTCATTGTTATGCCTTCTTTATTTGTCAATTGCCCAACTGTAATTTGTTCACCCAACATGCTATTTATCTTATGGGAGAGACACCACTAGTGAACTGTGGACACCGGTCCATTCTTTACATCTGAAATACAATCTACTGCATTTGTTCTTTACTGTTCTTCGCAAACAAACATCATCTTCCACACTATACATCTAATCCTTTGTTTACAGCAAGCCGGTGAGATTGACAACATCACTGTTACGTTGGGGCAAAGTACTTTGATTGTGTTGTGCAGGTTCCACGTTGGCGCCGGAATCCCTGGTGTTGCGCCGCACTACACTCCGTCACCATGAACCTTCAACGTGCTTCTTGGCTCCTACTGGTTCGATAAACCTTGGTTTCTTACTGAGAAAAACTTCTTCTATACGCATCATACCTTCCACTTGGGGTTCCCAACGGACGTGTGCTTTACGCGTATCACACCCCCCCCCCCCCCCCGACCCAAACAGACGAGGGGAGGACACAACCAATTTCGTGCCTATTGGAAAATTTTCACTAGTAGTATAATTCCATATTCAGAGTTATTGTTTTCTTTTGGACTCATTTGGCAGCTCGCACGGTGGTACGTAGAGAGTATAAAGTGAAAAAAGATGTCTTCTTTCGTGTATAACCGAATAGCGGGTCTAAAAAGTTTGGGAAATTGCATGAACCCCAACCAAACACTTAACCTAGAACTTTTTTTTACGAATTCAGAGAACTTTATTGATTAACTGATAGCAGTAAACCTAGAATCATTTCAAAACCCACCAAATACCACCCAAGTAACCAAACGTACTGACACACTGTCATTTTTTTTTGCATCGTTTAAACCGGTTAAACAACTCTACTGGGCCAACAACGCGGTGGAGCGTGCCTCCACGAGCCCGAACTAGCAAACGCTTTCTTCGGGCTGTTAAAAAATTGAGGATCAAGCCTCTCTCGATAGGTCAAAGTCAATGCTAATAAATGCAGTATTATTTTTCCAATCGAGAAAGTAAATGCAGTACAGTTTTATTGTTATACAACTGTCTAAATCTTGCTCCAGTGGATATGATGTGTGAGTACTGAGTAACAGAACCGGATCTGGATCGTACCAATTGCTGTGTAAATTGGTGCTATGAATCATGGGACAGCTGGTGATTAGGCCTTGAGCTTCTTGGCAATGCCGGCGAAGTACTTCCCCTGATGCGCCGCCAAGGCGAGCTCAGCTTCGCTGGGCAGCCTGCTGCCGTCTGCGCCGGCGAAGGTGCCGGCACCGTACGGGCTGCCGCCCTTGACCTCGTCCATGGCGAACATGCCGGCGCCGTGCGTGTAGCCGACCGGCACGAACAGCATGCCGTGGTGCGTGAGCTGCGTGACGGCCGTGAGAGCCGTGGTCTCCTGGCCGCCGCCCTGGGTGCCCGTGGCGAAGAAGACGCCCGCGGGCTTGCCGGCAAGGGCACCGGACTGCCAGAGGCCGCCGGTGCTGTCGAAGAAGGCCTTCATCTGCGCCGCCATCATGCCGAACCGCGTGGGGAAGCCGAACAGGATGCCGTCGGCCTCGGCTAGCTGGCTTGCCGTGATGACGGGGTGGTCCTCACGCTTGGGCGCAGCGTACATCTTCCCCAGCACCTCCTCCGACAGCGTCTCCGGCACCCGCCAGATGGTGACCTCGACGTCGTCGACGGTGTCGGCGCCCTTCTTGATCTCCTCCGCCAGCGTCGCGACGTGCCCATAGGTGGAGTAGTACCTGCGGAGGGAAGAATGAACAGAAGGAATCAGATCACGTACTGTGCTAGCTGAGAGGAGAGGAGGAAGATTGAGCAGAGGCGGAGCATTACACGATGTAGATCTTGGTCGCCATTGCTGCAGAGCTCTCTTTGCCGGCCTTGATTTGTGTTTCTAAATTGTTCTACTTCTTGTGTTGGTATGGCTGGTGATGGGACAAGACAGTGAGGCCCCTGTATTTATAGATCAAAAGTCGAGGCTGCCAAGTCGTAAGTAGTAGTAGTACCTCAAACTGATTCAAAGCTGCCTAATGATCCTGTCCACTACCTTCAACATGTCTGCTAATTAAAAATGAGTGTGGCTTGGTGAAGAAATAACCTGGACACTGCGCAAATATCAGGTCAGCTGGTTGAGTTGCCTGCGTGCACATTGCGTCGCTACTACGTCTTATGCTGCCACAAAAAGGAAAAGCATATATACATCCCTGTCCTGGAAATATTTACGAGGGGAAAGCAACAGGAATCCAGCAAGGGGATTAGGTGATGTGATGATGACGGGAGCTGCTTGCAAAGCGATCCAGGCTCACTTACAGTTTCTTTTGATTTACTATTTGTATAGAAATCATGTAGAATTTAAATCCTATAAAAAAGTCCTACATAGTTTGTTCAATTTATTGCAACATATCGTATAAGAATAATCATGTAGGAATTTTATAGTGTAAATCTTATGAAAAAAACATTAGGTCATATCTTAAGAAAAAATTCTTTTGCTACAATCAAACACACTTCATATTTTTCATAGTATTTAAGCCTCGTGCATCGCTGGAGGGGCCAACATCATCATGTGCTCGACGCGAGCCCCAAGCCTCGTGCTTATGTTGCGCGCGACGGTGCTCCATCTCGTCATGGTGGTGCTCGTAATGTTCGCGGACATGATCCCCTGCTTGTCGTGGTAACGACGACCGTCCTCCCACATCACGTGCGCCTGGTCATCTGCTATGTTAGCGTCCCAACGGGCTCTCTCTGGCAGTAGTGTTGCCTCCATGTTGGCATCGTAGCAAGCCTGATCCTCGCCACTACCTCTGCCGCATGCACCATCGCTGCGACGGCCTGTTCCATCTCCCGGATCTCCCGGTCCTCACGGCTGGTGGTTGTGCCTCACCTCCACTGCTGCCTCGCACACTGTGCAGTAGGACGCATCAAGGGACCCTTGGGCGGCATTGCGCCTGGCAGCCCTCATGTCGGTGACGGCTTGTCGATCGGCAACCATAAGCTGCCGAGCAACCTCTTCACGTTGGGCGGTGTTGAACAACTTGATCATAGCCCGCTGCTCGTCGTTCACATATGTCGAAGATTCGTGTCCCAAGGAACACGGGTACTCACGAGGAACCCAACGAAGGTGTTGAACTCTAGGGGCTAAACACACGGTTCCCAAGCTCACGAAGACGTTGGTGACGACGGCACGACGAGCGCACAAGCGAGCAAAAACGATAGAGAGAGACACAACGATCTACCCAGGTTTGGCGCCCTCATGAGGAGGTAACATCCCTACTCCTGCCTTGTATACATTTCTTGCGAAGGCTCGCGAGGTCCAGGAGGGTTTAAACCTTTGATCCAGATGCGATCTCCTAAACCTTCGCTAGAGAGAAAGAAAAGCCCATCCCCTTATACAGTGCAGCTGTCCTCCCTTTTATAGAGGTGTCGGTCCTCCTCTCCAAGAAAGAGTGGGAGAGGGGTTGCCATAGCTGTGCCCAAGGAGTGGGACAGCTTTCCACCTACTAGTACCAATGGACTTGGTCCATGGTGATAAAGCGCCGGTCCATGAGAGTGGTTGGGTTCCATTGACGTCCTCCCCTGCCGCGCTACACCGTCCAATGCGGCTTCTGTGTAAAGCCGCAACTGACGGGCCACTTTATGCAGGGGCGTGCCAGAAGGCTCCTTCTTCTTCGGGGTGGAGGTGTGGCTGTTGCGCTAGCCGAGGCGCTCATCATTGCTTCTGTCAGCATCCTCATCTTCTTCTGTGCCTTTCACCTTGGCACCCCACCGAGCTTCAGGAACGCTCCTGGCCAATTCCTCGCAAGGGAGGCCTCGCGAGGGGTTTCTTCTGCTGTCGAAACTGCTAAGTGTTGTTCTCCTCGCGAGGGTCTTCTCCTCGTGAGGCGCAAACACCTTGTGCGGGATTTCTGTTTGCCGTTGTAGATCGACCGTCGCTTGGGTCCAGTATCAAGTGAGCAGTAGCAGGTGGGCCATCGTACCCCCAAATCCAGTACACCGACAACATCGGATGTGTCACCGTCGTCGTCCTCCCAAGCGTCATCCGTGGGCTGCTCATGCACTGCAATCCTCGCCTGTTCCGCATGCACTTCCGATAGCGCCAAACACGCCCCAGCCAACATTTTTTTGGGCCTAAGCCAGGTTGGCCTCGGCCACTGCGCAGAACGCAGATGCCTCGGCGATCATCTGAGTCGTTGCCACAAAGTCCGCCTGGACCGCCCCCTCTCCGCCCGCCTTTGCTCCGCTTGTTCCTCGGCTAGGGCCCCTAGCATCGCATCCTCTGCCTCTCCCCCATCCTCTCGACGTATGGCTCGAACCGCTCCTCACGGGCCTCGGTGATTTCTACGCCTCGAATGCCTCCTTGATGGTGATCGCCGCCACGTCGGCGTCGTCCCGAAAGCTCTATCACACATCTATCTGATCATGGCCCAGTTAGCGTTGCGGTCTGCCATGGATGCCTTGATCAGTTAGGGTTTGCCTTTCCACTCCGACAACAGCGAACTCTTATAGCAATGGCCATGGCGGAAAATAGCCGGGCATGCGTGTGTGAAAACCAAAGTCAGTGCGCAAGAAGTGGTAGGGCGTGGGCACTGATATTAATCACTGCGGCATCTAGGACGGCGGGGATAAAATAAATGCATCTGCTCGATAGATCTGTCCCCGACCCAAATAGTTAAGAATGCTCAGAGCAAGTACAATAATGTACAGTCAGCAGGCTATAAGACTTAAATAATATAGTTTTGCTGAGTTGGATGAGTGAGAAGTGGAGAGAGAAGAGGAGCGGGCTACAAGATAATAGCCAGCTGCAGCGCGTGCTCCTATGCACTTTGTGAGATTGCAAGGTGGGCTATATGCATATAAAGTAGTTCATACTTGTATCTAACTATTGTATGGGCTGACTACAAGTAGACTATAGATGACATGTCAAAAACATATAGTCAAGTGCTTACTCTTCTGTTGTTCTTGCTCTCATAGTGGGGATAACATAGGTGGTAACATCACACATGTCAAGGCATTTTGGTGACATGACATGACAATAAAAGAAGAAAGAGAGTGAGGTGGTAACTAGCTATGTTACCATAACATCACACATCCCAAAGCAATATGAGACTACGTACAACATAATTAATAACATATTGCATGAAACCGCATCTAAATTACTACTCACTATGGAGATGGTAACTTAGACTAGTAACATGACATATGTTAGCAGACTAAGTTATTTCTCCACTATGAGCAGCCTAAGACTAGTCACAATGCATAGTATCATATAGAAATATCATGTGTATGATACTACTACATGTTACTATATCCACAATGCATAATATCATGTACTAGTATCGTAGTCTTCTTCTATTAATTGATTTATAGAATCTCAATGTAAATCTATGTACAAGATGTATTTGCCATTAAGTTTTCTAGTACTACGTGCTATGATATAGTATCTACCTATGATACTACTATAATTCTCTCTCTCATCTTTAATTGCACTGCCACATCAGATTTTTGCATGCATAAGATGCATGATACTCCCATTGTGGGTAGTCTAAGAGAGAATACAACCAATTTTATATCCGCGATTTGATGCAAACGAAGCAAAACGAATATTTTTGGTTTCAAAATGCGGAGATTCCCTAAATTGATTATGCAAGTACGACAACAATAGTTTGTGGTTCCTCCAATTCTCTCGTCCTAGAGATTATGATAGATTAGCAGAGCACTAACGATAATTAACTACTACTACTAGTATGGTGGAGACGTGGAGTACATCAAACTTCAGCATGACGCTTGCACGACGTATATGGACCATCATCAACTTGTACTGGGTGAATGTCCGCGTTGCGCCGGCGCCGGTGGCTGCTGGCCCGGCTGACCAGGAAAGCAGCTAATCACGCACGTCACGTCACCGTATGCCCGAGAGAGACTGACCATGATTTCATGAATTTGTGTTTCATTTCCGAGCTGAGCAACGTGTCAATGATGCAAACAATGCATCATCACAAAATAAATACGTGACGCGGAGAGATGGTACATTGGCTAGCATAGGTGAGCACAACACGTGCCGCATCTCTCAAAAAAAAAACACGTGCCGCAAGAGCAGCTGCCATTATTTAGATGCATGGTGAACCCGGCCGCCTGTATCCTAATTGGGTGTGACTATTTTTCAGTTTGAAAACTAACTTTCTTTTAAATTAGATAAAATTGTTAAATTAGCATGAATTATAAATAAATTTAATGGTTTGCATTTCCACTTGCAACTGAAAAATTCTCAGTTGCAACTTCACTTGCAACTGGAAAAAAATCAATTACAACTTATATGCACGAATCATGATGCCAATCAAACGAAGTAGAACTTAACTGAGCACAAACCTAGTTCTCAGCTAAATGAGAAGATGAGAACTAGCAAATTCCATCCTAATTCATTTGAGATTTCTAATTTAGATTTTGAGACTTCGTAGCCAAATTACTCGGTTGAAAGTTTCCGCCTTTTTTATCGAATTCAAAATTCCACTTTTTTGTCGAATTCAAGGCTTCCTTCCGTCTTTTTCTAAATACCACATTTTGCTCCCCACTTTGTCATTTGTGACGGTAGTTGCCCATTTAACAGAAATCCTTTCGGCTTACCCTATTTAGCAGAACTATGGTCGGTTCTTTTATTTTACGAAAAGGCAATCAGAGTTGCTTTACATGAATATGGAATCATAATTTTGTTCAGAAACAAAAGGTACATCTTTTTGAAAAAGATTAGTAAGAGGCTTTGAAATCTTGGAGAAATCTTTAATAAATCTCCTATAAAACCCAGCATGACCGAGAATACTACGAATACCTTTAACATCCCTCAGATAGGGCATCTTCTCAATTGCTTCAACTTTAGCTCTATCAACTTCAATACCTCTCTCGGAAATTTTATGTCCCAATACAATTCCTTCATTAACCATAAAGTGACATTTCTCCCAATTGAGAACAAGGTTAGTTTCTTCACATCTCTGCAAAACTTTATCGAGGTTTCGCAAGCAATTATCAAAAAAATTCCCATAGACAAAAAAATCATCCATGAATACCTCTACAATACTCTCGCAAAAGCCATGAAAAATAGCAGACATGCATCTTTGAAAAGTAGCAGGAGCATTACATAAACCAAAATGCATACGTCTATAAGCATAAGTTCCATAAGGACAAGTGAAAGTGGTTTTCTCTTGATATTTAGTTTTAACAGCAATTTGTGAAAACCCAGAATAACCATCAAGAAAGCAAAAATGAGTGTTTTTAGACAACCTTTCTAACATTTCGATAAAGGGTAAAGGGTAATGATCTTTCTTAGTAACCTTATTAACTTTTCGATAATCAGTGCACATTCTATACCCTACAACTACTCTTTGAGGGATGAGCTCATCATTATCATTAGGTACAACAGTCATTCCTCCTTTCTTAGGAATACAATGCACAGGACTAACCCATCTACTATCAGCAATAGGATATATAATACCTGCTTCAAGAAGTTTTAATACCTCATTCCTTACCACATCCTTCATCTTCGGAATTAGACGACGCTGATGTTCAACAACAGGCTTTGCATCATCTTCCATATTAATAGCATGTTGGCAAATAGAGGGAGAAATCCCCTTCAAATCATCAAGAGTGTAGCCAATAGCTCCTCGGTGTTTCTTCAATATTTCCAATAACCTTTCTTCCTCAATCTCTGAAAGCTTAGAACTAATAATAACAGGATATATTTTCTTATCATCAATATGAGCATATTTAAGATTATCAGGCAATGGTTTTAAATCGAAAACAGGATCTTCCTTTGGTGGTGGTGTTGTACCTAAATCTTCAACTGGCAAGTCATGTTTAAGAATAGGTTGACGAAGGAAAATTTCATCAAGCTCATTTCTTTCTTCCCTAAAGACTTCGCTCTCACTATTCTCCAAATGTTCCTGTAAAGGATTATTAGGAGCAAGAGCAATAGACGCACACTGTTCAACTCTAAAATCATTATTAGGCGAATCAGCTTTATAAGGGGTTTTGGCAAATTTAGAGAAATTAAACTCATAAGACTCACCAGCAAATTTAGTCAAAATTTTCTCCTTCTTGCAATCTATAACAGCTCCACAAGTATTTAAAAAAGGTCTACCAAAAATGATAGGACAATACTTACTAGCAGCATAACCAAGTACCAAAAAGTCAGCAGGATATTTAATCTTACCACATAAAACTTCCACATCTCGAACAATACCAATTGGAGAGATATTTTCTCTATTAGCCAGCCGAATAACCACATCAATATCTTCAAGTTCACAAGAACCAATTTCGTGCATAATCTCCTTGTAAAGCTCATAAGGAATAGCACTAATACTTGCACCAATATCACATAAACCATAATAACAATGATCACCGATTCTAATAGATAGCATAGGAACACTAGTTTTTCTAGACTTATTAGGATGCGAAACAATATTAGAAGCATCTTCACAGAAAATAATATGACCATCTTCCACATTTTCAGTCACAAGATCTTAAACTATTGCAATAGCAGGTTCAACTTTTATTTGCTCTTCAGGTTCTATAGGTTTCTTTTCACTTTTATTAACCGCACTATTTATAACAGAGTACTCCTTCATTTTAGCAGGGAAAGGAGTTTTTTCAATGTAAGCTTCAGGAATAACATGATCAACAGTTTCAATTACAACACATTTGTTTATAGATGAATCAATTTTATCTTTATACGGTTCATGATACTTATCAAAATTCTTCTTAGGCAATTCATAATGAGAGGCAAAAGCTCTATAAAGATTTGCAACAACTTGAGAATCAAGACCATAAGTAGCACTCAGATTACGAAATTTATCAGTATCCATAAAAGCTTCAATGCATTTATAATCATAATTTATACCTGACTCTCTATCTTTGTCGTTCTCCCATCCTTCAGTATTCTCCTGAATCCGATTAAGAAGGTCCCTTTTAAACTCTTCTTTGTTGCGTGTAAATGATCCAGAACAAGAAGTATCCAAAGAAGGTCTTGTCTTGAAAAGAAAGTCTTGCATAGAAATTATCAATAATAATATTACCAGGAAGCTCATGAATGGGGCATTTGAGCATTAAAGACTTCAATCTCCCCCATGCTTGGGCAATACTCTCTCCATCATGAGGCCAGAAATTATATATGCGGTTCCGATCTCTGTGAATTTCACTTGGAGGATAGAATTTAGAATAAAATAAGGGCACAATGTCCTCCCAATCAAGAGAATCACCATTCTTCAGCAATTTATACCAATGCGCCGCTTTACCCGACAGCGATATAGAGAATAGTTTATTTCTAACTTCATCCATAGCAATACCTGGACATTTGAATAACCCGCATAATTCATGTAAAAACAGTAAATGATCACCAGGATGGACAGTTCCATCCCCTTCATAGCGGTTATCCATAACACGTTCAATAATTTTCATAGGTATTTTATATGGTATTACTTCCTCACCTGGCGCCTCATCCACTACCGTTGCAGTAGTAGTAGATTTCCCAAATAGAAATTCAAGAGAAGATCTCTCCATAATGACTTATAGCAGCAGGCAGAAATAAAATCAGCACAAACAGTAAAGGTTTTCCTTACCAATTCCACTTACCAATAGCGCTTCACTCCCCGGCAACGGCGCCAGAAAATAGTCTTGATGACCCACAAGTATAGGGGGTGTATCGTAGTACTTTCGATAAATAAGAGTGTCGAACCCAACGAGGAGCAGAAGGTGTTGACAAGCAGTTTCGATGAAGGATTCACTGTAAATGCTCACAGACAAGTATTCAGGGGGTTTTGATATAGCAGATGAATAAAGTACGAGTAAGTAAAATGCGAGAGAAATAATTGCAGCGAGTGGCCCAATCCTTTTTAGCACAAAGGACAAGCCGGTTTGTTTACTTATAATGACCAAACGTTCTTGAGGACACACGGGAATTTAGTCTAGTGCTTTCGCTTCATACAGCTGATTAATCTTCATTGTTTTGATAAGTGTTGTGTGGGTGAACCTATGCTAATGCACCGCCCTTCCTAGGACTAATACATACTTGTGATTATACCCCTTGCAAGCATCCGCAAATACAAGAAAGTAATTAAGATAAATCTAACCACAAATTAAACTCGAGATCCTGATAGCCCTCCTGCATCGATATACCAACGGGGGTTTAGGTTTCTGTCACTCCGGCAACCCCGCAATTGGCAAACGAGTACAAGATGTATTCCCCTAGGCCCATAAAGGTGAAGTATCATGTAGTCGACGTTCACATGACACCACTAGAAGAATAACACCACAACTTAAATATCATAACATTGAATATTACTCAACCATAATTCACTACTAACATTTAGACTTCACCCATGTCCTCAAGAACTAAACGAAATACTCACGAGACATCATATGGAACATGATCAGAGGTGATATGATGATGAATAACAATCTGAACATAAACCTTGGTTCAATGGTTTCACTCAATAGCATCAATAACAAGTAGAAATCAACACCGGGAGAGTTTCCCCTATCAAACAATCAAGATCCAACCCGAATTATTACAGCGGTGACGAGGTGCAGCGGTGGAGATGGCGGTGATGATGATGGAGATGATGACGATGGTGATGGAGATGATGTCCAGCTCGATGACGGTGATGATGGCGTCGATTTCCCCCTCCGGGAGGGAATTTCCCCGGCGGATTCCTGCCCGCCGGAGAGCTCTTTTCTCTCTGGTGTTCTCCGCCCCGCAGAGGCGGTTGTGACTCTTCGTGACTATCCTCTGGAGCTTAGGTTTTCGGGGCGAAGAAGTACGCGAAGGAGAGGAGGCCAGAGGGGGTCGTGGGCCCCCTCCTCACAAGGCGGCGCGGCCAGGGCAGGGCCCGCGCCGGCCTATGAGGTGGGCCCATGGCGGCCCTCCTCGGCTCCCCTTTCTAGCTCCCTTCGTCTTCTGGAAAAATAGGATTTTCAGTATAATTCCCGTCAATTGCTGATCTTCCGAAATATTGCATTCTGACGGTGCTTTTTCCAGCAGAATCCTGACTCCGGTGCGCGATCCTCCAATAATCATGAAACATGCAAAATAGATGAAATAACATAAGTATCATCTCCCAATATGAAATATATCAATGAATAACAGCAAATTATGATATAAAATAGTGATGCATAATGGACGTATCAACTCCCCCCAAGCTTAGACTTCGCTTGTCCCCAAGCGAAACTGAACTCAGTAAACAAGACCACATGTTTATGGAGTGAAGAGTCGATAAATAAAATACGGACAAGAAGCATCATATTAATTCACACAAGACATTCTAGTGAACAACTTCCTCATATAATTCAACTTGAAGCAAGTAAAAGGAAATCACAAGTAAAGGTGCATAGGAAATCATAATTGGTGATGGCAAACTTCGTTCTTGGTCAAAGAACAATTAACAGATTATACTTATCTATCGAGCAGAGCTCTTATATTAAAGCTTATATAGCACAACTTGCATACTCAATCATAATAATCTCCTCATAATCATTGATAATCTTCAAAGCTATATTCATCAGATAAAACTTGTACTAAACAAGGAAGAATAAAAGGCATGATTAAATATATCACAATACAGATGGTTGGATCACAACAACTCAATTGCTTGCTTAAGATAGAGGGAAATAGGTTTACTGACTCAACATAAAGTAAAAGACAGGCCCTTCGCAGAGGGAAGCTGGGATTAAATCATGTGCTAGAGCTTTTCAAGTTTTGAAATCATATAGAGAGCATAAAAGTAAAGTTTTGAGGGGTGTTTGTTGTTGTCAACGACTGGTAGCGGGTACTCTAACCCCCTTGCCAGACAAACTCTCAAAGAGCGGCTCCCACAAAGTTTTATTTTTGGTTGACACTCCTTCCAACCTTTGCTTTCACAAACCATGGCTAACCGAATCCTCGGGTGCCTGCCATCAATCTCATACCATGAAGGAGTGTCTCTTTATTTAGTTTTATTTAGATGACACTCCTCCCCACCTTTGCTTTCTCAAGCCATGGCTAACCGAATCATCGGGTGTCGTCCAACAATCACATACCATGGAGGAGTGTCTATTTGTAAAATTACAAAAGTTTATTAACTTGGGACTGGGAACCCCATTGCCAGCTCTTTTTGCAAAGTTATTGGATAAGTGGATGAAGCCACTAGTCCATTGGTGAAAGTTGCCCAACAAGATTGAAAGATAAACACCACATACTTCCTCATGAGCTATAAAACATTGACACAAATAAGGAGTAATAAAGTTTTGAATTGTTTAAAGGTAGCACATGAAGTATTTACTTGGAGTGGCAGGAAATACCACATAATAGGTAGTTATAGTGGACACACATGGCATGGGTTTTGGTTTAAAGGTTTGGATGCACGAGAAGCATTCCCTCTCAGTACAGGTCTTTGGCTAGCAAGGTTGATTAGCAAGCATAAGAGTTGAGGTAAACAAAAAATATACATGTGATAGAAACAATCATGCATCTTACTTGTAAGCACAAACAATTTTAACTTCAGAATACCAAGCTCATAGTCAATCAAGAAAGTAGTACAATGAACTAACATATCTACATGTATTTCCTCTTTTCTTCTTAAAACTCAAAGTGTTGTTGCTATTGACCAATGCTAAGTTTGCCAAAACCAAATAGATTTAATCAATGCTCCCAAAGTGATACCAATACTAACAACAAGATCAACCACATAATAGAGATTGCAAACTAAAATAAGATGTGCAATATGTAAATGATAAAACTTCTCATTAATATTCTATAACGATAACTCACACCAAGGGATACATAGATAACCAACTAAAGAGAGATACTTCCATACCGCAACACATCTTATATGATAACTTCCCTACTCATGATATGACACTACTTGATGGCAAAAAGGTAAAAGATAGTGATGATGTGATACCGCGGCACTCCCCCAAGCTTGGAACAAACCAAGGGGATGCCAATACCGATGATGAATTACTCCTTCGGTGGTGATGGTGATGGTCCATTCCTGCGATCCTTAAGGATATCCTTCAGCTTCAGCTTCTCAGTTTGGCAATTCTGCACTAAGACTCGAAGAGATTCATTGTTATCTGAAAGTGGCGGTGGCGGCCTTGTGATAGGAATTGAGTAATATTCCAGCATTCTGCGAAGTCGGTTGTTCTCTTCAAGAAGTATCTCCACTTCCCTTCTCAGCGCACGGTATTGATCACAAAACTCATCTGTAACCCGTAGTGCTTCCTCCGCACAAGGGAAAGAATTGAGGCTAAGAGCAGGCGGTAGAGGTCCCTGCAAGTTATGAGAAAAAGAACGTCCAGTGTTAACCGATCCCACCAAGATTGGCTTACTCCCCATAGTTTGCCACTTCCTTTTCATTGATGACGTCTCCTCCACTTCCTCCTTGAATTCTTCCTTCAAAGTTCCCTTGTCCTTGTTGTTGGAGGCCATGGTGCTTCTAGATCAAAAACAGATCCTGGCAGAAAACAGCTCGAAACAAAACGCGACGAGAAAACGATATACGGACCTCCAGGGGTCCGGGGGATTATATAGTAGTAATTTTTACGACAGAAGGAAAGTACCAGGTCGAACAAGAGTCGGAGAGGGACAACGAGGCGGTGTCCTCATAGGGCGGCGCGGCCAGGCCATGGCCTGCGCCGGCCTATGGGGGCACGCCCTCGTGCGTCTCCTCCACTCCGTTTCGATCTCGTAATTTTTCATATTTTCCAGAAACAGCAAAAACATTGTTCGGAAAGTAAAACGCGGAATTTTTATTACCAGTACTGTTACCTATTCAAAGTCGAACTCTGCAGAACTGTCAGTTTGACCTTTGATGAAAGCTTCCGGAGTTACCACTTGAATAACATCAACATCTTCATTATAAGAATCTCCATAGATATAATGCTTGAGCCTTTGTCCATTAACTACTTGTGTGGCATCACCTTGCAGAGAGCTAATTTTAATTGCCCCTGAACGATACACCTCCACAATGATATATGGTCCTTCCCACTTTGAGAGCAACTTCCCTGCAAAGAATCTGAGACGAGACCGATACAATAGGACTTTATCCCCAACATTAAATTCTCTTTTGATAATTCTTCTATCATGCCATTTCTTAACTTTCTCCTTAAAGAGTTTAGCATTTTCATATGCTTCATTTCTCCATTCATCTAAAGAACTCAATTGTAGCAATCTCTTCTTACCGGCAAGTTTAGGATCTTTATTTAGTTCTCTTACAGCCCAATAAGCCTTGTGCTCTAGTTCTAAAGGTAAATGACAAGCTTTCCCATAAACCATTTTATAAGGTGACATGCCCATAGGATTTTTATAAGCAGTTCTATAAGCCCATAATGCGTCCTTCAATTTAATAGCCCAATTCTTTCTAGATTTATTAACAGTCTTTCCCAAAATAGATTTAATCTCCCTATTTGATAATTCTACTTGCCCGCTAGTTTGAGGATGATAAGCGGAAGCAATTCTATGATTAATACCATACTTAGCAAGAGTTTTTCTAAAACCTCCATGAATAAAATGAGAACCTCCATCAGTCATAATATATCTAGGTACTCCAAATCTAGGAAAAAAAATATCTAAAAGCATTTTTAAAGAAGTCTCACCATTAGCACTTTTTGTGGGTATAGCTTCTACCCATTTAGTAACATAATCAACAGCAACAAGTATATGAGTGTTACCTTCTGAAGAGGGGAAAGGACCCATGAAGTCAAATCCCCAACAGTCGAATGGTTCAATAACAAGAGTATAATTCATAGGCATTTCATTGCGTCTGGAGATATTACCAACCCTTTGACATTCATCACAAGATAAAATAAACTTTCTTGCATCTTTGAAGAGAGTTGGCCAATAAAAACCTGATTGTAGAACCTTTTGCGCAGTTCTATCTCCGGCGTGATGTCCTCCATAAGCACTACCATGACATTTACTCAATATCTCTTGTTGTTCATATTCAGGAACACATCTTCGCATAATACCATCCACTCCTTCTTTATATAAGTGTGGGTCATCCCAAAAATAATGCCTCAAGTCATAAAAGAATTTCCTCCTTTGCTGAGCTGAAAAGGTTGGAGGCAAGTACTTGGATACAATAAAGTTAGCATAATCAGCATACCAAGGACTATCTCGCGAATTCACCTTTATTACAGCCAATTGTTCATTTGGAAAACTATCATTAACAGGAACAGGATGTTATCACCAGATTTTGGCCAAATCAGGAGATGGGCCGTAATTGAGATGGGCTTGGAGGATATACACGTGGAGCGTCTCTGAAGCGGCCTTGCGCGAAGAGTTTGGGCTAGATTGCCCGTGTATCTGTATATTATTAGATTGTGTCGGTTAAAATTAAAAGATAGAGTCTAGCCCGTACACGGGTTAGTTTATTTCCGATTAGAAAGTCCCTTGGACTATAAATATGTATCTAGGGTTATTAAGAAAGGAGGACAATCACGTTCACAACAAACACAAACCAGGCGCATCGCCACCCCTTATTTCGAGGGTTTCTTCCGGGTAAGCATCATGCTGCCTAGATCGCATCTTGCGATCTAGGCAGTACACGTTTATTCGATTACCTTGTGTTACTCGTGCTGAAGCGTTGTTGATGGTGAGTAGCACTATCTATCGTAGATGTTTTGGGGCTTGCATTGATGCTTTTCTTATGCATATTTGCTTAGCAATGCCGTCCCTCGATATCTAGCTGTCCTTACACCTATTCAGGTGTAAGGGCAGCACCTTGCTTGTTCGTTACTTAGTAGATCCAATCTGTTATAGTTGCTCCTTGTTTCAAGGATTAGTTTAATATCTGCATGATTAGGCCTTATGCTGGGGTTGGATGATCCGGTAGTGTGTGAGGTGTTGTTTTACCGTTCCTATAAGGGATGTTCCGGGAATTGACTTAACGTTGGTTTTTAGGCCTCTTTTAGGGATAGTTTCCATCATCTTTCGTATCTGCTAGGCCCAACTACGCGTAGGATGTTTCGATTATGCGGTGAAAATCCTAAACTATCGTGGATTGGTTTAGCTTTGTTTTGATCAAGCAGGGTCCCCATGTCATCGTAAATCCAACGTGAACCATGGGGCGATCGGCTCTTTGAGCCGATCCACAGGGCAACCTGAGAGCCGATCGGGCTCGTATTTAATGTTTACGTGTCTACCATGCAGGAGACTAGTTGAAGCAACCCAACACCTTCCTGATCAGGTATAGGTTAGGTGGCACGCCCTTGCAACCGCCAGGACGTGTGCTGGGACTTTGCGGGACAACGCGAGGCGCCAGGGCCCACTAAGCGGTCTTGGGAGTCTCCCGGCTCTTCGTGTTGCTTAACCACTGCTCGCCGGTGAGTTTTGGCAGGCAACACATTCTGGCACGCCCGGTGGGACACTTTCTACAACAACCACGTCAACATCGGCAGCCAAGATGTCGGACGAACTGATCAAGTACGAGGATCTACCTGCAGAGCATAAGAAGAAATACGATGAGCTGAAGGCCATCTTTGAAGCCGATCTCATCGGCTCTTTTGAGAAGACCCGTTCGCACGGCATCAGGTTCAAAGGATTCACACCCGAAGGCGCGTTCGAGGGATTAGATCTGTCTCTCCCTTCGGAGGAACGTACCAGAGCCCTGCACCAAGAAATTAACTATGCTGTGGCTCATTCTCTACATCGGCATTCTGAGAGCCTGGTGAATACGCTTGAGCGAGTTGCGCTTCGTGTGGTGCAAGAAATCATGAAACATCAGTATTCTCCGTCAGGACCTGCTTTAGGGACTTATCAGGGAGAGATACCATTCCACACCAGGCCACCACTGCCGTTCGCGATGGCAGCTCCACAGCAACAAGGTTCACCGGCATACGTTGTCTACAAGGTTGGAGGTGATCCTGGCGACTACCAATTCTTGTATGAGCCACCCAAGGAGATCCCATATGGATACGTGTGCACATACGTGCCGGACTGCAACAACTGGACGCGCGCGATCCAAACTTCGGCAGGAGGAATTGCCGGAGCAGGAGCGATTGTTACGGCAGGAGGGATTGCTGGAGCAGCGGGGAGTTCTGGAGCAGATGCTGAGAAATAGGCGTGGCTAACTAAATATGCCACTACAACGAGTCCGGACAGCTCAACCTCTACAGCTCCTACTGTGGATCAGATCAGCGCAATCCTGAGAGATCAGTTCGGTATCCTGCCGAAGAAGAAAACAATCGGCTATTCCAAGCCGTATCCCAATGAGTATGACCTGATCCCGCTGCCTCCTAAATATTGGCTCCCTGACTTCACAAAATTTAGTGGATCAGAAGGATCTAGCTCCATCGAGCACGTGAGCCGATACTTGGCACAGCTGGGCATGGTTTCAGCATCAGAACCGCTACGTGTGAGGTTCTTTGCCCAATCTCTCACGGGTCCAGCTTTTGGGTGGTACACCTCGCTACCCCCAGATTCAGTTCGGACATGGAAGCAGCTGGAAGAGCAGTTTCACATACAATATCATTCAGAAGCTACCGAAGCGGGCATTGCTGATCTGACGCAGGTTCGGCAAAGGCGAGGAGAGACGGTGTCTGAATACATTCAACGTTTCAGAACTGTCAAGAACCGATGTTATTCGGTTCATTTATCTGAGAAAGAAGCAGTCGAGCTGGCCGTGGCAGGCCTCGCAGCGCCACTCAAGGATCTGACGTTCCAAGTGGAGTACAATTCGTTGGCGCACATGGTCCAAAGACTAACTTCGTATGAACAGCGCCACCCAGAATTGTACCAAGACAAGTTCAAGCGCACGATAGGCCTGGTCGACGCTGAGGAGGATGAAGACCTTGCGGAAGATCAGGAAGTCGCCGTGGCTGAATGGACTCGGACGGCAGTTCCCGTGTCCTGTAAATGGGTGAAACAACCAGGGCCTCCAAAAGGGTTTGACTTTGATTTAAGCAAAACTGAGCAGATTTTTGATTTGCTGCTGAAGGAGAAATAGCTGAAGTTACCCGAAGGCCACAAAATCCCTACGTCACAAGAGATGAACGGTAGGCCATACTGCAAATGGCATCACACGTTCACCCACGCCACCAACGACTGCAAAGTGTTGCGCGCACAGATTCAAATGGCGATAGAGTCAGGCCGATTAATCTTCGGACAATTTGCCATGAAAGTAGACACACATCCGTTTCCTGGCGTCAACATGGTGGATCTCAGTCACTCCCTAAGACGCGAGCCAGGTTTCTCTTTTGGTGTCAACATGGCGGGGCTTGGGGCCCGCCATGGCAACGATAAAGCAGAAAGCAGTCACTCCCGTGGCAAGGAGAAAGAGGAGGTCGATCCACGCGACCGGCCCCAACATGATAACAGATGGTACCTGACAGAAGAAGAAGTGAGAAGCGTGCGGTATCAACGACCACTCTCCGCGCATCTCCTTAACAAATATGAGCAGCAGTATGACCGACGTCGGCGCTACGACGTGGATGACGAAAGATATCGTCGGTCTGATGCAGATGACAGGAGGTATCGTCGATATGATAGAGACGATGAAGGGTACGAGCGTCACGCTAGAGGGAAGTCAAGAGAGCAAGAAGACATGGATAGGCATTGGAACTGTCCTTTCTTTAAACACTGCTGGGACTCAGGAATGAGCCGATTGCCTACAATCGAGAACTGCCCAGAATGTAGACCGCAGAGGAAGGGAACAAATGAAGTTTCAGTGTTCAAGCGTCTCGGACCTCTCCCACCTCAGGACAAACGAGCTGAGTCGTCTCAAGATGAAGGCTTCGAGGAGTCAGATGAAGAAGAGGATAGGTACCACCGGCCAAGGTGGTGCCCTGATGGACTCAGCCATTCGCAGAAGCGTAGGGTGCAGCGGCTACGAAACCTAGAGGAAGCCGAAGCACAGTACCTGTACACGTTGAGGAAGGCACGGCCCGATCTGGCCGTGAAAATTCAGCAAACGCTGGAGACAGAGATGCGCCCGCCAAAGAAAGTGTGGCGCCCTAAACAGACAAAAGCCGATGCAGAGGCATCGGCTAATACAAACATGGTGTTCATACTCCCATCAGAGTTTTGTGCTCCAAACGACGAGAAAGTATCGGTGGCTCAATTCGACTGCGGTCCACGGCCAGTGATCTTTGAGAAGCCACGAGAGAAGAGCTACAGGCATTTGAAAGCCCTATACCTGAGAGGTTATATCAATGGGCAGCCTGTCAGCAAGATGTTGGTTGACACGGGAGCGGCAGTCAACATAATGCCGTATTCCATGCTACGACATTTGGGACACTCCAGTGATGATCTGATCAAAGACCAACGTCACGTTAAGCGATTTCAACGGCCAAGCATCAGAAGCAAAAGGTGTTCTGAATGTAGATCTGACCGTAGGCCGAAAAACCATACCTACCTCGTTCTCCATCGTCGACAGCAAAAGCAATTACGATGTCCTGCTAGGAAGGGATTGGATTCACGCTAACTGTTGCATCCCATCCACAATGCACCAATGCATCATACAGTGGGATGGAGATGAAGTGGAGGTTGTTCAGGCAGATGACTCAATCGAGATCTCACTAGCTGCCATGAATATTTGGGATGCAAACGACCAAGAGCCGCTCTCTGGAATCAGTTTGGACGGTTGTGAACGCATCGAAGCTTCAAAAAACGGGGTGAGGCTGGTCTTATCCACCGGCCTGACAGAGTAACAAGATCTAAATCAGTAGGTGTACGTGGCAAGGCCGATCCCTGCGATCGGCCCCAAAAAATAAAAAGCACGAATCTCATCTCGAGCATGTCACATAGCCATAGTAGGAAACCAAGAAGTTGTAGACCCTCATTGAGCATTGCAATGAAAAAGGAGGCCGATTCTAGCAATCGGCCAAAATTATCCTCAACATACACTTTGCCGGTGTTCAGCATTGATCTAGCAGGCGATGGAAAGCTGGGGTATGGGTTTACATCAGCTGATGAGCTGGAAGAGATTGACATTGGTCCTGGGGATAAGCCACGACCAACATTTATCAGCAAAAAGTTAGATCCACATCTCAGGGACCTGATGATAGCCTTGTTAAAAGAGTACCCAAATTGTTTTGCATGGGATTATACGGAGATGCCTGGGTTAGACAGGAGCATCATTGAGCATCGGCTCCCCCTGAAGAAAGGATTTCGGCCTTTCCAGCAGCGAGCACGACAGATGAAGGCCGAAATCTTGGTGGAAGTCAAGAAGGAGATCCAGAAGATGTTGGACGCCGGGTTCATCAGGACATGCAGGTAC
The DNA here is from genome assembly GCF_019359855.2 of Lolium perenne. Taxonomy (NCBI): domain Eukaryota; kingdom Viridiplantae; phylum Streptophyta; class Magnoliopsida; order Poales; family Poaceae; genus Lolium; species Lolium perenne. The sequence goes on from NC_067245.2 coordinate 188,121,580, forward strand.
GCTGAATGGATTTCCAATGTCGTACCTGTGGAGAAAAAGGATGGCCGATGGCGCGTCGCCATAGATTTTCGGAACCTCAACAGTGCCACTCCAAAGGATGAATATCCAATGCCAGTAGCGGAGACATTGATCAATGCAGCTGCTGGTCATAAAATTTTAAGTTTCATGGATGGCAATGCCGGCTACAACCAAATTTTTATGGCTCCAGAAGATATACACAAGACTGCATTCAGAGTGCCAGGCTCGGTGGGCTTGTTTGAATATGTAGTCATGACTTTTGGACTGAAGAATGCTGGCGCAACATACCAAAGAGCCATGAATTACATCTTTCATGATTTAATCGGCAAATTGGTGGAAATTTACATCGATGACGTGGTGGTCAAGTCTGTTTCGATGGATGGACACTTGGAGGATTTGCGACACGTCCTGGACCGAACTAGGAAGTTCGGACTAAGAATGAATCCAAAGAAGTGTGCCTTTGGTGTGACGGCCGGTCAGTTCCTGGGTTTCTTGGTTCATGAACGTGGAATTGAGATCGGCCTGAAAAGTCAAGAGGCAGTGCGAACGATGAAGCCACCCACCACGAAGAAGGAGCTCCAATGTCTCATCGGCAAAATTAATTTCGTCAGAAGGTTTATCTCCAACTTGTCAGGACGAATCGAGCCGTTCATGGGATTGGTTAAAATCAAGTCTGATGAGGAGTTTCGCTGGGGGGCAGAGCAACAACAGGCATTTGACGATATTAAGGAGTACCTAATGAAGCCAATTGTGTTAGTTCCGCCGCAGCAAGACAGGCCGTTCTACATTTACTTATCGTTGGTCGACACCTCCATCGCATCAGTGGTGGTGCAGGTTTATGATGGTCTGGAAAAAGTGGTTTTCTACCTCAGCAGAAGGATGTTGGATGCAGAAACAAGGTACCCTGAAATTGAGAAGTTGTGCCTCTGTCTATTTTTCACCTGCACCAAGATCCAACACATCTTGCTGTCAGCAGAAATCATCGTCATATGCAAATCGAATGTCATCAAGCACATGCTGTCGGCTCCTGTACTGAAAGGCCGACTCGGCAAATGGATGTTTGCGTTATCGGAATTTGATATCCGGTATCAACCTGCGAAAGCAGTCAAGGGACAAGCGTTGGCCGATCTTATCGCTGAACGAATAAACACGGACGTAGCCGCACTATCTGTGCGTGCATGGGCCATGTTCTTCGATGGATCGGTCTGTGAGGATGGTTGCGGCATCGGCGTGCTACTCGTGTCGCCTCGGGGGGCAACATTTTCCTTCTCCATCAGGATAGCTACCCCTTGCACCAACAATGTTGCTGAGTATGAAGCGATGTGCAAGGGAATGGAGTTGCTATTGGATGCTGGGGCGGAAGCGGTTGAGATCTTTGGAGACTCCAAATTGGTGATTTCTCAACTCACGAAAGAGTACAAGTGTGAGAGCGAGTCGCTCTTTCCATTATGGAGACAATGCCGTGAGCTGATGACACGGTTCAGATATATAAACTTCCATTGGATCCCAAGGTCACAAAATACCGAGGCAAACGATCTCGCACAAACGGCGTCAGGATATAAGGACATAGCCGATGGAGCCGATTTTCAGGTGCAGTTCATGGAACCAGATGATTGGAGAGCCGATATCTTCAATTATTTGAAAGATTCGGCTCGGGGGGCACCTAAACGGATAAGGTATAGGGCCATGAAGTACGTACTGATTGGCGATGACATGTTCTACAGGACATTGGAAGGATTACTTCTCAAATGTTTGGGACCAGCCGAGTCCAATCGGCTCTTGCATGAGGTGCATGAAGGTGCATGTGGAACTCACCAATCGGCTCATAAGATGAAGTGGCTGATCAGGCGATCGGGATTTTATTGGCCCACCATGCTTGAAGATTGTTTCCAGTATTATAAAGGGTGTCAAGCATGTCAGAAGTTTGGGAGCATTCAGATGGTACCCCGCATCAGCAATGAATCCTATCATCAAACCTTGGCCATTCCGAGGTTGGGGCATGGATATGATCGGCAAAATTCATCCTGCATCGAGCAAAGGCCATGAATGGGTTCTGGCCATTACAGATTACTTCACTAAATGGGTGGAGGCCGTCCCTATGAAGTCAGTAGCATCGAAAGATGTTATCAGTTTCGTGTTGGAACATGTCATTCATAGATTCGGGATTCCCCAGACTATCACGACCGATGGAGGTTCGGTCTTCATTTCTAAGGAGTTTAGAAAATTCTACGAGGATATGGGAATCAAGCTGATCCGATCGTCTCCATACTACGCTCAAGCAAATGGGTAGGCCAAAGCGTCCAACAAAAGCCTGATCAAGCTGATTAAGAGGAAAATCGACGAGCACCCTAGACGATGGCATGAGGTATTGTCAGAAGCTTTGTGGGCTTATCGCATGTCGTGTCATGGAGCAATAAAAACCTCGCCATACCAGCTGGTCTATGGACAAGAAGCTGTGTTACCCTGGGAAATCAAGGCTGGGTCGAGACGGATAACATTTCAGAATGATTTAACTGCTGAGGAATATGCAGCCCTAATGAGCGACAGCATTGAGGATGCAACGGAACTCAGACTATGGTCACTTGAGAAAATCAAGGAGAATAAAGCTAAGGTGGCTCGCGCATATAATAAGAAGGTGAAGCCAAAGGAGTTCCAGGTTGGTGATCTGGTATGGGAAGCTGTATTGCCGTTGGGGACTAAGGACAAAGTGTATGGTAAATGGTCTCCAAATTGGCACGGTCCGCACAAAGTCGTCCAAGTTTTAAAGGGGAATGCATACATGCTCGAGCAGTTGGATGGCGTGAAGTTCCCAGTGGCTGTCAATGGCCAGCATCTCAAGAAGTATTTCCCAAGTATGTGGGATGATGGACAGTAAAATATGGAGGCCGATGCACGAAATCGGCCAGTAAAAAGAAATTTTTTTCTCTTCCCAAGTATGGGGATGATGAACAGTGGAATATGGGGGCCGATGTATGAAATCGGCCGGTAAAAAGAAGTATATGTACGACGCAACAGGATGCTAAGTACAGCCGATGCACAGACATCGACTTAAGAGCAGAACAGCCGATGCACAGCCATCGACTTTAGAAGTCATTGAGTTTGGCCTTATTGGCGTTTGATGGTGAAAGACTGATACGCTGCTATCGGTTCTTGGTGCGTTGACCTACTTTGACAATCGGAAGATTTGAAATTGGACAGTTGAAAAATCAAATTGGAAGAACATTTTCATTGATTCAAAGAGGGATTTTACAAGGAAGAGCCGATTGCTCTCAAAAGGATGAGCTACTGCCTAGTGCACTACTACTAGTCCCTAATCTACGGGCCGTCGCTACCCTCGTCGTCGCCGTCTGCGCCGCTGTCGGTGCTGCCGCCGGCAACCTCCTCGTCACTGCTGCCATAGCCCTCAGCAGGGGCCTCTTCCTCCTCGTCATTGTCGTCGTCGTCGTCCTCGGCATCCGACCCGGCGCGGAAGCGCTTCGCCGGCGGCTCGTCGGAGGAGCTATCATCCTCCTCTTCCTCCTCCTCGTCGGAAGAGGAGAAGCCGTCCTAGGAGAAGAGGTCGTCGTCGCTCTCCTCCTCCAACCCCCCAACCGCAAGGAGATGAAGGTTGTCCTCCCCGTCGGTCAGGGAGGCGTCGTCTTCCGACTCGTCGGTGAAGGCCCAATCCCTCTCGTCCCACCATTCTGGGGCGAGGGCTTCGTACGCTGCCATCAGGTCGAAGTCCGGCTCCGGCTCGCTGGAGGAGGAGGATTGGAAGGATAGGCCAGAGGAGGCAGAGGAGGAGGAGGAATCCATGGCGGCCGAGATGGGTTTTTTGCCGATGGCTAGTACGGAGCAGGGGATTGAAGTGATGAACTGCTCGATGCGGTAAATAAAGGGGATATAGTGGAGATTTAATGCTTGAGCAGTTTTCGAGGATGCGGTGCCAAAACTGTCAATCATGCAGAAGTTGAGAAGACAGGGTATCATGATGGAAAGATACTGAAGCGGTTCCGCTCTGCCATGACATGACTCTACGAAGGAAAAACAGAGTGGTTTTGAAATTATCATTACCAAAACCAGGGGGCATGTGTTATCACCAGATTTTGGCCAAATCAGGAGATGGGCCGTAATTGAGATGGGCTTGGAGGATATACACGTGAAGCGTCTCTGAAGTGGCCTTGCGCGAAGAGTTTGGGCTAGATTGCCCGTGTATCTGTATATTATTAGATTGTGTCGGTTAAAATTAAAAGATAGAGTCTAGCCCGTACACGGGTTAGTTTATTTCCGATTAGAAAGTCCCTTGGACTATAAATATGTATCTAGGGTTATTGAGAAAGGAGGACAATCACATTCACAACAAACACAAACCAGGCGCATCGCCACCCCTTATTTCGAGGGTTTCTTCCGGGTAAGCATCATGCTGCCTAGATCGCATCTTGCGATCCAGGCAGTACACGTTTATTCGATTACCTTGTGTTACTCGTGCTGAAGCATTGTTGATGGCGAGTAGCACTATTTATCGTAGATGTTTTGGGGCTTGCATTGATGCTTTTCTTATGCATATTTGCTTAGCAATGCCGTCCCTCGATATCTAGCTGTCCTTACACCTATTCAGGTGTAAGGGCAGCACCTTGCTTGTTCGTTACTTAGTAGATCCAATCTGTTATAGTTGCTCCTTGTTTCAAGGATTAGTTTAATATCTGCATGATTAGGCCTTATGCTGGGGTTGGATGATCCGGTAGTGCGTGAGGTGTTGTTTTACCGTTCCTATAAGGGATGTTCCGGGAATTGACTTAACGTTGGTTTTTAGGCCTCTTTTAGGGATAGTTTCCATCATCTTTCGTATCTGCTAGGCCCAACTACGCGTAGGATGTTCCGATTATGCGGTGAAAACCCTAAACTGTCGTAGATTGGTTTAGCTTTGTTTTGATCAAGCAGGGTCCCCATGTCATCGTAAATCCAACGTGAACCATGGGGCGATCGGCTCTTTGAGCCGATCGGGCTCGTATTTAATGTTTACGTGTCTACCATGCAGGAGACTAGTTGAAGCAACCCAACACCTTCCTGATCAGGTATAGGTCAGGTGGCACGCCCTTGCAACCGCCAGGACGTGTGCTGGGACTTTGCGGGACGACGCGAGGTGCCAGGGCCCACTAAGCGGTCTTGGGAGTCTCCCGGCTCTTCGTGTTGCTTAACCACTGCTCGCCGGTGAGTTTTGGCAGGCAACACAGGATCATAAGTAATATTTTCCAATCTAGACAAATTATCAGCAACAGGATTATCAGCACCTTTCCTATCTATAATATGTAAATCAAATTCTTGCAAAAGAAGTACCCATCTAATAAGCCTTGGCTTAGCATCTTTCTTTGTCATAAGGTATCCAATTGCAGCATGATTAGTATGAATCGTGACTTTTGAATCAACAATATAGGATCTAAACTTGTCACAAGCAAAGACTACAACTAACAATTCTTTTTCAGTTGTAGCATAATTTCTTTGAGCAGCATCAAGAGTCTTGCTAGCATAATGAATAACATTTAACTTTTTATCTACTGCTGTCCAAGAACAGCGCCTACAACAAAATCACTAGCATCACACATAATTTCAAAAGGTAAGTTCCAATCAGGAGGTTCAACTACAGGAGCAGTTGTTAAGGCTTTCTTTAGAGTTTCAAAAGCTTCCTTACAATCATCATCAAAAACAAAAGGTACATCTTTTTGAAGAAGATTAGTAAGAGGCTTTGAAATCTTGGAGAAATCTTTAATAAATCTCCTATAAAACCCAGCATGACCGAGAACACTACGAATACCTTTAACATCCCTCGGATAGGGCATCTTCTCAATTGCTTCAACTTTAGCTCTATCAACTTCAATACCTCTCTTGGAAATTTTATGTCCCAATACAATTCCTTCATTAACCATAAAGTGGCATTTCTCCCAATTGAGAACAAGGTTAGTTTCTTCACATCTCTGCAAAACTTTATCGAGGTTTCGCAAGCAATTATCAAAAGAATTCCCATAGACAGAAAAATCATCCATGAATACCTCTACAATACTCTCGCAAAAGCCATGAAAAATAGCAGACATGCATCTTTGAAAAGTAGCAGGAGCATTACATAAACCAAAAGGCATACGTCTATAAGGATAAGTTCCATAAGGACAAGTGAAAGTGGTTTTCTCTTGATCTTTAGTTTTAACAGCAATTTGTGAAAACCCAGAATAACCATCAAGAAAGCAAAAATGAGTGTTTTTAGACAACCTTTCTAACATTTGATCGATAAAGGGTAAAGGGTAATGATCTTTCTTAGTAACCTTATTAACTTTTCGATAATCAATGCACATTCTATACCCTACAACTACTCTTTGAGGGATGAGCTCATCATTATCATTAGGTACAACAGTCATTCCTCCTTTCTTAGGAACACAATGCACAGGACTAACCCATCTACTATCAGCAATAGGATATATAATACCTGCTTCAAGAAGTTTTAATACCTCATTCCTTACCACATCCTTCATCTTCGGAATTAGACGACGCTGATGTTCAACAACAGGCTTTGCATCATCTTCCATATTAATAGCATGTTGGCAAATAGAGGGAGAAATCCCCTTCAAATCATCAAGAGTGTAGCCAATAGCTCCTCGGTGTTTCTTCAATATTTCCAATAACCTTTCTTCATCAATCTCTGAAAGCTTAGAACTAATAATAACAGGATATATTTTCTTATCATCAATATGAGCATATTTAAGATTATCAGGCAATGGTTTTAAATCGAAAACAGGATCTTCCTTTGGTGGTGGTGTTGTACCTAAATCTTCAACTGGCAAGTCATGTTTAAGAATAGGTTGACGAAGGAAAATTTCATCAAGCTCATTTCTTTCTTCCCTAAAGACTTCGCTCTCACTATTCTCCAAATGTTGCTGTAAAGGATTATTAGGAGCAAGAGCAATAGACGCACACTGTTCAACTCTAAAATCATTATTAGGCGAATCAGCTTTATAAGGGGTTTTGGCAAATTTAGAGAAATTAAACTCATAAGACTCACCAGCAAATTTAGTCAAAATTTTCTCCTTCTTGCAATCTATAACAGCTCCACAAGTATTTAGAAAAGGTCTACCAAAAATGATAGGACAATACTTACTAGCAGCAGAACCAAGTACCAAAAAGTCAGCAGGATATTTAATCTTACCACATAAAACTTCCACATCTCGAACAATACCAATTGGAGAGATAGTTTCTCTATTAGCCAGCCGAATAACCACATCAATATCTTCAAGTTCACAAGAACCAATTTCGTGCATAATCTCCTTGTAAAGCTCATAAGGAATAGCACTAATACTTGCACCAATATCACATAAACCATAATAACAATGATCACCGATTCTAACAGATAGCATAGGAACACTAGTTTTTCTAGACTTATTAGGATGCGAAACAATATTAGAAGCATCTTCACAGAAAATAATATGACCATCTTCCACATTTTCAGTCACAAGATCTTAAACTATTGCAATAGAAGGTTCAACTTTTATTTGCTCTTCAGGTTCTATAGGTTTCTTTTCACTTTATTAACCACACTATTTATAACAGAGTACTCCTTCATTTTAGCAGGGAAAGGAGTTTTTTCAATGTAAGCTTCAGGAATATCATGATCAACAGTTTCAATTACAACACATTTGTTTATAGATGAATCAATTTTATCTTTATACGGTTCATGATACTTATCAAAATTCTTCTTAGGCAATTCATAATGAGAGGCAAAAGCTCTATAAAGATTTGCAACAACTTGAGAATCAAGACCATAAGTAGCACTCAGATTACGAAATTTATCAGTATCCATAAAAGCTTCAATGCATTTATAATCATAATTTATACCTGACTCTCTATCTTTGTCGTTCTCCCATCCTTCAGTATTCTCCTGAATCCGATTAAGAAGGTCCCTTTTAAACTCTTCTTTGTTGCGTGTAAATGATCTAGAACAAGAAGTATCCAGCAAGGTCTTGTCTTGAAAAGAAAGTCTTGCATAGAAATTATCAATAATAATATTACCAGGAAGCTCATGAATGGGGCATTTGAGCATTAAAGACTTCAATCTCCCCCATGCTTGGGCAATACTCTCTCCATCATGAGGCCAGAAATTATATATGCGGTTCCGATCTCTGTGAATTTCACTTGGAGGATAGAATTTAGAATAAAATAAGGGCACAATGTCCTCCCAATCAAGAGAATCACCATTCTTCAGCAATTTATACCAATGCGCCGCTTTACCCGACAGCGATATAGAGAATAGTTTATTTCTAACTTCATCCATAGCAATACCTGCACATTTGAATAACCCGCATAATTCATGTAAAAACAGTAAATGATCACCAGGATGGACAGTTCCATCCCCTTCATAGCGGTTATCCATAACACGTTCAATAATTTTCATAGGTATTTTATATGGTATTACTTCCTCACCTGGCGCCTCATCCACTACCGTTGCAGTAGTAGTAGATTTCCCAAATAGAAATTCAAGAGAAGATCTCTCCATAATGACTTATAGCAAGAAAGTAAATAAAATCAGCACAAACAGTAAGGGTTTTCCTTACCAATTCCACTTACCAATAGCGCTTCACTCCCCGGCAACGGCGCCAGAAAATAGTCTTGATGACCCACAAGTATAGGGGGTGTATCGTAGTACTTTCGATAAATAAGAGTGTCGAACCCAACGAGGAGCAGAAGGTGTTGACAAGCAGTTTCGATGAAGGATTCACTGTAAATGCTCACAGACAAGTATTCAGGGGGTTTTGATATAGCAGATGAATAAAGTACGAGTAAGTAAAATGCGAGAGAAATAATTGCAGAGAGTGGCTCAATCCTTTTTAGCACAAAGGACAAGCCGGTTTGTTTACTTATAATGACCAAACGTTCTTGAGGACACACGGGAATTTAGTCTAGTGCTTTCGCTTCATACAGCTGATTAATCTTCATTGTTTTGATAAGTGTTGTGTGGGTGAACCTATGCTAATGCACCGCCCTTCCAAGGACTAATACATACTTGTGATTATACCCCTTGCAAGCATCCGCAAATACAAGAAAGTAATTAAGATAAATCTAACCACAGCCTTAAACTCTGAGATCCTGCTATCCCTCCTGCATAGATATAACAACGGGGGTTTAGGTTTCTGTCACTTCGGCAACCCCGCAATTGGCAAACGAGTACAAGATGTATTCCCCTAGGCTCATAAAGGTGAAGTATCATGTAGTCGACGTTCACATGACACCACTAGAAGAATAACACCACAACTTAAATATCATAACATTGAATATTACTCAACCATAATTCACTACTAACATTTAGACTTCACCCATGTCCTCAAGAACTAAACGAACTACTCACGAGACATCATATGGAACATGATCAGAGGTGATATGATGATGAATAACAATCTGAACATAAACCTTGGTTCAATGGTTTCACTCAATAGCATCAATAACAAGTAGAAATCAACACCGGGAGAGTTTCCCCTATCAAACAATCAAGATCCAACCCGAATTGTTACAGCGGTGACGAGGTGCAGCGGTGGAGATGGCGGTGATGATGATGGAGATGATGGCGATGGTGATGGAGATGATGTCCAGCTCGATGACGGTGACGATGGCGTCGATTTCCCCCTCCGGGAGGGAATTTCCCCGGCGGATTCCTGCCCGCCGGAGAGCTCTTTTCTCTCTGGTGTTCTCCGCCCCGCAGAGGCGTTTGTGACTCTTCGCGACTATCCTCTGGAGCTTAGGTTTTCGGGGCGAAGAAGTACGCGAAGGAGAGGAGGCCAGAGGGGGTCGTGGGCCCCCTCCTCACAAGGCGGCGCGGCCAGGGCAGGGCCCACGCCGGCCTATGAGGTGGGCCCATGGCGGCCCTCCTCGGCTCTCCTTTCTGGCTCCCTTCGTCTTCTGGAAAAATAGAATTTTCAGTATAATTCCCGTCAATTGCTGATCTTCCGAAATATTGCATTCTGACGGTGCTTTTTCCAGCAGAATCCTGACTCCGGTGCGCGATCCTCCAATAATCATGAAACATGCAAAATAGATGAAATAACATAAGTATCATCTCCCAGTATGAAATATATCAATGAATAACAGCAAATTATGATATAAAATAGTGATGCAAAATGGATGTATCAGAGCTCGCCGGACAGACCACCGGAGTCTCGCCGGAAACCTCGCCGGAGATTGTGTAGCAAAAAATTATGCTATTGTAGCAAAAATAGATATCATCGGAAATATCAACGGGGAACTCGCCGGAGAACTCACCGGAGACCCAGTAGCAAACATATTTTGCAATTGTAGCAAAACCCTATAAATGTTGTAGCAAAAAAAATTATTCCTAAATTGCAAATCCGCATAACGGACACCTCGTCGGAGATATCAACGAAGAACTCGCTGGAAATCTTGTAGCAAATATATTGTGCAATTGTAGAAAAATCAGAGAAAAGTTGTAGTAGAAAAAAAAGACATTCCTATGTTACAAATCCACTAGAACAGAGAGCTCATCGGAGACCTCGCCCACAGCCGTGGTGTTGCCCAAAGCTGTCCGCCCAAGGCAGCAATATCCGGCACCGTCGGTAGCAAAAGCCTCCCTCAGTTGTCAGCAACGCTCACCGCCTAACATAGCAAAACCAGCTTTCGCTGGGAGCAACGCCGGATAGCCAAGGTAGCAAAGCCGACCTCCGCCGGTAGCACCACCGGGCGCTCAAGGTAGTAGCACCCTGAGCTTCCCTCCATGGTTCTCCTCAATTGAAGATGCATCGGTTGTTGAACACCGCGCCCCGAACCACTGTGTCGTCGCCTAGCTCCTGCACGAAGGCACCCAACTACAGTTTGCTCCTCCTCGTCCCCGTGTTGCTCCTCCGCAGGCGCGCCCCACCCCTGAGCTGCTTCTTCGCCGGCATGCCCGCCCCTAAGCTACTCCACCGTCGGCGCGCCCCGCCCCTCAGAAGCTCCTCCACATCGTCGGGATCGGGAGGCGGCGTCGCCATCGAGCAAGCACTACTATGCGGGATCCATGGCATCCATCTCGTTGCGGGGCTCCTCCGATGGCTCCCGACGGCGGGGCTCCACCGAGGGAGGAGCGTAAAGTTGGGTTGTAGCGTGCGTGGCCAGAGCAGCGACGGTGTGCGTGGCCGGAGTAGCAGCGGTTGGTGGAGGTAGAGAAGATGAAGTCGTGGAGGAGAGGATAAGGCTGCTTGTTTTTTTCCTGTAAGGGGTGGTGCGACGTGGGGAGGAAGCCCGCACGATCGGTCAGATCTGACGGACGCGCACCCGGAGGTTGGCCAACACGTGATCCCCCGAGGGATTGGATCATTTTCCTTTGTATATTTGCCTAAAATTGCTAAAAACTGTAATTATAGCAATTTGGTCTAAAAAGCTGGCTCCAAGAGCCTTTGTATAAGTGGTCCCCATCCAAAATTATAGCAAGCTTGGTATAGTTGGCTCCCAACTTGGTATATTTGTAAAGTCTAATGCCCACTTCGTATAAACGCGAGAAGCCAACCGCTCGTGGCCTGAGGTTTCCCTGCCGCGCTCGGCCGCTGGCCGCTGCCCCGCCATCTCGCCTAGCGCGGGTCACCCTGGAGCCGCCGTCCCTGCGTTCCCTGACTCCACGACGCTACTTTCCCTCTCAGAGCTCGCAAGTCCGCCGCCAAATCGAGACCCTGCGTGGCCCGCCACCACCGCAGAGCTGCCGGCCGATTCGGCCCGGGGGACCTCGTCGTAGGTACTGGAGAGGCTTCGCGCGGCTCCCAGAATCTCCCTACCTTCCTTCACCGCCTCGCTCATGCCCCCTCGCCTCCTAGCGCGCGGGAGGACCTGACAACCTGCAGCCGCCACCACGACCTCAGCTTGCTCCGATGAGCTCACGTGCACCGTCCGGCGAGCTCGCGCGCGCCGTACGACGAGCTCGCACGCGCCCTGCAGGCATCAGCGTCGACCAACAAGCTCGCAAGGTTCAGTTAGACTACGGACACCCCTCATCTCCCACCCGCCTGTGAAGTGTTTGAAAAATTTCCAATAAGATAAATTGAATGATTTTTTCTGTTTCTATGTTGGCACGGTACATTTTAGGTGTAGTCTAATCTGAATGTGGTGATACAAAATGCAGATGAATTCGTATGATATGGATTCATCGTCCGAGTAGGAGCATGAGTGGGATGAAGATGAGGAGCTCGTCATGCTTATGACAATGGACATGGAGAGCAACAATAAGCCGAAACATGGGGGTTTTGTTGTTGGGCGAGAGAGGCAAGAAGCCCACCACCGGCTTATGTTGGATTACTTTGGAGTGCCGGGTCACCCTCGTGTGTCTCCCGAATGTTACTTTCGTCGGCGGTTTAGGATGGGCATGGATTTATTCATCCATATTTCCAATGTGATCAAAAAGAAAGATACCTTCTTCGAGCAAAAAAGGAATGGCACGGGCTTGTGATACATCGCAATCGCATCTATAATTTTTGATGCTCCAAGCTTGTGATACCAATTCCTATATGTTTTGTTCACACTTCGTTGCACTTTTCTACATTTTCCGGCACTAACCTATTAACAAGATGCCACAGTGCCAATTCCCTATTTTCTGCTATTTTGTATTTCAGAAAAGTTGTACATGAAATATTCTCGGAATTGGATGAAAAAAAGCCGAAGTCAATATTTTACCGTAACGAAGACAGAAGACAAAGTCCAGGGGGGACGAAGAGGAGGCGTAGGGCGGCCAGACCATGCCTTGGCGCGGCCAGGCCTGGGCCCGCGCCAAGGGGTGGTGTGGGCCACCCTGGCCTCCACCGTCCTCGCCCTTTCGCCTATTTATTTACGATCCCGGGAAAAACCTAAACACCCGAGCCTCCATCCACGAAAAGTTCTGTCGCGGCCGCCATCGCATACCCTAGCTCGGGAGGGTTCTGAAGCTCTTCCCAGCACCCTGCTGGAAAGGGAGATCATCGCCGAAGGCCTTTACATTGTCATGCCCGCCTCCGAAGTGATGCGTGAGTAGTTCATCCCTGGACTATGGATCCATAGCAGTAGCTAGATGGTTGTCTTCTCCAATTTGTGCCTCATGTTTAGATCTTGTGAGCTACCTAACATGATCAAGATCATCCTTATGTAATGCTACATGTTGTGTTTGCTGGGATCCAATGAATATTGAATACTATGTTGAGATCGATTATATTCTTGGCATATGTTATTTGTGATCTTGCATGATCTCCGTTGCTAGTAGTTGTTCTGGTCAAGTAAATGCTTGTGACTCCAAAAGGGAGTATTTATGCTCGATAGTAGGTTCATGCATCTAGTTTTCTGAAAGAGTGACAATAACTTCTAAGATTGTAGATGTGTTGTTGCTACTAGGGAGAAAACAACAAGGTTTTATCCAAGAGTAATTCTATTGTTTACTTTACACACATTGCTTAATGCGATAATCTGTTGCTTGCAATTTAATACTGGAAGGGGTTCAGACGATAACCGGAAGGTGGATTATTTGTCATAGACGCAGTTTGATTACGGTCTATGTATTATGTTGTAATCCCAAACCAATCTCATAGTAATCATCTTGTCATGTATGGTCTTTATTCTGTCAATTGCCCAACTGTAATTTGTTCACCCAACATGTTATTTATTTTTATGGACAGACACCTCTAGTGAACTGTGGACCCCGGTCCTTTCTTTTACACTGATAAATTCATCTACTGTAATCATGTTCTGTTTACTTTCTGCAAGCATTGTTCTCTTTAATTCTACTGCAAACATCTCTTTCCACTCGATACGTTTAATCCTCTGTGTTCAGCAAAACCGGTGGATGGAAAACCTCATTGTAAGTTGGGGCAAAATATTTTGGTTGTGTTGTGTGGAGGTTTCACGTTGTTGCTGACTCCGGTAGTGTGGCCTGCCACAAGTCAGCTAGCAACACCTTCAGAAGTCACGACTTTCTCTTACTTATCGATTAAACCTTGGTTTCTTACTGAGGGAAAATTTGTTGCTATGCTCATCATACCTTCTTCTTGGGGTTCCCCAACGGTGTGAAGTCTACACTACGATAAGCACCATCAAGACTATTTGCTGGCTCCGTTGCCGGGGAGAAAGAGGATTTCTGCAAGGGGAGTCTCTCATCTCCAATCTTTCTACTTTGTTATAGTTTTGCTTAGTTTATTTTGCTTTGTCTTGTTTTCTTCATTATATCAAAAACACAATAAAATAGTTTCTATTATAGCTGTTATTTCTATTGTTCCGTTTTAATTTTGCTAAAATGCGTTCTGCAGAAAATACTAAGTTGTGTGACTTTACTAGCACAAACAACAATGATTTTATTTGTACACCTATTGCTCCACCTGCTTCTGAAGAAGCTTTCTATGAAATTAAACTTGCTTTGTTAAATCTTGTTATGAAAGAGCAATTTTCTGGTGTTACTACAGATGATGCTGCTTATCACCTTAATAATTTTGTTGAATTTTGTGAGATGCAAAAATATAAGGATGTAGATGGTGACATTATAAAACTGAAATTGTTTCCTTTCTCTTTGAGAGGGAGAGCTAAAGATTGGTTGCTATCTTTGCCTAGAAATAGTATTGATTCTTGAGTTAAATGCAAAGATGTTTTTATTGGAAAATATTATCCTCCTGCTAAGATTATATCTTTGAGAAGTGACATAATGAAATTCAGACAATTTGATAATGAACATGTTGCTCAAGCTTGGGAAATAATAAAATCTTTGGTAGAGAATTGTCCCACTCATGGACTGACTACTTGGATGATCATCCAAACTTTGCAGGACTGAATTTTTCTTCAAGAAACTTTCTGGATTCAGCTGCTGGAGGTACCTTTATGTCCATTACTTTGGGGGTTGCAACAAAACTACTTGATGACATGATGATAAATTATTCTGAATGGCACACCGAGAGAGCTCCACAAGGTAAGAAGGTAAATTCTGTTGAAGAAACCTCCTCTTTGAGTGATAAAATTGATACTATTATGTCTATGCTTGTTAATGGTAAAGCTCATGTTGATCCAAATAATATTCCGTTAGCTTCTTTGGTTGCTCAAGAAGAGCATGTTGATGTGAATTTCATTAAAAACAATAATTCCAACAACAGTGCTTATAGGAACAATTTTGGTACTAACAATTATATGCCATATCCTTCTAATAGTGGCAATGGTTATTATGGTAGGTCTATGCTTAGTGAGGACAAGATTTTAGAAATTGAAAAGGCCACTAAGAACTTTATGCAAATGCAATATGAGCAAAATAAAATGTTCACTAAAACCATGGAAGAAGAATCTGCTATGTTGAAAAATATTAGCCACCAACTTGAGAATTTAAATAGAAAAATTTATGGTTTGCAAGTCAAAATTTTAAATGATGAAACTTCTATTTCATTGATTAATAAAATGGCTGTTAAACCTGTAACTATGGATGAAAATCCCTTTGCTACTGCGAATGCCATTCAAGTTAGAATTGATGTCAATGTTAGGATGTTCGCGGAATTGCATCCTAGGTGGGAAAGAGGGGATGAAATTACTAGAAACAATAATATGACTAATGTTTGTACCATAACCACCACCAGTAGTAATAAAGTCTCAAATTCTAGCCAACCTCCTACTATTAATGGTAAAATAATTGGTGTAGGAAAAGTCCCCGCTTCTTCTACAAAATTGCCTAGAATCACTGAAACTGTTTCTGATAAGTGTGCTGAAATTTTTCAGAGTATGGGAGGCAATAGTACTTTAACTTTTGATAATAATGACTTTGATTTTCATGATTGCAATATCTGAAATAATTAAGTTCTTACAAAATCTTGCTAGAAGTACTAATGCTAGTGCTATAAATATGGCTTTCACAAAGCATATTACAAATGCTCTCATGCAAATTAGAGAAAAGAAATTAAAGCGTGAAGCTTCTATTCCTAAAAAGTTAGAAGATGGCTGGGATCCCATCATTAAGATGAAAGTAGATGGCTTTTATTGCAATGCTTTATGTGATCTTGGTGCGAGTATTTCTGTTATGCCTAGAAAAATCTATGATATGCTTGATTTGCCACCGTTGGAACAATGTTATTTAGATGTTCATCTTGTTGATATTGTTACAAAGAAACCTTTGGGGAAAGTTAATAATAATATTATTATGGTTACCAATAACCTTGTCCCCGTTGATTTTGTTGTTTTGGATATTAAATGCAATGCTTCTTGTCCAATTATTTTGGGAAGACCGTTTCTTAGAACTTTTGGTGCTGCTATTGATATGAGAGATGGGATTATTAAATATCAATTTCCACTCAAGAAAGGTATGGAAAACTTCCCTCGGAAAAGAAAGAAGTCACCTTATGATTCTATTATTAGAACAAATTATGAAGTTGATGCTTCTTCACTTGATAATACTTAATGCTAGCTCCTTTTCTGCGCCTAGCTGAAAGGCGTTAAAGAAAAGCACTTTTGTAAGATAACCCATGTTTAATTTCTGTAATTTTTATTTTGTTGAGTCTTGGAAGTTATTACTTCTATAATAACTTCTCCTTATCATTTTTATTTCATTTTTGTACCAAGAATAGCCTCTATTGTGATGTCACCATAAAAATTCCTATTCACAGCCACAGCGGAATTTTAAGCTGCCAATTTTTTTGAATATGCCCTAGATTATTATCTAACTTTTGTTAGGTGACCATTTTTCGATTTGAGGGACAGAAGATTTATGAAAAAATCGATCTTTACCTGTTGTTTTGTTTTGACAGATTTCTGCCACTATTTGCATTTGCCTCTTAATCTCATTCTTTTTGAGTTCTTTTGAGCAAAGGGCTTTTTGAAGAGGTTGCTATAGTAGCTAATGATTTAATAGATATTTTATATATGTTAGAACTGAACCCAAGTAGATTTGTTATTTTGATTGTACTAATGCCGCTAATAAGAACTGTGTGAAGTTTTGTATGAACGAAGTTTTCAAGCGTAGGGAGAGAAGAATGGTGTAATGAGATGAAGAATGGACAAAAGCTCAAGCTTGGGGATGCCCATGTCACCCCAAGAAATATCCAAGAGGTACAAGTGTCAAAGCTTGGGGATGCCCACAGCATCCCCTCTTCATCAACAAGCAACATGTCATCTTTCTATGCGCTATATTTTTATTGCTTCATACACTATGTGTTGTTCTTGGAGCATCTTTATTTTTGTTTTTAGTCTAGTTTTGTTTTGTTTTCTGTAGCATATGGTTGGATCACAGCATATTTGTTTGGAGAATGACACACTCCGTTTTATTTGCATAGAACGCTCTAGTTTTCACTCTTATTGTTCTGTGAGTGTTCTAGTTTGCTAGTACCGCGTTTAGCTCTTGTTCTTTCACTCGAATTATGTTCAGATCTCGTTAGTATTATTTATTTATGTATGATTAGCTCTCTGTTCCATATTGATTTTCATCTCTGAGAGCTATTTCAAATAAGTTGATTGGTGTTGGAGACGAGTAAAACGTTTCATGCTTATAGTGATGCAAAAGGAAGCTTGTCTAGACTGTGGCATAGACTTTGGCATGTCGTGTTGGATGTTATTCTTGTCATATGATTAGTATTTATTGCTGTAACATGACTTGTCTCAAATAGTTGAGAATGCATAATGTGTTGTTGAAAGAATCATGTGTTGTTTCCATCATACAAAGCATAATATTGTGGTATTCTTCTTTGATGGTTTATTGGGTTGAATTGGCACATGATTATACCATGTTATGACTGAAAATCATTCAAATAAAGCCTCTATGATCATTTTGTTTTTTACTTGTAATATCAGTTTATGCTTTGATTAATAATGTTTCGTCGCTATGCATGATTATGACCATTATTGCTCTCTTAGTTAGTCGCTCCCAGTCCCAGTCTTTTGCTAGCCTTCGCCTGTACTGAGTATAAACTCTACTCGTGCATCCAACCACCAAAAATCAAAGTTTGCCAATTGTATCCACCATATCTACCTACTAGCATCATTGCTATTCCAAGTATATTCATCATGATTTTATTTATCTTCCAAATTAAATTTTGGTATGAGAAAATTAGTTAGTAAAGCTCTCACGAACTTGATGGCATATTTACTTTCTTGCGCTTAATAAACTTGAGCCATTGTGACTATCTTATGAAGTTTATATGCTTGCAAATTGCCAGTTGGGAGTTAGCACAACCATGCTTTCATGGGGCACGCTTTCAACATTGCACTTATTCCTAGTTAGTTGATGTCATGCTCTTTTGTTTATGGATGCCTAGCGGTGCGAAATGAACTGAAAACTTGTAAGTCCATGGAGTTTGTATATATGTTAGAGAAACGTCTGGCCGGCCAATTTAAGCCATGCATCATTCATGGTGGAAATTTACAGTGAACCATAGTGAGCATTCTATGAAACATCTTCAATAAAAAGTTATGCCCATGTAAAATAAAAGGATTGCTGAGATGCTCATTATCTGTTTGTCTTGTCATTTTGGCATGGGATTGCTCCTATGCAGGAGTACTTTCATATCATGGGGCAAGAGGTACCCCGTTGGTGTTCTCAATGATACATGTATACTTACAATGATAAGAACTTATTTGGGACCTAAGTTGAGTAGCACGACGTTTAGGTACTCATATTCAAGGGGCACGAGGTTTTCAACTTGTGATGTGCCAAGCATATAACTCATATTTGCCCTCACATTAACTTTAACTATTCAAGATGCTTATGATAGGGGTAATGAGAGCTCAAAGCTAACGCGTACCATAATTTTTGGAAGGTTTATAAAACTTGTAATCTTGCTTCCTCTGCAAATAGTCTTTCTTTTACTTTTATGTCGAGGTCTTCATCTTCTACTTATGCACCAATTAAGAGAGCATAGTTTTCATTCTTAGTATAATGTGCATTTTTCCAAATTATTATTGAATGATTCATGATTATGCTATTGCTTGTTCTTAAATTTCTTGTATCTAGTCACCCTTTGAACTTTAAAGGTGTCATAGCATTTATGTTTTGCTACTTCATAAAGGACATGTTGAGTACCAGTTTGCTATATTTTATCTATGCTGGTAAACAAACAGTTGCTTTCAATGCACAATTATTCATGATCCTTTGTTTGAGTTGCTTCTCATGTTGTAACAGAGTTGCTAAGTTCTATTGTTAGAATTATGTCTATCATGCCTATGTTTAGACTACTTTGATTCCAGCTTACAATAATCTACAATAACTTGATCAAGATTCTGTTGGCTGCATGTCACCTCAAAAATTATTTTGTTATCACTTACCTACTCGAGGACGAGCAGGAATTAAGCTTGGGGATGCTGATACGTCGCAAACGTATCTATAATTTTTGATGCTCCATTTTTGTTTTACACCAATTCTTATATGTTTTGCTCACACTTCATTGCACTTTTATACATTTTTCGGCACTAACCTATTAACAAGATGCCACAGTGCTAGTTCCCTGTTTTCTATTGTTTTGTATTTCAGAAAAGTTGTACAGGAAATATTCTCGGAATTGGACAAAACAAAAGCCGAAATCAATATTTTACCGTACAAAGATAGAGTCCAGAGGGGGGACGAAGAGGAGGCGCAGGACGGCCAGACCATGCCTTGGCGCGGCCAGGCCTGGGCCCGCGCCAAGGGGGGTGTGGGCCACTCTAGCCTCCACCGACCTCGCCCTTCCGCCTATTTATTTACAATCTCGGGAAAAACCTAAACACCCGAGCCCCCAACCACGAAAAGTTCCACCGCGGTCGCCATCGCAGACCCTAACTCGGGAGGGTTCTGAAGCTCTTCCCGGCACCCTGCCGGAGAATAAGATCATCGCCGGAGGCTTGTACATCGCCATGCCCGCCTCCTAAGTGATGCGTGAGTAGTTCATCCCTGAACTATGGGTCCATAGCAGTAGCTAGATGGTTGTCTTCTCCAATTTGCGCCTCATGTTTAGATCTTGTGAGCTGCCTAACATGATCAAGATCATCCTGATGTAATGCTACATGTTGTGTTTGCTAAAATCCGATGACTATTGAATACAATGTTGAGATCGATTATATTCTTGTCATATGTTATTTGTGATCTTGTATGCTCTCCGTTGCTAGTAGTTGCTCTGGCCAAGTAAATGCTTGTGACTCCAAGAGGGAGTATTTATGCTCGATAGTAGGTTCATGCCTCTAGTTTTTTGGAAGAGTGACAATAACTTCTAAGATTGTAGATGTGCTATTGCTACTAGGGAGGAAACAACAATGTTTTATCCAAGGGTAATTCTATTGTTTACTTTACACACATTGCTTAATGCGATAATCTGTTGCTTGCAACTTAATACTGGAAGGGGTTCGGATGATAACCGGAAGGTGCATTATTAGTCATAGACACAGTGGAATTACAGTCTATGTATTATGTTGTAATGCCCAAACAAATCTCATAGTAATCATCTTGTCATGTGTGGTCTTTATTCTGTTAATTGCCCAGCTGTAATTTATTCACCATCATGTTATTTATCTTTATGGAGAGATACCTCTAGTGAACTGTGGACCCCCGTTCTTTCTTTTATACTGATAAATTCATCTACTGCAATCTTGTTCTGTTTACTTTCTGCAAGCATTGTTCTCTTTAATTGACATAGGCATCCCCAATGGGCCTGCCGAAGAAGGTACCCGGGGTTTACTGGAGGCCCACGACCCGAGGTTTTACATAGTTTGGAAAGATAGAATTGTATTAGGAATATCAACTTGTAATTATTACGGAACGGTTCAGAAACCCTCCCGGACTCTGTAACTTGTGCATCACGAAATCCTCGGCTCCGCCTCCTATATAAGGGGGAGTCGAGGGACAAAGAAAGGATCGACTCATTGTTTCACGCAACCCTAGTTTTCATGGCAGTCGATTACTTTCCCGGCTGAAACCTTCGAGATCTACTTGCCCTCTACTTCCAACTAAATGCTAGTCTACAACTCGTAGGCATTGATAAGTTAATCCCTTATCAATTGGCGCCGTCTGTGGGAATTAGAGGCGACAAGGTTCTGATCTCGATGGCACGTTCGACATCATCAACATCTTCGGTAGCAAGCAACGCGATGGATCGAGGTAAACAGATCGAAACCACTCTAGTCGATTTTGTTCCTCACCCACCCTCCCGTATGGATGCATATGCATATCTGGAGGAGCCCATGGACATGACGTTCGGAAAGTTCCACTTCCGCGTCGGGAAGGAAGGATCTCATCGTCTCGCAAGATCGGATTCAGCGAGATCGGGTGCAGCTGGTTCCGATTCATCGGGATCGTTTTCATCGTTCGAGTCCGATGATGAGGAGGTTTCGTCGACAATCTCCACCAAGCTCGCCTCAAGCGGAGAACTCATCACAATCTTCAGCAACATATCCGTCAGGTCATCTGCGGACTCAAATATAAGCAGCGACTCGGACAACATCGATAGCTTCAACTTCATCGACAGATCCACTATTGTTGGAGAGGTCTTCACCGATCTATATGACGGTGTCACCAATCCCGACAAAGATCAAAGTTCAAAGTATCATCAAGTCTATGCAATAGGAGATACAAGTCGCCCACAAGAGGAGACATCAGAAAAATTCGATGACGTGGGAAATTCGTATGTCGACCCCGCGGATCTTACGCGAGGTTTGGGAACCAAATATATTGGACCTGAAACACGAGAGATGGTGCAATTTCCGCAAACAGTGTGGGATAGAGTCGCAAGAGCCATTGATGGCACAGAGCCAATGACTGTAACGACGACAGCTGAAGAGTTACAGGCATATCAATATAGACTCGCCCGTACTAGGCGGGAGCTCGAAAAACATAAAATTGAGCTGGATAGGAGGCAAGCCGCGGCTTCCGCGTCAAGCAGGCGAAGGGCGGAGTTGAGCCGACAATCAGAGACTTCCGGAGATAGTCACAGAGCAGCTCGAAACAGAGCAAGATCTCGGCTGCAAAATATACCTGAGGCTGACAGGGAGAATTTAATTCAAAACCTCGACATGTCCTTTATGTCGATTGACACAAGAGGGAACATTATCCCAAAAACCCCGGAAGCAGGATATATGGCGACACAGGCCTTTATACTGGTGAACAGGCCACCTGCAGGAGATCCAAGAGAGGCATTGTATAACATGGCTTTGGCAGGAGTCGGAGTCATGGGGACGGCGTTTGCAAGTACAAGCACACCTCCCGAAGGTGCCGCAAGGCAAAATAGTCCACGACCTGCAGGGGCAGTCCAACCACCCCTTAAGGACGTCGGCTAGAGACACAGTGGCGCAGACACGGGTTGACAGGGCGCGACAAGAAAGGAGAGAACGTCGGCAATCACCTGAAGTAGATGACGAAGATTTGTGTGGACTCCCCTGTTTCACTCGATGAGTCCGCAAAACGCGAGTACCGTCAGATTTCAAGTTGCCTAATAGTTATAAGAAATTCGACGGATTGCAAGATCCCGAGGATTGGTTGGTTGATTACCTGGAGACAGTAAAGCTGACGGGTGGAACTAAGGCGACAGCTATGCAAAGCATCCAGGTGTATCTAAGTGGCGCAGCTTGATCATGGATCAAGAAGTTACCACCTGGATCTATCGATAGTTGGGAAACCTTCGAGGATCTGTTCGTAAAGAATTTCTTGTCCACGTGCAAGAAACCTGCGTCAATAGAGGAGTTGAGAGCCTGTCGATAGAAGTATGACGAGTCGATGAGGGCGTACATACAAAGGTAGAATATTATCAAAAACTCGGCAAAAAATGTATCTGATGAGAGAGTGATAGATGCTTTTGTCGGGGGAATCCGCAGGAAGGATTTCATCGAGGACCTCGGAAGGACTAATCCAAAGACAATAGCAGCACTCATGGAGATAGCAAATCGCTGGGTAGATGGAGAGGATGCTGTCAATAATAAGCGGCATAGGTCGCCCGAGGAGGATCGTAACAGAAACTTCCAAAATAGACGGCGTTTTTCTCGACAGTACTCAGATCACAACGGTCCCGGCCAAATATCGGCCGGCTTCCGTGGAAATAATAAAGGAAATAATCGAGATGATTATCAAAAAAGCAGCGAGCAGCGGGATGGTCCCCGCCCAAATAGGCAAAATAAT
This sequence comes from Lolium perenne, assembly GCF_019359855.2. Taxonomy (NCBI): domain Eukaryota; kingdom Viridiplantae; phylum Streptophyta; class Magnoliopsida; order Poales; family Poaceae; genus Lolium; species Lolium perenne. Next base: position 188,144,642 of record NC_067245.2, read on the forward strand.
GGTCCAAGGTTCCATAGGCCGTACATATCTCCCGAAGATATGATGAACGGACCATGCCAAATGCACTTTTATCTCGACAACAATGGAAAGAGACAGTCCGGACACTTGCAGAAAGACTGCCAAACTTTTCAGGCGTTGAACAGATTTGCAGGGCATGCCAACGCACAGGCAGCAAACAGATACCCTCAGGGGCCAAGGAGCGAGGTTCACCTTCCGCCTCCTCCCGCAATTACAGACGAAAATCGGCACCAGCTCAGAATAGCGGCAGCACCACCCCCGCCTCCGTATATCGACACCAACGGCGCGGTCTCGATGATTCAAAAGGCTAGGCCATCCAACAGAGCTCAGAAAGTGATTTCGCGACAAGTTTTTATGGTAGAGAAGATGCCTCCACCAACAATAGAGTATCTAAATTGGTCGGGACAGGACATTGGCTTCACCATAGCGGATCACCCGCAGCAAGTTCCTCGACCAGGGCAATCAGCCTTAATCTTACCAGCGGTGATTGCAGGATTCGACGTGTCGCGAGTATTTATAGATGGAGGCAGCTGTCTAAACCTTATGTACGCAGATACATTGAGGAAGATGAATATATCCTTGGCGAACTTAAAACCAACGGATACGCGTTTCCATGGTATCACACCAGACAAGCCAAGGTATCCATTGGGGAAGATTAATCTCGACTTTCAGTTTGGAACCCGAGAGAATTATAGGATCGAGAGGCTGGAGTTCGAAGTCGTGGATTTCCCATCACAGTACCATGCCTTATTGGGACGACCCGCGTATGCCAGATTCATGGCAGTACCCCTCTACACGTACTTGTTGTGGAGGCTCCCTGGACCCAAGGGACCAATTACGGTGAAAGGTAGTTTTGCGCTAGTGGATAAGTGCGACAAGGATTTCCATCTGTAGGGATTCGTTGCATAGAAAACAAAAAAATTCCTACCGCGAGAACGCAATCCAAGCCAAGATGCAATCTAGAAGACGGGAGCAACGAGGGGATGAACGAGACTAACCCTTGAAGATTTCCAAAGCCTACAAGAGGAGGCTCTCGTTGCTGCGGTAGACGATCACTTGCCGCTTTCAAAAGCGCGTAGAAGATCTTGACGGTGCCACAATCGGGCAGCACCTCCGTACTCGGTCACACGTTCGGTGTTGATGACGACGTCCTTCTCCCCATTCCAGCGGGCAGCAGAAGTAGTAGATCCTCCTCGGAATCCCGGCAGCACGACGGCGTGGTGGCGGTGGTGGTGGAGAACTCCGGCAGGGCTTCACCTATGCGCTGCGGGAGTATTATGTGGAGGAGGAGAGGCTAGGGTTTGGGGAGAGGGGGTGGCTAGGGCGCCGGCCATGGGCAGCCCTAGGTGGTGCGGCCAAGAGTGGCTGCCCCCTCCCTCTCCTCCTCATTATATAGGTGGAAATCCCCAAGAGTTGTAGTCCAAGTCTTCGAATAAGACCCCAACAACAAAACCTCCCATAGGTGGGAAACCTACTCAAGGGGGGAGTCCTACCCAAGGTGGGACTCCCACCTTTCCCTTAGGTGGGGTGGCCGGCCACCTATGGTGGAGTCCACCTGGGACTCCACCCCTTAGGGTTTGGCTGGCCATGCAAGGTGGAGTCCCTTCGGGACTCCACTTTCCATGGTGATTTCTTCCGGACTTTTCTAGAACCTTCTAGAACCTGCCATAAATGCACCGGATCATTTCCAAACTTGGAATATGACTTCCTATATATGAATCTTATTCTCCGGACCATTCCGGACCTCCTCGTGATGTCCTGGATCCCATCCGAGACTCCGAACAAAACTTCGAACTCCATTCCTTATTCCACATCTACTTAAACGACATCAAACCTTAAGTGTGTCACCCTACGGTTCGCGAACTATGTAGACATGGTCGAGATCTCTCTCCGACCAATAACCAATAGCGGGATCTGGAGATCCATAATGGCTCCCACATATTCAACGATGACTTAGTGATCGAATGAACCATTCACATACGATACCAATTCCCTTTGTCACGCGATATTTTACTTGTCCGAGGTTTGATCATCGGTATCTCTATACCTTGTTCAACCTCGTCTCCTGACAAGTACTCTTTACTCGTACCGTGGTATGTGGTCTCTTATGAACTTATTCATATGCTTGCAAGACATTAGACGACATTCCACCGAGAGGGCCCAGAGTATATCTATCCGTCATCGGGATGGACAAATCCCACTGTTGATCCATATGCCTCAACTCATACTTTCCGGATACTTAATCCCACCTTTATAACCACCCATTTACGCAGTGGTGTTTGATGTAATCAAAGTACCTTTCCGGCATAAGTGATTTACATGATCTCATGGTCATAAGGACTAGGTAACTATGTATTGAAAGCTTATAGCAAATAACTTAATGACGTGATCTTATGCTACGCTTAATTGGGTGTGTCCATTACATCATTCATATAATGATATAACCCTGTCATTAATAACATCCAATGTTCATGATTATGAAACTAATCATCTATTAATCAACAAGCTAGTTAAGAGGCTTACTAGGGACTCATTTGTTTGTTTACATAACACACATGTATTAATGTTTCGGTTAATACAATTATAGCATGGTATATAAACATTTATCATAAACATAAAGATATATAATAACCACTTTTATTATTGCCTCTTGGGCATATCTCCAACAGTCTCCCACTTGCACTAGAGTCAATAATCTAGATTACATTGTAATGTACCTAACACCCATCGCATTCTGGTGTTGGTCATACTTTGCCCTAGGGAGAGCTTTAGTCAACGGTTCTGACACACTCAGAAACGTATGTATTTTGCAATTCATTTGCGTCTTCACGCATCATTCATTTCCAAATGAGTCGGCATTAAATATGTTTGGTCTTCTGGTGGAACCTTAATTCCTTGGTCTGAAATAAGTCACTAATATTGTCACACACAATATAGCTTCAAAGTTCTGACACTATTGGAACTACACCAAGTTCTCAAAGAACTTCTTGACTTTAACATCCTCAGTCATTGTCAAAACAATGACATAATCTGCCTTCGTTTGTAGAATCCGTCACAACATTTAGAACTCATCTAAATCTAACATAGACAACTTCTATCTCATTGAGCTACCTTTTAAACAACACTTAGTCTAATTTGAGATTGAAATTTTATTTTCATATGTGACAAAACAAATATCGTTGCAACACCTTACAGTGATTTGTTTGTCATTTCTCCATACAAAACTATATATATATATATATATATATATATCCTTGGTTCTTCTTAAGTACTCAAGGATATTCTTTACTGTTTTTCAATGATCATCACATGAATCATTCTGGTATATGCTCCTAACTCTTTAGAGCACAGGACATCTGATTTTGTACATATTCTTCGTGATCTAAATCACTCATGTGTTTTTACTCATCGAGTGTCAGATACACTTAAGTCTTGTTAAAACTTCACATGACAAGAACATTTTCTTAATATTTATATATTGAACTATTTCAATATCCATTCTATGTACTTTGACTTAAACATATTATGTGTTTCAATCTATCTTCATAGATCTTGATACAAAATTTGTTTCAGTCCATATCCTTTCATTGAAGTTAATTTCTCAATGAAACCTTTTAATCAAGTATATAATTACATCATTTATAACCAACTATATGTCTTCTACATAAGTATTATAAATATGTCTCAGCGCTCCCACTTAATTTCTTGCAAATGCAAGCCTCTTCATCGTCTCTGATGAAATCAAAAACTCTTTGACTATTTCATCCGGTGAAGATTCCAACTTCGTGATACTCACTTTATCCAATTGAAGTTCGTATACCTATCTAGTATTCTACGGACTAGCAAAACAATTGGTTGTATCTTGTATACACTTCTAATACACACTTCTGTTAAGTAGTGTATTTTGCCATCCTACTAGCATATCTCATAAAAGAAATATGTAGTGATTACTAGAATAATCCATATAGACTATAAGCATTGCTACGGAAGATCTAATCTTGTCGTAGTCAACTCTTTGAACTTTGTCATAAACAACTTTTCGACAAGTCAAGCTTCTTCAAAGATATTTCATCCAAGTCCATCAATTTTATAGATCCATTTACTTTCAAAAAGTATTCATCTATCATGGATTTCATGGCGTATAGCCATTTTAACGGAGTCAGGGCCCATCATAACTTCTTTGTTTGTAGTTGGTTTATCATTGTTCAAAATCAATCCTTTGTCCACAAATCATTTATTTGATCACAAAGTAAACCATACCTGCAAGGTTCAATATGTACTTTGATCTCCATGGCTAAAACACTTTATAGTCATGGGAGCCATGATCGTCGTGGTCGCTTCCGGAACCAATTCCGATGCTGCGCTACTCTGATCATTATGCTCAGGTTCATAAACCTTATCAAATTATATTGTCCTCCCACTCAAATACTTCACTAGAAACAATTTCTCGGAAATAAGAAACATTGACAAACACTTTTGTCTTTGTCTCGTGGGAAGAATTCCCAATTAAATCTTTGGGATAACCAACAAAGACATTCATCCGATTTTGGTTGTAAACTCTTAGACCAAAATTTAAAGAAAGGACTATAAGGGTTTATACCTATGCCATAACTCGTATGGTGTCATTTCAATGGATCATGATGATGCTCTATTTAGTGTAAAAGCGGTAGTCACTAAAGCATAATCCACAAAAATATAATGGCATCATAATATTTTATCTCATCATTAATCCAACAAGGTTTGGATACATTTCTCGGATACTATAACATCATTATGATACTCCAAGAAATGTGAGTTGTAGAACAATTTTATGACTCTCTTAGATGTTTGCTAAAACTCGTAATTCAAATATTTCCACCATGATCCAATCATAGATATTTGACTTTTCTATTACGATGATTTCCACTTCATGCTGAAATTTATTTGAAGCTATTCAAATGTTTCAAACTTCTTCCTTATCGAATATATCCACATATATATACTCAATTCATTGTTGGAAGTTTTCATGAAGTAGAAGAATCTCCCGCACACAACTATGCCCAGTGAACCACATACATCATCATGTATGTTTTCACTAAGTTAGTTGCCCGTTCAACTCTTGGCCTATGAACGGTATTTTAGTCATTTCTCTTTTAGAAAATATTTGCAAGCGCCAAACGATTCAAAAAATCAAATGACTCCAAAAATCCATTTGCATGGAGTTCCTTCATGCGTTCCTTTCTAACATGACCTAAATGGCGGTTCCACAAATAAGTGGAATTCAAATCATTTGCCTTATGGCATTTTAGCGTCAGTGTTATGTATGTGTGTTTCACCATTAAGATTTATAATAACTTATCCATCGTACATGGAGTAATGTCATAATTTGAACAACTCATTGTTTTCATTTGACCAGAGCAAAATAACAATTATTAAGTTCTTTATTATAAATTCTAAGGGCTAGATAGAATGCTAACGACGAACATAATAACACTTTATTTTGTTCCAGACGTGCATTATCATATTCCTTGTCAGTCACTTAGGCCATTGTATTCTTGTATTGCGTTGTTTTGTATGACACTTCATACCGACCAATATAGTACTATTACCCAAGAATTTCATAGTGTGACTTAACTAGGAATACAACCATAACATGTATATCATTTATATACACCTGAGCTAGACTTTCTAGTCTTTTCTTTTCTTTTTGCCAAAATATCTTTTGCAGTTTCTCTTTTATCTTTCCTCATTATTCAGAAAAACACTTCACTTTTAATAACTTCTAGGTTTGTTGGTCAAATAACAATAACCTTGATGTTCTTACTTTGAAGTTGATCATCATATGACAAGTTTTTCAGATTTCACTATTAGTAACTTTGTAATATGATGAACAATTTCTCTCATAATTTTATCCATTATATCATGACGACTTTCCGAGACCATGTCTGTACATATTAGGCTCGTAAAGTTTTAACCTTGGTATTCGCATGTGCAAATCTGGCTTGCACCCGTTGTATGCACACGTAGAATCTATCACACCCGATCATCACGTGATGCTTCGAAACGACGAGTCTTAGCAACGGTGCATACTAAGGACGATAACTTCATGGATATGCGAATATTATTAGTGCCCCAATAGTTGGAGGATTGTGACGCCTGGCGTCTTCAACCTTCATACATTCCCATAAAACTTATGAGTTTATGTAGTCTCACCAAATTTATATTCTATCATCTTGCAATAAGGTCTTAGATATCACATATATTTCATACCTTGATTATTTCTGAAAACTAAATTTTTAGCTCCTTACTTTTCAAACAGATTTGAACTTCAAGTTTCACGGAGACAAGATAACTTTAGGTACTAATTGAAACCATAGCTCTTTGAATCAACAATGTGAGGTTTACTAAAAGTTTGCAATAGGACTTAATCAATTCTTGATTCTTTAACAATACGGTACCAATCCGTAAAGTTTCTTGTCAAATTTTAACAGTATTTCTATCTCAATAACAAGACTAGCGCATGGCAGAAAACGGATGCCAATACTACAAAATTAATTCAAAATACTACTCAGACTATGTTTATGATAATTAGTTCATGTTTTAATCTAATTACTAATGAACTCCCACTTAATACAACATCCCTCATAGTTGTTAAGTGGTACACGATCCAAATCCACTACATCAAAACCGATCATCGCGTGAGATGATGTAGCTTCAATGGTGAACATCAAAATGTTGATCATATCATCCATATGACTCGTGTTCAACCTTTCGGTTTCCGTTGTCCCGAGGCCATGTCTGTACATGCTAGGCTCGTCAAGCAAACCCAAGTATTCCGCGTGTGCAACATGGCTTACACCCGTTGTATGTGAACGTTGAGTCTATCACATTCGATCATCACGAGATGCTTCGAAACGACGAACTATATCAACGGTGCATACGAGGGGAGAATACTTTATTATCTTGATATCAATGTGAGGGATCATCTTATAATGCTACCGTCGCGTTCTAAGCAAAATAAGATGTATAAAGGATTAACATCACATGCAATTCATATGTGATATGATATGGCCCTTTAGTCTTTGCGCCTTCGATCTTCATCTCCAAAGCACGGACATGATCTCCATCATCAACGGGCATGATCTCCATCATCGTCGGCGTAGCGTCAAGGTCCATGGCGCCGTCTTCATGGTTGTTCACCTCATGTAGCAACTATTACAACTACTTTGAAATACAACTCAACATGAAATTTAAAGACAACCATAAGGCTCCTGCCGGTTGCCACAATACAATAATGATCATCTCATACATATTCATCATCACATCATGGCCATATCACATCACCAAACCCTGCAAAAACAAGTTAGACGTCTCTAATTTGGTTTGCATATTTTACGTGGTTTAGGGTTTTCGAGTGAGATCTAATCTACCTACGAACATGAACCACAACGGTGATACTAGTGTTGTCAATAGAAGAGTAAATTGAATCTTCACTATAGTAGGAGAGACAGACACCCGCAAAGCCACTTATGCAATACAAGTTGCATGTCGAGCGTGGAGCAAATCTCATGAACGCGGTCATGTAAAGTTAGCCCGAGCCGCTTCATCCCACTATGCCACAAAGATGCAAAGTACTCAAACTAAAGACAACAAAAGCATCAACGCCCACAAAACCATTGTGTTCTACTCGTGCAACCATCTATGCATAGACACGGCTCTGATACCACTGTAGGGATTCGTTGCATAGAAAACAAAAAAATTCCTACCGCGAGAACGCAATCCAAGCCAAGATGCAATCTAGAAGATGGGAGCAACGAGGGGATGAACGAGACTAACCCTTGAAGATTTCCAAAGCCTACAAGAGGAGGCTCTCGTTGCTGCGGTAGACGATCACTTGCCGCTTTCAAAAGCGCGTAGAAGATCTTGACGGTGCCACAATCGGGCAGCACCTCCGTACTCGGTCACACGTTCGGTGTTGATGACGACGTCCTTCTCCCCGTTCCAGCGGGCAGTAGAAGTAGTAGATCCTCCTCGGAATCCCGGCAGCACGACGGCGTGGTGGCGGTGGTGGTGGAGAACTCCGGCAGGGCTTCACCTATGCGCTGCGGGAGTATTATGTGGAGGAGGAGAGGCTAGGGTTTGGGGAGAGGGGGTGGCTAGGGCGCCGGCCATGGGCAGCCCTAGGTGGTGCGGCCAAGAGTGGCTGCCCCCTCCCTCTCCTCCTCATTATATAGGTGGAAATCCCCAAGAGTTGTAGTCCAAGTCTTCGAATAAGACCCCAACAACAAAACCTCCCATAGGTGGGAAACCTACTCAAGGGGGGAGTCCTACCCAAGGTGGGACTCCCACCTTTCCCTTAGGTGGGGTGGCCGGCCACCTATGGTGGAGTCCACCTGGGACTCCACCCCTTAGGGTTTGGCTGGCCATGCAAGGTGGAGTCCCTTCGGGACTCCACTTTCCATGGTGATTTCTTCCGGACTTTTCTAGAACCTTCTAGAACCTGCCATAAATGCACCGGATCATTTCCAAACTTGGAATATGACTTCCTATATATGAATCTTATTCTCCGGACCATTCCGGACCTCCTCGTGATGTCCTGGATCCCATCCGAGACTCCGAACAAAACTTCGAACTCCATTCCTTATTCCACATCTACTTAAACGACATCAAACCTTAAGTGTGTCACCCTACGGTTCGCGAACTATGTAGACATGGTCGAGATCTCTCTCCGACCAATAACCAATAGCGGGATCTGGAGATCCATAATGGCTCCCACATATTCAACGATGACTTAGTGATCGAATGAACCATTCACATACGATACCAATTCCCTTTGTCACGCGATATTTTACTTGTCCGAGGTTTGATCATCGGTATCTCTATACCTTGTTCAACCTCGTCTCCTGACAAGTACTCTTTACTCGTACCGTGGTATGTGGTCTCTTATGAACTTATTCATATGCTTGCAAGACATTAGATGACATTCCACCGAGAGGGCCCAGAGTATATCTATCCGTCATCGGGATGGACAAATCCCACTGTTGATCCATATGCCTCAACTCATACTTTCCGGATACTTAATCCCACCTTTATAACCACCCATTTACGCAGTGGTGTTTGATGTAATCAAAGTACCTTTCCGGCATAAGTGATTTACATGATCTCATGGTCATAAGGACTAGGTAACTATGTATTGAAAGCTTATAGCAAATAACTTAATGACGTGATCTTATGCTACGCTTAATTGGGTATGTCCATTACATCATTCATATAATGATATAACCTTGTCATTAATAACATCCAATGTTCATGATTATGAAACTAATCATCTATTAATCAACAAGCTAGTTAAGAGGCTTACTAGGGACTCATTTGTTTGTTTACATAACACACATGTATTAATGTTTTGGTTAATACAATTATAGCATGGTATATAAACATTTATCATAAACATAAAGATATATAATAACCACTTTTATTATTGCCTCTTGGGCATATCTCCAACACCATCGTCTGTCGGAAACTTTCGGGATGCAAGCAGAGTATATGGCGTCAAAACTGACAACAGACTACGACGTGTTGCCAGACGTCGGGAGGCCGCTTAAGGAACCAACCTTTGATACTACCAAGAACTCGAAGGAAGTGCAGATACACCCGACAGATCCCAAGAAGACGACAGCTATCGCCACAAACATGAACTTCGCATAGGAAAGCGCGCTCGTCGAGTTCCTCCGTGAGTGCTGGGAAATCTTCGCATGGTGTCCAGCTGACATGCCAGGAGTACCCAGGGAACTTGCCGAGCACCCCTTAAACTTGGATCCATTGGCTAGACCAATCAGACAACCTCTGCGGCATTTCTCGGAACCAAACCGCAAAGCTATGCTGTCAGAAATCAATCGACTCAGAGAAGCTGGGTTCATTAAAGAGATACACACAGAAGCCACCTGGGTAGCGAACCCAGTGTTGGTCCCGAAGAAAAACACAGAGGTCCTTCGCATGTGCGTCGACTTCACGTGTCTAAATAAACATTGTCCAAAGGATCACTTTCCCCTCCCAAGGATCGATCAAATTATCGACTCCACGGCAGGTTGTGAACGTCTTTCCTTCTTGGACGCATATTCTGGTTACAACCAGATTCGACTGAAGGAAGAAGATGAAGTCAAAACAGCTTTCATTACCCCCTATGGTGTATTCTGTTACAGAACAATGCCTTTCGGGTTGAAAAACGCGGGTGCAACATACCAGCGGATGATGCAGAAGTGCTTGGCCACGCAGATTGGCAAAAACGTCCAAGTATACATTGATGATGTCGTCATAACAATAAAGGAAGGATCAACATTGATCGACGATCTCAGAGAAACTTTCGATAACCTCGACAAATTCTGCCTCAAGCTAAACCCGATAAAGTGCTCTTTCGGTGTCCCGGCAGGAGAACTTCTCGGGTTCCTGGTGTCAGCAAGAGGGATCGAGGCTAACCCGAAGAAAATTCAGGCTATCGTGATGATGCGGAAGCCAACAAAGTTAAAGGAGATACAACAGCTAACTGGGCGAGTCGCAGCTTTGAGCAGATTCGTCGCCAGGCTAGGAGAAAGGGCGTTGCAATTTTACGCCTTGATCAAGCAAGGAGAAAAGTTCGAGTGGAACGAAGAAGCGGACAGAGCCTTCGAGGATCTCAAGCGCACAATCTCGACACCCCCGATACTGGTGGCACCCAAGGAAAAGGAACCTCTCCTGTTATACATTGCGGCCACACCTCAGGTGGTCAGCACGGCACTTGTGGTTGAGCGAGAGGAAGAAGGGAAACTACATGGAGTACAAAGGCCGGTATATTTCATTAGCGAAGTTTTATCGCCTTAAAAACAGAGGTACCCGCATTATCAGAAGCTAGCATACGGAGTATTTACAACAGCAAGAAAGTTACGACACTATTTTTCGGCACATCCGATAATAGTGGTCAATGAGGCACCATTGTAAAATATACTGTATAACCCGGAAGCTACGGGCGGTGTCTCCCTTTGGGGAATAGAGATTTCCCTCGGGACATCACTTATGAAAAAAGAAAAGCGATAAAGTCATAGATCTTACCAGACTTCATCGCAGAGTGGATGGAGTTGCAAAACACAGGACCTCCTGATTTATCGAGAACCTGGACCATGAATTTCGACGGGTCCAAGAGATTAGAAGGAGCGGGAGCAGGCGTGATATTGGTTTCACCTCAAGGAGACAAGTTAAAGTATGTGCTACGGATGACGTTTTCCAATGCATGTAACAATGAGGCAGAGTATGAAGCGCTGATACATGGGATGAAGATGGCGAAGGCCTGTGGTGCGACCCGATTAAAAATATACGGCGACTCCCAGCTGGTGGCTCAAGAAGTGATGAATCAATGCGACGCAGTCAATGATAGCATGATAGCATATAAAGAGTTATACAATGAACTCGAGAAGCTTTTCGACGGGTACGAAGTAAATCATGTTAGCAGGCTCAGCAATGACGAAGCCGATATTCTGGCAAATATCGGGTCGCAGTGTCTAGCAATACCACCCGGAGTATTTTGGTAAGAGATAAGTGAAAGATCGACTAAGGCAAGAAAACAGCCAAAGAAGAAAGAAAAGGTCGAGAAAGGCTCGGGGGCTTCGGCAGCCCTCGAGGCAGGCGCATCTGGAGATGAGGAAGAATCGCACGAGGTAATGGTAGTACAAGTACCGTGGATGCAGGCTTATATTGCATATATTTCAAGGCAGCTGCTTGTGATGGTAAAGCACACGTCCGTTGGGAACCCCAAGAGGAAGGTATGATGCGTACATCAGTGAGTTTTCCCTCAGAAAAAAACCAAGGTTATCGAACCAGTAGGAGATGAAGGCCACGTGAAGGTTGTTGGTGAAGGAGTGTAGTGCGGCGCAACACCAGGGATTCTGGCGTCAACGTGGAACCTGCACAACACAATCAATACTTTGCCCCAACTTAACAGTGAGGTTGTCAATCTCACCGGCTTGCTGAAAACAAAGGATTAAACGTATGGTGTGGAAAATGATGTTTGCTTGCAGAAAACAAAAGAGAACAATGACTGCAATAGGTTTTATTTCAGATGTAAAAGAATGGACCGGGGTCCACAGTTCACTAGTGGTGTCTCTCCAATAAGATAAATAGCATGTTGGGTGAACAAATTACAGTTGGGCAATTGACAAATAGAGAGGGCATAACAATGCACATACATATCATGATGACTACTATGAGATTTACTTAGGGCATTACGACAAAGAACATAGACCGCCATCCAGCATGCATCTATGCCTAAAAAGTCCACCTTCGGGTTAGCATCTGCACCCCTTCCAGTATTAAGTTGCAAACAACAGACAATTGCATTAAGTACTGTGCGTAATGTAAACAATACAAATATCCTTAGACAAAGCATTGATGTTTTATCCCTAGTGGCAACAGCACATCCACAACCTTAGGGGTTGCTGTCACTCCCCCAGATTCAATGGAGACATGAACCCACTATCTAGCATAAATACTCCCTCTTGGAGTTACAAGTATCAACTTGGCCAGAGCCTCTACTAGCAACGGAGAGCATGCAAGATCATAAACAACACATATATGATAGATCAATAATCAACTTGACATAGTATTCCATATTCATCGGATCCCAACAAACACAACATGTAACATTACAAATAGATGATCTTGATCATGATAGGCAGCTCACAAGATCTAAACATGATGGCACAAGAGGAGAAGACAACCATCTAGCTACTGCTATGGACCCATAGTCCAAGGATGAACTACTCACGCATCAGTCCGGAGGCGGGCATGGTGATGTAGAGCCCTCCGGTGATGATTCCCCTCTACGGCAGAGTGCCGGAGGTGATCTCCTGTACCCCCCGAGATAGGGTTGACGGCGGCGGCGTCTCTCAAACTGTTCTGGTATTCTGGCTCTCGGTGCTAGGGTTTTCGCGTCGGAAGGATTATATAGGCGAAGGGGCAGAGTCGGGGGACGCCCGAGGGGCCCACCCCATATGGCGGCGTGACTAGGGGTGGGGCCGCGCCCCCCTATGGTGTGGCCGACTCGTGGCTCCTCTTCGCCTCTCCTTCGGACTTCTCGAACATTCCATGGAAAATAGGGCCGTGGGCTTTTGTTTCGTCCAATTCCGAGAATATCCGTAAACTAACTTTTCTGAAATAAAAAACAACAGAAAACAGGAACTGGCACTGCGGCATCTTGTTAATAGGTTAGTCCCAGAAAATGCATAAAAACATTATAATGTGTGAATAAAACATGTAGGTATTGTCATAAAACTAGCATGGAACATAAGAAATTATAGATACGTTGGAGACGTATCAAGCATCCCCAAGCTTAGTTCCTACTCGCCCTCGAGTAGGTAAACGATAAAAAGAATAATTTCTGAAGTGACATGCTACCAACATAATCTTGATCAACACTATTGTAAAGCATATGAGATGAATGAAGTCACCCAAAGCAACAGTCTATAGTTTGCTAACAAAAAGATAATGACTAAACAACTGAATCATATAGCAGAAACTTTTCATGAATAGTACTTTCAAGACAAGCATCAAAAAGTCTTGCATAAGAGTTAACTCATAAAGCAATAGATTCTTAATAAGAGGCTTTGAAGAAACACAAAGTAATATTTAAGTTTCAGAAATTGCTTTCAACTTTCAACATGCATATCTCATGGATAATTGTCACACAAAGTAATATAATAAGTGCAATAAGTAAACATGTAAGAATCAGTGCACACAGTTGACACAAGTGTTTGCTTCTAAGATAGAAAGAAGTAGGTAAACTGACTCAACATAAAGTAAAAGAAAGGCCCTTCGCAGAGGGAAGAAGGGATTACTTATGTGCTAGAGCTTTTTATTTTGAAAACATGGAAACAATTGTGTCAACGGTAATAATAATTCATATGGGTTATGTATAAAACTTCCTATAAGTTGCAAGCCTCATGCATCGAATACTAATAGTGCCCGCACCTTGTCCTAATTAGCTCGGACTTCCATGGATTATCATTGCATTACATATGTTTCAACCAAGTGTCACAAAGGGGTACCTCTATGCCACCTGTACAAAGGTCCAAGGAGATAAATCGCATTTGATTTCTCGATTTTGATAGATCTCAACTTGAGGACATCCATACCGGGACAACATAGAAAAAAGATAATGGACTCCTCTTTTATGCTTTAAGCATTCAACAACAGATAATATTCTCATAAGAGATTTGAGGATTAATGTCCAAGCTGAAACTTCCACCATGATACATGACTTTGGTTGGCGGCCCAATGTTCTTCTCTAACAATATGCATACTCAAACCATTTAACTCATGGAAAATCTCCCTTACTTCAGACAAGACGAACATGCATAGCAACTCACATGATATTCAACAAAGGTGTGACAGGTTAATGGCGTCCCAGATAACATGGTTACCGCTCAACAAGCAACTTATAAGAACTAAGATACATAAGCGACATATTCCTTACCACAATAGTTTTTTAGGCTACTTTCCCATGAGCTATCTATTGCAAAAACAAAGAATGAATTTTTGAAAGGTTTAAAGGTAGCACACAAGCAATTTACTTGGAATGGCAGAAAAATACCACATAGTAGGTAGTTATGGTGGACACAAATGGCATAGGTTTTGGCTCAAGGTTTTGGATGCACGAGAAGTATTCCCTCTCAGTACAAGGCTTTGGCTAGCAAGGTTGTTTGAAGCAAACAGAAGTATAAACCGGTATAGCAAAACTTACATAAGAACATATTTCAAGCATTATAAGGCTCTACACTGTCTTTCTTGTTGTTCAAACACTTTTACCAGAAAATATCTAGACCTTAGAGAGACCAATCATGCAAACCAAATTTCAACAAGCTCTACGGTAGTTCTCCACTAATAGATTTAAACTACATGATGCAAGACTTAAACATGATCTACTTGAGAGCTCAAAACAGTTGCCAAGTATCAAATTATTACCACATGAAGCATTTTCTGTTTCCAACCAAATAACAATAAGTGTTGCGGCTTTCAGCTTTCGCCATGAACATGAAAAATAAAACTAAGAACACAAGTGTTCAAATGAAAAAGCGGAGCGTGTCTCTCTCCCACACAAGCATGTTACGATCCGATTTATTCAAACACAAATAAAAATAAAAGCACACAGACGCTCCAAGTAAAGCACATAAGATGTGACGGAATTAAAATATAGTTTCACTAGAGGTGACCTGATAAGTTGTTGATGAAGAAGGGGATGCCTTGGGCATCCCCAAGCTTAGACGCTTGAGTCTTCTTGAAATATGCAGGGATGAACCACGGGGGCATCCCCAAGCTTAGACTTTTTATTCTTCTTGATCATATCATATCATCCTCCTCTCTTGATCCTTGAAAACTTCCTTCACACCAAACTCAAAGCATTCTCATTAGAGGGTTAGTGCATAATCAAAAATTCACATGTTCAGCAAGAACACAATCATTCCCAACACTTCTGGACATTACCCAAGGCTACTGAAATTTAATGGAGCAAAGAAATCCAGTCAACACGGTAAAAGAGGCAATGCGAAATAAAAGGCAGAATCTGTCAAAACAGAACAGTCCGTAAAGACAAATTTTTTCGAGACACTTAACATGCTCGTATGGAAAAGCTCCAGTTGAATGAAAGTTGCGTACATATCTGAGGATCACGCATGATTATTTTCAGCATTTTACGAGTTTCCTACAGAGAGATCAACTCAAATTCGTGACAGCTAAAAATCTGTTTCTGTGCAGAAATCCAAATCTAGTATCAACTTTCTATCAAAGACTTTACTTGGCACAACAATGCAATAAAATAAAGATACAAAGGTATTGCTACAGTAGTTACAAGCACCTTGACTCAAATATGAAACAAAAATTGCAGAAATAAAATAATGGGTTGTCTCCCATAAGCGCTTTTCTTTAACGCCTTTCAGCTAGGCGCAGAAAGTGTAAATCAAGTAACATCAAGAGAAGAAGCATCAACATCATAATCTATTATATACTAAAAGCAAAATGAGGGGTTTTTAGAAGACACCACGTTAATCCACATATGCTAAATAAATATAAACCGATGATGCTAATCCTAACGGTTGAGATTTAAAGATAAAAAATGTTACGTAGAATAATAGAGATGTCCAAAAGAAAATTTGCCACGTAAACATGTGGTTACGCACGGCTGTGTCAAAACAATAAAAAAGCTATACATGTCCGCTTCTAATATGAGATTTAAAGATAAAAGGTATTACGTGGCCGTGTCAAAACAAATAAAAAAAAATTGTACGTACATGTCCGCTTCTAATAAGAGGGCAAGACAGGTAACGCCTGAACTCTATTCTTCAAAATACCGGTCGACCCGAGGGTGGAGCACATCCAGGTATTGAAACGTGTTGTGTATGGACTCTTTAAGTAAACATGTGCAACTCAGGATGGGCATGCACATGTAAACCACCTAAAGTCCTAAATATTCAGATTGCTCTATTTGAATTTAATTGTTGAGATTTAAAGAAAAATGGGGTATAGAATCCATATCCAATATAGGCCATGCAAATTCTTTTTCAAAAGTAAGTACACTAGGACATCGTAGAAAACACACCACGTTTCCAATATCGATGAGCCATGCACTATGAGTTACTAGAGAGCAATACTAGCTCACATTTTGGTGATAGATCACCTTCACGTCACTGGGTGGCTGCCAACGTCTTTTTCTGTGTAAACAAAACTACTATATAATGGTATTTCCGCTTTTTCAGAAATTTCGAGAATACTATCCAAAATATCATCGAAAATTATCAAACTAATTTAGAAGTTCGACCCGAATTCATCAAAAAGAAGAAAAAAGTGAGTAAATTATGTACATGCATGTAAATTCACCCGGTAATATTTTTTTCTCGATAGTCTCACGTCTGGCAAGGCGGCTGCTAGGGGTTTTTATCGTTGCAAAAAATTACAGCATAAACGGTAATTCATGTTTTCAGAAAATTCTGAAAATACTACCTAAAATTTGTTGAACCAATTTTAAAATTCTTCGAAAATTCGTCAAAAAACAAATTTTGACAAAATTATCTAAATACTGATTAATTTCTACTGTAATATTTTTCTTGGTTGATTAACCAGAAAAACCAGTTTCCCATAAGATACCAAAAGTACCAGTTGAGAAAACAAATCTATGTCGGTTGCTCACGGTGCCACAGGCGAAGCCCGTGGAGAAGTGTGAGAAGACCGACGAGCAGGATAGCCCGGTGGTACAGAAAGATTGCTGGGCAGTATGCATATTACATTCTGAACTTTCAGTAACAATAAATATTTTGAGAGAGTAGTGTTCCATGTTCTAATATCGATGATCTTTGATAGCATTAATTTGTAACCATGCACCAATGTAACAGAACACACAAAATCTACCTGCTAGCTCATGATATGGATTTAATCCTATAGAAAGGCCTAATATAACCATGTACAAAACGCCATGTGTAGGTAATGATATTTATAATTTTATGCCAGTTGGTAAAGTAAAATTTCGCCCAGAATTAAGGAATATAAAAACATTATTACAAATGTTGGATATTATTACGGTGACTATGGAATAAAAAAAATATGTGTACAATGCTAATGCATTGGTATACGTCATAAGGCAATGCCCTCGAATTTGCGAGGGCCACCATGCTAGTTTGTTCTAACAATAGAATCAAAAGGCATCTTCATTCTCTTTCTAGGGAAGTGTTCCATACCTTTCTTAAGAGGGAAGTGATATTTAATATTTCCTTCTTTCATATCAATAATAGCACCAACGGTTCGAAGAAAGGGTCTTCCCAAAACAATAGGACAAGATGCATTGCATTCAATATCCAAAACAACAAAATCAACGGGGACAAGATTATTGTTAACCGTAATGTGAACATTATCAATTCTCCCCAAAGATTTCTTTATAGAATTATCAGCAAGATTAACATCCAAATAACAACATTCCACAGGTGGCAAGTCAAGCATATCATAAAGTTTCTTAGGCATAACAGAAATACTTGCACCAAGATCACATAAAGCATTACAATCAAAATCACTGACCTTCATCTTAATGATGGGCTCCCAACCATCTTCCAACTTCCTAGGATAGAAGCTTCAAGTTTTAATCTCTCTTCTCTAGCTTTAATGAGAGCATTTGTAATATGTTTTGTAAAGGCCAAGTTTATAGCACTAGCATTAGGACTTCTAGCAAGTTTTTGCAAGAACTTAATAACTTCAGAGATATGACAATTATCAAAATCAAAACCATCATGATCTAAAGCAATGGGACCATTGTCCCCAACACTTTGAAAAATTTCAGCACTTTTATCACAAACAGTTTCAGCAGTTTCAGGAAATTTTGCATGCTTTGTAGTAGAAGTAGAAACATTGCCAACACCAATTATTTTACCATTGATAGTAGGATGTTTAGCAACATGTGAAGCATCAACATTACTAGAGGTGGTAATAGTCCAAACTCTAGCTATATTATTCTCTTTAGCAAGTTTTTCTTCTCTTTCCCACCTAGCATGCAATTCAGCCATCATTCTAATATTGTCATTAATTCGAACTTGGATAGCATTTGCTATATCAAATGACTTAGTATCTTTAACTTCATTAGGCATAACTTTCAGTTTCAAAAGATCAACATCAAGAGCAAGACTATCAACCTTAGAAGCAAGAACATCAATTTTACCAAACTTTCCCTTAACAGATTTGTTAAAAGCAGTTTGTGTACTAATAAATTCTTTAAGCATGACTTCAAGATCAGAGGGTACACTCCTTCTATTGTTGTAAGAATTATCATAAGAATTACCATAACCATTACCACTATTAGAATGATATGGCCTATAGTTGTTGTTACCAAAATTATTCCTATAAGCATTGTTGTAATTAGAATGATATGGTCACATCAACATGCTCTTCTTGAGCAACCAATGAAGCTAAAGTAGCATTATTAGGATCAACATGAGATTTACCATTAACAAGCATAGACATAATAACATCAATCTTATCACTCAAGGAAGAGGTTTCTTCAACAGAATTTACCTTCTTACCTTGAGGAGTCCTTTAAGTGTGCCATTCAGAGTAGTTGATCATCATATCATCAAGAAGCTTTGTTGCAGCACCCAAAGTGATGGACATAAAAGTACCTCCAGCAGCTGAATCCAATAGGTTCCTTGAAGAAAAATTTAATCCTGCATAAAAGGTTTGGATGATCATCCAAGTAGTTAGTCCATGGGTAGGGCAATTCTTTACCAAAGATTTCATTCTCTCCCATGCTTGGGCAACATGTTCATTATCCAATTGCTTAAATTTCATAATGCTACTTCTCAAAAATATAATTTTAGCAGGAGGATAATATATTCCAATGAAAGCATCTTTACATTTAGTCCATGAATCAATACTATTTTTAGGCAAAGATAGCAGCCAATCTTTAGCTCTTCCTCTTAAAGAGAAAGGAAACAATTTCAGTTTTATAATATCCCCATCTATATCCTTATACTTTTGCATTTCACAAAGTTCAACAAAATTATTAAGATGGGCAGCAGCATCATCAATACTAACACTAGAAAATTGCTCTCTCATAACAAGATTTAGTAAAGCAGGTTTAATTTCATAGAATTTTGTTGTAGTAGCAGGTGGACAAATTGGAGTGCATATGAAATCATTATTATTTGTGCTAGTGAAGTCACACAACTTAGTGTTCTCAGGAGTATTCATTTTAACAGTAATAAAGCAAAACCGAATTAAATAAAGTAAAACAAGTAACTAATTTTTGTGTGTTTTTGATATAAAGAAAGCAAACAAGACAGAAAATAAAATAAAGCAAGACAATAAACAAAGTAAAGAGATTGGGTGTGAGAGACTCCCCTTGCAGCGTGTCTTGATCTCCCCGGCAACGGCGCCAAGAAAAGTAGCTGCTTGTGACGGTAAAGCACACGTCCGTTGGGAACCCCAAGAGGAAGGTATGATGCGTACAACAGCGAGTTTTCCCTCAGAAAGAAACCAAGGTTATCAAACCAGTAGGAGATGAAGGCCACGTGAAGGTTGTTGGTGAAGGAGTGTAGTGCGGCGCAACACCAGGGATTCCGGCGCCAACGAGGAACCTGCACAACACAATCAAAGTACTTTGCCCCAACTTAACAGTGAGGTTGTCAATCTCACCGGCTTGCTGAAAACAAAGGATTAAACGTATGGTGTGGAAAATGATGTTTGCCTGCAGAAAACAAAAGAGAGCAATGATTGCAGTAGGTTGTATTTCAGATGTAAAAGAATGGACCAGGGTCCACAGTTCACTAGTGGTGTCTCTCCAATAAGATAAATAGCATGTTGGGTGAACAAATTACAGTTGGGCAATTGACAAATAGAGAGGGCATAACAATGCACATACATATCATGATGACTACTACGAGATTTACTTAGGGCATTACGACAAAGAACATAGACCGCCATCCAGCATGCATCTATGCCTAAAAAGTCCACCTTCGGGTTAGCATCCGCACCCCTTCCAGTATTAAGTTGCAAACAACAGACAATTGCATTAAGTACTGTGCGTAATGTAAACAATACAAATATCCTTAGACAAAGCATTGATGTTTTATCCCTAGTGGCAACAACACATCCACAACCTTAGGGGTTGCTGTCACTCCCCCAGATTCAATGGAGACATGAACCCACTATCTAGCATAAATACTCCCTCTTGGAGTTACAAGTATCAACTTGGCCAGAGCCTCTACTAGCAACGGAGAGCATGCAAGATCATAAACAACACATATATGATAGATCAATAATCAACTTGACATAGTATTCCATATTCATCGGATCCCAACAAACACAACATGTAACATTACAAATAGATGATCTTGATCATGATAGGCAGCTCACAAGATCTAAACATGATGGCACAAGAGGAGAAGACAACCAT
The DNA here is from genome assembly GCF_019359855.2 of Lolium perenne. NCBI lineage: Eukaryota > Viridiplantae > Streptophyta > Magnoliopsida > Poales > Poaceae > Lolium > Lolium perenne. The sequence continues at coordinate 188,165,589 of NC_067245.2, forward strand.
CTAGCTACTGCTATGGACCCATAGTCCAAGGATGAGCTACTCACGCATCAGTCCGGAGGCGGACATGGTGATGTAGAGCCCTCCAGTGATGATTCCCCTCTCCGGCAGAGTGCCGGAGGCGATATCCTGAACCCCCGAGATAGGGTTGACGGCGGCGGCGCCTCTGGAACTGTACTGGTATTCTGGCTCTCGGTGCTAGGGTTTTCGCGTCGGAAGGATTATATAGGCGAAGGGGCAGAGTCGGGGGACGCCCAAGGGGCCCACCCCATATGGCGGCGCGGCCAGGGGTGGGGCCGCGCCCCCTATGGTGTGGCCGCCTCGTCGCTCCTCTTCGCCTCTCCTTCGGACTTCTGGAACATTCCATGGAAAATAGGGCCGTGAGCTTTTGTTTCGTCCAATTCCGAGAATATCCGTAAACTAACTTTTCTGAAATAAAAAATAGCAGAGAACAGGAACTGGCACTGCGGCATCTTGTTAATAGGTTAGTCCCAGAAAATGCATAAAAACATTATAAAGTGTGAATATAACATGTAGGTATTGTCATAAAACTAGCATGGAACATAAGAAATTATAGATACGTTGGAGACGTATCAGCAGCAAGTACCCGAAGACCCAGTAGAAGCAAGGCGAGTTATTCGACGATCCAAAGCCTTTACTGTGGTTAAGGGCGATATGTACAAGAAAAGTATATCGGGAGTCTTGCAGCGATGCGTCACAGCTGAACAAGGTCGGGTGCTTTTAAAGGATGTGCACGAGGGAGTATGCGGACACCATGCAAGCAGTCGAGTTATTGCGGCCAAGGTTTTCAGAGCAGGGTTTTATTGGCTAACAGCCATTAAGGATACAAAGGACATAGTGCGTACCTGTGATGCGTGTCAAAGGTTTGCCGCAAAAGCTCATTCTCCGACAGCAGAACTGATGCCAATACCTTCGTCGTGGCCCTTTGCCCAGTGGGGTCTTGATATGGTGGGAAAATTGCACAAGGCGTGGCCAGAAGGATACGAGTATATGCTTGTAGTTGTCGACAAGTTCACCAAGTGGGTTGAAGCAAAACCAATAAATTCGCCAGATGCAGCATCAGCGGTCAAGTTCATCAAGAGCATCGTTTTCCGGTTTGGAGTTTCTCATAGCATCGTCACAGACAATGGTAGCAATTTCACGTCAAAGGAATTCAAGGCTTATTGTGCAGAAGTAGGTATCAAGCTACATTTTGCGTCGGTTGCGCACCCGCAAACCAATGGTCAAGTCGAGAAAGCAAACGGTGTCATCTACAACGGCATCAAGAAGCGCCTGTTAGGACCATTGGAAAAAGCTCGGCACACTTGGCCAGAGGAGTTACCTAGCGTGCTATGGAGCATACGAACAACACCCAACACAGCAACACAGGAAACCCCGTTTTTTCTGGTTCATGGAGCTGAGGTGGTGATGTCGATAGAAATAGAACACAATTCTCCGAGAGTGGCAGAATTTGATGAAGAAACCTCAAGAAAGGCACTAGAAGATGATATGGACGCACTCGACGAAGCTCGAGACGAAGTATTGTCAAGAGTCATCAAATATCAGCAAGATATGAAAAATTATCACAGTCGACGATTGCGGCCAAGATCTTTCCAGGTTGGCGACTTAGTTCTTTGGCTCACGCAAGACAGCCATGAAAAGCTCGAGTCGCCATGGCTAGGCCCTTACATCGTCACCGAAGTGATTGAGGGAGGAGCATACAGGATAAAGGACAAGAAGACAGGGGTTGCCGAGCAAAATCCCTAGAACGTGGTGCAACTTAGGCGTTTCTACGCCTAAGTCAAGATATATATGTAAACATACAATGTACTGAAACGATCGCGAGTTTTCAGACGCACTATTTTCCTTTCAGGGCACCGAGTGGGGCTGGAAGGTTTTTGATGAGGCGGGCTCGCGGTGCTGCAATATAATAAAGATATTGGTGATATACATCTTTTTATTCGACAGGTTCGGGGTTTTCTTACCCGACAAAGTTCCGTTCTGCACAAGAACAACTTATACAACATATAAATTTACAAAGATCTTTGCCTTGGTTTAAAATACCTCGCAAACACAATAAAAATAAAGACACTAGCCACCGAGACACTCGGGGGCTAGGGAAAAGAAAAATACATATCTTTGTCTTACAATATATATACAGCAAGTTACAGGTTCTTTCGACAAGATAAGCTATCTACCGAAGAAGTAGATTTAGTCGCGACCTAACATATCATCAATGTTTATTCTGTCTTCTTCGGCAGAGGCACCCAGAAAATCGGCATAATGGCCATCTGCAAAAAAGTCGGCATCCATTCGAAGAAGGTCATCAATTATTTCTTCAGCCACTGGTGTAACTGCCGCATCGATTTTGTCGACACCCGTCCGCCGTTGCCTCAGCATGGTATGGACAGTTTCAACCACCTTGGTCATATCCAGTTTTGAGTGGCAGATCTGAAGCATAATAAGGGCAAATCTGGCACCGACTACTAGTTGAGCTCTTACAAAACCATGGATTTGGTGCGAGTCCTTAAACTTGGTCATCAGCTCAGGAAGGGTCTTAGGCTGAATATTCCGAGGGAACATGGAGTTGTAGACCATGGACAACGTTTTGGTACAAAATTCAAGGAACTCACGAATTTGACACGCGCGATCTTGAAACCTGACGATTTGTCGGGTACGCTCAGGTGTAGCCCAAAAAAGGGAGCCATGGTCCAGTGCCAGATTAACAAGGAAATTTGATCTTGTGTCAACCCATTGATCTTCGACAGCAGCGTCCAAAAAGGGACCTATTTGACGACAACACACCAGTTAGAGACAGAAAGCAAGCAAACAACAGAGGAAGTTTAAGCTTGAAAAGTATACCTGCCATTTCCAGGCTTGCCTCAGTCATCAATTCAAGCATAAAATTCTCTCGGGAAGTAGCCCGTGTAGCTTCAGCGACTGCAGCCTCTTTTGAAGCTATAGCTTCCTGAGCTTGCTGTTGTGCAATTTTCTCCCTCTCAGATGATCTTCGAGATTGCTCCATTATCACGAGTGCCTGTTTATTCATCGATTGAAGCTGTTGGCGGAGTTCTTCCAAGTCATGTGCTGGACCCGTACTCGAAGAATCTTCAATAAATTCGTCATTGGCTGACATTTTCTTCGAGTAAGAGGAAGCAGGCAAAGCATCGGAGGGATGAGGAGTTGAAGTATAGTTGTAAAATACCAACTGGAAAGAAAATTTCGACATCAATCATCACGTAAAATAGACTTCCATTGATTTTCAATATATTTACATGGTTCTTACAAAAGGTTGGATCGTAGTGAACCAATCATACGCTATCGCAAGCTACATCTATGGCGACAGGCGTCAAAAGAAAGAAAAAAGAGAGAAAAGATAGGCAGGGCGATCTACTTGACCTCCGTTTTGGCGGAACTAAAGGAATGCGTTGGTTTGTACTCGAGGAAGGCCAGGATCTTCTTCGAGTGGGGCTTTGCAGCCCTGATTAGAGATGGCCATTTATCCTGTTTCAGCTTTGTGGCTTTGCCAACTTTTGCCCTGTCGACGTTTTGCTGGCTCTCGGCAACCAGTGCTATAGTGCCTTCCACGCCAATCTTCAAGTTTTCTTGGCGAAGAGTAAGCCCAAGATCTTCTTGGGGGACGAAGCTTTTGGCAAGGTCAGCAAAGGTGTCGGGTTCCTTTTTCTTCGGGAAGATAAGGGAACAAGCGCGAAAACGCAGCTTGGGCGTCAAAGATACTATGGCGCACCAGGTCCGCATGAATCTCAAGAAGAGACAACGTGTCGAGAAGACGGTCATCTTCAGGCTTTTCCAGCACAAAATCCTGACTCATTTTCCCTACTGAAACAAAAGTTCGAGTCTTCAACAAGAAGAAGGGACGGAAAACCAATGAAAAGAACGAAGATAGGATTAGCGAACTTACTGACAAAACGCCGGTTCAACGATTCAAGGCGGGAGGCAATGTTTCCTTCACGAGCGACATGCTGAGAGATTTTGTCACTTAGAGTAGTCTCTGCTTCATGAAGTCTCTTTCGAAGATCTCCAATACAAGAGGCATCCTTTTCAGCTTTCTCGCGAGCTTCTTCGCTCGCCCTGAGTTTGTTGGCAAGGTCTTCAGCCCGTTTGTCCGCCGCAAGGAGAGCCTCTGTTGAAAAGACATAAGACAGAAGTTAAAATTGCACAAGGACAAAGGATGTTTTTTAGGAATAGAAAAGATAGATCATCCTTCAATATACCTTTCAACCCATCAACAGTGTTGCGGTACCCAATAAATTGGGCGCCAAGGTTAATGAAGGGCTTCATCAGAGGCTGGAGAAAAGGAAAGGGAAAGAAAGGTTCAGAGTAGTGAAAAACTCGGCAGATAGAAAAACAAAAATAGTAGACTTACATCGTCCAAAGGTGGAGTCGCTGAACCTCCGGCAAGGTTGAATTCTTCGCCTAGCTCAATCCTCGCTCTTTTTGGCGAAGAGGCTCGGGGGCTAGTAGCAGGAGTCGACCTCTGAAGATCTGGATGAGGAGTCGAGGTTTCCTCCGCCGTGCGGTGTGTCTCCGACAAAGCTAAAGTATGAGACATGCTCATAGGAGCAGTCACATTGGCGGCGGGTTCTTCTTCTTCTTCGTCGCCGTTGGGCACAAAATAGAATGAGATTGTTTGATATAGAATCAGGTTATTCGACACACCATGACTAAAAAGAGCGACAAGGCAACTTACGAGCTGACAAGAGCAGCTTCATAGGCGTTGAAGGGCTTCGTTTCTTCGACAGGAGAGTTGCTCAGCTTGGAGGTGCCAGAGCCTTCTGCGTCACCCCTTTTCCGTTTCTTCGGGGAAACAGTGGAAGGGATGGACTGCGTGGACTCCGAAGCCTCGGATTCAACTTCTTTTTCAGAGGAAGCCGCGGGTTTGTGAGAAACCGCGACGTCGCTCTCAGGATGAGAAGGAACCTGGGTGTCCTCGGTAATGACTGCGCGTTCTTCGACATCTCCACCTTCGGGAAGGGGAGGAAGAGACGATGCAGTTTTATGGTTCTGTACAAGATAAGAATGTGTCGACATGAAAGTGTATCAATTAACAGCAGTCGAAGAAATAGCAGTCAAAGAAATGAACAACAAACAAGCAGACGATAAAGATAGATTACCTGGGGGAGGGCGTTGGTGCCGCTATACGGTACCACGCGGCAAGATGTCGGGATGGTGTCTTTCTTGCTGAGCGAAGAGATTTTTCGGACAAGTTTTTCTAAGTCCTTGACCGAGAGATCTATCGACAGGCGATCCACATCTTTGTCACCAGCATACATCCAGAGGGGTATTTTGCGAGCCTGCAGAGGCTTGATGTCTACGTGTGCTTCTATTCTTGTAGACAGTGTTGGGCCTCCAAGAGCAGAGGTTTGTAGAACAGCAGCAAGTTTTCCTTAAGTGAATCACCCAAGGTTTATCGAACTCAGGGAGGTAGAGGTCAAAGATATCCCTCTCAAGCAACCCTGCAATTAAGATACAAGAAGTCTCTTGTGTCCCCAACACACCTAATACACTTGTCAGATGTATAGGTGCACTAGTTCGGCGAAGAGATAGTGAAATACAAGTAATATGGATGATTGTAAGTAGCAATTGCAATCTGAAATAAAAACGGCAGCAAGTGAACATGTAGCAGAACTTGTTGGAAACGGTGTTTTAATGCTTATAAACAAGGCCTATGGATCATACTTTCACTAGTGGACACTCTCAACAATGATCACATAATAAATAAATAACTTCTCATCACTTGTGCTACTCTCAAACACTCTCTTGTTGGATAACAAACACCATTCATTGTGTAGGGCTACAAGAGCACCCTCAAGCCGGAGTAAACAAGCTCCACAACTTCATGAAGGAATCACACACGATGCGCACACTGTCACCGTCATACCGTGGAGAGTGAATCCGGAGTTCATATTAAAGTAACCTCTAGAGTGCATAATAGACCGTTGTAATTTAGACCGAGTACTAACATAGCATACACACTATCAACAATAGCTATGAAAGGGGGAATAGATCACATCAATACTATCATAGTAATAGTTAACTTCATAATCTACAAGAGATTACAATCATAACCTATGCCAAGTACTACATGATGCACACACTGTCAACTTTACATCATGGAGGAGGAATAGACTACTTTAATAACATCACTAGAGTAGCACATAGATTAATGGGATTTCTATTTTCGTGCCCCTGGCTCCTTAGTTGTGCTCAGTTTTCCCCAGCCCCTTAGTTTTTCCTCAGTTTTCCCCAAGACCTTGTCTGAAACCCGCAGAAGGAGCTCGGACGGAAGGAATCCCGTTTAGTTGACGTTGGTTGGTGCTGGCAAGTGGGGCCGCTGTTGGTGCCCCACAGTGGACACGTCTTCACTTATCCAGATCATCGTGGGACCCACAACTTGTCCACGTTAGTGCGCCGGACCCATAGCTTACCCAGGTGACCGTTGCAAAATGGGAGCCCGAGCCAGCCCGTGCCCGTGCCATTGCTTCCCCTTTCTTTCCCCGCGCCCCATTGTTCTTCTTCTCCGCCAGCGGCAGCCCTTCTCCAGCAGGCGGGTGATGTCTAGTTTCTCTTCGACCTCCCGTTCTTCATGGCCGCAGTATGGACCCGTGCCTTTGACAAGATGCCCTGACTGCCCACGCCAGGAGCCTCTGAAGCGGTCGATCTGTAAGACGGACGAGAATGGCAACCGTGGACGTGAGTTCCTTGCATGCGAGAGCTTGCCATATAGAGAGGGGGATAAGGTTAGATCTCGCTCCAATTTCTCTGTTTTCTCTCGATTTTCTTGCTATTCCCTCGAATTTGGGATTTAGGGTTCCCGTTGTTGTTTTCAGATCCTGAAGAAATGCAGGCATTTCGAGTGGATCGATGTGTACGTTCGGAGGCTTCAATTGCAGGAATCAATTGGCGCTATTGGGGAGCGCAATTTGGGAGGGGGGGGACTTGCTGTAGAGAATGCGGCGGAGAGAGGAGCCGTTCCGATTATGCCTAATGCTTCCAATGTAGGACTGGAGGAAGTGAAGGGAGAACTGAAGAAAATGAACAAGCAGTTAAGGCAGCTGATCGAGTTGAAGAAGCAAGCTAATCTGATGGATGGTTGTTTTTTCTGTTGTATAATTGCGATCGGATTCTTATCATTGCTCACCAGGCGCTAGAAGTTGTTACAAGGGATACCTTGTTACAAATTCATTATTCAGTTACATGTACTCGTAGTTGTTTTCATAGTTAGTGTGTGCATTCACCGAAATTACCAACTATATTGGAATGCTAAAGAAAGTTGATAATTAGGGCTCCCAATAATCCATTCACTGAAATCCGCAAATATGTATGCCTCATGTTTATACAAAAATTATACCACTTTTGGGCCGTTTCAAAATACTAAAACTATATGCCAAAACTATATCCCCTAAAAGAAAAAGGAAAGCGAAAGATAGTTGATAATTGTTAGAGGGGTGACAATAATGCATTCACCGAAATCCGCAAATATGTATGCCTCATGTTTATACCGAAATTATACCACTTTTGGGCCGTTTCAAATTACCGAAACTATATGCCAAAACTATATCCCCTAAAAGAAAAAGGAAAGCGAAAGATGGTTGATAATTGTTAGAGGGGTGACAATAATGCATTCACCGAAATCCGCAAATATGTATGCCTCATGTTTATACCGAAATTATACCACTTTTGGGCCGTTTCAAATTACCGAAACTATATGCCAAAACTATATCCCCTAAAAGAAAAAGGAAAGCGAAAGATGGTTGATAATTGTTAGAGGGGTGACAATAATGCATTCACCGAAATCCGCAAATATGTATGCCTCATGTTTATACCAAAATTATACCACTTTTGGGCCGTTTCAAATTACTAAAACTATATGCCAAAACTATATCCCCTAAAAGAAAAAGGAAAGCGAAAGATAGTTGATATTTTGTTAGAGGGGTGACAATAATGCATCCACCGACAGAGAGAGAGAGAGGGTTGGCCACGAAGAGAGAGAAAGGGGTGGCCACGAAGAGACGGGGAGGGGTATACTGCCCGTTAGATCAGTTGATCAACGGTTCGTGGAGTCGATCCGTGTGACAACGGCTCAACCAATCAGGATAAGTTTGGGCTTCTGAGAGCATTTGTGACAGAACTTGAGGGCAAAACTGAGCAGTACTAACAATCCAAGGGCACATAAATAGTAAATAGACTAAGGGATTCAAACAAAAAGAATTACAAAATGAAAAATGCGTGTTTTGTACAATATAATTCATATCGGGCTACATCAAATTATTTGCAATTCAAATATACATGAGTGTGACAATTATGGCATCATTTAGACAAACTATGTTTTTGGGGAAGATGTTTTGCAAAGGGGTTTGAGTGGAAAACCATGCATCTTCATAGCTACACTAGTGATTCTGAGAAGTGGCAATTTGTGGTAAAACTTGATTTATATATGTTTGTTAAGGTTTTCTTGGTGGCAGGTTGCGTAGGAAGACTCCATGAGTAGGTGCCACTATGTTTTTATTTTTTTGATTTTTTTTGCGCATGAAATGACTCAATTAGATATGTTAATCTCATTTGTTGACTCTCTGTTGACTAGCTACTTGAGGGTAAAACTGAGTATATTGCACTTGCCAGTCTAAGTACTCAAGGGGAAAACTGAGTACAGATAAAATTTCTGTATAAGGCCCGAGGTTATAACTGAGTACACCAAACGTCCCAGGGTTAGACTCGTGTCGCGGTGCACGCTGCAGCCGTGCATAGCGGACGTGTGTTGCGGTACACACCACCTTCGTCTTTATAGAGCCCTTTTTCTCTCCCTCGATGCACTTTCTCACTGCAACCGCCTCTCCTGTCCCATCATCTTCTCCACAACCGAAGAAAAAACCCCGAAGAAAACCGCCGGCGATGGAGAAGAATGAGATGCCCATTGTCGGCGCATCAGCCGCCGGCGCATCGGCCGCTTCCCCCGTCCAGGCCCCTGTCGCTGCTTCCAACATAGCAGCCGGCGCATCAGCCGCCGGCGCATCGGCCGCCGTCACCGTCCAGGCCCCCGTCGCTTGGGACCCGTACGAACCAGCGCCGTACGTCGCGCCGATGAACCCCTACGACACCAGCATCGTCGACGACGAGCCGGAGGTAACCCTTTGCTCCCTTGTTCTTATCCCATTTCAATCCTTTTGTGTTAGATCTAGCGTTATTAGGGTTCGTCTGTTCCTAGTTAAATCCATTTGTGTTAGATCTAGCGTTATTAGGGTGCGTCTGTTCCCTAGTTCAATCCATTTGTGATTTTCTTTTGTTTAAGATTTGTGCCGATGATGATGAATATTTAGGCACAAATTGATTCAGGGTTTGGTCAGTAAACAGTTGGTGTGTACAAATTTGTTGTGCATGATCTTTGGTTTACTGACTCAAATCCTGGATATAAGTGTGTCCAATGTAACTGAGGCTACCTCTTTTTTTCGAGCCCATATTATCATGCATGATCTTTGTTCAATCTCTGATCCATCATCGTTGCAATTGACTCCGTGTTTTTTGCACGATCTTTGGTGCTACGTGACAGGTGCAGAGCAGCGACATCGACAGTGACGACGAGTCCTTCCACACCAAGACTCGTCACGTCCTCAGGAGGCTGCAGTCCGGCCATTACGATGGCCCCTTTGCTCGAGGCATTTACAAGTGCTCCTTCTGCAACAGGAAGCTCCACGCCACCGACTTCAACTGCCTGGTGAACCATGCTGAATCCATTGGCAGATGCGGCGCTAGAGTTGGAACGACGGTGAACGTGCATGCGTTCATGGCCAAACACAAAGCACTTAGGATTCACCTGCGCAACCTCCAGACGAGTCACAGGCGCAACCTGGAGGCGTTGAACATGCCTACTGCACTCTCTGTATGTGACTGCTCTATCTGTAGAGCAGCTTAAATTCATGTAAAATGTAGCTTATGTTGTAGGGTTCTATCGGTACTACTGTTGGATCTGTCGTGAACATATCTATGCTATGTTGGCTGCTGTATGCAGCTTATCCTATATTTTTTCTGGATTTGTGCCCTAGATTTCCTACCTGATTGGGTAAAAACGAAGGCATAAAGAAATGAATGTCGTTAAAAAACAGAAGGAGAAGCTGCTGTAGATTTGCTACCAATTTGGGCTATCAAATATGAATGAGATCGAGCGAGAGAGAGGAAAAAGGTACATTGAAAACTGCTAATCTGGGCGAAAGAGATAGAAACCACTCGTGCCCACGTCCCGGACCCACACGGCTCCACACGCTACGGCCCCACACGCTACGGCCACACAAACATGGTCTCGTCCTGTCCCACGCGGTTCCTTCCTACCAGCCCCACACGACGCGGCCCCACAAACGACACGACCCCACTCATCAGCACGGAACGGTCAACTTAATGGAATCCTGCCGTCCGAGCTGCTTCTGCTCCTTCTGTGGGTTTCAGACAAAGGCTAGGGTAAAACTGAGGAAAAACTAAGGAGCTGGGGAAAACTGAGCACAACTAAGGACCCGAGGGCACAGAAATAGAAATCCCTAGATTAATAGTGATACAAAGCTCATGATCACATAAAGATCACACCATGGGAGAGAGAGATGAACCACATAGCTACCGGTAGAGCCCTCAGCCTCGGGGGAGAACTACTCCCTCCTCATCATGGGATACAGCAACGACGATGAAGATGGCGGTGGTGTCGATGGAGATGACTCCGGGGGCAATTCCCCGTCCCGGCGGCATGCCGGAACAGAGATTCTGTCCCCCGAAACTTGTCTTCGCGATGGCGGCGGCTACGGAACTCTTCGTGGAATATGACTGGTTGTTTTAGGGTTTTCGCGACTGGAAGAATATATAGGCGAAGGGGCAGCGTCGGGGGAGCCAGGGGGCTCCCTCCCCATAGGTCGGCGCGGCCAGGGGGCCACCCGCGCTGCCATATGGTGTGGGTCCCCTGCTGCCCTTCCTTGACTCCTCTTCGGTGTTCTGGAAGACTCCATGGAAAATAGGGCCGTGGGCTTTTGTTTCGTCCAATTTCGAGAATATTTCCTGTGTAGGATTTCTGAAACCAAAAACAGCAGAAAACAGGAACTGGCGCTTCGACATCTTGTTAATAAGTTAGTACCGGAAAATGCATCAAAATGATACAAAGTATGGATAAAACATGTAGGTATTGTCATAAAACTAGCATGGAACATAAGAAATTATAGATACGTTTGAGACGTATCAAGCATCCCCAAGCTTAGTTCCTACTCGCCCTCGAGTAGGTAAACGATAACAAGGATAATTTCTGAAGTGACATGCTACTATCATAATCTTGATCAATACTATTGTAAATCATATGATATGAATAAAGTGATTCAAAGCAATGGTAAAGATGATGATTAAACAACTGAATCATATAGCAAAGACTTTTCATGAATAGTACTTTCAAGACAAGCATCAAAAAGTCTTGCATAAGAGTTAACTCATAAATCAATAGATTCATAGTAAAAGGCATTGAAGCAACACAAAGGATGATTAAGTTTCAGCAATTGCTTTCAACTTGTAACATATATATCTCATGGATAATCTATTATATATTAAAAGTGCATTAAGGGCTAACCAGAAATTAGAGAATTAACTAGAAAATCCCACAAAAATCAGAAACATCTGGTCATTAGTTTAGTTAACTAATCCATCACAACCGATGGATCTTAAAAGTAGCTTATGGACATTGAGGTTTAATAAAATTACCCACCAATGCCATTAATAAGTCGCATGTACCGTTTCAGTCTATGTCTTCTAGGTAAAAGAGAAAACAAATCTACCGCCACCATATTCCAATCTGGCCGCCGTATTCATGTGCAGCATACACGCATAACCAGCGTCGCATGTTCCTTGCCTCAAGTAGGAGGCCATGCAAAAGATGGATCCTGGCTAGCTTTTCTCATACATGTGCTCATCACGTACGCCTCCACCACCGCGTTCAGATCTCCGGACAAGTACGCTGCTGCCACGGTCCTGTATTCTGATCTCTCTAGGCAGATTTTTATCGTTGCTATGTTCCGATCTCCAGGATGCTGCTGGTGTGGCCGCCGTGTTTCGATCTCCGGGAACCTACGCTGGCCGATGTATTCCGATCTATCTGGGCATGACATCGGTACATCTCCGTGCAAGTACGCTGCTGCCACGATCCGTGTATTCCGATATCTCTAGGTATGCCTGCGCACGCCGCCGCCGCGCGTTCCAATCTTCGGGCTTGTACGCCGCTTCCGCGGCCGTTGTATTCTGATCTATCCAGGCATGTCCTCACTACTTTGCAGCCCTAGCCATGTTCCGATCCATGAGCATGTTCTGGCCTACGCTGTGGCCGCCACCGAATTTGAATCTGCGCATCGGTCGTGCGGCCATGCACATAAGCGTTGCAGGTCCTTGCCTCTCCTGTGAACCATGCATGTTGCCATGCAAAACATGGATGCATGGATCAATCGTGAGCTAGCTTGCCTCATGCATGCACCTTGCAAATATGCAAAAGAGGAATAGATCTATGGATTAATTACCTCATGCAAACAACCGGCCATCCCAAAAAAAGGTAATAAATCATGACTGCTTCGATAATAGTATTGGTTATTTTGCGGTTGGTAACTGTGCCGATCTAAAATATTCTGCTAACCCATACTTAAATTATGAGTAGCTTTCTTTACTTTGCAATAGGAAGCTTATATATATTTTTGCAGCGTCCTTTGCAAATCTGAGGATCACATATATATCCTACTGTTACATGGTAGTAGGTATTAGTCAGGTATAGTCTCATATTAGGCTGCAATGCGGACGTATGCATGTTATATTAAGGTTGAATACAGATCCATGCTCCTTTTATTATTATTTCTCTTTCATAACTTTGTGCAGACTAAACTGAGGATCATCTTATTGCTTATGAGAAGAGCAATACTATAAGGTCTAGCTTAAAAAATCAGCTTCATTTGATTTATTATTTGCACTCTCTAGGTCCAATAGGATTTGATTTTGACAATTATATGCCTACGCCTCAGCACCAGTGCTGTCAAATGCTGCTATAGAGGAGATTAATTGCCTCCTTAATCTTCATAGCCCTATCAATACTTGTGCTTAATCACTCTTGTAGCATGATTATGCAATTTTATTTCCACATACTATCTAAAGTTTGATCTTGAAAGAGTATATAGCCTAGAGAAGTGGCAAGAGTAACTCAAAACTAACGCTTGGTACCTAGGAGGCTAACTGATATGGTCTTCTTCCTACTACTGGATAAAATCGACGATGATGTGCTTATGTCGAGAATGTCAGGTTGCAGATGATCAGGCACCGTACAACAAAGATGGAAGGAGTAACAATCACATTGATCCACCCATTCAACGTGACAAGAGTGAATAATAAGAGTAGTCGGTATGGTCGCGACTCCATCCCACACTCAATGTATTACTCTGCACATGAATAGGATAATCGTGTAACCAACTGTCGGAATTGAGATTGGCGATCTTGATAGGCGTTACCAGCGTAGATTCGACGGAGCCAAAGCACAATGAAATCACATATAGATATTTTTGCAGCGTCCTTTGCAGATCTGAGGATCACATACATATATCCTACTGTTACATGGTAGTAGGTATTAGTCTCATGTTAGGCTGCAATGCCGACGTATGCATGTTATATTAAGATTGAATACAGATCCATACTCTCCTTTTCTTATTTGTCTTTCAAAACTTTGTGCAGATACTATACTGAGGATCATCTTATTGCTTATGAGAAGAGAAATACTATAAGGTCTGGCTTAAAAAAAATCAGCTTCATGCGATTTATTATTTGCACTCTCTAGGTTCAATAGGATTTGATTTTGACAATTATATGCCTACCCCTCAGCACCAATTCTGTCAAATGCTGCTATAGAGGAGATTAGTTGCCTCCTTAATCTTCATAGCCCTGTAATTATTTGTGCTTAATCACTCTTGCAACATGATTATGCAATTTTATTTCGACATACTGTCTAAATTTTGATCTAGAAAGAGTATATAGCCTAGAGAAGTGGCAAGATTAACTCAAAGCTAACGCTTAGTACCTAGGAGGCTAACTGATATGGTCTTCTTCCTACTACTGGATAAAATTGTCTATCTTCTTGGTAATCAGAATACCGATTCTGGGTAAATGAGGTACATTTCCATTCAAACTATTCATAGTTATCCGCGCAGAATAAAAGGTATTGTATTACATGATTCTCACTTTTATTCACTCAGTGTGATTTCATGGTTTTACTGATATTTATTCTGCCAGGAACCTTTTCTTCTGTTATCATTGCTTCAGCAGTGTGTGGCATCACTATATACATGTTAATTTAGTGCTACATGTTCTGCAAGATTTGAAATAATCGCTCGAATTATTCTAGACATTAACCTTTTATTTTTATCTGTTTTATTGAGAGCTCTTTAATATTTAATTTTAAGTTGAGTGTGGTATTATTTAGGTGATTTATTTTATATGATAATGTCTGCAAGAGGGTGGTGCTATGGTCAAGTTCTAGATAAAAAATCTTTTCCGGTAATTTCCGTCACTTTCTGCTGTAGAGTGTACTATGAAATGTTCTTTACTGTTGTTAGTGGATAAGCTAGATACATGACACTGATAGTTTATTACATTGACAATTTCATAAGGTGTGATGCTGAGACAAAGTGAGCTGGAGCTAACAACATCCCATGTATCAATGATTTAGCATTTGCTCCAACTTTTATCTCCATTTAGCAGTCCACGTATAGTACTTTCCCGGTAATTTCCGTCAGTTTCTGCTGTAGTGTACTATGAAATGTTCTTTACTGTTGTTAGTGGATAAGCTAGATACATGGCACTGATAGTTTATTACAGTGACAATTTCATAAGGTGTAATGCTGAGACAAAGTGAGCTGGAGCTAACATCTCATGTATCAATGATTTATCATTTGTTCCAACTTTTATCTCCATTTAGCAGTCCATGTATAGTACTTACAAGTTTAAGTGACTTTCTCCTGAATTGTGACAATGCTCTTCTATTTGTAGTAGCTAGAGCTATGTCCTGAGAGTTGAGAGCTTAGGTGACTGAAAGATATATCAATGCTATGTATTGAGTGTGCTATTCTTTTCTGCTCATGGAATAATACATATTGCCATTTCTATATGAGAGTCAAGTAAGGTTGTGTGCATCAACCGATGCAGAGGCCGGGACATACCCCATTTCGAAAATAAATAAATATGAGAGTCAAGTCGAGCTAACTCAGGAATGTATTTTCACTACTATCAAGCAAAGAGTATTTTCACTCAATACAAAGTAGACTACATATGAACCTTGATTTCTTTTGGATGTATATTTTTTTCTTTATCTAACAATTTCAATGCTAACTTTTCTTCAATAAGCGTTCCTATAGTGAGGCATGGTGGAGCTAACACAAAACTATTGACCATGTTTCTTGACATTTTTTCTAGCAACTCTAGCATAAAAAAGAGCATCAATCAAATTACATTTAATCAAACCTCCTAGAACTGCAATAATAAGCTATATGTGGATTAAATTGCTTGGATTTTCGTACAGTTTAAACCATTGCGTTTACAGGTCACAATTGTCGTTTACTATAATTGGCACTTAATTATCTACTAGAACAGTGTTACACAGCTTTTGAGATTTAAGAAGTCCATGAACATGATAACCCCTGTTAGATTCCCTACGATATTGTTACATATCATAATGTCATAAAACTGGCGTGAGAAGTAAAAAATGTAGGCATAATTGGATTAACATTCAAATGGTGTGGCAAAAAAATCGTCCTCACACTGTTATGGATTGAAAAATGACTTGAAGTGAACAACACAACATTTGTGTAGAAAAATAACACAATATTGATAGAGCCCTATTGTCTTTTTTAAAATTTTATTCATACAATTTATGTCAACTTCATGGAAATACGAGAGCAAAATTTTAAATCTTTGATAACGTAGATTATTATAGTATTATTATACATCCTAACTCTTAATTAAAGTATTTAAGTTGTTTCTATTTAAATAACCCCCTATATATTTTGCTGCTGAATGGAAGTGAATGGAAGTGTTTTTCTTGGAAAGTACTGCATTCGGCTTATGAGAACACTAACTTTGTTCTGACATAGTAATAATATTTTTGGTTTATATAAATATATGTTTATGTTTTTATATAGTGAATTGTGCTAGCACGCATAGTTGTGCAGGCCTGCTAAAGCACTTGCACAAGTTCTATAATAAAATTGAATTGCCATGGGCAAGTGTGATATGGAATAAATATTATATACTCCTTCTATTCAATATGCCTTTGATCGTATAATCTTTTTAAACCATAGAGTATAAACAGTGCACTATGTGAAAAATGAAAAGGGCACGCTGCTCCATGCATATAATACATGAAATTACTGTGGTTTCGAATGATTGTTTCCATCTATATTCCATTCATTACCATAATAATCGTATTTACTATAACTTTGTTTATTATGTTTGAAATAAGGGGAACATACTATGTACAAAACAACGAAAAAATGCATCTTTTATATGGAACTTAAGGATATTCATAATTTAGGATATATTAAATAATTTTAAAATGATGCCAGCGCGTATGCGCGGGCCACTTTGCTAGTTGTCAACATAAAGTAATATAATAAGTGCAATAAGTAAACATGTAAGAATCAGTGCACACAGTTGACACAAGTGTTTGCTTCTAAGATAGAAAGAAGTAGGTAAACTGACTCAACATAAAGTAAAAGAAAGGCCTTCGCAGAGGGAAGCGGGGATTACTCATGTGCTAGAGTTTTTTATTTTGAAATCATGGAAACAATTGTGTCAACGGTAGTAATAATTTATATGTGTTATGCATAAAACCTCCTATAAGTTGCAAGCCTCATGCATCGAATACCAATAGTGCCTGCACCTTGTCCTAATTAGCTCGGACTTCCATGGATTATCATTTCATTACATATGTTTCAACCAAGTGTCACAAAGGGGTACCTCTATGCCACCTGTACAAAGGTCCAAGGAGATAGATCGCATTTGATTTCTCAGTTTTGATAGATCTCAACTTAAGGACATCCATACCGGGACAACATAGAAAACATACAATGGACTCCTCTTTTTAATGCTTAAGCATTCAACAACAGATAATATTCTCATAAGAGATTGAGGATTAATGTCCAAACTGAAACTTCCACCATGATACATGGCTTTGGTTGGCGGCCCAATGTTCTTCTCTAACAATATGCATACTCAAACCATTTAATCATGATAAATCTCCCTTACTTCAGACAAGACGAACATGCATAGCAACTCACATGATATTCAACAAAGTAAAAAGTTGATGGCGTCCCCAGAAACATGGTTACCGCTCAACAAGCAACTTATAAGAACTAAGATACATAAGCGACATATTCATTACCACAATAGTTTTTAGGCTACTTTCCCATGAGCTATGTATTGCAAAGACAAGGAATGAAATTTTAAAGGTAGCACACAAGCAATTTACTTTGGAATGGCAGAAAAATACCACATAGTAGGTAATTATGGTGGACACAAATGGCTTGAGTTTTGGCTCAAGGTTTTGGATGCACGAGAAGCATTCCCTCTCAGTACAAGGCTTTGGCTAGCAAGCTTGTTTGAAGCAAACACAAGTATGAACCGGTACAGCAAAAACTTACACAAGAACATATTGCAAGCATTATAAAACTCTACACTATCTTTCTTGTTGCTCAAACACTTTTACCAGAAAATATCTAGACCTTAGAGAGATCAATCATGCAAACCAAATTTCAACAAGCTCTACAGTAGTTCTCCACTAATAGGTTTAAACTACATGATGCAAAAGCTTAAACATGATCTACTTGAGAGCTCAAAACAATTGGCAAGTATCGAATTATTCAAGATAATATACCAATTACCACATGAAGCATTTTCTGTTTCCAACCAAATAACAATAAGTGCTGAGGCTTTCAGCTTTCGCCATGAATATTAAAGTAAAACGAAGAACACAAGTGTTCATATGAAAAAGCGGAGCGTGTCTCTCTCCCACACAAGCATGATAGGATCCGATTTATTCAGAGAATGAAAATAACAAAACAAAAATAAAAGCACACAGACGCTCCAAGGAAAGTGCATAAGATGTGACGGAATTAAAATATAGTTTCACTAGAGGTGACCTGATAAGTTGTTGATGAAGAAGGGGATGCCTTGGGCATCCCAAGCTTAGACGCTTGAGTCTTCTTGAAATATGCAGGGATGAACCACGGGGGCATCCCCAAGCTTAGACTTTTCACTCTTCTTGATCATATCATATCATCCTCCTCTCTTGATCCTTGAAAACTTCCTTCACACCAAACTCAAAACAATCTCATTAGAGGGTTAGTGCATAATAAAAAATTTACATGTTCAGCGAGGACACAATCATTTCCAACACTTCTAGACATTACCCAAGGCTACTGAAAGTTAATGGAACAAAGAAATCCACTCAACACAGTAAAAGAGGCAATGCAAAATAAAAAGGCAGAATTTGTCAAAACAGAACAGTCCGTAAAGATGATTTTTTTTCGAGGCACTTAACAGGCTCAGATGAAAAAGCTCAAATTGAACGAAAGTTGCGTACATATCTGAGGATCACGCATGAATTTTTTCAGCATTTTACGAGTTTCCTACATGGAGATCAACTCAAATTCGTGACAGGTAAAAATCTGTTTCTGCGCAGAAATCCAAATCTAGTATCAACTTTTCTATCAAAGACTTTACTTGGCACAACAATGAAATAAACATGATAAGGAAGGTTGCTACAGTAGTAACAACTTCCAAGACACAACAAAACAGTAGCACAATAGAAACATGGGTTATCTCCCAAGAAGTGCTTTCTTTATAGCCATTAAGATGGGCTCAGTAATTTTAATGATGATCTCGCAAGAAATAAGAGTTGAAGCAAAAGAGAGCATCAAAAGCAAATAAGAAACACTTTTAAGTCTAACCCACTTCCTATTAAAAGGAATCTTGTAAGGAAACAAGTACTGAAAGCACAATGCAACAAGCATAGAAAGGCAACACAAGCGCAACTTCAAGATTCTCAACATAAAGAGGGGAAACTTAATATTATTAAGATGCATATAACCATGTTCCCCTCTCTCATAATAACTTTCAGTAGCATCAAGAACAAACTCAACAATATAACTATCACATAAAGCATTCTTATTCAGATGCATAAAAGTATCATTACTCTCCACATAAGCATAATCAATTTTATTAGTAATAGTGGGAGTAAAACTATCACAACCATCATTTTAATTATCATAAATTGCAGGCATGGTATAATCATAATAAACTTTATCCTCCATAGTAGGTGGCACCAAAATACCACTATTATTATAATCATCATAAATGGGAGGCAAAGTATCATCAAAGAAAATTTTCTCCTCAAAACTTGGGGGACTAAAAATATCACAACCAGCTTCCCCAAGCTTAAATTCTTCCATAGCATTAGCAATAATAGTATTCAAAGAGTTCATGCTAATAACATTGCTACAACTATTTTGCAAACAATGTTCCATGGGTTTTTTAATTCTCTCTTCAAACACATCATGTCCTAATTCAATATAAAGTTCATAAAGATCTCTAATTTTTTTGTTGTTTTCCATTAAGCCTAACTAGTGAAAATAAAAAAAAGAAACAAAAAGATATAATTGCAGGATCTAAAGGAGATAGCTTCGAGCACTCACACACCGGCAACAGTACTAGGAAATAGCTTAGTAGTCGGAGGATGTGAATACCTTTTACCTTACCTCCCCGGCAACGGCGCCAGAAAATAGTTTGATGTCTACGTGTGCTTCTATTCTTGTAGACAGTGTTGGGCCTCCAAGAGCAGAGGTTTGTAGAACAGCAGCAAGTTTCCCTTAAGTGAATCACCCAAGGTTTATCGAACTCAGGGAGGTAGAGGTCAAAGATATCCCTCTCAAACAACCTTGCAATTAAGATACAAGAAGTCTCTTGTGTCCCCAACACACCTAATACACTTGTCAGATGTATAGGTGCACTAGTTCGGCGAAGAGATAGTGAAATACAAGTAATATAGATGATTGTAAGTAGCAATTGCAATCTGAAATAAAAATGGCAGCAAGCGAACATGTAGCAGAACTTGTTGGAAACGGTGTTTTAATGCTTAGAAACAAGGCCTATGGATCATACTTTCACTAGTGGACACTCTCAACAATGATCACATAATAAATAAATAACTTATCCTCACTTGTGCTACTCTCAAACACTCTCTTGTTGGATAACAAACACCATTCATTGTGTAGGGATACAAGAGCACCCTCAAACCGGAGTAAACAAGCTCCACAACTTCATAAAGGAATCACACACGATGCGCACATTGTCACCGTCACACCGTGGAGAGTGAATCCGGAGTTCATATTAAAGTAACCTCTAGAGTGCATAATAGACCGTTGCAATTTAGACCGAGTACTAACATAGCATACACACTGTCAACAATAGCTATGAAAGGGGGAATAGATCACATCAATACTATCATAATAATAGTTAACTTCATAATCTACAAGAGATTACAATCATAACCTATGCCAAGTACTACATGATGCACACACTGTCAACTTTACATCATGGAGGAGGAATAGACTACTTTAATAACATCACTAGAGTAGCACATAGATTAATAGTGATACAAAGCTCATGATCACATAAAGATCACACCATGGGAGAGAGAGATGAACCACATAGCTACAGGTAGAGCCCTCAGCCTCGGGGGAGAACTCATCATGGGTGACATCAACGGCGATGAAGATGGCGGTGGTGTCGATGGAGATGACTCCGGGGGCAATTCCCCGTCCCGGCGGCGTGCCGGAACAGAGATTCTGTCCCCCGAAATTTGTCTTCGCGATGGCGGCGGCTACGGAACTCTTCGTGGAATATGACTGGTTGTTTTAGGGTTTTCGCGACTGGAAGAATATATAGGCGAAGGGGCAGCGTCGGGGGAGCCAGGGGGCTCCCTCCCCATAGGTCGGCGCGGCCAGGGGGCCACCCGCGCCGCCATATGGTGTGGGTCCCCTACTGCCCTTCCTTGACTCCTCTTCGGTGTTCTGGAAGACTCCGTGGAAAATAGGGCCGTGGGCTTTTGTTTCGTACAATTCCGAGAATATTTCCTGTGTGGGATTTCTGAAACCAAAAACAGCAGAAAACAGGAACTGGCGCTTCGGCATCTTGTTAATAAGTTAGTACCGGAAAATGCATCAAAATGATACAAAGTATGGATAAAACATGTAGGTATTGTCATAAAACTAGCATGGAACATAAGAAATTATAGATACGTTTGAGACGTATCAAGGCTGCACCATAATCCTAAGGAAATATGCCGTAATCTGGATACCCGACAACTCTTGGCCACGGGTATTCTGGAGCTCGTGGATGCGTGTCATCAGCGCCTCTGTCGCCGACTTTTCTTCGTCGGTAGCTTCTGCATCCCAGGAGCGGTGGCGGAGGATTTTTTCGTTGCCGTTAAAAGGGGGAATGTTGTGTTCCAGCGAGTCGGCGCTTTCCTCGTGGATATACAACCATCTTTTGCGCCACCCTTGGACGGAGTGAGGGAATTTGACGTCAAAATACTCGACATCAGGGCGGACGCAAATAACAACACCGCCTATATTATAGGCAATGTTGTGGGAGCCATTGCGGCGGAGGATGAAGATGCGCTTCCACAGAGCCCAATTGGGATGGACTCCAAGGAAGCACTCGCAAAGGGTAATAAAAATAGAAACATGAAGGATGGAATTGGGGGTAAGGTGATGAAGCTGTAGCCCATACACGAACAGCAATCCACGAAGAAAATCGTGGATGGGCGCAGAAAGGCCGCAAATGAGGTGGTCAACAAAGCTAACCCGATATCCAATGGGAGGCGTCGGGTAGCTCTCCTCGCTGGGGAAGCGCAGCGCATCCTTCTTCTTTCTCAGCCCCAGTTTCTTCAGCAGGTTGATGTCCTGCGCGGAGATCTTGGATCTCTCCCACTCCGTGCTACACAGATCTTGCGCCGCCATTGTTGCTTCGGGAGTGCTGTGCCTCGTGAGTCTTGGCCGCGGTGGCATCAACGGTGGCGTAGAGGAAGCAGTTGAATGCGTGGATGATGCGTCTCCAACGTATCTATAATTTCTGATGTTCCATGCTAGTTTTATGACAATACCTACATGTTTTGTTCATACTTTATGATGTTTTTATGCATTTTCCGGAACTAACCTATTAACAAGATGCCAAAATGTCAGTTCCTGTTTTCTGCTGTTTTTGGTTTCAGAAATCTTACACAGGAAATATTCTCGGAATTGGACGAAACAAAAGGCCACGTTCCTATTTTTCCAGGGGCTTCACGGAGTCCGAAGGAGAGACGAAGGAGGGCCACGAGGAGCCCACACCATAGGGGGGCGCGGGCCCCTCCCTGGCCGCGCCACCTGGTGGGGAGCCCACCTCGGGACTCCACTGACATCGCCCCTTCGCCTATATATGCTCCCAGATGTGAAAACCCTAAAGAGATAAGCCACGATACGAGAAAAGTTCCAGAGCCGCCGCCATCGCGAAACTCTGTTTCGGGGGACAGAAGTCTCTGTTCCGGCACTCCGCCGGGACGGGGAATTGCCCCCGGAGTCATCTCCATCGACACCACCACCATCTTCATCGCCGCTGCTGTCTCCCATGATGAGGAGGGAGTAGTTCTCCCCCGAGGCTAAGGGCTCTACCGGTAGCTATGTGGTTCATCTCTCTCCCATGGTGTGATCTATATGAATATGTAGATGTTACTCTTGTCTATTATGCACTCTAGAGGTTACTTTAATATGAACTCCGAATGTTGTGCAGCTTGTTTACTCCGGCTTGAGGTGTGCTCTTGTAGCCCTACACAATGAATGGTGTTTGTTATCCAACAAGAGAGTGTTTGAGAGTAGTACTTATTTGTTCATCTATGTGATCATAGGCTTTGCAATCTAGATGGCATATGCTATTCAAGTGTTTTATTATGTGAACTTTGGAGTTACTGTGACCTCGGTGTAATGGTGACAGTGTGTGCGCCGTGTGTAACTCCCTTATGAATTGTGGGTGTTAGAACCTCCTATGAATGCTCACGGTGATGGTGTGGGGTGTTTATTAGTACTTGGGAATACGCCTTTGAGGTGTGCTTTTGCACGCTTGCCCAATGAATTTGAGTTCTTTATTCAACAGGAGAGTAGTATGATGAAGTGTTTATTTATATTCAATTATGATTGCAATGTTGAGAGTGTCCACTAGTGAAAGTAGGATCCCTAGGCCTTGTTTCTAAGCATTGAAACACTGTTTCCAACAAGTTCTGCTACATGTTTGCTTGCTGCCATTTTTATTTCAGATTGCAATTACTACCTACAATCATCCATATTACTTGTATTTCACTATCTCTTCGCCGAACTAGTGCACCTATACATCTGACAAGTGTATTAGGTGTGTTGGGGACACAAGAGACTTCTTGTATCGTAATTGCAGGGTTGCTTGAGAGGGATATCTTTGACCTCTACCTCCCTGAGTTCGATAAACCTTGGGTGATTCACTTAAGGGAAACTTGCTGTTGTTCTACAAACCTCTGCTCTTGGAGGCCCAACACTGTCTACAGGAATAGAAGCGTGCGTAGACATCAGTGGACGCTGGAGTTTGTGTGGTTGCAAAGGAGATTTTGGCAGAGAAGATTTGAGTGCGGTGCAGCGAAGGGGATTGACGGAGGAAGACGATGGCTATTTATAGCGGGTTCAGTCAAAACGTCACACCATTGGATGGTCTACGAATGGACTTGATGATTTACACGTGGCCCAAGGGGTAAAACAGTATTTTTACTATGATGGAATTGAACAGGCGCTACAGCGCGCGTGCCAGAAAAAGTGGAGGACGTGTGTCCCCCACTAGCGTAACGTGTCAACGTGTCGTGGATTTTGGGCCCGCAGGTCAGTGAAAGGACACCAATCGCGTCTTCCCGATACAGTGGACGTGGCTATCATCAGCACTGATGTCACTTTACCAATGAAAAATCTCGGCTGCGATGTTATGAAAATTGGCAACAGTAAAGGACTACTGATATTCTCGAGAGCCTTTGATCAAATACAAGTTTTTTATCAAATGCTCGGGGGCTACTTTATAAAGAAGTTTCGGGAGGAGATGATTCAGAGGATGATGTTTTCAAATATTGCGGCAAAGACAAAGTGGAGCCTACAGCCAAGTATAAATACTCGACTGTAGCCTCGGGGGCTACTCCCATCGGGAGCGCTATTCGCGCACCCGATAAATATGAAAGGGAGCATGAAACATGACAATATAGTGGCAAAGATGCTAAAAAGGTGAGCCTACAACCAAGTACAAGCAGTTGGCTGTAGCCTCGGGGGCTACTCCCATCGGGAACGCTGTTCGCGTGCCCGATGAAATTTAAATAAGTCCTGGTGAGCATATTCCGAGTTATCAAAATAACTCTTCATATACTCACATCGGGAGGATAAGTCAAAACAATATAAGTCATCCGTTGACTCGAACAAATGTGCTACTCCAGCAGCCAGAAAAAGCACTCGACAATATATTCTCAGAGCGCCTCAGTCGCAAAATAATCTCTGAATGCCGCAAAACTCTGCGAAGGTAAGTCCCCGGGATCCGTCCTGTCCGGCGTGGCACCGCCTCTGACGGCGCTTTGCTACTTTTTCCGTATCAACAAATACGAAGAAAACTCCTAACGGACGCGTTAGCTACCCGATAAAACATGACTGGAATTCGGCATCTGGTAAGACCTTAAGCGGCACATGTCGAATTACGCCAGTGTACCGAGATCATGTCCAGGGACGTGATTTTGAAGTAGGTTTTTGCGGATTGCTACAAGAGCAGTTAACTGGTACCTGATCCATTAGATGAATCAGCCCCAATTACCGTTATCCCTGTGCAATATATAATTTCTTTATAATTATTACTTATCGAATTGAAGAAATCATGTGCAGATTGTAAAGATGGAGATTTTCCCTGATTCTTCGATTCAAGCAAAATCTCGGGGGCTACTGACATAGGCATCCCCAATGGGCATGCCGAAGAAGGTACCCGGGGTTTACTGGAGGCCCACGACCCGAGGTTTTACATAGTTTGGAAAGATAGAATTGTATTAGGAATATCAACTTGTAATTATTACGGGATGGTTCAAAAACCCTCCCGGACTCTGTAACTTGTGCATCACAAAATCCTCGGCTCTGCCTCCTATATAAGGGGGAGTCGAGGGACAAAGAAAGGATCGACTCATTGTTTCACGCAACCCTAGTTTTCATAGCAGTCGATTACTTTCCCGGCTGAAACCTTCGAGATCTACTTGCCCTCTACTTCCAACTAAACCCTAGTCTACAACTCGTAGGCATTGATAAGTTAATCTCTTATCATTAATCCCACTGCAAACATCTCTTTCCACTCGATACGTTTAATCCTTTGTGTTCAGAAAAAACGGAGAGATTGACAACCTCACTGTAAGTCGGGGCAAAGTATTTTGGTCGTATTGTGTGCAGGTTTTACGTTGTTGCTGACGCCGGTAGTGCGTCGTGCCACAAGTCAGCTAGCAACACCTTCAAAAGTCACACTTTTCTCCTACTGGTCGGTTAAACCTTGTATTCTTACTGAGGAAAAACTTGTTGTTGTGCTCATCATACATTCCTCTTGGGGTTCCCCAATGGTGTGAAATCTACGCTACAATAAGCACCATCAGCTTGCTTGATCATAGCACATTGCAGAAGATGGCCGCGGCTTTGCGCATTATGGCCTATTGTAATATCCTAGGTAATGGGGTTACAAAAATAGAGGAAACAGATGTGTGCATTGCATTCATGCATAGAAAATCTGGGGAATTTTCGCGCTTTAAAGTAAAATAGTCACAGTAACTGAAGTTTCACTTGACCTTGGTGGAACTGAAGTAGCTCATCAAGTCAAGTTCTATAAACCTCAATGTGACTTTGTTAAAACCTTGTTTTGGGAAAAGATGATTTGATCTAAGGGGTTAGATCAAATGGAATTAGAACCAACACAATAACATATTAATCAATGATCCATTGCTTGATCTTATAACAGATCATAATAAGGTAATCCTTTCCATAACATAAGAACATCTGTTCAATTACAAACCAAGTAACAATATAATGGAGAAACCATTCTTCACTTATCTTTTCCATGTCCTTAACAAATAAATATTCCTACCATGAACCTCATGGTAATTCTTGAACTAAACTCTTGAACTTAAACACCAACAAAAGCTTATCATTAAACCCTAGAGATGGGAGAGGTTTATACCCATCAAAGAGGTAAGAAACAAACTCTAAATTATTAACACTTAAAAGTTGAGCAACTTGAGGTACAATTGAATTCACTTTAAAACTAATTACCAAATATGGTAAAACACAAGGGCCCAAGTGCATAAAAGCCACACATTCTGATTTTTAGCATAACTTATTAAATATGTGGAATATTACAAAACTAAATTCGTTTACATTACGAATTATAGTTCAAACTATTTGAATAAAATAAACTATGAGTACTTTGAAACTTATATGATCATGCCTTGGTGAAATCAAAATCATCATTCAAAATTGGGGTATAATTCTTATTCTTCACATTTTGATCCCAATTACAATATAAACACAATCACATATGATATAGGGACTCAACCACAAGCATAAAATCATTCCCAAGATATTTAGTAACAAAAGCCACTTGGCCATCCAAAAATAAATCACATGAGAGGATAATACCAAAGCCACATAGGATGAAAATATCTACATAGCTTGCATCCTAAGCAATGCCACCTCATGCTTAAAGGATTGCTATGGATGAGAGCATGACAACCAAGCACCTTACTCATCAAATTAAAACAAGAGTCATCCACCTATGTGTCAAGATATTAGAGCATGCCCAAGCCTATAAAAGGAGTCTCACACTTCATTCATCCCATCATCTTGCACCATGATGCAAGAAACCCAACACATTGAGACACTCCATAAAATAGTTAGGATCAAGATGAAGCAGCTAGGAGGTGGAGGCATGCCACAAGATGCAGGTTTATCAGAATTCCTGAAGAACAAGCTACAGAAGATAGCAAGGTAGAATTCTTAGGAAGACCACATGCTCAGAAAATCATATCATCATTCCTTGAGTAGAACCTTAGATTATAATCCAAGTCCTTGTGGAGTGAGAGGGGTAATTAGTATAACCATATCCAAATACTTTTAGTAATACCTTAGGAAGCCAAACCTTTGATCATCACAAAATGGTAGTGATCATAAACCATAAGAACTAAAGTAAAAGATATAAGCACATAAGAAAAGCTTAGAATTAAAGCCTATAAATTATATGGTGATAAACCATTCATCATTATAACCAAAGTTAACTATAAAAAGAACTATAACCAATGTAGTTACTTTAATGATAAATTAAGGTTAATAATAGAAGTTAATTGGTAGAAGATCAAACCAATTCCCAAATCCTTAGTAATTAGAGAAGCACATAAACAATTAAGCAAGTAATCATCTTATCATGGTTAGGGGAGACTAAACCCTACCAAATACAATATGGTGCCATCTCATTCCTACAACCTAGAATTAAACCTCAACCCTAGTTTATGTATCACTATGGTGATCATAATATAAACCAGGCCATAATTGAGATTCAAACCAATTGCCATTAGGTGAATATGATTAAAACCCTAGAATTGCTCACTAGTTAAATCTTATACCTCACTTATCAAACATAAGAACACCAAGTGCTTAAACCAATAATTAAAATCATGAGTGGTGATCAACCACTTATCATTATAACCCAGACCAAACCATGATGAGAGTAATGTCCACTCTAGGGAATTCAAGGTGTTATTAAATATAATCCTAGTGCTACCTTTGGAAGATGGTTATAATAAAACCTACAAGACCTTATCAAGCAAGTGCTCACATAAAATTATGTGCAAGTGATAAATTCCTCAAATAGAGACTAAGCACTAAGAACAATTTATGAAATACTCGGAGTTCAAAGTATTATCTTTAATCATTCCAAAGGATTTGATTCATGAGAAAAAGGAAAGTAAAATAAGAATATAAACTCATGTCTAATTACTATTTTAAATAATGCTCACATGTATTAAATATTTATTCAAGAATAATTCAGAAATAGAATGATCCTTTATTTAGTCCTAGTGAAATTCAGATTATCAAATACCTACAAAAGAGAAAAGCATTCAAATTTGATTTATAAAAAAGAATTCAAAAACAGAAAATAAGAAGAAAAAGAAAAGAGAGAAGAGAAATGGACTCACCTGTCCACCACAGCAGCCCAGCACCAATCCACCCGAGCAGCCCAACAGCAGCCTGCCAAGCAGCCCAACACCACGGCCTGGCCCAGCCCAAAATACCCCTTCGCCAAAAATATCAGAGGAGAGGGTCGTCCTCATCCTCTCCAGCTCGCATGCTGGACAGCACGAAGCCGTGCTCGGCCTCCTCTCTCGCTGGCAACCTCCCAGTGATCGGCGACGTGACGAGGCACTCTTCGACGCCCTATAAAAGCTCCAGCACGAACAGCAGCTCCGGGTTTCTTCCTCCTCGTTGTATTTCTCCCCATACCGAAACCCTAGCTGAGCCGGACTCCGACCATCGCCGCCGGTAGGGACCTCCCCGAGCTTCGCCGTGGTCACCATCAGCATCACTGTCCTCGACTTGCTCTACCTGCAAGAGGAATCGAGCTGGGGCGAGCCAGAACCTCGCCGTCGACCCCATCTTCTCCGACGCCGGCACAAACGAATTCCGGCGAACCAGACCCTCCCTTGCTACGCCGTCAAGCCCTGCGTGCTCCTGGTGAGCCACTGATCCTCCTCGCATGCGTTGCTCGCTCGATTACACCCGTAGCATGCTCCACACCTTTGGCCCGTGAGCTCTGCCGCTCAGTCTCGCCGCCGGCCAAGCTCCGGCGACCATTTGGTGGCGGCGCCACCACCACTAGGACCGCCTCATCGTTCTCGTTCCAACGCACCCGAACACGTCCTCGCGGGTGACCGGAATCGCCGGCGATCACCGTCACTGGCCGCCGGTGACACACATGGTGGCCACATCACCGCCACCGTGGCAGCCAGCGTGGCTCTGGCCCACCTGTCTGTGTCTGTGAGTAGCACAAGCACGGGTGTAGTTAGTAAATTTCGTTTTATTTCAAATCCTATTTAATTACTGCAACTTTGACAAATTGTAGAAAATCCAATATAGCTCAGAAAAATAAAAATAAGATATCAAAATTCTTATAAAGATAAACCCTATCCAATAAAAATATAAAATGAAAATTCTATTTTTAATAAAAATTCAATTATTTAATACTTGTCAATTAAGCCTTTTCCTTTAATTCTAAATGCCATTAAAATTCAGAAATTAAGAAAACATTTCTAAAATAAATAAAACTAGTAAGCAAATAAATATAACATGAAAACTAATTTTCTTTATTTGTTATCTTGTTAAATCCTTATTAGGAGAATTTAAACCCTAATTCATAATTACCTTAATTATTAATAGTAAAATGCCAAATCAAAACTTGTGTTTATTTCTAAAGTGATGAATAACTTCCACCCTATCATGAAGTTATTAATCCAAGAATTATAGGGTAATTAGTAAACCCTAGTTCCATAAGAAAGAAAACTAGAACCTCGTCATTTTATGTGAAACCTACAACCCTAACTCCATTTAGGAACCTTAGCTCCACTATTTCTTGTGAAACTTAATGTGCTTCTAACCTAAACTCTAGGTTAGAGCATGTGATCATGGTACCTTCTTTCAAATCATAGAACCATAGTAGCAACTAAATACTTGTCTTGGTCACATAAAATGTAAGAACCCTATCACTAGTTAATTGATATGCTATGTTCTCATTTAAATAAAACTTGTTGATCTAGTAGGATCAACCAAGTGTAAAACCCTAGTTCCTATTTCCAAGATCACCATCTTTAACTATCCATGCTTAGCATCACACCATTGTGATGAACTTCAATAACAACTATGCCAAATCTTAAGCATTACCTAATCATGTTCCACTAAACCCTACTAGTGTTGGATACTTATCAACCATCCTCTTTAGGGGCCAATTATTCCTCACTTAATAGAACCAACAGTAAAACCTAGATCACCTCAACCCTAATTGATATACTTCTTATTACTTAAGAAGTATGTTCTCCAAAAGTTATTCTTTTGAAGTAAACAGATAACCATCATCAAACCTGCCTATAAGAGCCTATAAACCCAAGCCAGCTATCATTAGCAAGATAAACCAACCTTGAAAACAACCATGTACAATGAATTGCTTAGGATGCCTAGGCTTATCTTAACCTTACAAGCCCTTGGTGTTGATGAATCCAACTCTGTTGGGATCCATCTAATACTTACTCCAGCAACTACATGAAACCCTAGTCAACCATAGAAAACCAACCCTAATTATCATACTTGTTCTTTATTAAAGAACATGTTCTTCAAAAATTATTCTTTTAAAGTATATGATAATTAATCATTAACCATGCCCTATAGTACTAAAACTGACCACTGTTCTTTACTTGTTAACATTATGCCAATTATCATTCTTTGTGTGCTCAATTGAATATTATGCTTTATTATCTACCTGTTTATAATACCAAGTAAATCACACCTAAATAAGAACCTTGTATGTGAATCACTCTAAAAGTGCAACCCACCCTAAACCAATCATTACAACTCACTGATCCTAAATCATCGGGGTTAGGTCACGCTTAGGGCGATTGCATCTCATACTTATGCATTATTGCATCTTTGCCAATCTTTTAAACATCGTCCTTACCGGACGATGATTGCTATTTCAGAATTTGGAGTTATTGCGTATCGAAGACCTTGCCTGCATAATCTTGCTGTCAAGAAAGGCAAGTTCATCACTTGCTCATGTCCTTTGATTATTTCTATCAAATTACTTGCAAAGTACTATGGTTATCACTATTGCATTAAAACCAAAACCACTACTTTCATAACTATGAATATGACTATGTGGTGGGCAATGGAACCATGGATTGTGTTGATATGGTGGAGGTTCCATTGCACGGGTTTATATCCATCTAGGATTAAACAACACATGTCGCCAGTGATTCTTGTGCCGTAATACCCGTGTTAACCATAAGATCCGGAGTGGGACGGAGTAGTCAAAAGTGTTTCCACCTCTCGTTCATCAACGGATGCGCTTTACCGTAGACACTTGTATCTGTCAGGGCAAGCGGTTGGCTGGGGAAGCCTTAAGTCCCCACGGCATAGTCCGTAGACACTTGTCGCTCGAAGTGCAAGCGGTTGGCTGGGGAAGCCTTAAGTCCCCACGGTATTGCGATCTATGATGGGTTGCAGCTACCGGCGAAGGAGTTTGGTTCGATCCCAAACTGTCGTCGTGGTCGGGGTCCACCCGTGAGTGGGAATAATGGGACCGGCGAGGACCCAGGGTCGGGGCATGCAACAAAGGGTGGGTGTTCGAGGTAGCGGAGGAACATGATTGGCTAGACCTTATACCGGGCCTCACACCAAAGGAAGTGTGGACGAGAACTAGACTCGGTTGGCACCAAGGTTAAGATCTCTTATGGGTAAAGCAACACACCTCTGCAGAGTGTAAAGAACCGTGACCTGTCACTCCTTGTTCCGGGATATGGAACTGCGAACGCGGCCGGAAAGGAGCTCCATGAAGTTCTAGTAAACCGGTGAAGGCTGACGGACATAGTTCTTCTGAATAAAAGCAACCTTTTGAAGAAATGGTTATGAAAACTTGCATTGGTATTAGACTTTCTGGTCTAATGCTGTAGCTAGTGCATTAAACACCTCTTTCCTATAATGAACTTGTTGAGTACGCTCGTACTCATCCCACTCTTAAATCCCCTGCTTAGATATGGAGGCATCGAAGGAGGATCTACAGTGCAACTCGAAGAACGAGGAGTCAACAACTACTTCAAGATACAGGACCCTGTCAGAGGAGTCAGATACCACATCCATCAAGGAGAAAACCTAGTTTAGCCATAGAAGGGAACTAGCTTCCTAAACCTAGCTCCTAATTAGCTAGAATCTATTCTTAGCCTCTGTAGGTAGTTAAATACTCTACATATAGAGTTCGTGAAAGATTAGACCACGAGTCGTTCTTCTGGAGTTTATTTGCAGTTTTACCTCATTGTAAAGTAGGAGGCTGTGATGATCTTATGTAACAGAGTCGATGTTGTAATTCTATAGACATACCTTGGACCCGCATATGTTTCTGTTGTACCACTCTGAGCGATATAATACTAGTGGAACGGTGTTTCATTGGTGTTATATCAGACTTGCATACTACACCATGCAGTGGTATGCCGGGTCACCACAGTTGGTATCAGAGCAAATGCTTTGACCTAGGATTAAAACCTTTTAAAGGAGACCTATAGGATTGGTAGTGTCTATAGGAAGTTATCCTAGATAAACCAAATACTTCTTATGACTTGAGATGGATATTCACTTGAGAATAATCCTGACATACTTGAGTCAACCTTTCCTACCTATCTTTCCTAAGTGAAGATAGTTAGCTAACCCCAAACATGTAGGACACCATTAAGCCCTTAAAACAATAGATGAGTA
Source organism: Lolium perenne (assembly GCF_019359855.2). Taxonomy (NCBI): domain Eukaryota; kingdom Viridiplantae; phylum Streptophyta; class Magnoliopsida; order Poales; family Poaceae; genus Lolium; species Lolium perenne. The sequence continues at coordinate 188,198,258 of NC_067245.2, forward strand.
GCTCACAGTTGGTATACAATACATGGTAGTCCAAAGAGAGGATACAACCATAAGGAAATATCCTATTGGAAGATGTGTACCAACACAGGTTATAGTTAAACAAGAATTACTCAGACCTGCACTAGAAGTTATATCAAGTGATGAAGATAATTAAGATATCTTAATAGAAGATGTAGACCAAGTTAAGTAATGAGTAAGTAAAATTATCTAGTCATGTGAAACAATTGATAGTAAGTGATAACTAGGAGTCATCTGAGGTAGTATAGACCTTGATAAGTCAATTATGGGAGGTAAGGAAGAGAGATAGGAATAAAATATGCCTACTTACATGGTAGAGACTGAAATCATATATGATTCACCTGAGAATCATTATGTGATGTACTAGAGCCTCATAAATATTTAGGAGAAGTAAATAAGAAGCCAGTTGTTCAACAACAGTGCAAGAATTGTGTTCCCAAAACAATGGGAAGTGTGCCAAGCACGTCTTGACCATAGTCTTATGATAGAAGCACTTGGAAGTATAGGAGCTATATTCCAAGAGTTATGTGTTTAGAGCAGCCAGGCTAGAACCTAGACATATCATGTGAGATAGTCCTCAACAAAAATGGAAGTTAAGTAGTCCTTCCAAAGAAAATTAGGTTAACCTTAACTATCCTAGACCAATTTGTTTCAAGTTTATCTCATTCCAATTGTGCAATTAAGGTAAAGGTTGAGACAAATAGTAGAATCCAATATATATGTGCTAAGTATCACAATATAAACCTATCTTATGTGGTGTTATATACTACACATCTCAGTCTGATGTTTAGAGATGTCTTACTCAACTAGTATACTCAGGCTTATGATGGTGTGTACTATATGCACAAAGCTGAATCTTCTTGGATTTTATTGGATTTTCATGGTTTGACTAGATCCATACATGAAGTTTGACTTTGATATGCAAATGCATGTTGCAATATCAAGTCCTTACTTGATGCTATAGATCTAGAGGGTAATGGTATTCGTGTGAGGAAGTGACGAATTCTGGAAGATTCTGAAGACAAGATGAAGGTTCGTCAGATAAAGGAAACAAAGTTGTGGGAAGCAACCACAATATTTAGAAGGATGTACCAATCAAAACTCATGCTTTACCTCAACAGAGGAGTACTTTAGTACGAAAGAAGCATGAAGGTGAGAAATATACTAATTATGGTGAAGCTCAAGCAGATCCATAGTTAATATAGAAGAGGGAATGCATGGGAAATCACTTAGGATACTATAATCATAGTGTCAGCTAGTGGTTTTCTTGCAAAAATAAACCCTGAAGAAGGAAGATGATATATGAAACCATAGCAAATATAAGCAGACCATAGTTGATATCAAAAGACCACAAGTGATATAGTATCAATACTACGAGATAAAGTAGAAGATGTCCTGACCAATTGATCAGAACATATGATAGAATCCATTTATTAGATATCAAATAGCCACAATTGGTATTAAGTAGTCCACCATTGGATTAATTGTACCAAGAAATTGTGAACAAATAAAACTTTGTTAACTAAATAACAATGACCTATAATCATTTAGTCGAAGGATTCACATTGGACGTCCACAACTGAGTGGATATACCACAAACATTCTTCATGAGACCTTAGAAGAAGTACAAACCAAAGCTACACCTAGACCAATATTCTAACCATGAATCCAATGGTTGGAAGGAAAGAAACTGAAGACCATAAGAAAACTCAAAGGGGTAGAGTAAAGATGGAGATGTATGTACAATAACTCAATATTTTGAGCAAGATAGAAGAAGAAGGTCTGAAATGAGAGGAAGTTCGATCTTATTTTCATAAGATTGTTGAACACTACTTCCGGAAGGATGTCAGACCAGAAGCCGAGGATCATACCTCGAGGAAGTAAGAAGTGGACTATAACTTGAGAAAGTGAGTAATATTTACTCAGAAGTACGGAAGCTCAAGTAAGCTAAGTTTAATGAAGTGGACGAAGGAAATACCGTAGACCAATAAAGCCCAAGATGGCCAAAGAATGAAGAAGATTGACAATATCAAAGACTAATAAAATGATTCCTTTCATGGAACCTAAATAACCCAAAATAGTTATAGGTATCAGCTATAAACCATGATTGGATGAATTAAATGAGCCTAATCCATTCTTAGAGGAATAATCCAGCATAATCATTTCCATAGTTAGTACCTTACCAAGTACCTTTATTGCACTTTTGGTAGTAAGGGAAAACAAAGACCTATTTATCAATTATGAGTTGATTATCAAATTAGTTCTCAGTTAGGACTAGCAGCACCGGAATAAGTCCTAATCAATGAATCTTCAAAGAGAAAGGAAACAAGTTTATAGAGTTGGAAGAAATCCAGGAATCAAAGTAAGAACCATGGTTCAGAGACAAACCCTAATGGATCCCAGGAAGAATCTGAACAAGGGATATATTCAATGATATCCAGTAAGATCATTACGGAGTTCGAGAAAAGTCAAAGTCTGCATAAGTCAGAACCACACTCCGGAAACATGAGAGAGTTCAAACTTCGAGGACGAAGTTTAGTTTAAGGGGTAGAGACTGTAATATCCCAGGTAATGGGGTTACAAAAATAGAGGAAACAGATGTGTGCATTGCATTCATGCATAGAAAATCTGGGGAATTTTCGCGCTTTAAAGTAAAACAGTCACAGTAACTGAAGTTTCACTTGACCTTGGTGGAACTGAAGTAGCTCATCAAGTCAAGTTCTATAAACCTCAATGTGACTTTGTTAAAACCTTGTTTTGGGAAAAGATGATTTGATCTAAGGGGTTAGATCAAATGGAATTAGAACCAACACAATAACATATTAATCAATGATCCATTGCTTGATCTTATAACAGATCATAATAAGGTAATCCTTTCCATAACATAAAAACATCTGTTCAATTACAAACCAAGTAACAATATAATGGAGAAACCATTCTTCACTTATCTTTTCCATGTCCTTAACAAATAAATATTCCTACCATGAACCTCATGGTAATTCTTGAACTAAACTCTTGAACTTAAACACCAACAAAAGCTTATCATTAAACCCTAGAGATGGGAGAGGTTTATACCCATCAAAGAGGTAAGAAACAAACTCTAAATTATTAACACTTAAAAGTTGAGCAACTACCTTGAGGTACAATTGAATTCACTTTAAAACTAATTACCAAATATGGTAAAACACAAGGGCCCAAGTGCATAAAAGCCACACATTCTGATTTTTAGCATAACTTATTAAATATGTGGAATATTACAAAACTAAATTCGTTTACATTACGAATTATAGTTCAAACTATTTGAATAAAATAAACTATGAGTACTTTGAAACTTATATGATCATGCCTTGGTGAAATCAAAATCATCATTCAAAATTGGGGTATAATTCTTATTCTTCACATTTTGATCCCAATTACAATATAAACACAATCACATATGATATAGGGACTCAACCACAAGCATAAAAATCATTCCCAAGATATTTAGTAACAAAAGCCACTTGGCCATCCAAAAATAAATCACATGAGAGGATAATACCAAAGCCACATAGGATGAAAATATCTACATAGCTTGCATCCTAAGCAATGCCACCTCATGCTTAAAGGATTGCTATGGATGAGAGCATGACAACCAAGCACCTTACTCATCAAATTAAAACAAGAGTCATCCACCTATGTGTCAAGATATTAGAGCATGCCCAAGCCTATAAAAGGAGTCTCACACTTCATTCATCCCATCATCTTGCACCATGATGCAAGAAACCCAACACATTGAGACACTCCATAAAATAGTTAGGATCAAGATGAAGCAGCTAGGAGGTGGAGGCATGCCACAAGATGCAGGTTTATCAGAATTCCTGAAGAACAAGCTACAGAAGATAGCAAGGTAGAATTCTTAGGAAGACCACATGCTCAGAAAATCATATCATCATTCCTTGAGTAGAACCTTAGATTATAATCCAAGTCCTTGTGGAGTGAGAGGGGTAATTAGTATAACCATATCCAAATACTTTTAGTAATACCTTAGGAAGCCAAACCTTTGATCATCACAAAATGGTAGTGATCATAAACCATAAGAACCAAAGTAAAAGATATAAGCACATAAGAAAAGCTTAGAATTAAAGCCTATAAATTATATGGTGAGAAACCATTCATCATTATAACCAAAGTTAACTATAAAAAGAACTATAACCAATGTAGTTACTTTAATGATAAATTAAGGTTAATAATAGAAGTTAATTGGTAGAAGATCAAACCAATTCCCAAATCCTTAGTAATTAGAGAAGCACATAAACAATTAAGCAAGTAATCATCTTATCATGGTTAGGGGAGACTAAACCCTACCAAATACAATATGGTGCCATCTCATTCCTACAACCTAGAATTAAACCTCAACCCTAGTTTATGTATCACTATGGTGATCATAATATAAACCAGGCCATAATTGAGATTCAAACCAATTGCCATTAGGTGAATATGATTAAAACCCTAGAATTGCTCACTAGTTAAATCTTATACCTCACTTATCAAACATAAGAACACCAAGTGCTTAAACCAATAATTAAAATCATGAGTGGTGATCAACCACTTATCATTATAACCCAGACCAAACCATGATGAGAGTAATGTCCACTCTAGGGAATTCAAGGTGTTATTAAATATAATCCTAGTGCTACCTTTGGAAGATGGTTATAATAAAACCTACAAGACCTTATCAAGCAAGTGCTCACATAAAATTATGTGCAAGTGATAAATTCCTCAAATAGAGACTAAGCACTAAGAACAATTTATGAAATACTCGGAGTTCAAAGTATTATCTTTAATCATTCCAAAGGATTTGATTCATGAGAAAAAGGAAAGTAAAATAAGAATATAAACTCATGTCTAATTACTATTTTAAATAATGCTCACATGTATTAAATATTTATTCAAGAATAATTCAGAAATAGAATGATCCTTTATTTAGTCCTAGTGAAATTCAGATTATCAAATACCTACAAAAGAGAAAAGCATTCAAATTTGATTTATAAAAAAGAATTCAAAAACAGAAAATAAGAAGAAAAAGAAAAGAGAGAAGAGAAATGGACTCACCTGTCCACCACAGCAGCCCAGCACCAATCCACCCGAGCAGCCCAGCAGCAGCCTGCCAAGCAGCCCAACACCACGGCCTGGCCCAGCCCAAAATACCCCTTCGCCAAAAATATCAGAGGAGAGGGTCGTCCTCATCCTCTCCAGCTCACATGCTGGACAGCACGAAGCCGTGCTCGGCCTCCTCTCTCGCTGGCGACCTCCCAGTGATCGGCGATGTGACGAGGCACTCTTCGACGCCCTATAAAAGCTCCAGCACGAACAGCAGCTCCGGGTTTCTTCCTCCTCGTCGTATTTCTCCCCATACCGAAACCCTTGCTGAGCCGGACTCCGACCATCGCCGCCGGTAGGGACCTCCCCGAGCTTCGCCGTGGTCACCATCAGCATCGCTGTCCTCGACTTGCTCTACCTGCAAGAGGAATCGAGCTGGGGCGAGCCAGAACCTCGCCGTCGACCCCATCTTCTCCGACGCCGGCACCAATGAATTCCGGCGAACCAGACCCTCCCTTGCTACGCCGTCAAGCCCTGCGTGCTCCTGGTGAGCCACTGATCCTCCTCGCATGCGTTGCTCGCTCGATTACACCCCGTAGCATGCTCCACACCTTTGGCCCGTGAGCTCTGTCGCTCAGTCTCGCCGCCGGCCAAGCTCCGGCGACCATTTGGTGGCGGCGCCACCACCACTAGGACCGCCTCATCGTTCTCGTTCCAACGCACCCGAACACGTCCTCGCGGGTGACCGGAATCGCCGGCGATCACCGTCACTGGCCGCCGGTTACACACATGGTGGCCACATCACCGCCACCGTGGCAGCCAGCGTGGCTCTGGCCCACCTGTCTGTGTCTGTGAGTAGCACAGGCACGGGTGTAGTTAGTAAATTTTGTTTTATTTCAAATCCTATTTAATTACTGCAACTTTGACAAATTGTAGAAAATCCAATATAGCTCAGAAAAATAAAAATAAGATATCAAAATTCTTATAAAGATAAACCCTATCCAATAAAAATATAAAATGAAAATTCTATTTTTAATAAAAATTCAATTATTTAATACTTGTCAATTAAGCCTTTTCCTTTAATTCTAAATGCCATTAAAATTCAGAAATTAAGAAAACATTTCTAAAATAAATAAAACCAGTAAGCAAATAAATATAACATGAAAACTAATTTTCTTTATTTGTTATCTTGTTAAATCCTTATTAGGAGAATTTAAACCCTAATTCATAATTACCTTAATTATTAATAGTAAAATGCCAAATCAAAACTTGTGTTTATTTCTAAAGTGATGAATAACTTCCACCCTATCATGAAGTTATTAATCCAAGAATTATAGGGTAATTAGTAAACCCTAGTTCCATAAGAAAGAAAACTAGAACCTCATCATTTTATGTGAAACCTACAACCCTAACTCCATTTAGGAACCTTAGCTCCACTATTTCTTGTGAAACTTAATGTGCTTCTAACCTAAACTCTAGGTTAGAGCATGTGATCATGGTACCTTCTTTCAAATCATAGAACCATAGTAGCAACTAAATACTTGTCTTGGTAACATAAAATGTAAGAACCCTATCACTAGTTAATTGATATGCTATGTTCTCATTTAAATAAAACTTGTTGATCTAGTAGGATCAACCAAGTGTAAAACCCTAGTTCCTATTTCCAAGATCACCATCTTTAACTATCCATGCTTAGCATCACACCATTGTGATGAACTTCAATAACAACTATGCCAAATCTTAAGCATTACCTAATCATGTTCCACTAAACCCTACTAGTGTTGGATACTTATCAACCATCCTCTTTAGGGGCCAATTATTCCTCACTTAATAGAACCAACAGTAAAACCTAGATCACCTCAACCCTAATTGATATACTTCTTATTACTTAAGAAGTATGTTCTCCAAAAGTTATTCTTTTGAAGTAAACAGAGAACCATCATCAAACCTGCCTATAAGAGCCTATAAACCCAAGCCAGCTATCATTAGCAAGATAAACCAACCTTGACAACAACCATGTACAATGAATTGCTTAGGATGCCTAGGCTTATCTTAACCTTACAAGCCCTTGGTGTTGATGAATCCAACTCTGTTGGGATCCATCTAATACTTACTCCAGCAACTACATGAAACCCTAGTCAACCATAGAAAACCAACCCTAATTATCATACTTGTTCTTTATTAAAGAACATGTTCTTCAAAAATTATTCTTTTAAATTATATGATAATTAATCATTAACCATGCCCTATAGTACTAAAACTGACCACTGTTCTTTACTTGTTAACATTATGCCAATTATCATTCTTTGTGTGCTCAATTGAATATTATGCTTTATTATCTACCTGTTTATAATACCAAGTAAATCACACCTAAATAAGAACCTTGTATGTGAATCACTCTAAAAGTGCAACCCACCCTAAACCAATCATTACAACTCACTGATCCTAAATCATCGGGGTTAGGTCACGCTTAGGGCGATTGCATCTCATACTTATGCATTATTGCATCTTTGCCAATCTTTTAAACATCGTCCTTACCGGACGATGATTGCTATTTCAGAATTTGGAGTTATTGCGTATCGAAGACCTTGCCTGCATAATCTTGCTGTCAAGAAAGGCAAGTTCATCACTTGCTCATGTCCTTTGATTATTTCTATCAAATTACTTGCAAAGTACTATGGTTATCACTATTGCATTAAAACCAAAACCACTACTTTCATAACTATGAATATGACTATGTGGTGGGCAATGGAACCATGGATTGTGTTGATATGGTGGAGGTTCCATTGCACGGGTTTATATCCATCTAGGATTAAACAACAAATGTCGCCAGTGATTCTTGTGCCGTAATACCCGTGTTAACCATAAGATCCGGAGTGGGACGGAGTAGTCAAAAGTGTTTCCACCTCTCGTTCATCAACGGATGCGCTTTACCGTAGACACTTGTATCTGTCAGGGCAAGCGGTTGGCTGGGGAAGCCTTAAGTCCCCACGGCATAGTCCGTAGACACTTGTCGCTCGAAGTGCAAGCGGTTGGCTGGGGAAGCCTTAAGTCCCCACGGTATTGCGATCTATGATGGGTTGCAGCTACCGGCGAAGGAGTTTGGTTCGATCCCAAACTGTCGTCGTGGTCGGGGTCCACCCGTGAGTGGGAATAATGGGACCGGCGAGGACCCAGGGTCGGGGCATGCAACAAAGGGTGGGTGTTCGAGGTAGCGGAGGAACATGATTGGCTAGATCTTATACCGGGCCTCACACCAAAGGAAGTGTGGACGAGAACTAGACTCGGTTGGCACCAAGGTTAAGATCTCTTATGGGTAAAGCAACACACATCTGCAGAGTGTAAAGAACCGTGACCTGTCACTCCTTGTTCCGGGATATGGAACTGCGAACGCGGCCGGAAAGGAGCTCCATGAAGTTCTAGTAAACCGGTGAAGGCTGGCGGACATAGTTCTTCTGAATAAAAGCAACCTTTTGAAGAAATGGTTATGAAAACTTGCATTGGTATTAGACTTTCTGGTCTAATGCTGTAGCTAGTGCATTAAACACCTCTTTCCTATAATGAACTTGTTGAGTACGCTCGTACTCATCCCACTCTTAAATCCCCTGCTTAGATATGGAGGCATCGAAGGAGGATCTACAGTGCAACTCGAAGAACGAGGAGTCAACAACTACTTCAAGATACAGGACCCTGTCAGAGGAGTCAGATACCACATCCATCAAGGAGAAAACCTAGTTTAGCCATAGAAGGGAACTAGCTTCCTAAACCTAGCTCCTAATTAGCTAGAATCTATTCTTAGCCTCTGTAGGTAGTTAAATACTCTACATATAGAGTTCGTGAAAGATTAGACCACGAGTCGTTCTTCTGGAGTTTATTTGCAGTTTTACCTCATTGTAAAGTAGGAGGCTGTGATGATCTTATGTAACAGAGTCGATGTTGTAATTCTATAGATATACCTTGGACCCGCATATGTTTCTGTTGTACCACTCTGAGCGATATAATACTAGTGGAACGGTGTTTCATTGGTGTTATATCAGACTTGCATACTACACCATGCAGTGGTATGCCGGGTCACCACACCTATGGAATCGCAGCTGATTTGGTGAATGACAACATTGCAATGGCGGAGAGCACGGCCATCTACTGTTTGAGGTGATTTGTGAAGGTAAGTATCAAGTGCTTTGGCGAACTGTAATTGAGAGCACCCAATGCCGAAGATACTCGAAGGTTGTTGGCATGACGAGGACTTCGACCATCATTATAGTTTTGTTGGAAGGGTGGTGCAACCGCATCGGAGAGAAGACCGCACCAAACACTTCCTTCAAGTCCAGCATGAGATTCGAGAATCGGCAACTAATTAACGACTTAAAGAAGATCTCATAGAGGAGTGGTGGAAATGGAGTGGTAATCAAAATACTTGAGTTGGCATGTATTTCGGCTTCTATAAATTTGTGATTTGCATCATTGGAATTGTGATTCATCGATGAACATTGTGTTGCGATGATTATGTACTACTTCTTTCCTATTTTTCTGGATTTTAATTTACCCTACTTAAATTTTGAGTGATTTAGAATGTGCATACACGAAGTTTGAGCTCAACTGTTGCCTGTCTAGTGTTGGGATTGCTATTATACAAATGCTACCAAAGCACAAGTTGGTTTAGATTGCTAAATCTTCTCTCTTCTCTTTGTATACTTATTTTTTACCAATTCATTATACAAAGGCTGTTGGAGATAGAGCACTTCTAACCAATTTCTTATAATTTATTCTTCTATGCGGCCAAGTATCCTTTATTAGAGTATATTTCTTGGCTACGACTTTTTTTTGCGGGTTTCTATCATCCGAAGAAAGGCGATTTCTGACCAATCCCCTAAAGTTAACTCAATAAAATTTATATTTGGCTCAAACATTCTTTCGAACACTTGCTATGCGTCTCCCATGACTGAGTTGAACAAACAATTTAGCCAAAATTTGCAATAGCTAGCCAATTTGTACCCAATGCATACCAGTACAACCCTAGCATCTGTACTCAATCCCATCATCTGAATCAACACACATCGCTGTACCATGAGAGCTCTGTACGCCCATCGGTGATGCCAAGCAACGGCGGTGGGCAGAGCTAACGGCGCGCCACTCGTCATCGAGGAGATCGTTGTTGATCCTCCCGAAGCCTACGAGATCCTCGTCGTTGATCGTCGTTTCCAAAATATTTAATCTGACACCGTTTTGGGACGCTTTGACGTGACTGAAGATACACTAAGATTTGAAATGTACCGCCTATTAAATTCATTTGTTATGCATTTGGTTTGGTGGTAGGCAGAGACCTACTACCTGCTAGAGGGATGGCGCGAGAAAGCTGGCCGGGAGCCTTGCCCACGGCCGGTGGCAAGAGGGAAAGGATTTCCTTCTTAATTCTTGCTTGATTAGATTCATACGTCTGCTCTTCGTATATAGAGAGGTTTACTTGACCCCTAAGCAAGCGACCCTTATCTCTAATAACCATAAGACTAATGGGCTATAGCCAGACCCATGACGTACTCTAACACTACACCCCACCTGAACATGCAGATCGTGCTCGACCTGCAACCTAACCAACTTATAACGATGACTTGAATCGACACAAACCTAACACCTAAAACAAGCCTTTTACATCTCGGCTTGTTTTATTATTCTCAACCTGAAATGGGCTGGGATGCTCTATATTAGACCCCTTAACAAAAAGTGGACACCATCCGCACGACGTACGTGGATGTGTACAGCCACCTGGGACCCATGGACACCAGCTGGACAAAAGGAGTGCATGTGTATGGCCACCTGGAAGAGGTCGCAAGAGCGACCAGCGGAGGCGCCCTCGCGAAGGCTGGCGGCGGAATGCAGTGGTGTTACGCGGCGCGCTCCTGTCGAGGAGGGGTGCGCCCCCAACCGCCGATGTTGCAGACTTTGAGGTCGCTGCACACGGGAAAACAGCATGCCCGCCGCTCGTGGGGGAAACCGCATGCCCAAGAGCCCCGACGCAGCGAACGAGAGCGAGGTCATGTGCGCAGCGAAGGGTAACTTGGAGGAGAGGCAGCTGCAGACCACGCATCTCCCGCACACGCCCACGCGCTAGGAGGCCGTGTGAAGCAGCCTGCAGCCTCACCGCCGCCGACACGTGGCGGGTAGCGATCCAAGACGGAAGTGGTGATGGCGAGTGCGGGAACCGGACTTGTTGGATCGGAACTCCCGCCGACGCGGTCGTAGCTGGCCCGGGGCTGAGTGGCGGCAGCGCTGGCTGCTGTTGCGGGGCCACGGCCACGACGGGGCCCGCGAGGGGCTGGGACGGCCACGGCAACCAGGGCGACGGCGCCGGCTGCTGCAGCAAGGCCACGGCCGCGACGGGGCCCGCGAGAGGCTGGGACGACCACGACAACCAGGGTGGGGTGGTGGCGGCGACCGCGGCGGAGACCGCCATATGCGGCGGCTGCCACGGCAAGAGCAGCGGCCCGGTGGTGGCGGCTGGTGGCGCGGCCGGCGGCGGCCCACAGGGGCCGGCCAAGTAGAGGTGGATCTCCTGGACCGCGGTGGCGAGATCGCGGAGGGATGCGGTGATCTCCGCCGGGGAGAGAACGGCGGGGACGTCGAAGTGCGGCGGCGGCGGGTGGGAAGAACTCGGTGGAGGGCTGGACATGATCGAACCCGAGAAAGCTGATACCAAGTGTTATGGTGCTGCTAGAGGGATGACGCGAGAGGGCCGGCCGGGGGCCTTGCCCACGACCGGTGGCAAGAGGGAAGAGATTTCCTTCTTAATTCTTGCTTGATTAGATTGATACATCTCCTCTCCTTATATAGAGAGGTTACTTGACCCCTAAGCAAGTGATACTTATCTCTAATTAACCCTAAAACTAATGGGCTATAGCCAGACCCATAATGTACTCTACCAACCTTAGTATAAAATAAGTGTCTTAGTTTATCTAAATAGTTACCCGCAAAAAAATAGTTATATCTAAATATATTTTAACTGTAGACATATTCATATTAAAAATAAAACATTTATTTTTATACAGAGGAACTACTAAGTAGGGAAATTATAAAATAAACTAAGGTAAAATTTTGGCGGGATTCCGCTTGAGACTTTATATATACGCCATCTTCTACGGCAGCTGCAGCTGAAACTTAGGTAGAGCAAAATTTCACTAGCAGTATAATATCCTGCGCTGTTTCCTTTTCTGCTGTTAAAAATTGAAGATCAAGCCTCCCTCGATAGGTCAAATTCAAAGCTAATAAGTGTTAGATGTATATATCTGTCTATTGTAGTTTCCCCGTATGTTAGGGGGCTTTCTGCATATGTGCACTTGTACATGTACTATATATTGTGGCCTTTGGCCCCCTGGTAATACAACAAGCATATTATCATAACATGGTATCTATGCAAAATCGATTCTAGTTCCCGGCCGACGTTGCTTGTTCCCGCCGAAGTTCTTCCTCCGCTCGATTCCCGGCCGAAGTTGGTCGATCTCCTCTGCTCTGCCTCGATTCCGTCGCCCGTCCCCGTCCTTCCTCTGGCCGATCTTCCTGGGATTCGCGCGTGGCTGCTCTCCGTCCGACGCCCGCCCGACTCCGTCTGCCCCCGCCGGCCGATTCCGCCCGTCCCGCGCGTGGCGCCCGGCCGATTCCGCCCGCCCGACGCCCGCCTGACTCCATCTCCGGCCGATTCCGCCCATCCCGCGCGTGGCGCCCGGCCGATTCCGCATGTCCCGCGCGTGGCGCCCCATCGGCTCCTCCCGATCCCGTCGCCATCCGCTGATCCCGTCGCCAGGCTCCTGTCGCCCATCGGCTGATCCCGATCTCATCGATCTCCTGGCCCGCTTGGCCCGCTCGCCCCTGCTCTGCTTGCTCTTGATCTCGCGCCGGCCCTCTTCTTTCTGCGCCGGCCCTCTTCTTTCCCTGCTCGTTGACTTGATCTGAGGTAAAAAAAAAATCAAAAAAAAAATAAAAAAAAAACGTCGGCTGTTGTTATCCGATGTCTTCTTCCGCTGATCCCGCCTTATCTTTGGGCCTCCTATTGGTACTTGGTATTTGTCCGCTGCCTCCGTGTATGACGGCTCGCCATTCTTCGTCGCCGTTTGTGGCCTCTTCACGCGACTCTGCCCGCGCTTCACCGACTTTTGCGGCCTCTTAATGCGGCTCTGCCCGCGCTTCGCCGACTTCGTCTACGTCGGCCTCTTCATGCGGCTCTGCCCGCGCTTCACCGACTTTTGCGGCCTCTTCATGCGGCTCTGCCCGCGCTTCGCCGACTTCGTCTACGTCGGCCCGCCGCTCTACATCGACTTTTGCGGCCTCTTCCCGCGGTTATGGCCGCGCTTCGTCGACTCCGTCTACGTCGGTCTGCCGCTCTACATCGACTTTCGCGGCCTCTTCACGTGGTTATGACCGCGCTTTGCCGACTCTGTCTTCATCGGCGTGTTGCTCTCCGTCACCCCCTTTGGTGGCCTCTGTGCGTGTGGGTGATAGCTCCTCGTCGGCACCTGATTGTACGTCGACCTCTCCAGTCGCGCCCCTCTCTGCGCATGAGATAGCGCAGCTTCACCGCCTGCTTGATGCTTGGGATTCCAGTTTACGTCAGCAGCCTCGCAGTCCGAGTCTCCGTCCTCGTCCTCATTGCACCTACTGTGGCAAGGTTGGCCACACTTCCTCCACCTGTTGGACGCGGGATCCCAGTTTACGTTAGCAGTTCCAGGATCGTCAGCAGGTTGGCTTTTCAGGATCTTCTGCAGTTGCACTCTCTGATCAGGACATTCTCAGGGGTCTTCGTGGTCTGCTCGCTACTCCAGACTCTTCCTCGCCGGGCGCTGCTGGTTCTGTGACTGGCTCTTCTGGCACTGCGCGACCACCACTTTCTACACAGTCAGGTACGTCTCCGTGGTATCTGGATTCTGGAGCTTCCTTTCATATGACCTCTGAGTCCTCTATTCTGTCTGCTCTTCGGTCTCTTATTTCTCCTGTCCGTGTTGTCACGGCTGATGGTACCTCTATTCATGTTTCTAGTACAGGCACCCTTTCTACTCCCTCTTTCTCTGTCCCTGATGTTTCTCATGTTCCTCGCCTTCAGATGAACCTTTTCTCTGCTAGCCAGCTCACCGATTCTGGTTGTCGCGTCATTCTTGACGCTGAGTCTTGTGCGGTTCAGGATCGTCGCACACATGCCCTAGTTGGAGCTGGCCCTCGTAGCCGTCAGTCTCCGGGGCTTTGGGAGTTAGACTGGCTTCGTGTTCCTTCCGCTGCCACTTCATCTGCCAGTTCTCCTCCGGTTGTTGCCTCTGTCACCGGCTCTTTTCAGCAGTGGCATCATCGTCTTGGTCACCTTTGTGACTCTCGCCTGTCGTCTTTGGTTCATCGTGGCCTTCTGGGGTCTGTTTCTGGAGATGGGTCGTTACACTGTCAGGGTTGTAGGTTAGGCAAACAGATTCAGCTTCCCTATCCTACTAGTGTGTCTGTCACTCAGCGACCGTTCGATTTAGTCCATTCAGATGTTTGGGGTCCGGCTCCCTTCGCTTCGAAAGGGGGCCATCGATACTATATCTTATTCATTGATGATTTTTCACGGTACACCTGGGTGTTTTTCATGCACTCTCGCAGTGAGGTGCTCTCTATTTATCAGCGTTTTGCGGCCATGGTCCGCACTCAGTATTCCTCACCCATTCGCGTGTTCCGTGCTGATTCTGCTGGTGAGTATATCTCTCAGCACCTTCGTGGTGTCATTGCTGAGGAGGGCACCCTCGCTCAGTTTTCTTGTCCCGGCGCGCATGCTCAAAATGGCGTCGCCGAGCGTAAGCATCGTCATCTTCTTGAGACCACCCGTGCTATGATGATTGCCTCTTCTCTTCCGCCACATTTCTGGGCTGAGGTTGTCGCTACGTCGGCCCACCTCATTAACATTCAGCCTTCCGCTGCTCTACAGGGTGGCATTCCTCTCGAGCTTCTCTCTGGTGTTTCTCCAGACTACTCGACTCTCCGTTCTTTTGGTTGCGTCTGCTATGTCCTTCTGCTTCCTCGCGAACGCACCAAACTGACCGCTCAGTCTGTTGAGTGTGTTTTTCTCGGATACAGTGATGAGCATAAGGGCTATCGCTGTTGGGACCCCGTTGGTCGTCGGATGCGCATCTCTCGTGACGTCACGTTTGATGAGACGCGTCCCTTCTATCCTCGCCCCACCTCGGGTACTTACCCGGTGGATGATATCTCTTTTCTTCTTTTTCCGGATGCACCCCCTACTGCCCCTCCTCCCCTCCCTCCTACTTCTGATGCGCCCCCTTTGGCGCAATCCTCTCGTTCGTCTAGTCCACCTAGTACTCCTCGTTCTCCGGCTTCGGCTCCTTCCGATGTTGTCCCTTCTTCCTCTTCTTCTGATGACTTGTCTTCTGCAGATGAGCTTCCCCCTTCCTGACCTGTTCGTCAGCGTCGTGCTCCAGTTTGTTACTCTCCTAGTCAGTATGGTCTCTCTGTCGTTTCCGAGCCGACTTCTTATCGGGATGCCGAGCGTCATCCTGAATGGCAGCTTGCCATGGCTGAGGAGATCGCTGCGCTTGAGCGCACTGGCACTTGGGATCTTGTTTCTCCCCCTTCTGGTGTTCGTCCCATCACGTGTAAGTGGGTCTATAAAATTAAGACTCGCTCTGATGGATCTCTTGAGCGCTATAAAGCGCGTCTTGTGGCTCGTGGTTTTCAGCAGGAGCACGGCCGTGACTATGATGAGACTTTTGCCCCTGTGGCTCATATGACTACTGTGCGTACCCTTCTTGCTGTTGCTTCTGTTCGCCGCTGGTCTGTCTCCCAGCTTGATGTTCAGAATGCTTTTCTTAATGGCGAGTTGAGTGAGGAGGTTTACATGCAGCCTCCTCCTGGGTATTCTGTTCCCGATGGGATGGTTTGTCGTCTTCGACGTTCTCTCTATGGTCTCAAACAGGCCCCTCGTGCCTGGTTTGAGCGCTTCGCCTCTGTCGTGACTGCTGCTGGTTTCTCTCCTAGTCTTCATGATCCAGCACTTTTCGTTCACACTTCTCCTCGTGGACGTACTCTTCTTCTTCTCTATGTTGATGATATGATCATTACTGGTGATGATCCTGAGTATATTGCCTTCGTCAAGGCTCGTCTTCGTGATCAGTTTCTTATGACTGATCTTGGTCCTCTTCGCTATTTTCTTGGCATTGAGGTTTCCTCCACTTCTGATGGCTTTTCTATCTCTCAGGAAAAGTACATTCAGGATCTTCTTGCTCGTGCTGCTCTTGGGGATGAGCGCACAGTCGATACTCCTATGGAGCTTAATGTTAAGCTTCGTCCTACTGATGGTGATCCTCTTCCTGATCCCACCCGTTATCGCCATCTTGTTGGGAGTCTTGTTTATCTTGCTGTCACTCGTCCTGATATTTCTTATCCTGTTCATATTCTGAGTCAGTTTGTCTCAGCTCCTACCACTGTTCACTATAGTCATCTCCTCCGTGTTCTTCGTTATCTTCGTGGCACGATCACTCGTCGCCTTTTCTTTCCCCGTTCCAGCTCTCTCCAGCTCCAGTGCTATTCGGATGCTACATGGGCGAGTGATCCTACGGATCGTCGTTCGCTTTCTGCTTACTGTGTGTTTCTTGGTGGTTCGCTTGTTGCTTGGAAGACGAAGAAACAGGTCGCAGTTTCCCGTTCGAGTGTTGAGGCTGAGTTGCGGGCTATGGCTTTGTTGATTGCTGAGGTGACTTGGTTACGGTGGTTGCTTGCAGATTTTGGGGTCTCTGTTACGACACCCACTCCACTTTTGTCTGACAGTACAAGTGCTATCAGTATTGCACGTGATCCGGTCAAGCATGAGCTGACCAAGCATATCGGTGTTGATGCTTTTTACACACGTGCACAGGTACAGGATGATGTTGTTGCGGTTCATTATGTGCCTTCAGATTTGCAGTTGGCGGATTTCTTTACGAAGGCACAGACTCGAGCGCAGCATGATTTCTTACTCTCCAAACTCAGTGTTGTGGATCCACCATGAGTTTGAGGGGGGTGTTAGATGTATATATCTGTCTATTGTAGTTTCCCCATATGTTAGAGGGCTTTCTGCATATGTGCACCTGTACATGTACTATATATTGTGACCTTTGGCCCCCTGGTAATACAACAAGCATATTATCATAACAATAAGCAGTACTCACTCCCGAAGAAATTAAATGCAGTACAGATAAATTGTATACAACTGTGTAAATCTTGGTCCGATAGATATGATGCCTGAGAAATACCACCGGGGTCATCTATAAATAAATGTTTTAAATTTATTAAAATTTAAATGTATGTAGACACCATCGATGATATCATAGACACAATCTATGACATCTATACATGAACGGAGGGAGTATTATGAATTGCGTGACAGCTGGTGATCAGGCTTCAGACGGCCTTGAGCTTCTTAGCAATGCCGGCGAAGTACTTGCCCTGATGCGCCGCCAAGGCGAGCTCAGCATCACTGGGCAGCCTGTTGCCGTCGGCGCCGGCGAAGGTGCCGGCACCGTATGGGCTGCCGCCCTTGACCTCGTCCATGACGAACATGCCGGCGCCTTGCGTGCACCCGACCGGCACAAACAGCATGCCGTGGTGCGTGAGCTGTGTGACGGCCGTGAGAGCCGTTGTCTCCTGGCCGCCGCCCTGTGTACCCGTGGCGAAGAAGACCCCCGCGGGCTTGCCGGCGAGGGCACCAGACTGCCATAGCCCGCCGGTGGTGTCGAAGAAGGCCTTCATCTGCGCCGCCATCATGCCGAACCGGGTCGGGAAGCCGAACAGGATGCCGTCGGCCTCGGCCAGCTGCCGGGCCGTGATGACATGGTGTTCCTCACGCTTCGGCGCCGCGTGCATCTTCTCAAGCACGTCCTGCGGCAGCGTCTCCGGGACCCGCCAGATGGTGACCTCGACGTCGGCGACGGAGTCGGCGCCCTTTTTGATCTCCTCCGCCAGCGTCGCGACATGCCCGTAGGTCGAGTAGTATCTGCGGAGAGAAGAGAATAAACAGAAGGAATAAGATGACTGTGCTAGCTGATAGGAGAATAAGATTGAGCAGAGGCGG
Organism: Lolium perenne; assembly: GCF_019359855.2. Classification (NCBI taxonomy): domain Eukaryota; kingdom Viridiplantae; phylum Streptophyta; class Magnoliopsida; order Poales; family Poaceae; genus Lolium; species Lolium perenne. The sequence goes on from NC_067245.2 coordinate 188,216,430, forward strand.
AGCATTACACGATGTAGATCTTGGTCGCCATTGCTGCAGAGTTCTCTTTTCCGGCCTTGATTTGTGTTTCTGAATCTACTTCTTGTGTTGGTAGCAATGAGGCCCGTGTATTTATAGAGAACAATAGAGGGGAAATCAAATTAGTGCACCTCGATACCAGTCTTTACATGGAAAAAAACCTCAGTAATTTGAAAAAAATAGCGCATATAGGATGTGTTGGCACCAAGAGCCAAAAGTTCCGGTCCAAAGCTAAGTCGTGTAAGTAGTAACTCAAACTGATTCAAAACTGGCGGCTCTAGAAATCTATTTGGTATTCGTTTCGTCAAGATGGTGACCGTTTTACCAAAATCGTCACTTACTTGCTAAAACCGTCCTTCTTTTGTGAAAATCTTTGCCGTTTTTGCCAAATTATTGGTATCCACATGAATAGGAATACTCCTGGCGCTGCCTCGCCCCTGCTACCTAATGACCCTTTTCATTGCCTTTACCATGGCTGCAAAAATAAAAATAAAAATGAACGGGAAAAGCCCCGAAGGGCCTCGAAGCATGTATTACTTTAGCGGTGGCTTTACAATTATAAGGATGCCCCTACAGAAGAGGAAAAATAAAAGCTGGTCCTCGCATTTTACATGGAGACCCTTGAAAAGATAAACAAAAAAAAAGCAATGGCTTCTTCTTTACCGCAGCACGCCGATGACCTCCAGGCGCGGGCACCAGCAACACCTTCGGGAACAAGACCACTTGGAGTGAAGCTAGCAGTGATTCCCACAACGAGATCCAAGATCTTCCGGTTAAGGAAGAGAAATCCTAGGCTAGACTCGTAGCCATGCGCGGAGGGCCTCCCTTGGCCATGGATAGCATTGGCAAGCCTTGGCCTTTGCTGATGAGCTCTGCCACAAATTCCAGCTTTGGGAGTACATGTGAAGCCCTGCACTCCAAGATCCCGTGGTGACAAGGGATTAACTTGTCAATGCCTACGGATTGTAGAATAGGGTTTCGTTGGATGTAGAGGGCAAGTAGATCTCGAAGGTTTCAGCCGAAAAGTACTCGACGATATAAAAACTAGGGTTTGTAAAACAATGATTCCATCCTTTCTTTGTCCCTCGACTCCCCCTTATATAGGAGGCGGAGCCGAGGGATTCATGATACACAAGTTTACAGAGTTCGGGAGGGTTTCTAACCCATCCCGCAAGATTACAAATGATGACTTATATTACAACTCTAACTTTCCTTAATAATATCTTGGGCTTCCGAATCTTCTTATTCTTCGGGTCGTGGGCCTTCATTAAACCCTGGGTACCACTTTCGGCAGGCCCATTGGGTATGCCTATGTCACGTGGAGCAACGGCTTCCACAGAAATTGAGTCTTCGTCCCTCTCCCTTCCGCCACATGACGACCGGGAGAAAGAGGTAGCACCCCAAGATCTGGGTGAAACCTTTCTCCAAACTCGAGCATATTTAGCGTTGAGAGGAAAGAAGTGTCGCTGCTCACAACCGGCTCCACCCCCTGACGTACCGCAAGCAGGAACAACACAACCCCGAGTCGCCGAGCACCGCCCGCGGGCCTCAGCCACCCAATCTCTACCGGCATCTCGCCAAACCGAGACACAACCCATACACCAAACCTACTAGGACTACTACTACTGCTATGTACAGGCCGGCCTCCCATCCCCCACCGCCTCCAGTCGGTTAGGCCGCCGGAGAAGAGGCGGAGAGGAGCCGGAGATGGAGTGGAGACTCTCAAAGCACTGTTCACGCTACAGAGGGGGTAGGGGGAAAGTGAGGGATCCATGGCTGCTAATTAAGTATCTAAAGGTATAATTGATGTCCCCCCATGGGGATCTCACAGCGATTACCGAGTCTCAGCCGTCGAATCTTGTCAGCATGTGTGAGTTTCGTGGATCTTGGTCGTCCGTTACAGGCGAGCAGCTCTGGGTGTGGGCGCGTGGGCTTCCTCCCCTTCCTAGATCAAGCCATTCAATAGCCACGTTCTACCTGTTGGAGATATGCCCAAGAGGCAATAATAAATTAGTTATTGTTATATCTTATTGTTCATGATAAATGTTTACATCCCATGCTATAATTGTATTAACCGAAACATTGATACATGTGTGTTATGTAAACAACAAGGAGCCCTAGTAAGCCTCTTTTCATTTTTTCCAAAGTAGCCCCCGAGCATTTGGGCAAAAACTTGTATTTGTTCAAAGGCTTCCGAAATAATCAACGATCTTTTCCTGTCGAAATTTTTGTCGAACTTCTTTGTCGAAACTTTCTTTTAACAGGGTGACATCATTGCTTACGATAGCCATGATTACTGAATCGGGAACATGCGAGAACCGCTTCTCTCTCTGCCTTGTGGGTCCCATTTTCCTATCCAATTGACACGTCGTGCAAGTGGGGGACACACGTCCTCCGCTTTTTCTGGCATTTATACTGTATCGTCTGTCCGTTCACTTCTCAGTAAAAATCCGTTTTTACCCCTTGTCCACGTGTTGGCTATCTGCATCATAATTTTTCCATCCAACGGTTGCATCGACTCGCCGCACCACTACATAAGGCCATCGTCTTCTTCCTTCAACACTTTCGCTCGCGCCGCATCTCTGCTCCTCCTCTGCAACTCCTTGATGGCGTGTAACTCACACGTTCGTTGGGAACCCCAAGAGGAAGGTATGATGCGCACAGCAGCAAGTTTTCCCTCAGAAAGAAACCAAGGTTTATCGAACCAAGAGGAGCCAAGAAGCACGTTGAAGGTTGATGGCGGCGGGATGTAGTGCGGCGCAACACCAGGGATTCCGGCGCCAACGTGAAACCTGCACAACACAACCAAAGTACTTTGCCCCAACGAAACAGTGAGGTTGTCAATCTCACCGGCTTGCTGTAACAAAGGATTAACCGTATTGTGTAGAAGATGATTGTTTGCAGAAAACAGTAGAACAAGTATTGCAGTAGATTGTATTTCAGTAAAGAGAATTGGACCGGGGTCCACAGTTCACTAGAGGTGTCTCTCCCATAAGACAAACAGCATGTTGGGTGAACAAATTACAGTTGGGCAATTGACAAATAAAGAGAGCATGACCATGCACATACATATCATGATGAGTATAGTGAGATTTAATTGGGCATTACGACAAAGTACATAGACCGCCATCCAACTGCATCTATGCCTAAAAAGTCCACCTTCAGGTTATCATCCGAACCCCCTCCAGTATTAAGTTGCAAAGCAACAGACAATTGCATTAAGTATGGTGCGTAATGTAATCAACAACTACATCCTTAGACATAGCATCAATGTTTTATCCCTAGTGGCAACAGCACAACACAACCTGAGAACTTTCTGTCACTGTCCCAGGTGTCAATGCAGGCATGAACCCACTATCGAGCATAAGTACTCCCTCTTGGAGTTACAAGCATCTACTTGGCCAGAGCATCTACTAGTAACGGAAAGCATGCAAGATCATAAACAACACATAGATATAACTTTGATAATCAACATAACAAGTATTCTCTATTCATCGGATCCCAACAAACGCAACATATAGAATTACAGATAGATGATCTTGATCATGTTAGGCAGCTCACAAGATCCGACAATGATAGCACAATGGGGAGAAGACAACCATCTAGCTACTGCTATGGACCCATAGTCCAGGGGTAGACTACTCACACATCACACCGGAGGCGACCATGGCGGCGTAGAGTCCTCCGGGAGATGATTCCCCTCTCCGGCAGGGTGCCAGAGGCGATCTCCTGGATCCCCCGAGATGGGATCGGCGTTGGCGGCGTCTCTGGAAGGTTTTTCGTATCGTGGCTCTCGGTACTGGGGGTTTCGTCACGGAGGCTTTAAGTAGGCGGAAGGGTAAGTCAAGAGGCGGCACGGGGGGCCCAAACCATAGGCCGGCGCGGCCAGGGGTGGGGCCGCGCCGCCCTAGGGTTTGGCCACCCTGTGGCCCCACTTCGTTTCGTCTTCGGACTTCTGGAAGCTTCGTGGAAAAATAGGCCCCTGGGCGTTGATTTCGTCCAATTCCGAGAATATTTCCTTACTAGGATTTCTGAAACCAAAAACAGCAGAAAACAAAGAATCGGCACTTCGGCATCTTGTTAATAGGTTAGTTCCAGAAAATGCACGAATATGACATAAAGTGTGCATAAAACATGTAGATAACATCAATAATGTGGCATGGAACATAAGAAATTATCGATACGTCGGAGACGTATCACTCCTCCATTGCTCCCGTTGCTTCAAGCGCTCAAACACTCTCACATTCTTCGCCTCTAAGTCCGTTGATGCCGCCGCGCGTCCGTTTGACTAGGCATAGCACGCCAGAGTCGAAGATGATGTCAACAGATCTGGGAAGCGTCGAGTGGGAGAGATCCAAGATCTCTGCCCAAGACATCAACTTGCTTAGGAAGATGGGATTCAACAAGAAGGAGGACTCTCTCCAGTTCCCCAAGGAGGAAAGCTACCCGAAACCTCCAATCGACTACCGGGTTAGTTTCGTTGATCATCTCATCCGAGGACTTTCTCCCCCAATCCACGAATTTCTTCGTGGTCTCCTTTTTGTCTATGGGCTTCAGTTGCATCATCTGACGCCCAATTCCGTTCTCCACATCTCTATTTTTATCACGCTTTGTGAGTGCTTCCTCGGGGTCCAACCCAATTGGTCTCTGTGGAAGCGCATCTTCTGTATCCGCCGTAATGGCTCCCACAACATCGCCTACAATATTGGCGGCGTTGTTATCTGTGTTCGTTCTGATGTCGAATATTTCGACGTCAAATTTCCCGACTCCGTCCAAGGTTGGCGGAAGAAGTGGCTGTACATCCACGAAGAAAGCTCCAATCCAGTGGAGGAAAACATCGCCCCTTTTGACGGAGAAGCCAAAATCCTTCGCCGCCGTTCTTGGGATGCTGAAGCTACCGATGCTGAGAAGTTGGCGACAGAAGCGCTAATGACTCGCATCCATGAGCTACAGAACACCCGCGGCAAGGAATTGTCGGGTATTGAGATTACCGCCTATTTCCTTAGGACTAGAGTGCAGCCTCTTCAGGCGCGCAAAAACCCCTTCTGGAAGTACGCTGGCGAAAAAGATGTTGACAGGCTCTCGAAAGATCTTCCTTTGAAGGATTTTGAAAAGCTTATTCGCAAAATCTCATCGCTCAACAAGAAGGATTCAGTTCCATCTTCTTGCCGTATCGCGCCATATAGTAGCGCCAATCCCCTTCCCGAGGTAATTCTTCTTTTTAATTGCTATACTGCCTCCTCGAATTTTTATTTTTTTGTCGACTACTATTTTATTAATGCCTTTTTGTCGACATTCTTTCTTTTTCTCAGGACCACCCCGTCCTTGCTTCCCTTCCTCCTCTTCCTGAGGGTGGAGAAGTTGAAGATCGTGCTGTTATCGACGATGATAACCAAGGCAGCTCGCGCCCTGCCACTGAAGTTGCGGGTTCTCACAAATCCGCGGCTTCCGCTGAGTCAGAAGCCACTGCCTCGACACACTCTCTTCCTCATGCTTCTCCAAGGATGAAGAGGAAAAGGGATGAAGTCAAAGATTCCGGCACATCCAAAGCCGAAGAAGCTGAGCCTTCAGATAAGAAGGCAGCTTTCAATCCATATACTGATGCCCTTGTCAGCTCGTAAGTTACTTCTTACTCTTTACTTTTTGTTTTGACGTTTCTTGTCTATCTTGCTTCTTATACTCCCGCCATTTTTATTGTAGTGATGACGAGGAAGAGGAACAACCTACTGACGCGGCTGCTCGAACGAGTACGTCGCGTACATTTATTGTGTCTGAAACTCAGCGTGATGGGGAGGAAACTTCGCCTCCTCAACAAAACATCGAGCATTTGACTCCACCTGCGAGCCCCCGTGACTCTTCGCCAAAGAGGGCAAGGGTCGAGCCATCCAAGGAAACCATCATGTTCCCTGGTGACTCTTCGACACCTTCATTAGATGATGTAAGTGTTTCAATCTTATCTTTTTTGCTCACGTGCCAAGCCTTTCAGTGTTTTTATCTCTGCTTTGTTTCTTACGCTATGCTGTCGACTCCAGACTAGCTATATTGACTTATTTTCCTTTTGGTCCTCTTTTCAGCCTTTAATGAAGGAATTTATCCGTCTTGGTACTCAATTTGTCGGGTATCGTGATCATAGCACGAAACTGGAAGGTACTATCTTCATCCGTCTTCTTTGTTGCATTCGCTCCACTATTTTTGTCATAACATCCAATTGTCGCGTATTTTGTCAGGACAACTTGCGGAAGCCAATAAGCGTGCTAACGCTCTTGCTGCTAAGTTAGAGCAGAGCGAAAGAGCCCGCAAGAAAGCTGAAAAAGAGGCTGCCGCCATTGAAGATCTTCGAAAGAGGCTTCATGACGCAGAGACCTCCCTGAGCGAGAATATATCTCAGCAATCAACTCGAGAAGCAGAGATCCTCTCTCGCTTCGAGTCGCAGAGTCGACGTTTTGTTAGTAAGTGCCAGAATCCTTGTGTATTTCCTCGGGTTACTTCACATGTTCCCCGCGTTCTTTATTTATAAGCTACTCTTTGCTTGTTTTTAGGGAGAACTCATCAGGAATACGAAGTTGAGGGTCCTGAGGGCGACGAGCTTCTTGATGCGCTGACCCTTCTTGAGATTCATGGGGATGAAGCACGCGACGACATTGAAAATGCTGAGCCAGGTCTGTCGAAGCTTTTTCCCTACTTCTTCCCGAAGAAAGAGGTCCCCATTACTTTTGTTGATCTCGCCAAAGCCTTCAATGGGCCGGAAGATCTTGGACTGAAGCTTCGCCAAGAGGGTCTGAAGATTGGCGTTGAGGGCACCATTGCACTGATCGCTAATAGTCAGCAAAACGTCGACTGGGCCAAGGTTGGTGACATAGGGGAGATGGAGACGAAGAAATGGCAATCTCTAATTAGAGCTGCCAAGCCTCCCGCAAGACCAATCCGTTCCTTCCTTGGTGTCGAACCAGCACCTGCTCCAAGCACGTCTAAGCCGGAGGTCAAGTAGACCACCCTGTCCTTTCTATTTTTTAGTTCTGTCTTTTGATGCTATCGCCCTAGTAGTTTTGGCGACAACTGCTTCTGTAGTCCAGTAGTGACCTTTCTTCTGTAATAGCAATGTACATACTTCGAAGTTTAATGGAAATCTATGTTTGTTGGATGATTGATGTCGAAAAATCTTTATTTTCAGTTGATTTTTGACAACTATTCCACAACTCCTCGTCCTTCCGCTGTTTTACCTGCCTTCTCTTACTCGAAGAAAACACCTGTTGCTGTCGAAGTTATTGAGAAGTTGTCGAGTAAAGGTTCGGCATCAGATTTAGAGGAACTTCGCCGAGAGCTCCAGTCCACGAAGAAGCAATCACTTGTACTAATGGAACAATCTCGAAAATCTTCTGAGAGGGAGCAAATTGCACTTCAACAAGCTCAAGATGCCATAGCTGAAAAGGAAACTGCGGTTGCTGAGTCTGCAGCATCTTCTACTCGAGAAAATTTCATGCTGCAACTACTGACTGATGCTAGCTTGGATATGGCAGGTGTGCTTCCTGAACTTAGTCGCACTTTTTCCTTTTTCTTGTCTCCTCTTTTCCTGATGACTCTTTCCAAATAGGTTCTTTTGTGAACGCTGCTACCGAAGATGAGCGTGTTGAAGCTCGATCCAATGTACTTCTCAGACTTGCACAGGAGCATGGTTCAAACTTTTGGGGTACACCTGAACGTACCCGCCAGATCGTCCGATTTCAAGATCGTGCGCTTCAGGTCCGCGACTTTCTCGACTTTTGTACGAGGACTTTGTCTTTAGTTTATGGGACCATGTTCCCTCGTAATAGGATGCCAGAGACCCTTCCTGCTTTGATGGAACAATTTCGAGATGCTCCTCGGATCCATGGCTTTGTGCGAGCCCAATTAGCTGCTGGCGCAAGGTTTGCCATGATCATGATAAAAATCTGTTGCCCGAAATTAGACATGGGTCAAATTGTTCCGAAATGCCTGGCGAAGATGGCGAAGAGGAAAAGGAACTTCGGCAAGTACGATGACATTGTCACCCCTGTTGCCGAGGATATGATGGATGAACTTCTTCGACTGGACGCCGAGTTCTTCGTGAAGGGTAGTTATGCTGAACATAGCGCTCGCGCTGTAAACAATGAACGATTGACCATAGATAATATTCTGGGCAATAATTGAAGATTTGCTTCCCAAAGGATTTGTATCCCATACACTGTAAACATAGGCTATATTTGTAAAGTTACTGTTTTGTCTTTGCCAAGCCCCCGGCCGTTTTGTTGGCGATGATTTTTATAATGCGAGGTTGTCCCAAGGCAAAATAAATTATTTTGAGTACTATATTTGCAGGCATTAGCCCCCAAGCTTTTTTGTCGATCAATTTTTGCACTGCTATTTTTTGCGAAGTGCTTTTGCACTAGGGCGAGATATTTTGTAAGTTGTACTCGTTGATATCACGGATATATATATTGTATCTTCTGGGTACAAGCCCCCGAGCCAGTCGAAAAAGATATATGATTCCACTATCTTCATTATATTGCAGCACCGCGAGTCCGCCTCATTAAAAACCTTTCCCGGCCCCACTCGGTGCCCCGAAAAAGGAAAAGAGTGCGTCTGAAAACTCGCGGGCATTTCAGTACATTGTATTTTTACAAGGAGAGCTATATTTTGATACTAGGCGTAGAAACGCCTTAGCTGCGCTACGTTCCAGGGGTTTTTCTCGGGAACCCCTGTCTTCTTATCCTTGATCCTGTATGCTGCTCCTTCGATGACTTCTATGACGATGTAAGGGCCGAGCCATGGTGACTCGAGTTATTCCGTACGATCTTGATTGAGTCGCAGATCTAAGTCTCCAACTTGAAAGGACCTTGGTCGCGAACGCCGACTGTGGTAATTTTTTAGGTCTTGCTGATATTTAGTGACTCTTGATAGTACTTCGTCTCGAGCTTCGTCAAGTGCGTCGACATCGTCTTCCAATGCTCTCCCAGAAGTTTCTTCATTGTATTCCGTGACTCTCGGGGAGTCGTGCTCTATTTCTTTCGGCAGTACTGCCTCTGCCCCATGGACCAGAAAAAACGGTGTCTCCTGTGTCGCTGTATTTGGCGTTGTTCGGATGCTCCATAACATGCTCGGCAACTCTTCTGGCCAAGTGTGTCGAGCTTTTTCCAGTGGCCCTAACAGACGCTTCTTGATGCCATTGCAGATGATACCGTTGGCTTTCTCGACTTGACCATTAGTTTGAGGATGCGCAACTGACGTGAAATGCAATTTGATACCTACTTCTGCACAATATGCCTTGAATTCCTTGGATGTGAAGTTACTGCCATTGTCCGTGACGATGCTATGAGGTACCCCAAACCGAAAAACAATGCTCTTTACGAATTTTATTGCTGACGCTGCATCTGGTGAATTTATCGGCTTCGCTTCTATCCACTTGGTGAATTTGTCGACAGCGACGAGCATATACTCGTATCCTCCTGGCGAAGCTTTGTGTAACTTTCCTACCATGTCGAGACCCCATTGAGCAAAGGGCCAAGATAAGGGTATTGGCATTAACTCCGCTGCCGGAGAGTGAGGTTTTGCGGCAAATCTCTGGCACGCATCACAGGTTCGCACTATTTCCTTCGCATCCTCAATTGCCGTTAACTAGTAAAATCCAGCTCGAAAAACCTTGGCCGCAATAGCTCGGCTACTTGCGTGATGACCGCATACTCCTTCGTGTACTTCCTTCAGAATTACTCTTCCTTCTTCGGGTGTCACGCACCTCTGTAGCACACCCGAAATACTTCGCGTATACAACTCCCCTTTGACCACAGTAAAAGCTTTAGAACGTCTAATTATCCGCCTTGCTTCAACTGGATCGTCGGGTATTGTTTTCCTTAGGATATATGATATGTACGCTTGCATCCATGGAATTTGCACCATCATGACTAGCTCCTGTTCCTCTTCTTCTTCGTCTAGTGATTCTTTTGCAGCATCTGAAGGTTTTGCATCCTTCTCCTTCTTTTTTGATTTTATCGGCTTGGTGGATCTCTCGCTTATTTCTTCCCAAAACACACCTGGAGGAATCGCCAGGCATTGCGACCCGATATTTGCAAGAACATCGGCTTCATCATTGCTCAATCTGCTGATATGATTCACCTCGCATCCATCAAACAGCTTTTCTAGCTCATTATACATCTCCTTGTATGCTATCATACTCTCGTTGACTGCATCACATTGATTCATGACTTGCTGTGCCACCAACTGTGAGTCGCCAAAGATTTTCAGTCGGGTTGCACCGCAAGCTTTCGCCATCTTCATTCCATGTATAAGAGCTTCGTACTCTGCCTCATTATTGGACGCGTTTGGGAACGTCATCCGTAAGACGTATTTTAATTTGTCGCCTTCAGGTGATATGAGAATCACGCCTGCTCCGGCTCCCTCTAATCTCTTGGATCCATCGAAGTTCATGGTCCAAGTTCTCGATAAATCCGGAGGTCCTGTATTTTGCAACTCCATCCACTCTGCGATGAAATCTGGCAAGATTTGCGACTTTATTGCCTTTCTTTTTTCGTACGTGATGTCCCGAGGGGAAAGTTCTATTCCCCAAAGGGAGACACGGCCTGTAGCTTCTGGATTGTTTAGTATATTGGATAGGGGAGCCTCGTTAACCACTATTATCGAATGCGCCGAAAAATAGTGCCGCAATTTTCTTGCGGTTGTAAACACTCCGTAGGCGAGCTTCTGGTACTGCGGGTACCGCTGTTTTGAAGGCGATAAAACTTCACTGATGAAGTATACCGGTCTTTGCACTCCGTGGAGTTTTCCTTCTTCTTCTCTTTCGACAACTAGCGCTGTGCTGACCACTTGGGGTGTAGCCGCAATGTATAGCAGGAGAGGTTCCTTCTCTTTTGGCGCCACCAAGATTGGTGGTGTCGAAATTGTTCGTTTAAGATCCTCGAAAGCCCTGTCTGCCTCTTCGTTCCACTAGAACTTTTCTCCTTGCTTGATTAAGGCGTAGAATGGTAGCGCCTTTTCCCCTAGCCTGGCGACGAATCTGCTTAAAGCTGCGACTCGCCCAGTTAGTTGTTGTATTTCTTTCAACTTTGTTGGCTTCCTCATTGTTACGATAGCCTGGATTTTTTCGGGATTTGCTTCAATCCCTCTTGCTGAGACTAGGAACCCAAGAAGTTCTCCCGCAGGAACGCCGAAAGAACATTTCGTCGGATTCAGCTTGAGGCAAAACTTGTCGAGGTTGGCAAAAGTTTCTTTCAAATCCTCGATCAGTGTTTCCCCCTTTTTTGAAGTTATGACGACATCGTCAATCTAGACTTGTACGTTTTTGCCAATCTGTGTTGCTGGGCATTTCTGCATCATCCGCTGATATGTTACTCCCGCGTTTTTCAAACCAAAAGGCATTGTTCTGTAACAAAACACGCCATACGGTGTGATGAACGCTGTCTTGGCTTCGTCGTCTTCCTTTAATCGGATCTGGTTATAACCAGAATATGCGTCCAAGAAGGAAAGCCATTCACATCCTGCCGTGGAGTCGATAATTTGATCGATCCTTGGGAGGGGAAAGTGATCCTTTGGACAGTGTTTATTGAGGCACGTAAAGTCGACACACATGCGAAGGACTTTCGTGTTTTTCTTCGGCACCATCACTGGGTTAGCTACCCACGTGGCTTCTGTAGATATCTCTTTAATAAATCCAGCATCTTTGAGTCGATCAATTTCTGACAGCATAGCTTTGCGGTTTGGTTCCGAAAAACGCCGCAAAGGTTGTTTGATTGGTCGCGCAATAGGATCCAAATTTAGGTGGTGCTCGGCAAGTTCCCTGGGTACTCCTGGCATGTCAGCTGGACACCATGCGAAGATTTTTCAGTGCTCACGGAGGAACTCGACGAGCGCGCTTTCCTATGCGAGGTCCATATTCGTTGCAATGGACGTCGTTTTCTTCGGGTCCGTCGGGTGGATCTGCACCTCTTTTGAATCCTTTGTCGTGTTAAAGGTTGGTTCTCTGAGTGGCCTCCCTGTGTCTGGTAACACATCATAATCAGTGAGCCTTGGCGCCGTATATTCTGCTTGCATCCCGAAAGTTTCTGACAGTTGATGAAAATCTTTGTCGCACTTGTCAGCAAACGCAAAGCTTCCCTTGACTGTGATTGGTCCTTTGGGTCCAGGCAACCTCCACAATAAGTACGTGTACTGAGGTACCGCCATAAACCTGGCATATGCTGGTCATCCCAACAAAGCGTGATATTGCGACGGGAAATCCACGACTTCAAACTCCAATTTCTCTATCCTGTAGTTTTCTCGGGTCCCAAACTGAACGTCGAGATTGATCTTGCCCAACGGATAACTTGGTTTCTCTGGCGTGATCCCGTGGAAACGTGTATCAGTTGGTGCTAAATTTGCCAGGGATATGTTCATCTTCCTTAATGTATCTGCGTACATAAGGTTTAAGCTGCTGCCGCCATCTATAAAGACTCTCGACACGTCAAAACCAGCAATTACTGCGGGTAAGATAAGTGTGGATTGCCCTGGTCGAGGAACCTGCTGTGGGTGGTCCGCAATTGTGAAGCCAATGTCCTGTCCGACCAATTTAGGTACTCGACTGTTGGTGGAGGCATCTTTTCTGCCATGAATACTTGCCGCGAAATTACTTTCTGCGCCCTGTTAGATGGCCTGGCTTTCTGAATCATTAAGACTGCGCCATTAGAGTTAGGGTCAACATATGGAGGTGGTTGTGGTGCTGCCGCTATTCTGAGCTGGTGTCGATTTTCGTCCGTAATTGCGGGAGGAGGTGGGAGATGTATCTCGCTCCTTGGCCCCTGGGGGTTTCTATTCATCGCTTGAGCGTTGGCCATCCCTGCGGCTCGCAACATTGCTTGAAAATTTCGACAATCCTTCTGCAGATGTCCGGATTGCCTCTTCCCATTATTATCAAGGTAGAAATGCATCTGGCATGGTCCGTTCATCATTTCCTCGGGAGACACATATGGTCTCTGAAACCTTGGTCCACTATTTTGCCTATTACCGCGGTAGTCACCTCTGTTGTCGCCTTGTTGCTCGTTACTTCTTTGGTAATTATCTTGATTGCTTCCTCCAGAGTTTCCTCGGAACCCAGCCGATATGTGGCCAGGAGCATCATTGTTGTAGAACTGGCGAGAAAATCGCCTTCTATTTTGAAAATTTCGACTACGGTCCTCCTCTGGCGACCTGTGTCGCTTGTTATGTATAGCATCTTCTCCATCTGCCCACTTGTTTGCTATTTCCATCAATGCTGATATTGTTTTTGGGTTTGTTCTTCCTAGGTCCTCGACAAAATCTCCTCGTTGAATTCCTGCCACGAACGCATCTATTGCCCTCTCGTCAGATATATCTTCTGCTGAGTTTTTGATGATGTTCCACCTCTGTATATATTTTCTCATAAATTCGTCGTGTTTCTGTCGACACGCCCTCAACTCTTCCAATGATGCTGGTTTCTTGCAGGTGGACCGGAAATTTTTCACGAAGATGTCTTCGAAACTATCCCAGTTGTCGATAGAACCTAGGGGAAGTTTCTTTATCCAAGATCGTGCGGCTCCACTCAGATGTACCTGGATGCTTTGCATAGCTGTTGCCCTGGTTCCTCCTATCAACTTCACCATCTCGAGGTAGTCAACGAGCCAATCTTCAGGATCTTGTAATCCGTCGAATTTCTTGAAGTTTTCGGGTAGCTTGAACCCTGACGGGACTCGAGTTTTTCGGACTCGTCTCGTGAAGCACGGGAGCCCGCACAGATCTTCATCTGCAACTTCTGGTGAATGCCGATGTTCTCTTCTTTCTTGTCGCGCTCTGTCTACCCTTGCTTGGGCCGTTGTATCTCTTGCCCCACTTGTTCTCGGTGGATCTTGCACTGCTGCAGTGGGTCGTGGACTATTTTGCCTTGGAGTTCCTTCGGGAGGTGTAGCTGTGAATGTTGTGTAGGATAACGTTGCATAGAAAACAAAAATTTTCCTACGGCGAACACGCAATCCAAGCCAAGATGCAATCTAGAAGACGGTAGCAACGAGGGGGTATCGAGTCTCACCCTTGAAGAGATTCCAAAGCCTACAAGATGAGGCTCTTGTTGCTGCGGTAGACGATCACTTGCCGCTTGCAAAAGCGCGTAGAAGATCTTGATCACGATCGGTTCCGGCGCCACGAACGGGCAGCACCTCCGTACTCGGTCACACGTTCGGTTGTTGATGAAGACGACGTCCACCTCCCCGTTCCAGCGGGCAGCGGAAGTAGTAGCTCCTCTTGAATCCGACAGCACGACGGCGTGGTGTCGGTGGCGGTGAAGAAGTCCGGCGGAGCTTCGCTAAGCTACGCGGGAGATATGGAGGAGAAGGGGGCGGCTAGGGTTTGGGAGGGGGTGGCCGGCCACTCAAGGGGGGCGGCCAGCTTGTGGTCTTGGGGTGGCCGGCCCCCTCCCTTGGCCCCTCATTATATAGGTGGATCCCCAAGTGTTGGTGTCCAAGTCTTCGAATAAGACCCGAACCAAAAACCTTCCATAAGAGGGGAAACCTAGCCCAACTAGGACTCCCACCAAAAGGTGGGATTTCCACCTCCCATGTGGGGGGTGGCCGGCCCCCTATGGAGGAGTCCACTTGGGACTCCTCCCCATCTAGGGCTGGCCGGCCATGGAGGTGGAGTCCCATGTGGACTCCACCTTCCTTGGTGGTTTCTTCCGGACTTTTCTAGAACCTTCTAGAACCTTCCATAGAACCTTCCGCGACATTTTATTTCACATAAAATGACATCCTATATATGAATCTTATACTCCGGACCATTCCGAACTCCTCGTGATGTCCGGATCTCATCCGGGACTCCGAACAAATATTCGAACTCCATTCCATATTCAAGTACTACCATTTCAACATCCAACTTTAAGTGTGTCACCCTACGGTTCGAGAACTATGCGGACATGGTTGAGTACTCACTCCGACCAATAACCAATAGCGGGATCTGGAGATCCATAATGGCTCCCACATATTCAACGATGACTTTAGTGATCGAATGAACCATTCACATATATTACCAATTCCCTTTGTCTCGCGATATTTTATTTGTCCGAGGTTTGATCTTCGGTATCACTCTATACCTTGTTCAACCTCGTCTCCTGACAAGTACTCTTTACTCGTACCGTGGTATGTGGTCTCTTATGAACTCATTCATATGCTTGCAAGACATTAGACGACATTCCACCGAGAGGGCCCAGTATATCTATCCGTCATCGGGATGGACAAATCCCACTGTTGATCCATATGCCTCAACTCATACTTTCCGGATACTTAATCCCACCTTTATAGCCACCCATTTACGCAGTGGTGTTTGGTGTAATCAAAGTACCTTTCCGGTATAAGTGATTTACATGATCTCATGGTCATAAGGACTAGGTAACTATGTATCGAAAGCTTATAGCAAATAACTTAATGACGAGATCTTATGCTATGCTTAAATGGGTGTGTCCATTACATCATTCACACAATGACATAACCTTGTTATTAATAACATCCAATGTTCATGATTATGAAACTAATCATCCATTAATCAACAAGCTGGTTTAAGAGGCATACTAGGGACTTCTTGTTTGTCTACATATCACACATGTACTAATGTTTCGGTTAATACAATTCTAGCATGATATATAAACATTTATCATAAACATAAAGATATAAATAATAACCACTTTATTATTGCCTCTAGGGCATATCTCCTTCAGTCTCCCACTTGCACTAGAGTCAATAATCTAGTTTACATTTGTAAAGATATAACACCTTGGCCTTCTGGTGCTTTATCATGTATTTGCTCACGGGAGAGGTTTTTAGTCATCGGATCTGACACGCTCAGAAACGTATGTATTTTGTAATTCATTTGCGTCTCAACGCATCACTCATTTCCAAATGAGCTGGCATTAAATATGTTTGATCTTCTGGTGGAACCTTAATTCCGCTGTCTGAAATATGTCACTAATATTGTCACACACAATATAGCTTCAAAGTTCGACTACGTCGAACTACACCAAGTTCTCAAAGAACCTCTTGACTTAACATCCTTTGTCATTGTCAAAACAATGACATACTCGCCTTCTTTTGTAGAATCCGTCACCATATTTAGAACCCTTCTAAATCTAGCATAGACAACTTCTAGCTCATTGTGCTACCTTTTAAACAACACTTCGTCTAATTTGAGATTGAATTTATATTTTATATGTGATAAAACCAATATCGGTGTAACACCTTACATCGATTTGTTTGTCATTTCTTCATACAAAAATATATATATATATCCTTAGTTCTTCTAAAGTACTCAAGGATATTCTTACTGTCGTCCAATGATCATCATATGAATCATTCGGTATATGCTCATAACACTTTATAGCACATGATATCTGATTGTGTACATATTATTCGTGATCTATAATCACTCATGTGTTTTTAATCATTGAGTGTCAGATACACTCAAGTCTTGTTAAACCTTCACATGACAAGAACATTTTCTTAATATTTCTATATTGAACTACTTCAATATCCATCATATGCACTTTGACTTAAACTTATTTATGTGTTTCAATCTATCTTCATAGATCTTGACACTAAATTTGTTTCAGTCCATATCCTTTCATTGAAGTTAATTCTCAATGAAACCTTTTAATCAAGTATATAATTACATCATTTATAACCAACTATATGTCACCTACATAAAGTATTATAAATGTGTCTTAGCGCTCCCACTTAATTTCTTGCAAATGCAAGCCTCTTCATTGTTTCGATGAAATCAAAAACTCTTTGACTATTTCATCTAGTGAAGATTCAAACTCCGCTATACTTACTTCATCAAATTGAAGTTTGTATACCTATCTAGTATTCCACGGATCAGCAAAACTCTTGGTTGTATCTTGTATACACCTTTAATACACACTTCGATA
Organism: Lolium perenne; assembly: GCF_019359855.2. Classification (NCBI taxonomy): domain Eukaryota; kingdom Viridiplantae; phylum Streptophyta; class Magnoliopsida; order Poales; family Poaceae; genus Lolium; species Lolium perenne. The sequence goes on from NC_067245.2 coordinate 188,233,372, forward strand.
AGTAATGTATTTTGCCATCCTACTAACATATCTCATAAAGGAAATATGTAGTGATTACTAGAATAATCCATATAGACTTTAAGCATTGCTACGGAAGATCTAATCTTGTCGTAGTCAACTCTTTGAACTTTGTCGTAAACAACTTTTCGACAAGTTAAGCTTCTTCAAGGATATTTCATCCAAGTCCATCAATTTTATAGATCTATTTTCTTTCAAAAGTATTCATCTATCTTGGATTTCATGGCGTATGGCCATTTTAACGGAGTCAGGGCCCATCATAACTTCTTTGTTTTGTAGTTGGTTTATCATTGTTCAAAATTAATCCTTTGTCCACAAATCATTTATTTGATCACAAAGTAAACCATACCTACAAGGTTCAATATGTACTTCGATCTCCATGGCTAAAACACTTTGTAGTCATGGGAGCCATGATCGTTGTGGCCGCTTTCGGAACCAATTCCGATGCTGCGCTACTCGATTATTATGCTCGAGTTCATAAACCTTATCAAAATATATTGTCCTCCCACTCAAATACTTCACTAGAAACAATTTCTCGGAAATAAGAAACATTGACAAACACTTTTTTCTTTGTCTCGTGGGAAGAATTCCCAATCAAATCTCTCGGGATAACCAACAAAGACATTCATCCGATTTTGGTTGACTATTAGGGTTTATACCCATGCCATAACTTGTATGGTGTCATTTCAACGGATCATGATGATGCTCTATTCAGTGTAAAAGCGGTAGTCACTAAAGCATAATCCACAAAAATATAATGGCATCAATATTTTATCTCATCATTGATCCAACAAAGTTTGGATATATCTCTTGGATACTTCATCATCACTATGATACTCCAAGAAACGTAAGTTGTAGAACAATTTCATAACTCTCTTAGATGTTCGCTAAAACTCGTAATTCAAATATTTCCACCATGATCCAATCATAGATATTTGATTTCTATTACGATGATTTCCACTTCATGCTGAAATTTATTTGAAACCTATTCAAATGTTTCAAACTTTTCCTTATTGAATATATCCACATATATACTCAATTCATTGTTTGAAAGTTTTCATGAAGTAGAAGAATCTTCCGCACACAACTATGCCCAGTGAACCACATATATCATTATGTATGTTTTCACTAAGTTAGTTGTCTGCTTCAACTCTTCGGCCTATGAACGGTATTTCAGTCATTACCTTTTAGAAAAGATTTTGCAAGTGCCAAACGATTCAACAAATCGAATGACTCCAAAAATCCATTTGCATGGAGTTCCTTCATGCGATCCTTTCTAACATGACCTAAATTGCGGTTTCCACAAATAAGTGGAATTCAAATCATTTGCCTTATGGCATTTTTAGCGTCAGTGTTATGTATGTGTGTTTCACCATTTAAGATTTATAATAACTTATCCATCATACATGGAGTAATGTCATAATTTGAACAACTCATTGTTTTCATTTGACCAGAGCAAAATAACAATTTATTAAGCTCTTTATTATAAATTCTAAGGGCTAGATAGAATGCCAACGACGAACATAATAACACTTTATTTTTGTTCCAGGCGAACATTCTTATCATATTCCTTGTCAGTCACTTAGGCCATTGTATTCTTGAATTGCGTTGTTTTGTATGACACTTCATACCAACCAATATGGTATTAATACCCAAGAATTTCATTGTGTGACTTAACTAGGAATACAACCATAACATGTATATCATTTATATACACCTGAGCTAGACTTTCTAGTCTTTTCTTTTCATTTGCCAAAATATCTTTTGCGTTTCTCTTTTAGCTTTCCTCATTATTCAGAAAAACATTTCAACATCAATAACTTCTAGGTTTGTTGGTCAAATACCAATAACCTTGAGGTTCTTACTTTGAAGTTGATCATCATATGACAAGTGTTCTAGATTTCACATATTAGTAACTATGATGAACAATTTCACTCATAATTTTATCCATCAATTCATGACAACTTTTTGAGACCATGTGCATACATGCTAGGCTCATAAAGTTTAACCTTAGTATTCGCATGTGCAAATCAGGCTTGCACCCATTGTAAGCACACGTAGAATCTATAACACCCGATCATCACGTGATGCTTCAAACGACGAGTCTTAGCAATGGTGCATACTAAGGATGATAACTTCATGGATATGCGAATATCATTAGTGCCCCAATAGGCTGGAGGATTGTGACGTCTTGCGTCTTCAACCTTCATACATTCCCATAAAACTTATGAGTTTATGTAGTCTCACCAAATTATATTCTATCATCTTGCAATAAGGTCTTAGATATCACATATATCTCATACCTTGATTATTTCTGAAAACTAAATTTTCAGCTCCTTATTTTTCAAACATATTTGAACTTTCAAGTTTCATGGAGACAAGATAACTTTAGGTACTAATTGAAACCATAGCTCTTTGAATCAACAATGTGAGGTTTACTAAAAGTTTGCAATAGGACTTAATCAATTCTTGATTCTTTAACAATACGGTACCAATCCGTAAAGTTTCTTGTCAGATTTTAACAGTATTTCTATCTCAATAACAAGACTAGCGCATAGTAGTAAACGGATGCCAATACTACAAAATTAATTCAAAATACTACTCGAGACTATGTTTATGATAATTAGTTCATGTTTTAATCTAATTACTAATGAACTCCCACTTAATACAACATCCCTCATAGTTGTTAAGTGGTACACGATCCAAATCCACTACACCAAAACCGATCATCACGTGAGATGATGTAGCTTCAATGGTGAACATCAACATGTTGATCATATCATCCATATGACTCGTGTTCAACCTTTCGGTTTCCGTTGTCCCGAGGCCATGTCTGTACATGCTAGGCTCGTCAAGCAAACCCAAGTATTCCGCGTGTGCAACATGGCTTACACCCGTTGTATGTCAAGTTTATCACACCCGATCATCACGAGATGCTTCAAAACGTCGAACAATGCAACGGTGCATACGAGGGAAGAACACTTTATTATCTTGATATTAATGTGAGGGATCATCTTATAATGCTACCGTCGCGATCTAAGCAAAATAAGATGCATAAAGGATTAACATCACATGCAATTCATATGTGATATGATATGGCCCTTTTGTCTTTGCGCCTTTGATCTTCATCTCCAAAGCACGGACATGATCTTCATCATCAACGGGCATGATCTCCATCATCGTCGACGTAGCGTCAAGGTTCATGGCGCCGTCTTCATGGTTGTTCACCTCATGTAGCAACTATTACAACTACTTTGAAATACTACTCAACATGAAATTTAAAGACAACCATAAGGCTCCTGCCGGTTGCCACAATACAATAATGATCATCTCATACATATTCATCATCACATTATGGCCATATCATATCACCAAACCCTGCAAAAACAAGTTAGACGTCTCTAATTTTGTTTGCATATTTTACGTGGTTTAGGGTTTTCGAGAGAGATCTAATCTACCTACAAACATGAACCACAACGTTGATACTAATGTTTTCAATAGAAGAGTAAATTGAATCTTTACTATAGTAGGAGAGACAGACACCCGCAAAGCCTCTTATGCAATACAAGTTGCATGTCGAACGAGGAACAAGTCTCATGAACGCGGTCATGTAAAGTTAGTCCGGGCCGCTTCATCCCACTATGCCACAAAGATGCAAAGTACTCAAACTAAAGATAACAAGAGCATCAACGCCCACAAAACCATTGTGTTCTACTCGTGCAACCATCTATGCATAGACACGGCTCTGATACCACTGTAGGATAACGTTGCATAGAAAACAAAAATTTTCCTACGGCGAACACGCAATCCAAGCCAAGATGCAATCTAGAAGACGGTAGCAACGAGGGGGTATCGAGTCTCACCCTTGAAGAGATTCCAAAGCCTACAAGATGAGGCTCTTGTTGCTGCGGTAGACGATCACTTGCCGCTTGCAAAAGCGCGTAGAAGATCTTGATCACGATCGGTTCCGGCGCCACGAACGGGCAGCACCTCCGTACTCGGTCACACGTTCGGTTGTTGATGAAGACGACGTCCACCTCCCCGTTCCAGCGGGCAGCGGAAGTAGTAGCTCCTCTTGAATCTGACAGCACGACGGCGTGGTGTCGGTGGCGGTGAAGAAGTCCGGTGGAGCTTCGCTAAGCTACGCGGGAGATATGGAGGAGAAGGGGGCGGCTAGGGTTTGGGAGGGGGTGGCCGGCCACTCAAGGGGGGCGGCCAGCTTGTGGTCTTGGGGTGGCCGGCCCCCTCCCTTGGCCCCTCATTATATAGGTGGATCCCCAAGTGTTGGTGTCCAAGTCTTCGAATAAGACCCGAACCAAAAACCTTCCATAAGAGGGGAAACCTAGCCCAACTAGGACTCCCACCAAAAGGTGGGATTTCCACCTCCCATGTGGGGGGTGGCCGGCCCCCTATGGAGGAGTCCACTTGGGACTCCTCCCCATCTAGGGCTGGCCGGCCATGGAGGTGGAGTCCCATGTGGACTCCACCTTCCTTGGTGGTTTCTTCCGGACTTTTCTAGAACCTTCTAGAACCTTCCATAGAACCTTCCGCGACATTTTATTTCACATAAAATGACATCCTATATATGAATCTTATTCTCCGGACCATTCCGGAACTCCTCGTGATGTCCGGGATCTCATCCGGGACTCCGAACAAATATTCGAACTCCATTCCATATTCAAGTACTACCATTTCAACATCCAACTTTAAGTGTGTCACCCTACGGTTCGAGAACTATGCGGACATGGTTGAGTACTCACTCCGACCAATAACCAATAGCGGGATCTGGAGATCCATAATGGCTCCCACATATTCAACGATGACTTTAGTGATCGAATGAACCATTCACATATATTACCAATTCCCTTTGTCTCGCGATATTTTATTTGTCCGAGGTTTGATCTTCGGTATCACTCTATACCTTGTTCAACCTCGTCTCCTGACAAGTACTCTTTACTCGTACCGTGGTATGTGGTCTCTTATGAACTCATTCATATGCTTGCAAGACATTAGACGACATTCCACCGAGAGGGCCCAGAGTATATCTATCCGTCATCGGGATGGACAAATCCCACTGTTGATCCATATGCCTCAACTCATACTTTCCGGATACTTAATCCCACCTTTATAGCCACCCATTTACGCAGTGGTGTTTGGTGTAATCAAAGTACCTTTCCGGTATAAGTGATTTACATGATCTCATGGTCATAAGGACTAGGTAACTATGTATCGAAAGCTTATAGCAAATAACTTAATGACGAGATCTTATGCTATGCTTAAATGGGTGTGTCCATTACATCATTCACACAATGACATAACCTTGTTATTAATAACATCCAATGTTCATGATTATGAAACTAATCATCCATTAATCAACAAGCTAGTTTAAGAGGCATACTAGGGACTTCTTGTTTGTCTACATATCACACATGTACTAATGTTTCGGTTAATACAATTCTAGCATGATATATAAACATTTATCATAAACATAAAGATATAAATAATAACCACTTTATTATTGCCTCTAGGGCATATCTCCTTCATGTTGTTCCCATGACTCCAACTCCTGCCATTGCCATGTTGAATAACGCTTCTCTCGGATCCCCAGGGGGTGGTCTGGACGCGAGGATATAAGCTTGCGTTGCCATGTACCCAGCTTCTGGTGTTTTAGGGATAATATTTCCCCTGGTGTCTATCATCATGAAAGACATGTCGAGGTTTTGAATCAGATGATCCCTCTCTGCTTCGGGTATATTTTGCAGTCGAGATCTTGCTCTCCTTCGAGCCTCTCTGTGACTATCTCCCGAAGTTCCTGATTGTCGGCTTAGTTCTGCTCTTCGCCTACTTGACGCGGAAGCTGCTTCCTTTCTCCTGTTCAAGGAAGCTGTTTGTTTTTCCAGTTCCCTACTCACACGAGCAAGTCTGTATTGATAGGCCTGTAACTCTTCGACAGTAGCGGTTGTAGTCATTGGTTCTGTACCGTCCATAGCTCTTGCGGCTCTATCCCACGCTGCTTGTGGGAGTTGGACTCTTTCGCGAGGCGAAGACCCGACATATTTAGTGCCTAGGCCTCTTCTAAGATCAGCGGGATCGACGTATGGGTTTCCCAAATCGTCGAAAGTCTCTGACGTTTCTGGTGTTGCTCGGCTTGCCTCCTCGATTGCATAGACTTGATGATATTTTGGGTGTTGATTTTTGTCAGGATTGGTGACACCATCGTAGAGTTTGGTGAAGACCTTTCCGATGGCAGCAGATTTGTCGATGAAGTTGAAGCTGTCAACGCTGTCAGAGTCGCTGCTTATAAAGGAGTCCGCAGACGACCCGAAGGATGTGTCGCTGAAGATCTTGGCGAACTTTCCGCCTGCCTTGGTGTTGATGAAGCGTGGCGACAAAAATTCTTCATCGCTCGATGAAAAGTCAGAATCGATCGCTGAAAATTCCGACGAGATTGGAACTTCGAGACGATAAGATACTTCCCTGTTGACGCTAAATCGGAATTCTCCGAACGTCATGACGATGGGCTCCTCCAGATACGCACATGCATCCAAACGGGAGGGCGGGTGAGGAATAAAATCGACTAGATCAGTTTGTTCCCGTTTACCTCGATCCATCGCATTGCTTGCTACCGACGAAGTTGACGATTCTGGACGTGCCATCGAGATCAGCTCCTTGCAACCTCTAAATCCCACAGACGGCGCCAATTGACAAGGGATTAACTTGTCAATGCCTACGGATTGTAGACTAGGGTTTCGTTGGATGTAGAGGGCAAGTAGATCTCGAAGGTTTCAGCCGAAAAGTACTCGATGATATAAAAACTAGGGTTGGTAAAACAATGATTCCATCCTTTCTTTGTCCCTCGACTCCCCCTTATATAGGAGGCGGAGCCGAGGGATTCATGATACACAAGTTTACAGAGTTCGGGAGGGTTTCTAACCCATCCCGCAAGATTACAAACGATGACTTATATTACAACTCTAACTTTCCTTAATAATATCTTGGGCTTCCGAATCTTCTTATTCTTCGGGTCGTGGGCCTTCATTAAACCCCGGGTACCACTTTCGGCAGGCCCATTGGGTATGCCTATGTCACGTGGAGCAACGGCTTCCACAGAAATTGAGTCTTCGTCCCTCTCCCTTCCGCCACATGACGACCGGGAGAAAGAGGTAGCACCCCAAGATCTGGGTGAAACCTTTCTCCAAACTCGAGCATATTTAGCGTTGAGGGGAAAGAAGTGTCGCTGCTCACAACCGGCTCCACCCCCTGACGTACCGCAAGCAGGAACAACACAACCCCGAGTCGCCGAGCACTGCCCGCGGGCCTCAGCCACCCAATCTCTACCGGCATCTCGCCAAACCGAGACACAACCCATACACCAAACCTAATAGGACTACTACTACTGCTATGTACAGGCCGGCCTCCCATCCCCCACCGCCTCCAGCCGGTTAGGCCGCCGGAGAAGAGGCGGAGAGGAGCCGGAGATGGAGTGGAGACTCTCAAAGCACTGTTCACGCTACAGAGGGGGTAGGGGGAAAGTGAGGGATCCATGGCTGCTAATTAAGTATCTAAAGGTATAATTGATGTCCCCCCATGGGGATCTCACAGCGATTACCGAGTCTCAGCCGTCGAATCTTGTCAGCATGTGTGAGTTTCGTGGATCTTGGTCGTCCGTTACAGGCGAGCAGCGCTGGGTGTGGGCGCGTGGGCTTCCTCCCCTTCCTAGATCAAGCCATTCAATAGCCACGTTCTACCTGTTGGAGATATGCCCAAGAGGCAATAATAAATTAGTTATTGTTATATCTTATTGTTCATGATAAATGTTTACATCCCATGCTATAATTGTATTAACCGAAACATTGATACATGTGTGTTATGTAAACAACAAGGAGCCCTAGTAAGCCTCTTGTATAACTAACTTGTTGGTTAATGGATGATCATGGTTTCGTGATCATGAACATTGGATGTTATTAATAACAAGGTTATGTCATTAGGTGAATGATATAATGGACACACACCCAAATGAGTGTAGCATAAGATCAAGTCATTAAGTTCAATTTGCTATAAGCTTTCGGTACATAGTTGCCTAAGTCCTTCGACCATGAGATCATGTAAATCACTTACACCGGAAGGGTACTTTGATTACATCAAACGCCATTGCATAAATGGGTGGTTATAAAGATGGGATTAAGTATTTGGAAAGTATGAGTTGAGGCATATGGATCAATAGTGGGATTTGTCCATCCTGATGACAGATAGATATACTCTGGGCCCTCTCGGTGGAATGTCGTCTGATTAGCTTGCAAGCATATGATTGGATCATAAGAGATGACATACCATGGTACGAGTAAAGAGTACTTGTCGGTAACGAGGTTGAACAAGGTATGGAGATACCGATGATCGAACCTCGGACAAGTAAAATATCATGTGACAAAGGGAATCGACATCGTATGTAAATGGTTCAATCGATCACTAAGTCATCGTTGAATATGTGGGAGCCATTATGGATCTCCAGATCCCGCTATTGGTTATTGCTCGGAGAGGAGTCTTGACCATGTCTGCATAGTTCGCGAATCGTAGGGTGACGCGCTTAAGGTTCGATGTCGCATAAGTAGATTCGGAATATGAGATGGAGTCCGAAGTTTTTTGTTCGGAGTCTCGGATGGGATCCAGGACATCACGAGGAGGTCCGGAATGGTCCGGAGAATAGGATTCATATAAGGGAAGTTGATTTCTAGGTTTCGGAAAAGTTCGGGATTTTTTCGGTGAAAGACTGGAAGGTTCTAGAAGGTTCCAGAGGGGTCCACCATGGGGCCCACGACCTAGGGGGGCCTACATGGGCCGAGGGGGTGCTGCCTAGCCCTAATGGGCCAGGCGCACCAAGCCTCAAAGGCCTAGGCCGGCCACCCCTTAGGGTTTCCCCAAAAGCCTAAGGGGGGATCAACTTGGGGGGCAAGATTCCCCCCTCCCCCCTTGTGCGCCGGCCCTAGATGGGTTTGGGCGGCAGGGGGCCACCCCAGCCGACCCTCCCCCTATATAAAGAGAGGGGAGAGGGCAGGGGGCCGACCCCAACCCTTGCCTCCTCCTCTGGCCGCCCCTCTCCTCCTCCATACGCTGCTCCGGCTTAGGTGAAGCCCTGCCGTTTTTCCTCCTCCACCACCACCACCACGCCGTCGTGCTGCTGGGTTTTGGAGGAGATCTACCACACCTCCGCTGCCCGCTGGAACAGGGAGAGGGTGGGCTTCATCGACACCATACGCGCGACCGAGTACGGAAGTGCTGCCGGATTGCAGCACTGGGGACGATCGTCTACACCAACAACGAGATCTAATCTCGTAGGCTTTGGAAATCTTCGAGGGTTAGTCTCATATCAATCTCGTTGCTCCGATCTTGTAGATTAGGTCTTGGGTGTTCCATAGATTAGATCTTGGATTTATTCGTCTTGCGGTAGGAATTTTTTTGTTTTCTATGCTACGAACCCCATCAGTGGTATTAGAGCCATGTCTATGCATATATCTGTTGCAAGAGTAGAACACAATGGTTTTGTGGGCGGTGATTCTTTTGTTGCTTTAGTTTGTGTACTTTGCATCTTGCGGGATGGTGGGATGAAGCGGCCCGGGCTAACTTTACATGACCGCATCTCATGAGACTTGCTCCACGCTTGACATGCAGCTTGTATTGCATAAGTGGCTTTGCGGGTGTCTGTCTCTCCCACCATAGTGAAGATTGCAATTTGCACTTTCTATTGTCAACACTAGTATCACCGTTGTGGTTCATGTTCGTAGGTAGATTGGATCTTACTCGAAAACCCTAAACCACGTAAAATATGCAAACCAAATTAGAGGCGTCTAACTTGTTTTTGCAGGGTTTGGTGATGTGATCTGGCCATGATGTGATGATGATTATATTTGATGTATGAGATGTTCATTATTGTATTATGGCAACCGGCAGGAGCCTAATGGTTGTCTTTAAATTTGTTAAGACCTGCGTGTCTATTCATCTTGTAATAGCTTTATTTCAAGTAGTTGTTATAGTAGCTATAAGTGATGGACAACCATGAAGCGGCGCCATGGACCTTGGTGCAATGCTGGTGATGATGGATATCATGCTCATGTGCTTTGGAGATGGAGATCAAAAGCACAAGAAGAAAGGCCATATCATATCATATATTATGAATTGCATGTGATGTTAATCATTTATGCATCTTATCTTGCTTAGATCGTGACAGTAGCATTATAAGATGATCCCTCACATTAATATCAAGATAATAAAGTGTTCTCCCCTCGTATGCACCGTTGCTACAGTTCGTCGTTTTGAAGCATCTCGTGATGATCGGATGTGATAGACTCTACGTTCACATACAACGGGTGTAAGCCATGTTTGCACACGCGGAATACTTGGGTTTGCTTGACGAGCCTAGCATGTACAGACATGGCCTCGGGACAACGGAAACCGAAAGGTTGAACACGAGTCATATGGATGATATGATCAACATGTTGATGTTCACCATTGAAGCTACATCATCTCACGTGATGATCGGTTTTGGTGTAGTGGATGTGGATCGTGTACCACTTAACAACTATGAGGGATGTTGTATTAAGTGGGAGTTCATTAGTAATTAGATTAAAACATGAACTAATTATCATAAACATAGTCTTAGTAGTATTTTGAATTAATTTTGTAGTATTGGCATCCGTTTGCTACCATGCGCTAGTCTTGTAATTGAGATAGAAATACTGTTAAAATCTGACAAGAAACTTTACGGACTGGTACCGTATTGTTAAAGAATCAAGAAATGATTAAGTCCTATTGCAAACTTTTAGAAAACCTCACATTGTTGATTCAAGGAGCTATGGTTTCAATTAGTACCTAAAGTTATCTTGTCTTCGTGAAACTTGAAGTTCAAATCTGTTTGAAAAGTAAGGAGCTGAAAATTTAGTTTTCAGAAATAATCAAGGTATGAGATATATGTGATATCTAAGACCTTATTGCAAGATGATAGAGTATAATTTGGTGAGACTACATAAACTCATAAGTTTTATGGGAATGTACGAAGGTTGAAGACGCAAGGCATCCCAATCCTCCAACTAGTGGGGCACTAACGATATTCGCATATCCATGAAGTGATCGTCCTTAGTATGCACCGTTGCTAAGACTCGTCGTTTCGAAGCATCACGTGATGATCGGGTGTTATAGATTCTACGTGTGCATACAACGGGTGCAAGCCAGATTTGCACATGTGAATACTGAGGTTAAACTTTACGAGCCTAGCATGTACAGACATGGTCTCAGAAAGTCGTCATGATATGATGGATAAAATTATGAGTGAAATTGTTCATCATACTACAAAGTTACTAATAGTGAAATCTGGAACACTTGTCATATGATGATCAACTTCAAAATAAGAACCTCAAGGTTATTGGTATTTGACCAACAAACCTAGAAGTTATTAAAGGTGAAGTGTTTTCTGAGAATGAGGAAAGCTAAAAGAGAAATTGCAAAAGATATTTTGGCAGAAAGAAAGAAAAAGACTAGAAAGTCTAGCTCAGGTGTATATAGATGATATACATGTTATGGATGTATTCCTTGTTTGGTCACATAATAAAAAATTTGGGTATTTGTACCATATTGGTTGGTATGAGATGTCATACAATACAACGCAATACAAGAATACGATGGCCTAAGTGACTGATAAGGAAAACGGCAATAATGCACGTCTGGAACATAATAAAGTGTTATTATGTTTGTCATTGGCATTCTACCTAGCCCTTAGAATTTATAATAAAGAACTTAATAAATTGTTATTTTGCTCTGGTCAAATGAAAACAATGAGTCGTTCAAATTATGACATTACTCCATGTACGATGGATAAGTTATTATAAATCTTAATGGTGAAACACACATACATAACACTGACGCTAAAATGCCATAAGGCAAATGATTTGAATTCCACTTATTTGTGGAACCGCCATTTAGGTCATGTTAGAGAGGAACGCATGAAGGAACTCCATGCAAATAGATTTTTGGAGTCATTCGATTTTTGAATCGTTTGGCGCTTGCAAATCTTTTCTAAGAGAATGACTAAAATACCGTTCATAGGCCAAGAGTTGAACGGGCAACTAACTTAGTGGAAACATACATGATAATATATGTGGTTCACTGGGCATAGTTGTGTGCGGGAGATTCTTCTACTTCATGAAAACTTCCAACAATGAATTGAGTATATATATGTGGATATATTCGATAAGAAAGAAGTTTGAAACATTTGAATAGATTCAAATAAATTTCAGCATGAAGTGGAAATCATCGTTATAGAAAAGTCAAATATCTATGATTGGATCAGAGTGGAAATATTTGAATTACGAGTTTTAGCGAACATCTAAAAGAGTTATGAAGTTGTTCTACAACTCACGTTTCTTGGAGTATCATAGTGATGATGAAGTATCCGAGAGACGTATCCAAACCTTGTTGGATTAATGATGAGATAAAATAAAATGAAGCCATTATATTTTTTGTGGATTATGCTTTAGAGACTACCGCTTTTACACTGAATAGAGCATCATCATGATCCGTTGAAATGACACCATACGAGTTATGGAATGGGTTTAAACCTTAATAGTCTTTTCTTAAATTTTGGTATGCATAGCATATATATGTAAATAAGTTTACAACCAAAATCGGATGAATGTCTTTGTTGGTTATCCCAGATTTTTAATTGGGAATTCTTCCCACTATGGAGACAAAGACAAAAGTGTTTGTCAATGTTTCTTATTTCCAAGAAATTGTTTCTAGCGAAGTATTTGAGTGGGAGGACAATAGAACTTGATAAGGTTTATGAACCTGAGCATAATGATCAGAATAGTGCAGCATCGAAACTGGTTCCGGAAGCGGCCACGACAATCATGGCTCCCATGACTACAAAGTGTTTTAGCCATGGAGATCGAAGTACATATTGAACCTTGTAGGTATGGTTTACTTTGTGATCAAATAAATGATTTGTGGACAAAGGATTGATTTTGAACAATGATAAACCAACTGCAAACAAAGAAGTTATGATGGGCTCTGACTCCGTTAAAATGGCTATGCGCCATGAAATCCAAGATAGATGAATACTTTTTGAAAGTAAATGGATCTATGAAATTGATGGACTTGGATGTAATATCCTTGAAGAAGCTCGACTTGTCGAAAAGTTATTTACGACAAAGTTCAAAGAGTTGACTGCGATAAGATTAGATCTTCCGTAGCAATGCTTATAGTCTATGTGGATTATTCTAGTAATCGCTACATATTTCTTTTATGAGATATGCTAGTAGGATGGCAAAATACATTACTTAACAGAAGTGTGTATTAAAGGTGTATACAAGATACAAACCAAGAGTTTTGCTAGTCCGTGGAATACTAGATAGGTATACGAACTTCAATTGGATGAAGTGAGTATCACGGAGTTGGAATCTTCACTGGATGAAATAGTCAAAGAGTTTTTGATTTCATCAGAAATGATGAAGATGCTTGCATTTGCAAGAAATTAAGTGGGAGCGCTGAGACATATTTATAATACTTTATGTAGATGACATATAGTTGGTTATAAATGATGTAATTATAAACTTGATTATAAAAGGTTTCATTGAGAATTAACTTCAATGAAAGGATATGGACTGAAACATATTTAGTGTCAAGATCTATGAAGATAGATTGAAACACATAATAAGTTTGAGTCAAAGTACATAGAATGGATATTGAAGTAGTTCAATATAGAAATATTAAGAAGGTGTTCTTTTCATGCGAAGGTTTAACAAGACTTGAGTGTATTTGACACTCGATGAGTAAAAACACATGAGTGATTTTAGATCACGAATAATATGTACAAAGTCAGATGTCCTGTGCTCTAAAGTGTTACGAGCATATACCAGAATGATTCATGTGATGATTATTGGACAACAGTAAGAATATCCTTGAGTACTTTAGTAGAACCAAGGATATATATATAGTTTTGTATGGGGTAATGACAAACAAATCGCTGTAAGGTGTTACACCGATATTAGTTTGGTCACATATGAAAATAAAATTTCAATCTAAATTAGGATAAGTGTTGAGGTAGCACAATGAGCTAGAAGTTGTCTATGCTAGATTTAGATGAGTTCTAAATATTGTGATGGATTCTACAAACGAAGGCAGAGTATGTCATTGTTTTGACAATGACTGAGGATGTTAAGTCGAGGAGTTCTTTGAGAACTTGGTGTAGTTCCGATAGTGTCAGAACTTTGAAGCTATATTGTGTATGACAATATTAGTGACTTATTTCAGACCGCGGAATTAAGGTTCCACCAGAAGACCGAACATATACGATTAATGCCGACTCATTTGGAGAATGAGTGATGCGTGAAGACGCAAAAGAATTGCAAAATACATACGTTTCTGAGCGTGTCAGATCCGTTGACTGAAACCTCTCCCGTGAGCAAAACATGATAAGCACCAGAAGGCCAAGGTGTTATATCTTTACAAATGTAAACTAGATTATTGACTCTAGTGCAAGTGGGAGACTGTTGGAGATATGCCCAAGAGGGAATAATAAATTAGTTATTTTTATATCTTAGTGTTCATGATAAATGTTTACATCCCATGCTATAATTGTATTAACCGAAACATTGATACATGTGTGTTATGTAAACAACATGGAGCCCTAGTAAGCCTCTTGTATAACTAGCTTGTTGGTTAATGGATGATCATGGTTTCGTGATCATGAACATTGGATGTTATTAATAACAAGGTTATGTCATTAGGTGAATGATATAATGGACACACACCCAAATGAGTGTAGCATAAGATCAAGTCATTAAGTTCAATTTGCTATAAGCTTTCGGTACATAGTTGCCTAAGTCCTTCGACCATGAGATCATGTAAATCACTTACATCGGAAAGGTACTTTGATTATATCAAACGCCATTGCGTAAATGGGTGGTTATAAACATGGGATTAAGTATTTGGAAAGTATGAGTTGAGGCATATGGATCAATAGTGGGATTTGTCCATCCTAATGATGGATAGATATACTCTGGGCCCTCTCGGTGGAATGTCGTCTGATTAGCTTGCAAGCATATGATTGGATCATAAGAGATGACATACCACGGTACGAGTAAAGAGTACTTGTCGGTAACGAGGTTGAACAAGGTATGGAGATACCGATGATCGAACCTCGGACAAGTAAAATATCGTGTGACAAAGGGAATCGGCATCGTATGTAAATGGTTTAATCGATCACTAAGTCATCGTTGAATATGTGGGAGCCATTATGGATCTCCAGATCCCTCTATTGGTTATTGCTCGGAGAGGAGTCTCGACCATGTCTGCATAGTTCGCGAACCGTAGGGTGACGCGCTTAAGGTTCGATGTTGCATAAGTAGATTCGGAATATGAGATGGAGTCCGAAGTTTTTGTTCGGAGTCTCGGATGGGATCCAGGACATCACGAGGAGGTCCGGAATGGTCCGGAGAATAAGATTCATATAAGGGAAGTTGATTTCTAGGTTTCGGAAAAGTTTGGGATTTTTCCGGTGAAAGACTGGAAGGTTCTAGAAGGTTTTAGAGGGGTCCACTGATGTCTACGTGTGCTTCTATTCTTGTAGACAGTGTTGGGCCTCCAAGAGCAGAGGTTTGTAGAACAACAGCAAGTTTCCCTTAAGTGGATCACCCAAGGTTTATCGAACTCAGGGAGGTAGAGGTCAAAGATATGCCTCTCAAGCAACCCTGCAATTAATATACAAGAAGTCTCTTGTGTCCCCAACACACCTAATACACTTGTCAGATGTATAGGTGCACTAGTTCGGCGAAGAGATAGTGAAATACAAGTAATATGGATGATTATAAGTAGCAATTGCAATCTCAAATAAAAATGGCAGCAAGCGAACATGTAGCAGAACTTGTTGGAAACGGTGTTTCAATACTTAGAAACAAGGCCTAGGGATCATACTTTCACTAGTGGACACTCTCAACAATGATCACATGATAAATAAATAACTTCTCCTCACTTGTGCTACTCTCAAACACTCTCTTGTTGGATAACAAACACCATTCATTGTGTAGGGCTACAAGAGCACCCTCAAGCCGGAGTAAACAAGCTCCACAACATCCGGAGTTCATATTAAAGTAACCTCTAGAGTGCATAATAGACCGTTGCAATTTAGACCGAGTACTAACATAGCATACACACTGTCAACAATAGCTATGCAAGGGGGAATAGATCACATCAATACTATAATAGTAATAGTTAACTTCATAATCTACAAGAGATTACAATCATAACCTACGCCAAGTACTACATGATGCACACACTGTCAACTTTACATCATGGAGGAGGACTAGACTACTTTAATAACATCACTAGAGTAGCACATAGATTAATAGTGATACAAAGCTCATGATCACATAAAGATCACACCATGGGAGAGAGAGATGAACCACATAGCTACCGGTAGAGCCCTCAGCCTCGGGGGAGAACTACTCCCTCCTCATCATGGGAGACAGCAACGGCGATGAAGATGGCGGTGGTGTCGATGGAGATGACTCCGGGGGCAATTCCCCGTCCCGGCGGCTTGCCGGAACAGAGACTTCTGTCCCCCGAACTTGGCTTCGCGATGGTGGCGGCTACGGAACTATTCGTGGAATATGACTGGATGTTTTAGGGTTTTCGCGACGGGGAGAATATATAGGCGAAAGGGCGGCCTCGGAGGAGCCAGGGGGTGCCCACACCACATGGCGGCGCGGCCAGAAGTGGGCCCGCGCCCCCCTATGGTGTGGGTCCCCTGCTGGCCGCCTCCAACTCTCCTTCGATGTTTTGGAACCCTCCGTGGAAAATAGGAAGTTTGGCTTTTGTTTCGTCCAATTCCGAGAATATTTCCTGTGTAAGATTTCTGAAACCAAAAACAGCAGAAAATAGGAACTGGCGCTTCGGCATCTTGTTAATAGGTTAGTTCCGGAAAATGCATCAAAATGATATAAAGTGTGAACAAAACATGTAGGTATTGTCATAAAACTAGCATGGAACATCAGAAATTATAGATACGTTGGAGACGTATCAAGCATCCCCAAGCTTAGTTCCTACTCGCCCTCGAGTAGGTAAACGATAACAAGGATAATTTCTGAAGTGACATGCTACTATCTTAATCTTGATCAATACTATTGTAAAGCATATGAGATGAATGAAGTGATTCAAAGCAATGGTAAAGATAATGACTAAACAACTGAATCATATAGCAAAGACTTTTCATGAATAGTACTTTCAAGACAAGCATCAATAATTCTTGCATAAGAGTTAACTCAAAAAGCAATAGATTCTTAATAGAAGGTTTTGAAGCAACACAAAGGAAGAATAAAGTTTCAGCAGTTGCTTTCAACTTTCAACATGTATATCTCTTGGATAATTGTCAATACAAAGTAATATGATGAGTGCAATAAGTAAGCATGTAAGAATCAATGCACACAGTTGACACAAGTGTTTGTTTCTAAGATAGAAAGAAGTAGGTAAACTGACTCAACATAAAGTAAAAGAAAGACCCTTCGCAGAGGGAAGCATGGATTACTCATGTGCTAGAGCTTTTTATTTTGAAAACATGGAAACAATTTTGTCAACGGTAGTAATAATTCATATGTGTTATGCATAAAACCTCCTATAAGTTGCAAGCCTCATGCATCGAATACCAATAGTGCCCGCACCTTGTCCTAATTAGCTCGGATTTCCATGGATTATCATTGCATTACATATGTTTCAACCAAGTGTCACAAAGGGGTACCTCTATGCCACCTGTACAAAGGTCCAAGGAGATAGATCGCATTTGATTTCTAAGTTTTGATAGATCTCAACTTGAGGACATCCATACCGGGACAACATAGAAAACAGATAATGGACTCCTCTTTAATGCTTAAGCATTCAACAACAGATAATATTCTCATAAGAGATTGAGGATTAATGTCCAAGCTGAAACTTCCACCATGATACATGGCTTTGGTTGGCGGCCCAATGTTCTTCTCTAACAATATGCATACTCAAACCATTTAATCATGATAAATCACCCTTACTTCAGACAAGACGAACATGCATAGCAACTCACATGATATTCAACAAAGGTGTAACAGTTGATGGCGTCCCCAGAAACATGGTTACCGCTCAACAAGCAACTTATAAGAAATAAGATACATAAGCAACATATTCAATACCACAATAGTTTTTTAAGCTATTTTCCCATGAGCTATGTATTGCAAAGACAAGGAATGAAATTTTAAAGGTAGCACGCAAGCAATTTACTTTGGAATGGCAGAAAAATACAACATAGTAGGTAGTTATGGTGGACACAAATGGCATAGGTTTTGGCTCAAGGTTTTGGATGCACGAGAAGCATTCCCTCTCAGTACAAGGTTTTGGCTAGCAAGGTTGTTTGAAGCAAACACAAGTATGAACCGGTACAGCATAAGAACATATTGCAAGCATTATAAGACTCTACACTGTCTTCCTTGTTGCTCAAACACTTTTACCAGAAAATATCTAGACTTTAGAGAGACCAATCATGCAAACCAAATTTTAACAAGTTCTACATTAGTTCTCCACTAATAGGTTTAAACTACATGACGCAAGAGCTTAAACATGATATACTTGAGAGCTCAAAACAATTGCCAAGTATCAAATTATTCAAGATAATATACCAATTACCACATGAAGCATTTTCTGTTTCCAACCAAATAGCAATAAGTGAAGCGATCAACTTTCGCCATTGAACATTAAAAGTAATAGCGAAGAACACTAGTGTTCATATGAAAAAGCGGAGCGTGTCTCTCTCCCACACAAGAATGATAGGATCCGATTTATTCAGAGAATGAAAATAACAAAACGAAAATAAAAGCACACGGACGCTCCAAGTAAAGCACATAAGATGTGACGGAATTAAAATATAGTTTCACTAGAGGTGACCTGATAAGTTGTTGATGAAGAAGGGGATGCCTTGGGCATCCTCAAGCTTAGATGCTTGAGTCTTCTTGAAATATGCAGGGATGAACCACGGGGGCATCCCCAAGTTTAGACTTTTCACTCTTCTTGATCATATCATATCATCCTCCTCTCTTGACCCTTGAAAACTTCCTCCACACCAGACTCAAAACAATCTCATTAGAGGGTTAGTGCATAATCAAAAATTCACATGTTCAGAGAGGACACAATCATTCTTAACACTTCTGGACATTACCCAAGGTTACTGAAAGTTAATGGAACAAAGAAATCCACTCAACACAGTAAAAGAGGCAATGCGAAATAAAAGGAAGAATCTATCAAAACAGAACAGTCCGTAAAGACGAATTTTTTTCGAGGCACTTAACAGGCTCAGATGAAAAATCTCAAATTGAACGAAAGTTGCGTACATATCTGAGGATCATGCATGAATTTTTTTCAGGATTTTACGAGTTTCCTACAGAGAGATCAACTCAAATTCGTGACAGCTAAAAATCTGTTTCTGCGTAGAAATCAAATCTAGTATCAACTTTACTATCAAAGACTTTACTTGGCACAACAACATGATAAGGAGAGGTTGCTACAGTAGTAACAACGTCCAAGACACAACAAAACAGTAGCAAAATAAAAAACATGGGTTATCTCCCAAGAAGTGCTTTCTTTATAGCCATTAAGATGGGCTCATTAATTTTAATGATGCTCGCGCAAGAAATAAGAGTTGAAGCAAAAGAGAGCATCAAAAGCAAATAAGAAACATTTTTAAGTCTAACCCACTTCCTATGAAAAGGAATCTTGTAAATAAACAAGTCATGTAAGCATAATGCAATAAGCATAGGACAACAAGACAAGCGCAACTTCAAGATTTTAAGAAAAAAGAGAGGTGTTTTAGTACATGAAAATCTCTACAACCATATTGTCCTCTCTCACAAAGATTTTCAGTAGCATCATGAACAAACTCAACAATATAACTATCACATGAAACATTCTTATCATGAGCTACATGCATAAAATTATTACTCTCCACATAAGCATAGTCATTACTATTAATTGTAGTGGGAGCAAATTCAATAAGATAGCTATCATTATTATTCTCATCACCATAATCATCATATATAGGAGGCATATTGTAATCATAATTAATTTTCTCCTCAATAGTAGGTGAACTGAAAATATGATAGTCATCATTGTAATCATCATATATAGGAGGTAAAGTATCATCAAAGTAAATTTTCTCCTCCATGCTTGGAGGACTAAAAATATCATGCTCCTCAAAACCAGCTTCCCCAAGCTTAGAATTTTCCATAGCATTAGAAACAATGGTGTTCAAAGCATTCATACTAATAACATTTCCATTAGCATGCATATAAAGTTCCATAGGTTTTTTAATTTTCTCTTCAAACACCTCATGTCCTAATTCAAGATAAATACTATAAAGATCTCTAATATTTTTGTTGTTTTCCATTAAGCCTAACTAGTGAAATAAAAACAAGAAACAAAAAGATATAATTGCAGAATCTAAAGGAGATACCTTCGAGCACTCACACAGCGGCAACAGTGCTAGGAAATAGCTTAGTAGTCGGAGGATGTGAATACCTTTTACCTTACCTCCCCGGCAACGGCGCCAGAAAATAGCTTGATGTCTACGTGTGCTTCTATTCTTGTAGACAGTGTTGGGCCTCCAAGAGCAGAGGTTTGTAGAACAGCAACAAGTTTCCCTTAAGTGGATCACCTAAGGTTTATCGAACTCAAGGATGTAGAGGTCAAAGATATCTCTCTCAAGCAACCCTGCAATTAAGATACAAGAAGTTTCTTGTGTCCCCAACACACCTAATACACTTGTCAGATGTATAGGTGCACTAGTTCGGCGAAGAGATAGTGAAATACAAGTAATATGGATGATTATAAGTAGCAATTGCAATCTCAAATAAAAATGGCAGCAAGCGAACATGTAGCAGAACTTGTTGGAAACGGTGTTTCAATACTTAGAAACAAGGCCTAGGGATCATACTTCCACTAGTGGACACTCTCAACAATGATCACATGATAAATAAATAACTTCTCCTCACTTGTGCTACTCTCAAACACTCTCTTGTTGGATAACAAACACCATTCATTGTGTAGGGCTACAAGAGCACCCTCAAGCCGGAGTAAACAAGCTCCACAACATCCGGAGTTCATATTAAAGTAACCTCTAGAGTGCATAATAGATCGTTGCAATTTAGACCGAGTACTAACATAGCATACACACTGTCAACAATAGTTATGCAAGGGGGAATAGATCACATCAATACTATAATAGTAATAGTTAACTTCATAATCTACAAGAGATTACAATCATAACCTACGCCAAGTACTACATGATGCACACACTGTCAACTTTACATCATGTAGGAGGAATAGACTACTTTAATAACATCACTAGAGTAGCACATAGATTAATAGTGATACAAAGCTCATGATCACATAAAGATCACACCATGGGAGAGAGAGATGAACCACATAGCTACCGGTAGAGCCCTCAGCCTCGGGGGAGAACTACTCCCTCCTCATCATGGGAGACAGCAACGACGATGAAGATGGCGATGGTGTCGATGGAGATGACTCCGGGGGCAATTCCTCGTCCCGGCGGCGTGCCGGAACAGAGATTTCTGTCCCCCGAACTTGGCTTCGCGATGGCGGCGGCTACGGAACTCTTCGTGGAATATGACTGGATGTTTTAGGGTTTTCGCGACGGGGAGAATTTATAGGCGAAAGGGCGGCCTAGGAGGAGCCAGGGGGTGCCCACACCACATGGCGGCGCGGCCAGGGGTGGGCCCGCGCCCCCCTATGGTGTGGGTCCCCTGCTGGCCGCCTCCGACTCTCCTTCGATGTTCTAGAACCCTCTGTGGAAAATAGGAAGTTTGGCTTTTGTTTCGTCCAATTCCGAGAATATTTCCTGTGTAAGATTTCTGAAACCAAAAACAACAGAAAATAGGAACTGGCGCTTCGGCATCTTGTTAATAGGTTAGTGCCGGAAAATGCATCAAAATGATATAAAGTGTGAACAAAACATGTAGGTATTGTCATAAAACTAGCATGGAACATCAGAAATTATAGATACGTTGGAGACGTATCATCCACCATGGGGCCCACGACCTAGGGGGGCCTACATGGGCCGAGGGGGTGCTGCTTAGCCCTAATGGCCCAGGCGTACCAAGCCTCAAAGGCCCAGGCCGGCCACCCCTTAGGGTTTCCCCAAAACCCTAAGGGGGGATCAACTTGGGGGGCAAGATTCCCCCCTCCCCCCTTGTGCGCCGGCCCTAGATGGGTTTGGGCGGCAGGGGGGCCACCCCAGCCGACCCTCCCCCTATATAAAGAGAGGGGAGAGGGCAGGGGGCCGACCCCAACCCTTGCCTCCTCCTCTGGCAGCCCCTCTCCTCCTCCATACGCTGCTCCGGCTTAGGCGAAGCCCTGCAGTTTTTCCTCCTCCACCACCACCACCACGCCGTCGTGCTGCTGGGTTTTGGAGGAGATCTACCACACCTCCGCTGCCCGCTGGAACGGGGAGAGGGTGGGCTTCATCGACACCGTACGCGCGACCGAGTACGGAAGTGCTTCCGGATTGCAGCACCGGGGACGATCGTCTACACCAACAACGAGATCTAATCTCATAGGCTTTGGAAATCTTCGAGGTTAGTCTCATATCAATCTCGTTGCTCCGATCTTGTAGATTAGATCTTGGGTGTTCCATAGATTAGATCTTGGATTTATTCGTCTTGCGGTAGGAATTTTTTGTTTTCTATGCTACGAACCCCATCACTACCCTCCTGTAGCTGGGTGCGGGGCCTACATTCGGCCGGATCCAATCGTCAGTCTCCTGGGTTGGTTTTAGATGGGTCACACATCTGTGCAGGCATAGGGTCAGTGGACCTGGTGGGGACGTGCAAGTGCAATGGGTGGGCAACCAATCCCCACTCTCGTATCCCCTCCCCAATCCCCTCTCTCTCCAGTACATCCACCTCCCGGTCAAACAGCCGCCACCCCATCTCCCCGTCAAACCTCTCGAGGCCATGCCGCCGTCGGCGGGAGAAAGCACTAGCAGCCGCTCACACCACCACATCCAGTCATGCACGTCTTTCTTGACCAAGTGGAAGGAGGGCTACGACGGGAGCAAGGTTAGGGAGGGTACCCTCAACATGGTCGCCCCTCTCGATCTCCCTCCTCTGGCCTGCCTCCTCCCTGGGCTCAACGGGAGGAGCAGCACATACCGCCACCGCCTGTGGTGAGGTCGACGAAGGAGCGGTTGGAGGCCGACAGGGAGCAGCGCAGGCTACCACTCGCACTGCCGTCGTGTGCCTTGCCTTCGCTTAAAGGGGCGGCTAGTGAGCTCCGCCTGTGTTGCACATCTCTGATGCATTGTGCTGGACTCCTCTGCATGAGGACGCCGACCAGCAGTACAACAACATGTACCTCTCCACCTCTTCCTCCAAGGAGACCTGCAGGTTATCTGTGTCACACACACACACAAAATCTCCATCTTCCTGCAGAAACTTGAATGCTATGCTAAATTGGTTGACTTTGATGCTTCGCGTGACATACCGTCGTCGGAGGAGCAGCTAGTGGCTGGCTGGATCGGCGCATCGCCGGAGGAGCGGTTGGTGGCCGGTGGAAGCAGCGCAAGCCGCCACTCGCACGCCCCCGTGTGCATTTCCGTTGCTTGAAGGGGTGGCTGGTGAGCTCTGCCCATGCTGCACGTCTCCGGTGCCTGGACTCCTCTGGCTCTTCATCGTCGTTGGGGGCGCCGTCCAACAGTACAACAGGTTGTCTTCCACCTCTTCTTACAGGTTCTCTCTGGATCCCCATCTTTCATGACAAGATTCCCCATCTTCCTGCATAAAATTGGATGTTAAGCTAAATTGATTGACTTTGATACTTGCTAAATTATGAAGAATGATTATTTTAGTTAATAAGATGTTTGTTTCATTTTTTAGCATAGGATGAAGAACAATTCTACCACATGCGCATCTTCGCTGGCAGGGCACACGAACCACTGCTGCAGCACCTAGAGAGCAGCACATCCTGCCGCCGCCTATGGTGAGGTCGCCGAAGGAGTGGCTGGTGGCCGGCGGGGAGCAGAGTATGCCGCCGCGTGCCTTGCCGTCGCTTAAAGGGGTGGTTGGTGAGATCCGCCTGTGCTGCACATGTTCGATGCGTTGTGCTGGAGTGACTGGACTCCTCCGCACGAGGACGCCGACTAGAAGTACAACAACTTGTCCCTCTCCACCTATTCTTCCAAGGAGACCTGCAGGTTCTCTCTGTCACACGCACAAAATACCCATCTTCCTGTGGAAACTTGAATGCTATACTAAATTAGTTGACATTGATGCTTCGCGTGACATACCATCATCGGAGGAGCAGCTGGTGGCTAGATCAGCGCACCACCAGCGGAGCAGTTGGTGGCTGACGGAAGCAGCGCAAGCCGCCGTGTGCGTTGCCGTCTCTTGAAGGGGCGGCTGGTGGGCTCTGCCCGTGCTACCAGTATAGGATGGATAACGATTCTACCTGCATAAACTTGGATGTTATGCCAAATTGATTGACTTTAATACTTGCTACATTATGAACAATGATTATTGTAGCTAATAAGATGTTTGTTTCGTTTTTTCAGCATAGGATGGAGAACGATTCTACCACATGGGCATGAAATGAAAAATAATCGCTGATGCAATCTCTTCCTCTTTATTTGCATTTAGGAGGGCTTTTCGATAATTATGTTTGATATCTTTGTCTTACCAGTGTTGTTTGATTTATAATTTTAGGCCATGGTCTTCTTATCAATATGAGTGCTGTAAATAATATATTGGGATGGCTGTCACTCTAAATTTCGCTGTAAGGTATTCTCCTCTCCACCCAACTAACCATTGATATTAAAATTTACTATCCTATTTTGAACTAGTGTTTCTGTTATCTTATTTACTCATAATCTTCTTTTTTTAGATAATTAAAGGGAATATATTAATATTAAAAGATACCAATCACACCCAGCCTCTGCAACAATGTCCCACTCAAATGGCAGTACGGATGCACACAACCAAAAAAGAGTAAAGAAAAATAAGAAATAAAAGCCCCGCTACAACATTTCAGACCTAACAACAACAATACAACCACCACCGTGATAACACCTGAAATACAGACTCTTCAAAAGCGACGCCTCCAAGAAGGGAGCAGTGCATCAGCGCCATCGTCGTCCGACCAAAGGTCTTGGGTTTTCACCCTGAAGTTAGTCCCCTCTCTCAAAACAATGCCTCCAACAAGGTCATTGCCAGGCACAACCAGTTAAGGCCAGACCTTGGGTTCTCACCCTGAGATGTAAGACTCTGAAATTCATCTGTGTTGTCGCCCCCACATGCATACCACTGCCGCGGAGGCCGAAACGCCAAGCAAATCCCTCAGCATCACGGAGACTCGAACCTCCTTTAGCCAGTCCACCAATCCGGCCTTCAAGACATTCCTTCTTCTGTCTTTACCATGGACCAAAAATTCACCTGATGTCAACACAGAATAGAGCTTCGCGCCGCTCCCTCCGGAACCAAACGGTCGGAATAAAACATGGGTGCCCGCGACCAAATACCACCCGATCCGGCAAACTCTAGGCAAAAGATGCACTGTTCCATTCACCGATGGAGCTTTCCGGAACTCATCTCTCTAGCCAGATCAAGGCAAACTGACCTCAAGTAGATCTTCATCTTCGGTTGCGAGAAACCCGAGGACCGCCACCAAAAACAAAGCAAGACCAGCAGCCCCCACGCCGCCAGCCCCTCCTGCCGAATCACCAGGGTAGAGGACGGCGGCGCGGATCATGCGTACCACCGCCGAACCGTCACCGAGGGCAAAGGCCGCCACCGCTCCACCGAATCCTCCATGGCTACCGACGGAGAGCATCAGGCCCCGACCAAGTAGCCATGCCGCCCGGCTTCCTCCACCGGCGCTTCATCACCTCCCATGAAACGCCGCCGCGGAAACCCTCTCCTCCCTATCATCGTTCGACGGAAGGGGCGCCGCCAACGCTGCCGGGGCCGGGGCCAAGGCTGGCAGCATCGACGGCTGAGGTGCGGCGGTGTGAGGGCGGCTGCTCGGGGCGAGGCGGTCGGATCCTCCGCCGCCGTCCGGGAGGATCTTGGTTTCATGATCCATCTGCTCATTTCGATTATCTAATAAGCTATCTTGGATCCTAAATTGTTTCATGCTGATTCAGAGTATTCCTGCATGACAACCCTCTACTGTCTTACGGAAGCACTATGAGCAGTGTGTGTTGATATGCAATTAGTGTGCCCTAAACCGGGCGTTACTCTTTCACCGGAATGTGACGTGACTGTCAACAGCAAGGCGTTAGTAATGATTTCATCATTATCAAAATCTATCTGTTCAGTCTCGCGAAGATGCACAAACAAGTAGAATGTAGGTGTATGCATTTATAGGGATAAATGTGCCTCCTGTGATGTTCTGAAAAATGAAAAAAAAAATACGATAGAGATAAGCAGAGCACTAGCAACAATTGACTAGTACTAGTAGTATGGTACATCAAACTCCAGCTTGACGCTTGGACGACGTAACTATCAAATTGGACTGAACGTTCCGCATTGCACAAGCGGCGGCGGCTGCTGGCTGACCAAGAAAGTAGCTAAGAGCAAGTACAATAAGTTTTAGTCAGCTGGCTATAAGGATTAAAATAGTATATTATTGTTTAGTTGGAGGAGAGAGAGGAGGTGAGAGAAGGAGAGTGGGCTCTTATGCAAGAGCCAGCTCTAGCACGTGCTCCTAGACACTTTGTGAGAGTGAAAGGTGGGCCACACATTGATTAAGTACTGCATTTTTATAGCTCACTATTGTATATGTTGACTCTAAGTTAACTATAAATGACATGACATTTGGCTTATAGCTAGCAGCTGGCTACACTATTGAAATTGCTCTAATCACTCACGCCATGTCACTGTATGCCGGAGAGAGACTGACCATAAATTTGCGTTTGATTTCCGAGCCCAGCAACGTGTCAATGATGCAAACAATGCATCACAAAACCAAAATAAATACGTGACGGAGAGAGATGGTACATTGCCCAGGGCCACCATAGGTGAACATAACTTGCCGCAACAACGGTGAAGAATATTTTTTAATAACTTTTTTTTCAAATTTACAAATAATACATTAAAAAAAATTACGAATCTGTGACGGTCGAGAGTCGGCCGATCAGCAGGCACTGAGCATGTGAGTTTGTGAGATTGTGCACCGTACATGCATGTGCCCTCCTGGTCGGCAGTGAGCCAGGCTGACTGTCGACCGAGATTTATAAAATTTAAAAACACGTATTAATCGTAAAACTGCTGAAAAATATATTATTTTAAAAAATTGCCAACCACGGCTGCCATTAGTTGGATCTTTGAGGAGTTTAGATTATGAGACTTCGCATCTGTATAACTGCGCTGAATTGAAGTTTCCGCCTTTTCCTTTTTTAAAAAGGTAAGAACTTAATTTTTTTGGTTTTGTATGCACTTTTCTTCGAAACAGATTTTCGTTCCGGTATGTTAAAATAGCAACAGCTACACCGATACAAGAATTTAAAACAACGAAATTGCTGAAGCAACGGGACAAACATGCCCTCGAAACAGGTATCATATGTACTAGCTCAGATACAAATAACAATGTCTTGAGAATAACAAACGTATGTCCAAATCTTTGAAAAAATTCAGTCTTTATTTGGTGTATCTTGAAATTTTTACACATATTTAGCAGAAATCGTAGCAGGTGAAACTGACACAAACTAAACTAACCTAGATTTTGGAATCCCGTAGGAGTTACCTCCCAAATTTACTATGGCTTAGTTGAAAATTAATCTATGGGATCTGGCCCACCAATTTCTACGGGACCAACTTCAACGATTACCATGTGACATACGTGGTAGTTTATAGATCTAAAAGCAGACAATTGACCATTTGTTAATTGTTAGAGTTAGTAGTCCACGTAGGAGTAGGTGATTCTGTGGGTCAGGTTTCGTATAATTATTTTTCAGCTATGGAGCACACCCTCTGAATGCACGTTTTTATTTAAGTCTTTTTTGTGTGCATACATGAGCTGGTTTTTTTTTTTGTTTTATGTAATCCATAAAGAAAAGTATCATTGCACAACGAAATATTCTAGCTAGTTTAAACAAACCAGTAATATAGTGGCAACTTTGTATATCTTCGGATGGCAACTTCGAAGGTGACAAAAGGTCGTCAAAACATGTAGCATGACATCTAGATTTGAATATCCCGGCGAGATAAAATTGATGGTGAAGACAAATCATAAATTAGTCAACTGATTTAAGAGCTAAATAATTTGTAGTTTTAAGTTACACTGAAGAGTACGGCCTCTCGCCGGTGGGAGGGTTTTCGTTCTTTGTTAGGTTATTTTCAGTGTCTTCTTCGGGATGGTGAGGCGGCGGCTCCATCTTGATGTCAGAATAAGGTCCTCCCCGCTCTATCCTCGCTCTGGTGGTGCGTCTAGCATCGGCAGAGGGCGCGTGGAGTCATGTGCCCGGCGGATCTCGCGGGATCCGATCGGTTTTCGTATTCGTTGGTGTGGTTTCAGGTCAGTCTCTTCCGATCTAAAGTTGTCATCTTGGGCGACGGTTGCTGCTCTGGTGCGCTGGTCATTTGGGACCTTAGCACGACGACTTCCCGTTTGTCTACTACAACAAGCTCTACTACGACAAGCTTTGCCCGGATCCGGTGATGGAGGGGCGAGGACATCGGCGCGCCTTCGGCTCGCGTCAGTGTTTGTAGTCGTCGCTAGGTGGTCGAAAGACCTACTTGTAATTTTTATTACTTTTGGGTCAGTTTGTACTGCTATTGATGATTATTAATAGATCGGTGGAATTTTCGCAAAAAAAGTTACACTGAAGAGTGATAAAATAAGTAATCTATTCATTTTGCATGCCTGCAAACCTAAGGGCATCTTCACCGGGCCGACCCATCCGGTTTTGGCATGTTCGATTTGGTTCGCGCGAACAGGTTGGCCAGCCGTACATGCTCCAGCGGGATGACCTAAACGGGCCGACCTGTCCGCCCCGACCTATCGGGCCACCAAATTTGAGGAACCGATGCATCGGCGTGGATGTTACGCGGGCAGCGCACTTGTCCGGCCATGTGTGCCGCGGACCCGCTCCGAAGCGATCTAAAGGCAGAAAAGGTGACCGGCGGCAGCATCGTTGGACGCAACCCGATGGCAGAAGTCTGACTGGCGGCTACAACCATGGCCATCACCGCCACCATCGGCTCGAGCTCCGTGCCGACGTCCAATGCCCTCGGCCTATTTAAAGCGTCGCCCCCGCCGTGCTCATAACTACCAAGCTCCTCACCCACTAAGCATCGCCGCCGTGTAGTCAGCATGTCTCGCCGCAAGGCCACCACCTAATCTATATTGGGGTGCAACGGGCGCATGGCGCCTTCACCTCCGCCTCCGAAGCCAGAGCGCAACTGAAGCCCGTCAAACATCTCAACGCAGTACGAGGTCGACGCTGAGCGCGAAGTAGCCGAGGGGGGGGGGGGGGGTAGCAGCCCGTGGCTGATCCGCAGTAGACGGCGATACTCGAGTCTTATCGGCCAGCGCACGACCAAAGGAACGCGCCCGCATCCTAGAGAAGGCTAACCAACAGCTCCTCCAGCGCATCATGGCGGTCTCCCGCGATCGGTTGGTGTTGCCTGCCAAAACCCACCGACGAGCAGCGGCGAGCAACACGAAGAGCCGGGAGGCTCCCAGGACTGCTGGTGGGCCCTGGTCCCTCGGTCAACGGCCCGCAATGCTCTGGCACACGTCCTGACGGTCGCAAGGGCGTGCCACCTGACCTATACCTGGTCAGGGAGGTGTTGGATCGCTTCGATTAGTTTCTGCATGGTAGACACGTAAACATTAAATGAGCCTCGATCGGCTCTCAGGTTACCCTGCTCATCGGCTCAAAGAGCCGATTGACCCATGGTTCATATTAGATCTTGCAATAACATGGGTATCCTACTTCATTAATACTAAGCTAAAACGATCTACGACAGTTTAGGGTTTTCACCATATAACCGGAACATCCTACACGTGGTTGAGCCTAGCAGATACGAAAGATGATGGCAAACTAACCCTAAAAGAGGCCTAAAAACCAACACGGAGTCGATTCCCGGAACATCCCTTCTAGGATCGGTAAACCATACCTAACGCACTACCGGATCGTTCAACTCGTTTGTAAGGCCTAACCACACGGATATTAAACTAATCCTTGAAGAACAAGGAACAACTGCAACAGATCAAATCTACTAAATAAAGATGAAGTAAGATGCTGCCCTTACACCTAAGATAGGTGTAAGGGCAGCTAGATATCGAGGGGCAACATAGCTAAGCAAGCATATCAGAAGAACAACGATGCAAACCCCAAAACATCTACGATAAGTAGTGTTACTCGCTATCAACAAGGCTTCAGTACGAGCAACACCAGATAACGAATAAACCTATACTGCCTAGATCGCAAGATGCGATCTAGGCAGCATGATGCTTACCCGGAAGAAACCCTCGAAACAAGGGGTGGCGATGCGCCTAGATTGTGTTTGTTGTGAACGTGATTGTCCTCCTTTCTCAATAACCCTAGATACATATTTATAGTCCGTGGACTTTCTAATTCGGGAATAAACTTAACCGTGTACGGGCTAAACTCTATCTCTTAATTCTAATCTACCATAATATACAAATACACGGGCAATCTAGCCCAAACTGTCGCACGAGGCCGATTCAGAGACACTCTACGTGCATATCCTCCAAGCCCATCTCAATTACGGCACATGTCTTGCTCTTGGCTAAATTCTGGTGATAACACATGCCCCCCTGGTTTTGGTAATGATAATTTCAAAACCACTCAGTTTTTCCTTCGTAGGGTCATGTCGTGGCAGAGCAGAACCGTCACAGTATCCTTTCATCATGACGCCTTGTCTTCTCAACTTCTCTACACGATTTGACAGTTTTGACACCATGTCCTCGGGAACCGCCGTAGCATTAAATCTCCACTTATCCCCTTTATTTAACCGCGTCGAGCAGTCCGCTTCTTTATCCCCAGTAGCCATCGGAAAACCCTCCTTCACACCATGGATTCCTCCTCCTCCTCCTCTACCTCATCGGATCTTTCCTCTCTATCCTCTTCTTCTCGTGAGCCGACGCCAGAGTGGGGCTCGTTGGCGGCGCACGACATCCTCGCCCCAACGACATGGGACAAGGAGGATCACGATTCCTCCGTCTGGTCCGAGGATGACAAATCCTTGACCGACGGAGAAGACGACCTCCAATTCCTCGTCGATGGGGAGGAGGAGGCGGAGAGCGAGGACGACCGCTTCTCCTGGGGCGACTTCACCTCCTCCGACGAGGAGGAGGAAGAGGAGGATGACACCTCCTCCAACGAGCCGCCGGCGAAGCGCTTCCGCGCCGGGTCAGACGACGACGACGACGAGGAGGAGGAGGAAGAGGCCCCTGCCGAGGGCTACGGCAGCAGCGACGAGGAGCTCGCCGGTAGCAGCGCCGACGGCAGCCACGATAGCGCCGACGAGGGCAGCGACAGCCCTTAGACTAGGAATACTAGCATAGGACTAGTACTAGTAATCGGCTCTTTTGTTCTTCCTCTCCTGAGCAATCGGCTCTTCTTTGTAAAAATCCTCTTTATTAATGAAGAAAATATTTCTATGTCAATTTTGCCTTCATACCGATTTTGCCGATTGTCAAAGCAAGTCAACGCGCAAAGAGCCGATGGCAGCGCCTCGGCCTTCACCATAAAATGCGAGTAAGGCCAAATCAGTTGCCTATTTCAAACGGTAACCTGCAACCCTTGCCTGAAGAGTAAACTCAGATCCCCAAATCGCCGTTCGAACAGATCCAACCTACAGCCACGCGAATCTCAGATCTCAATCGCGCAGATTCAACTCCGCAGCGAACCCAATGGCGGAATCCTTCAACGCCAACGCTACGGTTTCTGGCCTGAAGGTAATCCTCAACCGCTCCCCTCTATCCGAGCATAGCGTTAGAATTAGCAGCAACCACCTGAATTAATGTCTCATTCCGTCATTAATTTTTAGGTATCAGACATTCTGCTGCCGCATCCTTCTCTTCCAAATTCTCTCTGTCTTGGCCCTCGTTCTACTAAAAGTCCTGCCCATTTGATTTCATGCGAGGCCAATAGAATTCCCTTCGTGAACCAGAATTTAGATCTAACTTCTTGGGCCGACTGCTTACGAGCCTGGCCTAATCCTCCTGAAGATTGGGTTTCATGGTACAAGAGAATATCCAAAACCCACCAAGCCACCTGGGAAACCACGGGAATAGCCGATGCTTTAGCTTTATCACTGTCTCCACTTGAGAAACATGAAAACCTTCTGAAAACCATCGGCTACTTTTGGTCTGATGCTTTGAATTGCTTCATGTTTGGCCATGGCCCCATGACACCAACCCTACTGGACATGGCCATGATCACTGGTCTAGACATTGCATCCCCAAGCCCCTCCGCTTTTATGCTGCCAAAGGTCCCTTTCACACTCTCTTCCAAAACAGAGTGCACAAACTGGGGTGCTTATCTTCGACGCCACATGAAAAACAAAGGCCCTGTAACAGAGAAAGAACACACGGCCTTCCTGAATTTCTGGTTGGAGCATTTCATATTTTGTGGCCCTTCACTCGCTCCAACCAAGAACTATCTCTCATTGGCCTATGAACTCGCCAGAGGCACACAGCTGGGCATTGGCAAACTGTTCCTTGGAGAGGTCTATCGATACCTCCAACTAATGTCTGTCAAACTGTTTTCCCAAAAGACAGTCAAAACAGGAGGTCCCTGGTGGTTTATTCAACTATGGGCTCAACTGTATTTCCAGAACCATGTCCCAAACTTTCCACCCTTGGCCACTTGCACCTTTCCAGATATTAACGGGAAGCCAATCCGGTGCACAAACTACGGCCAAGCTCTATATAGCCTTCCAGGTAGTAGGCTGACCCCCAAGGAAGCATCGGAGTGGTTCAGAATTCTCTACCAAGGCCTGGACAAACCTCTCTTCTTTCCTTATACGGAGTCTGAAAATTTCGAAAATCCAGTCTCCTTCAGGCTAGACAGCTTTGCCGATGACGCCAGCACTCGGCAATTGTATTCCATCATGATCCGTCCCTGCTTCCTTCCAGTTGGCATGAGCACCTCAAACAGGATCATCAAACCTGGTTATGAGTCTTATCAGCCGGTCGTAGCAGCCCGGCAATTTGGTCTTGGGCAGGTGTCTCCCCATTTCTTCCTCCACCACTTAACAGAGAGCAGAACTGATCTGCCCGATGTCCTCACGAGTCAGAGGTGTTACTCTTTCTTTGATGCTCTAGCCATCCCAATTCCTCACAACCTCTCTTTTACCTCATCAACCGATGGTTTTGAGACTTGGTGGTCAATGTGGAAAACTCATGCCTTAAGAAGAGCTCTGGGACCATTGCTGAAACAACTTGATGCTGAATATGATATCCCTGCAGAACAGGTACCACTACTCACGAATTATCTTAAAGTGGCTCACAACGATTTCTTTCCTTTTATAATCTTGCTCCGTCTTCTTTCAGCAACAAGACGGTCCAGAACCTGTACATGATGACGGCTCCCCTTTCAATTTCCTCCCACCAGCTCCGGTGGTCCTCTTCTGCAAAAACTCACCATCCTTGAAAAAGGTCGTGATGCAGGGCCAGCCGATTTTACCAAAATCGGCTCCCAAGAGCAGAGCATCTTCTAGGCCAGCTGCCCCCCGAGCCTCAGCTAAGGCGAGAACAGCAGTGAGGAAAGTAGCTGCCAGGAAGACCTTGAAGTGCCAAAACCCAACTCCAGCCCAAGAAAGTTTGCACGTAAGCTGATCCATGCCTTGGCTGGTTTCATCTATTCTTCTAGGTTTCTGCAACATGCTTGTGTTTCTTTTACAGACCTATACTGAAGAAAACTCCAGCGAGGGGACGCAGTCCAGTCAAAGGGACTCGAGCTCGGGCAACTCTGGGAAAACCACCACACAGAACCAGCCAGACTCGCCACCGTCGGCTTCCAAGAAAAGGTCAGCTCCTGAACCTACTGCTTCCCAAGCTCCCATCAAAGCAGGGCAGGGCGGATTACGCACAAAGAGCCGATGTATCAAGAGAGCTCGCAAGGAACCGCAAACTTCTTCATCAAACCAGGAGGTTTTGGATGTAATTGCTCTCCATACTCTCCTTGGCTCATATTTCATGCTAACCTGTTGCTGTTCTTATCGGCTAACCACTCCCTCTGCAGACTGATGACACCTCCAGTGGGGAAGTCGAGGAAGTATTGATGCCATCCTGTAGGATAACGTATCATAGAAAACAAAAAAATTCC
This sequence comes from Lolium perenne, assembly GCF_019359855.2. NCBI lineage: Eukaryota > Viridiplantae > Streptophyta > Magnoliopsida > Poales > Poaceae > Lolium > Lolium perenne. Next base: position 188,267,765 of record NC_067245.2, read on the forward strand.
TACCGCGAACACGCAATCCAAGCCAAGATGCAATCTAGAAGACGGTAGCAACGAGGGGATGATCGAGACTCACCCTTGAAGATTTCCAAAGCCTACAAGATGAGGCTCTTGTTGCTGCGGTATAAGTTCACTTGCCGCTTGCAAAAGTGCGTAGAAGATCTTGATCACGGCGCCACGAACGGGCAGCACCTCCGTACTCGGTCACACGTTCGGTGTTGATGAAGACGACGTCCTTCTCCCCGTTCCAGCGGGCAGCGGAAGTAGTAGCTCCTCCTTGAATCCGGCAGCATGACGGCGTGGTGGCGGTGGCGATGGAGAACTCCGGCGGAGCTTCGCTAAGCGTTGCGGGAGAGGTGGAGGAGAGGGGGCGGCTAGGGTTTGGGAGAGGGGGGCACCGGCCACTATGGGGTGCGGCCACCTTGTGGTGTTTTGGGTGGCCGGCCCCCTCCCCTTGGCCCTCATTATATAGGTGGAACACCCAAGAGTTGGTCTACAAGTCTTCGAATAAGACCCCAAACCAAAACCTTCCATATGACATGAAACCTACCCAAGCTAGGACTCCCACTAGAGGTGGGATTCCCACCTTCCCTTGGAAGGGGGTGGCCGGCCACCTTAGGTGGAGTCCACCTGGGACTCCACCCCCTAGGGTTGGCCGGCCATGGTGGTGGAGTCCCTTCGGGACTCCGCCTTCCAAAGTGACTTTCTTCCGGAATATTCTAGAACCTTCTAGAACCTTCCATAAATGCACCAGATCATTTTCAAACTTATAAAATGACTTCCTATATATGAATCTTATTCTCCGGACCATTCCGGAACTCCTCGTGATGTCCGGGATCTCATCCGGGACTTCGAACAAATCTTCGAACTCCATTCCATATTCAAGTTCTACCATTTCAACATCAAACCTTAAGTGTGTCACCCTACGGTTCGCGAACTATGTAGACATGGTTGAGATCTCTCTCCGACCAATAACCAATAGCGGGATCCGGAGATCCATAATGGCTCCCACATATTCAACGATGACTTAGTGATCGAATGAACCATTCACATACGATACCAATTCCCTTTGTCACGCGATATTTTACTTGTCCGAGGTTTGATCATCGGTATCATTCTATACCTTGTTCAACCTCGTCTCCTGACAAGTACTCTTTACTCGTACCATGGTATGTGGTCTCTTATGAACCATTCATATGCTTGCAAGCTATTTAGACGACATTCCACCGAGAGGGCCCAGAGTATATCTATCCGTCATCGGGATGGACAAATCCCACTGTTGATCCATATGCCTCAACTCATACTTTCCGGATACTTAATCCCACCTTTATAACCACCCATTTACGCAGTGGCGTTTGATGTAATCAAAGTACCTTTCCGGTATAAGTGATTTACATGATCTCATGGTCGAAAGGACTAGGTAACTATGTATCGAAAAGCTTATAGCAAATAACTTAATGACATGATCTTATGCTACGCTTTAATTGGGTGTGTCCATTACATCATTCACATAATGACATAACCTTGTTATTAATAACATCCAATGTTCATGATCATGAAACTATGATGATCTATTAATCAACAAGCTAGTTATACAAGAGGCTTACTAGGGACTCCTTGTTGTTCACATAACACACATGTATCAATGTTTCGTTTAATACAATTATAGCATGGTATGTAAACATTATCATAAACATAAAGATATATTATAATAACCATTTTATTATTGCCTCTTGGGCATATCTCCAACACATCCGCCACCCTGGACCTAGCACCTCCTGGCAGTGTGGCTGACAAGGTTGCCACCTTGGCCAAGCCCACAGCAGAAACACCAGAGCCGATCACCTCTTCATCGGCTGTTCCTCTGGTCTTAGGAGAGGTACACTCCCTTTCCTTAGCTCTGCCTTTCTCTTTCGCTGTATACTGACGTTGTTGTTGTTTGTCAGGGTTACGACCTTTCAAGCCTGCTAACATTCGACCCTGAATCCATTGAGCCAGCTACGTCTAAAGCAAGTGCAGAGTCAGGGCCCATCACTACACGTGATAAACTCCAGCATCTCAAGGCCCTGCTCTCCTCCTCAATTGAGACATTGGTTGAAGACCCCGGAGAAGTGAAGAGCATTCTCGAAGACATCCAGCCTCATCTCCCGGTGACGTTGCAGGTGAAACTCTGGCCGGTTGTGACTTTGTCTGCTTATAGGTCAAGGGTGAAATTGGCTCGTCAGAGAATTGTCCTACGCCACTCCCAACTCCCGTTGAAAGCCGATATTGCAGACAAATGTCAGCGGCTTAATGAGAAAAAGGCAGCTTTGGACGCAAAAACTGACACCTCTGTCAGTACTGCTGAACTTGAGACCTTGCACAAGGAGTTGGAGGACCTTGAAGAGAGGGTCCGGGCCACCAAACAGCTCATCCAAGATAAGGAAGCTCTTATTGCCCACTCCCACGATGAAGCAGAAGGCCTCAAAGCTGAACTGAAGACTGATCTGGCCGAAATACGTGCCCTGAACAAGCAGCTGGTGACAGGCCAGGATGAAGATGATGAGGCCGAGATCGCCGAGGTGGATCGTGTTCGAGCTAACGCCCTCCATGCCGTTGAGGCATTCCTTCAGTAGAGCTTCTCTATGTAATCTGATAACTGCTCAATTGAGCTTGTACCTCTGCTTTGTACCTCTTGAGTCGATGACTGCGCATCGGCTTTTTATTCTAAAGTCGATGTCTGTGCATCGGCTATACTTAAAAAAATTATTTTTTATGGCCGATTGATTTATGCATCGGCCCCCATATTTCACCTGGGCACCTACTTCGTAGCCTCGTACCTTATCCGTTTAAGTGCCCCCCGAGCCGAATCTTTCAAATAATTGAAGATATCGGCTCTACAGTCATCTTACTATGACTACGTGACATGCTCGTGGTGAGATCATTGCTTTTTATTTTTTGGGGCCGATCGCAGGGATCGGCCTTGCCATGTACGTCTACTGACTTTGATCTTGCTACTCTGTCAGGCCGGTGGATAAGACCAGCCTCACCCCGTTTTTTGAAGCTTCGATGCGCTCACAGCCGTCCAAACTGATTCCAGAGATTGGCTCTTGGTCGTCTGCATCCCAAATATTCATGCCAGCTAATGAGATCTCGATCGAGTCATCTGCATGAACGACCTCCACTTCATCTCCATCCCACTGTATCAGGCACTGGTGCATCGTGGATGGAATACAGCAGTTGGCGTGAATCCAATCCCTCCCTAGCAGGACAGCGTAGGTGCTTTTGCTGTCGACGATGAAGAACGACGTAGGGATGGTTTTCCGGCCTACGGTTAGGTCCACGTTCAGAACGCCTTGCGCTTCTGATGCTTGGCTGTTGAAATCGCTTAGTGTGACGTTGGTCTTGATCAGATCTTCGTTAGAGCGTCCCAAACGCCGTAGCATGGAGTATGACATTATATTGACTGCCGCTCCCATGTCAACCAACATCTTGTTGACAGGCTGCCCATTGATATAACCTTTTAGGTACAGGGCCTTCAAGTGCCTGTAGCTCCTCTCTCGTGGCTTCTCAAAGACAACTGGTCGTGGACCGCAGTCGAACTGTGCCACTGGCACTTCTTCAGTTCTTGGAGCATAAAACTCCGACGGCAGTATGAACACCATGTTTGTGTCAGCCGATGCCTTTGCATCGGCTTTTGTCTGCTTGGGGCGCCATTCTTTCTTCTGCGGCCGCGCCTCCGTCTCCAATGTTTGCTGAATTTTCACGGCCAGATCGGGCTGTGCTTTCCTCAACGTGTACAGGTACTGCGCTTCGGCTTCTTCCAAGTTACGTAGCCGCTGAACCATGCGCTTCTGGGAATGACTGAGTCCATCAGGGCACCACCTTGGCCGGTGGTACCTATCTTCTTCTTCATCTTCTGACTCCTTGAAGTCTTCATCTTGAGATGACTCAGCTCGTTTATTCTGAGGTGGGAGAGGCCCTAGACGCTTGAACACTGAAACCTCACTTGTGCCCTTCCTCTGCTGTCTACATTCTGGGCAGTTGTCGATTGTGGGTAATCGGCTCATTCCTGAGTCCCAGCAGTGCTTAAAGAAAGGACAATCCCAGTGTCTGTCCATGTCGTCCTGCTCTCTTGATCTCCCTTTAGCGCGACGTTCATATCCTTCGTCGTCTCTGTCATATCGACGATGTTTTCTATTGTCTGCGTCTGACCGACGATATCTGTCGTCATCTACGTCGTACCGCCGGCGTCGGTCATACTGATACTCATATTTGTTAAGGAGATGCGCGGAGAGTGGCCGTTGGTACCGCACGCTTCTCACTTCTTCCTCGGTGAGGTACCGTTTGTTATCATATCGGGGCCGGTCGCGTGGATCGGCCTCCTTCTTATCCTTGCCACGGGTGTGACTGCTCTCCTCTTTATCTTTGCCATGGCGGTCTACAGGCCCTGCCATGTTGATATCGAAAGAGAAACCCGGCTGACGCTTCGTGGAATGGTTGAGCTCCACCATGTTGACGCCAGGAAACGGTTGCATGTCCACTTTCATGGCAAACTGACCGAAGATTAATCGGCCTTGTTCTATCGCCATTTGAATCTGTCGACGCAGCTCTTTGCAGTCGTTGGTGACGTGGGTGAACGTGTGATGCCATTTGCAGTATGGTCTCCCGTTCAACTCTTGCACCGTAGGGAATTTATGGCCTTCGGGTAACTTCGGCTGTTTTTCCTTCAGCAGCAAATCGAAAATCTGCTCAGTTTTGCTTATATCAAAGTCAAACCCTTTTGCAGGCCCTGGTTGTTTCACCCATTTGCAGGACACGGGTACTGCCCCCCGAGCCCATTCAGCCACGGCGACTTCCTGATCTTCTGCAGAGTCTTCAACTTCTTCTGCCTCGACCAGGCCTATCGGGCGCTTGAACTTGTCTTGGTACAATTCTGGGTGGCGCTGCTCATACAATGTCAGTTGCTGGACCATATGCGCCAGTGAATTGTAGTCCACTTGGAAAGTCAGATCCTTGAGCGGCGCTGTGAGGCCTGCCACTGCCACCTCGACTGCTTCTTTCTCAGTTAAACGAACCGAATAACATCAGTTCTTGACAGTCCTGAAACGCTGAATGTAATCAGACACCGTCTCTCCCCGCCTTTGCCGCACCTGCGTCAGATCGGCAATGCCAGCTTCGGTAGCTTCTGAGTGATATTGTACATGAAACTGCTCTTCCAGTTGCTTCCATGTCCGAACTGAATCTGGTGGCAACGAGGTGTACCACCCAAAAGCTGGACCCGTGAGCGATTGCGCAAAGAACCTTACACGCAGCGGGTCTGATGCTGAAACCATGCCCAACTGTGCCAAATATCGGCTCACATGCTCAATTGAGCTAGACCCCTCTGATCCACTGAACTTTGTGAAGTCAGGGAGCCGATACTTGGGCGGCAGCGGGATCAGGTCATATTCGTTGGGATACGGCTTGGAATAGCCGATTGTTCTCCGCTTTGGCAGGATATCGAGCTGGTCTCTCAAGATTGCACTGATTTGATCCACGGTATGAGCTGCAGGGGTTGAGCTTTCATGACTCGTTCCGGTGGCATATTTAGCTAGCCACGCCTGTTTCTCAGCGTCTGCTCCAGAACTCCCTCCTGCTCCAGCAATCCCTCCTGCTGTAATCTGGTTCGTGTGCACCCAGTTGTTGCAGTCCGGCACGTATGTGCACACGTATCCATGTGGGATCTCTTTGGGCGGCTCATACAGGAATTGGTAATCGCCAGGATCACCTCCAACCTTGTAGACGACGTATGCCGGTGAACCTTGTTGCTGTGGAGCTGCAAGCGTGAACGGCAGTTGCGGTCTGGTGTGGAACGGTATCTCTCCTTGGTGAGTCCCTAGGACCGGTCCTGACGGAGAATACTAATGTTTCATGATTTCCTGAACCACACGGAGCGCAACACGCTCGAAAGCGTTCACCAGGCTCTCAGAATGACGATGTAGAGAATGAGCCACCATATAATTGGTTTCCTGGCGCAGGGCTCTGGTGCGCTCCTCCGAAGGAAGAGACAGATCTACTCCATCTAGCACGCCTTCGGGTGTGAATCCTTTGAACCTAATGCCATGTGAACGGGTTTTTTCGAAAGAGCCGATGAGATCGGCTTCGAAGAGAGCCTTAAGCTCATCATACTTCTTCTTGTGCTCTTCAGGCAGCTCTTCGTACTTGACTGGTTCGCCTGACATCTCAGCTGCAGATGTTGACGTGGTTGTTGCAGAGTGTCCCACTGGGCGTGCCAGAATGTGTTGCCTGCCAAAACCCACCGACGAGCAGCGGCGAGCAACACAAAGAGCCGGGAGGCTCCCAGGACTGCTGGTGGGTCCTGGTCCCTCGGTCAACGGCCCGCAATGCTCTGGCAGACGTCCTGACGGTCGCAAGGGCGTGCCACCTGACCTATACCTGGTCAGGGAGGTGTTGGATCGCTTCGATTAGTTTCTGCATGGTAGACACGTAAACATTAAATGAGCCTCGATCGGCTCTCAGGTTACCCTGCTCATCGGCTCAAAGAGCCGATTGACCCATGATTCATATTAGATCTTGCAATAACATGGGTATCCTGCTTCATTAATACTAAGCTAAAACGATCTACGACAGTTTAGGGTTTTCACCATATAACCGGAACATCCTACATGTGGTTGAGCCTAGAAGATACGAAAGATGATGGCAAACTAACCCTAAAAGAGGCCTAAAAACCAACACAGAGTCGATTCCCGGAACATCCCTTCTAGGATCGGTAAACCATACCTAACGCACTACCGGATCGTTCAACCCGTTTGTAAGGCCTAACCATACGGATATTAAACTAATCCTTGAAGAACAAGGAGCAACTGTAACAGATCAAATCTACTAAATAAAGACGAAGCAAGATGCTACCCTTACACCTAAGATAGGTGTAAGGGCAGCTAGATATCGAGGGGCAGCATAGCTAAGCAAGCATATCAGAAGAACAACGATGCAAACCCCAAAACATCTACGATAAGTAGTGTTACTCGCCATCAACAAGGCTTCAGTACGAGCAACACCAGATAACGAATAAATGCGATCTAGGCAGCATGATGCTTACCCGGAAGAAACCCTCGAAACAAGGGGTGGCGATGCGCCTAGATTGTGTTTGTTGTGAACGTGATTGTCCTCCTTTCTCAATAACCCTAAATACATATTTATAGTCCGTGGACTTTCTAATTCGGGAATAAACTTAACCGTGTACGGGCTAAACTCTATCTCTTAATTCTAATCTACCATAATATACAAATACATGGGCAATCTAGCCCAAACTGTCGCACAAGGCCGATTCAGAGACACTCTACGTGCATATCCTCCAAGCTCATCTCAATTACGGCCCATGTCTTGCTCTTGGCTAAATTCTGGTGATAACAGTTGGCTACCGAGGGTGTTGGGCGGCTCCTCATGTGGGCCAAGCTACAGAGGATCCTTGAGCTAAACTTTCGGACCCTCGCCGAGCAAACCCACCGCGAAGAGGAGCGAATCGCTATGAACACGGAATTCGTCATGAGGCAGCGATCCGCGATGATCCAGCGAGCCACATCTACTCGCGGGAAGAACGATGAAGAAGTTAGGCCGTCGCCGCTTACCAACGGTGAGTTGGAGGGCTATTGTATTTTAAATTTAATTGCTTTTCATTAAGTTTGAATGAAAATCTTAATTTATGTCTTGTTTTCATTTTTTTCGCATTAATTTGCTGGCCAGAGACAATGAGCCAAAATAGAAGCGTGGAGACAATGGGTCGTGCCGCTGGCCCACTTACATAGCCAATCGGACCGTCTCCCAAATTCTGTCTGCGGGCTAAACGGATAAAAACAGACTGTTTTGGTCGCCGTTTTGCCCGCTGGAGATACCCTAACCCTAAACATTAAAGCCAATTTATCTTTCTAAAAGGCTTATACTATTGGTAATATTACACGTTAATTGGTTCCTACCTTTGTCTATTCACGGATACTGATAATTCTGCGGATCGAAGTGGAATTTGCCCGTGCCAAAGGAGCACCCAACGGTAAAATGGAGTTTCACCATAACGCCACCAAGGGCGCGGCGCGTCCCCGTCCGCCTCCGTGATACACCACCGTCACCGCCGGACCTTATCCCTTCCGATTCACCCACCTCCTCTGCTCCGCGCCACACAAAAAGTATCCACCGCGCGCGCCAAACCTCGCCCACGAACGAGCACCCACGCAAGCACGCACGCCATGGCATCCGACGCGAGGCTCGCGCTGCCGGCCCGCCTCCCCTCACTCCTCCTCCGCCCGATGCTCCGGGCGCCCTGCGCCACCGCGTCCACCTCGCCGAGGTGCCGCACCCTTACGGTGGCGCGCCCGTGCACGCCGGTGCCGGGCCGTGGCTGGAGCCGGCTCCGGCCTCGCGCCGCCGAGGCCGAGCCGCAGGGGCGGGTGCAGCGAGGAGACGACGTGGTCGACAGCAACGTGCTTCCCTACTGCAGCATCGACGGGAAGGTCAAGAAGTCCATAGGGGAGATGGAGCAGGAGTTCCTCCAGGCGTTGCAGGCACGTTCGTGCTTCTTCCTCCTTCCCTTTCTGCGTATCGCTACTACTACTGGTTTCAATATTCGTTGTGTAGCCGATGTACCATTAACGTTCCGTACAAAACCGTGTCCAAACTTTGCCATTTAACTTAACTGGTTGGTTAATTATATGTTTTTTTTCTTGCTATCTAGTCATTCTACTATGACAAGACGGCAATCATGTCGAACGAGGAGTTTGACAACCTTAAGGAGGAGCTCATGTGGGAAGGAAGCAGTGTTGTTATGCTAAGTAAGGGGATTCTCGTTTGGTTTCATTTATTGTATTTTGTCGAGGAGTTTTATTTGTTCATGGTGTCATGGTTGATTCGTTGTTCCTTCCCGTATTAGGCCCTGATGAACAAAGGCTTTTGGAAGCCTCCATGGCCTATGTGTCTGGCAACCCCATCATGACAGATGCCGAATTCGATGATCTAAAGCTCAGGTTAAAGGTTGGTTCTTGTCATCTAGATTTTTCTAATGTTGCAATTTAAGTATAAGTATTGCTCATCAAAGCATATGATCAAATTGCTATGAACGCTATTCATGCAAATTTTCAACCCAACTTTGGGAACCAAATACTAGCTTGTAAAAGTAGCAACCAAGAATTCTGAAGCGAGAAAGTGTGTTTTACTTTATTTTCATACACTAAGACACTATACCCAGATATAAGTGGCTTCCAGTATATGTTCTAAACATGGTTCTAGGCTATATTAGTATTCTTGTTTGTAATATTTATATGTTATATAGCTTTAGTTCCACTTCGGATACCCAAATAAAAAAATATACAGATGAACCAACATACTTTAGCAGCCATGTTATATCCTAAAAATTTACTTGGTTTTTCTCGATATATTTCCTTGCCTAGAAAGAAGGAAGTGATATCGTACAGGAAGGACCAAGATGCAGCTTACGCAGTCGAAAGGTAGGTATCCTCTCATTGATTGCTACTTTACTAGTTCCCTCATTGTAATTTCCGTGTATTCATACATTGTTCTATTGGAGTGTAAAAGAATACTTCTGCTGTGCTCTATTTTCTTTGCTACTCATCATAGACTAATAGTATATCTATGGTTACAGTAGCAATTATCTGTTATTTTCTTTTGTGGCATTGATCTTTATTCGGAAGTAAAAGCATGCATATACAATTTCATAAGGTTGTATTTGTTTTATATGTAGTTAAGGTTGTTGCTGAACTTCCTTAGCTTTGCTAATATATAAACTGCACATGAGTGGAAATAGGCTCAGCTATGTCTATTTAGGTGTATTTCCCGTAATCACTGCCGAAATGTTTTACAATCACATTTTTTTTAAGTTTGAGACATTATCCGGTCTCTCCAACTGGTTCAAGTCAAATAAGAAGAATATACTAATAAACAACACCACCAAACCATTTCAAGTTCAATTAATAATGCTACAATGATTTCCAGCTTTGAGAACTACTTTCTAGAGAGATGATTCTTATGAGAAAATGTAACTTGTATTTCCATGGTACCATAGCCTAGTATCCGAGAAAACAATCTTAACCATATTCCATGAGGACATATGCCAGTTTATATAAGGGTGTGTCTATGTCTAAGTTGACTGAGATTTTCTTAAGTCTCAGTCAACTCAGAAAAGTGCAACTGCAGTTCAAAGAAAAGTGCAACTCGGTCCAGTTGCACATTTCTGGCAGAAAAGTGCAATTGCACTTTTTTAACAGAAAAGTGCAACTCAAGTACTTTTTGCAAGTGACTTAGACTTAAGAAAATCTCAGAGACATAGCAAAACCGTTTATATAAACATACAAGTGTAGCACATATGCAGGAAACCTCCTATGCAATGAAATAATACAGATTAATCTTATACATTTTGGAAAGCTAATGCGAAACTGCTTAATAAAAATATGCTGACCAAAATATGCAATATTCTGCAGGTGTACAGTGACTTGACGGTGGACTACTTCAAGATGTTCCTGCTAAATGTTCCAGCAGCTGTTGTAGCTCTTACCATGTGAGTGTTATAGGGAAATGGTCATATGGCACATCATCAAACAGATTTATTTGAATCGTCCCTGGTTTTGGCTGTACTAGTTATCATCACTACACCATTTTAGAGTGTTTAATCTACATTTTTTCTTTGCAGATTCTTCTTCCTGGATGATTTGACGGGGTTCGAAATCACATATCTCCTCGAGGTTAGGTGTTCTCTCAACCAACAATAACCCAATATGTAATGCCAATAGTTCATATAGCTTGTTAAATCTTTTGAAAAAAAGTTGTATAAATAAATATGAATAAAAGAATAACGACAGTTCTAGAAAATATGACAACTCATATAAAAATAGTGAAACTTTTTGCCCTTTATACATAATATATAAATGTCAGAATAATGGTAATTTTGGAGATACGAGAATAACCCATCTCACCATACTGTAACTTTTATTTTGTATGCAAAACTTAACTTTTGTATCATCATTCCTAATATAAATGGAGTGGTTGCTGAATTATTCCACTTAATTTTGATCATTGGTTCTTGTTCTGTGCATAGAAGAATATGAAAATCGAAATTAGAAGAATGTAAACTAGTTCAGTAAGTATGTGGTATATTCATAATGTTAGATCTTTCTTACACTAATTTATTTTCGAACAAAGAACTACGGTAATATTTGCTTCAAAATACTAAAATCTCCTGTCAGTGTCAGATTTGAATTTGAGGGTGCGCTGACACAAAAAAAAAGGTTCTGCTCATCTAGAGACTAGATTCATGTCGGCATCTCACTTTCATAACATTTCTTTTTAAAATTGCATTCCGAGCATCAATGTAATACAAGGAATGTTATAATATACTAACTCTGCTTTATGAATGTGCAGCTGCCAGAACCTTTCAGTTTCATCTTCACATGGTTTGCTGCACTCCCTCTGATATTTTGGATAGCACAAGCAATTACTAATGCCATAATAAAGGACTTCTTAATTTTGAAGGTATTTTTCTCGTGTCTATCAGGCCTTACAAATGATTAACTGGACTGCAAACTGATGAATCTTTAATGATATTCAGGGACCATGTCCAAATTGTGGCAATGAAAATCTTTCTTTCTATGGGACTATACTGTCAATACCTAGTGGTGGTGCCAAAAACAAAGTGAAATGTGCAAAGTATGCATCTGACTCTTATTCTTATTTATAGAAGCCACATGTGAATCATATACGATTTTGAGCTTATAGTGTATTTGCTATTTCTGTTTATCAGTTGTGGTACTGCATTGGAATATGATGCTGGATCCCGGTTGATTACACTTCCAGAGGCGTAACTGAATGTGACATGTAGCCAGGTGAGCCACTATCACCTATACATGTTCTGTAGCCAAAAAAAAAAAAATCTGCATATGATTTTCTTATCTCATCCGTTGGAGAAGGAATATAACTACAAAAATGCTGGACCAGTGTTCTTTGGTCATGCCAGCATGGATACGTGGGAAATATCGTGTACCATATTTTTTGAAATATGGAATGCTAACAATATGATTCTTGGCAGTTCTCACTAGCAGGAGAGAGGAGCTGCAGCGTAGCAATCCTGTGGCCTGCCATGGAGAGCAATTTCAGCCTTGAAACTTGGTCATAATCGTGCAGTGATGTAAAAAATTATGTCGGCTCTGTTTGTACTACTATGTGATTTTCTTCTGTGCTGATCATACAGTTAGAGATGCATCCACAGAATGTACAGAAACTTGTATAGTCTCCATTCTACATGTACTAGAACTGTAGTATATTCAGAGCATGATTGTCCAGAGAACTGCTGCTGTTTTATGCTAAGTTTTACTGTAAAAATAATTTTGGCACTGAATGGTTTGGTACATAAAGTAAATAGTTTCGCAAGTGCTGGTCAATCCAAGCAGCATCAACTCTAGCAGTTACAGTAAAACACAAGTTTCTCCGAAATGCTGAATGGAAATACTCCCTCCGATCCAAATTAATTGACTCCACTTTGTTAGATATGGATATATCTAATCAACAAACGCATCTAGGTACATATGTATCTAGATAAAATAGGGTCAACTAATTTGATCGGAGAAGTACCTTTTTTCGCTAGGTATGTAAGTATTTGTGTAAAAGAGAAGTGCAAAGAGAGCATTGAGCCATCCTCTGCAATGATGCATGAGTTCTGAATTTATGAGCATGGTGCACATTCCGAACACTGGAGTAGGGAACCCATGTACCTCCAAGCTAGTCGGATACTATGTCCTAGCATGTGAGAAATATTCCGCCTGGTTGGTCGGGTAGCATTCTGAAAGTGCATTGTTTGATTAAAACAAGGCAATTAGTGGACTAACGTATTTACAAAAAAAATTAAGTTTAGTCTATCCTGAATTCTTTCCGGCGGCCGCGTGCCAAATCAATGTTCTGGGCGGACGCAACACCACGCGATAGCTCCATGCGTCCAGCTGTCACATAAATGGTAGGCTAGCTCATATTATGTGTTGTTTTTTAAGAAGCTGTAAATCGTGCGGCGAAATTATAATCCGTTTTCACTTCTTGAATCCCCACGACGAGAGCTTCGAAACTAGACCACATTTTCATATGTTTTGACGAATTTTTTAAATAGCAACTTTGATGTGCGACCGAGCAACTTTGTTGTGTAGTAAAACAACTTTCGTGTGCCGCAAAGCAACTTTTGTGTGCAACGAACATGTACATTTTTTGGTACATGAAAGCACACAACTTTGGTGCTCGACAACAATTTTGGTGTCCATTGGAGCAATTTCAATGTGTAACGAGTGGTGCCCGACGACATAATTTTGATGCCAACATAGCAATTTTCGTGCCCGGGGACACAACTTTGGTGCCAACACAGGAACTATCATGCGCGAACGAGCAACTTTGGCGCCCGAACGAGCAATTTTAGTGTCCTGAGCAACTTTGGTACTCGACAGAGCAAATTTGGTTTGTGACGGCCCAATTTTGGCATCCATCGAAGCAACTTTGGTGCCCACCGAATAAATTTTGATGGATGGCTGAGCAACTTTGGTGTCCAGCGATGCAACTTTCGTTGTGAATGTAGATTTACGTTGTGCAGCAAAGTTGCTTCGCCCCACACTAAAGTTGCATCGTCTCGCATTATAATTGCTTTGTCGCACGTAGAAGTTGCCTTAGAAAAAACTTTATCAAAATACATAGAAATGAGATCTAGTTTTGAAGAGCTCACCGCAAGTAATTCAAAAGTGAAAGCGGATCCTAATTTCGATATCTGGTGCAAAAGTTATATGATTTTTAATATTTTGAAAAGGAAAATTAATGTGCATGCAGTCATTGTTGAAGCGGTGTTGATTTTCCTTTTCTGTCAGGCTAATTACTTCCTAAACTGGTGGACGCTTGGGCAGGGAACTTGAGGCTAATTCCTTTTTTGGGTTGACCGCTCAGATGGACTACCGAGCATGCGGCCGCCCGCTAGACCGACCCTTAGTCTATTCATGTGTTTGCGGTATTCTCAACTTAGATCTTTTATTTTTGCAATCTACTTTTTGACAAGTTCATATTGGATGTTTACAGGCAACAAATGTATTTTTTGATAAAATTGACAACTTCATGAGAGCGGACAAATTGAGGCAAGCTTCAAGAAGACCTTTATTTTGAAAAAATCGGAAATCATATTTACATTTGTCAGAATAATCTGAAAAAAAAGGTCCGGATGTAGTCAGTGATACGTCCTACAAATGTGAAAAATCTCAATAAGAAATTATTTGTCTTCTAGGCTACACAAAAATGATAAAGTCTAATAAGGAAATGCTCATTGTCAGTTTGTCAGTACGCTCGGATTTCATTTTTCACCCGTGCAGTGCAAACTACAATACGCGGGAGGAACTCAGTGTGTTGAGATTGAGATAAAGAATTTCGACCGATTTTGTTCATCCAAATAAATCTAGTTACAAGAAGAAAAAAAACATGGAATTCAGCAGTACAAAGATAGTGCAGTGCTCTAATTGTTGCCGTCAGCAATGTCCAGGACTGGTGCAGTTGGTGCTGTTGCCTTGTACTTGTACCAGTTTGCTATAAAGAGGTAGACCACGAAGTTGATTGCGCTGAGCACGGCGAGCAGCCAGAAGAAGTAGTCGAGGTGCCCCCTGTTGAGGTTATCCGGGATCCAGCCCAGGCCGCCGTTCCTGGTGGAGATGGCCGTCACGATGACGACGAGCAGCGTGCTGAGGTAGTTGCCCAGCGCATTGGTCGTGAGCGAGAGCGCCGCACCCATGCTCCTCATGGCGTCCGGCGACTGGTCGTAGAAGAACTCAATCTGGCCGACGAAGGTGAACACCTCCGCAGCGCCGACGATGAAGTACTGCGGCACCTGCCAGAAGATGGAAATCGGCAGGAAGTCCTTGGAGTCGAGCATGCCGTGGGTGGCAGCGACGCGGAGCCTGACGACCTCGAGCACCCCGGCGGCGACCATGGAGAAGATGGAGATGACGAGGCCGATGCCCATACGCTGGAGCTGCGTGAAACCTCGAGGGTGGCCGGTGATGCGGCGCACCGCGGGGACGATGACGCGGTCGTAGGCGAGCGCCCAGACGATGACGGCGATGGTGTCGAAGATCGAGAGGGAGGCGGCGGGGATCTTGAAGGAGGGGCCCATGCGCGGGTCGAGCGTGTTGCCCTGGAGCACGAACATGGTGGTCATCTGGCTGTACACGGCCGACATCACGATGCCTGTCGCCCACACCGGAAGCAGCCGCACCATGCTCTTGAGCTCCTCCACCTGCGTCACCGTGCACAGCCTCCAGGGGTCAGGGTTTACCATGGAGTCGTCGCCTGTCACCACCGCCGCCCTGTCCAGGCACCTCAGATGCTCCGTGTGCTCCAGCCTCCTGCTGCCCTCGATGGCGGCCTTGCCGTCCGCCGACGCCACCTCGTGCAGCAGGGACGCGTCGGCGGGCAGTGGTACGCGCGACTTCCTGCAGGCGGCGACAGCGACCTGGAGCATCCTCGTGAGCGGGCTGCCCCCGGGCTTCTGGTACCTGTAAAGCTTGCTCCCCAAGAGGAAACTGACGACGGCGACGGCCATGGCTGCGGCGGGGACGCCGAAGCCCCAGCCCCAGCCGACGTTCATCTGGAGCCAGACGAGCACCGAGGAGGCGACGAGGGCGCCCACGTTGATGGACATGTAGAACCAGTTGAAGAAGGAGCTCTTGCTCCGCATCTCGCGCGGGTCGGCGTCGTCGAACTGGTCGGCGCCGAAGGAGGACACGCAGGGCTTGATCCCGCCGGTGCCGACGGCGATGAGATAGAGCGCGGCGAAGAAGGCGGCGTTCTGCCCCTTGGTCGGGTGGCAGTCGGCGCACTCGGGCGGCTTCATGCCGGGCACGGCGGCGCTCATGGTGAGGAGCACGAGGCCGGCGATGTAGAGCGTCATGAAGGCGGCGATGGTGCGGAACCTGCCGAGGTAGGAGTCGGCGATGAAGGCGCCGAGGAGGGGCATGACGTAGCAGGTGCCGGACCAGTTGTTGACGTTGGTGGCGGCGGCGGCGTTGCCCTGGTGGAGGCGGTCGATCATGTAGTTGACGAGATTGGAGCTCATACCGTAGTAGGCCAGCCGCTCGCAGCACTCGTTGGCCAGGATGAAGGGGCACGCCCTCCAGCCCCCAGTCTTGCTCCTCACCGCCGGCTTGCCGGAGAGATCAGTCGTCCCGTCCATGGTCGTCGCGCCGTCTCCATCGCCCGCCGCCATGGCTGATGAGATTGAGATCTATGCGAACAATGACCTAGCTAGATCAGGGGGGCACATAATCCTTGCACATACATCCTGATTGATATAGGCGGCAGACCGTTCGACACGACACGTATCGGAATCAGTATCTGTAATTCCGTATCCTAACCATAATGCGGTCTAGGTGGCTCGCTAATTCGAATCGGTATCTAGTTCCGCTTAGAGGGCCTAATATTGACGGCCCAAAACATATAGAGATTTCGGTGCTCCCTCCGTCCTTATTTGTATTTTGTTATTATTACTCTTAATAAATTTTGGATTTATTCGAGGATCACGAAAGATATGGTTCACTTATGGAAAGTGATATTGAGCAATCAAACAATAAAAACCCTTAATGTTGTTAGCTGTATCCTCTTTATTTACGTGAGAACATGTAAAGTAGGTGTGTCAAACGGTGTGTTTCCTTTCACGGCCGTGCTGCTGGGCGGTCACTTGATCTGGGCTGAAAATTAGGTTGCATTTTCTGCCACTCGATCATCATCCGACGGCTAGGATAAGTCAACACTGTTTTCCATTCCACACCTCATTTTTCACGAAATCAACCCACGGTTCCAACCTTCTCCATACAACCTGAAAGGGTATATCCCTTTAGCCCTAAACTTGCAGCAATGCATATGCCATCTTGGTGATTTAAAGCAGTGCAACAAAAATCCTCACCTTGTCACAATTTTTTTATTACAACAAAAGCATCACAACATTTTAGAAAAAAGGTAATGTTACATAAAAAACAAGGGTCAAATAACAATTTTTTCGCTGCAGGTTGATTTACAACAAAAATCACTAACAAATTTAATAAAAACCACAAACCATTACAATAGAAAATTAATTTTAGAAATGAAAGAGTCGTTAACAACATTTTGGTTTCCTACAAATTGGTTGATAACAAAAATCAACAACTACTTTAATAAAAAAGACAAAACTTTTACAACAAAACAATAATGTATTTGCTGCATTTTGAAGAGAATTCAATAGTCGAAAAAATCAAGGACACTAGTAACCTATAGAGAACCTTTGTAACATCTGGCGTCTGCGTTTCAATAGAACTCATACATTTTTTACATTTTAAAATGTATGCAACATCGATTGGAGGAAACATAAACTCATGAAAAAAACCTATGTAACATTGCAACACCTTGTTTGTGCTTTCAGTGCAAATTTCATACTCATTTGTTACAAAACTAACTAAAGTATACAACATTAAAAAAACACGGGGAACTTGTCCACAGGAAACAGATCTTGCTATTCAGCTTCGTCGACCACGAATCAGGCTCACCGGAGCCCTATCGGCGCTAGAGAAGACAAATACGTTCACCCTTTCATCTCTTTGGACTCTAGAGATTTTAGAGCTTCCATAGGAAACAGGCACCGGTGAAACAGACCATTGTTCAGCTTGACTTTTAGAGATTTTCCATGGAGGGAGGCAATAAAGGCGGCAAGGCAGTAGCCCCCACGACCAGATTGCAGCAGCAATGCAAGGACTCCGGTGAAAAGTATGAGATATGCAGGAAGTAGTCACGAGTTATAGGGACGACTGGTCTTTTTGACGCAATCAGCCGACTGATAATACTAAGAGGCCGTCTCCCCGACGAGGCCCCCGGCAGCCGTTTCTTACATTCGGACGGCGTTATTCGGCCCAGCCGCGCCCCCGACTCCTCGTTTTCACCCGGATTTGGCCTTTAATCCATCCGGAGAGCCCAGGCCATCCCCGGCCCCCCGGGGTGCACTCGGGGACTCCGGACGAGAGAAAAGCGGGGACAGGCCCGCTCTGTCGGCGAGAGAACACACGAACCCCACCACTTTGTCGACGCAAATCCCCCCTCCCCTCCCGTTGCTCTATCGCCGCCGGCACCACCCCTCGCCAATCCGCGGGCCGGTTGCTTGAACTCCGTCGTTCCTCCACCCAACAGCCTATATTTCGCCGCCCGTCGTGCCCTCTGCCTATTTTCCGCCGTCGGGCAGCTCCGTCGCTCCTCGTCGACACACCCGGCAGGTGTTCGTCCCATTGCCTGGCTGGACATGGACTCCGACGAGGAGGAGGAGCAGATGTTCGCCGAGCTTTTTGAAGAAGAAATGGCAGCCGCCATCCAAGACGAGGAGCACATGCTGACCCTAGCTTGCCTGTCCGGCTTGTACGCCGAGTCGGCCATTGGTCGTCGTGGTGGGTTGGCACCAGGTCGCCGGAAGTGCAAGCCAAGGCAGCGGGCTGCCGCATGATCTACGCCGACTACTTCACCGATGATCCATTGCACGGTGAGGCTATTTTTAGGCGTCGTTTCAGGATGAGCCGGAAGCTCTTCCTGAAAATTATGTATGCCCTTCGAGAGTATGACTCCTATTTCAGATGCAAGTTGGATTGCACCGGCATGGCAGGGTTTTCCGCCCTCCAAAAGTGCACGGTGGCTATGCGGATTGATGTAGCCCCGGTCACCGACGTCGCTACACCAAGACCAACAAGTCCCCCAAGTGGACCGATGACACGAGCCCGAGTCAAAGCTCTACATGATGAGGTGAACTCGCTCCTCACCACCATTGATCTTGGTACCCCTTTGGATGGATTGCTACCTCATGCCGACGTGCTATGTGTCATTAGGTACAAGGCGCATCAAGACCCCGGAGAGGAGGACAAGCCAAGGTCAAGGGATGGAGAGAAGCAACTGGACATGGAGATGATCATGAAGCCGAAGACGACGTCGCACGAAGCGCTCCAAGGAAGAGACGGACGCTGGCCGGTCCAGGACCCGGTCAGACCGGACCTACAACCGGATGCCCCGGTCATAGGCCCGGTCGACCGGGCGCAAACCGGGCCAGCTCCCTCGTACCGGACGACGACCGGACCCAAGACCGGATTCTTCGCAGATTCCCGGTTTGCGCCCGGTCGACCGGATCCATGACCGGACAGCCCGGTCACAGGCCCGGTCAGACCGGACTCAAACCGGATCTGACGGGAATGCCCCACCAAACTGCCTTAACTTATCCATTCGCGTACCTGTTCGCCCTTGCTGGCCATGTGTGCCTATATAAGTAGCTGGAACCCCTCATTAGCTCTTTAGACTTGTTTTGAACTCAAACCTACCTTTGAGCTTAGTCTCCCTTGGGTATCATCCCTCTGTAATCAAGGCCATCCTTGTTGTTGATTTGGATATTGTTGAGTGAGATTCTAGTACAAGTTACTCTCTCTCTCTCACCAATCTCTTTTCTCCAACACCAATCTCTCTCCGGGAATTCTGCCGCGTGCCTCTTCCTCGGAGATTCTATTGGCGTGGTCCCTCGAGCCACGGGGGTAAGTATCGGGTGTATCGGGTTGGTGTGCGTGCGTGAGTCTCGGAGTTCCTCGTGTTCGTCGTGTTCTTCGTGTTCCTCGCGTTTTCCCATCTCCCCTCTTGGTTTCGAAGTCAATCCGCGAGATCGGGCCACACACGGGGTCTTAGACCTCATCATATGGTATCAGCAGCTCTTGGTTACCGCGGATTTGACCTTCCACCCACTCGATTTTGTTCCTAGAAAATTTTCCAAAAAATCCCCAAAAATAGCCCCAAATTGCCTCTTGACCGATCTGTGATTTGGTTGCGTTTTGAGTGGTTTTGGTCCGTGGATCTGGTGTTGTTGTGCTTGATCTACTATTTCCCCAACTTTGAGCCTCCGATTCCATCGTTTCCCTTCGTTTTGGTCGATTTGGTTTTGGTTTGGGGAAGAACAGGAGAGAGAAAGCTCCAAATCGTGAAATCCGGTTTCGGACCCGGTCAACCGGGCCACAGACCGGACGAGCCAGCACAGAACCCGGTCGACCGGGCGGCAACCGGGCAGGCCGGTCCAGGATCCGGTCCAACCGGGCCCCAGACCGGGCGCCTCTTCGCGCCCTCCTTCGACCTCGACTTCCGGCGATCTCCACCACCACCACCACCACCACCACCATCGCAGGTATAACTTGCAGCTTCAACCTTGTAACCCCTCTTCCTTTTGCGATCTATCCCATCGAGCATTGCTTGTCTAGTGTTGCGAGACATTGCACGTGGCCCCGCATTGTGAGGTGTGTGTGTCGCGTTGAGTAAGGCACCCAAGCAAACACTCGTGTGGCAAGATAGCAAAAGCAAGGCTAACGCTAACATAGTGCGTGAAAAAGCCCCAAAAACACAAAAAGAGTGCGAGTAGCACCATACATCCATACATCCATACATCCATACGTCCATACATACAAAAGTGTCCACGTGCCACCAAAGATACAAACGAGTGCAAGTGCCACCATATACAAAAGAGAAAAAGCTTTTAAGCAAAGAGAGATAAGAGAAGAGAGGCCGCGTGTGAATCTTGTTGTCTCTTCCTTTGCAACCGAAGCTTTGGCTCTCCTTGTGTTAGTGTGACACCGAGCACTTATACATACACTTTTCCGCTCACTTTTGGTTGCACTAACCCCGCTTATCTCGTGTGTGTGTTCCACAACTTTTTCCGTGTTTATAGTGATCTTCACATTGACATTTGGATTTTTGGTCCTCACCCACTTTTAACAACATACTCGATCTTGGATTTGTCTTTTGGCTTTCCACAACACTCGCCTAACACCATATTTGCTAGCTTTTGCGTGTGGTTTTGCGTGTGTTCCCGATACACTTGATCTTGCTTTCGGTTTGGTGGATTGCCTCAATACTATCTTACCTTGGTAAGAGTGCGAGGTAGTCTCCTTCCACTAACATACACAACATAGTTCTTGTCTTTCCATCATGGATAGGAACGGAGATACCAATAGGGATGAAGAGATCCTCCGCAACACCGAGAGGTTGGCTACTCAACACAACCTATGGACGCAACGACAAGAGTTCAAGGAGCAACTCTCCCTCTTCGAGACGCGCATCGATGAGCAATACGATGAGGTGGCTCACAACTTCTCCACCGTGAACCAAGACTTGGCTCTTCTTCGTGAAGCTACGGACAACTTGAATGGCCAAATGGCGGCCAATGATGCCAACATGGAGCGGCGCATGGATAGCCTCGAGCGCGCCATCACCAACTTGGGTCGTCATCGTCGACACCACTCTACTTCCTCTTCATCAAGCTCGTCACAAGACTATTACTCTCATGGTGGCCTTTCGTCCCCAAGCTCTTCCTCAAGGCATGAAGACCATCATCGACATCATCGCTCACATGCTCGTCATGAAGACTCCCGCTCCAACTCTAGGCGTGGAGAAATACATCGCCATGCTCGTCCACATGAGCGTCCTCCACAAGACCAAGTCCTTCAACAAGATCGTCACCAAGCGGATCGCCATGCTCACCATGGGCGTGATGGCCATCCCCAAGACCAAGGTCCTCAAGATCAACCTCGGCGAGATCTCCGTCGCCACCCTCACCATGACCAACGTGGTCGAGGAGAGCTACACCATGATCAAGATGAGAGACCCAACATTGAGCATCATCCTCAACCGCGACAAGATCTTCAACCACATCCTCACCGTGAACCAAGTGAAGCAAGTGTTCAACTCCACCGCCAACCCAATGCTATGGTTGGACGAAGAAGACCTCCTATTCCACCTCTAGCCGCAAGAGATGATGGCGCCCCTCCTCGTAGAAGAACCTTGGAGGATGAAGAGAACATGTTTGGAAGACTCAAGTTCACCATGCCAAAGTTCAAGGGAGAAGAAGATGCCGAGGCCTACCTCTCATGGGCACTCAAGGTGGACAAGATCTTCCGCATCCACAACTACTCCGGTGCCAAGAAAGTGGCTATGGCATCACTCGAGTTTGAAGACTACGCCAACACTTGGTGGGAGCAAGTCCTCACTCTTCGAGAAGAAAAGGGTGAACCTCCTATTGACACTTGGGAAGACATGAAGAAAGAAATGCATGCTCGCTTTGTCCCCGCGCACTACATGACCGACCTCTTCAACAAGCTCCAAAAGTTGAAGCAAGGCACCAAGACCGTTGAGGAGTTCTACAAGGAGATGGAGCTCACAATGATGCGAGCCAACATCCAAGAGTCCGAGGAACAAACAATTGCTCGTTTCTTCAATGTCCTTACTTACCCCATCAAGAGGATCGTCGAGTTCCAACCCTACTCCAACATGGTTGAGTTGGTCCACCAAGCATCGAAGGCCGAGCGCCAAGTGATTGAGGACATCAAGTACTCCAAGGCCAAGTCCTATTTCTCCTCCAAGCTCGCTACATCGACTCCTACTACAACATCAACTCCTCATGCTACAAGTGCCAAGGCCGACGCATCCTCTACACCATCCAAGAAACCGACTATCCAAAGTCGCATGAAGCAAACGGTCTCCTCCACCGCCTCCTCTAAGGCATCCACGGGACCCTCTAGTGTCACTTGCTTCAAGTGTGGCACCCAAGGTCACAAATCGTTTGAGTGCAAGAACACCAAGGTTATGATCACTATGGAGAATGGTGACATCGAGACTCTTGATGAGGATGAATATGAAGCCCTTGTGCAAGCCGCCGTGGAAAGTGAAGAAGCTTATGAGCAAGAAAGTGGAGAAGATCCTCTCTTATGTGAGCATGACCCAAGTCCCTCACTTGTGGTCACAAGGGTGCTAACCACACAACCTCATGCTATGGAAGAACAACGGTGCAACATCTTCCAAACCCGTGCCGGAATTGGTGGCAAGTCGATCAAGGTCATCATAGATGGTGGAAGTTGCCATAACCTTGCGAGCACCGAGTTGTGTGAGAAGCTCAACCTCACTCTCCGCAAGCATTCTCACCCTTACCATATCCAATGGTTGAGTGACAAGGGCAACGTCAAGATACAACATACCGTCACCGTCAACTTCAAGATCGGCCCTTATGAGGACACCATCGAGTGTGACGTGGTACCCATGACGGTGTGCCACATGTTGCTTGGCCGCCCTTGGCAATATGACAAGAAGGCTATACATGATGGACTCTCCAACACATACACCTTCAAGGTCAACGACAAGAAGTTCGAGTTGCGCCCGATGACTCCTAGCCAAATCATCGCGGATAATGCGAAGGCTTTAGCGAGGGCACAACTCCGCACCCACCATAGTGAGATGAGAGGAGAGGGAGCGACCCACCACAAAGATAGTGAGCGCCACAAGCCATACATGAGTGAGTCTAAGAGTGTCCTTCTAGCCACCAAGAGTGAGTGGAGAGAGCTCCAAGAGAACCCATCCACCATATTGCACTATGTGCTCATATGCAAGGGACCCTCGTCGGCGGCTAACGACTTAACCAACATTCCTCCGTCTTTGTTGTCTCTTTTGCAGGAATTTCAAGACGTCTTCCCCGACGAGCTCCCTCATGGACTACCACCACTCCGAGGTATAGAACACCGCATCGACCTCATACCCGGCGCTCCGCTTCCAAACCGTGCCGCCTACCGCACCAACCCCGAAGAGACCAAGGAGATCAACCGCCAAATTCAAGATCTCCTCGCCAAAGGGTATGTCCGCGAAAGCCTTAGTCCTTGTGCGGTTCCCGTGATTCTTGTGCCTAAACCGGATGAGACGCAACGGATTTGTATGGATTGTCACCCCATCAATGCCATTACCGTCCGTTACCGCCATCCCATTCCGCGTTTAGATGACATGCTTGATGAACTTAGTGGTGCCACGATTTTCTCTAAAGTCGATTTGCGTAGTGGTTACCATCAAATACGCATGGCTATTGGTGATGAATGGAAAACGGCATTCAAGACCAAACTTGGTCTCTATGAATGGCTCGTTATGCCTTTCGGTCTTTCCAATGCACCATCTACTTTCATGCGCCTCATGAATCACATCTTGCGTCCTCTCATTGGCAAGAGCGTGGTTGTCTATTTCGATGATATTCTTATTTATAGCAAAAACCTCGAGGACCATGTGCAACATGTGAGAGAGGTCTTGTGCATCTTGCGACATGAAAAGCTTTATGCTAACCTCCCTAAATGCACATTTGCTCAAAACAAATTGGTTTTCCTTGGCTTTGTGGTTTCCGCTAATGGGATTGAAGTTGATTCTTCCAAGGTGGAGGCCATCCACAATTGGCCTACCCCTACAAATGTTGGTCAAGTCCGAAGCTTCCATGGACTTGCCGGGTTTTACCGCCGCTTTGTGAAAGATTTTAGCACCATTGCTTGCCCTTTGAATGAGCTTACCAAGAAGAATGTTCCGTTTGTTTGGGGCAAGGCCCAACAAAATGCTTTTGATGAGTTGAAGAAACGCCTTACCGAAGCTCCCCTTCTTGTTCTTCCAAATTTTGCCAAAACTTTTGAGATTGAGTGTGATGCAAGTGGGCTTGGTATTGGTGGTGTTCTTATGCAAGAGGGCAAACCCGTGGCATACTATAGTGAGAAGTTGGATGGCGCACGCCTCAACTATCCTATATATGACAAGGAGCTCTACGCTTTGGTTCGTGTTCTTGAAGTTTGGCAACACTATCTTTGGCCAAAAGAGTTTATCATTCATTCCGACCATGAGTCCTTGAAATATTTGAAAAGCCAACACAACTTGAACAAACGACATGCAAAATGGGTCGAGTTCATTGAGTCCTTCCCATATGTGATCAAATACAAGAAGGGCAAGGACAATGTTGTGGCGGATGCTCTTTCCCGCAAAAACACCCTTTTGCTAACTCGTTTGGATTTTCATGTTTTGGGACTTGAAGAGATCAAAGAACTCTATCCTTCCGATTCTTTATTTGCTCCAATTTTTGAGAAGTGCTCCGTTGAGCGAGGAGTGGATGATTTCTATTTGCATGATGGCTATTTGTTTAAAGCTAACAAGATTTGCATTCCCGAGTCTTTGCTTCGAAAATTGCTTTTGCAAGAGTCTCATGGAGGAGGTCTTATGGGTCACTTTGGCCGTGATAAGACACTTGCGATGCTCTCCACTCATTACTATTGGCCAAAGATGAAGCG
This sequence comes from Lolium perenne, assembly GCF_019359855.2. Classification (NCBI taxonomy): domain Eukaryota; kingdom Viridiplantae; phylum Streptophyta; class Magnoliopsida; order Poales; family Poaceae; genus Lolium; species Lolium perenne. The sequence goes on from NC_067245.2 coordinate 188,292,913, forward strand.
AGATGTGGACCGCCTTTGCCGCCGGTGCACCACTTGCTTACAAGCTAAGTCTACCTCCAACCCTTATGGTATTTACATGCCATTGCCTATTCCTTATGCACCATGGACCGATATTAGCATGGATTTCGTTCTAGGCTTGCCTCGCACTAAGCATGGTCATGATTCCATCTTTGTTGTAGTGGATAGATTCTCTAAGATGGCTCATTTCATACCTTGCCATAAGAGCGACGATGCTTCACACATTGCTTCATTGTTTTTCAGGAAAATTGTTCGCTTACATGGAGTTCCGCAAAGCATTGTGTCGGATCGAGACGTCAAGTTCATGAGTTATCTTTGGAAGTCGCTCATGGCAAAGTTTGGAGTGAAGCTCCTATTCTCATCATCCTCGCACCCGCAAACGGACGGCCAAACGGAAGTGGTCAATCGAAGCCTCTCCACCCTCCTACGCATCCTCGTGAAGAAGAACTTGAAGTCATGGGAGGAGTGCCTTCCCCACGCGGAGTTCGCCTACAACCGCGCCAAGCACAAGACTACGTCAAGGAGCCCCTTCATGGTCGTCTATGGCTTCGAACCTTACACGGCACTCGACATACTTCCGCTTCCCCTCCACGAGCGCATCAACATGGACTTCGACAAGCGCACCGCAGCCGTCAAGAAACTACATGAAGAGACAAGGGCAACCATACAAGAACATGTTCTTCGTCAAGCCAACCGCATCAACGCCAAGAAGAAGACAAGGATATTCGAAGAAGGAGACCTCGTTTGGATCCACCTCCGGAAGGAACGGTTCCCTCATGAGCGCAACTCCAAGCTCAAGCCAAGAGGAGATGGCCCCTTCAAGGTCCTCAAATGCATCAACGACAACGCTTACGTCATCGACATACCGACATCCAAGTACTTGGTGAGCAACACGTTCAACGTCTCGGACTTGTCACCCTATCATGGAGATGAGGAGGTGCAAGAGTTGAGGACGACTCTTTCCCAAGGGGGGGGAGATGATGTAGCCCCGGTCACCGACGTCGCTACACCAAGACCAACAAGTCCCCCAAGTGGACCGATGACACGAGCCCGAGTCAAAGCTCTACATGATGAGGTGAACTCGCTCCTCACCACCCTTGATCTTGGTACCCCTTTGGATGGATTGCTACCTCATGCCGACGTGCTATGTGTCATTAGGTACAAGGCGCATCAAGACCCCGGAGAGGAGGACAAGCCAAGGTCAAGGGATGGAGAGAAGCAACTGGACATGGAGATGATCATGAAGCCGAAGACGATGTCGCACGAAGCGCTCCAAGGAAGAGACGGACGCTGGCCGGTCCAGGACCCGGTCAGACCGGACCTACAACCGGATGCCCCGGTCATAGGCCCGGTCGACCGGGCGCAAACCGGGCCAGCTCCCTCGTACCGGACGACGACCGGACCCAAGACCGGATTCTTCGCAGATTCCCGGTTTGCGCCCGGTCGACCGGATCCATGACCGGACAGCCCGGTCACAGGCCCGGTCAGACCGGACTCAAACCGGATCTGATGGGAATGCCCCACCAAACTGCCTTAACTTATCCATTCGCGTACCTGTTCGCCCTTGCTGGCCATGTGTGCCTATATAAGTAGCTGGAACCCCTCATTAGCTCTTTAGACTTGTTTTGAACTCAAACCTACCTTTGAGCTTAGTCTCCCTTGGGTATCATCCCTCTGTAATCAAGGCCATCCTTGTTGTTGATTTGGATATTGTTGAGTGAGATTCTAGTACAAGTTACTCTCTCTCTCTCTCACCAATCTCTTTTCTCCAACACCAATCTCTCTCCGGGAATTCTGCCGCGTGCCTCTTCCTCGGAGATTCTATTGGCGTGGTCCCTCGAGCCACGGGGGTAAGTATCGGGTGTATCGGGTTGGTGTGCGTGCGTGAGTCTCGGAGTTCCTCGTGTTCGTCGTGTTCTTCGTGTTCCTCGCGTTTTCCCATCTCCCCTCTTGGTTTCGAAGTCAATCCGCGAGATCGGGCCACACACGGGGTCTTAGACCTCATCACGGATGCTGGCATATGGAGCTCCTGGTGATTCTGCCGATGACTATGTTCGGATGCCGGAGTCCACCGCCCTTGATTGTTTCTACCGGTTTGATACGTCTCCAACGTATCTATAATTTCTGATGTTCCATGCTTGTTTTATGATAATACCTACATGTTTTGCTCACACTTTATGATAATTTTATGCGTTTTCCGGAACTAACCTATTGACGAGATGCCGAAGTGCCAGTTCCTGTTTTCTGCTGATTTTGGTTTCAGAAATCCTACAAAGGAAATATTCTCAGAATCGGACGAAATCAACGCCCAATATCTTATTTTTCCCGGAAGCTTCCAGAGCACCGAAGAGGGGCCAGAGGGGAGCCAGGGGGGCCCACCCCACAGGGCGGCGCGGCCAAGGGGGGGCGCGCCCCCCTAGTGTGTGGGACCCCCGTGGCCCCTCTGACTCCGCCTCTTCGCCTATAAGACTCCTCGAGACCTAAATCTTCGACACCGATTGACGAAACTCCAGAAAGACTCCAGGGACGCCGCCGCCATCGCGAAACTCCAATCCGGGGGACAAAATTCTCTGTTCCGGCACCCTGCCGGGACGGGGAATTGCCCCCGGAAGGCATCTCCATCGACACCACCGCCATCTTCATCACCGCTGCTGTCTCCCATGATGAGGAGGGAGTAGTTCTCCCCCGAGGCTGAGGGCTCTACCGTAGCTATGTGGTTCATCTCTCTCTTTGTGATCTAGTTGAATATCATCTATGTGCTACTCTAGTGGTGTTATTAAAGTAGTATATTCCTCCTCCATGATGTAATGTTGGCAGTGTGTGCATCATGTAGTACTTGGCATAGGTTATGATTGTAATCTCTTGTAGATTATGAAGTTAACTATTACTATGATAGTATTGATGCGATCTATTCCCCCTTTCATAGCCTGACGGTGACGGTGTGCATGCTATGTTAGTACTCGGTATAATTGCGTTGGTCTATCATGCACTCTAAGGTTACTTAAATATGAACATCGAATGTTGTGGAGCTTGTTAACTCCGGCATTGAGGTGCTTTTGTAGCCCTACGCAATGAATGGTGTTTGTCATCCAACAAGAGAGTGTAGAGAAAGTAGCATTTATCTATTCTGTTATGTGATCAATGTTGAGAGTGTCCACTAGTGAAAGTATGATCCCTAGGCCTTGTTTCCACACATCGAATCTCTGTTTATTTACTGTTCTGTTGCATGTTTACTCGCTGCCATATTTTATTCAGATTGCTATTACCACTCATATACATCCATATTACTTGTATTTCACTATCTCTTCGCCGAACTAGTGCACCTATACATCTGACAAGTGTATTAGGTGTGTTGGGGACACAAGAGACTTCTTGTATCGTGATTGCAGGGTTGCTTGAGAGGGATATCTTTGACCTCTTCCTCCCTGAGTTAGATAAACCTTGGGTGATTCACTTAAGGGAAACTTGCTGCTGTTCTACAAACCTCTGCTCTTGGAGGCCCAACAACATCTCTGAGGAATAGAAGCGTGCGTAGACATCAAGCTATTTTCTGGCGCCGTTGCCGGGGAGGTAAGGTAAAAGGTATTCACATCCTCCGACTACTAAGCTATTTCCTAGCCCTGTTGCCGGTGTGTGAGTGCTTGAAGCTATTTCCTTTAGATCATGCAATTGCATCTTTTTGTTTCTTGTTTATCACTAGTTAGGCATAATGGAAAACAACAAAAAATTTAGTGAGCTTTTTAATCTTTTTCCTGAGTTAAGACATGAATTATTTGATGCGAAAATTAAAAAACCTATGGAACCTTATTTGCATGCTAGTAGCAATGTTATTAGTATGAACGCAATTACTGCTAATGCTATGGAGAAGTCTAGGCTTGGGGAAGCTAGTTTTTATGATCTTTTTAGCTTCCCATCTTTAGGGGAGAAAATTTGCTCTGATAATACTTTATCTCCCATATGCGATAACTCTAATGATGCTTGTGATATTTTAAATCCACCTATTGCAAGTACTGCTTTCAAGATACCCATGAAAATTATTGAACGTGTTATGGATAACCGTTATGAAGGGGATGGAATTGTCCATCCTGGAGATCATTTACTGTTTTTGCATGAATTATGCGGGTTATTCAAGTGTGCAGGTATCTCTATGGATGAAGTGAGGAAGAAACTATTCTCTATTTATTTGTGGGTAAAGCGGCGCATTGGTATAAATTCTTTGAAGAATAGTCATTCTCTTGGTTGGGAGGAAATTGTATCTCTCTTTTATTCTAAATTTTATCCTCCTCATGAAGTGCATATTGATAGGAATTACATTTATAACTTTTATCCTCGTGATGGAGAGAGTATTTCCCAAGCATGGGGGAGATTGAAGTCACTAATGCTCAAATGTCCCATTCATGAGCTCCCCCGTAATGTTATTATTAATAATTTTTATGCAAGGCTTTCAGGACATCACAAGGACTATCTAGATGCCTGTTTGGAGGGATCTTTCACAAGCAAGGAGGTTGAAGCTAGATGGGACCTTCTTGATCGGATTTGGGAGAATACTGAAGATTGGGAGAATGACAAAGGTAGAGAGTCAGGTATAAATTATGATTATGAATGCATTGAAACTTTTATGGATACTAGTAAATTTCGAAATATGAGTGCTACTTATGGTCTTGACTCTCAAGTTGCTGCAAATCTTTATAAAGCTTTTGCCTCTCATTTTGAATTGCCTAGGAAGAATTTTGATAAGTATCATGAACCTTTTAAAGACACTTGCATGGAAAATGGAATAGTTGTTAATGATTGCAATGAACATGCTCATACTCCTAAGAATGCTATTTCTTATAAGCATGTTAATTTTTGTGGAATGCATAGACCCTATGGAATTAATCAAATCGAAGATGAATATTGTATCCATCATATGAATGAAAAAACTAGAAAGTGGTCTAGGGCTCTAGATGATCTTGGTAAAAAAGTTTGTGCCGACTATCCTTTTATTTGTGAACTTTGCCATAGAGAGGGTCATTTTAATTTTCAATGCTCCTCCAACGATAATTCGAACCCCATGAGTGCTGCAAATTTGTATTGTGATGATGAAATTACTCCTAATCAGCATGATGAACTTACTTTATTTTTGAAGTGTGAAGAGTTATCAAGAAAAAATTCTTTGTTAGATAGTAACGATCTTGATATTGATGATGTCCTGCATGGGTGTCTTTCTTATTGCATTGATAATTTCCATACAAATACTTACATACAAAATATTTTAGAAGATGACACTTTGACAAAATATGATAGGACCGCTGTGTGTTTTGAACTTATTAATGAAAAGGAGGGATCCTCCCAAGTTTCTTCTATTGTTTCTGGAAATAAATCAGGTTATGTGGAGAAGCCTCTCTTCAAGCCTCTTCCTCCCAAAAGGAACAAGAAGAAGGGGACGAAGAAGAAGAAGAAGAAGAAGATGGGGAATAAGAAGAAAGAGGTAACGGCATATCCCCGCGTGTATAAGATAACGATAGGTAACTGTAAGTATGTTGCTCCTAATGATTATTATGATAATGAATCTGAGTACAATGATCTTCCTATGCCCTTTACCTACATTAGTGATCATGATTTGAAAGAGCACACTACTTTTGATATTGAAAATCTCTAGGAAACTAATTCTGAAAATGATGATGTTAATAATTGCCAAAGTATCAGTACTATCCATGCTTCCTCCCATAATGATATAGAAAGCTCTAAGCTTGGGGATGAGGTGTTTGAAAATCCTTTTGCTACTGATCATTATATGTTTGATACATCTCCTTCTAGTAATTAGGATGGTATGGTCACAGATGAACATACTGTGAAAGATAACTATTCTATTTCTTATGATGACACTATGCCTCCGACCTTTGATGGTTATTATAAAGAATGCTATGATATAGGTTATAACTATCCTTATGAAACTTGTCATAGTTATGATTGGATTGCCAAAAACAATTCCCTTAGTATGCAACTTGTTTACCATGTTCAAATTCTTGATAATAATCTTGCTCCAATTACTACTAATGAGAAGAACTCTTCTTATGCCAAAATTAATGATGCTTTTATGCATATGAACCATGATAAGAATGTTTTAAGTGATGGGTATATTGTGGATTTCATCAATGATGCTACTGAAAGTTATTATGAGAGAGGGAAACATGGTTATATGCATCTTAATAATATTAAGTTCCCCCTCTTTATGTTGAGAATCTTGAAGTTACTCGTGTTTTATCTTCCTATGCTTGTCACTTTGTTCTTCATGAATTCATTTGTGTACAAGATTCCTTTTCATAGGAAGTGGGTTAGGCTTAAATTTGTTTTGAATTTTCTTTTTGATGCTCTCTTTTGCTTCAACTCTTATTTCTTGCGAGTGCATCATTAAAATTACTGAGCCCATCTTAATGGCTATAAAGAAAGCACTTCTTGGGAGATAACCCATGTTTTTATTTTGCTACTGTTTTGTTGTGTCTTGGAAGTTGTTACTACTGTAGCAACCTCTCATTATCTTTTTTTTATTGCATTGTTGTGCCAAGTGAAGTCTCTAATAGAAGGTTGATACTAGATTTAGATTTCTGCGCAGAAACAGATTTCTTGTTGTCACGAATTTGGGCAGGGTTCTCTGTAGGTAACTCAGAAACATCTGCCAATTTACTTGAGTGATCCTCAGATATGTACGCAACTTTCATTAGTTTTGAGTTTTCTCATCTGAGCAAGTTTAGTGCCCCAGAAAAATTCGTCCTTACGGACTGTTCTGTTTTGACAGATTCTGCCTTTTATTTCGCATTGCCTCTTTTGTTGTGTTGGATGGATTTCTTTGTTCCATTAACTTTCAGTAGCCTTGGGCAATGTCCAGAAGTGTTAAGAATGATTGTGTCACCTTTGAACATGTGAATTTTTGATTATGCACTAACCCTCTAATGAGTTTGTTTTGAGTTTGGTGTGGAGGAAGTTTTCAAGGGTCAAGAGAGGAGGATGATATATGATTAAGAAGAGTGAAAGGTCTAAGCTTGGGGATGCCCCCGTGGTTCATCCCTGCATATTTCAAGAAGACTCAAGCGTCTAAGCTTGGGGATGCCCAAGGCATCCCCTTTTTCATCAACAATTTATCAGGTTTCTTCTATTGAAACTATATTTTTATTCCGTCACATCTTATGTACTTTACTTGGAGCGTCTGTGTGTTTTATTTTAGTTTTGTTATTTTCATTCTCTGAATAAATTCATGCTTGTGTGGGAGAGAGACACGCTCCGCTTTTTCATATGAACACTAGTGCTCTTCACTCTTACTTTTAATGTTCAATGGCAAAAGTTGGAAGCTACTGCACTTATTGTTATTTGGTTGGAAACAGAAAATGCCTCATATTGTTTTGGATAATTTGATACTTGGCAATTGTTTTGAGCTCTCAAGTAGATCATATTTAAGCTCATGCATCATGTAGTTTGAACCTATTAGTGAAGAACTACCGTAGAGCTTGTTGAAATTGGTTTGCATGATTGGTCTCTCTAAGGTCTAGATATTTTCTGGTAAAAGTGTTTGAGCAACAAGGAAGACAGTGTAGAGTCTTATAATGCTTGCAATATGTTCTCATGTGAGTTTTGCTATACCGGTTCATACTTGTGTTTGCTTCAAATAACCTTGCTAGCCAAAGCCTTGTACTGAGAGGGAATGCTTCTCGTGCATCCAAAATCCTTGAGACAAAAACTATGCCAGTTGTGTCCGCCATACCTACCTACTACATGGTATTTTTCTGCCATTCCAAGTAAATACTTCGTGTGCTACCTTTAAACAATTCAAAAGGTATTATCTCTTATTTGTGTCAATGTTTTATAGCTCATGAGGAAGTATGGGGTGTTTTATCTTTCAATCTTGTTGGGCAGACTTTCACCAATTTTGCAAAAAGAGCCGGCAACGGGGTTCCTAGCCCCAATTAATTAACTTTCATTAATAATTCTCTTCACATGTTTTGCTCTGATTCGTCAGTAAGCAACTTAATTTTGCAAATAGACACTCCTCCATGGTATGTGAAATGTTGGAAGGCACCCGAGGATTCGGTTAGCCATGTCTTGAGAAAGCAAAGGTGGGGAGGAGTGTCATCTCTAAATAAAACTAAAATAAAAAGACACTCCTTCATGGTATGTGATTGTTGGAAGGCACCCGAGGATTCGGTTAGCCATGGCTTGTGAAAGCAAAGGTTGGAAGGAGTGTCATCCAAAAATAAAAATAAACCAAACTAAAGTACATGTGTAAACAAAAGAGAAGAGGGATGATCTACCTTGGTGGTAGAAATAACGTCCTTCATGGGAGCCGCTCTTTGAAAGTCTGTTTGGCAAGGGGGTTAGAAGTGCCCACTACCATTCGTTGACAACAACAAACACCTCTCAAAATTTTACTTTTATGCTCTCTTTATGATTTCAAAACTTAAAAAGCTCTAGCACATGATTTAATCCCTGCTTCCCTCTGCGAAGGGCCTTTCTTTTACTTTATGTTGAGTCAGTTTACCTACTTCCTTCCATCTTAGAAGCAAACACTTGTGTCAACTGTGCATTGATTCTTACATACTTGCTTATTTGCACTTATTATATTACTCTGTATTGACAATTATCCATGAGATATGCATGTTGAAAGTTGAAAGCAACTGCTGAAACTTATATCTTCCTTTGTGTTGTTTCGATGCCTTTACTTTGAATTTATTGCTTTATGAGTTAACTCTTATGCAAGACTTTTGATGCTTGTCTTGAAAGTATTATTCATGAAAAGTTTTGCTATATGTTATCTATTTGTTAGCAACTATAGATCATTGCCTTGAGTCACTGCATTCATCTCATATGCTTTGTAATAGTATGATCAAGGTTATGTAAGTAGCATGTCACTACAGAAATTATTCTTTTTATCGTTTACCTACTCGAGGGCGAGTAGGAACTAAGCTTGGGGATGCTGATACGTCTCCAACGTATCTATAATTTCTGATGTTTCATGCTTGTTTTATGACAATACCTACATGTTTTGCTCACACTTTATGATGATTTTATGCGTTTTCCGGAACTAACCTATTGACGAGATGCCGAAGTGCCAGTTCCTGTTTTCTGCTGATTTTGGTTTCAGAAATCCTACAAAGGAAATATTCTCGGAATCGGACGAAATCAACGCCCAATATCTTACTTTTCCCGGAAGCTTCCAGAGCACCGAAGAGGGGCCAGAGGGGAGCCAGGGGGCCCCACCCCACAGGGCGGCGCGGCCAAGGGGGGCGCCCCCCTAGTGTGTGGGACCCCCGTGGCCCCTCCGACTCCGCCTCTTCGCCTATAAGACTCCTCGTGACATAAATCTTCGACACCGATTGACGAAACTCCAGAAAGACTCCAGGGACGCCACCGCCATCGCGAAACTCCAATTCGGGGGACAGAAGTCTCTGTTCCGGCACCCTGCCGGGACGGGGAATTGCCCCCGGAAGGCATCTCCATCGACACCACCGCCATCTTCATCACCGCTGCTGTCTCCCATGATGAGGAGGGAGTAGTTCTCCCCCGAGGCTGAGGGCTCTACTGTAGCTATGTGGTTCATCTCTCTCTTTGTGATCTAGTTGAATATCATCTATGTGCTACTCTAGTGATGTTATTAAAGTAGTCTATTCCTCCTCCATGATGTAATGTTGACAGTGTGTGCATCATGTAGTACTTGGCATAGGTTATGATTGTAATCTCTTGTAGATTATGAAGTTAACTATTACTATGATAGTATTGATGTGATCTATTCCCCCTTTCATAGCCTGACGGTGACGGTGTGCATGCTATGTTAGTACTCGGTATAATTGCGTTGGTCTATCATGCACTCTAAGGTTACTTAAATATGAACATCGAATGTTGTGGAGCTTGTTAACTCCGACATTGAGGTGCTCTTGTAGCCCTACGCAATGAATGGTGTTTGTCATCCAACAAGAGAGTGTAGAGAAAGTAGCATTTATCTATTCTGTTATGTGATCAATGTTGAGAGTGTCCACTAGTGAAAGTATGATCCCTAGGCCTTGTTTTCACATATCGAATCTCCGTTTATTTACTGTTCTGTTGCATGTTTACTCGCTGCCATATTTTATTCAGATTGCTATTACCACTCATATACATCCATATTACTTGTATTTCACTATCTCTTCGCCGAACTAGTGCACCTATACATCTAACAAGTGTATTAGATGTGTTGGGGACACAAGAGACTTCTTGTATCGTGATTGCAGGGTTGCTTGAGAGGGATATCTTTGACCTCTTCCTCCCTGAGTTCGATAAACCTTGGGTGATTCACTTAAGGGAAACTTGCTGCTGTTCTACAAACCTCTGCTCTTGGAGGCCCAACACTGTCTAGAGGAATAGAAGCGTGCGTAGACATCACGGTTCTGCGTGGCGGTGGTAGCAGTGTTCGGGGACATCTACTTGAGATCACCCACTGTCGAAGACACTGCTAAGATCCTCGATGTCAATGAAGCTCGAGAATTTCCAGGGATGCTTGGAAGCATTGACTGCATGCATTGGAAATGGAAGAACTGTCCGTTTGCCTGGCAGGGAATGTACAAGGATCACAAAAAAGGCTACCCATGATCTCTGAATTTGGCACTCCTTCTTTGGTATGCCGGGATCCAACAACGACATCAACGTCTTGCAGTGCTCGCCGATCTTCTCCAAGCTTGTTGAGGGTTATGCTCCCCCGGTTAACTTTGTGATCAATGGTCGGCGGTACAACAAGGGATACTATCTTGCAGACGGTATCTATAAAAAATGGCCAACATTTGTGAAGACTATCTCAGGCGCCGTCCTCCCGAAGGAGCTGGAGTTTGTCAAGGAACAAGAAGGTTACCGAAAGGACGTCGAGCGTGCATTTGGTGTCCTCCAGCGGAGATTTTCTGTAGTCCGGTTTCCCGCTTTGACTTGGTCCAAAGATCAGATGTGGGAGGTGATGAACTGTTGTGTGTGCTTACACAACATGATTATCGAGAATGAGCGGAAGTACCTGGTTCCTCTAAGCGAACAAGCTGCACCATATGATAGAGAGGGTCCTCTTGCACAGCCTAACCACCAGGTGCCAGCATCGTGGGCTGCGTTCATCGCTATGCGTCAGGAGATTCGAGACTCCACAATGCAGGATGATCTGGTGGAGCACATATGGACGCTTCGAGGCAACATCAACTAGTTTCCATTTGATTTGTTTGAAAACTTGTCTTATTTTGTTAAATTGTAACGTTTATTTGTAAAAATAAGGCAAATGTTAGCAAAATTGGTCAAATTCGCCGAATTATGCTAGAAATTTGGCAGTCGGGAACGTGTTTTTCAGAAGAAGGAAAAACGCGAACACCGGGTGTCTACCGGGGAGATGGCGAAAACTTCAGCACTCCTCGATCCAAACTTTCGTCCAAACTTTCGTCCAATCTAGCACTATTTAGCGCTGGAGCGCCAGAGCGCCGGATTTGGCCGTGGGAGCGCCAACCGCTAGAGATGCTCTAACTAATAAGATTTTCGCTTCCGAGAATGCTTTCAAGAAGGGTAGATGTATTTACGAGCTCTGGCATATATAGGTACTAAATAAATAAATAAACAAAATACTGACAATACAACCCAAACAAGGAATTGCACGCGAAAAAAAAATACTAGCTTTGCCGTTTTTGCCAAATTAAAATACAGTACATACAAATAATTACATTTATGAACCAAATCAGCCTTTTAGCTGGGCAGAGACCATAGGAAACAGGCAGCGTAAGCCTATTACCATGTAGATAACTACCGTTCAAAATATTCTTACATTACAAACAAACAAAGAGCTCGAGACAATCCCCATGTCAATCTACATTCTCCTGAAATGGGGCTGATCACGATCGACATTGACATCATCAAACTCTGTGAATGAAACCATTGTATGAGCATCATGCCCACTGGAAACCTCCTCCTCCGGGTGCAGTTCCATGGCTGCAATCCCACTTCCGATCACATTAGCACCCCAAGATGAACTAA